>NC_084799.1:138953477-140332770 GCF_963169125.1 Humulus lupulus
TTGGAAGCTAAGTTTGATTTTGCGAAATTTTGGACGAATTGAAGTGCATAAGGAGGATTAGAGTTGTTAGGCCACCACTGAGCTTCTGGGAATTCAAATGCACAAGTATGAATATCTTTAGGATTGTTGTTCTTCATTTTGCTTCTAGAGTTCTTGTCAATTTGAGGTTTTGATACTTTTTTATTTTAGAGGGCACCTTGGGGTTGTTTGTTGGATATTTGGGCATTACAAAGTAAGTTTAAATTGATTTGAAACTTGATTTTTGAACTAGTTCCATAGGTTATGTGGGATTTTATGGTGGATTTTCAGATTCTAGAGCAAAATATTAAACTTAGAACTCTAAGTTTGGAAACATAGGATTTGGTGAGTAATTGATGTTTTATTGGTACCTTGAGGTCAAATGGAGGTTGTATTATTTATTTGTGGTCGAATTTAAGGTTGGAATTGGCTAGAAACAGATTTAGGAAGTATTGGGGTCTGTTTGAGTTGAGAAATTGCAATAAAACATAGAAATTTATGGGTTCTTTTTGCAGTTACGCCGCGACGAAAATTCGTCTCTTTTAGGCTTTGAAAAGCACTCTAACTTCAATGGTACTGCGACCCTATAGGCCTGTAATTCTCTGAATAATTCTAGACCTCGAACCATTAAAAACTACTAAGACACATCTACTATTTTGGGAAACATACATAAGAAATAATATAACTTTATTTAAAACCCAAAATATTGTGCCAAATACAAAGTAAAGTATGAAATATAAAATATGGTATGGGTACCATTTGTTTAGTACATAGAAACATAAAAACATCATAACTTTAATCAAATGTTTAAAGAACTAAGTGCGAAAATACATAAAAACATAAAACAAAAGACTTCATCCTCGATCTTCCATCAGTGCATTCAATCCATTCATCCTCAACACACATGCCAAGCTACCACAAATCTTTCCCACCTTCCATATTCATTTTCTTGCATCATGCAAAAAAATAAAGAATTGAGCCTAATGATCAGTAAGGAAAATCTACTAACAACATACGCCATAAATCATAAACATAAGATTATAACATAAACATATACTATAAAACATATGACTATAAAAACATAATTCATATAGGACAATAATATTAATGGCCATTAACTCATTAACGTGGCATGTGATAAAACTATCTAGGTCCTCAGTCTACTAATCAAGGTAGGTTAGATCACAAAGTAGTATACGATAACCCATCTAGATCCTCTGTCTACTAATTGAGGTAGGGTAAATCATAACTCTAACCCACAATAATGAGAAAAAATCTTGGAGTTTGCTATCTAAGCAACTATAAGCCACAAGCGACATAAAAAATATTGGGGTCTGCTATCTAAGCAACTATATGCCCCAACTGACTACAAAACATATTTATACATATACATATCATAGCATAAGACATATCATAACATAAACATATAAACACATATAATCTAACCTATTTTCCTTACCAAAAACTGAGATATGGAGACAAGAACAAGATTTGGAACACTCCTAAAACCAACAGTAAGAATGGTGAGTTTTTAATGAAAAAGAGACGAAAAGAAAACTAAACCATCCGAGTAGAAGCTTACCAAAAAGAACCTTAAGTTTCAAGAAACTTAAACACCTAATCAAGAATCATAAAAACGAGTTAGGATCTGAAAAATAAAATAAAAGAAAGCTAAAGAACCATGAAGAACTGAACTTAAGGATAAGAATACCTTGATTGATCTTATGACTTGATCTATACCTCGATACTGAAATAACTCTATATCTTACTTCCCAAGTGTTTAGAAAAGCATAGATTGGAAAAGCTTTTTATCCTAAAACCCAAGTGTTTCTTTCTATAGTAACCTTAGCAACTTGAAGGCTCTGAAGAATACTTGAAGAATGAAGAAAATGGTTGAGTACTAGGTCTTATTTATAGAGTTCAATGAGTGAAACTAACCCCTTTTAATTTGAATAACTAAATGAATATAAAATGAAAAATATTTGAATTTTCGTTCAACAGATGCCCAGAACTCGGTCAAAATCGTTCAAAGGTAGGTCTAAGTGGTTAAGGCTATTTTTAAATTTAAAAACCACAAACTTTTAAAAAAATGCACCAGGGGCGATATATTGCCTACCCTGGGGAATATAACTCCTAGACCATTTTCCTGAGGCCCGTTCGTTCGTTCGTGCGAAGTCAACGTGTTTTCTGTGTCTCCTGTAGGTGATATATCGACCCCTAGAACTATGATATATCAGCATAAGTTGATATATCAAACACGTATTTGCACTTTTTCTGCATATTTTGAATTGATTAAATAGCTTTGACTAAGTCAAAACGTGTTCCTAATAACTGCTGAAAGGTTTCAAAGCTTCTAGAACATTCTTTTATTTAAACTATTCATAAAAAATTCTTAAATCCTTAATAACATGAATATGACAAGTGAAATATTCTTAATAATTCTATCTACACCTTAGGTTATAAAAAATAATATTTCTAAGACCAACTATATTAATCAAGCCTTATGTTTTAATTAATATTTTTATACTATAGGTTTGTACGCCCTGTTTTTCCCACGGGTTGATTAGCGAGCCGAGCTGCGGCCTAATCATGATTACCTCATGAACAACCCCAATATCGGAGCTTCTGTCTCGAGGTCGTACCTCCTTAGCTCGGGAAGATCCCAAGGGCTCACCAAGATTGCCCAAGGCTGGGGGAAGGACTTTGAAGGCCGAAGGTCGAGTCGCGTATGCAGCTCGTGGTACGAGCTAGATATGGAGGCTATGACCCTTTGTAAAGTCTACACACGCAAGGTAAACGTGCATATATCTGACATCACGTGTCTGATATCCCCCTGACTTCTCGGACACGCAGCAGAAACGTGCGTATTCAGACACCCACGACTGGGTTGGGCCGTGCGGCCCATTATCTCCTTACCTATTGATTTGACCACACTTATGTGTCAGGTTTAGGAATTAATCATGAATGTCACAGAGTTGATACGATAGGTAAGAGGGTCACGGGATGACCTTCTTACCAACTCCCAGGTGCCTCCTCCTATAAATATGGAGACCCTGAGAGTAAATAGGGGTTGGATTCTGTATTGTAAAGAAAGGCCCTGTAATCAAATACCCAGTATATAGAGCAATAATACTGACTAGTGGAGTAGAAGGATTTTAACCTTTGAACCACTCAAAAACGTGTCTTGTGTCACCTCTTTCCTTTTCTAAGATCTTATATCTGTTTCGGTTCACATTTAGCACTGATCCCTTTCTCTTCATTTCTTAATAACCTGTTGGCGAAGAACCGCGTCAACAGTTTGGTGCTTTCATTGAGAGCAAGTTTGATTAGTGCTGTCGCAAACATCCAACTATGGTGACTACGCGGTCCAGGTATGGTAACAAGACAGAACAACATGATGGGCAGGAGGCTCATCATACTGCCATCCCTGGTGAACAAGTTCCTGAATTCCAGCAGCAGCCAGGAAAACAGCCGGCGGGCCAAGATGATACTGGTAGTTCGGCGCCCCGGCCACCTAATCCGAACCCATGTTATTATACTGCGGTGGAGATGGAGAATGCTCTATTGAGGAGTCAGTTAGCAACAGCTAGTCAGCAAATCCAGGATATGCTGGCCCGACTACCCCCTTTCACAACCGGCGTTAACGCCGGAGAGAGGCAAGGCGAGGCTCCTAAGTCTCGCCGGGGTAACCGGTCCAGGCATAGCCGTTCGGATAGAATTCCAGCAGCCAACTCCACCCCTTCATCACACCGTCGAGAGGCAAACTTCGAGGAAATGCCTAGGGCCGAACAACAACAATACAGCCGTTCGGTTAGGACGTCGACTCCTAGCTCCCAACCATCCTCGAGAACGCCCAGGGGAGCTCGAAGAAATTCCTGAAGGAGATCTGGGGAGGGCTCGCGACGTCAGCCCATCCCCGACGACCGTCCTGTGCCTCGTCCAGATCGCCCGGCGCGAGACCAACAGGTTGGCAGGGACGAAAGGCCCCCACCAAACTTGATCCGTCTAGATGGAACTAGGATCGTCTCCCCAGTCAGGCATCCTCCTTCTCCAATCAGATATCCATCTCTTCCTCGGCCCGTCCGAGACATCCCAGCCTATGGGACTAGTAGGAGAAATCCGCCATCAGCTGGACCTTCCTGGTGTAGCGGGGTGCCAGGGGAAAGCTCAGATCCTCACCACCAAAGGCGGACTCCAAGCCTATCAAGCAGGAGCCACTGGACCGGCAGTCGCCGGAGTGATCTCTCGGGGGGAGACCTGCGCCAGCGTCTGAGTTCGGCGCAAAGTCATCAAACAACCCAGGGAGGTGACCTGCGAAATCGCCTCAACTCTCATAGAGGGGACAGAGCAGGAGGAGATGGCCAGGCTCGCTCAGGGGGGGCTCTGTCCGAAGTACGTAACGGAGGGAATGTCCCAAATAACCTATCTCAAGATAGGAGGGGCAATAACCCACCAAATATGTACAATGGATCTGGAGCTGTTGAACAGCCCCGGAATAACCAAGGACATCAGGACCAAACCCTCGAGCGCTTGACTCAGATGGAGGAGCTGATGAGGAAGCTCCTATCAGAAAAAGGAAAAGATGAATATGATTCAGGGGACGAGATGGAACTCTTCGCCCCCAGTATAGCAGCAACGGCGTACCCATCTGGTTTCCGTATGCCCCACTTGTCAAAGTTCAATGGGGACGTAGACCCATCGGACCATCTAGGGATGTTCAACACGCTGATGATGGCCCACAACATTGGCCCCAAGATGAGATGTTTAATCTTCCCTTCCACACTGACTGGACCAGCCAGGCAGTGGTTCAAGCAAAGTAAAAGACAGTCTATCACTTCCTGGAAGACCTTCTCAGCTGACTTCAAAAGGGCATTCCGAGCCTCCCAGGGCGACCGTGTCAAAGCCGACTCCCTGGCTAACGTGAGGCAGCAGCCCGGTGAGACTTTGTCGGCCTACCTGAGCAGATTCGCGAACGTTGCTGCTCGGGCTAGAGATGCGGATGATAGCTCCAAGCTCATGGCCATGAGAACCGGAATCCTTGTCATAGGAGATCTCTGGAAGGATATACAAAAGAAGGGAGTCAGCTAGGTTAACGAGTTCCTTAACAGGGCCCAAGAATGGATAAACTTGGAGGAAGCCGAAGCCTCAGCTACGGGAACTGGCCAGGTTCCCGATCAGCCTGCTGGAGTAGGGACGGAGGTCATGGCAGCGACCCAAAACGTCACACAGAATAACCAGCCCGGTGGAGGCAAAAGAAAGGGGAATGGCGAAAACAGTCAGTATGGCCAAAAGAAGAATAAATCCGTAGACAAATTTAAGCCCGTTTTCATGACGTATACCGAGCTCACCCAGTCCAGGGAGAGTATCTTCCTGGCCAACTCTACTTGAGTCCCCTGGACGAGGCCGAAGCCATTGAAACACCACAAGGGAAAGAGAGATACTTCCAAGTTTTGCCGTTTTCATAATGATGTGGGCCACAACACCGACGATTGTAGGCATTTAAAAGATGAGATCGAGACTCTCATCCGAGCCGGCCCCTTGGCTCAATACTCACGGAACAGGGTTCCAGCGAGTCGACCTGTTCCAGAAGCCCCAGCCAGTCAGCCCGGGTCTCAGGTAGATCAGGTTGTCCCTCCTCCGGTGGTCGGAGGAGAGATATCCACCATCTCTGGAGGTCCGCACATGGCTGGCACGAGCAGAGGCGCCCAAAAGAGATACATAAATGAACTAAAGGCTCATAACAGAGTGGAGTTCGTCCCGGAACAGCGTCAGTCAAAGCAGCAGCGATTGGAGAGGCAACCAATCATTTTTACGGAGGAAGATGCAGGCCATGTCCAGTTCCCTCACAATGATCCCTTGGTTTTGGCAGTCCCGCTCCCCAACCGGAGAGTGAGGAGGGTACTGATAGACAACGGAAGTTCGATGAACCTGCTATTCCGATCCACCATAGAGAAGATGGGCTTGACTGTCGCCGAGCTTAAGGCAACCTCCATGATGTTGTATGGTTTTTCGGGAGAAGGATCAGCAGCGATAGGGACGATCGAGCTGGTGATCACCCTAGGTGAAGGACCTCGGACAGTCTCCAAACTACTCGAGTTCGTGGTTATTGACTGCTCCGCTGCCTTCAACGCCATTTTGGGCTGACCAACGCTCATAGCCTTCAAGGCCGTCACGTCCATTCGACACCTCGCAATGAAGTTCCCTACTTCAACAAGAATTTGCACTATCCAGGGCGATCAGGTCGCTGCCAGGGAATGCTACAGCATTTCCATGAAGGGAAAATCTAAACCCGGGCAGCTGGCAATGGCCATTCAAGGCGAAGAGGAATATCAGGAACCCTTAGCGGATCCTGAGATTGAAAAACCTCAAAGCGTCGATCGGGAAAATGTTTTCTTAAGTGAGGATATTGACCCCCGAATAGGCGAGGACAGATCCGAGCTCCAGGCTATTGAGGAGCTCGAGGAGGTGAACATTGATCCGCAAAATCCGTCGCGGATGGTCAAGCTCGGGAAAAACCTCTGCGGCAAGAGGAAGGCGGAGCTGACTATGTTTCTGCGGGATAACTTAGACGTATTCGCATGGTCACACGAGGACATGGTGGGGATTAGCCCGAGTATTATCATGTACACACTTCATCTAGATAAAAGCATTCCTGCCAAGTCTCAGAAGCAAAGACGTTTAGGAACAACCCAGGCTGAAGTCCTAGAAGAAGAAGTAGCCCGGCTCAAAAAATGTGGCTTTATCCGTGAAGCCAAGTTTCCAGTCTGGGTCGCAAACCTCGTGCTAGTTCCGAAGCCTAACGGGAAATGGCGGACCTGCATCGATTTCTCCGACCTGAATAAAGCTTGCCCCAAGGATTGTTTTCCATTGCCAAGGATTGACCATTTGGTGGATGCCACGGCAGGGCACGAGCTCATGTCCTTTATGGACGCGTACTCGGGCTACAATCAGATCGCGATGAATCTGGCGGACCAGGAGCACACCAGCTTCATGACCCTGACTAACGTCTATTGTTACAAGGTCATGTCGTTCGGTCTGAAGAACACCGGAGCTACCTACCAAAGGCTAGTAAATAGAATGTTTGCTGACCAGATCGGAAAAAACATGGAACTGTACATTGATGACATGCTAGTCAAGTCAAAGACTGCCGATAACCATGTTTCCGACCTGGAAGAATGTTTTAAGATACTACGGGAATATGGAATGAGGCTCAATCCACAGAAATGCACTTTTGGAGTCGCGTCAGGGAAATTCCTGGGGTTCATAGTCAATACACGAGGAATCGAGGCAAACCCCGACAAGATCAAATCATTGCTCGAGCTTCCTTCGCCCAGGTCGCGAAAAGATGTCCAAGGCCTGACAGGAAGAGTGACAGCCCTCAACCGGTTTATTTCCAAGTCCACCGATAAGTGTTTGCCCTTCTACAACCTGCTCCGAGGTAACAAGAAGTTCGGATGGTCAGTAGAGTGCGAAAGCACATTCCTCGACCTGAAAGCACATCTGGCTGAGCCACCCGTGCTATCCAAACCCAAGGTAGGAGAGCCTCTTTTTCTCTACCTTGCTGTCACTGAGGACGCAACTAGTGCCATGCTGGTACGAGAGGAGGACCAAGTTCAGAAACCAGTCTACTACATCAGCAAGAGACTTCTCGGGGCTGAGTCCCGATACCCGCTGATGGAGAAATTGGCGTTCTGCCTTATCACGGCCTTGATAAAGCTCATGCCATACTTCCAGTCCCACTCGATTCACATCATGACCGATCAACCTTTAAGGCAGGTTTTGCAAAAACCTGAAGCATCGGGGCGTTTGTTAAAATGGGCAGTCGAACTCAGTCAGTTCGAGATTTTCTACACTCCGCGAACTGCTATAAAAAGTCAGGCCCTGGCCAATTTTGTGGCAGAATGCACGGGATTCTAGGAGGATCCAGCAGAGGACTCACCTCGGGTCACCTCACCCCAATCGTTGTGGAGGATCTTTGTGGATGGTTCATCCAACGAAAGCGGCTCCAGGGCTGGAATCATTCTGATATCCCCTGAGGGACATAGATTCCACTCGGCGCTAAGATTCAGATTCAAAGCCTCCAACAACGAGGCCGAGTACGAAGCTTTGCTGGCGGGACTGAGGATAGCCCAGGAGTTAAAGGCGAGCTCCGTTCAGTGCTTCAGTGACTCCCAGCTCGTGGTTAACCAGGTTCTGGGCGAATATCAAGCACGGGGACCCAAGATGGCCGCCTATCTGGCAAAGGTAAAAGTTGAGCTGTCCGCGTTTGAGCGAGGCTCGATCGAACAGATACCTCGGGAACAGAACGCTAATGCAGATGCTCTTGCCAAGCTCGCCACCTCCGTAGAGACTGAGACCTTGGGGTTAGTACCAGTCGAATTCTTGGAGAAACCAAGCGTAGAAGACATCAAGATGGAGGTCGAGATGATCAATGCCAGGCTGACCTGGATGACCCCCATCCTTGAGTATCTTGCCGAAGGCAAGCTGCCTGAAGGGCGTAACGATGCATGGCGAGTCATGTACCAAGCTCCTAGGTACACGATAATCGATGGGGTGTTGTACCGACGTGGGCACTCCCTACCCCTCCTCCGGTGCGTTCTTCCAAGTGAAGCAAAGGCCATCCTGCAAGAAGTGCACGAAGGATTTTGCGGAGACCACGCTGGGGGGTAGAGGTTGGCCTTAAAAGTCCTGAGGCAGGGATACTACTGGCCAACTCTATCCAAGGACTCGGTCTCATACGTGAAGAAGTGTGACAGGTGCCAGCGATTCACCGCAGTTGCCCGAGCTCCTCCAGTCGAGCTAAAGATGATCTCGTCCCCATGGCCGTTTGCCATTTGGGGGATAGACTTGGTTGGCGCCCTCCCCACTGGAAAAGGCGGGGTCCGTTACGCCGTGGTAGCCATCGACTACTTCACTAAGTGGGCTGAGGCAGAGCAGTTGGCAACGATAACGTTAAGAAAAGTGCTTGACTTCGTGGTTAAAAGCATCATCTGTCGATTCGGCCTGCCCAAGAAGATAGTTTCTGATAACGGCACTCAGTTCGACAGCGACCTGTTCACAGAGTTTTGTGAAAGACATGGAATTGTGAAAAGTTTCTCCTCCGTGGCCTATCCTCAGGCTAATGGCCAGGTTGAAGCTGTCAACAAAACCGTAAAGGCGAGCCTCAAGAAGAGATTAGATGAAGCGAAGGGGGTATGGCCAGAACAGCTACCCCAGGTCTTATGGGCTTATCGGACTTCGCATCGGACTCCTACGGGTCATACTCCCTTTTCCCTAACCTTTGGGAGCGAGGCAGTCCTCCCCGTGGAAATTAAGGTTCTTTCGCATAGAGCCCAGTCTTACGACCAAGATCGAAACCATGAGCTCCTGCGCCATTCCCTCGATCTGGTTGATGAAAGGCCAGAGGATTCGCAACTCCAGCTCGCCCATTATCAGCAAAAACTCACTCGCTACTTCAACGCCAAGGTCAAAAAGTGCGCCTTCAGCGTTGGCGACCTGATCCTAAGGAGAATTTTCCTGGCCGGGAAAGATCCCAAAGATGGCGTTTTGGGACCAAACTGAGAAGGACCATACCAAGTCATCGAAGTCATCAAGGAGGGAACTTATAAGCTAGCTCGACTTGATGGAGGGGCGGTCCCGCGCACTTGGAACGCCATCCACTTAAAGAAATATTATCAATGATTCACTTGTAAGGCTTGGAAGGCCACTTTTTATGTATTAATGAAAATCAGTTTTTATGTATGTTTGCAAGTGTATCTAAAGTAACCACGAAAGACCCTTTCCTAGTTACTTGGGGGGCATATGATACCTGGATATAACTAGGTCTCCTTAACGACTTAGAATTTGATTCATATCGATTGACCGTTGTTTTCTTAAAAACACGAGATATTGATAAGGGTTAACGATAACTAGGTCCTATCCTGGTTTTAACCGGGTCATAAAACTTAGAAGTTGATTTAAATCTATTGATCATTGTTCTTCTTAAAGAGCTCGAGATATGGATGAAAGTTAACGCGAACTAAGTTTTCAAATTAAGTTCCTGGTTTTAACCGGGTCATAAAACTTTGAAGTTGATTTAAATCTATTGATCATTGTTCTTCTTAAAGAGCTCGAGATATGGATAAAAGTTAACGCGAACTAAGTTTTCAAATTAAGTTCGTGGTTTTAACCGTGTCATAAAACTTAGAAGTTGATTTAAATCTATTGATCGTTGTTCTTCTTAAAGAGCTCGAGATATGGATAAAAGTTAACGCGAACTAAGTTTTCAAATTAAGTTCCTGGTCTTAACCGGGTCATAAAACTTAGAAGTTGATTTAAATCTATTGATCGTTGTTCTTCTTAAAGAGCTCGAGATATGGATAAAAGTTAACGCGAACAAAGTTTTCAAATTAAGTTCCTGGTTTTAACCGGGTCATAAAACTTAGAAGTTGATTTAAATCTATTGATCGTTGTTCTTCTTAAAGAGCTCGAGATATGGATAAAAGTTAACGCGAACTAAGTTTTCAAATTAAGTTCCTGGTCTTAACCGGGTCATAAAACTTAGAAGTTGATTTAAATCTATTGATCATTCTTCTTCTTAAAGAGGTCGAGATATGGATAAAGATCATCATAAACTAAGTTTTTCAAAAGATTGTAACCGAAATACGTAAAGGCAAAAAAAAGAAGATTAATTAAAAGCGTTAAAGCAAATTGTCTCGAGGTGAAAGCACCTCATGCAAAGGTTACATAAAAATTGTTTAAAAAAAATATTGGGGGGCACAAGAAAAGAAACTCCCTAAGCTCCGCCAGGTGGGCCCTTGGAGGTCGCCGTCTCGCCTCGCTCAGTTGTGCCAGAACCATCCCCGGTCTCCGAGGGCGCCTCTTTATCAAGGCGAGCTTGGAACTTCACCAGCAAGCGCTCCCAGAGACTCGCTGACATGAAGGAGAAGTCTGCATCTGGATAGTAGGCCCAGCAGTGGTAGAACAGATCTTCCATGGACTTTTCCAAAGTTGTCCGCTCGGCCTCCAGGGCATCCTGTGCAGCTTGGACCTCAGTCTTCGCAGTGTCTAGGTCCGTCTTCAAGGTGGCAAGGGAGGACTCGAGCTCTTGGATCTTCGAACGGGATTTCTCCAACTCAACCTGAGAGGCCGCCAAGGCATCCTTGGCCGCTTGCAGGGTAGTCTGATGCTCGTCCCTCATGTCCCCGAGCTGAGTTTTGGTCCTGACGATGCTCCGGTGAAGGGCGACAACGCTCTGCAAAGACGGAAAGACAATTGCCTTAGGAAAAAGCAGGGCAAAGAATAACAAAGTAAAAAACCACAAAAGTTAAGGTTGGCTTACCGTCATGTCCATGCCTAGTGAAGACTCCAGTACGCCCACAGGGCTCATTGTCTCGATGGCCCGGAGCTCCTTCTCGGTGAACTTGTTTATATGGCTGACGGCGTAGTTCGCTGACTCATACACCGTTCCTCGAAAGGCCTTGGGGATCTTCTCCAGGTCCTGGGGATTGACTGGTGTGCGCACATCGGAGGATACGATGGCCGAAGTCACGACCTCCGTTACTGCGTCCCGGGCGGCGAGTGGAGCTCGCGGAGCTGGTGGAGGCATATTGCTTCCCCCTGCAGCAGGAGGAACCGCTTCCGCAACCTGTGAAGCTAGGGCTTGATCCTTCTCCTTTGCAAGAGACTTGGTGGGAGTCTCGGCGGCGTTCTTGGACGTCCGGAGCCTTTTCATTCTTGGCCCAGCTGAGGGGTTCCCCCCGAAGACTGCACCTCGCAGGCTCTCCTCGGGCTGAGACATCTCATCTGTCAAAACAAAAGCATGGTTAGTAAGAGTTAGCAACCATACAGATACAAAAAATAAGAGGTAAAAAATATATGAATACTAAGGGAATCCTTCTCCCCTAGCTCGGGGAAGAATCTAAGTCGATTACTTCCCGAGCTGGTGCAAGTTCTGGGCCCGAGTCTGACTTGGGGCTAGATTTGTCTACATACTGCCTAAGCCCCAGAGCTACGTCACCCCTCTGGAGTGATGGCCAGGTTTGAAGGTTGGTCCCATACTCCTCGAATAGGATCGACCTAAAGGCTAGGGTGTTATCTATTACTATGGTACCCCTAGGTCGACTATCTTGGTAATCCAGCACAAGCCGGTCGACGCAATGAAGCAGGGTCGTGTTCAGGTCCGGATCCCTTCGGTGACGATGGAAGATCTGCCTAGGATTGAACCTAGCCAGCTGGGGGTCTGCTGTGGCCCTATCTAGACTCCTAAACAAGTAAGGGTTACCTTGGCCAGAAGGACTCGTGGCTGCTCCGGATTGGATCCTCTCCTCGCCCGTCACCGGGACGACCTCCAAGGTCCGCTTCCTAATCCTCACAAGTGGAACTTTGTCGCCCTCGTCCTCCTCATCTTTGTCTTCCGCAACCTCCTCCACAACGATGGGTCTGGTGTCGCGAGCTGGGGGAAGCCCCCGGGGCCTCCTGAGGTTTAAAGTCTGATTCGGGAAAATCAGCTTGCAGGCTATCATCGTCTCGTCTGTTACGAGCACGCGATAATCCTTCTCGCTGGGGGGCAAGCCCGCCAGCGTCTCGTATTGGGCCCCGAGGGTCACATATTTCTCTGTCCTCGCGAAGATGGCTGCAGAAATAGCCTAAGTCAGAAAGGGTTACGGGAGGAGCTAAAAAGACACTTAACTTACGAGCTAAGGAGAAAAGATACTTACGAGGACGATTGAAGTAGTGGAGCTCGCAATTCCTGAACCCCGTCGACATGAAGAACTGATCCTTGAAGTCGTTGGGGTGGCTAGGCAGCTCGATGACCGCAGCCGTATTGGGGAATCAGGTTACGTAGTAAAACCCGTCGCCTCGCCCCCGCTGGTCCGGGCTGGCTTTGAGGCAGAAAAAATATAAAATGTCCGCAGGAGTGGGGACCTCCCACTCGTGCTTCTGAAACAAATATTTCAACCTTGCCAGCAAACGGTAGGAGTTGGGGGGGAGCTGAAATGGTGCCAACCTCACATAATTAAGGAAATCAACAAAATACTGATCCAGTTGGAGGAAGGCCCCCGCCTTAAAATGTTCGCCGCTCCAGGCCGCGAACAATTCGTCGAGCGGTGCACAGCTCCGCTCGCCATCTGCAGCAGGTCAGGCCACCACAGACGCCTTCCCCAACGCGATGTTGTGGGAAAGGAAGATCTTGTTGATCTTCACCTGGTCGGTCATTTTTGAGACGATCCTCTCCGCCTCAAAAAATGCATCAGGAGCCACCTCGAGCTCCTTCTCCACTGCCGGCCCAAAGCGGGGGATCGGGGAGTCCGGCACCACCGCTTTGCCTTTGTCCTGCTAGGAGGCTGAGCTTCCGACGGTCTTCTGTGGGGCATTCCTTTTTGGTGCCATCTGGTCACCTAACGAACAAAAGAAAACATTTCAGAAAAGGCGACCCAAGCGTGAGGGAAAAATCAAATGTTATTTGCACGAGCTGAGGTAAGCCCAGCCCGTGGAGAATGAGACCACGCGGTTCTATGAACACGCGCCTGTACTCCCAATAGATCCTCGATTACTCAGAATTCGTGTGTCAGGAGGGTCAGGATAGAATTTTCCTTGGGGGGAAAGTGTCAGTAGGAAAAAATTGCAAAACCGTCTGTGAGGTGTGTTCCCTAAGCTACCCGGTTTTGCACCCAAAAGTTCCAAAACTCCTACCCTGAAATTTTCCCCAGAAAAAGCATCCTGAAAACCATACTCTTAAGTGATTTCCTACAGCAAAGAAACCCTAACCTAAAAGGGCTTTCACCCTCCGTATCCACAAAACCCAGTAAACCCTTGCATGCGGCTACAGTAAAATTTTTACCTAAGCTACAGTGACATATATTTTCAAAACGCACAGGGTCAGGGAACTTAAAGTGTTTGGCTGGAAGGTGGGTGAAGGTATCGCCTTGATGAAAGCTGCGTCGGTGTGTTGGCTTCCAAAGCTTTGAAGAAATCCGTGCGTTTGAGCTTCTTGAACGCTGAAAGTAGTAGCCACGGAGAAGAGGGTTTGTTCTTCTGAAATGAAGAAAGAAGAAGGAGAGAAGTTTGGAAAATTTTGAATGAAAGGTGGCCCATGCGTAGGGTGGCCACCCCTTTTTATATACGTGAAGGATCACGTGTAGAGGGCCGTTAGATGGCCCTGATGAGGGATCCGAGGCCCTCCACTGGAAATACGAAACGACGGCTGGGCATAGGCTAGGCCATTAAATGCGGTTCTCGTAAGATGTACCGTCACCAACCACGATGTTCCACGTATCAGGCGCCTGCGTGGGAAGTGGAATATGAAGAGTTCATGGGGAAGCCTAAAAGCCCCTACTGTGGTCTTACTCGATGTGGCATACCACGAGCAGGGGCTTGGGGGGCAGATGTACGCCCTGTTTTTCCCACGGGTTGATTAGCGAGCCGAGCTGCGGCCTAATCATGATTACCTCATGAAAAACCCCAATATCGGAGATTCTGTCTCGAGGTCGTACCTCCCTAGCTCGGGAAGATCCCAAGGGCTCGCCAAGATTGCCCAAGGCTGGGGGAAGGACTCTGAAGGCCGAAGGTCAAGTCGCGTATGCAGCTCGTGGTACGAGCTAGATATGGAGGCTATGACCCTTTGTAAAGTCTACACATGCAAGGTAAACGTGCATATATCAGACATCACGTGTCTGAGATCCCCCTGACTTCTCGGACACGCAGCAGGAACGTGCGTATTCAGACACCTGCGACTTGGTTGGGCCGTGCGGCCCATTATCTCCTTACCTATTGATTTGACCACACTTATGTGTCAGGTTTAGGAATTAATCATGAATGTCACAGAGTTGATACGATAGGTAAGAGGGTCACAGGATGACCTTCTTACCAACTCCCAGGTGCCTTCTCCTATAAATATGGGGACCCTGGGAGTAAATAGGGGTTGGATTCTGTATTGTAAAGAAAGGCCCTGTAATCAAATACCCAGTATATAGAGCAATAATACTGACTAGTGGAGTAGAAGGATTTTAACCTTTGAACCACTCAAAAATGTGTCTTGTGTCACCTCTTTCCTTTTCTAAGATCTTATATCTGTTTCGGTTCACATTTAGCACTGATCCCTTTCTCTTCATTTCTTAATTACCTGTTGGCGAAGAACCGCGTCAACAAGGTTAAACTTATAAAATCCATAATTGTTGATATGAGTTTCCAACTAAATCCTGGCTTAAACGAAAATCCACGAAAACTAACATACTACAAGCTACCACTAACTACTGCTACTATCTTGCTAAGTAAAAATTCTAGGACACGTCAATTCTCCCCTACTAACAAGAATTTTGTCCTCAAAATTTACTTACAAAACAATTTCAGATACCATGCCAACATGTCTTCCTCCAGCTCCCACGTTGCCTCCCGTTCAAAACTATTACTCCATAAGACCTTGACTATCGGAATACTCTTAGACCGTAATTCCTTCATCCCTCTATCTGGGATGCTAATCGGTTGTTCCTCGTAACTCAAATCTTTCTTGAGTGCTATCGTATCGTACTTGAGGACGTGGGATGGGTCTGACACATATCTATGCAGCATCGAGATGTGAAACACATTGTGGCTATCTGTTAGAGCTGGCGGTGGGGCTAATCTATATGCAACTGTTCCCACTTTGTCCAATATCTCAAAAGGACCTATAAACCAGGGACTAAGCTTGCCTTTCTTCCCAAATCTCTTCACACCTTTCATAGGAGATATCTTTAGGAAGACTTGATCTCCGATTTTGAATTCCACATCACGCCGCTTGGCATCCGCATAACTTTTCTGACGGCTCTAAGCAGCGAGCATACGCTTTCTAATAAATGCTACTGCATCATGAGATTCTCTAACAGCTTCGGGTCCAAGATGTTGCCTTTCTCCTACCTCATCCCAATGTAACGACGATCGACGCCTCCTTCCATAAAGTTGCTCATAGGGTGCCATCCCAATCATTGACTGGTAGCTATTGTTGTAGGAGAACTGTATCAGTGGCAAGTACTTACTCCACAATCCTCCGAAGTCAAGTACACAAGAGCACAACATATCCTCTAAAATCTGTATGGTACGCTCGGACTGACCGTCGGTCTAAGAATGAAATGCCGTAAAAAGACATAATTTGGTACCCATGGCATGCAGCAAGCTTCCCCACAATCTCGATGTAGATACCTATCCTCTATCTGATACTACGGTCTTAGGGATTACATGCAGTCGTACTATTTCTCGGACATAAATGTCTGCGTACTGGTCAGCAGTGTATGTAGTCTTAACAGGCAGTAAGTAATCTGACTTTTTTAGTCTATCTATTACTACCCAAGCCATGTCATGCTGCTTATTTTTTCATGGTAGTCATGTCACGAAGTCCATGGCTATGTCTTCCCACTTCCATTCTGGAATACTAAGCGGTTGCAATAAGTCTGCGGGCCGCTGATGTTCTGCTTTCACTTGCTAGCATACAAAGCATTTAGACACATATTTTGCTATGTCTTTCTTCATTCCTGGCCACCAATACAATGCCTTAAGGTCTTGAGTCATCTTGGTCGACCCTGGGTGAATTGAGTATGGAGTATTGTGTGCCTCTTCTAAAATCTTCATCTTAATTCCATGTGAGATAGAACTCCTGTCCTGAGTATGGAGTATTATATCTCAAGGACCCCTATCCTAATATAGAGAAATCTGTGGCCTTGCCTTCTTTGACGCCAGCTATGTGAGATACTAAAGTTTCATCATGCCCTTGCCCGAGCCGTATATCTTCTAATAGACTTGACTGGATGGAAAAGTTAGCCAGTTTACCAGTGACTACTTCTATTCTGGCATTGATCAGCTCTTCCTGAAGTGACTTCTATTCCGGATATTGCTGCTAGATTTCCATAACTCTTTCTGCTTAGCGCATCAGCAACTACGTTTTCTTTTCCCGGGTTGTATAGGATTTTGCAATCATAATCCTTTACTAATTCTAACCACCTGCGTTGCCTCATGTTGACCTCCTTCTATGTGAAGAAATACTTTAAGCTCTTGTGATCCATATAAATCTCACACTGTTCTCCATAAAGATAGTGGCGCCATATTTTCAATGCTAAGACAACCGTTGACAACTCCATATCATGCTTTGGATAGCGTTGCTCGTATTCCTTCAGCTGACTTAAGGCATAGGCTATTACTTTGTCATTCTGCATTAGCGCACAACCCAAACCTTGCTTTGACGCATCATAGTAGACTACAAACTTGTCATTGGCTGTCGGTACACAAAGTACTAGCACTGAGCATAACTTATCCTTAAGCAACTGGACGCTCCTTTCACATCTATTCGTCTAGTTGAACTTTTGTTGTTTCCGGGTCATGTTGGTAAGCGAAGTGGTTATCATAGAAAATCCTTATACAAACCTTCGATAATAGCTCGCTAGTCCAAGAAAACTTCTAACCTATGACTCATTCTTAGGTCTTGGCCAATCTTTCACAGCCTCTATCTTAGTTGGGTCTACAACAACTCCGTCCTTGGATACTATGTGGTCGAGGAACGCTACTTGCAAAAGCCAAAATTTGCACTTCTTGAACTTGGCGTAAAGTTGATGCTCCTTCAGTCACAACATGGTCATTCTTAAATGTTCCTCGTGCTAGAATTTGTCCTTGGAGTACACCGAAATATCATCGATGAATACTACGATGAATTTGTCCAAGTTATCCTTAAAGACCCTATTCATTAAATCCATAATGCGGTTGGAGTGTTGGTAAGACCAAAAGACATAACTAAAAACTCGTAAGGTCCATATCAAGTTCTAAAAGCTGTCTTGGGAATATCCTCTTCTCGTACCTTGAGCTGGTGATACCTGGACCGTAGATCAATCTTTAAAAACACAATCGCTCCTCGAAGTTGATCAAACAAGTCATCAATCGGGGGTAGCAGGTATTTATTCTTAATTGTCACCTTATTCAGCTCGCGATAATCTATACACATCTTTATGCTTCTGTACTTCTTCTTCACAAATAGAACCGGTGCTCCCCATGGTGAATGGCTTGGTCTAATGGAACCCAAGTCTAAGAGTTCTTCTAACTGCGTCTTTAACTCCTTGAGTTCGGTAGGTGCCATCTGGTATGGTGCCTTTGAGATAGGCCCGGTTCCTGGTACTAGTTCAATTGTGAAGTTAATTTCTCGAGTCGGCGGCAACCCTGGTAAGTCGTCAGGAAATATTTATGGAAATTCTTTTATAATGCGGACATCTCCAACCTTTAGTAGTGTTTCCTTGACCACATCCGTTATGCTGGCTTAGAATGCATGACATCCTTTCTCTATCATCCTCTGAGCTTTGAGAGATGAAATAAGAGGTGTTCGTAGTCCTGAAACCTTTCCCATAAAACATAGTCTCTGACTGTTCAGAGTTTTGAACATCACTTTCTTGCATCTACAGTCGATGGTTGCACCATGCCTTGCTGGCCAATCCATGCCCAGTATCATGTCGAAGTCTTTGATCTCTAGCTTTATCAGGTATCCTTCTAGTTCTACATCCTCAATTTTGATTGGTATGCCTCGTACTATCCGTGATGATATGACTACTTTGCCCGAAGGCAATTCTGTCACAAGCATAGTTCTAAATCTTTCACAAGGTTTGTCTAATTTCTCTATCATTCCTAACGAGATATACGAGTGTGTTCCTCCCGAATCAAATAATATTGCACATATATCATTGAGGATAGGAATCTGACTTATGACCACTTTGTTACTAGCTTCAGCTTCTCCCTGGTTCAAGGGAAAGACTCTGGCAGGAACCATCTTGTTGTCCCTTTTCTCTTCTTGCTTGAGATATGTACATTCTCTCTTCCAATGACCTTCCTGGCCACAATTGTAACATCCCTTTGTGTTTGCACGACACTCCCCAGGTTGTTTCTTTTGGCTTTTGGAGCACTGCAGGTATTCTACATAACCCAACCTATTGCCTCCATTGTTTGTCCGTGCTCTTTTGTCACCATCCGCTTGCTTATTGTCTGGATGCCATCTCTTCTAGCCATTATTGTTGCTATGCTGATGATTGTTGTTGTGGTTCCAACCGTTCTGAGGTTGACTTTGCTGTTTAGGTTCAGGCTTGCTGGCCTCCTTTTTACTGACATTTTCCTGTAGCCTTTCCACTTTTATAGCCGTTTCTAGAGCATCGGCATAAGAAGTGGTTCTAGGATTTTCCAGCTTTACTCCTAGCTCAATCTTTGGTCTAAGTCCTCTAACGAACTTGGTGACCCTTAGGAAATCGGTTGGGACCAACTCTGGAGCAAACTTGGCTAGTCAGTCGAACTGTCATGCATACTCTGCTACAATTAAGTTGCCCTGCTTCACACTGGTGAATTCTTCTACCCTCGTAGCGATGATTGTTGAGTTGTAGTACTTCATGTGAAAGAGCTCCAAAAATCTAGTCTATGTCATGGTGGCAACGTTGTTAGACTGCTGTACTAAATCCCACAATATTCTAGCATCCTTCTTTATAAGAGATGAAATGCAGGATATGCGGTCCGCGTTGCTGAGATTCATGTGTGTTAGGATCGACTCTACATTCCTGAGCCATTCTTCTGCCTCGAAGGGGTCGGTTGTCCCTTTAAAAAATGGAGCGTGTTGCTTATGAAACTGCTCGTAGATTGGCTCCATGTAATGAGCTGGGTAGGGTGCATAGTTCGCCATTGGTCGTCCCCCATAAGGACCTACTTGTTGGGGTGCTTGAACTGCTACCTGAGGCTGTGGTTGTGACTGAGGCTGGAGTTGAGTCTGAGTCTGTGGCTGAGACTATTGTCATTGTACCTGCAACAGCTCTTTCACTTGCTGCTGTAGCCTAACAATTTCAGTGGTGTTGTGAACCGGAGGTGGTGCACTTCTGGTAGCAACAGCATTGGTAGCATGCGTTCCCCTTCTACGAACTGGAGGGACTTCTTTGGTCTGATTGACGGCGTTGGAGGCATTGCCAGCTATGCATGCAAACCTTCTGAGCGACATCTTCAGCAAAATTCTAACAGTCGAGAAAAAATGTGTTAGAACATACCCTAATAGGCTCTAAGGCAAAACTTTGTCTAAGCAAACATAACTCGGACCTATTTGTTATGATTTCTTATGAAAAATTATGTGAGCCTTCTTTATAATTAGGGTGTGTTTCTATACTTATAAAATTAGCCATCTTTATTATTTCTAAGTCTGTTTCTAATCATCCTATATGACTTAATTTTCAGGCTCGAAATTCGTCGCTCTTCCAAAGTTAACCATATTGAGGGAAGGATAGGATCAGTAAAATTGTTCCCACTACTATGGCCCCCTAAACTCTCAATATAGAACTCGGTCCATTGATTTGTATCCACGCTCACCGAACTCGGTAATTATTTATTATGATTGTAAAAAAAATCAAACTCATACATGTCATTCAAAAATAACAATAATATTCATTTGGAAAAAAGGTTTTCACTAAGTACAATCATAAATGCAAAATAAATAAATAAACTAACATAACTAGGGTGATTCTAAAAATTAGGATCTTTAACATCTGACCCTTCATTTAACATATCATCATCTATTTCTTCACATTCATCATTATCTTGAGCCTCAAAATTTCCTTGGGGATGATTCATAAAGATTCTATGCTTTTGCTTATTGGTGAATTGAAATTCAAACTTAGAGGTGAACCTAAGTATGAGAAAATAATATCTCATGGCTACTGGTAAATCATCATCATCATCATCTATATTCTCCCATATTTCTTCTAAAGTTGAAATTACAGAAGGAAAACCTTTAAAAAGCCTATTACTATGACATATTGCTCTGTAGCTCTCATCATAATTTGCTTAGTAGTCTGAAGAGGAACTATTTCCTTGTGAAATAAGATTAATCTCTGAGTGATTCTTTCTAACACTCCTACTATATTCCTTGGCTCTCTAATTCTTTTCAATGCCTTAATGGCTCAAATATCCTCATAGGTCACGACTCCATCCATTCTTAATTGAAAACATAAGGGCTAAAACGTTAGCTATAAACATAAACATAATAACTATAATATAAACACTTACATTGGCAGTTAGATTCGGAGTTTGTGCGTGTGTATCAAGGAGAACTTCATGCATCTGAACTATTGCTCCGATACCAACTGTAATGACCCAACTATTTCTAAGACCTTGGACCATTAAAACTACTAGACATAGCTACAATTTTGGGAAACATATATAAGAAAAAACAAAACTTTATTTAAAACCCCAAAAATAAATATTGTGCAAAATAAAAAGTAAAATATGAAATATAAAATACGGTATGGGTACCCATTGTTCAATACTTACAAACATAAACAATAAACTTAAATCAATTGTTTTAAAAAAACTAAGTGCAGAATTATGAAAGAAATATAATTCAAAAGACTTAAAAATAACGTCATCCTCGATCGTCACGTAGTCCATTCATTTCATTCATCCTCAACACACAAGCCAAGCTGCTATGAATCTTTTCGCCTTCCATATTCATTTTCCTGCATCAAGCTAAAATTAAAGGAATGAGCCTAACGCCCAGCAAGGAAAATCTACTAACAACATATATCATAAATCATAAACATAAGATTATATCATATAAATATATTATAAAACATATGACTATAAAAACGTATATCATATAGGACTAAAATATTAATGGCCATTAACTCATTAACATGGCATGTGATAAACCATCTAGGTCCTTTGCCTACTGATCGAGGTAGGTTAGATCACAAGGTAGTATATGATAACCCATCTAGGTCATCTGTCTACTAATCGAGGTAGGGTAAATCATAATTCTAAACCATGAAAATGATAAAAATTCTTGGGGCTTGCTATATAAACAAGTCATATGCCCAAGCGACTACAAAACATATTCTTAAGGCTTACTATCTAAGCAATTCATATGCCCAAGGACTACAAAACATATTTATACATATACATAGTATAACATAAAACATATCATAACATAAACATATAAACACATATAATCTATCCTATTTTCCTTACCAAAAATCGGGATAGTTGAGAACAAGAACGGGATTGGAACACTCCTAAAACCAACAGCACAGACCATGAGTATTTCTAAAGAAAGAAGATGAAAAGAGAACTAAACCATCAAAGAAGAAATTTACTAAAAAGAACCTTAAGTTTCAAGAAACTTAAATACCTAATCAAGAATCATAAACAAGAGTTAGGATCTGAAAGAAAATAAAAGAAAACTAAAGAACTATGAAAAACTAAACTTAAGGATAAGAATACCTTGAATGATATTATGACTTGATCTATAACTCGATACTGAAATAACTCTATATCTTACTTCCCAAGCGTTTAGAAAAGCTTAGAATGATAAAGCTTTTAACCCAAAAACCCAAGTGTTTCTCTCTATAGTAACCTTAGCAACTTGGAGGCTCTGAATAATGCTTGAAGAATGAAGAAAATGGCTGAGTACAAGGTCCTATTTTTAGAGTTCAAGGAGTGAAACTTACCCCTTTTAATTGGGATAAATAAATGAATATAAAATGAAAGAGATTTTAATTTTTGTTCAACAGATGCCCATAACTCGGTCAAAATCGTTCAAAGGCAGGTCCAAGTGGATAAGGTTTTTTTTAAATTTAAAAATCCTCAATATTCATAAATGATGCACCAGGGGAGATATATCACCTACCTTGGGCAATATATCTCCTAGACCATTTTCCCGAGCCCTGTTTGTTCGTTCGTGAGAAGTCGACGTATTTTATGTATCTCACGTAGGCGATATATTGGCCCCTATAGCTACGATATATCGGCATACGTTGATATATCAAACACGTATTTTCACTTTTCAACATAATTTGAATTGATTAAATAGCTTTGACTGAGTCTAAACGTGATCCTAACAACTGTTGGAAGGTTCTAGAGCTTCTAGATCTTTCTTTTATTTAAACTATTCATCAAAAATACTTAAATCCTTAATAAACATTATTATGACAAGTGTCATGCTCTTATTCATTCTATCTAAAGCTTAGGTTATAATAAATAATATTTCTAGGACTAGCAATATTAATTAAACATTATGTTATAATTAATATTTCTAAACTATAGATTAAACTTATAAAATCCATAACTGTTGCGATGAGTTTCCAAGTATGTCCCATCTTGAACCAAAATCCACAGAAACTAACATACTACAAACTAATACTAACTACTACTACTACTATCTAGCAAAGTAAAATTCTGGGACACTACATTGATCTATACCTCGATACCAAAATAACTCTTTATCTTACTTCCCAAGTGTTTATAAAAGCTTAGATTGGTAAACTTTTTATCCCAAAACCCAAGTGTTTCTCTCTATAGTAACCTTAGCAACTTGAAGGCTCTGAAGAATACTTGAAAATTGAAGAAAATGGCTGAGTACTAGGTCCTATTTATAGAGTTTAAGGAGTTAAACTAACCCCTTTTAATTTGAAAAAATAAATGAATATAAAATAAAAAAGATTTGAATTTTCGTTCAACAGACGCCCAGAACTCGGTCAAAATCATTGAAAGGCAGGTTCAAGTGGTTAAGGCTGTTTTTAAATTTAAAAACGACAAACTTTAAAAAAAATGCACCAGGGGCAATATATCTCCTACCTTGGGTTATATATTGCCTAGACCATTTTCCCGAGCCTCGTTCGTTCGTTCGTACGAAGTCGACGTGTTTTCCATATCTCCCATAGGCGATATATCGGCCCCTACAGCTACGATATATCGGCATACGTTGATATATCAAAGATGTATTTGCTCTTTTTCAGCATATTTTGAATTGATTAAATAGCTTTGACTGAGTCAAAACGTGATCCTAACAGCTGGTGGAAGGTTCTAAAGCTTCTAGATCTTTCTTTTATTTAAATTATTCATAAAAAATACTTAAATCCTTAATAACATGATTATGACAAGTGTCATGTTCTTAATAATTCTATCTAAACCTTAGGTTATAATAAATAATATTTCTAAGACCGGCAATATTAATCAAACCTTATGTTATAATTAATATTTCTATACTATAGGTTAAACTTATAAAATCCATAATTGTTGCTATGAGTTTCCTAGTAAGTCCCGGCTTGAACCAAAATCCATAGAAACTAACATACTACAAGCTACTACTAACTACTACTACTATCTAGCTAAGTAAATATTCTGGAATACTACAAGGACGGCGCTATAGCGCCAATCCTGTTTTAGGTCACGATTTTCTGGATTCATAATTAGACCATAATTTTTAACCCTGATGTCGGATTTGGATGTTCTTTATATGGTTGAAAAACTTGTGAAAAGATCTAAATTCCTAAAACCTAAATCAAGCTTAGTTGTAATTATTTTGAAGTCGAAATTATGAAATAAACTTGCATTATATCTGTCTATGGTTGATCGGCATGGACTATATTCAGCGATAAACATGTGGAATGTAGGCCATAATTGCATGGCCACTATGGGGGTTCTGTACACACTCGTCGGACACAAGCATATGCGTGGCACCCTAGTGATGCACCTCGCTCACCACAAGTCGTGTAACTGATGTATATGTCAAAATGAATTGGTTATTATTGATGAAGCATGATGTTTGTTGCTTATACTTTATTGATTCTTTATTATTATATGATTTTTTTCTAGTTGGGTCTTGGCTCACGGGTGCTCTGTGGTGTAGTAAGGGCAAATGAAAGATGGACTAGCCATGAGTTGGCAGGCACTAGGGCAACACGTACATATTCGACTGGATCGGTCGCCACAGTTAAGTTATTTTGAGGGACTTAGGTTATGAGTATGATTTTTCCGCTTAGGCCGGCTATTTTTGTAACTTTGGTTGTAACTGCTTTTCATTTAAACTCTTTTTGGGGTCCCTTGTAAATTTTTGAAGTTTCAATAGAAAAGTTTATACCTTTTGACCAAAAAATTTAACACCTAACATCTAGGATTGTTCATTGGGCAAGTTGGTCAGGTTATAAGGGATTTTTACTAACCCAATGTCAAAGTCGAGTTTGAAAATGCCGACCTATAACTGCCCAATTAAGAAAAAGTGTTATCTAAACCCATCCATTAAAATAGTCGGGTTGGTCGGGTTAACCCGACCAAACCCAACTTCATTTTTTTAGGGGATTCTACGACTGAACAGTAAACACTAAGATATAAGAATATACACCAAGAAACAAGAAATTATAAATTTCTCAAAAATTAACTAAACAACATACATAAAAATATCATTTCATGACAAATTCACAAGACAACACAGATATACAAATATATATGTTCAACAAATAAATTTATGACTTTTCGATGATTTGATTCTCGCTGTAACAATATATACACACACACAAACATTAACATAGTTTGGCAACTTTTTTCCATGTTCTTGTTTGTGTGTTATTGTTACATCGCGTGTTGGACTAGTAACTCAGAATGACCATTACTAAATAATAAATATATATAGAAAGAAAAATAATAATAAGAAGAAAAAAAAAAAATATATATTATGAGAGCTACTTGAAAAAGTGAAATATGTGAACTTTTGAGAAGATTTGGAGGAGGATAAGAAGAATCAGAGGAGAAGACCTGACTTGCTGCTCACATGGTCGTGATGTCGTGCGTTTGCTATCATTACTGTCATCGAGACTCCAAGAGAGAGCAACATTTTTTAGTGGTCAGCACCAAGAGGGGACTTATTATCGTTGCTGAGAGAGAAGAGGGAAAGCACTGAGAGAGATCCAAAGCAAGGGGAGTCGCGTGAAGGGGGGGAGAGAGAGAGACAGAGTGAAAGAATAGAGAGAGAGGCGGAAGGGTTGACGATTTGGGTTAGGGTTTCTTTTCCAATTATTTAATATAAATTAACTATAAATACTTATATATATATAAAGTTAATTTGGTGGGTTGGGTTACATTGGGCGGGTTAAAATTTCGTTGGGTTTTTCGAGTTACGTTATTTGTCAGTTTTTTCGGGTTGGTTTGGGCGGGTTATTCGGGTTGGGAGGGTTGCAAACTTTTGTGCACAAGATTGACTCATGGTTCGTTGGGTAATGTGTGGAATATATGTTTAACCGTTGAATTGAAATATATGCCTTATCTGCATGATAGACTAGGGAGCATGAGATATACTGATAGGGTCTGACCCTTGAATGCTATGTGAATATGAAAATAATGTTTATTAGCATTATTTTTGTTTATGAACATTAAGGATGTGCTTATTAGCATTATTGTTGCATGTGTACGCTTAATTTTCTTGGGTTTTGACTGTGGGATGGTTTCTAGATACGTTATCATTGTTAAATAAGCCAAGTCGTTGATTGCAGATAGAATTAGGGAGTCATGCCTCCTAGGAAATCAATATAACTAGCTGACGCTGATATCAAGGCTAGAGATAATAACCAACACTAGGAACCTACACCTGCCCCTCCGAACTGGCAGCAGATGTTTGTAAAAATGGAAGAAAGGCTTCAGAGGCTAGAAGAAGAGATCAGGCAACTGAGATAACAAATTCCGCTAGGGAACGCTTCCCCGCCTGTGCTACCTTTAGAGGTACCTGTTCTAGGATAGCCAAAGGTTGATAATAGATGGGAAAAACTTTGTGAGAGGTTCAAGAAGTAACACCCACAAACTTTTGAGGGAGGCCCAGATCAACTTCGGATTGAGTAGTGGATGAGTATGATTACCTCCATCCTCAACTTTATGAGGGTGGCAGGCAATGAGAGGGTGGCCTATCCTACTTATATGCTGCAATATGACACCTGTATTTGGTGGGAGGTTTTTTCCTAGGCACTGAACCTTGCAACAATGAGTTCCAAATTTTTTTATTTAGAAGTATTACAATGACAGTGTTCGAACTATGAAGGTGGATGAGTTCATCATTTTGGTCCAGGGAAACATGACAACGATTGAATATGCTTTGAAATTTGATAGGTTGGCCATGTTTTCCTCTAACTTGGTGCCAACTGATGCAGCCATGAAAGAGCGGTTTGTTTGAGGACTAAACACTATGATAACACGGGATGTTAGAATCACTTTAGATCCTGGAGTTAATACATATGCCTAGGTTGTTGAAAAGGCCCTTACTGTGGAGGGCGTAGAGGACAAGATTTGGAAGGAGGACCCTGCAAGGCGCGATGCCCGGAGGGTGGTACCTCCATTTACAGGGTCTAGTAGGGGCATAGGCCCTAAATAGGTGGTTTCGGGGTACTCAGGGTGGCCGTCATGGAGGAACTGAGAGCTGGAGAAGCTATCCAAAGTTGCCTCAGTGCAAGAGATGCCATCTAGAGAATGTCATGCTAAATTCTTCCTATGCGAGGTAGTGGGGCATCTCAAGAAAGAATGCCAGCTAAATCCAGAGTTTCCTACTAGGGAATTGGTAGTCTATAAGAGATGGATCAGATCATTACTAGTAGAGGTAGATGGTAGGGAGCTGTCTATGGACTTGATTGAACTAGGAATGGAGGACTCTGACATGATACTTGGTATGGATTGATTGGCCATGTATGGGGCTACCATAGATTGTAAGAGGAGGATGGTGAGTTTTGAGCCTAAGGGAGAAGACCCGTTCATGTTTGTGGGTATTGTGAATGGGCCTCGTGTTCCTATGATCTCAGTTTTGAGGGCTAGAGACCTATTGCAAGGAGGTGGCATAAGATTCCTAACTAGTGTGGTGGATACCACAAATGTTGTACAAGTTAGACCAAAGGAGATCATATTGGTGTGTGAGCTTCTGGATGTGTTCTCAGAAGACTTACCGGGATCGCCACCATATCGGCAAATTGAATTTGTTATTGAACTGACACTAGGAATAGATACAGTGTCCAAGGCACCGTACACAATGGTAACGACAAAGTTGAAATAATTAAAGGTTCAGTTACATGAATTACTGTATTTGAGGTTCCTCATAACTAGTTTTTCACCATGGGGTACGTTAGTGTTATTTGTAAAGAAAAAGGATGGGTTGTTAAGAATGTGTATCAACTACCAGGAACTGAATAAGCCGACCATCAAGAACAAGTATCCATTGTCAATAATTGATTACTTGTTTGACTAGTTGTAGAGCAAGAAAGTATTTCGAAGATTGATCTTCGATCTGGCTATCACTAGCTGAGGATCAAAGAGGATATTCCGAAGACAGCTTTTCACACAAGGTATAGGCATTATGAGTTCTTGGTTATGTCTTTTGGGATGACCAATGCCATGACAACGTTCATGGATCTGATGAACAGGGTGTTCAAGGATAATCCAAACAAGTTTGTGATTGTGTTCATTAATGACATACTGATCTACTACCAATTTGAGACAGAACATGAGGAACATCTTTTTTTGGTATTACAGAAGCTGAGGGAACACAGGTTATATGCCAAGTTCATGAAGTACGACTTCTGGTTATCTCAGGTGACATTTCTTGGTCATATTGTTAGTAAGGATGAACTTATGGTAGATCTGACTAAGATTGAGGTGGTGAGAGATTGACCAAGTCCAAGGAATACTTCAGAGATTAAGAGTTTCCTTGGATTGGCTTGGTACTATCGCGTTTTTTTGAGGGGTTCTCGATAATTGCAACACCTTTGATAGAGTTGTCAAGCAAAAATTTGAAGTTTTTTTGGTCTGATAGATGTGAGAACAACTTTTATAAGTTGAAGTGGCGATTGATTACTGCATCAATGCTTAGTCTTCCTTCAAATGAGGAAAAGATTGTGGTTTACTGTGATGCTTCGAGACAAGGATTAGGGTGTGTTCTGATGCAGGCTGGGTAGGTGACTGCTTATGATTTAACGCAGTTAAAAGAATATGAACCACGATACCCTACACATGATTTAGAGTTGGCAACAGTGGTATTCGTGCTGAAGTTTTGGCGGCATTATCTGTATGGGGAGAAGTGTAAAATATACACTGATCATAAAAGTATGAAGTGCTTTTTCATGCAGAAGGAACTGAATATAAGACAAAGACGTTGGTTGGAATTGGTAAAGGACTATGACTGTGAAATCCTTTACCATCCAGGGAAAACCAACATGGTGGAAGATGCCTTAAGTCGGAGAGGCTCGAGCAGTTGTATATCTTAAAGCATATATCAGTGGAATTGGTAGAGGACATGACTAGAGCAGGTATAGAGCTTGCGGTAGGCAGTTGGTCAACATTAATCTGCAGTCTACCCTTCTTCAAAGGATAAAAGAGGCTTAGAGGAATGATCCTCAGTTAGAGAAGCATTGAAAGGATGTCCTAGCTACAATGGCTCAAGACTTTATCAACTCTAAGACAAAAATGTTTAAATATAAGGATAAAATATATGTTCTGATGGATGTTGGTATAAAGAGAGAGAATCTAGACGAGTCTTGTAATACTCCATACTCACTATGTCCAAACACCACAAAGATGTATCAGGATTTGAAATCTTTATATTGGTTGCCAGGGATAAAGAAAGATGTAGTTTAATATGTTGTTAAGTGCCTGAGTTGTCAGCAGCTAAAGACTGAACATCATAGGCTAGCGGGGTTACTACAACCCTTGATTATCCCTACATGGAAGTGGGAGGATATAACCATAGACTTTGTCATTGAATTTCCTAGGACGGTGAGACAACATGAATCGATAAGGGTAATCATGGATCGATATACCAAGTCGGCTCACTTTTTGCCTGCGAGGACAACTTTTACTATGGATCAATATGTTGAACTATATGTGAGGGAGATTGTATGTCTCCATGGGGCATCGAAGTCTATAGAGTAAGATCGGGACCCCACTTTTACCTTATGTTTTGGGGATGTCTGCAGAAGGCTATGGGTACACGATTGAAGTTCAGTATAACTTATTATCCTCAGGAAGATGGACAATCTGAGAGGATGATTCATATACTTGAAGATATGTTACGAGCATGTGTATTGGATTTTGAGGGATCCTGAGTACATATCTTCCCTTGGTTGAATTTTCCTACAACAACAGTTATTAGTCAATGACTGAGATGGCCCCATACGATATGTTGTATGGTAGGGAGTACAGATCACACATTCATTGGGATAAAATGGGTGAGAGGAAATATCTAGGCTCTGAGGCAGTTCTGAGGACCAGTGAAGCCATTGAGAAGATTAGAGCTTTGATGCTCGCTTAACATATTAGACATAAAAGCTACATTGATCCCAAATGTAGGAACGTGGAGTTCCAAGTGGGAGACTATGTCTTTCTATGAGTTTTGCCAATGAAAGGAGTAAAATTCTTTGGGAAGAAAAGCAAGTTGAGCCCTAGGTTTGTTTGACCTTTTGAGTTCCTGGAGAGGATTAGGCAGGTAGTTTATAGATTAGCTATGCCTTCACCTTTATCGGAAGTCCATAATGTGTTTCATGTATCGATGCGTCAGAAGTATGTGTCGATACTACGCACGTGCTGAGTTATGAGCCTTTGAGTTACGACAGAACTTGTCGTATGAGGAGAAACCAATGATGTATCACACTTGGCATAGGTCGTGTAACTGATGTATTTGTTGAAATGAATTGTTTATGATTGGTGAAGCATGCTGTCAGTTTTTTATGCTTTATTGAATATTTATTATGCCATGATGGTTTTCTTACTGCGCTTTGGCTCACGAGTCCTCTGTAATGCAAGTAAGGGCAAAGGAAAGATGGACAAGCCATGAGTTAGAGGGCCCTAGGGTGGCGCATACATATTCGGCTGGATTTGCCACTACAGTCGAGTTATTTTGAGAGACTTATGTTATGAGTCTGATTTTGCCGCTTAGGCTGAATATTTTTATAACTTTGGTTGTATCTACTTTTCATTTAAACTCCTTTTGGGATCCCTTGTAAATATTTGATGTTTCCATAGAAAAGTTTATACCTTTTGACCAAAATGTTCAACACCTAAATCTTTTTAACTTTAATTAAACTTTTAAGTCCAAACAATTCGCTTAACGAGCTTAGGACTATTTTAAACACATAGTGTAACGAACCTGGATTAGTATGGTGTTAGATCTTGAGACAAGTTTTGGAGCACCAAGTCAGAGAATCGGCGTTGCATCGCCTCCTAGAAGCGACTCATTGCTTGCTTCTAGACAATGCATCGCCTGGGTGTAGGCGACACGTCGCCTAGGCCATTCATTATAGATCGTACAATGACATATTTTTGGCTCAAATTTTTTAATTAAATGCTCTAATTTCATTGGTTGAGTCTAATGAGGGTTCCTATACTATATAAAGGGTTCATTTGAGTTAATTGATGAATTGATCACTCACTCTCTCTCTCTCTCTCTACAAACCCTCTCTCTATCTCTAGCTTTCAAGATTACTAGTTTTCTCCAAGATCTTCATCAAGAAAGCTTGACTTTCATGAAGATTCAAGGCTTGTGAATCCCAATCTCATTCCATTGTAGTAGCTTCAAGCAATCTCAAGAAGGAGGCTAGGAATAATGATTTTTGGACAACAAATCTTCATTTGTGTCAAGCCTTGGTTAAATTTTGTGGTTTACATAAAATCATAGACTTGTGATTTTATATAACAAGGTTCTTCAACAACAAAGGTCAATTCTACCACTTGTTTATTTGTGTTATGTTTTTTGTAATTTTCTTCCATTAGAGTTTAGATTAACATTGTTTATTACTTTGAGTTGTAACATACAAAACTAATGTTATAGCCTCAAATCCCCAACATAAAATCATTTAGATTTTGTATAACATTCCCCCACTTGGTTACATACAAATATCTGTCTCTAACTCAACAATATTGGTGCATAAAGTAAAGTATCTTTTAATTCAAACTTTACCTTAGTGAAAGCATTACAAAGCCTTATCGAAATTATTGGTTGCTTACAAGCTTGAACAAAATATTCCTATTGATAAAACCAATAATACCTCACACACCTCTACTTGATCATTCTTTTTTTTTTTCATTTTGCACACTCAACACTTTTAATGGCCTTGTGCTCATCCATTCACAAACTTTTTGGCGAGAAACTCTAACTCACATGAGTTGTGACACCACCTCTATGTTCACATAGGTGAAGTTCTTACAGTATCTTTGCTACCTTTAGAGATGCTTGATTCACATAACTGAACTTCATTAAAGCTTTAAGCTTAATCCTCATGTCTGTTGTTGACCAACACTAACTATCTCTAGATGGGACTCAACAATACATTAGTGTTGAAATTATCCACTTATCAATGACTTGTTCTTATCCATTTAACTCAGCTCGATATTGTCAAACTTTGAGTAGGGTTGCCATAATTGCTAAATCTATATTTCTTGGATTTTCAGTCCTATCCCTCTAGTTATAGAGCTAACCAAATCTCTTGTAAGAGGTTTGATGAATGGATCCATGAGGTTCTCACTAGTTCTAACATATGTGATTCCCTCTTGAATCAGTAGTTTTACTTACTCATGTCTTAGACTTATATGTCTAGAATTTCCATTATACACTTTATTATATGCCTCAGATATAGTGGCTTGATTATCACAATGTATCGAGATCTTTGATACATCAATTGCAGTTAATGATATATCTAAAATAAGATCTTTTAACCATTCTGTCTCTTTGCCGGTTTTTCACTAAAGCTAAAAACTCAACTTCCATGTTTGAGTGAGAAAATTCAAGTTTGTTTCTTAGAACACCAAAAAAGCTCACCACATCAAATGTAAACACCCAACCCGTGGTGGATAGATTGTCTCCCACACTCGATATTTAACTTGCATCGGAATATCCTTTAAGTATTTTTGAAAATATATAGTAATGAAGACTAAGTTCTATGGTTTTCTTAAGATATCCAAGATATGTTTCAATAGCCTTCAAATGCTTGATACTTGGATTGCTAGTAAACCTATTAAGTTTACTAGCCATAAATGCAATACCTACTCTAGTATAACGAGCAGCATACATTAGGCTACCTTTTGCACTTTCATATTATAATTGAGCTACTAGTCTACCTCATTCTTTTCAAGATTTTGGATTGAATCAAATGGTGTATTTGCCTATTAGATTTTGAGATGACTAAACTTGTAATTTACTTTCTTAATATAATGGGCTTGACTTAAGGCATAATCTTCATAATTTCTTCTAACTATGATACCTAAAATGCTATCAGCCTCTCCAAGGTCATTCATTTAAAAGGTAGAAGAAATGAACCTCTTTGTCATTGCTGAAAATAAACATATCATCAACATAGAGACACAATAAGATGACATAGTCATCATAAGTCTTAGAATATAACCACTTGTCTGCTGTAATGCCCTGGTTACCCCAGAACAGTTATGGTGAACAGTGGACCGGAAATTTGACTCGCTACCCGAGTCCTTTGGTAAAAAACATACTCTAAGTGTAATTAACAGGTTAAGGTGAAAAACTGCTAAAAAGGAAATGGATATTTTCATTACAAACTTCTCTGCATAGCTAATCAAAACATTTACAAGTTGTTCTCAGTACAAAATGGTCATTACTGTTTCAAATTTACAATCCCGCCTACCTAAGCAGGAAAATAGGGTAAACCCCCTAGTTCCTCTGAGAACGCCTTGGTCGTGGTGGTCAAGCGGCCGCATATGTACACATCACCACCTAAGCTCTCCACTCAAGGTTGGGTGAGCTTTTCTTTCCCTTTACCTGCACCACATAGCACCCATGAGCCAAGGCCCAGCAAGAAAACACAATAAAGTATGATATAATATCAACAATGATCATAATAATCATTCAGGACCATCAGTCCAAACAAATAGGTGACAGTCGCAACAGTCACAAAAGTGGGTACAACCCTCTATATCCATGTGACGGTAGGGTCACTCGGGCATATCTGATTAGTGAACCTTTCATAAGTTTGAACAGGATAGGTGTATGGTGAATAGTCACCAACATAACCTTCCTCATGACCTTAGAGTCATAACCCTGGAACAGCGTTCCCTAGCCATGTGACAAACAGTCACCGGGACCATATGCCCTGGCTCTGAATAACTAGTCTTAGACCAGACAAGCACTTATAAGTTCATCGACCTTAGGGTCGGTCCAGCGTTAATACCCCATATGAGTCATTCAACGCTGATATCGATTAGATCTAATCTTCATTTGGCTCGGCGTTCATGACGCTATGCCATTTCTGACTCTTTAGGTCAATGTCCCTGACTAGTCAGTACATATACAAGTATTCAACATTCGCTAGCATTAAATAGGCAATCGATGTCCACATTTATCAATCAACATGCCTAAATAATAATCATGCATGTCACATATACACAGGGTGCAGTTTTCTTACCTCAGATTCGAGCTAGAAAGATTAAAAGAACGACCCGTGAGAACGATCAACCTTTAGTCCTTTAGCGGTCACCTAATCATATCCAAACATGGGACATCATCAATAATAATGATCAACATAGGTTTCCACACCAATATCTAGCCTCTGGAAGATCAATCCCAACTAATCCAAGTAGTAGGAACACTCTCGAGGCCTATAGCTAAGTTCCCAGGGTCAAAACGAGCAAACGGGGTGAAAACAGGGCAAGGGCTGCGGCCCTGGCACCTTGGGCTGCGGCCCCCAGAACATCCTGAAGCAAGGGCCGCGGTGCCCTCTATCAAAGGCCGTGGCACCCAGCAGGCACAAAGAACCCCACCTGCTTCTTCAAGGCAGGGCCGTGACACCCCAAGAACAGGGTCGCGGCCCCCAACTCTGGGCCATTCCCAAATGTATTTTTAACACTCCAAAGCCTCCAAAATCATACCTAAACATTCCCCAATCATCAAAACAAAGTTCCCAAGCTTCCCAAAGCTCCAAAACCCAAGGTTCAAACCAACCAAAAACTCAACAATTTACAAAATCAATTCAAAGCTTAGAAACTTGAAAAACTCAAAACTTAAACTTCAATTACCTTCGATTGGATTGTTTTCCGTCAAATCCTTCGGTTAAGAAGCCTCTAATCTTTCCTAGGATCGCTATGCCTCGATCCTCGCTTGATTCTGACTCTGAAAACTCGAGATATCTTCGAAAATGCTCAAACGGTAAAACGAACTATCGAAAGGGAGAACAAGTGGTGTTCTAATCGTACGTTCTATCTGACAGCTACTTCAAGCTTAAGTAACCTCAAATAAAACCTAATTCTCGGGGTCCCAAAAATACCCCCAGGGACATTATAGTCAAAACCTCCGAAATTTCACCCTAATCTCAAATATTCCCAATTTATCATCAAATAAACATTTCTACTTGCCCAAAATTGACCCCGTTATGACAAAACCGCTAATCCATTATATATGACCGTCTCATGCCGAATAGCTCGAATATATCTCCATAATAATGGAATCTCATTGACAAATCAAGTTATGCACCCAAATACACATATTCACCCTCAATGGGCCAAATTATCAAAATAGCATAATTATTCAAATGTGGACCCACATGCACGCATATAACATCATATCATAATATAATTCACATGTACATGCATAATATCATTTAATGGCATAATTAAACAAGTATGGCCCTCCCGCCCTACTAATCTCGCCATTAAACCATATCGGAGAATTCGGGGAATTACAACTATCCCCTCCTTATAGAAATTTCGTCTTCGAAATTTACCTGAACAGCTCGGGATACTGACTCTGCATATCTGACTCCAGCTCCCAGGTCGCTTCCTCGACCATGCTGTTCCTCCACAATACCTTAACCAAAGGTATCATCTTGTTCCTGAGGACCTTATCTTTTCTGTCAAGTATCTGGACAGGTTGTTCCTCATAGGAGAGATCTACCTCAAGCTCCAGATCTTTATAGCTCAATATATGATTAACATCAAGCACATACCTTCGAAGGGCCGAAACATAAAATACATTATGCATGGCAGACAACGCCAGAGGCAAAGCCAACCTGTAAGCCACCTGACCAACCCTCTCTAGGATCTCAAATGGACCTACATATCTAGGACTCATCTTGCCTTTCTTCCTAAACCTTCTCACTCCTTTCCATGGCGAGACTCTAAGGAAGATATAGTCTCCTACCTGGAACTCCACGTTCCTGCATTTGGGATCTACATAGCTCTTCTGTCTACTCTGAGAAGTAAGCATTCTAGCTCTAATCTTTTCTATGGCCTCATTAGTCCTCTGAACTGCCTCAGGACCTAAGTATCTCCTTTCACCTGTCTCATCCCAATGGATGGGAGATCTACACTTCCTACCATACAGCATCTCATAAGGTGCAACCCCAATGGTACACTGGTAACTGTTATTGTAGGAGAATTCTATCAAAGGCAGATACTTACTCCAAGATCCACCAAAGTCCAGCACACATGCTCTCAGTATGTCTTCCAATATCTGGATCGTCCTCTTAGATTGCCCATCTGTCTAACGATGATAAGCAGTACTGAACTTCAACTATCTCCCCATGGCCTTCTGCAAACTTCCCTAAAACTTGGAAGTAAAAGTGGGATCCCGATCTGACACGATCGACCTAGGTGCACCATGGAGCCTCACGATCTCTCTCACATAGAAATCTGCATACTGGTCAACTATATAAGTAGCCCTCACTGGCAGAAAGTGAGCTGACTTGGTGTAGCGATCCACTATCACCCAAATAGAATCATACTGAAAAACAGTCCTAGGTGAGCCCACCACAAAATCCATTGTGATGTCTTCCCACTTCCACTCTGGGATATCCAGAGGCTGCAATAAACCTACCGGCCTCTGATGCTTAGCCTTGACTTGTTGACATGTCAAGCACTTAGCCACATACTCTACTACGTCTCTCTTCATCCCTGGCCACCAATATAACGATCTCATATCCTGATACATCTTCGTGGTGCCTGGATGCAAAGAGTAAGGTGTAGTATGAGAATCATCCAGAATCTCTCACCTCAAAGCAGTGTCTAATGGAACACATATCCGCCCCTTGTATCTCAACAAGCCTAACTCAGACATTGTATAATCTCTGGATGCTCCAGCCAGAACATCCTCTCTGATCTTGATCAGATGTGGATCACTCAGCTGACCCTCCTAAATCCTCTCTAACAGCATAGGTTGTATCGTAATATTAGCCAACTGGCCCACCAATAACTCTATACCAGCTCTGGTCATATCATCTGCTACCTCCCTGGCTATCAGCCTCATACCATAAATCTGGCCTGGACCCTTCCGACTTAAAGCATCAGTTACCATGTTGGCCTTTCCTGGATGATACAGGATCTCACAATCATAATCTTTTACTAATTCCAGCCAACGCCTTTGCCTCATATTAATATCTTTTTGGATGAAGAAGTATTTCAGGCTCTTGTGGTCTGTATAAATCTCACACTTCTCTCCATAGAGATAATGTCTCCATATCTTCAGAGCAAAGACCACAGCTGCTAACTCTAAATCATGAGTATGATATCTCTTTTCATACTCCTTCAACTGACAAGAAGCATAGGCAATAACATTCTCTAATTGCATCAAAACACAGCCCAAACCCTGATGAGAAGCATCGCAGTAAATTACAAACTTCTCCTGACCTGTTGGAAGACTCAGGATCAGAGTTGTAATCAATCTCTGCTTCAGTTCCTGGAAGCTGTTCTCACACTTATCTGACCATACAAATTTCTGATTCTTGCGTGTCAGTTTAGTCAAAGCACTAGCAATCTTTGAGAACCCTTTCACAGAACGTCTATAATACCCTACCAATCCAATGAAACTTCTAACCTCAGAAGCATTCTTTGGCCTTGGCCAATCTCTAACCGCTTCGATCTTTGCTGGATCCACTTTAATCCCCTCCTTACTGACAATATGTCCAAGAAAGAATACCTGAGATAACCAGAACTCACATTTCTTGAACATAGCAAACAGTCTGTGTTCCCTCAGTCTCTGTAGAACCAATCTCAGGTGATACTCATGTTCTGACTCTGACTGAGAATATACCAGAATGTCATCCATAAAGACGATCACAAACTGGTCCAAATAATCCTTGAACACCCTGTTCATCAGATCCATAAAAGCAGTCTTCGGTATATCTCCTTCCTTGACCCTCAACTGATGATAACCAGAACGAAGGTCGATCTTTGAGAATACCTTCTTTCCTTGCAACTGATCGAACAGATCATCTATCCTTGGCAAATGATACCAATTATTAATTTTCAGCTTATTCAGTTCCCTATAATCAATACACATTCTCAGAGAACCATCCTTCTTCTTTACAAACAGAACTGGCGCACCCCAAGGTGAAAATCTAGGTCTGATAAAGCCTAAATCCAACAGCTCTTACAACTGCACTTTTAATTTTTTCAGCTCAACTGGGGCCATTCTGTAAGGCGCTCTAGACACTAGCTCCGTCCCTGGTGCCAGTTCTATAATGAACTCAATTTCTCTATGCGGTGGCAACCCTGGTAAATCTTCTGGAAACACATCCAGAAACTCACAAACTAATCTGGTATCCTCTGGTCTCACTGGCACGACCTGAGTGGTATCAACCACACTGGCTAAGAATCCAATGCAACCTCCTTGCAACAAATCCCTAGCCCTCAATGCAGAAATCATAGGAATGCAAGGTCCATGTACAGTACCGACAAACACAAAAGGATCCTCACCTTCAGGCTCAAAGGTGACCATCTTCCTTCTGCAGTCAATGGTTGCCCCATAATTTGCCAACCAATCCATACCCAGTATCATATCAAAGTCAGTCATAACCAACTCTATTAAATCCACTGATAACTCTCTGCCCTCTACTGTCACTGGCAAAGATCTGACCCACCTCCTGGATACTACTAACTCTCCAGTGGGTAGCAAGGTACCAAACCCCACAGCACAAAAATCACAAGGCCTACACAGTCTATCAATAACATTACTAGCAACAAAAGAATGTGTAGCACCAGAATCAATCAACACACTATAAGGGGTTCCAGCACTAAGAAGCTGACCTGTAGCAACTGAGGGAGAAGCCTCAGCTTCTGCTTGAGTCAACGTGAACACTCGAGCTGGGGCCGAGCTGTCCGCCTTTCTGGGTTCTTCCTTTCTTGCCTTAGGGCAATCCTTTTTAAGATGACCCATTGCTCCACATGAGAAGCAGGCCTTTTCCCTACACTCTCCCAAGTGATGCCTCTTGCATCTAGGACACTCTGGATAAGACTTCCAGGCTTCACCACCTCCTGGAAGACCCATAGAAATACCACGGGGCCTCTTGTCATGACCTGGAACTGGGAAGGTGTCAGGAACCTTCCTCTTCTGATCACTGGGGCCAACACCCCAACCAGAAACCACAAATGGAGGACCTGGCCTCCTGAAATCCTTCCTGGCTGCACTATCACGCCCGATCTTAATCTCTGCACTCTCAGCTGTGAGTGCCTTCTCCACCACCTGTGCATAAGTAGTAACCCTTGCCACAGTGGTGATACGTACATCTCGGGCTAACCTAGGCTGTAGCCCCTGCAAGAATCTCTCTCTCCTGGTCCCATCAGTGGGCACCAGCTCCTTGGCGAACTTTGCCAAACGATCAAATTTTAAGGCATACTCAGTAACTGATAAGTTCCCCTATAGTAGCCTAATGAATTCCTCAGCTTGAGCTGCCTTGATAGCATCATTATAGTATTTCTCATTGAATAGAGTTTGAAACTCTTCCCAACTCAGGGCATTTACATTCTTGGTCTGGGTAATCACTTCCCACCAAATACGGGCATCCTGCCGAAACATATAAGTGGCACATGCCACCCTCTCATTACCAGATACCCTTATAAAATTAAGGATAGTGGTAATCATACTCATCCATTGTTCAGCCTTGGCAGGATATGCACTGCCCTCGAATACTGGAAGTTGTTGCTTCCTGAACCTTTCATAAATAGGCTCCATTTATTTCCAACCTCAAGCAGTTGCCCAGCTGTTGGCACCGACACAGGAGGTGCCTCTGATCCACTGGCCACTGTAGGCTCTTGCTGTTTTTTCAGGAGATGCAACTCTTCTCCCTGTTTCAATATAGAAGCCTGCAGACCACTGACTATCTGCTGCCAGTTAACAGGAGCTGGCTGTGGAATCTGAGTCTAGTCATTTTCCTGACCCTGACTATTATTATTATTCTGGCCCTGATCACTCTGACTAGCTGATGTGTCTGTCTACCCTGAATTCATAATTCTGTCACTGATACCTTGCTGAAATAATGATCAATACGGCCAATCAGGTAGTAATGACTAAACCTCTTGCCGCCTTACGGTCCAAGAACAAGCAGACAATTATCACATTCCACAGTCATACAGATATGCAAGCAGATACATGTTTGTAGCATTTAGCACTCAACATGTATCACATAATAGTTCACAATCAATCATACTTATAAGTATGTTCCAGCAATTCCCAGTACTAATAAGCACACAGTTGCTGAGAATATAATATTTCAGGGCACGGGTTTAACATAGTGCTTCATGCATACAGGTAAAGCATATATGCAGTATTTAAGCAGTCATGCATATAACTACATAAATAGTTACCAAACCATGAGTCGAGCTTGACTTCAATGATGTGTGTACAGGCCCAGCCAGTCTACAGGAAACCTAACCTTGGCATGGCTCTAATACCAAGTTATAACGCCCTGGTTACCCCAGAACAATTACGGTGAACGGTAGACCGAAAATTTGACCCGCTACCTGAGTCCTTTGGTCAAAAACGTACTCTAAGTGTAATTAACAAGTTAAGGTGAAAAACTGCTAAAAAGGAAATGGATATTTTCATTATAAACTGCTCTACAGAGCTAATCAAAACATTTACAAGTTGTTCTCAATACAAAATGGTCATTACTGTTTCAAATTTACAATCCCGCCGACCTAAGCGGCAAAATAGGGTAAACCCCCCAGTTCCTCTGAGAACGCCTTGGCCGTGGTGGTCAAGCGGCCGTATATGTACACATCACCACCTAAGCTCTCCACTCAAGGCTGGGTGAGCTTTTCTTTCCCTTTACCTGCACCACGTAGCACCCATGAGCCAAGGCCCAGCAAGAAAACACAATAAAGCATGATATAATATCAACAATGATCATAATAATCATTCAGGACCATCAATCCAAACAGATAGGTGACAGTCGCAACAGTCACAAAAGTGGGTACAGCCCCCTATAGCCATGTGAGGGTAGGGTCACTCGGGCTTATCTGATTAGTGAAACTTTCATAAGTTTGAACAGGATAGGTGTATGGTGAATAGTCACCAACAAAACCTTCCTCATGACCTTAGAGTCATAACCTTGGAACAACGTTCCCTAGCCATGTGACAAACAGTCACCGGGGCCATATGCCCTAGCTCTGAATAACTAGTCTTAGACCAGACAAGCGCTTATAAGTTCATCGACCTTAGGGTCAGTCCAGTGTTAATACCCCATATGAGTCATTCAACGCTAATATCGATTAGATCTAATCTTTATTTGGCTCGGCGTTCATGACGCTATGCCATTTCTGACTCTTTAGGTCAGTGTCCCTGACTAGTCAGTACATATACAAGTATTCAACATTCGCTAGCATTCAATAGGCAATCCATGTCCACATTTATCAATCAACATTCCTCAATAATAATCATGGATGTCACATATACACAGGGTGCAACTTTCTTACCTCAAATTCGAGCTAGAAAGATTAAAAGAACGACCCGTGAGAACGATCAACCTTTAGTCCTTTAGCGGTCACCTAATCATATCCAAACACGGTACATCATCAATAATAATGATCAACATAGGTTTCCACACCAATATCTAGCCTTCGGAAGATCAATCCCAACTAATCCAAGTATTAGGAACACTCCCGAGGCCTATAGGTAAGTTCCCGGGCTCAAAACGAGCAAACGGGGTGAAAACAGGGCAAGGGCTGCGGCCCTGGCACCTTGGGCCACGGCCCCCAGAACTTTCTGAAGCAAGGGCCGTGGCGCCCAGCAGGCACAAAGAACCCCACCTGCTTCTTCAAGGCAGGGTCGCGGCACCCCAAGAATAAGGTCGCGGCCCCCAACTCTAGGCCATTCCCAAACGTATTTTTAACACTCCAAAGCATCCAAAATCATACCTAAACATTCCCCAATCATCAAAACAAAGTTCCCAAGCTTCCCAAAGCTCCAAAACCCTCAAAACCTAAGGTTCAGACCAACCAAAAACTCAACAATTTACAAAATCAATTCAAAGCTTAGAAACTCGAAATACTCAAAACTTAAACTTCGATTATCTTTGATTGGGTTGTTTTCCAATAAATCCTTCGGTTAAGAAGCTTCTAATATTTCCTAGGATCGCTATGCCTCGATCCTCGCTTGATTCCGACTCCTAAAACTCGAGATATCTTCGAAAATGCTCAAACGTTAAAACGAATTATCGAAAGGGTGAACAAGAGGTTTTCTAATCGTACGTTCTATCTGACAGCTACTTCAAGCTTAAGTAACCTCAAATAAAACATAATTCTCGGGGTCCCAAAAATACCGCCAGGGACATTATAGTCAAAACCTCCAAAATTTCACCCTGATCTCAAATATTCCCAATTTATCATCAAATAAACATTTCAACTACCCCAAAATTGACCCCATTATGACAAAATCACTAATCCATTATATATGACCGACTCATGCCGAATAGCTCGAATATACTCCATAATAATGGAATCTTATTCACAAATCAAGTTATGCACCCAAATACACATATTCACCCTCAATGGGCCAAATTATCAAAATAGCATAATTATTCAAATGTGGACCCACATGCCTGCATATAACATCATATCATAATATAATTCACATATACATGCATAATATCATTTAATGGCATAATTAAACAAGTATGGCCCTCTAGGCCTACTAATCTCGCCATTAAACCATATCGGAGAATTCGGGGCATTACATCTGCATTGTTGTGTCTGAACCCATCTGAAACAATGGCTTCATCAAACTTCTTATGCCATTATTTTGGTGCTTCTTTTATACCATATAATGATTTAACAAGCCTACACACTTTATGTCCATTTCCTTTTAGAAAAAAATCTTTCGTTGTTCCACATAGACCTCCTCATCAAAATTTCATTTGGAAATGTTGTTTTGACATCCATTTGATGAGCATAAATGTTATATATCCCTTCTACAGAAAGGGATTTTAGGGCGCACATTGTGGCCCTAAAATAATATTTTTAGGGCGTGCATTGCAGGTCCTAAAAGAATGTGCGCGCCCTTAAAGATCTTGTTGAGTTCCTTTAATAAAGTTTTTAAGGCACGCATTGCGCGTCCTTAAAGAGCCCAATGAGTGCCCTTAAAAATAATAAACAAGTAGTTGTTTAATATTATTAGGACACGCATTGAGTTCCCTTAAAAGATAATTTTTTTTAAAAAAAAAAATACAGCTACATTTTTCATTTTTCTCTAACCAATTGTAATAATGACATCGCTCATTCTTCTCGAATTTCGTCAATTTCGTGAATAGTTTATGGTTTGTGGGTTCTCAAATATGAATTGGAAAAAAACAAAAAAAAAAATTTAATTAGAATTATATTAGTAATTATAAATTCTAAACATATAGAAAAATTATATTATATGTAAATTATGTAGTTGTATATTGTTACCTGTTTTGACAAGAAAGGTTTTATATGAATGGCATTTATAAGTATATTCTTCATCATCCTCATAACATAATATCCACATTTAATATTGTTTGATTGTTTACGACACTACAAAGATTGTTAATACATGTACAAATCTTAGTAATAATTATCATAAACATCTTTATATATACATAAACCCATATACAAATAGAAACATACCTAGGTTGGAAATACAGTACTCCTGTTGGACGTTTGTTGATATTTTTACGTGCTTTAATTCTTTCCATGAAATACATCTCATATGCATCATGGATGGTCTCCTTGATGGTTGCCTTGCTATCTAATTTAGCATTAATAGGATCGAGAAAACAACAATAATACGAATTGGGATATAATAAAATTAACATCCAATGCTTTCTGTTAAAAAAACAAGTGTTACAAAGTTTTAACTTTAGATTTTATTTTTTGTATCAATGAAAAGCATATTAACTAAAATTACCCATGGTTATAAGGAATAACTATCCAATCATACTTTTTAGACGAGCACGACAATCTGCGTATGTCACGAAAGTAGAAACCTTCTTCAGATTCGTAAAAAATAATGATCGTCTCTTTCCTCGTCTAATAACAGTTCATGGTACAAAATCCTAACAAAAAATATCATCAATTAAGAAAAAATCTAAAAGAAATCTAAATAGTCAATGGTACAAAATCCTTACAATAAATATTATTAACTTCTTATAGATCATACCTCACATAGAACACAATGCATGATTGTCGCATCATCTCCTTTCTACAAAATACGAGAATGTCATCCCGAAACAGAGGAGAGTATTCATAAGTGTGACAGTCAGAATCCTGTGATCCGCAAGGGGAAAGACTGGGTAAAAGCGGTGCAATCCCACATCGCCCAGGGAAGGTCAAGTATGATGATTCTAAGACTGTGTAGGTATGGGACTGCATAGTTGAAGATGGCATAAATGGATTGATGGGTACTACCTATGCCAACAAGATGCATCTTCTTTTCGATAGCCCATCATTTGAGAACTCCAAAATTTAGCGTGCTTGACCTGGAGTAGTCTCATGATGGGTGGCCTCGTGGGAAGTTTTCCCAGGAAGCGTGCGAGTGAGGACAAAGCACACTAGAAAGACTCATGTTGGTTTGCAGGGTCAGTCATCTTTCCAGGAAGCAGCCATAATGATGTGGGGCATTACAAATAGTGACATGGGGTGTTACAAATGGTATCAGATCCTTGACCCAGCTTAAAGTGTGGCCGACGGGGACGTCGGAACCCTAAGGGGGGGGGGTGATTGTGACAGTCAGAATCCCATGATCCGCTGGGGGAAAGATCGGGTAAAAGCTATGCAATCCCACATTGCCTGGGGAAGGTTAAGTGTGATGATTCTAAGACTGTGTAGGTATGGGACTACATAGTTGAAGAGGGCTTAAATGGATTGATGGGTACTACCTATGCCAACAAGATGCATCTTCTTTTCGGTAGCCCATCACTTGAGAGCTCAAAAGTTAAGCATGCTTGACCTGGAGTAGTCTCATGATGAGTGACCTCCTGGGAAGTTTTCCTAGGAAGAGTGCGAGTGAGGAAAAAGCACGCTGGAAAGACTCATGTTGGTTTGTTGGTCTAGTCATCATTCCAGGAAGCAGCCATAGTAACATGGGGTGTTACAAATAGTGACGTAGGGCGTTACAATAAGCATGAACGAACACATCAAAGTCAATGGACACATCAACAAGAGAATCATGTCTAGGCCAACCATTGATGATTTCATATACTTGTCTCAACTTAGGAAAAAATGGAGATGGTTGTTCACCTCTTGTGACAATTACGCCTTAAGTGCCCGTTTTGGAGCTAATTTTTGTGCTCGAGGTGCTAATGGTATAGAAGTTTTTTTCCAACTTGTTTTTCAGTTTTTTTCATGACCTTGTAATCAACCATAAAAAATAATTATTAACATAATAAGTATATAAATATTTAGTAAACCTAAATAAAATAATTACTTGTGTCACTCAATTGAAGATGACTAGTGACTTGGGCCAATGTATCAAAGTCCCAATAGCTTGTTTGATCGTATAAATCTCACTGGTAGGAACTGGGTTAACAAGAGCATTAGGTTGGTTAGCAAACTCAATTGCACCACGGTAGTTTTCTCCTATGTTTTCTCCATGGATCTCTATGCTCCTAGTAACTAGAATGTATCCCCTACTAACGATGTTAGTGATAGACCCTAATCCAAATTTGAATTCAATCATTTTATCATGCACATATATGTAAATGTTTATGTATAAGTATGTTGTACAGGTGCAAGAATTTAGATTTTAAAAAGATAAAGTTATACCTGATTTGAGCCAGTAGTGGGGATAAACATAGGTGCATCCTCTAGTTGTGGGGGCAGTAGTGCTGGAGGTTTATATTGCGATTGTGGTGATGCCTGATGAGATGGTGTAGTCTGATCTAAGGGAAATCCATAGTCTGACATTGATGCATGAGAAGATCCTCCAAAGCCACTATGTTGTCCTTTCATCTGTTCCATAAATTTTTGCATCATTTGCTCTTGTCGTTTGATCATTTCTAGTTGTTGATTCAATATTTCTTTCTGTCGACGGTATTTTTCTTCCATCATTTCAAATCGAACGTCAACAGAGGAAGATTCATGTTATTTTCCCTTATTCTTTCTAGTTCATGGGGTTTTCCAAAATTGGTTAGGCGTTAAACCGAGCCCAAGACCCCTAACTCGCCCTCTATTCTCAAGGGTTCCCAATGCCACAGTAATCACATCCTTAGACCCATCGAGTTCAAATTTTCCATCACTCATGAGCTAACTACAATGCTCTTGTAAGGAAAATATAGAAATATAGTTATTCTCATTAAAAATAAGTAATCAAATCCTATAAAAAGTAGTACACTTACTATGTTACGAGTTACGCTTGTAGTCTCGGTACCAATCCACTCACTCTTTTTGTTAGAATGTCCCACCAACCACAACTGTAACCTGTCGATTTCAGACACCTCAAGTCTAGTATTTAGTTGTTGCAGTCTTTTTTCTGCCAAAAAATACCCACCTAGTGACATGTGGTGGTCATGTTTCTTTTGTTCGACGATCTTGTTGTATTTTTATTTTTTTCTACCAATCATCAGTTATACGTGAAGCACATAACTCACCCCATTTTGTTTTCGTGATAAACTGTGATGTAGCTTTTGGATGTAGCTTTTTTTGAGCCAGCTTTTGGATGTAGCTTTTTTTGCAAGCCCATTGCAGCCAAGTCTTTCAGAGCTTTAATACCATCCTTAATTTTACTAGGAATATTTAACAAAGTTCCTACTAGACTATCACAAACATGTTTCTTGATGTGCATAACATATAAATTATTTCGCAAAAGTATATTTTCCCAATAATCAAGCTCAAAGAAAATTAATTGTTTCCTCCAAGGACTTGTAGACTTATTTGGATTAGTCATACTAACTTTAGTCTTATCCTTGTCATTATCCTTTCCACGACCATTCATCTTCTTAATTTGACAAACAATAGGCTTTCCTACCTTAAACTATATTTCGGATACTTTATTAAGTACTTGATTCCCAGTCAAAGGTTATGAAGCCAAACCAAACTCTTGTTCACAATTGAATGCAATTTTACAATTTCTAAAATAATGTCTCCGGGGCAAGAATTTTCTATGTCCCATATATTACACCTTGCGGGAATGTTTCAAATATTGAGAAAAAGTATTCACCTCACAAATAGGACAAGCTTTGTATCCTTCATTCTGTAATTAGATAAATTTCCATAAGTGGGGAAGTTGTTGATTTTCCATAACAACACCTCTCAAAGGGTAAACTCTTCTTTTCGGTATGCATCATAAGCTCTAAACCCTTGATTCCATAAAGTTTTCAAGTCATCAATTAGGGGAGCTAAGTAGACGCCAATATCGTTACCAGGTTCTTTAGGTCCTATTATTAGGAAGGTGAATAAGGTAAACTTCCTCTTCATACATATTGATGATGATAAATTATATATGACTAGCATAACATGCCAACAACTATACTTACTACTGAGAGAAATGAGGATTAATTTTGCCCGTCGAAAGAGCTAGACGAATATTTCTAGGTTCATTGGCAAATGAAGGCCATTTAAAATCCATTTTCTTCCACGCTAGTGAGTCAACAGGATGTCTAAGTCTACCTTCCTTTATTCTCTCATTTGTATGTGAAATAAAATGAGGAATTGGCGGAATATACCACAAAACTTTTGCTGGTACTCCTTCCTTAACTTCCCCTAAATTCCTTTTCTTTTGCCATTTGGACACACCACAACTAGGACACGAATTTTCATCTACAAGACTATTATGACATAGTGCGCAATCATTAGGACAAGCATGTATTTTCATACTGCAAACCTAATTAGCACCTAGTTTTTGTAGCCTCGCATAATGACACGGGCATCTCATTTTTATCAAGCAATAAATTTTTCAATAAAACTAACAATTTTGTGAAACTCTTATCACTCCATCTTTTTTTGGCTTTCATATTACACGATATAAGAAGGGCTGACAACTTTGTAAATTTAGTGCAACCAGGGTAAATCGACTTTTCAACGTCATTTAGAATATTTTGGAACTTAATGGGATATACTTCTAATTCATAATATGCATCATCAATCATTTCATATAAATTATCTCCAAGATCAAATTGCCTATAATTGTGGACTTTATTTATCCTAGGAGGGTCCGGAGTAACATAAAGCTCTTCACCATGTCAATACCATATTTTATAACTTTTTTCTATCCCATGGAAATATAAGTGCTCTTTTATCATTGTAACAGTCATCTTTTTCATATTTCCACACTTAGTACAAGGACAACAAATATAGTTTGGATCATTGGTATGATCCAAACTAAATTTCATAAACGAATCGACCCTTATTATATATTCCACGGACAACGTATCAGCTGACATCCATTCCTTTTCCATACTGTGTCTGTTTTTTTTCTGTTTTTTAAATAAAAAAAATACAAATTAAGAAAATAAAAATAACAAAAAAAAACTAAACTAAATATTAATTTTTTTTATAGAAAATCGGACAGCCAATTCCTTAAATAACTAGCCTAGCCATCTGTCACAATCAACACAAACAATTCAAACAAATCAAGCAACACAAAAGTTTTAATCCATATATCACCGCATCACACATAATTCTCATAACCTACTTCACTAAGACATGCAAGTTTTTGACCTTTCATTATTACCTCAGTACACAGAATTCCCAAAACCTACTTCACTACGGGTGAATATGTAAGATATTCAAACTCCACTAAAGTTATACAATTTCTATTCCAAATTGTATAAGATTGAAATTTTAAAAAAAAATCAAATACAACGTACCTCTTGCAATTAGCTATAAATCCAATACTTTAATACCAATCGAAATATTAACCTAAACATTAATATCAACATTATAAAAAAAGAAAAATGTTAGATGTTGACATTTAATTTTAAAAAGTTCACATTATTATAATTTAAATATTAAATGATTTTGATTCCTCGAGAGCTTATACCATGTTTTTCAAATAACTAAATCTTTTTTTTTAAAGGAATCACTAAAACATTTTATAAATCATACGCATTATTTTATAACTCCTAAATAATTAGTAATAAATAGGATAATATTCATGAATGTTTCTATAAATTTTTACGAGAATTACTCTTCACACTTTTTTTCTCTCTAATCTTTTCTTTAACCTTATTCCATGGATCCTATTTATTTTTTCTCTAGTATTTACTCTTTGACCCTTTTCATCAACCCAAAAATGAAAGTTCTAGTTAGAAATATCTACAAGTGTGTGTTTTCATGACAACTTTTCAAAACCTAGCTAGAACTTTAATTTTTTTGTTAACTAGTGCCATATTTTAATGAGAAAACAAAGCTTAAAAACAAACACTTTTTTTTTTCAATAAAAAGGTATTCTCTAGTTGGTAAATTAGAATCCTTTTATTTTTAGGGCATAGAGATACTTTTTGTATGGCCAAATATTAATTCATAGTATTTTCATGGGTGGGTGATTAATGTTTTTTTAATTGTATTGCTAGAAGTATAATTTATTTTATAACTCTTATAAAAGAGTTAGTGTAACGTCCCAAATTTGCTAATAAGCTAAGCCTTGATTAGCGTGTTGGGAGGGCATAAATGGATTTATAGGTGAATTTAATTGACTATATGTGTGATTATGGGAAATATATGAGTTGTATTATAGCGTGTTGGGAGGGCATGTTTATGTGTATTAAATGTGATTGTAGGCCCATTTTGGTGAAAAAGGACATTTTGGTCATTTTGACCTGTTGAGGGTATAATTCTAATATATGTGCTTTGTGAGTGGGATCACATTATTATGTGGATATATTTGAGATGTGTGGTATGATGCGATCCTTGTGAGCAATTTGGCAAAAAAGTGACGTCAGAGACTAATGCCCAGCTCGGGGTGAGTCTAAAGGTATTTTAATAATTTGGTGAATTACCGGGTATATTAGAGTATGAATTATAATTGGGGGAAAATATTAGTGTTTGGAAGATTATTGGGATTAATTGGGCATTTTAGTCTTTTCATGCCCAAAGATTAGCTTAGTCAAACAAAACCCTCAGAGTGAGGAAATCAGATAACACTTTACTCCATCTCCCTTTCTCTCTCTCTTAAACTTTGGCTTTTCTTGAGAAAAACTCTTGGGTTATTAATCTTGGAGGTGATCTTGGTGGGTATTGAAGGAGTTTAATCTATGAATTGGTCTAGGAACCAGCTTGAGGTCGTATATATTCAATTGAGGTAAGAATCCTCCTCTATTTTGGTGAATTCTTTGATTGGTTTTTGATTTTGGCTGAGTTATAAACTCAACAGTGGGGTTGCACATTTTGTTGGAGTTTTGATGAAGTTTATGAGTTTATTTTGATGTTTATAGTGTATTAGTGATGTTTCATGGCTTAATTATGGGTTTAGATGTGATTTGGGGTGAATTCTGTGAGTTTTCGCTAATAGAAAATGTTGAAATTTTGGGTTCATGGGGTTGTGCCACAGTGCTGTTCTTGGTGCGCCGTGGCCCGCCTGAACTCAGATGCTAGGGTGGTTCTTTGAAACTCCTTGGCGCCTCGGCGCGTGCCAAGGGAAAATAGGCTGGGGGATTTTTGACTTGTGGAGCGTTGCAGCTCAAATCGGGAAGTTTGCCAAAAACGAGTTTTGAGTATGGGAACTCAAACTTAAGGGCTCAGGTCTACTTCCCGGTTTAGTAGAATTCATGGACCCAGAGGCTAGGAATCAACCTTGAAGCTGTTAATTGGTTAAGTTCTTGATGATTATCCGTTAATATGTTGTGACTAGATTACTGCAAGGCTCGGGATCAGGATCATACTTGAGGCCGTATCATCATCCGCGCGAAACTCAAGGTAAGAAAACTGCACCCTAGTTGTAATTAAGGCTTGGGCCCCTGTCAATGAACATGACTATAATTATGCATGTGATTACTTGATTAGGTGTGCTTGCATACATTATATTTGATGGTGTGCTAAGTAAGATGTATGTCTGATTATCACCTTATCTGAAAGCTCGGTCTATGAGCAGAGGTCGGCAATAAGAGTACGGAATGCAGGTCGTTTCTTCTATGAAAACCTGGGAGTGCAACATGCACTTGTCTGTCCCAGATGCCACCTAAATAAATAGAAGTGTGGTATGCACTAATGTGACTTAATGTTCGTTTAGATTGGACAATGAGTTTGCTTGAGTAAGGTTGTTACTACAAATCATGGTTTTTATACTGTGTTGCTTATTTCAATTTGTTGATTGTCTGTATGCTTGTTTATGTTTTCTTGCTGAGCCTCAACTCACAGGTGCTACATGGTGCAGGTAAGGGCAAGGGGAAGCTGGACCATCAATTTGTTGAAGAGCTTTGAGGGCGGAGTGTACATAGGCAGCCTGCCCAACCGCCACTGTCGAGAATTCTTTTGAAAAGCTAGGGTTTAGTGGTTTTGTCGCCTAGGACGGTTGTTATGTACTTCGTTTATTTTTCCTTGTATTTACTTTTAAACGCCTCTTTTCTTTGGGATCACGTGTATATTTAATAAATCTTTTAATGAAAAGTAGAAAATGTTTAACCAAAAAATTTTATACCAAATTTTAACTAACCTCAACTACACATTTTAGTCCAAATGACTCGCTTAACAAGTTAAGCACAATTGTAAACACACAATATAACGGTCTTTGTTTAGTAGGGCGTTACAGTTTGTGAAACTAGCAAACTTATTTAAGTTATTTTTTTTATGTTTAGTGGATAATATATCGTAATCATTCTCTTTATAAATTTGTTGTTGGAGTTATCTCTTTTCTTATATACTCCACACATATTTAGTCCTTTAACCTATTGCTTCAACTACATTCTATTAAGCTTAAGATCAAGTTCTTTAGAATACGCAAATCCAATTACTTCACTTAGTGGAAGAATGTCTCAATGTTGATCATATAATTTTTGCAAAGTCTTAAGAAGAGAGGTCTTAATTTTCTTCTTACATCACCTCTAGTATTTCAAGATCTAAAACAACTTTAGTAAACTCATCAATTGTCTTATTCATAGACTTACTATCATCAATATTGAAACTATAAAATTCTTATTTCAAATAAATTTAATGGTAAAGAAACTTGGTCATGTATATACCTATCTATTATATATAGTTACTCTAATTTTTTAATTTTCATTAATAGAAACTCAACAATTCACTAAAAAAATTAATTTAACATAAAAAACTCAAACAAAATACTTACCCACTCAATAGTAGAATATAAGACTTCAATATGATATTGAGAATTTCAAATTTATCCGAACCCCAAACACATACAGAAATTAAAATTTAAGACAAATAAATATATTTTAGAGAGGGCATTTAAATAATTAATGAATGGAAACATTATTTATCAATTACCTTTTGTCGCCATCTTATACAGTATTGGGAAGTGTCGTTGCCGGAGTCGAGAACACTAGGTGTAGCCATCGGTGCTGAGAACCCCAGATGTTGTCGTGTCGTCGCCTTCACCACCCACAAATTCTAGGTGTCGTCGTCACTTTCACCACCCTCAAATTTTAGGCACCGCCAAGAACCCTAAGCCCCAAATCCTAATTGGTGTCGAGTCCTTCCATCTTATTCTTCTTCTTTGTGGGCTGAGAAAATGAATCCGTAAGCCCTAGTTAAAAAATAGTATAGCTTTTGACCTCTTTTTACTTAACATTTTTAAGGGAAAGCTTTGGGCGCCCTTAATACTCTTTTAGGACACGCAACACGCGCCCTTAAAAGTCACTGTCAAATTTCAAACCCAAATTCATTCCTTAGGTTATTTTAGGACCCACATATTTTATTAGGACACTTACTGCGTGTCCTAAAATGTATTTTTAAGGACTCTCAATTGTTGGGGGTTTATGCCCTAATTAAAACCCAAATTCTTTGTAATCTCATTTTATTATTAATAAAAGAATAGAAATCATTTGTTGATTTCGTCAATCACTTTGCTCACATGTTTTATTTTCATGACTATTTGTTTAATATAAACTTCTATTAAATCTTGAGCATATAGCTAATCTTATTTATAGTGACGTAATCACAGTAGAATATAAATATGATTATATGTTCAAAATAAGTTAGTCCTAAGATTAGTCCATGCACCGGATTTACACTGACTTGCCAATCTACGATATGATCTACTTACATATTACAGTGTTATGTTCTTTCCAGAACATTAGCAAAGTAGATAAGATCGGATGTATTTGTTACATCGGGCAGGACCGATATTGACAGTTGATAAGATAAGTAAACATACCGTTATTATCTATTCTAGTCATATCATATACTTGACCATAGGTCAATTCAATCTCAATTCTGAGTGGTTAGTATTCTAACTGATTGTATTATTTGAGTTCTTTGACTTGTTCGTTACCAACTTACCCTACGGACTAGCCTATACTAACATCTTGGGAACTCGGTAGCATAATTGAGTGGGAGTGTTAATCATAGATATGAACATCTATAGCTTCTGATGAAGAAGCGAAACGATGGTTTCCTTTTAGTTTGGTTCAAGGTGTTAAATGATAGAGATCTCATTTCAGTAATTAAATTAGTTTACTGAAATATCATTTACAAGGAACTAAGTGTTTTAAGGATAAAATACAATGAGGGGTAAAACGGTATTTTAGTCCTATCTCATTGTAGAACGTCTATAGATGATTGAGTGACAATTATGGTTGTAACAATGGATAATTAATAGCATATATATATTTTTTATAGAGCGTTCTATGAATTCAAGAGTTCAATTCCGAGTCTATAGTGGAGTCACAAGGAATTAATAAGTTAGTAAATTTATTTGATGATAACTTATTTGAGCTTGATTTCATAGGCCCATGGTCCCCATTGTACCTTGGATAAAATCATGTAGATAGTCTCAATTAATTGATTTAATTATCAATTAGAATTATCAAAGTTGACCAGGTCAATTTTGGATAGTTTCACAGAGTTGTGTCATTTTGAGAAGAAAAGAGAAATTATGGCAGATTTATTAGTTAAGATAAATTGGTATCTAAATTAATAAATAAGTTTTAATCAAGGTTCAAATTTTAAATAATTAATTTGATAAAGGATTTAAATAATTAAATCAATAGAAAATAATACAAGCCTTGATTTTAAGTCCAATGGGCTTATAATCAAATGAGAAATTTCACGGGCCTAAAGCCCATGATAATTTCGACCTAGGGCTTTAAAATGGCTATTATTTCATTGATTTTTTTAATTAAATTAAATGACCTAATTGAGTCTATAGAAGGAGTGCTTAGAGAGAAGTCAAAACAGATGACAGATAAGTTTAATCACTGGTTTTCTGATAGTTTTAGATTCTCTCTAAACACAAGTCATTTTCTAAGCCTCTTTGATTATTTTCTCTTCTTCTTCTCTGTATCTATGTCATGTGTTGAGAATTATCCACACTAGTCTAGGTGATTCTAAGGATACATTGGAAGGCTGTGAAGAAAATAGAAGATCGGTTCAATTTCTTGATAATACTCTACGACAGAGAGGATACAAGAGTTATAGAAACTGAAGGAAGGACTCTTTCATTCCACTGCGTATATTGTAAGTATTCTATTCTTTTTTTCTCTTCGAATTCAATTTTAGAAACATGTTTTAGGATGTCTCGTATTAATTTGTTTACTATTAGATATATATGGAAATAAATAAATATCATGTATAAGCTAATCCAACAATTGGCATCAGAGCCTTTGGTAATCTTTATTTTCATGCATGAACATGTTTAAAAACTAATTATTTGATAAGTTTGAATAATTGGATTGTTTTCATGTTTTTATTAAGCATATTGATTTTTTGTGAATTTTAACAATTTTTAGGTCATTTTGTTGTGTTTTCTATGATATTAATTTTTATATATGCTTTATTTTGTGTAAAACATGTTAAAAAAATAATTATAAAATAGTTTTGGTTTGAAAAATTGCTCAAAACAAATTTTGGAAAAAATTTGGCCTGCTCCCCATGCGTACGCGCGAGCGGTGAATAGTACCCACGGGTACTATTCATCAAAAAAAAAAAAAATTTAAATTAAAGAAAATTAAATTTATGGATATTTATTATTTATAATCAAAGCCAAAAATATCAAATTTGTTATGTATTTAATTTTTTTTTTTTAAATAAGATATTTTTGTTAGTTGGGATTTAAATAATTAGATATTTTCTACAAAGAATCAAATTCAAATTAAAAAATAGACTAACAACTTAATTTTAAATCTTTTAATATATTAAAATATTAGTGTTGACCGCGTTTTTGGCCAACGACATGAGAACGTCAAAAACGATGAAACCTTCAAGAGAATTTAAACGACACAGACGGTTTAATAAGAAAGTAAATAACACACGCAATTTTTATAGTGGTTCAGCCCCAATATGTTGGTAATAGCCTAATCCACTTAGAGTTGTGATTATAGATCTATACTCAAGATCAGATGAACTGAGCCAACTGAGTTTCTTCAGTACAGATTATTAGAATACAAGAATTCTTTCAGATACAAGCACTTTCTCTCTCTAGAAAATTCAGAACCAAAATTTCCCAAAAGTCTCAAAAGAAGAAGCCCCTTTCTAATCCCTTAAGCCATATATTTATAGGCTTAGGATCATACATCTGATATCCCCTAGAATCGGGATATTTCATTATTCTTATTATATTTAAATTACAAAATATTCAAAATTTAACAGAACACCCAATTTGTGGGAAAAATGAGATATTCCCGCGTGTGCCAAGACCGGTTCTTGTTGAAGCCATTTATGGGAATCTTGACTTAGTCCTCCTCTATCTGGTTGACCCATATCTCCTTCAAGCTGGTTGAACACACCTCTACTGGACAGTCACGCACTTGGCTGGTAGGACATGCACTTGTTGGTAGGACATGCACTTGCTGGTAGGACATGCACTTAGCTGTTAGGACATGCACATGCTGGTCGGACACATGCATGCTGGACATATGCAAGTGCTAGGACATGTGCTTGCTGGTGTAACATGGCACTCTGGTCTAGCATGCCATGTCTCTTGTCTAACATGGCACTCTGGTCTAGCATGCCATGTCTCTCCTCTAACATGGCACTCTGGTCTAGCATGCCATGTCTGTCCTCTAACATGGCACTCTAGTCTAGCATGCCACTCTTGGGCAGCAATGTCACTCCTGGGCGGTAATGTCGTGACTGGTCAGACAAGGTCATGCCTGGTCGGTCATGACACTTCTCAAGCCAGTCAAAATTTTATCACAACTCTGAGGAGTCAATGTATTTATTGACTTATTAATGAGTCTTTTACGGACCATGTACTGTCACTTGTCACCTCTATTACCACGTCATCGATCTCCATATTTTGGGGATAACAATTAGAATTATGATATCAGATATTTAAGATATTTTCATTTAAATTCTTGATTTTTTTATTAAATCTTTATTTGAAAATATAAATATCTTTTTATTCTATAGTTTTTAATATTTAAATTATTTGAAATTTGAATATTGTTAGTTAGATATTTTTATGGATATTTGAATTTTTTTAAGTATTTTTGAATATTTTAGGATTGTTATAGCTATTTATATTTTATTTTTTTAATGGTTAAAATATTAGATAATAGTTGTAACTACACAAGATATTTTAGAAAATAGTTAAGATATTGTTTTTTAAAATTTAAAATTGGTTAAATTTTTGAAAAATATCTTTTGTTTTCAGCCAATTAATAAAATATTTTTTAATAAATGGGATTTAAATTAACTTTGGTTAATTGGTTATAAATCCTATTTAAATTAAATTAATATTTTTTTGAATTAACCTAAACAAAGTTGATTGTTGATAAATGAAATTTAAATTAACTATTGTTAATTGTTGATAAATTTCATTTAAATTGACTTATTTTTGTAAAAATTTAATTAGTTTGAATTTTTTGATAAATTCTAGATAATTAATTGTGGTATTTTTGCAAATGAAATAAATTGTGATATTTTTGCATAAATTCATAGAATTGCTCATATAGTAACATGATTAGGCCCATCCAATTGTAACATGTATGTTTGCACTATTTGTGGTATTTTTTCAATTGGGCTTAGATGCATATAGTGGCCCATATGTTTGTTAGATATATGATTTTTTCCAAATAAAATATTCATAAAATGATAGGTTTTATTTGGGCCCATTAGAAAATGTAAAGTTTAAATTCCTCTCTTGTGGGTGATTCCACTTGTGAAGGCTCATTTGCTTTGCATGACTATAGTGGGCCTAATTAATTAATAACAATTAATAAAAAAAATGTTAAAATTCTTATCTTTTAGACCTTGTATGGAAGATAGGGGGCCTTTGTAGTGGGAACGACATACTGGACCCAGCCCTCCTCCATACAAGCCCAATTGTTAAGGTCCATTTACGTGAGTTGGACTTAATTGTGTAGGTTCATTATATTAGTTAAACCTAAATACTGATTAGCAACAAATTAATTCTAAATTAATTGAATTTGTTTCAATGTGGAACTTTAGAATTAATAGGAAATTATAGGACTTTTGTTTTAAAAATTTTAATTTGTTTAATATTTTTTGGAAAACCATAGTCATTAATTTTCTAAAAATAAATAATAAAAATACTATTTTAAATTTTATAAGGAGCTTATTCTAAGAATTTTATTCGATCTCCACCGTTGGTTTAACATAGTCAATAGCTTAATGGGGCCTCGAGGCGGTTTGATTCGTCCCCCTATGGAAGGTCTTCATTAGTTATTTTGACAAGGTTAGATTTCGAAAGATAGATAATTATAGGTCAAATTCTACTAGACTCACCCCTACGGTGACTACTAGGACTAAATCTATGATTATTGAAACTGTGGGTCTAGCTCATAAAATAAGAGATTTTATTTTCTTATTTTGATTGAATAGTAGGTTGTTAATAGTGGTGTCCATTATTAAATGAGTTTACAACTCTATTTAACTAGTGGTATTTTTTACTCTCGCCAGCCGAGACAAGGATACCATAGATTAGTTAAAAACCTAAAGAAATAGAGATATGATTGTTTTTGGTATTTTTTCTCATATCTTACATATTTTTGGTATATGTTGTGCTATTTCTTGAAATTTGTGTGAATATAAGTTTTATTGAGCAAATGTAATTGATTTCTATTTTATTGGTAATTTCTAGTTTTAAGTTAAGTAGTGTCTACTCCCATCCTTTCTCAACTTTCGATGGAGAAACTCACTGGAGAAAACTTCCTTAATTGGAAGCAGAATATCAACATAGAGTTGATTAGTGACAACTTCGAGTTTGTCATGATTGAGGAATCCCCAGAACGAGCATTGTGTCCGTACGCTTGTGATGGCACCATAAATGCTTGGATAACATCGTCTCCGCATGCACGTGATGGCACCGTCATTGCTTGGATGGCACCATGTCTGCACGTTCATGATCAACTCAACTATGGTCTGACGCAGCTCATGAACGAGCTTCAGATTATTTAGCCTATCATGGGTGGACCTAGTAAAGGAGGAGAAGATAAGACTCCTCTTTTTGCTGCTGATCCAGCTAAGGCTGAAGCTCACCAATCTTCATCTTCGAAAGCTGGAAACAAGAGGAAAGGTGGACAAATCAACAACCCCAAGCCTGCAAAGGGTGCAAAGACGAGTGCACAACCAAGTGCACAGACGCGTAAGGGGAAGAACAAGAAAAACAAGAAAGGTAAAGGTAAGTGTTTTCACTGGAAAGAGAAGGCGCATTGGAAATAGGATTGCCCCAAGTTTCTAGCAGCTAAAAACAAAGGTAATCATTATAGTTCATTTATCTTGGAAAAATGTGTTTTAAAGAATGATAATCTTGTTTGAATTATTGATTCTGGATCTACTAACAATTTTTGTAACTCTTTACAACTTCTCGAATCATGGGAGGAAGTTGACGAAGGCAGCTTAAAGCTTAGAGTTGGGAACGGAGCGTTCGTTGCGGTCCAAGCTAGAGGAAGAGCTCGTCTGAAGTTCGGAAATAAATTTTTAATTTTAAAAGATGTATTTTTTATTTTGGATTTTAGTAGAAATTTAATTTCAGTTTCCATGTTGCAATTAGAACGATTTGTTATGACTTTCACAAGTTTTAATATATCTATTTCTTTCAATGGATCACAATTGTGTATTGCATGTTTGGGAAACAGGCTTTATATTCTGCGACCTAATGAACCCCTCGCTCTTAATAATGATTTATTCAAAGTAGCTGAACCTAGGACCAATAAACGTCAAAAGACTGATAACAAATATGGCCTATTTATGGCACTTGAGACAAGGTCACATTGGCTATGACAGGATTCAAAGAGTTACAAAGGACAGACCTTTGAGGGAACTCACCTTAGCTGAATTACCTGTCTGTGAATCTTGTCTAGAAGGAAAACTAACCAAGCATCCATTATAGGGTGATAGGGCCAAAGAACCACTTGGTCTTGTGCATTCATATGTTTGTGGACCTTTGAATGTACAAGACAGGGGTAGTTTTGAGTATTTCGTCACTTTCATTGATGATTACTCTAGATACTCATGTCTTTACCTAATGCATAGAAAATCAGAAACATTCTCAAAGTTTCAGGAATTCCTAGCAATGGCTCATAACCAATTAGGGAAAACCTTAAAGATCTTGCGATCTGATAGGGGTGGAGAATATTTGGATATGCAGTTCCAAGATCATTTAACTGAACTTTGGATTTTATCACAACTTACTGCCCCAGGTACTCTGCAACAAAATGGTGTAGCGAAATGCCAGAACAGAACTTTATTAGAAATGATTAGATGCATGCTTAGTTACTCAACTCTACCAACTTCATTCTGGGGACATGCAATTGAAACCGCGAATGATATTCTCAATGTTGTGCCATCAAAATCAATCCCTAAAACACCTTTAGAACGCTGGAATGGTCGTGAACCTAGTTTACGCCAGTATAGAATCTGGGGGTATCCCGCTCACGTCCTGAGGAAAATGGAGGGAAAGCTAGAACTGCGAACTGAAGTTTACATGTTTGTTGGCTATCCTAAAGGTACTCGAGGTGAAATTTTCTATAGTCATTCAGAAAAGAAAGTGTTTACTTCTACAAATGCTACTTTTTCTGGAAAATTACTATGTCCAGAACTTGAAACCTCGCAGCAAAGTAGTTTTAGAGGAGATGGTTAAAGAATTGACTCCAACCAATGTTCCATCGTCATCAATGCGAGTTGATGATGAAATTCCCACTCTTCACGTACAACCGACGCAAGTCGATTTAAATGAAGAAAGTACCACTGTTCCTGAGAAAACAGTCACGGAGCCTCGATGTAGTGGGATGGTTTCTAGGAACCCAGTTCTCTATGGTTTGGATTGTGAAACCAATATGGTTGTTGGTAACACTAATGATGATGTTCCGTTGTCTTTTAAACAGGCAATGGCTAGCCCTAAAAAGGAACTATTGCTCAAAGCAATGAAACATGAAATGGAGTCAATGTACTCAAATTCCGTCTGGGATCTTGTGGAAGCACCTAGTGACTTTAGGGCCATTGGGTGCAAGTGGATCTACAAGAAGAAATGAGGTGTTGATGGAAATATCGAGACTTATAAAGCTCGATTAGTGGCAAAGGGTTATACCCAAAGAGAACGCGTGAACTATGAAGAAACTTTTAGTCCGGTAGCCGTGCTCAAATCCATTCGCATCCTCCTATCCATAGCAGCCACTCTCGACTATGAGATCTGGCAACTGGACGTCGAGACATCTTTTCTTAATGGAAAGCTTGATGAAGTCATGTATATGGATCAGCCAGAAGGATTTAAAGTAGCTGGACAAGAAGGAAAAATTTGCAAGTTGAATAGGTCCATCGATGGACTTAAGCAAGCTTCTCGTTCCTGGAAACTTAGGTTTTATGAAATAATCAAGACCTATGGCATTGAACAACATATTGATGAGCCCTGTGTTTACCAACTGAAGGCAAATCAAATAGTGGTATTCCTGGTTCTTTATGTAGATGATATCTTACTCATTGAAAACAATGTTAAGAAATTATCAGATGTGAAGAATTGACTAAGCACTCAATTCCAGATGAAGGATTTGGGTGAAGCGAGTTATGTTCTAGGTATCCAGATCATCAGGGATAGAAAGAACGGACTCTTAGCTCTATCTCAAGCAGCTTACATAGATAAAGTGCTTGAACATTTCTCAATGACAAATTCCAAGAAAGGGCGTCTACTGTTCTGCCATGGAATTCATCTTTCATAGAAACAGTCTCGCCAAAATCCTGAAGAGGAAGATGCAATGAGAAAAGTTCCTTACGCATCTGCAGTTGGAAGTCTGATGTATGCCATGTTGTGTACTAGACCAGATATCTGCTATGCAGTGGGAGTAGTGAGCAGGTATCAGTCAAACCCAGGACCGGAACATTGGATAGCAGTTAAGCATATCCTGAAGTATTTGAGACGGACGAGGGATTATATGTTAGTCTACAAGGGTGGTGTTCTGAACCCTGTATGCTACACCGATTCAGATTTCCAGACAGATGTCGATGACAGGAAGTCTACTTCTCGAATGGTGTTTACTCTTGGGGGTGAAGCTGTGATTTAGAGAAGTGTAAAGCAGTTTGCAATCTCAGATTCCACCATGGAGGCTGAGTACATAGCCGCATCAGAAGCAGCTAAGGAAATATTCTGGCTAAAGAAGTTCTATTCGGATCTTGGTGTTATTCCAGATATGGATAAACTTCTTGTGTTGTTTTGTGCCAATATAGGAGCGATAGCCAACTCGAAAGAACCTCGAAGTCACAAGAGGAGTAAGCATATAGAAATGAAGTATCACATTATTCGAGAATATGTGGGCAGGGGAGATGTGAAGGTTATGAAGATTGCAACTGAAGACAATCTTGCGGATCCATTTACAAAGGCACTACCAGAAGCTACATTTGATAAGCATATCAAGGAAATGGGATTAGTAGAATTAAGGCATTAGTTTCAATTAATGCAAGGGGGAGTTTGTTGGGGTGTTATGCCCTAATTAAAACCCAAATTCTTTGTAATATCATTTTATTATCAATAAAAGAATAGAAATCATTTTTTGACTTGGTCAATCACTTTGCTCACATGTTTAATTTTCATGCTTATTTGTTTAATATAAACTTCTGTTAAATCCTGAGCATATAGCTAATCTTATTTATAGTGACGTAATCATAGTAGAATATAAATATGATTATATGTTCAAAATAAGTTAGTCCAAAGATTAGTCCGTCCACCGAATTTACACTGATTTGCCAATCTACGATATGATATACTTACACATTACAGTGTATGTTCTTTCCAGAACATTAGCAAAGTTGATAAGATCGGATGTATTTGTTACATCGGGTAGGACCGATATTGACAGTTGATAAGATAAGTAAACATACCGTTATTATCTATTCTAGTCATATCATATACTTGACCATAGGTCAATTCAATCTCAATTCGGAGTGGTTAGTATTCTAACTGATTGTATTATTTAAGTTCTTTGACTTGTTCGTTACCAGCTTACCCTATAGACTAGCCAATACTTACATCTTGGGAACTCGGTAGTATAATTGAGTGGGAATGCTAATCATAGATATGAACATCTATAGCTTCTGATGAAGAAGTGAAACGATGGTTTCCTTTTAGTTTGGTTCAAGGTGTTCAATGATAGAGATCTCATTTCAATAATTAAATTAGTTTACTGAAATATCATTTACAAGGAACTAAGTGTTTTAAGGATAAATTACAATGAGGGGTGAAACGGTATTTTAGTCCTATCTCATTGTAGAACGTCTATAGATGATTGAGTGACAATTATGGTTGTAACAATGGATAATTAATAGCATATATATATATATATATATTTTATAGAGCGTTCTATGAATTCAAGAGTTCAATTCCGAGTCTATAGTGGAGTCACAAGGAATTAATAAGTTGGTAAATTTATTTGATGATAACTTATTGGAGCTTGATTTCATAGGACCATGGTCCCCATTGTACCTTGGATAAAATCATGTAGATAGTCTCAATTAATTGATTTAATTATCAATTAGAATTATCAAAGTTGACCAGGTCAATTTTGGATAGTTTCACAGAGTTGTGTCATTTTGAGAAGAAAAGAGAAATTATGGCAGATTTATTAGTTAAGATAAATTGGTATCTAAATTAATAAATAAGTTTTAATCAAGGTTCAAATTTTAAATAATTAATTTGACAAAGGATTTAAATAATTATTTAATTAATTAAATCAATAGAAAATAATACAAGCCTTGATTTTAAGTCCAATGGGCTTATAATCAAATGAGAAATTTCACGGGCCTAAAGCCCATGATAATTTCGACCTAGGGCTTTAAAATGGCTATTATTTCATTGATTTTTTTAATTAAATTAAATGACCTAATTGATTCTATAAACGGCGTGCTTAGAGAGAAGTCAAGACAGATGACAGATAAGTTTAATCACTGGTTTTCTGATAGTTTTAGATTCTCTCTAAACACAAGTCATTTTCTAAGCATCTTTGATTATTTTCTCTTCTTCTTCTCTGTATCTATATCATGTGTTGGGAATTGCCCACACTAGTCTAGGTGATTCTAAGGATACATTGGAAGGCTGTGAAGAAAATAGAAGATCGGTTGAGTTTCTTGATAATGCTTTGCGACAGAGAGGATACAAGAGTTATAGAAACTGAAGGAAAGACTCTTTCATTCTGCTGCGTATACTGTAAGTATTCTATTCTTTGTTTCTCTCTGAATTAAATTTTAGAAACATGTTTTAGGCTATCTCGTATTAATTTGTTTAATATTAGATATACATGGAAATAAATAAAGATCATGTATAAGTTAATCCAACATCAATGAGCGTCCTAAAACTTCCATAGACCTTTCTAAAGGCATGCATTTAGGTGCATGTCCTAAAAAGTTGACCCATAAAGGGTATTTTTTAGTAGTGTATTGATGATAAGGAAATTAACAATCCAATAGAAGTAGTCTGAGGTAATAGTGCGTATGTGTCAAAGTAATCTATTCCTTCCTTTTGAGTAAACTATTTGGTTTCTAATCTGGCCTTAAAGCTTTGTATAGTGTTATCGGTGTGATATTTCTTTCGAAATACCCACTTGCACCCAATTGATTTTTGTAAATTCCTTTTTGGCTAACATGGTAAGGCACAACTCATAAAGTGATATTTCATGAATGAATTTTCGAATATTTGTTGGAAATGTCAAATATATACATATTAAATTATTGAGGGTTTTTCTTTAAATTATTTATTATGTTTATATGACAAATATTTTTTTGGATATTCTCGAAGGAATATTTTTTATTCTTAAGATTACTTTCTAGCCACAAAAAATCATCTTATTTTTAAAAAGTATCTCTTTAAATAAAATTATATCTTCATTGTTTAGAAAATATGATTTTATTGATACATCTTGATTCTGCATCTCTAACTGAAATATGCCAACTTGTGAATTATTTTTGGTATGTTTTAAATCTAGAATGAATCTGGTCAAATTAATTGACAAGATACATTGTGTCTGTGGAAACAAATTACAAATATGTTTAAACAGATTCTTATTCTGTTGAAACAGAATCAGAAAAACTGGCAGAAGTTTCCATTTAGTTGAGTTGTGTAGAATAACCATTCAGGCATATATTGTTATCCAAGCTCTCAAGAAAATCTTCTCTTCTATTTTTCAAACTTTGAAAATCATTTTGAAGAGTGTTTTTTGTTTATTTTGTGGAGATCAAGCGTGTATTACTTAATCTTTTTGTATTGGTGCCCAGTGCATTCAATTTGATCTTTCATCTCTTTCTTTGTAGACATGTGATATCCATAGTGAACAAAAGTTACATACTTTGGGAGAATATTTGTCAAAGTCTCACTTCGGGGGGAAGAGAGCACTCACTAATCCTTGATGGTTTTTCAAGAGAATTAGAGTTTCACAAAAACCATATTTGTAAAGAGAGGTACAACAAGCTTGCGGTAATAGTTTAAGAGGGAGCTTACTTTATATTAGTCAATACTTTGTACTTTGTGATTCTTTACTAATTGGTTTTATATTAGGGCGTGGCCCTGTTGACTAGGTTTTCTGAACAATATAAAAAATCTCTGGTGTTCTTTTTTTATGCTTTTATTTCATTCAACAATCTGTTTGGACAACTTGCTAAGTTGTGAGAACAGATCCTGATTCTACCATAACGACTTAATCACTATTCTAAAATTTATTAAGGTGTTATTATTTATTCACTTGGTAATCATTAAAATCATAATTTCATTTAGTGTCAGAGCGGGTCATTAAACTCTTAGTGCGATCTTGTCTTTTTTCGTTTGTGTTGTGCCTTGTGAATTGTCTTTATTTGCATAAGGTGGTTCAGTAGCACATCTTCCATTAATAAATGACTCTAATTATCCATATTGGAAAGTTAGGATGAAGGCGTTATTCAAATCTCAAGATGAAAAGCATGGATGTCAGTTATAACCGATTGGTCACAACCTGTTGAAACCTATTCCACCATTAATAAACAAAAGGAAAAATCTGAACTTGATTGGACTGATGCTAAAGAAAAATTATCGATCTATTATAATAACAAAGCACTTCGTGCTATTTTCAACGGTGTTGGTGAGAGATACATAAAGTTAATTTAATAATGTGAGTCTACCAAAGAGGCTTGGAAAATTCTTCAAACTAAATTTTAAGGAACTGATGATGCCAAGCGCTTTAGGCTTGTTATGCTGACCATAAGATTTGAAAATCTTCAGTTGACTAAAACTGAAAATGTAACGCCCTGGATAACCAAGACCGTTACACTGTCTGTTAAAAATAGTGCAAGACTTACTAATCAAGTCATTTAAATAAAAATGTGAATCTAAAGTCATAAAGAGGTTAGGATTAAAATTTTTTGGTCATAAGCAGGTCGATTTCATTCAAATGAATGTTTTGTACATGGGATCCCAATACAGGGTTTAAAGGACATATTTACAAAATTTCCAAAAGTTATAAATAATCAAGGCCACTCTAATAGAAAAATACACATTTTAGGTTTCCGTCCCTGTACAATCTCTCAACCATGGCGGTCGAGCAGCTGACAATGTACACCTCGCCCCCAGAGCTCTCCAACCCATGGTTGATTCATCTTACCCTTAGCACCCGTTAGCCTAGGCCCAGCAAGAAAACCATAACAGAACATAACCAATAATAATAATCAAACAATTCATAATTCATTAATCAAATACTCAGCAGACCACATCGTTCACATAATCAGTGATATCAATCAACAAACAACTGATCTATCATCCAGATAATTAGCATGCCACAATCATCAGATTAACAACATTAAACATGTCATACAATATCTAGGGTCGACACCCTTAGGCCGCACTCTCTGTTTATCTCACTGACTCCAGCTCACTTACGCCGAGTTTAGTGATTATATAATTAACCTCGGCTACCAGTGGCCGAGCCGCGTTGTAATGACCCAAAATCACTAATAAGGCTTAAGGGCCTTGATTAGTGTGCTGGGAGGGCACGAATAGTTTATGTGTGAATTAAACAGTCTAATGCATGATTATGTGATGAGCATGCTTATGTGATTATATGAATAAATGAGATGCATGATTATGAGAATTAGTATGCATGTAGGCCCTGTGTAGAATATTAAGGCATATTTGTAATTTTGGCCCGTTGAGGGTATAAATGTGATAAACTGTGGAGACCACATTATTATATGGATATGTTAGTAGTATGCGACTTGAGGCGATCCTAGCGATCTAGTTAGTGGGAAAGTCACATCGGGACCCAATGCCTGGCTCGGGTCGAGTCAAGGAGAATTTCGGGTATTAGATGGTTATCTAGGTTATGAGGTTATGAAAATAAATATTTGGAGATATATTTGAGGATAGGAAGCCTAGGTGGGAATACTGGGGAATTTTACCATTTTTTCCCTCGGGGACGTTTTGGTATCCCGAGCCTCGGGATTGACTTAATTAACTAAAGTTAGACTAAGAAAAGTTTAGAAAATGGTAGAAGAAACCTAAACCGACCTTCTCCTTCTCTCAATTTTATCACTCTTCTGTCCTCTCTTTTTCTCTCAAGGGAAACCATTGGAACTTAAGGAAATTCAGCTGGGAATTCAGTGAATTGAGCTGAAGTTTTGGAAGATTAATTTAGTATTTAGCTAACGAGTTCAACTAGGATTGAGGTTAGACTTGAATCACACTCTTGGTTATTTAAATTCTGTGGTTTTGATTGAGTTCAAAGAGGTTTTTGGGTTTTGAAATTGAAGACTGAATTGAAGCTAGGAACCTAGGAGTTAGCTAAGAAATTTCTTAGAGAATTGGTGCTTCAGTGAAGGTAAGCTTGAATTTATGATCTAATGCCTGAATATTGGTGTTTTCTTGACTGGTTTTGATGTTTTTAAGCTTTTGGGGTTCAGAAATTGAAGTGGGAATTTGATGAGTTTCTAGGTTAAGTTTTTGTTGATTATGTTGCTAGGAACGTGTTAGAAGTTTTGTGACAATTGAGTTGTGGAATTAGGATGGTTTTGGGAGGTTTTGAGTGAAGTTTGAGTGTTAAAAATGGTGGTTTTTCTGGGTTCGCATATGAGCCTCGCGACCCTGTTCTTCTGTGTCGCGGCACTAGGTTGAAGGTGGATTTGGGGACTATTTTGGGCGCCGCGGCCCCCATAGGGCTGTGTCGTGGCGCTAGGCTAAATTCAGGAAAGGGGAATTTGAGATTTTAGGGTTTTGGCTCAGGGGGTTCGGGGGCTCGGGGAACGCTTCCGCTACCTTGTGCGGGGAAACAGGAGGTCCTGAGAGCACAGGATTGGTTCCGGGAGATGATTATGAATGGGTTAGTAATGAGTGTGAAATGTATGTGTTGTGACTAGGTATTCGGCAAGGCTTGGGTTAGAGGACAGCTCTCGGGATTTATGTGCTCAAGAAGCTCGGTACATAGGTAAGAAAATTGCACGCGGTTGTGAATTTATAATGGGACTAAGGGTTCCCTGTTTTAAATGCTTTATGAAGGATGGTATTATGCCATGTAAAGAATAAACAAACGGCCTAAGAGTGTCGGAGTTTATGTTGGTGCACAGGGTGCAGCTCAACCACTGGTTGTTGAGGAAAGCTTATTATTCACTGAGCTCAGTTTAAGCGAACCGGAGTCAATGGGGTTAAACAGAGGATACGACCTAAGGGCGTCGACCCTGATTATCATGTGATTTGACTATTATTATTGATTGATGAATTTGTTATGTTGAATAGATGAGTGTTTGTTTGTTGATTCTCTGGTTATGTTTATGGACTATGTGATTAATGTGGTATGCTAAGTATATGAACATGCTTTAAGGGTTATTCAATTGTTATCATTGTTTGTCCTGTATCGTTACATTTTCTTGCTGGGCCTTGGCTCAAAGGTGCTACGTGGTGCAGGTAAAGGCAAGGGCAAGCTTGATCAGCCCTGAATCGGAGAGCTCTGAGGGCAGAATGTACATGTTCAGCTGCTCAGCCACCATGGTTGAGAAAAAGACAGGAACAGGAAGACCATAGATGCATGTTTTTCCCTTAGAGTGGCTAGTGGTTGTTTGTACTCTGGAAATTTTGTAAACTGACTTTCAAACACTGTTTCTTTTGGGATCCCTTGTGTAAAAATGTTTAATTATATGAAATGTATATTTTATGACAAAAACCTTTTAACCCTAGTTCGTTAGTGATGTCAGTGACCCGTTTTTAACTAAATGACTTGATTAGCAAGTCCCGCACCTTCATAAATACACAGTGTAATGGTCTTGGCTACCCAGGGCGTTACATGCGTCCTGTGCGCAAATATTACTTTCGGCACTCTTAGGTCGTTTATCTCAAGCTCTCATGGCATAATACTGTCATACAACATTGCATACAAGTATAGGGAACTCTTAGTCCCAACATAGCCACACAACCGAGTGCAGTTTTCTAACCTTTAATTCTGAGCGGAGTAGGTGAACTGGTTCTGAGCACAGTCCTCCTCAGCGATAAACCTAGTCACAAGGGCCATTGGTATCCATTAACTTCCAATAAGAAATAAAATACCTAGGGAACAGAAATTAGCCTCCGAGACCTCAATTTCTACTAAACCGGGTAGTAGAAATTGTCCCGAGCATCTAGATTCGAACCCCTGAGCCCTAAAAATTCTTAAAACACTTCCAAGACTAAACTTCCCAGGTGGGTCGCGACTTGATTAAGGAAGTCGCAACTTGCCCCAAGTCGGAGAGCAAGCTCCCATGAAAAAGGGGAGGCGTGCCCCCAAGTCAGAGAGCATCCCAGGCAAGAAGGGCTACACGTGCCGCGACGCCCCCTGGCTAGGTCGCGGCACATACCCTTTGACCCAGAAAATTCTGGGTTTTCCTCCTCCTCCTAGCCAAGAACACCATGATTCTACCCAGAATTTTCCCTATCAACTCCCCTCAATTAAACACTAACCTGGCCACAAATTCAAGACTAAATTCACATACTTTAAACATTAATCTCCTAAACAATTATGCCAGTATCAATATCACAATTCCACCAAAATCCAACACTCCAAAATCTAGACTAATTCTACTCAAATCCCAAAACATTCCATGTTCTAAACTTCAAACTATTCAGTCCAATGTTACCAATTTAAGCTACAATCTTTAGCAAACAAAGAGACCAAAACTTACCTCAATTTATAGCTCAACCTTGAATCCCTAAGCTTCGAAGTTGAATTTTTGACCTCCAAGCCTCAACTCAACCTTCCTTCAATTTCCTCCTTCAAAGCACTTCAGCCCAAACTAAGCATGTATCCCTTAGTTCCTTGGCTTCAATGATCAAGTTGAGTGAGAGAGAGAGTAAACCGTATGAGAAAGAGGGAAAGATCAAAAGGCTTCTATCTCTTTTTTTTTTCTGGTTTATTCCTAAGAAATTCTGAGCATATCTCTAATAGCTTAAAGTCCTATTTGCCCCTCCAACCTATCAACCATTCAAAGGTGCTTAAAATAGTATTTTAGTCATTTTGTCTCCGGTTCCCACATATTCCTCAATTGTTCCTAATATCTACCAATTAATCCAGTCATCCAATTAATTTCCCATTATTCATCCAATGTCTATTAATCCCTGATATATTTTCTAAATTTTCGAAAATACCCCCAGGCTCCCCCGAGTCGGGTATAAATCCTCGTTGTGACTATTTTGCTAATCCGCTCACCAGGACCGTCTCGAGCCATATGCTGCAAATATATCCACATAATAATGTGGTCTCAACAATTTATCACACATAATTACATATATGCCCGCAACGGGTCTAAATTACAAATATGCCCTTAAAAGCTACACAGGTCCCACATGCTTATTTAATACTCATAAAAATACATTTAATCATTTTCACATAATCATAAAATCAAGCATGCCGCATAAGCATACATTTTATCATTAATTCACATAAATACCAATTATGCCCTCCTGACACACTAATCAAGGCCCTTAAGCCTTATTAGCAATGTTGGGTCATTACCGAAACCCTAATTGATTTTTATGAAAGATTGTCTGACATTGCCAATAAATATTTTTCTTTGGGAGAAAAATTAGATAACAATGTGTTGGTGAGAAAAATTATTAGGGTTATTCTTGACAAGTTTCAAACAAAACTCACCGCAATTGAAGAAACAAAAGTTCTTGACACCATGAAAGTGGAGGAACTAATGGGCTCTCTTATAACTTTTAATCTCAATCAAAAAATTTGGCAAATGGAAAAACTAAATGACACAAAAGAAAAATAAGTTGCCTTGAAAACCTCCAAAGAGAAAATTTCGGCAGCAGTTGCTTGTTGATATGCAAGCTAGACTCTAGAGCCAGGAAGAAGAGATTTTCCTTCTGAGGTAGCAGGCTCTGTTAGGGAGTGTTGCACCAAACTTGCCACCTGTTGTGGCATCAATTGTACAGCCACCTGATACTTGGAATAGATGGGAGCTACTTTATGACAGATTTAGGAGAGATCATCCTCCAACCTTTGTGGAGGACCAAATCCACTTAAGGCAAAACAATGGATGCGTATGATCACCTCCATCCTGGATTTTTTGAGGGTGGAAGGTAATGACCGGGTGGCCTATGCCACCTACATGCTTCGGGTTGATGCCTGCATTTGGTGGGAGGTAGCATCACAGACTCGAGATATTTATACCATGAGTTGGGATGGGTTCAGAGATTTTTCAACCAGAAATATTATAACATTTCCGTCAAGGTGATAAAGGTGAATGAGTTCACTGGGTTGGTGCAGGGCAGTATGACAGTTACTGAGTCTGCCTTGAAATTTGATAGGCTAACGAAGTATGAACCTGATCTAATGCCTACATATGCAATCTGGCAAGATAGGTTTGTTCAAGGGTTTAATGCTATGATAGCTCGAGATGTGAGGATCACTTCAATACCCGGGGAGACGACTGTTGACGGTAAGAACTCATCAACGAAATATGGATGGAAAACTCAAAAACTTAAATCAATATCTAATGTACACAAATGAACTTATAGAAACTTGAAGGAAAATTGCAAGTAGGAAATAGAAAGAAAACTCGTATTTTTCTCTTAGATTAATCTGATCTTACAAGAATTTTCCAACCCCTTTGTTTGAGGGGTCAGGATCAATTTATAGTGAAGCTTTAATGGCTTATGATACATTGTGGTCCCGGGGGACCATATGGTACATGGGTACATCGTCAGTGTGGTGGCACAGGTAGTAGTGGTAAAGAAGGTCGTGGTGTCGGCTCTGGTACATATTCAGGGTCCGTGGGGATGCCTCCACTACTTATTTAGGACGAGTGTCAGAGAAGTGGCATCAGGTGTAGTGGCACAGGTGGTTGTGGTGTCAACTCTGATATATAGTCAGAGACATGCAGGCCATGTCACCACTCCTCGTACTTCCACCAATTGCCATAGATGGATGTCAGGGTTACGCCTCTATGCTCCCCATGGTCGTACAACCTGTTCCCGTACGCGTACCATGTACCTAAAGGTTGACCTCGTATATCCAAGACACACCCTTGTTCCAAGCTCATTTTTACTTTGCTAAATATAAGAGGATTTATAGCCTTGAGTAAGATAAGCATGTGGGAGTCGCACCCCGCCGGTGACACTTCCTTAAAAAATAGAGCAGGGCTTCTTTAGCGGGCCATATACTTATATCATAGAGGTGTGGCCTCACGAGATGGTGTGTGGGCTTGGGCACCTAGGCACAGTCGAGGCATGGCCTTACGAAACGCAAGAGGGTGCGCCTCCCTGGGCACTTGGGCGAGGCCTGTGAGGCATGGCCTTACAAGATGGGATGGTGCATGAGGCCCTCTTACGAAACATGCAAGTGAGGCACGTGGCTGGTGGCACGAGGCCGTCATGTGGAGCATCCGAGATAGGCACGCGGCTGTTGGCGCGACGCCATCATGTGGATCATGCGAGCGAGGCACACGGCTGGTGGCACGAGGCCCTCATGTGGAGCACACAAGTGAGGCACGCAGTTGGTGGCACGAGGCCCTCATTTGGAGCACGCGAGCGAGGCACGTGGCTGGTGGCGTGAGGCCCTCATTTGGAACACACGAGTGAGGGACGCGGCTGGTGGCGTGAGGCCCTTATTTGGAGCACACAAGCGAGGCATACGGCTGGTGGCGCGAGGCTCTCATGTGGAGCATGCGAGTGAGGCACGTGGCTAGTGGCGTGAGGCCCTCATTTGGAGCACGTGAGCGAGGCACGAGGCTAGTGGCGTGAGGTCCTCATTTGGAGCATGCGAGTGAGGCACGTTGTTGGTGGCGCGAGGCCCTCATTTGGAGCACGCAAGCGAGGCACGTGGCTGGTGGCGCGAGGCCCTCATTTGGAGCACACGAGCGAGGCACGCGACTGGTGGTGCGAGGCCCTCATTTGGAGCACACGAGCGAGGCACGCAGCTTTTGGCGCGAGGCCCTCATTTGGAGCACGCGAGCGAGGCATGCGACTTTTGGCGGGAGGCCCTCATTTGGAGCCTGCGAGCGAGGCACGCGGCTGGTGGCGCGAGGTCCTCATTTGGAGCACGCGAGCAAGGCACGTGGATGGTGGCGCGAGACCCTCTTTTGGAGCACGTGAGTGAGGCACGCGTCTAGTGGCACGCGACCTTCATTTGGAGCCCGCGAGGAGAAGTGTGCTTGGGCTTCACGTGGGGTGAGACAGGTCAATCTCGCAAAGACCTTGTGTGAAGCTTGGACCTTTTAGGATCATGTCCAATTTGTGGTGTTCACACTTGCCCCCCAGCCTACCATAGAGTCTTCAGGCTCTCTTGTAGACTTCAAGGCACGATGCATTCGGGATACTCGCGAGGTATTAGCTTGCGGATCATAAGGCAAGTGCCAAGCCCCCTTCTGGACCATTTTTCAGGCATCGAATCAAATGGCTAAGACGAGATTATGGATCTTATAAGTAGACCTTCATCTCAAGTACAATATTTACATTTTATCTTATTAGCTTGGTGGTTTTAAGGTCTTCATTTCCTCTCTCTGTTTTCTTGTTTTGGATTCTTTGTTTGCTCATCATCACTATTTTATATATATATGCGATCATTTGCTTTTGTCCCTCTATGTTTGAGGTCCTTTTGAGCCTGCAAAAAGGGGTTCGATAGGTCTCTCTTTGGTGCACCTTGATTGTATTTATAAGGATATGTTTACCCTTTGGGTTCTAGCCATCCTTTTATATATTTTTGCGCGCGCTTATTATTTCTTGAGAGAAGAGCCCTTCTCGTCATTATGCATAGTACTACTTTTGCAAGGGTCTCTTCTAGGACCCTCTTTGGCTAGACAGCTTGGTGGATGCTCTTCCTGAGGCCTTTCCTCTCATGTAAGCATTAGCCTTTATTAGGAGGCTTTTCCTGAGGCCTTTCCTCTAGTAGAGAAATCAACCTTTATTAGGAGGCCCTTCCCGAGGCAATTCCTCTCGTAGAGGTATCAAACTTTATTAGGAGGCTCTTCCTGTGGGAGCTTTTGACCCTCTTGATGTTCACAAGGGTAGCTAATCCTTGTGAACTCAAGAGATGCCTTGCAAGGTCTTCTTCCTTATTTTTTTTAGGGATCGTCTCTTTTTGGACCTTTTCTGGCTGTGTACTCTACCCCCCAAGTGGTTGGCGAGATTTATCTCATCGGACACTTTGATCATTTTGCTCATGCACTTTGATAATTCCAATTAGGGATAGGTACACAAGAGTTAGTTACGCACTCACGTAAATGAGGAGTATGACATTCCAATAAGAAACATATTCATTAAAAATAAGGAGAGTACATATGTATTTGTGGCGACAATGTTCTTACTACATATCAGGGCATCTAAGTTACCTCTCTAATTCATAGCTGTTGGGGGGTTAACTATGGTAACCCTTTTGATTTATCATACTAAAAGTGGAGCTTTACTCGATGTTCCCTCTCAGGCTCGTAGGCACAACCATCGATTCTGATCTCCTCAGTGACTTCGGGGTTGAACTCTCTCGGGTTTGTGCTCCCATGCATTACCATCGCCATGAGTTCTAGCGGTCTCATGGCTGTGCAAAGGGACGTGTTATAACATTCCATGGCTTATTTTTGTTCCCCTTTCACGATCGATATCCCCCAAGGAGTTGGGAATTTTATGGCCAAGTGGTATACCGAGGTTATCGCCTTTAATTCTCTCAGGGAGGGTCTCCCTAATACTGCGTTGAAGGTCGAGGAACTGCTCACTACGAAAAAGTTCGTCATTACAGTGGTCTGTCTGGGTGGTGAGGTATAACCCGGTTGTGCCCAGGGGTGTTATCAAGTCTCCTATAAACCCATATAGGAAGGTGTTACATGGCTTTAGGTTCCTAATACCCAGTCCTATCTTCTCTAAGGCGGGCGATATAGGATGTCTATGGAGCTTCCATTGTCCACCATAACCCGATGTACCTTCATGTTTACATGCTGAACAGTCAACACTAGGGGGTCATTGTGAGGGAAATGCACACCCCGCGCGTCTTCTTCGTTGAAGGTTACTAAGTCATTTTCCCCTTTAATGTTTTTCGGGGGTCGTTTTTCTAGTCTTAGGATGCATGAGGTTGGGCTTCGTCTGGCTTCCTTGGCGTACCTATCTCGCCATTTTCTCGATTCTCCTCCGAATCTTGGTCCTCCGAAGATCGTCCTTACCCTCCTTGCACTTCTGGGGCTACATCTCGCGTTTGTGGCGAGGGTGATCTATCATCTGGTTTTTCATTTTCTCTTCGGACGTATCTACCCAAGTGTCTCCTACGTATGAGTTCCTCTATCTCCACCTTTAAATGAGTGCATTCCGTTGTGGTGTGGCCAATGTATTTATGATATTGACAGTACTTTACAGGGTATCTCTTTGACTGATCTCTCTTCATTGGTGGGGTCTCCTGAAGGGGACCTGATTCTTATGTGCTATGACTCGTAGTCGAACTCTTCATCGGTAATGTGCCCTCCAGACACCGTGACAATCTTGCTTCGTAGAATCCTCATCTCGGTGTCTAGCCCTTGTCACCTCATATTCAAGGAGTCCCTCAGCTCGGTAGGGTCGCCCTTTCTCTTTTCTCTACCCTTCGGAGGGGCCACAGGAGGTGTTTTCCTTACTTCTGACCTCCTTCTATTGAGATTTTCTCTTAGGTCAGGTGGCACCTTTCTAGAGGTGACTTCAGCTTCATTAAGAGGGTTAGCGTAGTTCTTCTGCTCTAGCATCTGGGGCTGCTTCGCGTTCCCAAGATGTTCACGCTGCTTTGTCCGAGGAGTATTACTAGTGGAGAGCCGAGTCCTCCCATCATCCACAGGGATCGTGGTTTCTCCACCCTCTAGGCCTTTTTACTTTCGTCTAGGAAGGGTCACGCTTGATTTTCCTTGTAGCAAGTCGTTCAACACCTCTTGCATATTTTCTAAGGTGGTATCTAGCCTTTGGTTCTTTCGGTGCAACTTGTGTATCTCCTCTTCGTAGAACTGAGACCTAGAGCTCGAGCTTATAGAATGCACTTGGTGACTCTTGTCCGGCCTGTGCGTTGTAGGACCCGGATCTTGCCAGCCGGAGTTTGGTACCCGTGGTGGCCTTGGGGGTGGAAGCTCTCTGGCATCTATAGGTGGAGCAATCGCGGATCGCGGATGGTTCTCATCAAGTTGGACAGCTGGGGATGAAGCCTTCTTTTCATCCCCAGGAACCGTGGGCTCCTTTAGGGCTTCCAAACTTTTGGGTGGCGTAGGATTCTTCATGGAGGCTTTCAACTAATCTTCGTCAAGGTGGACCTCCACCTCTCGTGGCTCTCTCAGTCGCTTATAACCTCTTGGTATATTTTCCTACCGGAATCAATGGAAGAACAGTGGCTTGGCACTTATCCTTCCCACAGACGGCGCCAAACTGTTCACGGTAAGAACTCGTCAATGAAATATGGATGGAAAGCTCAAAAACTTAAATCAATATCTAATGAACACAATTGAACTTATAGAAACTTGAAGAAAATTGCAAGTAGGAAATAGAAAGAAAACTCGTATTTTTCTCTTAGATTAATCTAATCTTATAGGAATTTTCCAACCCCTTTGTTTGAGGGGTCACGATCAATTTATAGTGAAGCTTTAATGGCTTATGATACATTGTGGTCCTAGGGGACCATATGGTACATGGGTACATCGTCAGTGTGGTGGCACAGGTAGTAGTGGTGCAGAAGGTCGTGGTGTCAGCTCTGGTACATAGTCTGGGTTCGTGGGGATGCCTCCACTACTTATTTAGTACGAGTGTGAGAGAAGTGGCACCAGCCGTAGTGGCACAGGTGGTTGTGGTGTCAAATCTGATATATGGTCAGAGACATGCAAGCCATGTTACCACTCCTCGTACTTCCACCACTTGCCACAGATGGATGTCAGGGTTACGCCTCTGTGCTCCCCATGGTCGTACAACCTGTTCCCGTATGCATACCTTGTACTTGAAGGTTGCCCTCGTATATCCAAGATACACCCTTGTTCCAAGCCCCTTTTTACTTTGCTAAATATAAGAGGATTTATAGCCTTGAGTGAGATAAGCATGTAGGAGTCGTGCCCCGCTAGTGACACCTTCATCACAAAATAGAGCAAGGCCTCTTCAGTGGGGCATATACTTATATCATAGAGGCGTGGCCTCGAGAGATGGTGCGTGGGCCTGGGCACCTAGGCGCGGTAGAGGCATGGCCTTGAGAAATGCGAGAGGGTGTGCGTTCCTACGCACTTGGGTGAGGCGTATCCTCGTGAGATGGGATTGTGCGCGAGGCCCTTCTGCGAAGCATGCGAGCGATGCACGTGGCTGATGGTGCGAGGCCCTCATGTGGAGCATGCAATTGAGGCACACGGCTAATGGCGCGATGCCATCATGTGGAGCACGCGAGTGAGGCATACGACTTGTAGCGCAAGGCCCTCATGTAGAGCACTCGAGTGAGGCATGTGGCTGGTGATGCGAGGCCCTCATTTGGAGCACGCGAGTGAGGCACGCGGCTGGTGACATGAGGCCCTCATGTGGAGCATGCGAGCGAGGCACGCAGCTGGTGGCGCGAGGCCGTAATGTGGAGCACGCGGCTAGTGGCGTGAGTCCCTCATTTGGAGCATGCGTGCGAGGTACGCAGTTGGTGGTGCAAGGCCCTCTTGTTGAGAACTTAAGCAAGGCACGTGGCTGGTGGCACGAGGCCCTTATTTGGAGCACACGAGTGAAGGACGTAGCTAGTGGCGCGCGACCCTCATTTGGAGCACGTGACCAAGGCACGCGGCTGGTGGCGCGAGGCCTACATTTGGAGCACGCAGCTGGTGGTGCGAGGCCCTTATTTGGAGCATGCGAGCGAGGCACGCGGTTGGTGGCACGAGGCCCTCATGTGGAGCACGCGAGCGAGGCACACGTCTGGTGGCACGAGGCCCTCATGTGGAGCACACGGCTGGTGGCCCAAGGCCCTTATGTGGAGCACATGAGTGAGGCACGCAGTTGGTGCACGAGGCCCTCATTTGGAGCATGCGAGCCAGGCACCCAACTGGTGACGCGAGGCCCTCATTTGGAGCATGCGAGTCAGGCACGCGGCAGGTGGTGCGAGGCCCTCATTTGGAGCACGCGAGTGAGGCACTCGGCTGGTGGCACGAGGCCCTCATTTGGAGCACGCGAGCGAGGCATGCGGCTAGTGGCGTGAGGCCCTCATTTGGAGCAAGCGTGCGAGGCATGCGGCTTGTGGCGCAAGGCCCTCATTAGGAGCACGGGAGCGAGGCATGTGGCTGGTGGCGTGAGGCCCTCGTTTGGAGAAGGCAAGCGACACACGCGGCTGGTGGCGCGAGGCCCTATTTTGGAGCACGTGAGCGAGGCACGTGACTGATGGTACGAGGCCCTCATTTGGAGCACGCGAGGCGAATAGTTCTTGGGCTTCACGTGGAGTGAGATGGGTCAGTCTCGCGAAGACCTTGTGTGAGGCTTGGGCCTTTCAGGATCATGTCCAATTTTCGGTGTTCACAACGACTTATGCCCTGGTGGTTGAGAAGGCCCTTATTGCTAAGGAGGTAGAAAACAAGATCTGGAGGGAGAACATTGCGAGACGGGATGTTCGTAGTGTAGTGCCTCCATTTACAAGGTCTGGTAGTAACGAAGGCCCCATCGATCAGAAGAGGAAGACTACTAACACCTCGACTACTGCTGGTCCTGATAGGAGGGGCCATGGTGCCCACAATGACCACCAGATGGGGGGTGAGCCATGGAGAAGCCACCCAGAGTGTGCTAGATGTAGGAAGCGCCATTTGGGTGAATATGGGGCAAAGGCCTGTTACTTATGTGGGGTGGTTGGACACCTCAAGAAGGATTGAGTAACGTTGAAGAAAGAGGAACTAGAGAAGCTGGACAGCTTGACTCCAGCTCGAGTGTTCACCTTGACACAGGCAGAGGTTAAGGCAAGTCCCTTGGTAGTGACAGGCTAGCTTTCTAGCACTGGCTCTTCATATACTGTATTGATTGATTGTAGTGTTATACATTCATTTGTTTCTAATAAAGTGATTGATAGGTTGTGTAGACCTAGTGAGTATTATATAGCAAGGTTTGGGACTATACAGCCTACAGGGGAGCTGGTAGTTTCTAGGAGATGGATTAGAGCACTCCCAGTGATTTTGGATAGTAGGGAACTATCAATAGATTTGATTGAGCTGGGTATGGATGATTTTCATATGATTTTGGGAATGGATTGGCTAGTAAGATATGGGGCTACTATAGATTGTAGGAAGAAGATGGTGACTTTTGAGCCTGAGGGTGAGGACCCCTTTGTTTTTGTGGGCACTACGCATAGACCCCGCATTCTGATGATATCAGCATTGAGGGCTAAGGACCTATTATAAGGAGGTTGTATAGGTTTTCTAACTAATGTGATGGGTACCACTAGAGTTATGCTAGTGGGGTCAAGAGAGGCTAGACTGGTATGCGAGTTCTTAGATGTGTTTCCTGAGGACTTACCGAGATTGTCACCACACAGGGAGATTCAGTTCGTCATTGAGTTAGCATCAGGTGTAGAGCCAGTGTCGAAGGCACCAGATAGGATGGCTCTAGCATAGCTAAAGGAGTTGAAGTTATAGTTGCAGGAATTATTGCATTGTAGATTCATCAGACCTAGCTACTCGCCATGGTGTGCACCAATTTTGTTTGTGAAGAAGAAGGATGGGACTCTGAGAATGTGTATAGACTACAGGGAGTTGAACAAGTTAACTATCAAGAACAAGTACCCCCTATCGCGGATAGATGACATGTTCGATGAGGTGCAGGGTAAGATGTTATTCTCGAAGATTGATCGCCAATCTAGTTATCACCAGCAGAGGATCAAGGAAGAGGATATTTCGAAGATGTCTTTTCGCACGAGATACAGGCATTATGAGTTTTTGGTCATGTAGTTTGGATTGACCAATACCCCAGAAATGTTTATGGATCTGATGAACAGGGTGTTCAAGGATTTCTTAGATAAGTTTATGATTGTCTTCATCGACGACATCATGTTTTACTCTTGTTCAGAGGCAGAGCATGAACAACTTCTCTGACGGGTATTGTATAGGTTGAGGGAGCATCAGTTATATGTTAAATGTAAGAAGTGTGAGTTTTGGCTGCCAGAAGTGACATTCCTTTGACATATTATCAGTGGAGACGGGATTAAGGTGGATCCGGCCAAGGTAGAAGCAGTTAAGGATTGGCCGAGGCCATGGAATGCCTTGGAGGTTAGGAGCTTCCTTGGACTATCGTGATATTACAGACGATTCATGGAAGGGATTTCAAAGATTGCCACACTATTGACTGAGTTTACACGGAAGAATCTGAAGATCACCTAGTTAGACAAATGTGAGGGTAGCTTCAGGAGTTGAAGCGATGATTGATTACTGCTCTAGTGTTGAGTCTTCCTTCAAATGGGGTCAAGTTTGTAGTGTACTACAATGCATCGAGACTTGGACTGGGATGTGTGTTGATGCAGAATGAGATGGTTATTGCTTATGCGTTGCGACAGCTGAAGGAATATGAGCAGCAGTACCCTACCCATGATTTGGAACTAGCAGCTACGGTGTTCGCACTAAAAGTATGGCGACATTATTTGTATGGAGAGAAGTGCGAGATATACACCGATCATAAGAGTTTGAAGTATTTCGTCACCTAGAAGGACTTCAATATGAGACAGAGACGTTAGCTAGAATTGGTAAAGGATTATGACTGTGGAATCCTCTACCACCCAGGAAAAGCCAATGTAGTGGCAGATGCATTGAGCCGGAGGGGCCCAAGATAGTTTTTTAGCTCGAAGCAGAAATCGAAGGAATTAGTCGAGGAGATGACTAGATTGGGGATAGAGTTAGTTGTGGACTAGTTGGCCAATATTACTTTACAATCTACCCTCTTGGAGAGGATAAAAGAGGGTCAGGTGGGTGATGCGCAATTGCAGGAGGTTAGATGGAATGTCCTAGCTGGAGTAGCTAAGGATTATTCCATTTCAGAGACGGGTTTGCTGCTGTACAAGGATCAAATCTGTGTTCCGATGGATATGGGTATTAGACGAGAGATAGTTGATGATTCCCATACTACACCATACTCACTTCATTTGGACACCACAAAGATCTACGAGGATCTACGGACTTTATATTGGTGGCCTGGGATGAAGAAGGACGTGATTAAATACGTAGCTAAGTGTTTAACCTGTCAGCAGGTAAAGGCTAAACACCAGCAACCAGTGGGGTTGTTATGACCTTTAGGTATTCCCGAGTTGAAGTGGGATGATATTACTATAGATTTTGTGGGAGGTTTACCCAAGACGGTGGGGCAACATGACTCGGTGTGGGTGATAGTAGACAGGTTCACCAAGTCAGCTCACTCTCTACCAATAAGAACGGCCTATATTGTGGATCAATACACAGAGTTGTATGTGAGGGATATTGTACGTCTCCATGGGGTTCCTAAATCTATAGTATCGAACTGAGATCCCATATTTATCTCCAAGTTTTGAGGTGGTTTACAAAAGGCTATAGGAACTTAGCTGAAGTTCAGTACAACCTTTCATCCTCAGACAAATGGATAGTTTGACAGGACAATTCAGATATTGGAGGACATGCTTAGAGCATGTGTGTTAGACATTGAGGGGTCTTGGAGTAAGTACCTCCCATTGATTGAGATTTCATACAACAACATTTATCAATCAACAATTGGAGTAGCCCCATTCATTGGAAGGAAGTGTAGATCACCCATTCATTGGGATAAGATGGGGGAGAGGAAGTATTTGGGACCAAAGATGGTTCAGAAGACTAATGAAGCTAAAGAGAAGATCCAAGCTCGAATACTCGCTTCGTAGAGCAAACAGAAAAGCTATGCTGATCCTAAGCGTAGGGACATGGAGTTCCAGGTGGGGGACAACGTGTATCTGCGAGTTTTGCCACTGCAAGTGGTGAGGAGATTAAGGAAAAAGGGCAAGCTGAGCCCTACATTCATAGGACCTTTTGAGATCCTAGAGAGGATCGGGCAAGGGCAGGTAGCCTACAGATTGGCTCTGCCACCGTCATTATCAGGAGTTCACAACGTATTACACACCTCAATGCTTTGAAAGTACGTCTCAGATATGACACATGTATTAGGCTACAGACAAATTTTTCATATGAGGAGCGACCAGTTCAGATCCTAGACAGGAAGGATAAAGTTTTAAGGAACAAGATGATTCCTTTTGTCAAAGTGTTGTGGAGGAATAGCAAGGTCGAGGAAGTGACCTGGGAGCTAGAGTCAGCTATGCGGGATTAGTATCCCAAGTTATTCAGGTAAATTTCGAGGACGAAATTCTCAGTAGGAGGGGATAGTTGTAACGTCCCAAAAATGCTAATAGGGTTTAGTGCCTTGATTATTGAGCGGGCATAATTGGCTATGTGTGTGATTAATTGATTAAATACGTGACTACGTTGCTTGCATGATTTATATGATAATATGAATATATTTACATGCATGTGTTTTAGTATTAAATATGCATGTGGGCCCTTTCTTGGTTATAGGGGCATAATCGTAATTTGGGCCCGTTAACAGTAAAGGTTCTGGAGACTAAAGGAACCTCTCTCTCTCTCAGCTCTTCGAGCTGGTGCCATGGCAAAGAAGAGTAAGGTTCTGGAGAAAGCTAAGTCAACGGTGAAGAAAAAGAAGAAGCGAGGGCCTTCCTCGTCGGATGTGGTAAAAAAAACGAAGTCAATGGCCGAGGTGCTCGGTGTGGAGGCTATCGATTTTTCTGATGGGCAAGATCCGGGGAACAAGGAAACGGGGACTCCTTCTCCGTTGCCGATGATACAGGAAATAGAAGATCTGGTACTTTCTCCGGAGGAGACGTTGGCGATCTTGCAAAGGCAAGATGATATCAGGCAGAACTTCTCGAAATTTCTTTTAGCATCGCACCGATGTGCTAGATAAATTAGTGAAGGTAAGTGCCCAACTCCTCCTATGCTTAGATCTGGTCTGTAGTCCAAAATCTGAGTGCAAAATTTGGTAATTCTGAGAAGACTTCTGAGGGGAAATAGGGGATTAAGGTAGAACTAGAGGATATTGAAGAGGAGGTTCAGTTTTGGAATTCCTCACTAGTTTGCTATGTGTTGGGAGCGAATCCCCCATTGTCTGTTCTAGAGGGTTTTGCTAGAAGGGTGTGGCGTACTAGAGGAGTTGATAAGGTGGGTATACTATCTCATGGAGTTTTTATCATTCGGTTTGAATCACTTGAAAATAGAGATGCAATGTTTAAAGGGGGATTTGTTATTTTTTATATAAGAAACTTGTTATACTTAAACCATGGGATTCTAATACTGATTTTAAGAAGGAAAATCTGTGCAAGGTTCCAACATGGATTCAATTAACCGATTTAGATCTGAAGTACTGGGGAGAACGTTCAATTTTCAAGATTGTTAGTCAATTGGGCAAGCCTCTGATGGTGGATCCAATTACTAAAAATTGGGAGAAGCTGAACTTTGCAAGAATTCTAATTGAGGTTTCAATCAATCAGGATTTTCCTGAGTTGATTTGGTTTGAGAATGAATTGGGTTTTAATGTCTCTGTTAGTGTGCATTATGAGTGGGTTCCTGCTTATTGCAGTCATTGTAAAGGTATAGGACACAAAGCTATTGATTGCCGCAGGAAGGAGGGTAAAAAGCAGGAATGGGTAGTGAAAACAGGGGAGCCAAAAGCAGCTGGAAAAGAACAAGGAAAGCAACTTGTGGTAGATGATGAAGGATTCCAAGTGGTTTCAAAAGGAGGGAAACAAAAAAATAAAGGCTCAAATATTGTGACTGTAACTAGCAATAGCTTTCAAGCTTTAGAGAAAGAGAAAGGGGAATGCTCAAAGGATCAAATGGAAGAGGCCATTAGTGGAGGAGGGGGAGTACCTCCTCTATCCAATGGATAGAATTATGTCATGGAATGTTAGGGGGCTCAATACCCATCACAAACAGAATGAGGTTAAGCAATTAATCTCTTGTTATAAGGTTGGGTTGATTGGACTCCTTGAAACAAGGGTTAAGGCTCATAAATTGGGAGCTTTGTACCTTCATATGTTTTTGGGTTGGTGTTTCACTTCGAATAACGCTTGGAATAATGGAGGTCGTATTGTGGTGGCCTGGAATCCCACTATGTTTTCGGTTTCTATTATTAAATGCTCTAGCCAATTAATTCACCTTTTGGTTAGACCATTTTATAAAGGAGATGGATTTTATGTCTCGTTTGTGTATGGTTTAAATGAAGAGGAAGGGCGGGTTGAGTTATGGAAGGAGTTTTCCGATTGCGTCACTCAAGATCCTTGGTTGGTGCTTGGGGACTTCAATGATATACTGAATAAGGAAGAGAGGATTGGCGTGAAAGTCAAGTACAGTAATTCGGTGGCTTTTCAGCAATGTATTGAGCGATGTAATTTGGAGGATGTTAAGTTCACTAAAAGGTTCTATACTTGGAACAACAAAAAGCAAGGAAATGATAGAATATACTCTAAAATAGATAGAGTCATGGAAAATCAGAGGTTGCTTGATTGGTATACAGCAACAGAAATTACGTTCTTGAATGAAGGCATGTTTGATCATTGCCCAGCTATGTTGACAGTTTATTCTAATGTGGGGAAGGGTAAGAAATCTTTTCGTTACTTTAAAATGTGGAGTACTACACCTGGTTTTTTTGAGCAAGTTAAGCAAAATTGGAGTGAGCAGGTGTATGGAACACCAATGTTTCGAGTGGTTACGAAATTGAAAAGATTAAAATCTTTACTTAAGGATCTGAATAAGAAGGGCTTTAATGAGCTTCATTCGGCACACATCAAAACTTTACAGGATCTAAAAGAGTGCCAGGACCAATTACAAGGAGATTTGCTTAATGAGATGTTGATAACTAAAGAATCAAAGGCTAGGAAAAAATGTTCTGAGACACAAAAACTATATTGCTCCTTTCTTCATCAAAAAGCAAAGGTAAAATGGCTTCAAGAAGGAGATGAGAACACAACATTTTTTCATGCTAGCCTTCGTGATAGAAGAGCTCAAAATAGAATTTACTCAGTTAAGACCGAAAATGGTGTTTGGGTAGACAAGCCAGAAGATTTTGCTACTTCTTTTCTCTCTTATTATCAAACTTTGTTGGGGTGCAAGCTGGAAAACAGAATTCCAGTTAACAAAACTGTAGTGAGACATTGACCGGTTGTTAGTGATTTTCAAGATCGATTATTACTGGAGCAATTATTTGTGGAAGATGTAAAGCAAGCAGTGTTTTCTATTCCTGGTATAAAAGCCCCTGGTTCCGATGGGTATTGTAGCTACTTTTTCCAAGATTGCTGGGATATTGTTGGGGCCGACCTTAGTGAGGCGGTGCTGTCTTTTCTCCACACAAGCAGGATTTTAAAAGAAATTAATGCAACTACCCTTACTATTATTCCTAAGAGTAAGTGTCCAGACAATGTTAGTGATTACAGGCCTATTGCCTGTTGCAATGTGATTTACAAGGTGGCCACAAAGTTAATCTGTACTCATTTAAAGCATATATTGCCAGAGTTGATTGCTAAGAATCAAGGTGGTTTTGTTCATGGTAGATTTATTGCGCACAACATCATGATTTGTCAAGACCTTGTGCGACATTATGCTTGGAAGAGTTGCAAGCCTAGTTGTATGATTAAACTTGACCTCAGGAAAGCTTATGACACCATAGAATGGGGATTTATAGAAGAGATGCTTGAAGCCTTTCAGTTTCCTGGTGAGTTTATTCGACTAATTATGAATTGTGTTAGAACTCCTAAGTTTTCCTTGATGTTTAATGGTGAGTAACATGGTTTCTTTGATGCAAAAAGAGGGCTGCGACAAGGTGATCCCATGTCCCCCCTATTATTTGTCTTAGGCATGGAATACTTGTCTAGAATTATGGAGATGGTTGGAAATATAACTGATTTCAGGTTCCATGATAGATGTGAGGAACTTTCGTTGAACCACCTTAGCTTTGCTGATGATGTATTATTATTCTGCAATGGTGACTTAAAATCTGTCTATTACATGTTGCAAGGGCTGAAGTTATTCTCTAAGACCTCGGGTTTGTTCCCAAGTGAAGCGAAATCAACCATTTATTGTGGTGGCATGGAAGAAAATGAGGTGCATCGTCTATTAGACGCTTTGGTTTTCAGAGAAGCTTCTTGCCTTTCAGATACTTGGGAGTGCCAATCTGTGCTAAGAAAATCTCAGCCAAGGAGTGTCCTGTTCTCCTTGAGAAAATGACTGGGCGTATAAGACGGTGGAGTACTAGAAATTTATCTTTTGCTGGGAGAATCACTCTTATTAATTAGGTGCTCATCTCTATTCACTCATATTGGAGTCAATTATTTCTTATTCTGAAAAAAATTCTGAAGGAGGTCAATGCTATTTTCCGTGCTTTCTTGTGGCACGGGACAGCAATAGGTTCAAGTCCGGAAATGATTGCTTGGGAGAAAATTTGTAGGTCTAAACAGGCTGGAGGTCTTGGTTTCCAAAACATTTTGGCCTGGAACAAAGCAGCGCTTGGGAAGTATGTCTGGGAAATTTCATCTAAGAAGGATGATTTGTGGGTCAAGTGGGTCAATAATTTGTACATAAAAGACCAGAATTGGTGGGATTATACTGCCCCTTTGCAGAGTAGTTGGTATTGGAAGAAGGTGGTTGCGGTAAAGGATGATCTTAAAAAGCTGGTTGATGAGCATCAATTCTCGGCAGGCAAATACAAGATAAAATAGGGGTACAATCTCATTTGCCCAGAAGCTGATAGATTTCACTGGAGTAAGGAGGTTTGGGGTAGATTTAATATTCCCAAACATAGATTTATTTTTTGGCTAGCTGTCCAAAATCGTTTAAAAACCAGGGACAGGTTGTTTAGTCTTAGTATAGTGCAGGATTGTACTTGTCTTTTGTGTGGAACTGAGAAGGAAACTGCTGCCCATTTGTTCTTTGAGTGTGTTGTTAGCAAACTGTGTTTGAAGGAAGTCAAAACCTGGCTCAATTGGAAAGCTACAACTGATTCACTTCAGCAGTTGGTTAGGTGGAGTTCTCGAGCAAGGATAAGCAAGTTCAAGAAACTCTACTTCGCTACTTGCCTTGCTGCCCTGGTCTATCATGTTTGGCAAGCTAGAAATGATGCTTTTTGGTCCTTAAAAGTAGCTAGAATTGATATAATTGTAAAAAGGGTAGTTGAAACTGTTAAGAATAGAGTTTTATTTGTTTGGCTAAAGCATATTGACAAGCAAGATATAGAATGGTTTGAGAAACTATAGAATTTCATACTTGGTTCTTATTTGTATAGTCCTTGTGCAGGCCTTTGCTTTAAGGTGCTGTTAGTTTGTAAATGGTTGTTTGGTTGGAATACATCTTTCTGATTTCCCAAAAAAATAAATTTGGGCCCGTTGAGGGCATAATTATAATTTGGGTCCGTTAAGGGCATAAATGTGATTATATGTGTTAAATGGTTGAGACCACATTATTATGTGGATATATCTATAGTATTCGGCTCGAGGAAATCTTAGTAAGAGGATTAGCAGAATAGTCACAGCGTGGTTTAATACCCTCCTCGGGGTGAGCCTAGGGGTATTTTTTGAATTTAGAGAATATTTGGGGATTTATCGAGTAACGAGTGAGTGTTTAGCGATTAGTTGGGCATGCCAGGATTAATTAGGAATTTGTAGGATGACTCAATGAATTAGTGAGAAACGGGGCATATGACCGTTCTGCCCTTAAGGATAACAAAGGGGTCAGGTTACTACTAGGGGTATTCTGGTCTTTTGTAGGGGGATAGGCTTGAAAGACTATAGGGAGTGTTCAGAAATTAGTAGAACTCCTCAAACACTCTCTCTCTGTCTCCTCTCTCTCCCTCTCTTGTGCTTTGAAGCTGAAGGAATTTTGGGAATTGAGCTGGAAATCTAGGGGAAATTAAGCTAGGAACAACCAAGCAATTGGTGAGGATTAAAGCTTCTAACTGAGGTAAGATTTCAGGCTCTAAGTTGTTGATTTTCTAGTTAGCTTTGATCATGTTAAGGGTGTTGGGGTTTTATGCCCTAATTAAAACCCAAATTCTTTGTAATCTAATTTTATTATCAATAAAAGAATAGAAATCATTTTTTGACTTGGTCAATTACTTTGCTCAAATGTTTTATTTTCATGATTATTTAAATAATATAAAATTCTATTAAATCCCAAGCATATAGCTAATCTTATTTATAGTGACGTAATCACAGTGAAATATAAATATGATTATATGTTCAAAAATAAGTTAGTCCTAAGATTAGTCAGTGCACAAGATTTACACTGACTTGTCAATCTACGATATGATCTACTTACACATTGTAGTGTTATGTTCTTTGCAGAACATTAGCAAAGTACATAAGATTGGATGTATTTGTTACATCGGACTGGACCGATATTGACAGTTGATAAGATAAGTAAACATACTGTGATTATCTATTCTAGTCATATCATATAGTTGACCATATGTCAATTCAATCTCGATTCTGTGTGGTTAGTATTCTAACTGATTATATTATTTGAGTTCTTTGACTTGTTCGTTACCAACTTACCCTACGGACTAGCCCATACTTCAATCTTGGGAACCCGGTAGTATAATTGAGTGGGAGTGTTAATCATAGATATGAACATCTATAGCTTCTGATGAAGAAGTGAAATGATGGTTTCCTGTTAGTTTGGTCCAAGGTGTTAAATGATAGAGATCTCATTTCAGTAATTAAATTAGTTTACTGAAATATCATTTACAAGGAACTAAGTGTTTTAAGGATAAATTAGTTTACCTGATTGTAGACCGTCTATAGAGGATTGAGTGACAATTATGGTTGTAACAATGGATAATTAATAGCATCTATATTTGTTATAGAGCGTTCTATGAATTCAAGAGTGCCATTCCAAGTCTATACTGGAGTCACAAGGAATTAATAAGTTAGTAAATTTATTTGTTAGATTTATGATAACTTATTGGAGCTTGATTTCATAGGCCCATGGTTCCCATTGTACCTTGGATAAAATCATCTAGATAGTCTCAATTAATTGATTTAATTATCAATTAGAATTATCAAAGTTGACCAAACCAATTTTGGATAGTTTCACAGAGTTTTCTAATTTTGAGAAGAAAAGAGAAATTATGGCAGATTTATTAATTAAGATAAATTGGTATCTAAATAAATAAATAAGTTTAAATCAATGTTCAACTTACAAATAATTAATTTGATAAAGGATTTAAATAATTATTTAATTAATTAAATGAATAGAAAATAATACAGGCCTTGATTTTAAGTCCAATGGGCTTATAATCAAATGGGAAATTTCACGGGCCTAAAGCCTGTGATCATTTCGACCAAGGGCTTTAAAATTTCTATTACTTTATTGATTTTTTAATTAAATTAAATGGCCTAATTGAGTCTATAAAAGGAGTGCTTAGAGAGAAGTCAAAACACAAGTTTAATCACTGGTTTTCTGATAGTTTTAGATTCTCTTTAAACACAAATATTTTTCTAAGCCTCTCTGTTATTTTCTCTTCTTGTCTCTATATCTATCTCATGTGTTGAGAATTGCCCACACTAGTCTAGGTGATTCTAAGGATACATTGGAAGATTGTGAAGAAAATAGAAGATCGGTTTAGTTTCTTGATAATACTCTGCGACAGAGAGGATACAAGAGTTAGAGAAACTGAAGAAATGCCTCTTTAATTCCGCTGCGTATACTATAAGTGTTATCCAGATTTCCGGATAGCGTTTAGATTGATGGCCTCGGGGAAACAGAATTATCGATGTCTTTCACGATAGGTGACCAGAGCTCGCGGATATACAGAAAGGCTTCACCTCTCCCGCTTGGTGTCCGGATTACTCTTCCAAGCAAACACCATACGGAAACTCGTCAACTCTCCCGGAGCTCCCGAAGGAGTATCCATCGGGGAAGCTCCTTCCAGGAGAAGCTCTTCGAGTGGTCTCCGCGGAAGCAGTTCCGTGCCTCGCACGGAACAAAGCCAAACGGTCGAGTCCTGGAGGAGGCATATTTGGAATGATATCCGCCTGACACAGGATCCCGCCTGACACGCCCGTCAGGTCAAAGCCGCACACATCCCAGCACGCCTAAGGGTACCTTTTCGCCTACTGTTCCGCTGACAACTTGGAAAAGACGGCTGACTTTGTGTGTTCCCCATACTTTCACGTAAATATACCCACATAGAGTCTTGTAGCCATGCTACTACAGTAATTGTATCCCTATTTATGGCTGGTGTAATTAAAACTCATGTACGTAGAGAAAAACCCCAATCCAAAACCCTAGCTATAAAGACCCCTTCATTTTACAAGAGGAGGGACGAACAAATCATATAGCAAAAACTCTACTAAAATCTCTCTAGCTTCATCTTCTTCAAGAGAACCCGAGAGAAACATTGTGAGCGTGTGAAGTTCTTATGCACCAGCCATCTTACTGTAATCTTTTCCAAGTATAATAACATCGACTCGTGGACTAGGGCTTGTTAACGCCTGAACCACGTAAAAACACTGTTTGTTTAGTTACATTTCAGTATTTCTACAGTTCTTATCTTTTTATTATTCTGTTAGTTATTCGTTTCCGAAAAACTCGGTAAACATTTTGGTGCTTTCATTGAGAGCGGTAGGAAGTTGTTAGTCAGCTCTTTTTCTGTGTACGTTTTTTGTATTCACTTCGTGCTAAAGAGATGGTGACTACGAGAAAATCCGCTGTTGACAAAAATGCTACGGTCAACCCCGATACCGTGATGGAAGATGTGGTGCAAAGCGAACCCTTAGACTACCAAGGTGAAGACCCGACATCCCGCCAGGATCAGGTCAGTACCGAAGATACAACATACTTAGAAGACGAAGAAGAGTATGTCCAAGACGGTTATTACAAGGACGGCTGCTACTATGAGATGGACCCAGAACTGGTCCAAGTAGCCGAAGAACTGGTGGCCACTAAGGCCAAGCTTGCTGAGCAGGAGCGCGTCTCCGAAAGAATGCAACGCATGATGGAACGCCTCCAAAGTAGGTTCGGAGATCTAGGCGACTCGGACGAGGATACCTCTGTTCGAGGTGGTGCTGATGCCCCCATGCCGGATCCAGCCGCTGCTGGACCATCCAAAGCCGCCCCTAACAAGGGCAAAGAAAAAGTGGGAGAGCCTGTGCGCGCTGACGCCCCTGCACCTCCTAAAGGCGTGAATCACCAGGCCGACTGCCCCCCCCGCGCGCAGAAGGTCTCTGGCGCTCCTAAGCCCAGACGCCCTTCAGCCCCAAGGGGGCACTCTGTGCCTAAAGGGCCCGGTGCTAAGGCACCCAGGCCTAGGGGAAGGAACAACCGCCCCAGTGATTCCGTCAATCAGGACGGTCGGGCTGCGAACTCGCACTCCGAAGATAGCTGGTCCACGGTGGACCTAAGAAGAAGGTTGGAGGCCAAGTATGAGAAGGCCAAAGGGGAAAAAGCCCGGCCTCGCGGAGATGACCTCCGAAATCATATTAATGACAAGCTCCGGGGACGTGACCTCCCGGAAAGTGATACGAAGAGGCTCGAGGAACAGATTGCTGCCTTGACCAAGCTGGTCCGGAAGCAAAGTGGGGCCCTGTCAGATTCTGAGGAGGAAGACCCGGAACCATGTATTAGGAGGATCGCGGAAGCGTACCTCCCGGATAACTTCAAAATGCCTCACATAGAATTATATGATGGGAGGACAGACCCGCGTACCCACCTAGCTAAATACAATAAAATGATGCAAGTGGCGCGCGTCAGTGAGGACGCCAAATGCATGTGCTTCTCACTCACCCTTACCAAGTCTGCGGAGGACTGGTGGAAAAGATTAGCTCCCGGATCAATCCACAGTTGGAAGGAGCTACAGTCCGCGTTTAGGAGGCAGTTTATTGCTGCCCGCGACCACGACATGGAGGTTGGTTCCTTAACCAACATCAAATAGCAACCCACTGAGAACCTCAAAGCTTTCATTCAGAGAATGATGGAAGCTGCTGCAAAAACCAAGGTCAGCGATGACATGAAGCTGATCGCCCTTCAATCGGGCCTTACTGTCGGCTCCCTGCTATGGGGGGAAATGCAAAGGAGACGGGCAGAAACCCTGTCCGAATTCATGTCAAAAGCTCAGGGAATCATCAACCTTGAGGATGCCTACCAGCAAGCCTTTGGAGTTCCCCCGGCTCCAACCCCTTCCGTGACTGCGCCGAGCTTTGCTTCGCAAGCTCCCGCACCAGTCCTCACGCTTCCAGGAGCCCGATTCACTCCGAGTGTGTATGGGCCTTCCGCGTCTGTTCAGACGCCGGGTCAAACACATTTCTCTGGGTATGGAGCGGTACAAACCGGATGTAGTATCGCTCCTAGCATGCCGCAGCCGCAAGCGGAAGCCCCGGAACGAAGTTTGAGCCAATCGCGGAGCAAACGAAGCGGAAAAAACTCCAACCGGGGAGACCATTCAAAGAAACCCCGAAAGGATTATGAGCCCAAGTTCACGGAATATACCAGTTTAATAGACTCGCGAGAGAATGTCTATCGGGCGACCTGTAATATGGTCAACTACAGGAAGCCCCCGAAAGTGTCTCACGGAGGAAGGCGTCCGCGAGACTCCAATAAGAGGTGTGAGTTCCACGGAGACGTGGGGCACACCACGAATGAGTGCCTTCAGCTGAAGGATGAGATCGAGTCCCTGGCAAGAGCGGGACACCTCGGTCAGTGGGTGAGAATACCCATAATCTATCCCGGACAGGGGGTGGTTCACGGAGCTGCATATTCCCCGGGACAGAGGGGGGCCGCTAGCGCACCTGGAGCCGGTCACCCCCAAGCTCCCGGGTCTCAGTTCCCAGCACTTCCTGCTCCACCCGCTCCGGCGCCCATTGCCTTGTTGGCTCCAGGACCAGGCAACCCATATCCACCCGGCCTTGCTCCGCCACCCGTTGACGGACACGTCGCCACCATTTCCGGAGGACCACACCTTGCCGGAAGTACCCGCAACTCCCAGAAGAGATACTTGAAGGAGTTAGAGCACGCCGAGGAGATGTGCGCTTTGGTCCAATCACCTGCTCAACGTCCCCGAATGATAGATCTTCCCATCACCTTCACGGAGGACGATGCTCGACATGTGCACTTCCCCCACAACGATCCCCTCGTAGTGGAAGCCCAGATTGCCAATAAGAAGGTCTCACGGATCTTGATCGATAACGGAAGCTCCGTGAACATCCTCTTCAAAGCGGCCTTCCACGCGATCGGATTGACCGAGACGGACCTGGCCCCATGCCCCATCCAGCTTCAAGGTTTCAATGGGGACGCACTCATGCCATTAGGCAAAATTCAACTTCCGGTCACCCTCAGAGGAGAAAGCGACGCTTGTGCCTTCAAGCATAGCACATTCGTGGTGGTCGACTGCCCCACGGCGTATAATGCCATCTTAGGCCGACCGGTCCTGATCGATTGTGGGGCCATAACCTCGATACGTCACTTATGCTTGAAGTTTCCCTGCGACGATGGGCGTATTGGCACCCTCCGAGGAGACCAGAGAAGTACACGGAGCTGTTATAACGTCTCCGTCCGAGCCGTCTACACGGTCCGAGAGACGTTTGCTGCCATTCCTTTGGCGGAAGTATTGCCAGAAACTAGGGATGCTCAGGAGGCATACTTTGACGAACTCGACCCAAGAGTGGGAATCGAGAAAGCAATAGAGCCGATGGAGGAAGTCGAAGAGGTGATCCTCAATCCGGGAGAACCCACCAAGGTCATTCAGGTGGGGAAAAACCTGCCGTCGGCCGTTCGAGATAAGATCGTGGCCACTGTGAAGGATAATCAGGATATCCTGGCATGGTGCCACGCTGATATGACAGGGATTAATCCCAATGTTGCGTGCCACGCACTCAACATAGACCCAGCTGCAACTCCAATTCGCCAAAAGAGGAGGCCGCTGGACCCAGTGAGAGCCGAAGCCGTCAAAGCTGAAGTGGACAAATTGATGTCCATAGGCTTTCTCCAGGAGTCGCACTATCCCGTGTGGTTGGCCAACCCAGTTCTGGTCCCGAAACCCGATGGGTCCTGGAGAATGTGCATTGACTTCACGGACCTAAACAGGGCCTGCCCGAAAGATTGTTTCCCTCTCCCGCGAATCGATCAGATGGTGGACGCTACTTCCGGGTACGAACTCTTATCCTTCATGGATGCGTACTCCGGATACAACCAGATCAAGATGCATGTCGCGGACCAGGAACACACCAGCTTCCTCACGGATAAGGGTGTCTACTGTTACGTGGTCATGCCTTTCGGTTTGAAGAATGCTGGGGCGACTTACCAGCGTCTGGTAAACAGAATGTTCAAGGACCAACTGGGGAGGAACATGGAGGTGTACGTGGACGACATGTTGGTAAAGTCCAAGACCTCCGGGGACCACAGTAACGACCTTGAGGAAGCTTTCGCCGTGATCCGAAAGTACGGGATGAAGCTAAATCCAAAGAAATGTACTTTCGGGGTCTCGTCTAGAAAGTTCCTCGGTTTTATTGTCAGCTCCCGCGGCGTGGAAGCCAACCCTGAAAAAATAAAGGCGTTCATAGATATGCCTTCCCCCCGGAAGCATAAGGATGTCCAGAGCGTTACCGGAAGGATAGCTGCTCTCAGTCGCTTCGTATCCAAGGCCACCGACAAGTGTATCCCCTTCTTCAATGTTCTGCGAGGGAACAAGAAGTTCGAGTGGACCCCCGAATGCGAAGCGGCCTTCCAACACCTCAAAGAACATTTAACCCGAGCCCCCATTTTGTCCAAACCGGTCGAAGGAGAGGCGTTGTTCTTGTACCTAGCTGTGACTGAGCACGCAGTAAGTGCCGCTCTCGTCCGGGAAGATGGCCGTATCCAGCTCCCTGTGTATTACGTAAGCAAGAGGTTATTGGACGCTGAGTCCAGATATTCGATGATCGAGAAACTCTCCCTCTGCTTGCTGATCGCTTCACGGAAGCTGAGGCCATATTTCCAGGCGCACACCATCAAAGTACTCACCAACCACCCTCTCCGACAAGTCCTGCAGAAGCCCGAGTCTTCTGGCAGATTGCTTAAGTGGGCCATGGAACTAAGCCAGTTCGACGTCCACTACCAACCGCGTGTTTCCATAAAAGGTCAAGCTCTCGCGGACTTTATTGTGGAGTGCTCGGGAATGAATGACCTCCCAGAAGATCCTGTCCCGGAACTTCCCACCTGGAAGGTCTACGTAGACGGAGCCTCAAATGAAAAAGGAGCTGGAGCGGGGGTTATCCTAATATCTCCCCAAGGGCATCAGCTCCAGAGCGCCCTCCGTTTCGCATTCCCAGCATCCAACAACGAGGCAGAACACGAAGCCATGTTAGCTGGGTTACGACTGGCCAGAGAAGTCGGAGCCCAAAAAATCGAAGTGTACAGCGACTCCCTGCTTGTGGTAAACCAAATATCCGGGGAATACCAGACGAAAGGCGAAAGGATGGCTGCCTACGTGTCTCTCTCCCGCGGCCTACTGCAGCATTTCAAAGGCTACAAAATCCGCCAGGTCCCCCGGGACCAGAACTCACTTGCGGACACGCTGGCCAAGCTTGCAACGGACCCGGAGATTGAACAGTATGGCTTAGTCCCCATCGGGCACTTAGAAGCCCCCAGTACTGAGACGCGAAGGATAAACGCCATCATCGACCATTCCCACTCCTGGATAGGACCCATCCTCAGATTTCTCACCACCGGAGAACTCCCCACCGATAAAGCGGACGCAAGGAAGCTCCAGTATCAAGCTCCCCGATACGTGGTTATGGATGGAAAGCTTTACCGCAGGGGGTTGTCCATACCCTTCCTTAGGTGTGTTGCCGGAACCGAAGTCAGCACCATCATCCATGAGATTCACGGAGGCTTCTGTGGCGATCATACCTCCGGGCTGAGCCTCTCCAAAAAAATCCTTCGACAAGGATACTTCTGGCCCACCATGAAGAAGGATTGTGTGGATTATGTCAGGAAGTGTGAGCAGTGCCAGAGGTACGCCAAGGTTCCGCGAGCGCCGCCTACGGAAATTACCCTAATGACCAGCCCCTGGCCGTTCGCCGTTTGGGGCATTGACCTAGTAGGTTCCCTCCCCACTGGAAAGGGTGGAGTGAAGTACGCCATAGTCGCGGTAGACTACTTCACCAAATGGGCTGAAGCTGAACCTATGAACACGGTCACATCTAAAAAAGCACTGGATTTTGTCATCAGGAATATAGTGTGTCGTTTTGGGCTTCCACGGAAAATTGTGTCCGACAACGGAAAGCAGTTTGACAGTGAACACTTCACGAACTTCTGTGCTTCGCATGGAATTATCAAAAGCTTTTCCGCAGTCGCCAGACCACAGGCTAATGGACAAGTGGAAGCTGTAAACAAAATATTAAAGACCACGTTGAAGAAAAAACTCCAAGCCTGCAAGGCTCACTGGCCGGAAGAACTTCCGCGAGTACTTTGGGCTTATCGCACAACAGAGAGAACTTCGACGGGGCACACGCCTTATTCCATGACCTTCGGTTGCGAGGCCGTCATCCCAGTAGAAGCTATGATCCCCTCTCACAGGCAAGACACCTACGATCCTACCCGGAACCATGCCCTCCTCCAGGAGTCCTTGGACATGATCGAGGAGCTCCGGGAGCAGTCGCAGGTCCAACTAAAAATGTACCAAGGCAAGATAGCCCGACACTTTAACATGAGAGTCCAGAGCCGTACATTCGAAGTTGGAGATCTTGTCCTACGGAGAGTATTTCCTGCTACGCAGGACCCGGGAGTAGGAGTCCTCGGACCCAACTGGGAAGGCCCCTACGAAGTCCAACAAAAAGTGGGCCATGGGACGTATCACTTAAAGAGACTCGACGGATCTAAAGTCCCGCGCGCCTGGAACGCGGAGCACCTCCGCCGTTACTACCAGTAGGCCCCGGACCATCCAGTCGGAAGTCCTTGGTGAAAATAACAAAAGTGAAAAATGTGGAAATAATCCTCCCTGTTGTAAAACTCACGCCTAGCAGGCTAATTCAATGAAACACGGAGAGATTCACTCCGCTTTTACTGCACTTTTTATCCCTGTGTTCAAAGCTGCGTTTTAACAAGTGACCACGCGGTCTGGAGACGTCCGGACCCCACGCTCACTTGGGGGGTATACATGGCTAAGGCATAACCATACGCCCCTTGAACAAAACGTACACAGAATACCACTTATGTGCTAGCATTGTGTTTGAAATTTTTAAATTGTTTGAAATGTTTAAATTGTTGAGCTTAGGTTTATTTGTTGCCATGAACATGCTTGCATTACGTGTCATATGTGCTTATGTGAAAATTGCCATGGAAATGCCTGCCATTATGTATCATAAGTATTATCTCCTGTGTAGCCCAGCGATGGACGGGACTGGGGGTCGAGGCACGTTCATAGAGCTACGCCAAAACACCCCCAACTCCCTGACAAGTCCTTTGCAGAATTCTCCGCGATCGCTGTAGAGCTTTGCTTCGCAAGCTCCAGCTCCGGGTCCCGCAAGGCGAAAGATGGCAAGATCCGCGAGCGCTGTAGAGCTTTGCTTCGCAAGCTCCAGCTCCGGATCCCGCAAGGTGAAAGATGGCAAGATCCGCGAGCGCTGTAGAGCGTTGCTTCGCAAGCTCCAGCTCCGGGTCCAGCGAGGCGAAAGATGGCAAGATCCGCGACGGTTGTAAGCCTTGCTTCGCAGGCTCCAACTCCGGATCTCACAAAATAATGCATGGCAAGCTCCATGGCCATTGCAAGTTTCAGCTCCAGAAGCAGACATACTTGATCCCCCCACTCACAGCCGGCTTTGCTTCGCAAAGCCCCTGCTCCAGGATCACACCTGGTGGGCGTGGCGATTTCCCCAACAGCAATAAGCCTTGCCTCGTAGGGCTCCATGCCAGGTCCCTGAAGTCAGCCACAATGAGGTTCACAACAACAGTTAGTTTTGCTTCGAAAAGATCTAACCTTAAGTCTAGCGACGCTCACCAAAAGAACTCCCTTTCCAAACAATGGAACGACTCACCTTAGCAATCCCAGCGAACAGTATAACTACAAGTCCCTGGATTGGCTATTTGCCTCAGGAAAGATAAAGTACGGTGAAAGGAGCCTGGCCGTTGGAACCAGGAAACCTTCGTAACCTAGAAACTACATGGGAAAAAGACATCATCCGTTAAAGCTTCAAGTGGGAAGTGCATAGGTTTTGGCCGTTGGAACCAAAACCCCATACGCCCCTACAACAGTTTCTACCGTATAAATGTCTACCCTAAGCGCAAGGATAAATAAAGAACTCGGCAGAAAAGAAAGGAGAATGCTATGATTATGGTAAAAATGTCCGCAATGAAAAACTCAAAATGAAAAATAATTAAAGATAAAACCCCTTCAAGCATTGGGGGTAACTACAGCGTCCACGACCGCAGCTTCGGGGGCATCTGTTTCAGCTGAGGCTGGCGGAGTCGGCTCATTGGAAGGAGGAATTTGGTCATGAGAAGGTTCAGAAGTCCCCGCCTCTCCGGGATCTCCCGCCTCAGGAGCTTCAGCACGATCGTCAATGTTATAAGTTTGGACATACGCCTCTGGGCCCTGATCCCACACGAGTAGCTTTTCCCTCATGGCTTCGGCATCATCTCCCAGATAGCCTAACACCTCCGGGTTCACTTTCCAGAGTTGATGCATGAGGACCACATGCGATATATTAATAGTCCTGTTCAGTATCACCTCAGCATCCTCCTTCTCCTTCAACCGCTCCGCCTCGGAGGTTGCCAGCTGTGCTTCCGCGGCAGTTAGTTGGGCCCTCAATTTTTCCATTTCGGCCTTGGAGGCATCCCGCTCCCCCTTAAGAGAATCAATCGCCTTGCGCTGCTCCCTATTTTGGTTCAGCACGGATTGCTTCTCGGTCACATGCCCCCTGGCAGTGAATTGCAAAGCCCCGATCTCTTTATCCTTCTCGGCGAGCCCCAACTGAAGCATAGACACGAGATCCCTGCTCCTCTTATGGAGTTGCTCCTCGTCGTGCAGCTTACTCTGAAGAGTGGAATATTCCTCTTGCCGCTTAAGGAGGAGATCGTTCTTTGATTGCAAGCGGGCTTCCAGGGTATCTTTCTCCACCTTGGCTTGGGACAGCTCTTCCCGGAGCTTGGAGTTTTCGGTCTTAATCCCATCCGACCGCTGTCTAAACTCATTCTCTGCCTTGGCCCGGTACTCTTGATATTTGGCAAGATATTTCTTCTCCGCCTCTTCTTCAGCCGTGCGCCGGGCCTGATCAATCTTCTCCGAAGCCCCCAAGGCCTGTTGGGTCAGCTTCTGTTTCTCCGCCTCCAAGGCCTGGCGAGCCAGCTGGCTCTCCTCCAGCTGAACCAGAGCTGCACCAACCTCCCGGAATGAGCGTTCCGCGATCATAGAGGCCTGCAAGGAAAGACAACAGGATGAGTTAAAGCAGGACCAAAAGACAAGTGATCCCAAAAAATAACAACTGACGGCTTACCCCGGACAGTTGCTGCTTCACAGCGTGTGTCAGCAACAGCGGGTCCTTGCTGCTGCTGATGGCCCATTTCTCAGAATTGAGCTCGCATAAGCTCAGGGCCATGTCCTCCATCATCTCAGCTCCGAACGGCGCCAATGCACGTCCAAGCCTAGGCACCAGCCTCTTCTCCAAGGCTGGACCATCCAGAACCGCTCCGGCCGGGTGAGGAGATCTCACCCCCTCGGCCAGCTCAGCCCTCTTCACGGCAGACAAGTTATCTGCCCTTCCCTGAGTAACGGCCTTCTCCGCCTCTAGCCGCCTCTTCAAAAAACTATCGGCCCGTCTTACACCCTCCAGGAGGGCAGCGGGAAAACTGGTCGGCTTCCGCGGAAAGTGGAACTTCAGGCCAGGCAGGGGAAGATTGGTTGTCTGAGAAGACGGAGACCCCGGAAGGGTGGACCCCCTTTGGACTGGAGGAGGAGGCAGCCGGGGTATTAAGGCCCCGGTCTGTTGTTTTTGCTGCTGCGGTAGCAGAAGTAATTGCCCTTGTTGCTGCTGCTGGTTTGAATGTTGCTGTTGCTGCTGCTGCGGCGTTGGTGATTGTCTCTCTTGTTCCTGTTGCTGCTGTTGTTGTAGTTGTGATTGCTGTCGTTGCTGTTGTTGTTGCCTTCGACCGGGAGAAGAGTGTCTAAGGCGTTTGTTCTTAGCACCCTCAGCATCTCCTCCGGGACGCTTGCTCACCCCAGTTGTCCTCACGGGGAACACAAGCCCTTCCCCGTCGCTACTGCTACTCGAGACCATCATAGTCTCGGAAGGCCCTTCAGCAGGGGACTTCTCTACCCTCGGAGACGCTTGCGCCTCGCCACTTGTCTTCTTGGGGGAGGCAGCCTTACCTCCCCTACCAGCCTTGGGCTTCCGTCCTTTCCCCGTGGGCGGGTCCTGGCTGGTGGCAGCCTTCTTAATAAGCAAAGTAACCCTCCCCAACATCTTGGCTTCGGGATACTCTGCAAGAAACGTACAAAGCAAGGTTAACGAACCAACAAGAAATGAGAAAGAAGATAAGCGGAAGACAAGACAATCAGCAACATAAAAGTACAAGCAAGCCCGCCAGCAGGGAACAAGAAACAAGAAAAAGAAAAGTTTGAAAGGGACGACCATGCACGAGAAACGTGGATGGCCTTCCCCGAGCAAAACAAAACATCGCTTCCTGCTCCAGGAAGCTCCCGTACTCCTTGAAGTCCGGGAAGAACATGCTGAGAGAAGAAGGGTCAACCATGATGACACCTTCTGGCAGACTACCATCACTCAGACACCAGAGGAGCTCATCTACCCTATCACAGTACTTGTCGAAAGGTATCCTACGCGGATCTAGCCTAAGGAAACGAGGATCAAACCCCATCTGAGAGGTTTGGGAAACTTCAGACAGGCTGGGGGTGTGGATCAATCGAAAACTAGTCTTACCTCTCCCGGAGGAACTAGCCCCCGGAGCCCCTTCGTTAGGGTAAGCCGCGGCGTGGCGAGCCTCGATCTCCTCTCCCTCCGGCTGGGGGTCGGGGAACCTCTCCGCCCAACTAGGAGATAGAGTATTTTCGTCCCGAGCGGCTTGGGTGATCACCTTAGACAGCTCCAGGGCAATCTGCTCCCGGATGTCAGCCGACACCTGAGTCTGCCCCCTACCACTTACTGGCTCGATATTTTGGAAGGAGGCGAGTAACCCATACTCCCTCAACGATTCGGAGGTCACAAGTCCCTCCACTCTCAACTCTTCCTCGGAAAGCCCTTCGTAGAACTTGGACCTCCTTATCATCTCCGCGCAGCGAGGTGTCCGCGGAACGACTTCTGCAAAAATCAAATACAAGCGTTAGAGATCCTCCCAAAAGGCAAATCAAACACAAAGAAACAAAGTTGAAAAGGAAAAGAGGAAACACTTACCAGGGATTTTGAAATCCAAAGATAGAGCTGGCACCCTCTTCAGCGGGAAGCCAGTCGTCAGGAACCAGTATTCCCGGAGGTCTGGAACCCTCGCGGTATGACAAGTGGGGCACATCACATCCGGGTGCCTTTCTAGCCTGTAAAACCCCACCTTGTCTGAGTGACCCCTCATAGGCTAAGACTTCAACCCATAAAAGTACAGCACCTCCTCCGGGGTAGGAGCTTCCAGTCTCCGGGACTTGCAAAAGATGAACCACCCCGCTAAGAGCTTGTAACTGGGAGGAATTAACTGGAAGGGGGCAATCCCCGCCTTCACACAGAAATTGGCGAAGTAACTCCTTAGGGGCAAGTGCGCTCCGCACACTATGTGTGCCCAACTCCAGGCACCAAAGCCCTCGTGGCTCTGGCTAGCTGACTCGCCCAGCACCGACAGACGGTGCCACATCAGACCTGGGATGTTCTTCAGGCCTGCCTCAGAGGAATACAGCTCTAGCATGCCATAATTCCTGAAAAGGTTCGGTTTTTGGTCCATCTCCCAGATGGAACTATTGGAGGTTGGTGGGCTAGCCGCGACCGCTTTCGCTTTTCCTTTCCCCTTTCCACCAGCGACAGGAGAGCCCTTCTCTTGGGCAGAATCAGCCTCCCCCGCAGCAAGGAGTTGTTCCTTCGAGATGTTCGTCACTGGACAAAAGAAAAGAAAGAAGAAAACACTCTAAGCAGTCAGCACCCTTGTCATACCCTAGTGGTATCAAAGGCGTCGGGGAGACCCTCCTCGAAAACTGCTTGGAGAGGCTCCCACCGAGCTTACCGAGGGATTGGCACCATGCCACCCGAAGGACAGCAAGGAACCAGACTCAGACCCCGAGCCTAAGCCCACCAAAAGAAGTGTTTTTCCAGAGAAAGACACCCTAAAGGCGTTCATGCTTATGCCCTAAAACAGCAAAACACGGGACGACTTTCCAAACGCAAATCGCCAAAACATGCAGAAAAGGCTACTTATCGACTCACAATCAATCACATGCCTACCAAAGCCCTATTCACAAATGCACATAAGCAATAATGGCAGAAACCTCTACTCTAACAACTACCAACAACCTAAGGTTTGGGAGGAAAGAGCAAAGTAGAAATACTTACTGATGTTCGGGTAGTTGGAGGTTGAGGGAGTAACTGGATCACTGCACAGCACGATCGCGAGAAGTAAAAGCTGCAAAGACGAACGGCGATTCAAACCAGGAACTTCGGGAATAAACCCACTGCCAAATCAAAAAGAAAAGTTTCCAGATACTTACCAAAAGAAATGGCAAGTTCGGGGGAACGTAAGCTGGGAAGCCTGAGAGTTCGAAGGTTTGGAAATCTGAAAATCCTAAAGATGGAGAATCTAAAAGCGTAAAGAGGAAGAAAGGTCCTTTCCCTCGTTTTTATAGCAGGGAAGAGGCCGTTTCGAATTCCTCAAGTGGACGGTCCCGATCTTCCCATTCCGTGTGCATCAGATCCAACGGCTGGAGAGGAAGCGACGATCCTATTTATGACTCCTCGGATGGGAATAAAGTATTTATTTCCCATCATTACACCACCTCGGGCCCGGAGTACCATTAAAAACCGTCAAATCATTAGTTAGATGACTGACGCACGCATACTCAACCAGTCGCCTCACGCACACGTCTTGGTCGCAGAACCATTCCCAGAATGACACGTGGTCCTTGCCGCACTTGAGTACTTGATCTCAAACAGAAGAAATTCTCTTTCTTTTCCATACTAACACTCAGGCGGGAAAAAGGAACCCTTCCGGGAACACAGAAGGTGCCCCCTCGCCTAATCTAAGAAACCGATTGTACAAGCTCCCGGATCCCTCAAAGCTCCGTGACCTTGGGGGGTAAATGTTATCCAGATTTCCGGATAGCGTTTAGATTGATGGCCTCGGGGAAACAGAATTATCGATGTCTTTCACGATAGGTGACCAGAGCTCGCGGATATACAGAAAGGCTTCACCTCTCCCGCTTGGTGTCCGGATTACTCTTCCAAGCAAACACCATACGGAAACTCGTCAACTCTCCCGGAGCTCCCGAAGGAGTATCCATCGGGGAAGCTCCTTCCAGGAGAAGCTCTTCGAGTGGTCTCCGCGGAAGCAGTTCCGTGCCTCGCACGGAACAAAGCCAAACGGTCGAGTCCTGGAGGAGGCATATTTGGAATGATATCCGCCTGACACAGGATCCCGCCTGACACGCCCGTCAGGTCAAAGCCGCACACATCCCAGCACGCCTAAGGGTACCTTTTCGCCTACTGTTCCGCTGACAACTTGGAAAAGACGGCTGACTTTGTGTGTTCCCCATACTTTCACGTAAATATACCCACATAGAGTCTTGTAGCCATGCTACTACAGTAATTGTATCCCTATTTATGGCTGGTGTAATTAAAACTCATGTACGTAGAGAAAAACCCTAATCCAAAACCCTAGCTATAAAGACCCCTTCATTTTACAAGAGGAGGGACGAACAAATCATATAGCAAAAACTCTACTAAAATCTCTCTAGCTTCATCTTCTTCAAGAGAACCCGAGAGAAACATTGTGAGCGTGTGAAGTTCTTATGCACCAGCCATCTTACTGTAATCTTTTCCAAGTATAATAACATCGACTCGTGGACTAGGGCTTGTTAACGCCTGAACCACGTAAAAACACTGTTTGTTTAGTTACATTTCAGTATTTCTACAGTTCTTATCTTTTTATTATTCTGTTAGTTATTCGTTTCCGAAAAACTCGGTAAACAATAAGTATTCTATTCATTATTTCTCTTTGATTTCAATTTTAGAAATATATTCTAGATTTTCTCATATTAATTTGTTTAATATTAAATCTACATGAAAATAGATAAAGATCCTGTATAAGTTTTCCCAACAAAGGGTTACTTGAGGGGGGTTCTAAATTTGGCATTTAGGGAGGATTAAACTAGTGATATTGGCTATATGTGTTGTTTTTGAAGTGATATTGGGAATTTTGGACCTTGTTTTCGTTTGGGTATATAGTTAGGTTGAATTTTTAGGCTGTAGTTGGGGGGAAAATGCAGAGAAAGCCAGGGATTTCTGGGTTCAGGGGGCGCTTCGTGACCCAGTTCATGGGTGCCATGGGCCGCAGGCCCAGAAGGCCTTGGGAGGGCTTGCTGACTTGTTGGCACGCCGCGACCCGCCTCCTCCCTGGAATAAGAGGCTGGTGTCTCTGACTTGAGGTGCGTTGTGACCCTTAGCACCAATTCACGACTTGCCTAGGCAGCCATAGCCAAGTTCGGTATTTAGGCTCGGGGAGGTTCGGGGACTTAAACCTAAGCGCTCGGGACAAATTTTACTACCCGATTTAGTAGAATTTATGGTCCTGGAGGCTATTATTTGATTCCAAAGCATTTAATTGGATTAGATTTTGATAGTTACCCATTGTCGCTTGTGACTAGGATTATCGTTAAGGCTCAAGATTGAGGATCATGCCCGGGACCGCTTCACATCCTTCGCTCGGGACTCGAGGTAAGAAAACTGCACCCAAGTTGTGAATGAGACTAAGATTTCATGTAATGAAAATATGCGTTCTGTAACTTGTATACCTATTATATGTGATGTGAAAATACGACATAAGTGAGATGGGGATGATGTTGAGCGTACTGAACGCAGCTCGGCCTAAGTGAGCCAGGATCAGCTAAATTACTAGAGGGATCGGTCTAAGGGCGCCGACCCCTATTTCCAGCTAAATTCTTTTTTTGTTTTGTTATCTCCAGATTTAAAAAAATATTTATCATTGTTTAAGGCTATATTCGACCATGCAAAAAAGGGAATCCACCTCTGCAAGTGCAAGCTGAATCAGAAGTTATTTCATTAACTTTGTACAATATGATATTTTTGTTTTGGATTTCAATTAATCTGATTTATATAAGCATGTATTTGTTATTTATATATATAATATGTGTATATTACTTACAATGTGTATACAATGAAAATGAAAATAATATTGCTATGTACTATTTCTTGTTTTTTTTTATTTGTTCTTCCTTTTTCAAATTACACATTTATTATTTATTACATAGGTGCATTTTGTTACTTGCCATGTTGAGCTTTCTCATTGTTCTTACCATAATAATGCCTTGAGAAGAGATTATTCTTGTCTATTTTTTTTTTTGTTACAAGTGCATCTATCATTTGTTCATAAAATATATTTTGCTCTCATCATTTTTTTTATATAAAATTTTGTTTATTTGATTGTCATTATGTGATATTTACGTAGAGCCATGTAAATAGAAGAAATTAGAAGAAACTAGAGTCTAAATATAGTTTGACTTTCATTTTTTTCTATTTATTTACAAAAATGTAAATAAATAAATAATTCACTTTATTTTCAATAGTCAATATACAAAGAAAAATTGTGGGACTAGTACTTTGTGGAGTCACGTTGAGAGAAAATGTAGGAAGTGTCCATTTAGCGATTGGAGAGAGCTAAATAAGAAACAAAAGATGATTGGTGATTTCACTAAGAAGACACCTGATTCTGAAGTTAACTCAAGTGGGACTAACACAAAAAAGTTTAGCCAGTCTATAGTGAGAGAATTGATTGGCAAGTACTTTTTCATTGACGAGCTTCCTTTTAGGCATATTAAAGGGAAAGGGTTCTACTTGCTTGTTACTCATTTCTTTCCAAATTTGAGTTTCCTTCAAGAGTTACAATTGCTCGAGACATCTACCAGTTGTATTTGGATGAAAAGAAAAAATTGAGAAAGGTGTTTCCCAATCGTAGGTTTTCGTTAACTACTGATTGTTGGACTTCTATACAAAATTTTAGTTACATGTGCATGACTGCTCATTGGATTGGTGATATTTAGAAATTGCAGAACATGATTATTAGTTTCCTTCTAGTTCCCAGCCACAAAGGTGATATGGTGGCAAAAGAACTTATCAATTGCCTTTATCGTTGGGGGGTTATGCAAGTTTTCTCTATCACAGATGATAATGCCTCTTCAAATGATGTAGCTCTGAGAAAGGTGGAGGAATATTTGCTAGAAAACCAAATGCTTTAGTTTTTAGTGGAGAGATGTTTCATATGCGCTGCTGTGCCCATATTTTGAACTTGGTTGTTAGTGATGGTTTAAAGGAAATGTCTTATGCCATTTCTAGCATAAGGAATGCATCAAGATATGTGAGATCTTCTCCAGCTAGGCTGAAGTAGTTTAAAGAAGCTTGTAAATATGTAGATGTTGAATCAAAGGCTCTATTATGTTTGGATGTGGTGACAAGGTGGAATTCCACATACATGATGCTAGAATTTGCATTAAAGTTTAAAAAGGTTTTTAGGTATATGTAAGGGGATGTAAACTATACCAAGTCTTTTGAAGAAGAAAGTCAATGGGGAAAAAGTGGATGGCCCACCAAACTCTACTAATTGGAGGAATGCAGAAGTATTTGTTAAGTTTCTCAATTTTTTTTATGAGCTTGCTTTGAAGTTCAGTGAGTTGTTGTATGTCACATTAAATCTTTTCTTTGAAGAGATTCTTCAAATTCAAGTTCAGCTTAGAGAAATGAAGACTATTACAAATGAGTTGTTGAGTAAAATGGTAGAGAGTATGCAGTTGAAGTTTGACAAGTATTGGGGAATGTTGAGAAGATGAACTTGTTGAAGTATGTTGCCTCTATTTTGGATCCAAGATTCCAATTAGACGTGGTTCATAATGGTTTCAGGTATCTCTATGACCCAATTAAAGTTTAAAAAATGATATCAAAAGTTGAGAATATGATGACTAGCTTGTATGTATTTTATAAGAAAAATGTTGTGCTTCCTAATTCCTCAAAAGATGAACAACCAAGTGAAAATGACACTTCCAATGCAAATGAGGTAGCCAGTAATGATTTGGATGATTATCTTGCTAATAGGAAGGAAAAGTTGGTTGAGAATGTGGATTTTGACACTCTACATTGGTGGAAAAGGAATGGTAGCAAGTATCCTATTGTCTCACAAATTACAAGAGATTTTTTGTCTGTTCAAATGTCTACAGTTGCTTCTGAATTAGCTTTTTCTATTGGAAGACAGATACTCGGTCCATTTAGAAGTTCTTTGTCTCCAAAGATGGTTGAACCTTTAATTTGCTCAAAGAATTGGTTGATTTGTGATTATGATGCCCTTGTTGTGTTGAGACAATACATGGATGAAATTGAGGATTTGAAGACATTTGAGCAAGTTGAGTCAGGTATATTATATTTACATTTTTTCTTAGTTCTTTTTCTTATCTTAATTTAAAAACTATTGGTTTCTAATATATTTTAATTTTACTTTTATACTAGATGAATCTTGTATTACAAGCACAGGAACTGAGACTACTACTCCTAGTTCTTGATGAACCTTTTGATGGAATCATGAGATGATTAGATCAGTTTGGTATTTTGACTTTTATATTTGCATTCTTTTGGACTCTGTTATTTGAACTTTGATTGGTTGTGTGATGTTTAATTATTGGACTGTTGTATTTGGTATTTATACTTTATTGTATTTGAACTTCGTTGTGATTGTTGTTGGAGAGACATAGACTATTATTATTATTATTATTATTAAAGTTAAGGATAATTAATTGTTTTAGAAAATTATCAAGAGAACATGTAAATAAATTGTGTTGTCTCATAATTTTAAACAATAAGTTGAAAATAATTTTTCTAAACTTCAAGCATATTAGTTTGACACTTTTACTAAATTAGAAATGTTTGTGTAAAAAAAAGTTAAACGGGTTGATCGGGTTAACCTAACCAAACCGTTAGACGGGTTAAAAGTTTTTTTCCTTATTTGAGCAGGTAACGGGTTGGGTGTTTGTAACCCGGTTTTCACATTTAGTTGGAAAAAATATGTCATAAACCGACTCTAGTAATGGTTAATTATCTAGATCACATTAATTGTAAAAATATGTTATTTTTATAATTAAATGTATTTTGTAATTTATTACATTCATAGGGTTATTAATAAACTAGCAATTAATTTGAAATTAATTGATTAGTTTAATAAAACACAGTTTTTTCTAAAATAGTAAGCGGGAGAAGGTGAACATCTCAATGTGACCTATGGTCTCTATTATTAGTACAACACAGTGAGAGATGAATAGGGTCTCGAGGAGGCTTTGTTTCATTCCCCCTAAGGAAGGTTTCTAGACATATTAATACCAAGGTTTATTTCTTACGAAGATAGGAAGGAGTGATGTATTTTAGGCTTGATCGACCCTAAGGCAGCACTCTCTAAGTTAAGTCATGAATTCTAAAATAATGGGCTACACTTACAAAGATGAAATTAAGCTTTTGTGGTGGATAATTGCATCTTGACAAAACCAGCGATACTTTATTTTTAAAAGAGAAGTTAAAGAGTTATTTTAAGTTTTAAAAAATAAAGATAAGATTGTCTTATAAGCTATCTGAATTTAGCTTGACCGACCCTAAGGCAACACTTCATTTCACTACTACAAAAATTGGTTTTAGGACACTTTTTTAGGGGACTCACCTAGATGCAAGCCCTAAAAACATCTCCTAGACTTTTTAAGACACTCAATGAGAGTCCTTAAAAAATACATTTTACGACATGAAGTATGAGCCCTAATTACAGATGTGGGTCCTAAAAGACTAAGGAAATTTGAGTTAATGAAGATTTTTACGGGCACAATTTGAGTGTCTTAAAAGAGTATTAAGGGCGCTCAAAGTGGGCCCTAAAAGAATAATAATAATAAATATATGAATAAATTAATTCATTATTTTAATAACTAAATTAAAAAAATAAAACAGATTTCTTTTATTTTTTATTTTTTTTATAAAAAAGATAAACTTTTATTTTATTTATTTGGAGTTAGTTTCTCTCTCTCCCATACGCCCTCCATCTCTCTATCTCATCTCCTTCTCTTCTCTCTCTCTCTCTCTCGCAAGCTCTCTGCCAGCCATGACTGGTGGCTCTCCGGCCACCGCTCCTCTACATGCGCCGCCCAGGCGTGTTCCTGTTGGAAAACTTATACAGGATCTTTATTTATTTTCATGTAGATCTAATATTAAACAAATTAATATGAGATAACCTAGAACGTATTTCTAAAATTGAATTTAAAGAGAAATAATGATAATAATACTTACATTATACGCAGTGTAATGAATGAATCATTCTTTCAGTTTCTCTAACCCTTGTATCCTTTTTGTCACAGAGTATTACCAAGAAACTGAACCGATCTTCAGTTTTCTTCACAACCTTCCAAAGTATCCTTAGGATCGCCTAAACTAGAGTGGACAATACTCAACACATGAGATAGATACAGAGAGAAGAAGAGAAAAGAACAATAAGACTTAGAAAATGACTTATGTTTAGAGAGAATCTAAAAACTATCAAAAAACCAATGTCTGTCAACTGATTTCAACTCTCACTTAACATTTTTTTATAGAATCATTTAGGTCATTTATTTAATTAAAAAAAAAATAAAATAATAGTTAATTAACAGCCCTAGGTCGAAATTATCATGGGCTTTAGGCTTGTGAAATTTCCCATTTGATTATACCCCTGTTGGACTTAAAATCAATGCCTGTATTATTACTTATTGATTTAATTAACTAAATAATTATTTAAATCCTTTATTAAATTAATTATTTATAATTTGAACCTTGATTTAAAATTATTTATTAATTTAGATACAAATTTATCTTAATTAATAAATATGCCATAATTTCTCTTTTCTTCTCTAAATTACATAACTCTATGAAACTATCCAAAATTGACCTGGTCAACTATGATAATTCTAATTGATAATTAAATCAATTAATTGAGACTATCTAGATGATTTTATCCAAGGTAAATTGGGGACCATGGGCCTATGAAATCGAGCTCCAATAACTTATCATAAATCTAACAAATAAATTTACTAACTTATTAATTCCTCGTGACTCTACTAAAGATTCAGAATTGCACTCCTGAATTCATATAACGCTCTATACCAAATATAGATACGCTATTAATTATCCATTGTTACAACCATAATTGTCACTCAATCCTCTATAGACGATCTACAATGAGATGGGACTAAATTACCATTTTACCCCATTGTATTTTATCCTTAAAACACTTAGTTCCTTGTAAATGATATTTGAGTAAACTTTTATTAATTACTGAAATGATATCTTTATCATTTAGCACCTTGAACCAAACTAAAAGGAAACCTCCATACACTTCTTCATCAGAAGCTATAGATATTCATATCTATGATTAACACTCTCTCTCAATTATACTACCGAGTTCCCAAGATGTAAGTATGGGCTAGTCCGTAAGGTAAGCTAGTAACGAACAAGTCAAAGAACTCAAATAATACCATCAGTTAGAATACTAACCACTCAGAATTGAGATTGAATTGACATATGGTCAACTATATGATATGACTAGAATAGATAATAATGGTATATTTACTTATCCTATCAACTATCAATATCGGTCCTGTCCGATGTAACAAATACATCTGATCTTATCTACTTTGCTAATGTTCTGTAAAGAACATAACACTACAATGTATAAGTAGATCATATCGTAGATTGGCAAGTCAATGTAAATCATGTGCACTGACTAATCTTAGGACTAACTTATTTTGAACATATAATCATATTTATATTCCAATGTGATTACGTCAATATAAATATGATTATCTATATGCTCGGGATTTAATAGAAGTTTATATTAAACAGATAATCATGATAATAAAAAATATGAGCAAAGTGATTAACCAAGTCAAAAAATAATTTCTATTCTTTTATTGATAATAGATTATATTACAAAGAAATTGGGTTTTATTTAGGGCATAAAACCCTAACATTTCCCCAACCCCCGAAACCCTAAGCCCCATGAACCCCAAGTGGTACGTGCTACCTAGCCATCTCGATGGTGCCTTTAAAGTTCGATGAATGCATTTTTTTACAAAACTACTTCTTGGGTATTTTCTGATAGCCTCGAGCCACACTTAGCCGAATGACCACACCACTGTATTCCTTGTGCTTTGGGCATTAAAACCCACTAAGGATCGGGCTCAACGGTTGTTGAATTTTGAAGTCGATGTTCGATGGAATCCATGGAGATTCAAGAATGCATGGCTCTATCTGGCCATTCTAAGTCGTTCTAAGGGAAACCATCAATACCACGAGATTCCCCGAGACCTAGGCTTCGAAACCCAGTGGCTATTTTTTCCCAACCACCACCATTGAGTGGTGACGCCGCAACCTTCACCGTCGCCGAAGTTTCACCGCAAGTCTTTGCCAATTAAATATAAATTATTTTTTTAAATTAAAAGTAAAACTTTTAAGGGCACGCATTGCGAGCCCTAAAAAAACTCCTCTTTTTAAGGCTCTCAAAAAGTGGGCTTGCGGGGGGTGTGCCCTAGAAACTCATTGCGAGCCCTAAAAAGCCTTTTTTTTTGTAATAGTGTTTGTTGGTTTGTGTTATAGTGGAATAGTAAATGTTAGTTTATGTGTTTTAATTGTTGCATTCATGCATCATATTTACTTTCCAAATTATTTATATTTTTCAAATAGTAATATTATTGTATTTTATTTCTTTCAGTAATGGCAAACGGTGGAAATCCAATAACTATTTTAATTTCACTTGAAAAACATAATGGTGATAATTTTATAAGATGGAAATGGAATTTGAATCTAATGTTAATCTATGAGAACCATAAATTTTTCCTAACTGAGGAGTGTCCCGATGAGCCTGCTGCCAATGCTCCAAAGAATGTTCGGGACAAATATGATGCTTGGATTCAATCCAACAATAAGACAAAGTGTTACATGCTTGTGAGCATGAATGATGTTCTAAGAACAAAGCATGAACCCATGGAAACTACTTTTGAGATAATGGAATCTCTGCAGGTCGTGTTTGGGCAGCAATCTGGTCAAAGTAGACACGAGGCTACTACCTACATGACTACTAAGATGAAGAAAGGTGTTTCTGTGCGTGAACATGTCTTACGCACTATTAATGTGATGCATGAATAACAAATACATGGGGTCGTCATTGATGAGCGTACAAAAGTAAGCATCATCCTTGAATCGCCCAGTCTTCCTTTCTCTGCATTCACAACCAACTATATTATTCATAAGTTGGAGTTCAACATGACCCAGTTACTGAATGATCTATAGACATTAGAGTCTCTTAACAAAATCACAACCAAAGAGACTAAGGCAAATGTGGGAGAGGAAAAACCTTCAACCTTTGAGGATAAAACCAAGAAGACGAAGAAGAACAATGACAAGGACAAAGGTAAGGGAAAAAAGTCCAAGAAAGGAAAGAAAGCACCAAAGGCAAAGGAGAATAAGAATGACAATAACTCCAAAAAGAAAGAACCTAAGGGAAAGTGTTTCCACTATCGAGTTGAATGTCACTGGAAGAGAAACTGTAAAAGTATCTCGCTGAGCTAAAAAAGAAAGGTAAATTTGATTTCCTTGTACTTGAAGCTTGTATAGGGGAAGACGAGTAATCCTGAGTTCTAGATTTAGGTGCCACTAACCATGTTTGTTCTTCTATGCAAATACTTGAGTCATCAAGGGAACTTGCTGATGGCGAGGTGACTATGCGAGTTGGAAGTGGTGCACTTGTTTTAGCAAGAGCTAAGAGAACAATCCGTTTATATAATGTTTATTTTATTCTTGGATTTTTTAGAAATTTAGTTTCTTTATCTATCTTGCATGAATAATTTTATGATATTTATTTTAGTAATAATGCGATTGTTATTTCAAAGAATGGTTTCAAAATTTGTCACGGAATGTATATGCTCAAACCTAATGAACGAACACTAAATAACTTAGAATTATTTAAAGTAGCTAAACCGAAAAGAAGCAAAAGATAAAAAAATTCAAATGAGGATGACACATATCTCTGGAATCTTAGACTTGGTCATATAGGACTAGACAAAATAAAATGGTTAACAAAAGATGGACCTTTGAGAGAACTAAAAGTTGGAACTTTTCTGGTTTGTGAATCTTGTCTAGAAGGCAAAATGACCAAAGTTACTGTCTCTTGTGGCCATGTTGAAATCCATTTGCATCCTCTTATCCATAACTGCGACATATGATTATGAGATATGAAAGATGGACATCAAGACAACCTTCCTTAATGGCTATCTTGATGAAACTATCTATATGGTAAAACCAGAAGGGTTCATCAAGAATGGGAAAGATCAAAAGGTGTGTAAGTTGTTGAAATCCATTTATTGATTAAAGCAAGCACCTAAATCTTAGAATATCACCTTCGATGAAATAATTAAAACATGTGGCTTCGAACAAAATGTCAATGAAACATGTGTATATAAATATATCAGAAGAAAAGTGGTGGTTTTCCTAATTCTATACGTGGATGACATTCTCCTCATTGGCAAAAATGTAGAAACACTGTCAAACGTAAAGAAGTGGCTAGACGAAAAGTTTCAAATGAAAGATTTGGGCGACACGAGCTATGTTATGAGAATCCAAATCCTAAGGGATAGGAAGAACAAGTTCTTGGCACTTTCTCATGCTAATTATATAGATAAGGTGCTTGAAATGTTCTCTAAGGAGAATTCCAAGAAAGGTTAATTACTATTTCCAAAGAGAAATGTCCAAAGACACCTCAGAAGGAAGAAGACATGAGGAAGTATCCCTAAGCTTCAGCAATTAGAAGTCTTATGTATGTTATGTTGTGTACTAGGCCTGACATATGCAATACAGTAGGGATTCTGAGTGGTTATCAATCAAATCTTTGCTTGGACCACTAGATTGCAGTAAAGCACATTCTTAAGTATGTTAGGAGAATGAGAGGTGTGTATCGTCCCAAAGTACCTAATAAGGCATAGGGTCTTGACTAGGGAGCCAGGATGACCATTTATGGAATTATATTCTTATATGAGTTATATTTGGGTGTAATTATGTAATTATGTGAGTTATATGATAATATAACTACATATGCATGTTTAGGGGTATTAAATATGCATGTGGGCCCATTTCTTATAAGAAGGGAAATTTTCATAATTTGGCATGTTATGGGTATAATTGTATATATGTGAATATATATGATATATGTGAGGGACCACATTATTTTGTGGGTTTATTTGGGTTACTTAACACGAGACGATCCTAGGGAACAAGTTAGATGGAAAGTCACAACGGGACCCAATACTCAACTCGGGGTGAGTCAAGGGGTATTGTGGGTAAATGATACATTATCAGGTAACAGGAATAAGTATTCGAGGATATATTTAGAGTCAGTGAGATTAGGAAGGAATACCGGGGATTTTGACAATTTTTCCCTCGGGGACGTTTTTGGTACCCCGAGCCTCAGGATTAGCTTAAGTGACTTAAGCGTTAAGAAAACAAACAAAACACTTAAAATAATCAACTTTCTCTCTCACTCCCAACCGACTCTCTCTCTACCTCTATCTCATTCCCTCTCAACAACTTTCAAAGTGATTCCTTGAGAATTGAGTAGATCTTTGGGCTGAAAGATTGGGAATTGAAGGCCTAAACTTGGGATTGGATTAGATATAGCTAGGGAAAAATTAACTACCAATTGAGTTCATCGTTAGGGGCTCGGAACTGGGATCGTGCTCGAGGGTCGTTCTTATTTTACTATGCACTCAGACCTAAGGTAAGAAAATTGCACACCCAATACGTGATATATGTGATTAGGGCTTTGCCCGATTACTGATTATAACTTTGATTAGGGTTTGGGCCCCTAAGAATGAACGTTATTGAGTTATGTTTATGCTTGTTACTTGAATATTATGTTTCTTGCTAAGTGTTATATGATTGTTATCATGGTTTACGTGGCTAGGGCTCGACCCCATTCAGGAACATGGTTATTACTATGATTAATATGTATGCATACTTGTATTGTCTGAAGTATGCTTATCTGTATTTGTATCTGAATATCTGGCTCAGAGCTTCACTTATTAGTCAGGGGCAGTAATAGCGCACTTCGTGCTGGTTGAAAGGCTTAGGCCCAATCAAGAACGTACTAATATGTTGGCCAAATCTATGGTTGTTGAAAAATCAAAGCGCCAGGTACGCTAGACTAGCTCTATGGCTAGTTACTCAGAGTTAAGGGCGATGGCCCTAAGTCACTCTATGGTCACATAGCTAGGGCATAGGGCCCCAAATTGACTCTATGGTCAACTACTCAGGGTAGCGGGTCCAGTATGATCCAATGATCATTTATTTTAATTGTATGCATGCATGAGTAGGTATTACTGCTGGGCATGCTAGATAAGTACTTGGAAATCTGTATTTTCTGTTCATGCACATGTTTAAGATTTTTTGTTGAGCCTTGGCTCACGGGTGCTTTGTGGTGCAGGTAAGGGGGAAAGGAAAACTTGACCAGCTATGAGTCAGAGAGCTTCAGTGGCGATGTGTACATATACGACTGCTCGTCCACCACGACCGAGGGTATCTTAGAGGAACTAGGGTTGTATTCCCTTTTTTTGTCGCTTAGGTTGGCGGTTGTAACTTTTGATGTATATACTCCCTTTTAAACGGTTGTTTGTAATATTTTGGGATCCCATGCATGTATGGAATTTTTTAATTAAAATTCAACAGTTCCTTTGACAAATTTTTTTAACTCTAACCCTTTAGTTAACCCTAGTTACACGTTTATAACCAAATGACTTTATTAGCAAGTCTGACACTATTGGAAGTACACAGTGTAACAGTCCTGGATTAAGAGTACGTACAACTTGGTATCAGAGCTGCCAAGATTTAAGGGTTCCTGAAGACTGGTCGGGCATGTACACTCGCCACTAAAGACAAGCTCAACTCAGGGTTCGGTAACTATTTATGTGGTTATGTGTTTAACTACTTAAATAGGATATAAATGTCTTATATGCGTGCCTATTTAGGGAATATGAGACAATTTGATAGTGTCTGACCCTTGACTGTTGCATGAATGATAAAGAACATTCTTATTAGCATTGTTATTGCTTGGGAATGCAAGGGAACTGCTTATTAGCATTATTATTTGAACATGTAGGTCAGAATGCCCTCATTAGCGTCGTTATTTTCATATAGTCCAAGAAATTCTTATTAGTACTATTAATACATGCAAGAATTAAAGAACATGCTTATTAGCATTGTTATGCATGTATAAATGGTTGAACATGATTATTTGTATCGTTAATTGCTTATGAATGCCAGAAATGCTCATTATCATTGTTATGTGCTAATGAATATCACGAAGTGATTATTGGCACCATGATTGTGTATATCATGTCTTGGCATGTTTATTAGCATTGCTTTTGTTTGTTTGTACGATCTTGGACCGTCAAGCAGCAAAAGGTATAGTCATTACTTACCTAATTGTTGATTTGATAAATACAGAGTGGGTTAGATATCAATATGATTCCTCAAAGGTCAGAGAGGTTGGCTGGCCAAGAGATACAGGCCACGGATGAGAACGACCAGAGCCAGGCCACACTGCCAGCTCCAGAAAACTAGCAATAGGAGCTTGTTTATATGCAATCCAGGTTACAGAGGCAGGATGATGAGATTCGCCTTTGGAGACAACATCAAGTTCTAGTAGGGAACCCACAGCCTGTAGTACCGCCAATGTCAGAGCCAGAGGTACTAGTAGTAGTTAGCCCTCAGTTGGGGGAGATAAATGGGAACCCCTGTATGAGAGGTTCAAGAAGCAATACCCTCCAGTTTTTTAGGGCAGATCAGACCCATTGAAGGGTGAGCAATGGATGACCATGATAACAACTATCTTGGATTTTATGAGGGTAGGTAGTAATGAGAGAGTGTTATGCCACTTACATGTTTCAGGAGGATGCCCAAATATGGTGGGAGGTGGTATCCCAGACTAGAATAGTAAACATTATGGAATGCAAAGGCTGAAGAGTTCAACAAGTTACTTCAGGGTAACATGACAGTGACTGATTCTGTTGTGAGTTTTGACGAATTGGAAAAGTTTGGCGGGGATCTGGTGCCCATTGATGGGACCTAAAGAGAGAGGTTTCTCCAGAGGCTACACCCTATGATAGCCCGGGATGTTCGTATTACCACTGTGTTGGGATTGACCACCTATGCATATGTCGTGGAGATGGCTCTTACAGTTAAGAGCACATATAACAAGATCTTGCGTGAGAATGTAGCCAGAAGTGATTCTAGGAGGCCAGGACCTCCATTTACAGGTTTTGGTAGTGGCGAAGGCCCCAGTGACGAAAAGAGAAAGACTCCAGATACAGTTTCAGCTCTAAGGCCAGATAGGAGGCCACGAGGCATACAGATAGGCCGCCAGGGTGGTGGTGAGACATAGAAAGCATTCCCATAATGTACTCGGTGTAGGAGGCGCCATATTGGGGAATTTTGGGTGAATGCCTACTTTGTGTTGTGTAAATGTGGGGCATTTGAAGAAGGACTTCCCGATAGCTAGAAAGGAAGAGCCCAAGAAAGAGGACAGCCTGACGCCAGCTCGGGTGTTCACCTTGACCCAGGCAGAGGCCGAGGCTAATCTCTTGGTGGTTACAGGTCAGCTTTCTAGCGCTGGAACCCTCTATACTGTTTTGATTGATTCAGGTGCTACGCACTCTTTTGTTGGTAGTAGAGTAATAGATGGATTGTGTAGACTATGTGACTTTTATCCTGTGGGGTTTGCCCCAGTGACCAAATGAGAAAGACTCCAGATACAGTTTCAGCTCTAAGGCCAGATAGGAGGCCACGAGGCATACAGATAGGCCGCCAGGGTGGTGGTGAGACATAGAAAGCATTCCCATAATTCACTCGGTGTAGGAGGCGCCATATTGGGGAATTTTGGCTGAATGCCTGCTTTGTTTGTGGCAATGTGGGGCATTTGAAGAAGGACTTCCCGAGAGCCAGAAAGGAAGAGCCCAAGAATGAGGACAGCCTGACGCCAGCTCGGGTGTTCACCTGACCCAGGCAGAGGCCGAGCCTAGTCCCTTGGTGGTTACAGGTCAGCTTTCTAGTGCTAGAACCCTCTATACTGTTTTGATTGATTCGGGTGCTACGCACTCTTTTGTTGGTAGTAGAGTAATAGATGGATTGTGTAGACCATGTGACTTTTATCCTATGGGGTTTGGTACTATGCCGCCTACTAGGGAGTTAGTGGTTTCCAGGAGATGGGTTAGATCACTACCAGCTACAGTGGATGGCAGTAAAGCTGTAAATATGGGTCGGGCTATCTTGCACAGCACAAAGCCAGCACGAGCATGACACGACATGAAATAATATGGGCTTGGGCCAGGCCCGACACAAATTGAAAATTGGCACGGCATGACACGACATGTGCCTGAGCACGGCATGACACAACATGACAAGCCCGAAGGCACGAACAAACTAGCCCGAAAGCATGACATGATAAAAAGCCTGATATTTTGACATTAATAATGATAATGAATTTTTATTTTTGAATTATATATAAATTAAAATGATAATAAAAGTCTATTATTTTTCTCAAAGTTTATAATTCTATAATTTTATTAATTTATTTTAAGATTTGTGAGTTATAATTTTTATTATTTATTAGTAGGTATTCAAATTCTAATAATTATCTTTAATATAATTTTGTGTAAAGTATTGTTGAAATGTATATAAAAATATCTCAAACTATATTTTGAACAAAGAAATGTATTTGGATTGGCAGTGAGTCCATTGATTGTTAAAGAGGAAGTGGATGGTTCAATTCCCCATCCTCTCATTTTTTCGCAAGAATAAAATGGGCTTGAATTTGGGCACAAATAAGGAAAGTAGGCCGACCCGATTTGGACCCGACACGGCACGAGCACGACACGACATTGGCCGTGCTGAGCTTACTCTTTCAAATATGGGTCAGCCCGGCCCAACACGTATTTAAATACAAGCTCGGCCCGAATTATTCGGAGGTACGAAAATGTGGTCCATGTCAGGCCGGGCCAACCCACATTTACAGCTCTAGATGACACGGAGTTATCAGTTGGCTTGGTAGAGTTGGTTATGACTGATTTTAATATAATTCTGGGTATGGATTGGCTAGAGATGTATGGGGAAATGATAGATTGCAAGAAGAAGATGGTAACCTTTGAGCGTGAGGGTGAGGACCCCTTTATATTCGTTGGTACTGTGCATGGACCCCTTATACCTATGATATATGTACTTAGAGCTGGAGACCTACTATAGGGGGGATGCATAGGGTTCTTAGCTAGTGTGGTGGATACCACTCAGGTCGTGCTAGTGGGACCAGGACAGTCCCGATTAGTCTGTGAGTTTCTGGATGTCTTTATAGAGGATCTACCAGAGTTAACTCAACACAGGGAGATAGAGTTTGTGATCGAATTGGCACCAGAGATAGAGCCAGTGTCAAGGGAACCTTATAGGATGGCTCCAGCTGAGCTGAAGGAAATAAAGGTTTAGTTATAGGAATTACTAGATTTGGGTTTAATTAGGCCCAGATTCTCGCCATGGGGTGCACTAGTGTTCTTCTTGAAGAAGAAAGATGGTTCTCTGAGGATGTGTATCGATTATAGAGAACTGGACAAGTTGACTAATAAGAACAAGTATCCTCTTCATACGATTGATGATTTGTTTGATTAGTTACAGGGTATGATGGTATTATCCAAGATAGATCTTCGATCTGGTTATCACTAGTTGAGGATTGGGGAGGAGGATATACCGAAGACAGCTTTTCGCACCAGGTATGAGCACTATGAGTTTCTGGTGATGTCATTTGGATTGACTAATGCCCCAATAGCATTTATGTATCTGATGAGCAGGGCGTTCAAGGATTACTTGGATTAGTTTGTGATCGTCTTTATCAATGAAATATTGATATAGTCTTATTCAGAGACAGAACACAAGAAGCACCTCAGATTGGCCCTACAGAGGTTGAGAGAACATAGGTTATATGCAAAATTCAAGAAGTGCGAGTTTTGGTTGCCACAGGTGACTTTCTTAGGTCACACAGTCAATAAGGATGGAATTATGGTGGGTCCAGCAAAGATTAAGGTAGTCAAAGATTGGCCAAGACCAAAGAATGCTTCAAAGATTCGAAGCTTCTTGGGATTGGCAGGTTATTATAGATGCTTTGTGGAGGGGTTTTCCAAGAATGCGTCATCACTGACAAAGTTGACACACAAGAATTAGAGGTTCATATGGTTAGACAAGTGTGAAGATAGCTTCCAGAGATTGAAGAAGAGTTTGATCACCGCTCCAATTCTGAGTCTTCCTGTAACGCCCTACTACCTTAGAGTCGTTACTAAGTAAGTTTTAAAAATGTGCAGCCACTCGCTAATCGAGGCTTTTAAAGCAAAAGTGTAATTAAACCATAATCAGAGTAAAAACTTTAGAAATAACTCTATTCCATTGAAAATCATAAAAGTTTAACACTTGGGATCCCAAAATACTGTTTAGAAATATTTACAACATATAAATACAACAAAGTCGGCTAAATGAAAAAATCTAGGTTTTATTACATTCATCTCCCAAAATCCACTGGCTGTGGCAGCTAGGCAGGCCAAACATGTACACGTCACCTCATGCTTGCTACACTAATGGTTGGTTGGCTTTCTCCTTGCCCTTACCTTCACCACAGAGCACCCGTGAGCCGAAGCCCAGCAAGAAAACCCACAAATAGATAACATATGCAAAACCAAGTCGTCCTAGGCGCTTTACAGGGCCCTGGGTTTGCGGTCCACACCGTGAGGATATCCCAGGTATCCTTTAGGGTCTCTCCCTGGAAACTCGCACTCCACGTGCTCAACGCTGCTCCCGGCCCCTTGCCGTACTCGGCCTTGCACTCAATGTGCCCAGCGCCGTTCCCGGCCCTTTGCCGTTCCCGGCCCCTGCCGACCTTGGCCTGCGCCATTCCCGGCTCTTGCCGAACATTTACACAATGGAATTCATAGCATAATAAGCAAATACTAAACACTAACAAATTCAATCAAAGGCCTACGCCCTGCAATTCAGACATATTGGGCTCAGTCCTGCATACAAGCTCTATGGGAACAGGGGTTTTCTTACCTGTGTCCCAAGCTCTCCGAGCACCGATATCCCGAGTACAGTCCTCTAACTTGAGCCTCGCCGAAAACCTAGTCACAACACATAACAATATTCATCCATCAAGTTCTAACCCATTAAATAACTTTGAACCATAATTATAATCTTTGGGACATTGAATTCCATCAATCCTGGTGATAAAATCCATCCGGAGCCTTAACCTTTGAGTTCCCAAGCCTAAACACACTTAAAAACACAAACTGGCACTAAGAGTCGCGGCCCTACCCACAAGCACCGCGGCTAGCCTCGAAATAGAGGCTAGCACTTCACTGAAGCACACATGGGCGGCGGCTCGCTTTGCCAAGCGCCGCGCATCCAACTCCTTGGCCTCCCATGGCCGCGCGCACACGGGCCGCGGCATGCCCCTCCTAGGGCCGCGACCCTCACCTCCAAACCCAGAAATCTTCATCCCTTCCTGCATTTTCTTCAAACCAATTCACCCAAAGCTAAACTTAGAGTCCCAGTTTATCACCATAAAAGTTCTAACACAGAATTTTCTTCAAAACCCAACAGAGTCTAGCACCAAATTCAGCCAAACCATCAAGAACAAATTACAAACCTAGCTAACATGCAACCTCAGACATTCAACCTTAAAACCAGCTAATAAATGGATACAATTCAACATATTAGGAACTTACCTTAGTTGGATTGAACCTCAAAACCAACTCCCTAAGCTCCAAGCTTCAACTCCCCTAATCCCCCAACTGAAATCCTTGAATTCCCTAGCTTTCTTCCTCAAGATTTTCCCCTTAGCGCAGCTTTGAGAGTAAAGAGAGAGTATGGTAGAGTCTAAGGTCGGTTTCTCCAAGTTTCCCAACAGTTACTTTATTTTGTTTTATTTAACTTAAGCTTTAAGGTTACCTCAAAGCTCGGGGTACCAAAACGTCCCCGAGGGAAAAATGGTAAATTTTCCCCAATATTCCCTCCTAGACATTCTATCCTCAAATATATCTCCAAATATTTATTTCCATAACCCGATAACCCCATAATACATCTAATACCCAAAGTACCCCTCGACTCGCCCTGAGTCGGATTCTCAACCTCGTTGTGACTTTCTGGCCAACCGCTCACCAGGACTGTCTTGGATCGAGCTACACAAAAATATATCACATGCATATCATATTTATCACATTTACGCCCTCGACGGGCTAAAATCATAAACATACCCCTAATATCCAAACGGGACCCACATGCACATTTAACTCAACTAAACATGCATCTCTATCACATACTCACACAAATTCACATATTAACACATTAAATCATTTATTGCCCTCCAGGCATGATAATCAAGGCCCCAAGCCCTATTGGCAAATTTGGGTTGTTACAACTATCCCCTCCTTACAAAAATTTCATCCTCGAAATTACCTGAACAACTCGGGATACCACTCCCTCATCTCTGACTCAAGTTCCCACGTCGTCTCCTCAACCTTGATATTCCTCCACAGCACTGTCACCAAGGCGATGGTCTTGCTCCGCAAGACTTTATCTTTTCGGTCAAGAACCTGAACCGGCTTCTCCTCATAGGACAAATCCTGATCAAGCTCCTGATTCTCATAGCTTAGAACGTGCGTCGAATCTGACACATACTTTCGGAGCATGGATACGTGGAAAACATCATGAACCCCTAATAAAGCTGGAGGCATCGCTAGTCTGTAAGCTACCTCTCCAACCCGCTCCAGAATCTCGAAGGGGCCAACAAACCTAGGGCTCAACTTGCCCCGAACAACAAACCATTTCACTCCCCTCAAAGGTGAAACCCTAAGAAACACATGATCACCAACCTGAAATTCCACACCCCTGCGTTTCAGGTCAGAATAGCTCTTCTGACGACTCTGGGAGGCAAGCATCTGCGCTCTAATCTTCTCAATCGCCTCATTGGTCCTCTGAACCATCTCTAGACCCAGATACCTCCTCTCACCTGTCTCATCCCAATGAACAGGTGATCTACACTTCCTTCCATAAAGCATCTCGTATGGAGCCACTCCGATGGTCGCCTGATAACTGTTGTTATACGAGAACTGAATCAAAGGGTGATACTTAATCCACGATCCTCCAAAATCTAGCACACAGGCTCGCAACATGTCCTCCGGTATCTGAATCGTCCTCTCAGACTGTCCATCTGTCTGAGGATGATAAGCGGTACTAAACCGTAACTGTGTTCCCATGGCCTTCTGCAGACTCTCCCAAAACTTGAAAGTGAAGGTGGGGTCTCTGTCGGATACTATCAACCTCGGAGCCCCATGAAGTCGAACAATCTCCTTCACATACAACTCAGCATACTGCTCCATAGTATAAGTTGTCCTAACAGGCAAAAAATGGGCGGACTTGGTATACCTATCCACAATCACCCACACCGAGTCATGCTGTCCCACGGTCCTCGGCAAACCAACCACAAAGTCCATGGTGATATCCTCCCACTTCCATTCTGGGATCCCCAGAGGCTGCAGCAACCCCGCTGGCCTCTGATGCTCAGCCTTGACCTGCTGAAATGTTAAGCACTTGGCCACATAATCCACCACATCCCTCTTCATGCATGACCACGCTAGATATTAGAATCCATCGGAACACAGATCCAACCCTTGTACTTCAGTAATCCCATCTCTGAAATAGAAAAGTCCTTAGTCGCTCCGACTAAGACATTCTCTCTGTGACCTCTCAACTGAGAATCTTTCCCCTGCGCCTCCTTGATCCTCTCAAGGAGTGTAGACTGAAGAGTGATGTTGGCCAACTGACCAACCACCAACTCTATACCTGCTCTGGTCATCTCCTCAGCTAGCTTATTAGATATCTGCCTCGAACTAAACAATTGTCCTGGGCCTTTCTGACTCAATGCATCAGCCACCACATTAGCCTTCCCAGGATGGTATAGGATATCACAATCATAATCCTTAACCAATTCCAGCCACCACCTCTAGCGCATATTCAGGTCCTTCTGAGTAAAGAAATACTTTAGGCTCTTATGGTCAGTGTATATCTCGCATTTCTCACCATAAATATAATGTCTCCAAATCTTAAGTGCGAATACCACCGTTGCCAACTCCAAATCATGCATGGGATATCTCTACTCATACTCCTTTAGCTGTCTCGATGAATAGGCTATTACCTTACCAGCTTGCATCAGCACGCACCCCAAACCCTGTCTGGATGCATCACAATAAACCACAAACTTTTCATTATCTATCGGCAAGCTTAACACCGACGCAGTGATCAATCGCCGCTTTAACTCCTTGAAACTGTTCTCACATCTATCAGTCCAAACATACCTTGTCTTCTTCTTTGTTAGTTCTGTCAATAGCGTAGCTATTCTGGAGAACCCCTCAACGAACTGCTAATAGTACCCCGCTAAGCTCAAAAAGCTTCTCACTTCGGGAACATTGCATCGGTCTAGGCCAATCTCTGACCACCTCAATCTTACTTGGTTCAACCAGAATCCCCTCCTTACTGACAATATGGCCAAGAAATGTAACTTATGGTAACCAGAACTCACACTTACTGAACTTAGCATATAACTTATGCTCCCTCAACCGATGTAGAACCAACTACAGATGCTGCTCATGTTCTGCCTCCGACTGAGAGTACACCAGGATGTCGTCGATGAACACGATCACAAACTTATCCAGATAATCCCTGAAAACCCTATTCATCATGTCCATAAAGGTTGTTGGGGCATTGGTTAATCCAAAGGACATAACCAGGAATTCATAGTGTCCATACCTCGTTTGGAAAGCGGTCTTTGGTATGTCCTCCTCTTTAATTCTTAGCTGATGGTAACCCGATCGGAGATCTATCTTGGAAAACATTGTTCTTCCCTATAACTGATCAAATAAATCGTCGATCCTAGGCAGTGGATATTTGTTCTTAATGGTTAACTTGTTTAACTCCCTGTAATCAATACACATCCTAAGGGATCCATCCTTCTTCTTAACAAAAATACTGGAGCACCCGATCGCGAGAAACTCGGTCTGTTAAACCCCAAATCAAGTAACTCCTACAACTGAATCTTCAACTCCTTCAACTCCGCTGGAGCCATTATGTAAGGTGTCCTAGATACTGGCTCCGCTCCTGGTACCAACTCTATAACAAAGTCAATCTTCCGCTGCGACATCAACCCCAGCAAATCTGCCGGAAACAAATCCAGAAACTCACACACCAGTCTAGTCTCACCCGGTCCAACCGACACCACCCTAGAGGTATCCACAACGCTTGCTAGAAATCCCATGCAACCTTCCTGCATTAGGTCTCTAGCCTTCAATGCTGAAATCATTGGTACTCGCGGTCCACTAATTGTCCCCACAAACACAAAGGGTACCTCCCCTTCCGGTTCAAAAGTCACCATTCTACGCTTGCAGTCAATCATTTCCCCATACTTTGATAACCAATCCATCCCTAGAATCATATCAAAATCATCCATCTCTAGCTCAATCAAATCAACAGACAGTTCCCTACCATCTACCTCTACTGGCAATGCTCTAATCCATTTCCTAGAGACTACCAGTTCTCTTGTTGGCAACAATGTCTGAAATCCCCTAGCATACACACCACTAGGTCTACAAAGTTGATCTATCACTCTAGCAGATACAAATGAATGGGTGGCCCCTGAATCAAACAATGCAGTTTACAGAGAACCAGCACTAGAGATCTGACTTGTCACTACCGATGGCCTAGCCTCTGCCTCGGTCTGAGTCAAAGTAAATACCCTGGCAGGAGCAAGACTGTCACTCTGCTTTTGCTCCTCCTTCTTGACTTGAGGGCAATCCTTCTTCAGATGACTAGCACTCCCACAAACAAAACAGGACTTGATCTTGCACTCACCCTGGCGTCGTCGCCTGCACCGCGGACACAATAGAAAGCTCTTCCAGTTGTCACTTCCACCCTGACGACCAGTAGAAGCACCCCGTGCCCTCCTATCTGAACTGGGAGGAACAAAGGAATCTGGGGCCTTCCTCTTCTGGTCACTAAAACCACCACCCCGACTGGATCCAAAAAAAGGAGGCACTGTCCTCCTGGCATCGCGCCTAATAGCGCTCTCTCTCCATATCTGATCCTCGGCCCTCTCAGCTGTAAGGGTCTTGTCCACTACCTGAGCATAAGTAGTAGTCTCTAGATCCAAATTAATATTCACATCGTGGGCGATCATAACGTTCAACCCCCGCACAAACCTGCCCCTTCTGGCCGCATCAGTCGGCACTAAATCTGTCACAAACTTCGCCAACCTATCAAACTTCAAAGCATACTCTGTCACTGTCAATCGATTTTGAGTCAGGTTGATAAACTCATCATCCTTCACAGCTCAAACCGCCACACTATAATACTTCTCATTAAATAAGTTTCTGAACTCTTCCCAGGTCATAACTGATACATTCCTTCTCTAAACCACCACGTCCCACTAGATGCGGGCATCCGCTCTGAACATGTAGCTAGCACAAGCTACCCTCTCATTTCCATGAACCCTCATGAAATCCAGAATTGAGGAGATCATATTCATCCACTGCTCTTCCCGCAGTGGGTCTGGTCCACTTCCAACCATAACGACCAAGAAAGTGCTGGATTTTGTGGTCAAGAACATCGTGTGTCGCTATGAATTGCCAAGAAAAATTGTCTCAGACAATGGCACACAGTTTGATAGTGATCTATTCACTGATTTTTGCGAGCGGTATGGAATTATCAAGAGCTTTTCTTCAGTGGCTCACCCTCAGGCAAACGAACAGGTTGAGGCAGTCAATAAAATGCTAAAGGATACTCTAAAGAAAAGGCTTGAGGAAGCAAAGGGGGCATGGCCAGAGCAATTTCTTGAAGTCCTCTGGTCGTACAGAACGTCCCATCGCACAGCAACAGGCCATACTCCATTTTCCTTGGCCTATGGATATGAGGCCATGTTTCCTGTCGAGTTAGATCCACCATAACATCGGAGAATGACGTACGATCAAGGCTCTAATAGCCAGTTGTTGATGGAATCATTATATTTGGTCGACGAAAAGCGCGAGCAAGCCCAACTCCGAGTAGCAGCTTACCAGCAAAGGGTCGCCCGGTATTTCAATTCTAAAGTACGTGAAACAAAATTCAATGTAAGAGATCTAGTACTTAGAAGGGTTTTCCTCAACACCCGCGATCAGACTGCTGGAGTACTCGGACCTAACTTGGAAGGACCGTACCAAATCGAAGAAGCTCTCCATCCAGGAACTTACAAACTTGCTCGCTTAAATGGAGATCTCATTCCTCATTATTGGAATGGAGAAAACCTGCGCAAGTACTATCAATAAACAATTCTTCTTAAAGAATTGGCTTTTATTAATTCTACTTTTTACAATTTTATGAAAAATGGTTGGTCATTTTATGTGACTGATCGCTTATAAGTGTAAGATCATTTTATTGATCACTCATATAGACATGATTGTCCATCTATCACGAGAAATAAAAGGGACTGTGCGCAGACAGTCAATCTTGCCAAACTATTGTATTTATTACAAGTATTTGCTCATTACATGTGTTATTTTGCAATATCATCATTTTAAAAATGTTTGCTATGAACAGAAATGTTCGAATAGGTCCTCGTCAAGGTAAATGACCGAGGACCTAAAGCTCCTCAATCACTTGGGGGGCATATAAGGTATCTAGTAAGCAAAGCATATCAAAAGGTATGTAAACACATGAGCAAAATAAGTGTTAGCATGCTAGGTACTTAGAGTATCTTTCAAAATTTTGTTATTTTGTTAAATCAAACCAAAGTACTATGCTAAGTTTGGTCATGCAAACAGGTGTTATAATAAAATGCAAGTATTATACTATAAAATGCTCGGATGTAATTGTTTGTTAAAAGGAAAAAAGACTGCCCATGCAGCAATAAAAATAGAAATTATCTTTACATCACGACCAGTAGGTCGTGTATCTAAAAGATAAAGAAAGAAAAGTAAAAATACTACGATGCATGAGGGTCTCTAGGAGTGTCCTGGTCGGTAGTGGGTCTAGCTTCATTTTTTTGCGCCATCTATCCCCGTTGCTAAGGAGATTTATGGGGAGGCAGGAATGTTGGCTCCTTCTTCTTCTTCTAAGCGAACAGTGCACTGGGCAATTTGAGTTCGCCTCAGGCGCTCAGAAAGATAATTGATTTAGCCCCATGATTATGCTTCCAGAACTCATAGAAGCAAAGGTGGGTGGCTTCCCTATACTTCTCCAAGTTGCTGGAATTAGTCTCCTCAAGCTCCTTGGCACGTCCCTCTAACTCCTCAGTCTCCTTTCTGCTCGCGATTAGATCAACCTCGAGCTGTTTGGCCTCTTGGCAGTTAAGTCTAGCACACTCCCTAAACTTCTCTTTGTCTTCATTGGCTTTGACCAGGGCAGTCTTAAACTATTGGAGCTCTTCGGCCAGCTTAGAGTTTTGCTCGAACAGTTCAGTGTTCTTTCTGAGCAGTTCTGTGTTTTTCTCGAGCAATTCAGCATTTTTTCGCTCGAGCGCCTTCATATCCTCAATGTTCTTGGAATCAGAGTCTTTGGTCTGGGTGACCAAAGCCCCCGTGAGGCGCCAACCAGTAGTTATAGTCAGCAATCCATGCAATCAGATAAAGATGTAAGATAACGGCAGAAAATGACGGTAAATAACTCAGCGATAGGAAGCAGCTTACACTGGCTTTCTCGTTCAGCCCTCGGTTTATTATCTGATCGGCCTCCATGGAGTTGGTGCCGAAAATGGACTCTTGATTGCGTTTTTGTTTTGAGAGTTTGTATATTCTCTCTCTGGTCGAGCCAACTACGGTGTTGGTCAGGGCGTCTTCAGGTTGATCGCGAGGTATCTGGTCGGTTGGTGCTGGAGGGATAGAATTCTGGTCGGCTGGTGCAAGGGGAGACTGCTAGTCAAGTGGTGCCAGAGGGGGTGTTGTTTCTTTTGAGGGAGTAGCAGTTGGAAGATCCTCAGTCTGGGCCTTCTTGGTTGAAGGGGCCTTGCTGCTTTCTCCGCAGTGTTGCTTGCTCTCTTTCTTTTTGCTCGAGGGAGCAGCAGGTGCAGTGTAGCGATCAAACATATCTCCAGACAACATATCTGTAAGTAAGGAAGCATTGCGAGCAGTTAGACAATATGTATAGATGGAGTTAAAAATGAAAGCAAGGAAATTATAAGTAAGTACCTGTGCTATAACTATTGGTCGCTATATTACTTACTGAACTACTGCTACACTCACTCACTGCCTGGAAGAAATCTGAATTTAAATTTGGAGTGTACTTAAAGTTGCCGTCCCCGTCAAATAAATGACAAGGAATGGGCAAACTGTCTAAAAGTGAGAAGACAGTACCGTTCGCGTCTAAAAAGTCTCCGACGGGTGCAGAGGCTTCGGATACTTTCTTTTTTCCCTTTCCCATAAGGGCATAGGGAGCATCTGCTCGCGAGGTGCTAGAGGGTTCCCTGATTGTCACTCCAGTTATCCTCCTCCTTGGGGGTTGCAACACGTCTGGGTGCTACTCGAGAACTCCTTCACCAGTGGCACTCCTTGTCGTTGACTCCCTCACGTCCTGGTGAGGTGCCAGAAGCCCGACCAGCCTTAAGTTGGCTTCAGTGACTAGTCGTTTGACACTTTTTTCTACGTCAGTCATGCTGGCCAATGATGCTGATCGAATCTCCATTTTTGGAGTAGGAGCTAGTCGCAGCCATGGACATGAAGAGTGCTAATTTTCTAAGGAAGATGGAGATAAAATAAAAGGAAATAAACGACTAGAGAATAAAGAAGTTACCTCCTTGGGTGAAGGCTAGGTTGTTGGCAATCAGGTTAGTAGTTAAAAAGTACTCTTGGTAGTACTTTCCTACATTGGACTTATAGGTAGTCTCACTCATGAAGGTGCAGTTCGATTCCTAGTGGCAGAAATGAAAAAACCCCGTGTTGTCCTGGTTCGGGTTAGATTTAAGATCAAACAAGTAGTTGACCTCATGCGGTGTGGGGACAGGCCACTTTTTATGGCTGTAAAGGATATAGAGTGTGGAAAGCATTCTATACCCGTTTGGGGTTATTTGGAAAGGAGCGACCCCGAAGTAATTGGCCACTCCCTGGAAGAAAGGATGGAGAGGCAAGATTGCTCCTGCCTCAATGTGATATCTCGACCAGACGCTGAAGGTGCCGCGGGGTGTGGCGTGCTGCCCCTTTGGCACACCCACATGGGGCCATTTTGTAATGAGCATGCCTTGGTGCTTGATTATTAGTCAAGTCTTGCACCAAGCAACCACATGGGATAGGGTAGTGGCAGTTTTGTAATATTGCATATGTCTCCCAGACAAAAATCATATATGTTCCTGGGAAGACTTTATTTCCCTAGAAGGCTCCTTAGGGGGAGGTGACCTGGTGACTTAGGGAAGCACCATGGCCATCAGCAGATAGGGGCCAAAGTTGTGTACTCCCTTGCCCTAACAAGGCTATATATTAATGAAATAACATTTATCCATACTTGCCCCTGTGTGCTTCCTTGTTGCTTATGTGTTACTTGTTTGTTACCTTCGTTGGGCCATTGTGTGCCACTTGCCTTGTTGTGTGCTTTGTGTTGTGTGGATGTTCCTAGGAATGACTTGCTTTGTGCTTGCTCATACTTCGTTATCGCCCGTTGCATGTCCGAGATGTGTATGTGGCTAACCGCTGAGTTTGTTTGCCTGTAGGTGTGTGTTGTAGGCTGACTTGCTAGCTTGAAGAGTCTGCAAGTGTCGCACGTTCCGTCTAGTTGGAATACCCAAATAGTCGGCCCGTGACAGTTGGTATCAGAGCCAAGTTAGAAAGCGCTTAGCAAAAACACACTATGGTGAACTACACTTAGAGGATCGAAGCTCTTGAGAAGCGAGTAGGGGAACTGGATGGCCTGGACGAGAGGGTCAGGGATCTTTCCTCTGTAAGTCAGGACTCGGGTTCTTCTGATGCAAACAATCGCATAGCTGCGTTGGAGAAGGAGAATGATGTTCTTCTATCCAGAATTATCGCGTTGGAGAAAAGAAACACTCCAACAAGTACTTCTGTTTCCCCTCGGTGGGAAGAGCGCATCGCGGCAGTGGAGCGCATGCTAAAGGAACAAGAAGTTTCAATAAATGACACGACGGAAGATTGCAGGGAGGCAGTCAGTGTACTCAGAGAAGAAATGGCTGAGCTGTCTGCCAAGGTAAACCTGACCATGCGAGCGGTTGGGAATGCCCCTGCAACAGGGCCGATAGGTATGGAATATGGCCGAGCCAAAGTACCCGAGCCGAGGCCCTATAATGGGGCCAGAGACGCAAAGGATTTGGAGAATTTCCTCTTTGACATGGAACATTACTTTAGAGTCGTGCGGGCCGATTCGGAAGATGGAAAGGTCGCCATGGCTACCATGTATTTGTCGAGGGATGCCAAAGTGTGGTGGAGGACCAAATATGATGATATAGAGAATGGCAGGTGTACCATCACATCTTGGGCGGACCTGAAGAGGGAATTAAAGACGCAGTTTCTGTCAGAAAATGTAGCTTACATAGCTCGTCGCCAGTTACGAGAGCTTAAACAAGTCGGGACAGTCCGAGAGTATGTAAAGAGATTTTCGGGACTGATGCTCGATATTAAAGACATGTCCGAAGTGGACAGGCTCTTCTGCTTCCTCGAGGGATTGAAACCATGGGCCAAGCAAGAACTTCAAAGACAGCGGGTGACTGATCTAGCCACCGCTCAAGATGCTGCCGAACGCTTAACAGACTACACTCCGGAGAGTAGCCTGCCGAAAAGGGCTACCCCTCCAGCCAGCTCAAGTAGCGCCGGGAGTAAGAAGTCTGGGAAGTCCTGGCAGGGTAAGAGTGGGGGAGAGAAAAGGACAGCTGAGTCCAATTCTTCCAGTGGGACAGATGCTGCTGTAGGGAAGAAGCCGCTAGCTTGTTGGATTTGCAAAGGCCCACACAAGTCGGCAGTTTGCCAATTCCGGGGCAAGATAAATGCCCTCATTGGCCAAGAACAACAGGGTGAAGGAGAAGAGGAAGAAGAAGAGTACGCGCACATGGGCGCTGTCCGCCTGTTGAACGCTCTCAAGAAGCATGGCGAGAAAGGGAAGAAGACCCTGGGGAAAGGGCTAATGTTCGTGGATGCCGCTATCAATGGCAAACCTGCCAAAAGCGTGATGATTGATACTGGCGCCACCCACAACTTCATCTCTGAACTCGAAGCAAAGCGACTGGGACTAAAGCTGGAGAAAGATGCAGGCCGCATGAAGGCGGTCAACTCCAAAGCCTTGGCCACATCTGGCGTGGCTAGAGGGGTAAAAGTGAAGATCGACACGTGGGAAGGGCAGACTGATTTGGTGGTCGTCCATATGGACGACTTCGATGTAGTTTTGGGAATGGACTTTCTAACCGAGAAAGGTGCCATTCCAATTCCTGCCACTGGAAGCTTACTCATAATGGGAGAGACTCTTTCAATGGTACCTGCAAAGGTGAAGCCACCCCCTGCTGTGAAGCTTCTATCAGCTTTACAGTTCAAGAAGGGTGTGAGGAAGCAGGAGCCGACTTATGTAGCTGTACCCACCGTGTTCGAAGAAGTAGTGGAAGAAATTGTTCCACTAGAAATTACGAGGGTCTTGAAGGTGTATGGGGATGTGATGCCAGATAAACTCCCCAAAGCCTTGCCACCAAAGAGGGGGATTGATCACCAGATAGAGCTGGTGCCTGGAGCAAAACCTCCAACAAAAGCGCCATACAGAATGGCACCCCCTGAGCTAGAAGAATTGAGGAAGCAATTAAAAGAGCTATTGGAGGCAGGCTTCATCAGACCGTCGAAGGCGCCATATGGCGCACCGGTGCTATTCCAGAAGAAGCACGATGGGAGCTTGAGACTATGCATCGACTATAGGGCTCTCAATAAGGTGACAGTTCGCAACACATACCCCATTCCTCTAATCGCTGATTTGTTCGACCAGCTAAGTGGAGCCAAATACTTCACGAAGTTGGACTTGAGATCGAGCTATTATCAGGTGAGGATTGCAGATGGGGATGAACCAAAGACTACGTGTGTTACTCGATATGGAGCATTTGAGTTTCGAGTAATGCTGTTTGGGTTGACAAATGCACCTGCTACCTTCTGTACACTAATGAACCAAGTATTCCACGAGTATCTAGATAAGTTCGTGGTGGTGTACTTGGATGACATCGTGGTTTATAGCGCCACGATAGAGGAGCATCAAGAACACTTGGCTCAAGTGTTTCAGAAGTTGAGAGAGAACCAGCTATATGTGAAGCGAGAGAAATGCTCGTTTGCACAGGAAAGCATCAAGTTCTTAGGCCACGTGGTGGAACGTGGCCGTATTCGTATGGATCTGGATAAGGTGAGGGCAATCCAGGAATGGAGAGCCCCCACAAACGTGAAAGAACTCCGCTCCTTCTTGGGCCTAGCCAACTACTATAGACGATTTGTGGATGGCTACTCAAGAAGGGCGACACCCTTGACCGAGCTTCTGAAAAAGGGTGTGATTTGGGCGTGGACTGACAAATGTGCTGAAGCGTTCAGAAGTTTGAAAGAAGCCATGATAAAGGATCCTGTTCTTGCCTTGCCAACTATTAGCAAGCCCTTCGAAGTACAAACAGATGCATCAGATTATGCCCTGGGAGGGGTACTAGTACAAGAGGACCACCCGGTTGCATACGAAAGTCGCAAGCTGTCTGAAGCTGAGAGGAGGTATACTGCCCAGGAGAAGGAGCTCCTCGCAGTTATACATTGCTTGCGAGTGTGGAGGCATTACTTGCTGGGGTCAAAGTTCGTGGTGAAGATGGATAATGCAGCTGTGAGTCATTTCCTTACTCAGCCGAAGCTGACCCCTAAGCAGGCTCGATGGCAGGAGTTTGTGGCGGAATTCGACTTCCGTTTTGAGCACAGGGCAGGACGCTTGAACCAGGCAGCTGACGCCTTGAGTCGCAAAGCAGAGTTGGCGACTCTAAAGATCATGGCTAGTTTATCGGCTAGCGTGGTGAACACTTCACTCAAGGAACGCATTAAAGAAAACCTAGAGAAAGACCCAGTTGTCAGGACCATCCTGAAGCTCGTAAAAGAAGGCAAGACTCGCCAGTTCTAGGTGGAGGATGACCTTCTGTGGGCTAAAGGGGGGCGCTTGTATGTTCCAAAAGCTGGAGATTTGCAAAGGACATTACTAAGCGAGTGTCATGACACTCTGTGGGCAGGCCATCCAGGGTGGCAGAGAACCCATGCCCTCTTGAAGCAGGGATACTACTGGCCACAAATGCGGGACGATGTAGTGGAGTACACCAAGACCTGTCTGGTCTGCCAGCAAGACAAGGTCGATAGGAACAAGACACCTGGGTTGTTGGAGCCCTTGCGAGTCCCAAGCCGACCGTGGGAGAGCGTGTCGCTTGACTTTATCACCAGTCTTCCGAAGACAGGAGATTTAAGTGCGATCTTGGTGGTCGTGGATAGATTCTCGAAGTATGCAACATTCATCCCAGTGTCGAAGTACTGTTCGGCAGAAGAGACAGCCAGACAATTTTTCAAACATATTGTCAAATATTGGGGAGTGCCCCAAAACATAGTCAGTGACCGAGATGGAAGATTCACGGGGACGTTTTGGTCCGAATTATTCAATCTCTTGGGGTCACAACTGAATATTTCCTCGAGCTACCATCCGCAGACAGATGGGCAGACAGAAAGATTCAACGGGATGTTGGAAGAGTACTTGCGCCACTTTGTCAATGCCAATCAGAAGAATTGGCCGCAACTACTCGATGTAGCTCAATTTTGTTTCAACTCTCAAAAGAGTTCTTCGTCGAATAAGAGCCCTTTTGAAGTTGTTAATGGACAGCAGCCACTGTTACCCCACACAGTGGATGAATATCGCGGTCGAAACCCGCGAGCCTTTCACTTCACAAAAGACTGGAAGAAAACGACAGAGATTGCCCGAGCTTATTTAGAAAATGCATCGAAAAGAATGAAGAAGTGGGCTGATCAGAAGCGCAGACCACTGGAGTTCAAAGCAGGTGACTTAGTGTTAATCAAGCTGAGGCCCGAACAGTTGAGATTCTGAGGGGACAAAGACATCAGACTCGTCCGCAAGTACGAGGGTCCGGTCTCAATCATCTCAAAAGTTGGCCTAACATCATACAAAGTCGAACTACCAGCCTGGATGAAGATACACCCGGTCCTTCATGTCAGCAACTTGAAGCCGTATCACGAAGATCCAGCAAATCCAGCGCGCAACCAGTCAACCAGAGGAGGAGTCATCGTTCAGCCAAGGAGCAAGCGTCAACCGGAAGAAATCCTGGCGGAAAGGACGGTCACCACTGACCGTAAAAAGCATAAAGAATATCTGGTAAAATGGAAGGGGCTCGCTGACGACGAGATCAGCTGGGAAAGGGCGGAAGACTTGAAGAAGCTCACGCAGAAGATTGAAGATCTACAAGCTACTTCGTCGAGGGCGCCGAAGGATTGAGTGGGGGAGAGTGTGGCGTGCTGCCCCTTTGGCACACCCACATGGGGCCATTTTGTAATGAGCATGCCTTGGTGCTTGATCATTAGTCAAGTCTTGCACCAAGCAACCACATGGGATAGGGTAGTGGCAGTTTTGTAATATTGCATATGTCTCCCAGACAAAAATCATATATGTTCCTGGGAAGACTTTATTTCCCTAGAAGGCTCCTTAGGGGGAGGTGACCTGGTGACTTAGGGAAGCACCATGGCCATCAGCAGATAGGGGCCAAAGCTGTGTACTCCCTTGCCCTATCAAGGCTATATATTAATGAAATAACATTTATCCATACTTGCCCCTGTGTGCTTCCTTGTTGCTTATGTGTTACTTGTTTGTTACCTTTGTTGGGCCATTGTGTGCCACTTGCCTTGTTGTGTGCTTTGTGTTGTGTGGATGTTCCTAGGAATGACTTGCTTTGTGCTTGCTCATACTTCGTTATCGCCCGTTGCATGTCCGAGATGTGTATGTGGCTAACCGCTGAGTTTGTTTGCCTGTAGGTGTGTGTTGTAGGCTGACTTGCTAGCTTGAAGAGTCTGCAAGTGCCGCACGTTCCGTCTAGTTGGAATACCCAAATAGCCGGCCCGTGACACCGGGCAGGTTTGCCCGCTAGTCGGTGGAAGGTAAGAATAAAGTTACCCCAGAAAGTCCATACTTCCTGAGGAAATTGTTTACCATCCTAGCAGTGATTTGGCTAGGAGGAGCAAGGTACCATTCGACGTCTGGTCGAAGTACATCGTGGGGCGGGTCTGTCTTTGGATTTCGGGATCAATATTTTCAGCTCGACCGCTGGTCGAAGGAATTTCAGCCCGAGAAGCAGGCTGATTTACAGAGGGTTTGGTTGGAATCTTTTTCTGGGTGATGGATTTGACTCTACCCATATTTGATGAACTGGATGGAGGTCTATTGGTTGGAATACAAGAAAAAGGGATCTTCGGTATAAGTAAAGATGATTGTTCTTCGTCCACAAGCAGTTGAGTGAGCAGGTCGTCGTCAATTGGCCTCTCACCTCCCCACGGATCTTGCATGAAACTCTGCGAATAGAGAAGGGGAGATGAGAATCTACAACCCAAAAGACCAAGAAGTGTTAAGAGTTGGAATAACACTTCTCGTGTATAAAAGTTTAGCTTTTATACGACAAGCAGCATTCTGACAAAAACACTAAATTATATACGAACAGTTTGGAAAACGGATCAAAAGCAGAAATAAAAAGTTTTTTCAGGAGAAACTTTTTCGACTCTGAAGTGGCGGGAAAAACCTAGTTTTTCTACAGGCTTAAAAATTGAATTTTTTACTTCGATTTTACGCCCTAAATTGATTATCCTGACTACCAAACTAATTCCTAACCCCAGCAAGGTGTTATTTTTCTACAATATTTAGCGCAGATCAACATACCCGTTTACCCCGAAACAATTTTGCAAGAACAAACAAAAATGTTCAAGAACTCAGAACCTAAAACAAAGGGAAAACAACACATCATAACAGAAAGGAATCAATCAGAAAACTTACTTGGATGAAAGATTAGAGTGAAGATTTCAAACGATTGGACGGATGCACCTTGGATCAGCGAACTTTTCTGGGTCTGTTTTGCTTTGTTTTTCAGAGTTCTTGAGGACAAGAGGTTGGTAAAAAGTGAAAAGTGAAAAGAATGGGTTATTTATATTGATCTTGGCATTGTAAAAGAGGTAATGATGGGATTAACTTTTCAATGCATGGGGAAGCACGATAGCCATCAGACAACTTTTGGGAAACTGAAAAGACATGATTAGTTGCTTTTTTCGAGAAAGCATGGGCGGCTCTGACAGATTTGGTGGGGTATGCGAAGGATCAGTCTCCTAAGTTTACTTTATGCTAGTCCCAGTAAAATAAACTTGGGGGGCAAATGTTTACCCAAATATGGCTCCTGATGATGTGGCAAGAATTTTCTACACGTGGTTGGCACGTGGCAGTTCTGAAGTGAATGGATGTTGTTCGCCTATCGACCAGATGATTATCGCTTCATCAGATCTTGTGTTTAGGTACGACCAGTCTGGTTGCATGCTTCTAATTACTTCCTTTGAGATACGCAATCTTGTAATGACTACATTCAATATATTTTCTTTTTATTGCCTTGATATGCTGATATTAAGGATAATTAAGGCCCATTGGCCCATGTAACCTCCATGAGCCTATAAATAAGAATGAGAAGGCTCAAGGAAGGGACTTTTTGACTCTTAAACTTTTAATCTTTGTATTAAGAGAGAAAATCATAGTGTGATTATCCACCGAAGGTTGTATTATTCTTAAGGCTTGTGAAACTCAAGGACCTTAGTTCTTTTATCACGACATTGTGATTCAATATAAATAAGAGCACTAAGTGGATGTAGGTTATTACCACACAGTTGGGGCCGAACCACTATAAATCACTTGTGTCACTTTCTTCCCATTTGATTCTTGTTGACGGTGAAATCTCGTCAACGACATAAGGTTAGAAAACTGAGACTGTATTGCCAAAGATATCTTAGAAGAAGATTGAGAGAACTTGAAAGAGTAAATATGCAGAACTACAATGGAGTAAAATTTGTATATTTCTTAACAGCCTCAGCATACAATGAATTTTCCAACCCCTTTTCTGGAGGGGTGATCATCTATTTATATTGGAGCTCTAATGGCTCCTTTGTACATAGTGGTCCCTCAGGACAAAATAGTACATGAGTACACTGTCAGGATAGTAGCACATATGGTAGTGGTGTTGGAAGAGTGGTGGTCTGCTCTAGTACGTGTCAGGGGTCTGCAAAAGTACTCCTGGATTGGCACCATATTATGCCTCCACTACTTGTTGGGTACGGACCTCCTAAGCATGCTGAGGGAGTCCTGACTATGTACCATTCTTGTACTATCACTACCTGTCTAGCGTGGACATCGTATCTGTACTCTAACTCTTCTTGGTATGTAGGCTCACTCCTTATCACTTTTTTTGTCATGCGTGAGGCCCTTGGCATGAGGCCAAGGGGTGCTTGACGTGAGACCCATGTCGCGGGTCCCTTGGCGCGAGGCCAAGGGGTGCTTGGTGCGAGACCCATGCCGTGAGAACCTTGGTGCGAGGCACATGGAGGAGGTCATGGGTCGCTTGGGACGAAGCGCCATGGGCGTGGCCATGGTGCACGGTGCCTCTTGTTTGGCGCAAGGCACACAGCTGTGGCGAGGTGTGCCTCACTTAGCGCTAGACTTATGGCACTAGGCACATGGCCTCGCTATGCGAGGCTATAGGTGTGAGGCGCTTGGGCACTTAGGCGAGGCCGTGTGTGGGGTGCGAGGCACGCTGGCGGAATTTGTTGTCCGAGGCGCTTGGCTACGGCTGCATGAGACGGTAATGGGGGCGAGGCCCCTTGAAGTGAGCGAGGCGCAAAGCCCTTGGCACGCGAGACGGCCATGGGGGCGAGGCCCCTTGGTGCGAGCGAGGCACGAGGCCCTTGGCGTGCGAGACGGCCGTGGGGGCGAGGCCCCTTGGTGCGAGCGAGGGGCGAGGCACGAGGCACGAGGCCCTTGGCGCGCGAGATGGTCGTGGGGGCGAGGCCCCTTGAAGCGAGCGAGGCGCGAGGCCCTTGGCACGCGAGATGGTCATGGGGCCGAAGCCCCTTGAGGTGAGTGAGGCACGAGGCCCTCAGCGCGTGAGATGGCCATGGGGGCGAGGCCCCTTGGAGCGAGGCCCCTTGGAGCGAGGCCACGATGCTCGGCCCTTGACCCGCGCCCCTAGTGATGTCGCGAGGCTACGCGCGCACGGGTCCCTTGGAGCGAGGCCATGGTGCAGGCTTCGGCGTGGTGCAAGGTTGCGTGAGGCGAGGCGGAGCCTCGCATGGGGCTGTTGGGTGCGCGCGGCGTGAGGTGAGGCGGGGCCTCGCGCGGGGCACTTGGGTGCGCGTGGGGGACGCGAGGCGGGGCCTCATGTGCGTGGCTGGCGTGCGCAACCAAGTTGCCACACGGACCACCGCGTGTAGTGAGACCCTTGTGGCCTTGGCAGGCACTCATGCATGTTGGGCACCCTTGCATGGCGAGGCTCTCGGGCATCCTCTTTAAGGCTTCCTATGAGACATGGGTTGCAGGGAAAAATACTGGGTCGCTTTGATTGCCTGGGGCTGATGAGGGTTAACCTCCATATTTTCCCTTGTTGGAATCTGAGCATCCACATTTTACAACCATGGACTTAGAGATTTTTTCTTTTTGGTGGATTTTTGGCATCCACAATTCTCTTATTGATTTCCTTTTTGTTCTTTGTCGTTATTTTGACTCTGCATCATTGGCCAAATCAAGGGTCAACAACACCCTTATATCACCGCAGCACACAATCTGAGAACCTATCTCCACTATTTTATAATTCCTACATTCCACTAAGTTCAATATCTTAATTATACATTAAGGTTTACAATATTACCTCTAATATAAAATCCTCCAAAGCTTGATCTCACCAACAAAGTTGTCAAGAAAATACATATTCAAATATAACAATAAACAAAAAAATAATAAAAAGGTTGAAAAAATATAAAGAAAAATATATGAAAGCTATATTCAAACTAAATAAACAATAAAGTCCTTAAAAAAATAAATAATTTGTTATATGTACTCATTTAAATACTTAAACCTGAAATGAAATTTTTTTTTTTTGAAAAAGTTAACAAATCACATAAAGAAAAATCTATTATAAATATCCTAACTAAATCAATAATAAAATATAACCTAAAGAAAACAAACAATTTAATATATATACATATTTAAACAATTAAACCCAAAATTTAAAAAGTTAACAAAATATAAACAGAAATTTACTCAAAATATTCAAACTAAATAATTAATAAAGTGGAACTTATACAAAAAATATATATTCAATTACATAAGTAAATCCTAAATTAAATTAAATTTAAAAAAAATGAAAAAGTTAACAAAAAATAAAAAAATTATAATAAAAAAATTCTAAAAAATTAAAATATTAAAATGCAAAGTTCAAATCTAAAACAATTACATAATCATTAATATAAAACAATCCAAAAATTAAAAAATCTGAAATATAGTCAATTTATAAAAAAAAAAAAATCACAAAAATTAAATTTAAATCATAAAAATTAAAAAATTGCACTTACTTGTGGTAATTGAGCAATGTAGATTCTTGAAGTAGAAAACCCCAAAAAACTAAGAAAGTCTATGGGTTTCCAAACAATAATCTTCAAAAATACAAAATCTATACAAAAAATTATGTATAAGGTTCATAAACACACACATATATATGTCATCATTTTTACATTAAAATTGAAAAAGAGAAAAAGTTACCAAAATGAGGGAAAACTCATTGGGGCGCCACTAGAATATCTTCAAAATCGCTCAGCTTCAGTTTTTTTTCTTCCGAAAGTTAGGTTAATGGCTGGGCTCAGGGACGAAGAGGGGTTATATTGTTAATGGGCCAATTGCGTCAGTGACCCACTGATGGTAACAGATTGTTTGCGTCAGTGGGGCACTGACGCAAGTGGTCCCGTTAACAGCGTCACGGTAGCACTGACACAAACAGTCTTGTTTAACGTCGTCAGTATACGTACTAATGTAAATGCCCCCGCATTTGTGGTAGTTCCCAACTACCACAAATGCTAATTCTTGGTCAACAACGGCAGTCAACTGTGTTGAGTACATCTATCTCTATCAAACCTCGGAAAAAGAAAGCGATAGGTTTTTCTAAACCTTAAAATCTATTCAGAACATCCTATCTCTATCAAACCTCACTAGATCTCATGTGTTGAGTACATCTAGTGAGTTCTAAATCAACCTTTTAATCCTGAGTGCTCACACACGTCCTTGTGTGTTTGAGGATTGGTCTGGAAGATTATGGTGTGAACTTTCAGAATAAGGATAGGAAGATCATTGATTTATACAAAAATATTTGTGGACTATTGATAGGCTTTAAGATGTAATCTCTAATCAATTTTTGTTTTATTTGATATATCTATATATTTATGATCCTAGCTGGTATTAATAAATTTTTTAAAAGAACGTATTTCGCTGCGAAATCTAATTTTCATATTTAATACCAACATTGAAAGCTAATCTAATTAGTATAAGTCAAAATTTGTTATTAAGGATTTATCATTAAATTTTTGTGTGATGAATGTCAAGTTATTGATATAAAAAGGTGTGTGCTAAAAGGAGTCAAATCTATTGATAATTGTTATACACTTTCTCAATCACTCACTTGTCACTCGGGCATAAGTAATTCAACAGATTTATGGCAAGAAAAGCTTGGTCATATAACTTACAAAAGCTTGAAGAAAATTTCTAGTGTAGGTCTTGTTCATAGATTGCCCAAATTAGGTAAGGAATCAGTTGAAAAATGTGAGTCTTGTCAAGTGGAAAAACAATTGAAATTTTCTCATAAAGGTACCACATGTATTAATACTTCAAAAACTATAGAATTGCTTCATATGGATCTTATGGGTCCAATTCAGGTAGAAAATATTAATGGAAAATGGCATATCTTTGTACATGTTGATAATTTTTCATGCTTTACATGGGTTGACTTGATAGAAAAATCAGATACCTTTGATGCCTTTACAACCCTTTGCACTAAATTAAGGGTTGAAAAATAATGCAACATATGTAAAATTGTGAGAATCAGAAGTGACCATGGAAAAGAATTTGAGAATGATAATTATGATAAATTTTGTAAATATTTTGGCATATCTCATGAGTTTTCAGCACCCAAAACTCCAAAACAAAATAAAGTAGTTGAAAGGAAAAATCTGACCCTTCAAGAAATTGCTAGGGTAATGCTGAACAACAAAAAACTTTCAAAAAGACTGTGGGCAGATGTAATTAACACTGCCTGATATATAATCAATCATGTGTTCTTGCGACCAGGTACTACCATATGAGATTTGGAAAGGTAAAAGACATAACGTACGTAAGTTATTTTCATGTGTTTGTTTGTGTGTGTTACACCCTTAGGGATTGAGAAAATATTGGCAAATTTGATGCGAAAAGTGACATGTGTGTTTTTCTTGGTTACTCCACTAATAATAGAGTTTATCGTATTTATAACATGAGAACTCAAACTGTTATGAAGTCTGCTAATGTGGTTATTGATTATTTGAAAGATGTCTTTGAATTCTATAATGAAGAGAAAATTGACAAGTTCATAGAAGAAAATTTTCAAGAAGGATATCTTGTTCGGACAAATGCTGAAAAAGATGCAACATTGACTTAAAATGTTGTAACAGAAGCAAAAAACTGTTCTAACAGAATCTAAACAGACAGAAAATGAATATCCAGAAATCATCACTAACTCTATTCAGAGAGAACATTCCACTAAATTCAAGAAAAATCACCCTGCAGACCTCATTGTTGGTAACATTGAGGAAAGCATGGTCACAAGAAGAAGATATGTCAACTTTGTTCAATTTTTGTGTTTTACCACTTCACTTGAATAAAAAAAAATGTGCAAGAGGCCTTGAATGATGAATCATGGATAAAATTAATGCAAGAACACTACTACAAAAGAAGGGCATTTGCGTCAGTTTTATATGTGACGCGGAATCTCATGACGCAAACCAGGCTGACATTTTTTTTTTTTTGATGAAAAAAGAATAATATTGAACCACAAACCAAATACAAAAACAAACTCAAAAGAGTCCCTCAAGACGAGGATTACATGAGATTAATTTTCTCAAGGAAAATTAAGTCCTTACTTTTCAGCTTAGTTCTAGACAAATTTTTAAGTCTAGCTTTTAAGCACTTTTGCAACAAAGACACAACTTAATTAACAGATAAAGAACAAAGATTATACAAGAAATGATTCCTATTCCACCATATCAAATAAATCGAAGCTGCTAAACCAACAGCTAAACCCTTTTGCTGAATCCCCTTCGATTTCCCCACCATCCAATCAACCCAGCCTTGGAACTGAACTGGCCAGACATCACATTTCAGCCATTCAACAACTCTAGATCTCACCAATTGAGAGAACTGGCATTGAAAGAAAAGATGCTCATGGCACTCCTGCTTCAATTCACACATAGGGCACAAGTCAGAAGGCAGCTGCGTATGACACTTTAATAAGTTGTCTTTAGTTAACAAATGCCTCAAAGTAGCTTGCCAAAGTATAAAACGATGCTTGGGCAAGGTCAGATTACACCAAACAACATGAGCATAAAGAACTCTTTCCTTGTGAACCAATTGAACATACAGTTTGCTGGTATTCAATTTGTTCCTCAAAGTTGCTTTGTTCAAAATTTCAGAATTGATGACAGATTTCAGCTTAATAAGTTTACGCCAATACCAGCTCACATCCGATTGAAGTTTGTAATCCCAAATAGATTGTCCTTTAAGATAAATGGCATCTATCCACTTCACCCAAAGCAAATCCTATTTAGAAGAAACAGCCCAGATATATTTAGCAAGTAACACCATATTCCACTTGACCCCTTCCTTAAAACCAATACCCCCCAACTGCTTAGGAAGACAAACTTGATCCCAAGCCGTGAGATGCAGCTTACTCCTGTTTTTATTCCTACTATTGGTCCCCCACAGAAACTTCCGGCAAAGGTGATCAATTTCAGCAATAACTCTCTTTGGGAGAAGGAAAATACTCATCTAAAAAGCTCTAGTTCCCAATAACACAGAATGTATAAGTTGAGCTTTTCCAACAAAGGATAAGTGTCTGCTAGACCAATGATGTAACTTCAATTTAATCCTCTTTATTATGTTATCACAGTCCCCTTCTTTCCACTTTGTAGGCCTCAGAGGAACTCCAAGGTATTTGAGAGGAAAATCACCTTCAGTATACTGAAGCTCCTTCGTAATTTCTCTGGTCTCTTTCTCAGTCAAACCTCCAAAATAAACTCTAGACTTCTCCAAATTGGCTGTTAAACCAGAAACAGCACTAAAGGACTGAAAACAAGCTTGAATAACCTGAACTGAAGCATTGTTGCCCTTGCAAAAAAGCACCAAATCATCTGCAAAACATAAGCTCACCAAACTCAACTTTTTACATCTAGGATGAAACTTAAAATCCTCATTCTGAGTAGCTTGAATGAGAAGTCTAGTAAAATACTCCATTATAAGCACAAATAACAGAGGGGATATCGGGTCCCCTTGTCTAAGCCCCTTCCTCCCAGTAAAACATCCCTGCACTCTACCATTCAACAAGATTGAACACGATGAATCTTTTAAACAAGTCATAATCCAATTAATAAACAGGCCCAGGAAACAAAAAGCAGTAAGAATATCCTCTAAACAGTGCCAATCAATTGAGTCATAAGCTTTACTTAGATCAACTTTCATCACATATCTAGGAGAGATATGTTTCCTCTTATACCCTTTAAGTATATCCTGAAAAATAAGGATGTTATGAGCTAAAAGTCTTTCTCTAACAAAATCTCCCTGGTTTTGGTGGATTAACACTGGAAGGATCATATTCAATCTACCACAAATCATCTTTGAAATACATTTATACAATGCATTGCAGCAAGCTATAGGCCTATACTCCACCGCCTTAGTCGGATTCGTAACTTTAGGAATCAATGTCAACAAAGCATTATTTAAGCCTTTGGAAGTGTACCCTGCTGAAAGAAACCTAAAATTGCTTCTGAAATGTCATCACCAATCTCATTCCACATTACTTTGAAGAAACCCGATCCATAACCATCCGGTCCCGGACTCTTGATTAAACCAATGCTAAACATAGCATTTTTAACATCCTTCTTAGAAAATGGTTTTATTAAGGCCAGCTGATGCTCAAGAGAAAGGATATTACCATGTATAAAACAATCCTTTTGAATGGAACCCGAAGTCTTACTTTGACTGCCCAAAGAACTCTGAAAATGAAGTAAAAAGTGAGCCACAACCTCTTCATAATTCTCTACTATTTGACCAGTTTCAGTAACAAAAGAGGTTATACGATTTGTTTCCTTTCGCTGTTTCAAAAAAGCATGAAAGTATGCTGTATTATCATCCCCAAATCTGAGCCAATTTACTTTGCTCCTTTGTCTAAAGTAACTGTCATATAATCTGTACTGTTGAACCAGAATATCAAATGCTTTCTGTTCCTCAGTTTGAAACTCAGCAACATGAGGAGCTTACTGACATTGGATCTGAGCACGATTGTAACTGTCCTTAGCAACCTGAAATTTATGATCAACGTCTCCAATTTCATGCTTATTAAACTGTCTCAGTACACGGGAAAGCCTCTTAAGTTTCACCATAACTTTATCAAGCCCATGAGCATTAACTGGTTTGTTCCAACATTCTATAACAGTAGCCTTGAATTTAGCATGTTCAATCCACATGTTAAAGAATCTAAAAGGCTTAAAACCAGTATTCACCTCCTGCAAAGTCTTAATGAGACAGTAACAATGATCTGAAAAAATGTCCCAATTTATAACAGCAATCGATTCAAGGAACAGATCAATTCACTCTTCATTCTTAAAAATACGGTCTATTTTTGAGTAAATTCTAGCCCCATCAGCTTGGTTATTAGTCCAAGTATAATGAGAGCCAGTCAGCCTAAGTTCATCAGCCATACCTAATGCTTTTCACCTTTGGGCATCAACCATTTCAGATGCAGAAACAGGACGACCCCCAAGTCTATCATCACCATCAAAAACTGAGTTGAAATCCCCTATCATAAACCAAGGAGCAGCTGGAAACTGAAGGCAAGATAAATCACTCCATAACTGACCTCTTTCCTGAACTGTATTTCTGCCATAAACAAAAGTTACACAATACTTCCTATTAGACCAAACCTCTTTAATAAAAGTATGAATAAATTGGTCACTTTCTTGCACTATATATACTACCAACATATTACTTTTCCAGACCAGTAAGATTCTACCTTCATTAATAATCCCCTTATAAAAGCTCCAACCATTAAAATAGCTACCCATCATATCCTCCAATTTGTCTCCCCTTAACTTGGTCTCAAGAAATGCACCCAAACCAACTTTATTAAGCCTACAAAAATCACTGAGGGATCGCTGTTTTTCCCTCTTATTCAGACCTCGAACATTCCAGCTAAGTATGTGGAATTCCCCCATTTAATTTTTTTCTTGTACTGTCATCCATTTTTAAACCCTCTAATCTCTTGTCCTGTAGAACACTATAAGTGTTTTTCATTTTTTTCTGAACCTTAGTAGCCAAAATCTTCACCCCACCCACTCTCTTAGGTGTTACCCAAACATCTTCATGATCTGTAGTGGTGTCCATTGTGTTTCGGTCCCCCTTTTCTTGAGCTTTCTTGGACAAGTGTGTAGTTACTACCTCAACACTAGCTGTTTTTAGATGAACATTAGAACTCTCCAAATTGCCTTCAGTCTGTTTAGCTATGAAACCAGTATCAGACTCTGGTGTTACTGAAACTTTGTCCTTCTGTATCTCAGACGAACTGCCCAGATTTGCTCCCTCATATTTCTATTCTTTTGGTCTCCATATCGCCTCCTTTTTCCTCTTACAAAGAGACTCAGTATGGCCATAAACTTTGCAATTCTTACATTGATTTGGGAGCCATTCAAACTCAACAAATTGCTCCATTAATTGGCCCCTTTCATTCATGAATTGGATAGATTTTGGAACCTCATCAGATATATCAATCTCCACTAAAACCCTGGCAAAAATTGCATCATAGATCTATCCTTTGTGACCTTATCTACTAGAATTGGTTTCCCAAGAGTACTCACCAAAGCACTTAAACATTTGGTTCCCCAATATTGCAAACCTAACCCAGGTAATCTCACCCAAACAGGAACAGATTTGACTAACCTCATATGATCTAATTCAGTGGTCCACGGTCTCACAATGACTGGTTTTCTATCAAAATGCAAAACCCCATTCTCTAACACCAAGTCTCTAGTAGCTTCATCTCTGAATTTAACAAGAGTATGGCCGACATTTAACCTTGCAATCCTCTCAATACCCAGTTTACCCCACATTCTCTTTATGAACCCTTCAAAGACTGCAAAAGGGGGGTTGGCACCTAAAACCACACACACCATAGCTGAGTTCCATATAGATGCCTCAACAGCAATTTCCTCTAAATCCACCTGAGCAATTCGATGGCCATCTTGAACCAAAGGTTCTGCAAATTACAGTCGAGCACCAACTTGGTTCGGTAACAATGCTTTAAACGATGACCACTTATCCTTGTCTTGAGTTAGAAAGTCGTTGGTACAATCTTCTTGTTCACTCCATTTCAGCCCAGAATCGTGAACCTCAGTTCCATCCATATTTAGATCTCTGTTAATCGAACCTCCAAACTCAGGGTAATCAGCCATAGTGTCTTTGAAAATTTCCTCCACTTCAGCCGGAGGAACTTCATCACCCATTGCTAACATTTCTCCACCCACTTCCTCAATCCCTGATTCATCCTTTCCCTTGTCAATCGTAGCAAGCTTCTAGTGAACTTTCTTGTGCCTCGCCATGGAGAAGCTAGAGAGAACCCTCACACCTTAGTTTTGGCCATATAACAGCTGAATTTAACCAGGCTGACATTTGCGTCAGTGGGGAACTGCCACAAATCTGACATTTGTGACAGTTAGGCACTGACGCAAACACTACATTAAAATAAAATAAAAAAATGCTATGTAAATACTGATCCAGCTCCCAGCCAGCCACCCTATGCGACCCCTGCCCCTAGCCACCCCCGCGACCCTAGCCACTCCCACAACCCCAGCCACCCCCACGACCCCGACGACCACCGCGACCACCACCAAGCGCCTCCTGCAAAACGAAGCCCAAGTAGAGAAAAAAAAAAGAAACAAACCCCAACCCCCATCAAGAATAAAAAATCTACATTAAATATAAAAAAAAACATGTATTAGGTTCATAAACATATTATATTCATCAATTTAACCTTAAAAATATGAAGAAAAAAAAAAGAAAAAAAGTCACCAAAATGGGTCAAAAAATTAGGAAGCACCGCTCGTGTGGAGGGTTTTCGCGTAGAGAATTTTTTTAGAAGCTTTTAGGTCAAATAGAAATTGGGCACGAATTGGGGTCTAACAGCATTTGCGTCAGTGCCTAACTGACGATAATGTCCCCGTATATTGCCACTGACGCAAATTTTCTCCATTAACGTCGTCAGTGTTAGTGATGCAAATGTCATTGCATTTGTGGTAGTGCCCAACTGACACAAATGCTTAATCTCAATCAACGGCATCAGTCAATGCAGTTGACTGACGCATTTGACTGACACAAAATGAGCATTTTGGCGTAGTGGAAGAGTTAGAACAATTCACTAGAAATGATGTTTGAACTCTTGTTCCTAGACCTAATTAATCACACCAATGTCATTGATACCAAATGCATTTTCAAAAATAAAATAGATTAATTTGGTGCTACAGTCATTAACAAGGCTAGTTTGGTAGCTGAGGGGTACACTCAAGTTAAGGGAGTAGATTTTGACGAAACATTTGCGTGGCTAGAGATCTGTCAATTAGGTTGCTTTTACTTGTTGCTTGCATCATAGGATTCAAACTATACCAAATAAAATAATAATGACTTTACCTTTACAAGTCAACCACAAGCATTAATAATAATATAGGCACACATTTAGACACAGATTTTATCTCTCTTTAAAAATGGGACTCACAAAAGGGCTTTTGAAATTGTTTTTTGGGTTGACAACAAAAGAGAGGTCGATCATTATCATAGACAATATTATATTACTAATTGCACTTAAATTTAAATGCATTTTCCCAATTAATGTTTTGGAAGTTACCTACTCCGTTCCTTTTCTTGATATTATTTTTCCTTTTCAAAGAAAGAAATAAAATGTTAGACTAGACACGTACGTTCAATTGGAATCTAACTATGTTTGAAAATATAAGTTGTGTAAACTACTAGCATTTATGTTTATATATCAGTTGTCGTGATGATATCGTAGGTCATTGTCGTACCTAGGCCGTAGTAAGGATAGGCTTTTTGAAAATTCAAAGAAAAGAAAAATTGAACTTTCTTACAATTTTTAACAGCAGCTTCTCACTAAAGGGAAAATTAACAGTATAGAATTATCTTTATATATAAATATATATATATATATTTATATGATGTTCGCTAGTACTTCTTGATGGTAATTCTTACAGTTCACAGGTATATATAATTAATTTTATTTGTTAATTGTAATGTTTCAAAGTTGTTCTTAATGTCCCTTGTAGTTGAATCTTATTGATTTGTTGAGCCTATATAGTAAATTTTTTGAAAAAAAAAATAGTTGAAGTTTGTTTAGTAAGAGTTTTGTCCATTAATGTCTAATATTAAGGCTTTTTTATCACTTAAACTGCCATGAATATATATTTCTAATATATTTATTACATGATATTAATTAGATTACAATTTAGAACTAGATTTATTAATTGAGCATTTCGCGTACTTCTATATATAGTTCGACTCCCATCAAATTACTTATTCAACTAAACGATCAAATTAAATATATAGTTCAATTATATATATATATATATATATATATATATATATATAGAAACGTTACTCAAAATTTTAGTTAGTATTATATCCTTTGCATTATTGTATTTTAGCATTTTATATAAATATAAATATATATATAAGAAAATTATTCAATAGTAAACCATTGCCTATAGTTACTGTAATTTTTATGGAAAGTTTAATTTTATTTTTTATAATGTTTATATGAATATGAATTTTTATATATTTTTTGTAAATAAAGAAATAGATATTTACCCGAAATAATAAAATGAAGGATCTTTACATATATTTTATTTTTTGACTTTCTAAAAAGGATAAAATAATTGGAAAAATGAGAGAAATTGAATAAATAATTTATAATTTGGAAATAATTAATGTAATAGAACTTTATCTCTAACTACCTGTGCCAATTCGTTTTTACACCCAAAATAAGCAAACTAACCATTGATTAAAAATAAGGTCACTATAATATGGTAATTTTTTTTCAAAATATAGAAGGACCCCCCATATATATTTATATAAACTCTAAATATTTTGCTAAATTTCACATAATTGGCATAACAATAAATGACTTCTATTGTAACAATTGCTATATTAATAAAAAAAATATAGAAAATTACCTTTTTTTTTTGTAATAGATATTAATGAATTTTTAATAACAGTTGAGTTACTTTTTTATATATCAATATGCATTATTATTATTATTATTATTATTATTATTATTATTATTATTATTATTTTGTATTGGAGATTATCTTAGGGACTAAATTGCATAGAACCATAGGCAAACATGTCCTCCAAATCATCATAGAACAAATAAATGCTTTATGAGATGAGCAACTCTAATTTTACAAAATAAATAAGTTACCATATCAATATATAATTTCGTAAAGACTCATTATTACTAGTAGCTTTGCACCATGGTTTTAAAAGAGCCCCAGTTTACCCTGCCATTTACATTACTATTAGATGAGGAAGATGTTGATGATACTGATGACGACGATGATACTGATGACGATGAAGACAATCCTTCGTCCACCTCCTGCCACCGCTCGGCCAAAATTCCTTCTAGCTCGCTTGGCCGGCAAGGAACAGTGAGCGCGCCGTTTTGGTCAAAGCCATACTCCTCGGCGGCTTGCTCAAGTAGCCTTTGGAAACTAGGGTGTGTCAAACAACTCAATGGAACTATGAACCTCTTATTCGGCTCATCTCCGGCCACGGCGAGCACCGCAAAGTGGCCTTCCTTGACGTCTTGGGGGACAGAGTTGGATTTGGTACGGCCGCTTAACGTCGACATTATTCTCATCTTTTGAAGCTTTTCGGCCACGGTTTTGAGGTTGGTTCTGTTCATCTTTTTGTGCTTCGCCATCAGTGAAAATAATAAAATGTATATATAAGAGCTTAAATCTCCATGTACGTATGACTTTTGGTTGGGGTGTTTTATTTTCGAATGTGTTTGGGAATGTTAGCTCGTTACATATTGTATTTATAGGCATGATGCCATGTTTTGGACAGCTTAGCAATTTCACATTTGTCAAGAAAGAAAACAAATAATAAGAGAGAGAGAGAGATCCTAGGGCATATGGTTATGAGAGATGTGTATAATTTGAAAATAAACTTAGGGAGACCAACGCATGTGATGAGTGGGTCTTTGGTAGAGTAAGTTCTGTGGACTTAGTACCCACACGACAGGTCTCTCCTGAAGGTTCATTTATCATATCTGCTTTAGATGAATTAGGAAACTACAGATCTTTATCATTATAATTTGTTTTCAAATCACCACATGCTTATATTTTGTTATCAAATCAGTCGACCTGTATATGTATAAAAACTTGTACGACCGTTCGTGTATTTGATTTCTCATATATCTACTTTGATCATATGTTATTTATTAATCGCATGCAATAAAATATCTGTCTCATTTGTTTTTACTTTTATATCTAATTATTAGTTTGACATATATTAAATTTAATAGATGAAAGATAAATAATAAAAATAATTAACAATGTTAACTTAATTAAGCATAAAGTTAGACAGAAAATTCTCACATATATAGCAGTGTCAATACACAATAGTATATTTGTTTAGTTGTAGATTTGTGGGCATCATCACAATTATTATGTTAACACTAATAAAATGATTGTGGTAGAAAATTTGACACACATAACTTTTGTAACAAATTATATTTTAGTAAAGTAAATAAAAATGTCCCTGTGACTTTCTTCTATAAATTAAAACTTGTGTGATCTATCAATTATTTTTTAGTCACAATTTTTTGTTGTTGTTACTAGAAGTGAAAATTAAACTCAAAATTTTGTATTTGTGTGTAATTTGTGATATATATTTATACTCGTTAATAAATATGCTGACTCCTTATTTAATATATATATAGGAGTACAAGTTCTATAGATCTTTTATAACTAACTCGTGTCATGTACAAAATGTATCCACAACTTTCATACGTACATATACACAAATATAAATAGTTGGGTAACATAACATGTACATGCGCTAATAATTAAGTGATTATCATATAATATATATAAAGTCGATCGTACGTGGAGGCCGGTACAATAAACGCGCATGTTAGTTTCAGAAAACACCCAGTGGTACGTCCTTTTCTTGTTTTGTACCGATTGGTACGTGATTATTATACTATACGTACGTACCGGTAGATGAGATTTTGACTCCTCCGACAACTTTATATTCGATCTATCACTATCTTTCTCAGAAGATAATAAATCTACGGATGCTCTTCATTTGTAGTAATGAACCATCTTCATATACGTACCTATCGATATCGTTCCAAATGGATCAATGCCGTGCCTCCTTTAATATCTATATATATATATTTAACTCTGATAGGACTATTCGTTAGCTCTCGATTAAACAGAAAATCATCACTTCCTATAGTTTGTCAATTTCTTTCGATTTTACTATTATTGAATAATACTACGTAACCTGACCGCATCCTTCTGGCTCGAGACTCTATTTTCTCACCCCCATCCCAGGAAACTAATATATATAAATATTATTATAAAAATCGAGATGCTTTTATTAACCACTACCTCCTTTGACTTAGATAGAGATATATATCTCGAAAAGTATCAAGGTTGAAACTGCTCATTAATGTAATATAGATCAAGAACCTAACCAGAGCTAGAAATTATTATCATGCATGCATGTGACGTTTGTGATAACTTGATCATAATTAACCGTACATATGTGTAGTGATTTTTAATCAGAACTTGTAATATATATATATATATATATATAGGGGTAGGGTCTTATAATATATATATAGGTAACCTTTTAGGTAGCGTTTACTATTTTCGCAACTAGGAGAAATTATAATTCAATTTTTTTAATGATGGCGTACATTATAGTTATAATAGGTATTCCGCCAATATTCAAGAAATTCTAATAAATTTACAATGGAAAAATTAGAGTTCAAATAGTCTGTTTTCCACTCGTATAAAAAAAAATTCAAGCACGCATGCAACTGACTGCTTGAACACTGATTTCAGCACCATAAATTATCCATAATTTTTCGAAAATTGGTAGGATGACTGTTCTAACTATAATATACATCATCATGTAAAAAAATTGGTTATAATTTCTCCAAGTATCGAAAATAAAAAATACTCCTACGGTAAGGACAAAAGTGATGTGCCCCTACTTAAGAAAATTCATATATATATATATATTTTATAAATTTTTCCATAAACAGAGACGACATCATATTGTTTAAATATATTTATTTATCGCAATCTTTTAACGGTGCTTTTATATTTTTAATTTTTTTTAAGAAACTTTATTAATGGTTAAGACGGACCAAATTCATTACAAGTCGAAAAATCTCAAGAAGTTACAAACATCAGAGCTAGTCAAGCCATATTTTAGTAATAAACACACTAATCGTCAAAGCATATTTAAAATTACGCTTCATCTTTCATGTTCTCTACTCAGTCGCACTCTCCTTCCTCATTTCCTCAAGTCTCTCACACCCCTTCTTAAATCAAGGCAGTAACCTTGTAAATAAATTATTGGAAAAAGGAGAGCTTGGCTCGAATTTGTAAAAAACAAATGGTGGAAGAGGCTAAGATTGATGGGAGCGGAATCAACCAACCTTCTCAGCTGTTGGTGTTAGGGACGTTCTCTGTTGGAAGCTCAACTATTCCTTCAAATCAACATTGAGGGAAAGGTAGGAAGAGGGAGTCGATCAAGGAAAAGGCCCGCAAACAAGGAACCACAAAGACTGGGGGCGTCATCAAATCTAAGGAGGATATTTCGGCTAATGGAGAAAGAACAAGCTCGATGGTGGAAGGAGGTGAGGCAACTTTGGGGAAGAGTTTCCTAATTTGGTGGATTTCTCTGTTCCCACTATTTAAACCAAATCGGCGCGCCTTATTGATCTAGGCCACCAGGCACAATGAAGCTCTTTTGTTGGAATGTACAAGGGTTGGGGAACCCAACCCTTGTACATTCAATATTTTAAAATCCCATTGTGGCTCATTGAGACTGGATATTGTGTTCATTTCAGAAAGTAAACTATCCCGCAACCAAGCGAAAAATGTTGTTCTAAGAATTGGTTTTGACAACTTTTTTGTTGTTGATAGAGTTGGGTTAAACGAAGGCTTGTTGTTGTTGTGGAATTCTTCCTTGAATGTTTGTGTTTGTAGTCATTCTAAATTTCATATTGATATTATGATTTCTGAAGAAGGGGAGGTTTATTTCCATTTTAATGGAGTGTATGGTAGTCCAGTGGCTGGGGATCGTATTCATACTTGGGAATTACTGTGTCTTATAGCTTATTCTATACAGGGTCCGTGGATTCTTGGAGGGGACTTCAATGAAATATTTTCTATGGAGGAGAAGAGTGGGGGTAGTATTCAGAGTGAGGAGGCAATGAATATATTCCAGAGAGCTCTAGATTACTGCGCTCTGGATGACATAACTAGACAAGAAAAAACTTTCACTTGGTGCAATGCCCATCAGAAAAATTTTGTTATGGAAAAACTGGATCGGGTTTTAGTCAACTTGGATTGGAAGGATGTGTTTAATGAATTTAAGGTTGAGTATCTTGATTGGATGGGATCTGATCATAAAGCTATAGTCACTGAGTTTGGTGAAGAGTCGTCGTCATTGGATAAAAGAGAGATATACAAGTCTCGATTCCACTTCGAGGAGGCCTGGTGTGATGATGAGTAGTGTAAATGGGTTATTGAGGACAAATGGAATAATGGTGTTTTCTACAACAATCCTAGTGCGTTAAAAGTGAAAACAAAGGAGTGCAAGGATGGTTTATGGCATTGGAATCTTGACAAGAGGAAACAAATGAATGCACGAATTGCTGAAGTAAATCAGAGAATTAGAGATTTGTCTCTCTCTATGGACCCTCCTAATTGGCAGCTGCTCAAAATGGAGGAAAAGAACTTGAATTGTCTCCTTGAGAAAAAAGAAGTATACTGGAGACAGAGGAGTAGAGTGGTGTGGTTAAAATGTGAGGATCGAAATTCTCAATATTTTCATCATAAGGCTTCTTTATGAAAGAAGAAAAACAAAATTGGTGGCTTGTTTGACAAAGAGGGGGTCTTTCTAAGCAAAATTGAGAATGTTGAGAGAATTATTGTGAATTATTTTCATACTTTTTTCAAATCAACTAGTCCTTCAAATGATATCATTAATAGTATTATCAGGGGGTTCAACCGAAAATCTCGAAGGCTATGAATGAGATCTTGTTGTCTATGTTTACTAAGGATGATGTTAGTTCGACTATGAAGGGTATGAATCCTATAAAGCACCTGGGAAAGACGGGCTCCCCGCCCTTTTCTTCCAGAAATTTTGGAGCTAGGTAAGGGTTGATGTTAGACTGTACCTCTGCACAAACTCAATGAAACCTTGATTGCGTTAATCCCAAAGTTTGCTAAAGAGAATAAGGTTGAAAAGTCTCAACTCATTAGTCTTTGCAACGTGGTGTATAAAATTGTGTCTAAGTGTTTGGTTGATCATATGAAAAGTTCTTTGATGGTGGCTTTCTCGAATTCGCAGAGTGCCTTTGTGTCGGGAAGAATGATCCATGACAATGCTATTATTGGATATGAAGGGATGCAGTGTATGAGAAAGGATCGTTTTGGGAATGGAAAGAAAATGACCTTAAAACTTGATATGTCGAAGGCGTGTGACAGGGTTGAATGGAGATTTGTGGAGTGTATGATGTTGAAGCTGGGTTATCATGGTGAGTGGGTGAAGAAAATCATGGGATGTATCAATTATGTGTCCTTTTCTTTCTTGTTGAATGGGGAAGTCAAAGGCAAAGTGATTCCAGAGCGTGGCCTCTGCCAAGGTGACCCCCTCTCTCCTTTCATATTTATTCTCTATGTTGAAGCTCTTTCTTGTTTGATCTTGGATGTTGAATAGAGAAGCCTCTTAGAGGTTCTTTGTTTTGGTAGAAATGGTGTTAAAGTCTCCCATTTATTTTTTGTTGATGACAACATTATGTTTCTTAATGCTGATGCTGATGAGTGCAGATTGCTGAAAGAGATTCTTCAATGTTATTCTCTTGCTTCGGGACATGTGATAAATTTTAACAAATCTGAAGTTTGTTTTGGTAGTAAAGTTGATGATTGCGCTAAGAAAGACTTGGCTGAGATTTTTGAGGTTTAGATTATTGATCATTTTGAGAGGTATTTGGGTCTTTCAGGGTTTGTTGGTAGATCAAAAAAGGAGATATTTAAATATATTAAATCCTGAATTTGGAATAAGATTAAGGGCTGTAAGAGATTGCTATTTTCGGTGGCAGGTAAAGAGATTCTGAAAAAAGCATTCGTGCAGGCCATGCCTAATTATGCTATATTTGAATTGTTTCAGGCTCTCAATGAATCTTATAAATAATATTCACAGTGTTGTTGCTAAGTTTTGGTGGGGATCAACTAAGAAGAAAAGGAAAATTCACTGGTGCAAATGGGAAGTGCTTTGTAGAAGAAAGTTCAAAGGAGGTATGGGTTTCAAAGATATGGAACTTTTCAATAAAGCAATGCTTGCTACACAATGTTGGAGATTAATGAGATTTCCTGATTGTCTTGTTGCTAAAGTCCTCCGATATAGTTACCATAATAATTGTGACTTCTTTCATGCGAAGGTGGGATCTTCACCATCCTTTATATGGAGGAGTCTCCTTTGGGGGTGGCAAATAATTGAAAAATGTGCGCATTGCAAAATTGTCTTGGGAGAGGAGGTTCAGATAGTTGAGGATAAATGGCTGCCAAGACCCATAAATTTCATTTTTTTAGAAAATCCTTAGATGCGTCCTGATCTTAAGATGATTGACCTCAGGAGTGTTGATGGAGAATAGGATGTGAATTTTATCAGAAATATTTTTAATAGTAATGACTACCAAGTTGCTATTCGTGAAAGAGAAATGGTAGAAGATTCAGCTATGAGAGAAACTGAAAGTTGGTGGAAAAGTGTATGGAGTTTGAGAGTTCCTCCTAAAATTAAACATTTTTTATTGAAGCTATGTCACTTGTGGCTTCCCAATAATAGTGTTCACTTTTGCAGGAAGCTTAAATGTGACCAAAGTTGTTGTAGGTGTGGGAACTCAATCAAGGTGGAGGATTGATATCATGCAATTTGGAACTGCTCAAAGAATAAATAGGTCTAGAAGGTGGCGGGGTTCAACAAGCTCATTAAAAGATGGAATATGGAAGACCCAATTTCTTTCCTATCCAAAATTTCTCTTCATCTTCCCTAAGACAGATTTGGCTTCTTCATTGTTTTAGCTTGGGAGTGTTGGAATAATTGTAACAATGTTATATTCAAGAATGGAACCCGGAGGCTACTATTGTGGTGGAATGGACGTCTAACTTTTTTAATGAGTTTATCCAGGGTTGTTCTGCTACAGGTTGCATCAATAACTCTGCTCCTAAGGCATGGACTCCTCCTAATGAAGGAGAGCTCATGATTAACATTGATGCTGCAGTTAATAAGGAACATGATTGTTTTAGCAGTGGCATGGTAATTAAAGATAGTTTGGGGAAGGTAATCGCTTCAAGTAGCACATTCATCAACTGTGCCTATCAAGCTGGTAGCAGAATTGTTGGCCATAAAAGGTTAAATCAGAGTTGTGGTCGTATTTTTTTGGATTGTAGCTTAGCGGTGGGTATGCTCAATAGACCGCTGGAGGAAAGTGGAGATTTGGATCTACTTGTGGTTGGTATTAGTAGGGAGGCTGAGGATCAAGGAATTCTATCGGTTCAGTTTGGTCCTAGATCTTCAAATTATGTTGCTCATTTGATTGCCAAGAATGTTATTCGTTATCAAGCATTTGGCTTTTGGGAAGGAGGTGTCCCTCCTATGGTGTCTTTGGCGTTCGCTGAAGATTTGTCTTTTCCTGCTGGTGGTTGAGTTTTTGCGTGTAACTCATGTATTTCATCTCAAAAAAAAAAAAAAAACTAAGCATATTAAATGACTTTTGCAATATATAAAGTTTAATCTGAATAGAATAAAATAAAATTCATTAAGTTACAAAGAAAAATTGTTTGACCAAAATCAAATAATTTTTTTTTAATATCTCTTCAAAATTTAAAAAACTGAATAATTTACATTTACTCAAATTGGATAAACATAATTAATAATAAAAAATTTCAATTATTTCCTCTGAAATAATGGTTACATATATAGGAAACAGTTCCTTAACTAAAAAGTAATCTCATTTTTATTGTTGAAAAAAAAATTAATAATAATAATCTCTCATCTTTAAATTCTTTATTTAAGGATTGAAATTTCCTTTAAAACATGGAAACGCAGATATATATTCATAAAGAATAAAAGATATAGTTGAAACATTAATCATCACGAAACTATTGATTTTTAAAATAGCATCACAATATTTTAGACAAAGTACCATCATACATATTCTTGAATATAAAATAATAGAAATACGGCTAAATCTAATTATTAAGAGAACAAGAATCATGTCTTGTTGCACCATACACCGAAAATGGACCAAACAAACTATATCAATACTTTGTAGCCAAGCCAAAAATATTACAAGGAAAATAAGTGAGCTAACGAGCCTAATTGAAGTTCATCTATACCGGTTTTCATTAACTTTTTATTTTTCATATCTATAATCATTTTCATCATGTAACCTTTCTAAATACTTTTTTATCATCATGAATAATCTTAATTAGAACAATATAATCTCAAAAAGTATGCACATGTCATAAATCATCCTATAATATACAAATGCCCATATCTATATGTGGTCGAAGAGTGTGTAACTCAAATACTACCCATTATGAACTACTATTACAATTTGGACTTTTTTTTTTTTAAGAAATCAGATTTTATAAACCAGCCAGACCAGCTAATTACAAAATACAATCAAAATCATAAGTACAAGACTGCCCTCTATGCACACGATCAGAGCAAATAATCAAACTTCTCGCCAAAGACAACAAAGCTTTACAATCCTTAATAAGAAAGCCAAATGGGGAAGTCATAGAAACAGAGATAATCAAAGCTTGAATAACGAATGGGCAATCGTATTCAACCATAAAATCAGAAAAAGAGCTCTCCTTGAGCCAGCTAAGAACCTCCTTACCGACAGCTTCAACAAAGCGGGGCAAGACAACACCTCGCCTGAGACACGTTCTAGCACAAAAGGACTCAGAATCAACAAAGAGTGTTGCATCTACATTGACTTCGAGTCTATTTAAATCTTGTTTAGTCCAACGCTATAGTACCATGCCATTAAGATTAGAGCTACCAGGAAAAACAACCTGCTTATGCTGAGCAAATTTCCAATGATCAAAGTACCTTTTAGCATAAACAACCACCTCCTTAACTAGAAGACCTTTGCCATTCCACAGCACATCATTCCGAGACATCCAAATCATCCAACAAACCAAACCAATTAGATAAATAGTATCACCCAACAAACAAGAAAAAAGAACATCCAGCCAATTGCAGAAGCTAGACCTGTCAAAGTGCACAAGATGCTCATCCACTAAACTCCAACAGCTCAAAGTAAAAGGACAGTTGATCAAAGCATGACCCACTCAACAAATTTTAGAGCAGTATGACAGATTGAGCAAGCAAGAGAAACCTTAACATTCTGAGAATTCAGATGCACATTAGTTGGTAAACAATCAGCAGCAGCACGCCAAAGAAAATTCTTAGCATTTGGGGGAATTTTTAGTTGCCAAAGCATGCACCAAAAGCCTGAAGTAGCTTCCAAAATCCAACGACCCTTAAGAGCCTGAAGGCAACGATAAACACTTCTCATGAGTAAGAACCAGAATACTCAAAGGTCCAATACCATTGATCCATAGAAGTCGACTATCTTAAAGGAATTCTTTGAATGAGTCTCTTATATGTATCTTCAAATAAGTCAGCCAGCAGGTCTTTATCTCACTCCCTTCTACCCATCTGCAAAAGAGAGCTCACTTTATGAGAATCAAGGGCAGGATTAGTGGAAATGACATACGAATTATGGTCATCCGGGAGCCAAGGTTGACCAAGAATATCGATATTATCCCCCGACCCAACAACTCAATGCACACCCTCCATAATTATCCTTTACGCTTCCCAAATACTCCTCCAAACAAAGTTAGGATTGGATCCTAATGAGGTAGTAAGAAATGAACCATTTGGGTAATAACGAGCATCAAAAATCTTAACAACCAGAGAAGATTCCCAAGACAATAAGCGCCATCCTTGTTTACCCAACATGGCTAATTAAAATCTCTTAGATGCCTAAATCCCATACCACCTCCATGTCTTTGAATGCTAAGCTTGTCCCAACTCAACCAATGAATACCTTTTCTAGAGGACGAAGATTGCCACCAAAACTTGCATAACATTCGCTCAATCTCTGAACTCATAGTCAAGGGAAGTAAGAAAATACTCACGACATAAGTAGGTAGAGATTGGGCTATAGTTTTAAGTAGAATTTCTTTACCAGGTCTAGAGAGAACATTGCCATGCAAATTTTGGGAACTGCCTCCGGACGCGATCTTGGATAAACCCCAAAAGAGTCAATTTCTTTCTGCCCACAATACTAGGGAGCCCAATGTAAGAATTGTGCAAGGATGCCTCAGTCATACTCAGGTTGTTACACTCATCAACACGAACCCAACTTTGAGTGTTAGAGCTGAAAAATATAGCAGATTTGACCATATTAACCAGCAGCCCAGAAACCTTCTCAAACCTTTGCAACAAGTGCTTCAACTTGGTTGTTTCATCAACCAAGGCTTGACAATACAAGTTGCAATCATTGGAAAAAAAAACATGTGAGACACTTTAGGAGCTCCCTAGCCACATTGCAACCATGAATCCTTCCCATCTTTCCGTACTTCCCAAGTAAAGCCAAAAGCCCCTCAGCACAAATGATAAACAAATAAGGCGATATCATATCACCTTTACACAACCCCTCATTGGAGTAATAGGTCTCATAACTCGACCACCATGAACAACCTTGTATGAAAGGGTAGAAACAAAGTGAAGAATCAACTACACCCACTGACTAGCAAATCCCATCTTCAGCATCATAACTTTCAAGAAAGCCCACTCAATCATATCATATGCTTTGCTCATATTTATCTTGATAGCCATATAACCTTTTTTCCCTTTTCTCTTCCTTTTCAAATATTGCATCACTTCATATGAAATCATGACATTATGAGAAATCAAGCGACCCGGAACAAAGGCACTTTTAGATGCTAAAATAACATGGCCTAAAACACATTTTAAACTGTAATGCCCTATTTCTTTAGAGTCATTACTAAGTGAGTTAAAAATGTGCCACTAGCTCGCTAATTGAGGTTTTAGGTTAAAAGTGTGATTAAACTTAAACAAAACTCGTTTAATAACATTATTAATTATAAAACTTGGATATTCATTGAAATGTTGGAAAAGTTACACAATTGGGATCCCAAAATACTGTTTAAGAAATACTTTACAACCCAAAAATACATGTATAGTCGACGTAGGTGACAAAACAACCAATACATTACATTTTCCCAAAATCACCCTGGCTGTGGCAACTAGGCAGGCCGAACATGTACCTGTCGCTCCACGCTCTCCGTACTCATGGTTGGTCGACCTTTCCCTTGCCCTTACCTGCACCGTAGAGCACCCGTGAGATGAAGCCCAGCAAGAAAACTCAATATAAAGCATATAATACATACATGACAATTCATGGTGTATAACAAAACAACCACCAAGCTAAGCACATAGCAGCCAACACCATCCCAGGCGCTATACCAGGCCCTAGGTTCACAGACTTTACCGAGCAGGTGACTACAACACCATAGGAGGGTTTCGCCCCAACAGCCTGCACTCTGCGTGCTCAACGCCAATCCCGACCCCTTGCCATTCCTGGCTCTTTATCGTTCTCGGCCCCTTAGCCGCTCCCGGCCTTCGCCGTTCCCGGCCTTCGCCGTTCACTCACACACATGCGTCACTTCAGCTCCTTAAAACTATTCTCACACCTGTGTGTCCATACATACTTAGTCTTCTTGCGTGTCATTTTAGTCAATGGTGTGGCCATTTTGGAGAATCCCTCGATGAATCGCTGGTAGTACCTTGCCAATCCCAAAAAGCTCCTAACCTCTGGTACACTATTCGGCCTGGGCCAATCCCTCACTGCCTCAATCTTACTTGGGTCAACTAGAATCCCCTCCTTACTGACAATATGACCTAGAAATGTTCCTTGTGGTCGCCAAAAATTACACTCGCTGAACTCAGCATATAACCTATGCTCCTTCAACTGCTGTAATACTAGTCGTAGATGCTACTCGTGCTCTTTCTCTAACTGAGAGTACATAAGTATGTCATCAATGAACACAATCACAAACTTGTCCAAATAGTCCTTGAAGACCATGTTCATCAAATCCATAAAGGGTGCTGGAGCGTTGGTTAATCTAAAGGACATAACCAGGAATTCATAGTGTCCATACCTCATGCAGAAAGCGATCTTTGGTATGTCCTCCTCTTTAATCCTTAACTGGTGATAGCCTGACCGAAGGTCAATCTTAGAGAACACTGTCTTCCTCTGTATCTGATCAAAAGAGTCGTCGATCCTAGGTAGTGGGTACTTGTTCTTAATGGTCAACTTGTTCAATTCCCTGTAGTCAATACACATTCTTAAAAATCCATCCTTCTTCTTGACGAATAACACTGGAGCTCCCCATGGCGAAAAACTCGGTCTGATGAATCCCATGTTCAGTAACTCTTGCAACTGAATCTTCAGTTCCTTCAACTCTGCTGGAGCCATTCTATAAGATGTCCTAGATACTAGCTCCGCATCTAGTGACAAATCTATGAAAAACTCGATCTCCTGGTGTGGCGACAACCCTGGCAAATCTGCGAGGAAAAAATCAGGAAACTCACATACCAATCTGGCCTCCTCCAGTCCAACCGAAACAACTCTAGAAGTATCCACAATGTTTTCTAGGAGTCCTATGCAACCCTCCTGCATCCGGTCTCTAGTCTTCAGTGCTAAAATCATAGGTACTTGCGGTCCACTCACTGTCCCCAAAAATACAAATGGTACCTCCCCTTCTGGTTCATAGGTCACCATCCTACACTTGCAATCAATCGTCACCCCATACTTCGATAACCAATCCATCCCTAGGATCATATCAAAATCATCCATCACTAACTCAATCAAATCCACAAACAACTCCCTACTGTCTATCTCTACTGGAAGAGCTCTAACCCACCTCCTAGAGACTACCAGTTCCCGAGTTGGAAACAAAGTCTGAAATCCCCTAGCATACAAATCACTAAGTCTACAAAGCTGGTCTATCACTCTAGCAGAAACAAATGAATAAGAAGCCCCCGAGTCAATCAATGTAGTAAAAGAAGAACCAGCACTAGAAATCTGACCTATCACGATCGAGGGGCTAGCCTCAGCCTTAGTCTTGGTCAAGGTAAATACTCTGGTAGGAGCGAGACTATCACTCTATTTCGGCTCTTCCTTCCTGGCTTGTGGGCAATCCTTCTTAAAATGACTGATGCTCCCACAAGTAAAGCAGGCCCTGATCCTACACTCTCCCTGATGACGGCATTTGCACCGAGGACACACTGGGAAACTCCTCCAGTTGTCTCCCCCGCCCTGACGGCCACTGAAAGCACTTTGTGCCCTTTTATCCGAGCCAGGAGGAATAAAATAGTCTGGGATCTTTCTCTTCTGCTCATTGGGGCCACTACCTCGGCCAGTTCTAATAAAAGGAGGCACCATCCTCCGAGCATTACGCCTAGCAGTGCCCTCTTTCCATATCTAATCCTCAGCCCCCTCAGTTGTAAGATCCTTGTCCACCACCTGTGCATAAGTGGTAGTCCCCTGATCCAAAGTTATCTTGACATCATGGGAAATCATAACATTCAATACCCACAAAAGCCGTTCTTTCGTGCCATGTTAGTCGGCACCAAATACGACGCAAACTTCACTAACCGATCAAACTTCAAAGCATACTCAGTAACCGTCATCTGATTCTGAGTCAGGTTCGTAAACTCATCCACCTTTGCCACTCGAACTGCGACACTATAATATTTTTCATTGAACATATTCCTGAACTCTTCCCAGGCCATGACTGCTATATTCCTCCTTTGAGACACCACATCCCACCAAATGTGGGCATCTTCTCTTAACATGTAGCTGGCGCAAGCTACTCTCTCATTTCCTTCCACTCTCATGAAATTCCAGGATGGAAGAGATTATGGTCATCCATTGCTCTGCCCGTAGTGGATCTGGACCACCCTCGAAGGTGGGAGGATGTTGTTTCCTGAACCTCCCATACAAATGTTCCCACCTATTCTCCACTACAGGCTGGGCTGGCACTGGTGCCACAGCCTAAGGAACCTGTAACCCACTGCTCTGAGGAGGGGCCTGCTATCTCAACTATCGAAGCTCTTCTTCAGTTGGGTGAGGTCTAGCTTCCATCTCGGAAAATAACTGTTGTCAATTCGGTGGGGCAGGTGAAGGGTCCTGACCCTAGTTGTCATCCTCGGCCTTATTGCCGCAGAGTTTAATTGATCATCGAGGCATTGCTATGATATGCCTGCAATGAATGACGTCGCACATCAAGCATGATAACAACATCCAAAACCACCTCCCAATTCACATTAACCAATCACAATCCACATAACACAGATAACATAAAATAATCAAGGGGCCATGCCCTAGCATCATGCATATATCACCACATTCATCATGCTCTATTTATATATAGTCAGGCAAACAGGGAACTCAAGCAAGCTATTAAGCATAAAATTCATTAATTACCAACCAACCCTTAGTCAAGCTTGTCACTGACAGCGAGCGTATATGTTCGGTCTATCTCTAGGAACCATAAACTTTGGCACGCTCTGATACCAAGTTGTAATGCCCTACTTCCTTAGAGTCGTTACTAAGTGAGTAAAAAATGTGCCACTAGCTTGCAAATTGAGGTTTTAGGTTAAAAGTGTGATTAAACTAAAACAAAACTCGTTTAATAACATTATTAATTATAAAACCTGGATATTAGTTGAAATGTTGGAAAAGTTACATAATTGGGATCCCAAAATACTGTTTAGGAAATACTTTACAACCCAAAAATACAAGTATTGTCGACCTAGGCGACAAAACAACCAATACATTACATTTTCCCAAAATCACCCTGGCTGTGGCAGCTAGGCAGGCCGAACATGTACTCGTCGCTCTACGCTTTCTGTACTCATGGTTGGTCGACCTTTTCCTTGCCCTTACCTGCACCATAGAGCACCCGTGAGACGAAGCCCAGCAAGAAAACTCAACATAAAGCATATAATACATACATGACAATTCATAGTATATAACAAAACAACCACCAAGCTAAGCACATAGTACCCAACGCCGTCCCAGGCGCTATACCAAGCTCTGGGTTCACAGTCTTTACCAAGAGTGTGACTGCAGCACCCTAGGAGGGTTTCACCCCGACGACCTACACTCCGCGTGCTCATCGCCGATCTCAGCCCCTTGCTGTTCTTAGCTCTTTGCCGTTCTCGGCCCCTTAGTCGCTCCCGGCCTTCGCCATTCCCGTCCTTCACCGTTCACTCACACACATGTGTCACATAGCATAACTTTGACAGATATATAAACACATACTTAGTATAAACAATAGGGCTACACCCTGCAATTCAAACACTATGGCCACACCCTGCAATACAAATAATAGGGCCATGCCCTGATCTACGGGTACAACAGTTTTCTTACCTTAAATCCGAGTGCTAGCACACAGGCAAGCAATCACGACTTCCGAAAACGATCCTCTCCTGAGTCCCAACGGTAACCTAGTCACACACCACAAGTAACATTCTTGTTACTACCCGATTTTATAATTGATCCCCGGAACCAATTATCTGCTCTTGGGACCTCCCATTTCCCCACACAGGGTGGTGAAATCATCCCCCGAGACCCCTGGGCCTAAGCCCTTAAAACACAAATTTAAGGGCCCTGAAAATGGCCTAGCACCGCGGCTCAACCATACAGGAGCTACGACACCAAGCCAGGGACCCCTGCCCTGGATCATCCCAGCACCGCAGCCCAGAAGAATAGTACCATGACGTTCCTACGTGAACCCAGAAAACTGGGTTTTTCCACCATTTTTCCCTCAGCCAAAACTCACCCAAGCCATGCCCCAAGTGTACCCAAGTCCCAAAGGGTCCCAAAAATCCAAATAACACCACATACACAACATATATGCATTAAAACCGAATCCAAACTCACACCTAAACTCAATTTCAATCAATGGTTTAAGATTCTACAAAAACATAAACCAAATCAGAAACTTTTCAAAACTTGATGGAATCTTTACCTTTGGAACGAATTTTTGACCCTTGGCTGCCTCCAATGCCACTCCAAGCATTAATACTCAAACTCCCAAGCTCAAGTTCCTGAAAACTTCATCTCAAATTCAGAAATCAAAAATCATATTCCTCAAGAACAACATAAAAGACCTAAACCACAGAAATGAAATCCTTACCTCCTCTTAAATTTCGAGATTTCAAAGTGTGAATGGCTGCTACTCCCTATCCACAACTTGAACTTCACTTCCAATTCCTCAAAACCCACAATCCTCAAGCTTGTTGTTGGGTTTTCTCCTTCTAGAGCCCTTAAGAACCAAATGAGTATCAATGGGAGAGTGTTAAATGATTATGGCTTTCCCTCAACCAAAGGTTATCTAATTACTGCCCAAAAGACCATTCTACCCTTCCCTCCAACTTAGTTCTAGGCTAACCCCCAAGGGTATCTAGGCTAACCCCCAAGGGTATCTAACCCCCAAAAGACCATTCTACCCTTCCCTCCAACTTAGTTCTAGGCTAACCCCCAAGGGTATCTAGGTCCTTTCACCCTTTTGGAAAAATGCCACCTTTAACTTATTATTTTAGTAACAATACCAATTCTAAGGTTACTAGTGGTTACCAATCTCTCAACTAAACACCAATTCCTTTACTCCCTGGTAACACCGCTAGACATGATCTCCTCATGCCGGAAACACCGTGCAAAGCGCAAAATCACACCCTCAACAGGTTCAAATTACAAATATGCGCCTAATAGCTAAATGGGGCCCACATGCATATTTAATTCACCTAAACATGCATTTCTAATCACATGATCATTAAATTCACATATTAACATAATTAAATCAATTATTGCCCTCCCAACACACTAATCAAAGCCCTAAGCCTTATTAGCAAATTTGGAACGCTACATAAACTATTATCCAAGACCTTAGAAATCACTTTGTAACTAACATTACACAGAGAAATCAGCCTAAGATTGCCCATTATAATCGGTCTACTCTTCTTAAGGATAAGGACCACATTTGTTTCGTTAATCTGAGAAGGTAACATTCCCTGCATAAAAGACCAACTTAACCACATCTTGCACAACAATATGCCAATTTTTTTTTTTTTTTTTATAATAGTCAGGGGTCATACCATCGGGGCTGGGAGCATTTTCGGGATGCATGTGAAAGAGGGCATCCTTAACTTCTTGTTCAGTCAGAGGCTTAAGAAGCTCTTTATTTTCATCTTCAGTAACTTTGCACGAAACACATGCCAACACCTCCTCCTGAAGAGTATTAGTAGAAGAGAAAAGCTAAGAAAAGTAGTTAACAATAAAAGTATCTAAGTTGTTGTCCCATTCCACCCAAGACTCGTCGTCATTTTTCAGCTGATAAATAGTATTATGCTTCCGTCTAGTTGAAGTAAAAGAGTGAAAATACTTGCTATTTTTGTCCCCATCCTTAAGCCAGAGTCGTTTAGAACGATGCTGCCAATAAACCTCTTTCTGATGCAATATCTCTATCAACTTCCTAGACTCTTTTGCATGTACAGTTGAATATAAGTGTTATCCTTTTGCTTTTTCAAGTGATGTAGATTAGCAGAACGATGTTTGATTCTTTCTCGAAACTGACCAGTTATCTCCTTACCCCATCTGGCAAGTTAGAGCTGCAATGATCCACCTTCCTGGCCAAACTAAAACCAGAGCACACAACCCATCTCTCATTCACGTTCTGCCCACACATGGCTTCGCGTAACCAAGCATTTTTTAAGCGAAAAGTAGGGTTGCAATTAGTGATAAACATCTGAACAAGAACCAACAAGAGATGGCATTGGTCCGACTGAGAAACCTCCAGATTCGTCAAAGTAGCAAAAAGGTGCTGAGCAACCCAAGAAGGAGACACTAACGCACGATCAATTTTAACTTCCACCCAATTTCGAGTACCCTTGCACACTCCAAAGTGAAAAGGATACCCTTGAAGCTCCATATACACTAAATGGTAGTCCGACACCACTTACTGGAAACGTTCTATTAGCCAGAACGGATAAGGAAGCCCACCGCTTTTATCCAATTCACTAAGCACAATATTAAGGTTGCCAATGAGGCACCAATAAAGTGAAGAAGACTGAAAAAGAGTGTGAATTCGATTCCAAGAACGTCTACATAAAGAATGATTGGGTCCATAAAAACTAGTCAAACGCCAATCCTCTCTACCCTCCTTCTGAACCACCACATCAATGTGATTCACTAAATAATCCAACAAAAAGGCCTCCTCTTTATTACACCAAAACATGGCTAAACCACCACTCCTCCCTTGTGGATCCACAACAATAAGACCCTCAAAATCCACATGCCTTCTAAACCTTTCCAAACCATTCTTCCTACAGATTGTTTCACAGAGAAACACAAAATCGGGTGTCTTTTGAGAGATAATCTCCTTAAGGAATTGAGTAGTCCATGGGTTACCAAGCTCATGGAAATTCCAAGACAAGATACTTATTGAGTTAGGCGGGTTTGTGTAACAAAACCCGCCTCCATCAAATTTTTTGAATTGCCATCTTCGTTTTGACCACTATCCGCCTCTTCCTCCCATTGGACCATCAATTCATCACCACCACTAGTACTTCTTCATTTAGGATTAGTAATGAACACCTCTTCCTCCAAACAAAGAAGTTCTTTACCATATCCCTTAGTATTCCTAGTACCGCCATGCCCATGGAGACCCGCATCTCCAACATCTAACCCCTCCTAAGAATCACAGAAACCAATAGAAGAGCTCCCTCCTTCATAATGAGTAGTGCCTGGAATCTTTAATCCACTCCGATGACCACTTGATTGGGTACCTTCCATTCTGGTAGAATCAAAGGCCACATTATTCTCACCAACATGCCCTCCCACTAGTGATGGATCATAAATGCCATTCTGAAGCCATTTGGACCCTATTGTGATGTTAGTGCGCCTTGGTGTAGCTCTCATCCATCTACCATATGGCTTCTCTATAGATTCCAGAGGTTGATCAAAAAGGCGCTCACAAAACTTCTTTGAATATCCAATTAAGCAAGAAATGACAAAAAAAAATTGGAGCTCGTTCGTATTTGAAGTTTATCCAACACCACTCACTCTTTGTCTTCATGATCTTCATTCTCCTTCTTAATGGAACCTCGATGTTGATTTTGACATAGACTCGCAAATAGTCCCTCCATACTCTACAGAAATTGTTCGGATTTGATTCAAGAAACGTACCAAGATCATTTCCAACATCCTGAACCACACTCTCGACCATAAACACAGGACGCTTATCATGAATTTGAACCCAAATGTCCACATGAAGAGGCTTTAACAATCTGGGATTATCATTCAGATTCAATCTTTCGAAGATCAATTGAGCTTGATTACATGTTCAGGGGCTATCATCAATGACCTTCTGAATGTCTACCTCATGATAAAATTGGAAGATGTAGAGGTTACATTTCAATTCTTTAACATACAATTCACGTCCTTACTTCCATAGTGTTTCCATCATGTGTTGCATAACTTGAAAATCTAGTGGTTTGTCCACCAAGAACCTGTAAAACGCCCTAAACTAGTACTTAATACAACATTCACATTTTCATTGGTTTATAAAAGAAAGCCACTTATTATAAAGGTTTCAGTGGGGTCTTGCTTAAAACATGCAAATTGGGCCCAATAGTTTTAAAAGAAAATATCAATTTTTATGCAAAGTTCCAAAACAACTAATAATTCAAGTCCCACTGATAAGTTTAAAAAAAGTCTCATAAAACATAACATTATTAAAAATGGTGTTTTTAATTGATCGTTTTTCGTCCATAAGATGCCCCCACGACATACACACCACGACGATAGAACTCCCCACATCACCACGCGTGCCACAAAGAAACCTATTTGCTACCTGGAAGGAAAAGTAAGGGGGTGAGCTAAAAGCCCAGTAAGGAAGTACAAACAACAAGCAAGTAAGATACAACAAATTACAAACATTATCATTCATCTTTATACATCATAGCATCATCATAAAATTGGCATCAACATCATAAACATAAACATATTCACTTCAACATAACATCATCATCATATCATAAACATAATAGCTTCATAACAAAATCACAAACATCACCAAACATCATAACATAATCATAAACAATTCCTTGTGAACATGGCCCGCTAACTTGTCCATGCCACCCTTTTGAGGTAAACAAGAGTCTCTGGTCCTTGAATAATCTCGGCGCTTCCGTCCATGGAGTTACGTCTTCATATCCTTAGTAACTCGGGTTACGTCTTCTTATCCTTAGCAACCCACTTTGACGTGTCACGTTCATCACGCTAACATCCATTCATATCATACAACGTTCATACAAGCCAACATATCATCACATTATGACATTCATAATTCATAACATTTCATTCACACAACAGTCTTACCATTCATAATATAACAATCATAAATTATATCTAACTTCTTTACCTTAGGTCCAAGCTAAGTAAAACCACAACTTCTCAACGAGCCTATACCATAATCAAAACGACATTCCTTAGCTTCACATAATTACTATTTTGCCCTCTCATATAACTCATGTGAGCATGGGCCATGCACACATGGTAGGAGTTGCACACAACATACAAATATGCTTAATTACACATAAGGTCATAAAAGAATAATGCTCATTCTACCTATATTGCATGCATGATCTTTCTATAAAAACTACATGGTTGCATAATAGACATAATTTTGGACGTAAAAGTGAATTTGCATGTAACATGCATACGTGGGAACATTGCGTAAATGTGGCGTTTAAAACGATAATTCCATGCATCTTACTTCTATCGTTTTAAAAATAATAGACTTGTAGCATGTTTTGTTTACCATTGTTTATCTTCTTAAAATTACTAGGTTGATTAAATCTCCTAAGACATTCTTTTTATTTCATAAAAACAATTTTATTTAGCCATTAAAATATATAAAAGACCCATTTATTATTTTTAAATTACAAAGAAAAGCAAAGGCATTGGAAATTATTTTAAAAAGAAAATACCTATGATTATCATGTCTCCTTAGAAAATAACAATTTTAATTTAAGTTAATAGAATTTCATAATTTGATGTGAGAAAAATAATAATTTTAAGTGTGGGAAAAATATATTTTGTTTGAATTATTTTTAATACTTAATTTTATGTAACATAAATTCATATGTGACAATTAAATAACTATTTAAAACTTTTTATACTAAACTTTCAGCCATTGTTTAAAAATCACAAGTGAATTAAATCCAACATTTTTCTTAATCTAATTAAAGAAAATCATAACTTGTAAAATAACCACTCATATTATGTTAAAAATATCACTTTTAAATTTTACCATTGTTTAGGTTATTTATTTATTTCAAAATACCAATCAAATTCATTTTATTGAAACACACTTTACATTTTTAAACAAAAATTCCAGCAATCAAATTTATCATTAAAACTCATATTTTCTCAAAAATATAACAAAAAATCTGTAGGTAATTATTTGTGCAAAAACATCATTTTAATAGTGAATTAGTGCACCATTTTATTTTCACAAATACCACATATCATCAGAGTCATTCTTATGCATACATATCCTTATTTCATCAATCTTTTTACCTTTTAATCACAAAATCAGCAAGCATAAATCACCATGAATTTTATCTTTTACCTCATACCTCATAAAATTCATACAAGATCATTCATGTTTCATACAGACAATAATTCACAAATCCTAACATGCTCTTATTATACAAATAATTCAAAGAACATAACTAACACATATTTATATATACAACCTTATAAAACCTTATTCTTTTTTCTAATGAGTTCATGCATGCAACCCAACAAAATAATAATAGAACATGCACGAATAACATAACACAAATCTTCATATACGCCTTTATATTAAACCTAACATGTTCCTATTATTTTTCATGCATACCATAATTTATTGATACATAATCTCATATACACCCTATCATGTTTCTAGATTCACAATTGATTTTAAAACATACAAGAAAAACAATCATGCTTGAACATCACCCCTAAGCCGAAGCACCTAAGATACCCAACAAGAATTTACACAAAATCCTCATCTATATACACATGAAACCTAGCATGTTTCTAACATGTATGAAACACAAGAAAATCAAACAACCCAATATGCCCAAACCCCATAGGCCGAAACCCTAAAAATCAACCTTCCCTTTCAAACTCATCACCATGAACATAAGAACATTATCATTCCAAAATTTCACACAAAAACATAACCATGCCTAGATCAAATCTCCCATTCATATAAACTATCAACACATAAACTAAAAAGGCCAATGGTTCATTACCTTTCTTGATTGATAGAATTAAGAACACAAGGTGACCAATACAAAATTTTTACCACCCCTTGTTCAAACTCTAGACTTGGTTTCTCTTCTCCTTCTTCTTCTTTCTTTCCTCCTTCTCTCTAGAAAATGGCAGCCCCTTCCCCTTTCTCTCTTAGCTCGCCACCCTCTCTCTTTCTTCCTCTCTTCAACACACGACAGCCCCAAGAGCATAATGCTCTTCCAATATTTCTATTACCTTTTTAACCTAGTTCTCTCCCATAATGACCCAATAAAAGAAAAAGGTAAGTTCCCTTTCTCTTTTTATTTTCTTTTAATTTCTTATTATTTTCTTTTATCACAATTGATATAGGAGATAAAATGGTGATCACATTCCTTTCCCAAAATAGCTATCTTCTTCAAATTTTGAATTTACTTGAATAATAAAATAAATGAAAAAACTCCTTTTCCTTTTCCACTCTAAGCCACACGCCCAAGCCTTGTTTCCCTTTCCTATTGTTATTTTTTTTTATCAATTAAATCAAATAAAATCTAATATAAGGAAATATGAAGTGTGTAGAAAATCTACACATGTGTACCGTGCTACCATGCACTAGCACACACTAAATCACTAGGGTATATCACTGTCTACCATGCACCTTAGTGCATTCAACAAAACCTTACATAATCACATTTTTAAAATAAAAATAAATAAATATCATTTAAAAAATAATTTCACAAAAATTCTACAAACAATTATAACAATTAAATAAAACAAACAACAACTAAATAAAATAAACAACATTTAAATAAAATAATTCACCACACTTAACACTTAAATAAAATAAAACACAAAAAAAATTTAATAACTAAATTTTTTTTTTGGTGCACTACAGAACCTTCCCACTTAATACAAGCTTGCATCAAGACTAAAGATTTTGGGCCCTACCGTGTTGTAGCAAAGACCGCCCTTTTCTTCTTCTTCTTCTTCAATTCTGCTCCTAGCATAACTTTCCTCCAAATCTCGAATACTCTGATCCACCGAACCCATATCTATAGACACGAAATAGAAAACCCCTACCCAAATCGCATAGCCATGTCACACAGACAAGACAACGATGGAAAACACAAGTAAAACTCTTTGCAAAAACGAGCCCTAACAGGGCCTCTCTCTCTATTATTGAATTTTATGCTAAATTTAGTGTTTAACCTACTTACAATTTGTACTTTTAACACTTCATACACAGCAGATCAATACACAGACATCTATGTCCAAGAGATAGTACGGTTGCATTGAATCCCTAAGACAATAGTATCTGATAGAGGATCGGTGTTTACATCAAGATTTTGGGGAAGCTTACAGGAAGCCATGGGTACTAAGTTAAGTCTTAGTACAGCTTTTCATCCTTAGACAGATGGTCAGTTTGAGCGCACCATACAAATTTTAGACGATATATTGCATGCTTGTGTACTTGATTTTGGAGGATCGTGGAATAAGTACTTACCGCTGATAGAATTCTCCTATAACAATAGCTACCAGTCAACAATTGGGATGGCGCCTTACGAGCTACTTTATGGAAGAAGGTGCCGATCACCGTTACATTGGGATGAGGTAGGAGAAAGGCAGCTCCTTGGTCCCGAAGCTATTAGAAAAGCTCAAGAAGCAGTAGCGCTGATTAGAAAGTGTATGCTCGCTGCTCAAAGTCGTCAGAAAAGCTATGCGGATGCCAAGCAGCTTGATGTGGAATTCAATGTCAGAGATCAAGTCTTCCTAAAGATATCTTCTATGAAAGGTGTAAAGCAGTTTGGGAAGAAAGGCAAGCTTAGTCCCCGTTTTATAGGTTCTTTTGAGATATTGGACAAAGTGGGAGCAGTTGCATATAGATTAGCCCTACCGCCAGCTCTAGCAGATAGCCACAATGTGTTCGACATCTCAATGCTGCGTAGATATGTGTCAGATCCATCTCACGTCCTCAAGTACGATATGATAGCACTCCAGAAAGACTTGAGTTACGAGAAACGACCGGCTAGCATCCTAGATAGAGGGATGAAGCAATTACGGTCCAAGAATATTCTGATAGTCAAAGTCCTATGGAGTAATAGTTCTGAACGAGAGGCAACGTGGGAGTTGGAGGAAGACATGCAAGGACGGTATCTGGAATTGTTTGGTAAGTAAATTTTGAGGACGAAATTCTTTTTTAGTAGGGGAGAATTGTAGAGTCCAAGAACTTTACTTAGCTAGTTAGATAGTAGTAGTAGTAGTAATAGCTAGTAGTAGTTATAGCATGTTTATGACTGTGGATTTTGGTTCAAGTCGGGACTTAGTTGAACACTCGTAGCAACACTTATAAATTTGATAAGTTTAACCTATAGTTTAAGAATATTAATTATAACATAATGTTTGATTAATATAGTTGATCATGAAGATGATATTTATTATACTATAAGGTTTAGATAGAACCAATAAGATCATGACACTTGTCATGTGCATGTTTATTGAGAAATTAAGTAATTTTGAGGAATAGTTTTATAAGAGGAATATTTGAAAATCCCTGAATCTGCCAGCAGCTTTAAAATCGTTATATGACTCAGTCAAAGCTGTTTACTCAATTCAAATTAGGCTGAAAAAGTGCAATTACGTGTATAATATTTTAGCGTATGCCGATATATCACAGCTCTAGGGGCGATACATTGCCACACAGGGAATACAAAAACACGTAACTTCGCACAAACGCTTTGACGAGCCTCGAGGATATAAGCCCAGGTGATATATCACCTACCATGGGCGATATATTGGCCCAAGGGCAAGTTTTTCAAATGGTTTTGAAACCAAGCTCATTTTAATCCTTAACCTCTTAGCAAGCCTATGAATCTTTTGACCGAGTCTTAAGCCTCTGCTGAACAAATGTTCAAATGCTTTTCAATTAAAATTCATTATTTTTATTCAAGCTAAAAGAAGATCTTTTCATCCTTGAACTCTATAAATAGGACCTAGCACCCAGCCATTTCTTTCATTCTTCAAGCTAAGTTCAGAGCCTTCAAGCTGCTAGGTTTACTTTAGAGTGTTAAACACTTGGGTTGGGATTATAAGCTTTATCATCTTCAGCTTATTAAACACTTGGGAAGTACGGTTAATAGTGTATTTTTCAATAACGAGGTGTAGTTCGGTTATAGCACATTCAAAGGTATTCCTATTCCTAGTTTATTTCTGTATGTTTCCTTAGTTTCTTATAGTTTTCTCTACTCAAATCCTAACTCGCTGTTTCTGATTATCTTGGTTAGGTATTTAAGTTCTTTGAACTTAAGAGTTCTTGTCGGTAAGTTTCTTCTCGGTGGTTTAGTTCATTTCTTTTCATCTCTTTCTTTTAGAAACTCACATTCTTATTGATGGTTTTTAGGAGTGTTCCAAATCTCGTCCTTGTTCTCATATCCCGGTATTGGTAAGGAAAATAGGATAGATCTTGTATGTTTATATGATATCTTATGCTTAAATGTTATTTTTATGTATAATATGTTATGATAAGTTTATGTTATAATATGTTATGTTATGATTCACCCTACCTCAAATATTAGACAGGGGATCTAGATGGGTTATCATATACTACCATGTGATCTACCCTACCTCAAATATTAGAAAGGGGACCTAGATGGGTTATCATATGCTACCATGTGATCTAACCTACCTCAAATATTAGACAGGGAACATAGATGGTTTATCACATGCCATAATAGCCATTAATAGTGTAGTCTTATGTGGTATGCATTTTTATAGTCATATGTTTATAGTTTATGTTTATGTGTATGTTTTATGCTTTTAGTAGATTTTCCTTGTTGGGTATTAGGCTCATTCCTTTATTTTTATATGTGCAGGAAAATAGCTATGGTGGTGGAAAGATTCTTGGCAGCTTGGGATTGTGGAGGAAGAATGGATTCGGTGGACTGCGTGAACGATTCGAGGACGATATTGTTTATAGTCTTTTTAATTATATTTTCTATGTATTTTCCGCACTTGGTTTTGTAACAAATTTATTAAGATTTAAGTTATGTTTTATTTTTAAAACAATGGGATCCCATACCACACCCCGCATTTTTATGTATTTCAACATTGCTTTTATAGTTTTTAATAGAATTATGAATGTTTTGTATGTATGTTTTCTTAAGAATAGTGTCTATGTATAAGCAGTTTTAATGGTCCAAAGTCTAGAATTAGTTGGGTCATTACACATGCAAATCATCAAATCACACCACCTTAACCTAAACCATAAAATTAACTCCAACGACCAATAAAATAACATATACAACTAGATCTACCAATATAAAATCATAAAACTTAAGAACAACAAAAAATTTCTACCTTTGATAGTTTTATCATGGAGATGTATTTTCCTTAGCTTCCTCAAACTCCCCCTTGTGCTCTACACTCTCAAAATCGAGACCCAAGTTCCACAGGTAGATTTTTAAGAAAAGGATTAGGGTAAAAAACATAGATGAGGAAGAAAATATACAACCTACAAAGATTTCTTACCTTGCTTTCACTAGATCACCAAAGTGCTAACTCCTTGGGGTACTACCTGCACAAGCCTCTCTTGAACCCTAGAACACAAGATCAAAGCCATGCATGCCTATTAGATCACATGAATGCAACATAAACCCTTAGGGTATCGGTTTTGAAAAGAAAGAGAGGAGAAAAAATGGAGTAGGGTTCGAAACGTATCCTTCCTTAGTGTGCTCTTTATCTCCTCCCTTCTTCAAGGGGGAATGAGTGCTCTTGACTCATGGAGAAAAAAATGGAAGAAATGGAGAATAGGGGGACTAGGGTTCGGTTTTGGGGGAGTGGAAATAGAAGAGGGTGTTTTTGTTTTCTTGAGAGAAAGGAAATTAAAAAAAAAAAAGGTTAGATGTGTAAGAATGGAATGATTAGGGTTAAGCCAGTGAGCGGGTGAGGCTCTTACACTTCCTATGGTAGGTGCCCTAGGCTCTTTAGAGTCCTAGGCATAGCCTTACTGCCCCCCCCCCCCCCCCCCCCTTCTCTCTCTCCTCCCTTGGAAAAGACATTTCTACCCTTGCTTTTTTTTACCTCTCTCCTTAGACACTCAAGGACCCTTTGGTAATTTTACTTATCTAAAATCCCCTAAAACTTTACCCTATAGTTTTTAAATATCACTTAGCTTAAATAATTAAATTAAATGTGACACAAAAATAAAATTTGTCACATAACACATAATTTCGGTAACTTTATCGAATTGACCAATATGCCCTTAGAGGCTCGAGCAAAAAATTCTCATTCTTAAGACCGGTTGATTGAAATTAAAACCACAATTAATTTTTCTTAAACTTATTGGCTCGACCATAAAGTTTCAGTGCCAGACAAAATTAATATTTTATGCTATAATATTTCCTATTTAATTAATTTGAGATTTTTACCCGATTAGGGTTTTTGCCCTGGTCCATGACCAAAGGTCTCGATTTCTAAAAAAACCGCACTTACCATAGTATGGATAACATTCAAATATCACAACTTCTTGTAACATAAAATGTTCCCCTGAAATAATACATAATACAGGAAATTAAAATACTCGAACTAGGGTTTGCTCGGTGTCCTAAACGCGGGGCGTTACACTAGCCATTAGTTTATATATAAATTTATGTTTGCTTTAATTTTTTTAATTAAATAATTAAAATTTGATCAAATAAACTTTGTAAATTCATACTTTTAATTTAGAATTTCTTAATATTGAATATTTTTTCTTAAAGAAAATTAGAAAAAATATTTAATTTTAAAATTAAAATTACCACATATAATATATAAATCAAAACATAAAAATACCAAAATTTAAACACTAAATTTAAAACTAATAAGAACATCAAATAATTTACTTTAAAACTATAATGCATCATATTTTTATTTGTAAATAGTGTGTATATAACCGATTATTGGTTTAATGATTTTTTTAAAATAAAAATTATGATATTATTTATTTCTTTTAAAAGTATAGACAATGTTTTGTCTTAATTTGTTTTTAAATAAGTTTGTATCATTCTTTTATAATATATGGCATTGTTTATTTATTTAAAATATAAATGATAATTAAAAAATGTAATAATTTATAAATAAAACTAAGTAAACATGCATTGCACGTTCCTTATTCTTAGAAATAAAAAAATTGGGACTTATTACATTGCTCCAAGAGAGCAACTAATAAATTCTTTATTGTGTCGCTCAAAGAATAATGTAACTAATTATGTCACTCAAAGATCAATGCAATACATTTAGAAAAAAAAAAAAGCAAATGAAACAAAAAAAAAACCAAACCTAAACCCTAATAATATTAATCATCCACCTCTCTTACTATATCCCTCTTTCATTGTCAATTGCGGTGGTGACTTTGATGCTAACCATGATGATAGTGCATCCTTTACTCTCTCAAAATAATTCCAAAGATCGCGGCAATAAGTCCCTCAATTCTCTAGTGGCTGCGACTTCGATGGTGTTGGGAACGATTTTCTAATATGTACAGAAAAAACGCAAAAGGTTGTAGACCCAGTTTTCGAATATTTATTTAAAACACACTTTTAAATATTGGATCTATTAATATATATATATATATACATTAATCTTAAATACATTGAAAAATAACATACCCGTTAAAAATCTATCAAGTGTTCTTACTATCTTTTAGTATTTATAAACGAACATCCAATCCAAACTTTTTTGTCAAGAACTCAAACCATGATATTCTGATACGTCTAAAAACATGTGTGGGCACAAAGAGAAAAATGAGTTTATTTGTGTTTCAAAATATATACATACTCAACATGTGAGACCTTTTGAATGGGCTTAGAGAAAATCAGGTTTTCTTTAAAGAGAAATAATTTTCTATTTATGAGTTTTCAAAATCAGAAGCTTGAGTGTACTCTCTAACCTAGAAAATAATATATCTACTCTAGAGTTTGTTAATTATAATCTTATTATTTAAATTAATTTAATTATTATTTATCTAAGAAAATAATAATTAAATAAATAAAAGAGACACATACTAAGTCAACACTCAGTGTACACGCCAGGCCTGTGATACATGTCACTACCAGGTAGCTTGTGTCATAACCTCTATTAATTATTTATCTAAAAAATAATTACCTAAAATTATCTTTTAAATTGACTTATTCAAATTGATATTTAAAATAAATATATGAATACCTGATAATCGTAATCTAATTAGGATTATCTTTTATTTAATTAATCAACTTAATAATTAATTATTTGAATAATCACAAATCCAAATTTAAATCCAATTTGAACTACTAGATTTATATCTTAGATTAAAATAAAAAACAATTAATTGAATTTTTTTTATTCTCTAATCTCTAAAATTATAAAACAAAGAATTTATTATTTAATTCTACTAATTTCAAAATTTAATAAATAATTAATTAACTAATTAATCTCAAATATCTTATAATTACATATTTGTCCAAAAAATAATTTTCTTTTCAATATGTATCCTACATATTTTTTTCTAGTTTTAACTCTTACTGTGAACAATATTAATATATAGAGCCGGTCAGGGGACCTAGGGATTTATAATTTGAAGCTCCAATAAATTTATATTATTAATTAAAACTCTTTAATGTAATAATCTTATTTATTAATCCCAATATTATTACAATAAAAATATGGGATTTCACTCTTGAAATTATAGACATAATATTTAATGAGTACTTTGTACTGTAACAAGTGTCGTCCATTGATATAATCATTACATACAATTCGATCCTCGATTAATGATTTATAACTAAAGCTAGGATAAGTTTATCGTTCACCTCTTTAATTATCTCTTTATCCTTAATTAAGTACCATTAATCTTACTAGTAAATAATTAATTCATAAACTAATTTATGAATTTGAGCTCAATAACCATTCAACTATAAAAGATTAACTTTTAAGGAAACTACTATTCAGTTCTTGAAGAAGAAGACATAGATTATATATATGTATATCTTGTCCCTAACCATTTAAATTAATGAGCCTCCAAAATAAAAGTTTTTAGTTTGATCATTCTGATAGATCCTAAAGGGTAAATCAAACTATTTATATAACATAAATAGGAGTTCACAATTATTGACAGTAAGAATTTGTCAACTAAGTTAGATTAAGGATTTTTTGAGATAAAAGAAATGAACTTAAATCGACTGATCTTCCCACAAACTCTCTGATATTTTAAAGAACTTATAACATGAACGTTAGAATGGAAAATGAAGAGAGAATGTAGAAAATATGTGTATTGCTTCACAATTGTTGGTTACAAAGTTCCAAAATTCGACCCCCTCCTCAGGTGAAGGGAGGTCATATTTATAGGACAACACTATTGGCTCGTTGTACATGGTGGTCCCGGGGAGACAAGGCCCTGCACATACATACTATAGGAGGTAGTGTGCTAGGGAAGTGGTGGTCGGCTCTGGTACATGCCAGGGGTATGCAGGAGAACCTCAACTTTAGTACCAGGTTCTATCCTCACCATCTGTCTAGTACGAGCGTCAAAGGTGTTGGGGTTTTATGCCCTAATTAAAACCCAAATTCTTTGTAATCTCATTTTATTATCAATAAAAGAATAAAAATTATTTTTTGACTTGGTCAATCACTTTGCTCATGTAACGACCCAAATTTATCAATGAGGCTTAAGGGCCTTGATTAGTGTGCTGGGAGGGCATAATTGGAATATATGTGATTTAATGATTAAAAGTATGCTATATGACTATTTGAATATCTGAGATGCATGACTATGTGTATTAATATGCATGTAGGCCTTGATTATGTTAGAAGGGCATAATTGTAATTTTGGCCCGTTGAGGGCATAACTGTATATATGTGATAATTGTTGAGACCACATTATTATGTGGATATATTTGTGATCTGTGATTCGAGAAAATCCTAGTGAGCAGGTTAACGAAAAAGTCACGGCGTGGATTTATACCTGGCTCGGGGCGAGCCTGGGGTGTAAAGGGGCATTTAGGGAATATATTGGGGTTAAATTTGATATTGAGGAATATAATTGATGATTAATTAGGTATCGAGAAGTAAGCGGAAAATATTAGAGACACTTGAGGAATTAGCGGGAATTGGGTGAAATGACCAAAATACCCCTAGGTGGATTAAAGAAGTTAGAGTTAAAGGGGAGGGTATTGTGGTCATTTGGGCTTATAAGAGATAGGCATAACTGTGGCTTTATGCTTAGTGGAGTTTGTAGAATGAAATAGAAGTCTGAAGGAAAGAAAAGAAAGAGAAAGAAGGGAAAGAAAGGCAAGGTCGATTTAGGCTTTTCTCCACCATTTTCTTGAGGTTTCTTGGAGCAAAGTTCAGAGGAGAGCTAGGTCAAGCTGAGCAATTAGGTTTCTGAGATAAGCTTGAGCAATTGGCAGGGCATTTCATTCAATGAAGGTAAGACTTTGAGGTTTTCTTCACTTTCTGGTTTCGGTGTAGAACTTTGATATCTAAGTAGAATTTGATGGGAATTCTAGGGAATTCAAGCCAAGGGTTTGAGGAGGAGGAAGCCAAGGAAGAGCAGAGGATAGCCTAACATCAACTTTCCAATCAAAGGTAAGGAACTTTGGTTTCAAGCTCTGAGATTTCTATGGTTTTTGCTGAGTTTCTGAGTTTAGGATCAACTATGGTGAATTCTATGTTTAAGGATGCATGTGATTGAGTTTGTATATTTGGGATGCTTGGGTTGAGTGGAGTGTGTTGATAAGCTTGTTTTCAAGTTTGGTTGAAGATTGGAAAAGCTTTGGTAAGGGTTGGCTCGGGGAAATCGCAGGAAGGAAAAATGCAGGGTGGCTGGTTCTGTGACTAGCGCTACAGCGCTAGCCTTTGGGCGCTGTAGCGCTAGGCTAGGTTGTCTAGGGGTTTTTGGGTTCTGCTTGTAGCGCTGTAGCGCCCTCCAAAGAGCGCTGCAGCACTACCCTGCTTCCAGAAAGGGATTTTTGAGTTATTTTCAAGGGTTTTGCCTGGGGGTTCGGGGTTCGATTCCACCACTCCGTTTGGTGGAATTAGAGCTTCCCGAGGGCTCGAGATTGGTCCCGAGGTTAGGTTTTGGACTTGAGGGTTGGTGATAATCCTGACCTATGGTTGTGACTAGGTGTGCGCTAGGGATCAAGAAAGATCGTGCTCAAGGATCAAAGTGAACAAAGCTAGCGAATTTAAAGGTAAGAAAACTGCACCCAGTTATATGTTTGTGATGGGACTAAGTGCTCCTGATATCTGTATAATGTCATAGATGGTATTATGCATGGGACATGTGATAAATGGCCTAAGGGTGCCGTATACAATATTTGCGCACAGGGCGCGGCTTGGCCACTGGTAGCCGAGGACAGCTTAATAATCACTCAGCTCGGTTTAAGCGGGTCGGAGTCAGTGGGATAAATAGAGGGTGCGGCCTAAGGGCGCTAACCCTAGTTATCATTTGTGATTAATTATTGATATGAAATGATATGTTTGGTATGCTGAATACTTGATTATCATGGACGTTTGGTTTAATGAGAACTTGCTTATGTGATATGAGATAGTGGATTGTTTATTGATTGGTTATGCTCTGTTGTTGTGTTTTCTTGCTGGGCCTTGGCCCACGGGTGCTACGTGGTGCAGGTAAAGGCAAAGGCAAGTTGGACCAATCCTGAGATGGAGAGCTGCGAGGCTGAATGTACATAGTCAGCTGTTCGGTCGCCATGGCCGAGGAGTGGATCAAGACAGGGAATGCCTAATAGTCTGTTTTGCCTTAGAATGGCTAATTACTATATTTAAATCTTGAATCTTTGTAAATGACTTTAATCGTTATATTTTTGGGATCCCGTGTAAACATAAAATGTATGTTTGTAAGAAATGCGACTTTTGAGACCAAAATCTTTTAACCCTAGTAATGACTTGATTAACAAGTCTAGCACTATTATAAACACACAGTGTAACGATCTTGGCTATCCAGGGCGTTACAACTTGGTATCAGAGCGTCCTAGGTTTATGGGTTCCTGAAGACTAGCTAGACATGTACATTCGTCGCAAAAGACAAGCTCGACTCAGGGTTTGGTAATTGTGTACACATGATTATGTGCTTAAATGATTTGAATGAGATATGACTGTTGATATCTGTTTGCTTATTAGGGAGCATGAGATACTGATAGGGCTTGGCCCTTGACTATTGCATGATGTTATTGAGGCGTGCTTATCAGCACTGCTATGCATGTGAATGAATGTATGGATGAATATTTGGATAAATTGCTATGAAATTGATTGCTTGTGAATGATTGAAGTTCTAGTGATGGATCATCAAAGGATTATTACCCTGTCATCATAGTCGGATTGTCGAGTCGTTGATTGTAGATTGACTTGGATAATTATGCATCCAAGAAAATCTACGCGACTAGCTGGCGGGTCCGAGACTAGAGATGATGATCAGGGCCATACCCCTCCGCTAGTCCCTGAGAACTGGCAGCAGCTTATGGTAGATATACAGGCCGGCTTCAGAGCCCAGATGAACAGATCCGAATTTTGTGGTAGCAGGCACCATCTAGGAGTGTTTCCCCCATTGTGCCACCTGCAGTGGTACCTGTTGTGCAGCCAGCTGAGGTTGGGAGCAAGTGGGAACCGTTGTATGAGCAGTTCAGGAAGCAACAACCCCCGATCTTTAAGGGTGGACCTGATCCACTGAAGGCTGAACAGTGGATGACTATGATTACTACCATTCTTGATTTTATGAGGGTAGAAGGACATGACAGAGTGGCCTGTGCCACATATATGCTGAGAGAGGATGCCCGAATCTGGTGGGAGGTGGATCACAGACCAAGGATGTTACTGTTTTGACTTGGGAATGATTTAAGGATCTATTCAGTCAGAAGTATTATAATGTTGCCATCGGGGCATCGAAAGTAAATGAGTTCGTGGGGCTAGTTCAGGGCAGTATGACAGTTACAGAGTATGCCCTAAAGTTTGACAGACTTGCGAAGTTCACACCAGATCTTGTGCTTACTGATGCAGCTAGGCAGGACAAATTAATTCGAGGGCTTAATGCTATGATTGCCCGAGATATGAGGATTACAACAGTTCCTGGAGGGACAACTTATGCCCAGGTTGTAGAAAAGGCTTTTACTATTGAGGAAGTGGAGAATAAGATATGGAGAGAGAGTGTAGTGAGGCGGGAGGGCCGCAGGGCGGTGCCTCCCTATGATGGTTCTGGTAGGGGCGGAGGCCCCAGTGATTTAAAGAGGAAGACCCTTGATGCTTCGATCGCTCCTGGTTCTGATAGGAGAGGTCGGGGTATTCAGGGTGGCCGTCAGGGAGGCGGTGATACATGGAGAACTTATCCTGACTGCACAAGGTGCAGAAGATACCATCCGGGCGAGTGTCGGGTTAAGGCCTGTTATGTGTATGTGGGGTGGTGGGACACCTCAAGAAAGATTGCCCGACAGTGAAGATGGGAGATGCGGGGAAGGTGGACAACTTGACTCCAACTCGAGGCCGAGGCTAGTCCCTCGGTAGTGACAGGTCAGCTTTCTAGTGCTAGCACTCCTTTTACTATATTGATTGACTCTGGTGCTACACACTCGTTTGTTTCTAGTAAGGTGATTGATAGACTGTGTAGACCTAGTGAGTATTGTGTTTCAGGGTTTGGGACTATTTTGCCTACAGGGGAACTGGTAGTATCTAAGAGGTGGATTAGAGCACTGCCAGTGATAGTTGATGATAGGGAGTTAACAATAGATTTGATTGAGTTGGGTATGGAGGACTTTGATATGATTCTAGGTATGGATTGGTTGGTTAGATATGGGGCCACCATTGACTGCAGGAAGAAGATGGTGACTTTTGAGCCAGAGGGCGAGGATCCCTTTGTTTTTGTGGGAGTGGTGCATGGACCCTGCATACCCAGGATATCGGCGTTGAGAGCCAGAGACCTGTTACAGGGTGGATGCATAGGCTTTCTGGCTAGTGTGGTGGATACCACCAAGGTTTCACCAGTAGGACCGGAGGATACCAGATTGGTTTGTGAGTTCTTGGATGTGTTTCTGGAGGACTTGCCAGGGCTGCCGCCGCGTAGAGAGATTCAGTTTGTTATTGAGTTGGCGCCAGGGACAGAGCCAATGTCGAGGGCACCATACAGGATGGCACCGGCGGAACTGAAGGAATTGAAGATACAGTTGCAGGAGCTTCTCGATTTGGGGTTTATCAGGCCTAGTTAATCGCCATGGGGTGCTCCAGTTTTATTAGTGGGGATTGATGTCCCGGAGGCTAGATCTTGGTTTGGAAACCTTTGTTGTTCATTTTATTGATGGTGTCCCATATTTGGTTATGACTAGGTGACTGCTAAAGGGCTAAAAGTCAGATCGTTCTCAAGGGTCGTTCTTTTATTCATTCTCACTCGAATCAGAGGTAAGAAAACTGCACCCTGTGTGTATGACATGCATGATTTTTGTTGACACATGTTTGTTGATAAATGTGGACATTGATTGCATATTAAATGCTAAACAGAGCTTGCTTACCTGTGTATGGCACTGATTAGTCAGGGACGACAATGGTCGCATATTACTGACCTGAGAGTCAGAAATGGCATAAGCATCCTGAACGCAGGGCTAATTAAAGATTAGATCTAATCGATATCAGTATTGAATGACTCTAGGAGCATTAATGATGGACCGACCCTAAGGTCGATGAAATTTATAAGCGCTTGACTAGTCTTGGACTAGTTACTCAGAGCCAGGGCCAAAGGCCTAGGTGACAGCTTGTCACATGGCTAGGGAGCGGAATCCCATGGTTATGACTCTATGGTCATGAGGTAGGTTATGTTGGTGACTAGTTCATCAAGCACCTATCCCGTTTAAGCTAGTTAAAGGTTCACTTTTTTGTAAAGCCCCGGTGACCCTATCGTCACATGGCTAATGGGAACGGAACCCACCTTTGTGACTTTTTAACTATCACTCATCTGTTTTGGACTGAAAGTCCTGAATGATTTTTATGATCATTGTTGATATTATATTCATGCGATATTGTGTTTTCTTGCTGGGCTTTGGCTCATGGGTGCTATGTGGTGCAGGTAAAGGGAAGGAAAAGCTCACCTAGCCCTGAGTGGAGAGCTTAGGTGGTGCTGTGTACATATGCGGCCGCTTAACCACCACAGCCAAGGAGTTCTCAGAGGAACTAGGGGGTTTACCCTTTTTTTTTTGCCGCTTAGGTCGGCGGGTTTGTATATTTGAAACAGTAATGACCATTTTGAGTTGTAATAATCTTGTAAATGTTTTTATAGGCCCATGAACAATTTTATGTATTAAATAAAATATATCATTTCTTTTTTATTGGTTTTCCACCTTAGCCTGTTAATAATACCTAGAAGCACGTTTTTAACCATAGAACTCGGGCAGTGAGTTAAATTTCTGGTTCACCGTAACTGTTCTGGGGTAACAAGGGCGTTACAACTAGCCTCTCACTTGGATACAACAAAAATCACCTGATACTTTTCAGGTGTTCCCATGGCGTTGAAATTTTTCCTAATCTGCCTCAACAATCTTTCAGCCATCATAGGGTCTTGCCCAACCTCAAACTCATGCATTTGAATCCAGTGGAAGATCTGGAAGTGATGACTTTGTCGAGCAGCTGGATCCATCTGTTTGGAAGGAAGGCCTCTTAGAGCCTCAAGAATGGCATTCATTGGGAATGCAGCTAGCTGAGGAGGAACCTCAGCCTCAGGGACTTCAGCTGCATGCCTTCTCCTGTTGCCCTTCCTCTCAGAGCCATTATCTTAGGTCTGAGAATTAAAAGCTAAATAGTTAGTGAGGAATGGATGTTTTCTACATACATATGCATTTATATATATTAAAATACTTTATTTTAAAATTAAATTAAATCTATTTGGTGACACACTCCAAGGTATTTAAACTCGGTGCTCTGATACCATTTTTCTGTCACGACTCGAGTCCTAGGCTGTGGCAGAATTGTAATGTCCATAACTTGGGTGGTGAAAGGTCAAACGTTGACCCTTGTTGGAAGATAACCATTATAAATTATCATTTAACTTATTCCCATTAGTATTATAATTATAAGTAAAAAATAATGGATTAAGTCCTATAATTATATATAAAAATATTAGTGATAAAATTAGGATCATCTATCATTATACATAGAACAATAATATTCCCACAGTTATATAATCACCAAAAAGTTAATGAAACACCAAAATAATAATTATCATCCATCATTCCTCAATCCTAACTTTTAGATAGCTAATTTAGAGAAACATACCATAAGGTTCCAAATCAAATACATATATAATGTGCAAAAGATAGGACTATGGCACTAAATAGAACTAGGCTAAACATTTTGGCTTCATCAATAATTCACCTTCCACATTAACATCACTTGGTTCCTGGAATTGGAGAGATATAGGGGGTGACCTTATGAAGGCCAGTAGGAAAGCAACTAATAACATAGGACCCAAAAAGTTTAATAAAACCCCTGCATTGTTAGCTTTTAAAAAAAACATACATCATCATGTATAAACCAAAATAGAGAGAAACCACACATAATCACAAGAGCATAGCTACACATGCACATCTCACCATCTATTAGATCCCTAGTTCTCATTACTCATCATAAAAAACGACACCCTAAACTGGGTAGTCGGACCTGATAACTACGACTCTCATCAATATAACCAAATGCAAGTATACATGAAAAGCAAGAAACATATTCCCTTTATATTTTAGAAAATTGGGCAGCATAACAACTGCATTTGAATAAAACTCCAAAATCATAACATGCATAAATAAGTGAACAAAAATATATTTGGCACTTAGTGCCCTCAGAACAGATCAGAAAATATTTTCAATTTTTCAAAAATTTTATAAATATCGAAATTGGAATATGTTTAATTCCATTCAATACGAGTAAAATAAGCCTAATATATAGTTAAGTTGAGTCCCTACCTCCTTAGAATTGTCAATTCGAGTCCAAAGCGACCATCCTAAGCTTAACGATGATCCTAGAGCAATTTAGTCCAATTTATACATTACGCTTGTCCTATGTGGATCAAATGAGAAACCGAGTATCATCATTGCATTCCTTATTAAAAATCGTGTCCAACAACATAAAATATTACTATAATTAAATTTTCATGTTCTGAAACTCAAACGAGCCTTGAATAGTGTCGACAGTGAGCGGTGTATCGGAAATGTCGACAAAGGTAGGCATGTAATATATCAAAATGACCACATCGGCGAGTAGATCACGTTAAGCCAACCATCGGTCCAAAAAGTGCTAAGACTCACCGGAAAGTTGTCAGAAAAATTGGCGGAGATACTCAAAATCTCGTCAGAGAAAAACAGGGAGTTGATCGAAATGGTTTAGTGGGTTTTGTTCCTCTCTCCACGCTGGTTCTAAAGGGACCAACCAACTGTCGAGAGGGGGTCAGATTTGGCCGGAAAACACAGTCAAAGTTGACAGACTAAAACTTTGACTGCCGATTTTGAACAGTTGACGGTGAGTTGGGTGGCGCCACTTGGTGGTTGAGGTCTCCGGAGCAAGGTGAATCCAATGAGCTACCACGTGTCAAAAATGGAGGTCGCTAGTGGTTTGGTCTTTGTGGTTGTGTGTTGTCGTGAAGAGAAGAAACAAAAAAGAAAAGAAGAGAAAGAGAAAGGGAAGAGAGAGAGAGAGAGAGCAGTTAGGGAAGGGAAGAAGAAAAGGGAGAAAGAAAAAAGAAAAAAAAACATTATAGACTTTGACTTAGATTTAAAAAACAAGCAGTTAGATTTTGACTTGGTGGGTTGCACCTTTATATAATAAAAAAACAAGCCTTTACAATAGTTGCTGGCGATGCACGCTCCAAGACGCCGACCTCCTCTTCACCTTCTGTTCTTTGTTGTGCTGAGAAAAAATTAAGAGAAAATTTGAAGCCCTAGCCCCAATTCGAAAGAGTGATGGTATTTGGGGTAGTTTTAGTTGACACTTATTAAGGGCCCACTTTGAGCATCCTTTTAGGACATTGAAAGTGTGTGTTTAAACATCTCCACTGCATTTTTTTCATTCTTAAATTCATTTACATCCTTTTAGGACCAACATAATTAATTAGGACACTCATTGTATGTTCTAAAATGTATTTCTTAAAGACTCTAAATGCCTCTCCTAATAAGTTCACAGATAATTTTAAAGGCTCGTATTTAGATGTGTGCTCTAGAAAAGTGACCCATAAGATGTATTTTGTAATAGTAAGACGCTTATCTACAGCGAATGCGGAAGCTAAGTCCTTCACTTACGTAAAACATCCTATGTTTTCTAAAAGATAAATTAACCAATTAATATATCCAATATAAATAATTACTAAGTCAACTAACCCTAATCTAGTTATGAGCTTTTATAATTAAATCTAGTCGTATTGAGCTATTATAGATGATCTATCATTTAAAGAATGTGAACCTACTTGTAATTGTCAGAAGGAGAATAAAAGTGTGTATTCATTCCTTGAAAAAGAGAGAGCACTGTACAGGGTTTATATAGCCGTTTTTAATAAAGAGAGGACACATGTCCAATACAAGAAAAACTAAAGGAGCCAAATTAGGAAAAGTAAAACTAATTAAAATGCTTAAATTAATTACAGTTTAACATCCCCCCTCAAACTCATGGGGCATGGAAGCACCGTGAGTTTGTTGCGTAACTCTTGAAAGCGGGAAGTAACAAGTGGTTTTGTGAGGCAGTCCGCAACTTGGTCCGTTGAAGGTGTGTATGATAAAGAAAGGGAGCCACGATTAACCCGTTCACGAACGAAATGATAATCGATCTCAACATGTTTAGTGCGAGCATGAAGAACCGGGTTCGAGGCCAAATGAATTGTACTCTTGTTGTCACAGTGAATCGTCGGAGGAGCAGGTAGAGAGAAACCAAGTTCACCGAGAAGAGAGTGAAGCCAGGTAACTTCGGAGACTCCATTGGCCATGGCACGATATTCACATTCAGTACTAGAACGGGAGACTACCTTTTGTTTAGCGGAAGACCAGGAAATGAGGTTGTGGCCCAAGAAGACACAGTAGGCGCTGGTGCTACGACGATCGTCGGGACACGAGGCCCAATCGACATCAGTAAAACAGTGGAGATCAAGGATGGAATCACGTTGAAGAAGAATGCCGAGATGGGCAGTGCCTTTGAGATATCGAAGAACCCGTTTAGCAGCTTGAAGATGGACGGTAGTTGGGGCATGAAGAGATTGACAAAGCTTGTTCACAGTGAAAGCAATGTCGGGACGAGTAAGCGCGCAATACTGTAAAGCCCCAACCAAACTGCGATAGGCCGTGGCATCAGATAGAGGGTCCCCATCATAAAGAGATAACGGGGTGAGGGAAATTGGGGTGGAGATAGGTTTGGAGTCCAAGAGAGCCGTTTTGGTGAGTAAGTCACGGATATATTTTGTCTGAGAGAGATGAAGACTAGAGGATGACCGATGTACCTGAATGCCGATAAAGAAATGCAAAGGACCCAAGTCTTTAACTGCAAATTGAGTGTTGAGATAGGTAATCAATGCAGCAATCTGTGAAGAGGAGGACCCCGTGACAATGATATCGTCCACATAGATAAGAAGAACGATGATGGCAGCTGAAGACTGATAAATGAATAGAGAAGTATCAGCTTTTGAAGCAGTGAACCCCCAAGTAATAAGAGCAGTACTTAACTTATGAAACCAGGCGCGAGGAGATTGTTTTAAACCATAGAGGGATTTGGATAACTTGCAGACATGGTGAGGATGATCGGTGTCAACAAAGCCCTCGGGTTGAGACATATATACGGTTGCAGTAAGGTCACCATGAAGGAACGCATTTTGAATGTCGAGCTGTGTGATAATCCAATCGTAAGAGACAGCCAAAGAAAGCACCAAACGAATGGAGTTTGGTTTGATAACGAGGCTAAAAGTCTCATGATAATCGAGGCCATGAATTTGGTGAAAGCCCTTGGCGACAAGGCGTGCCTTGTACCGTTCAACCAATCCATCGGCATTGAGTTTAATATGGTAGACCCATTTGCAACCAATGATTCTGCAGTCTGGAGGAGGGGGCACAAGAACCCATGTTCGTTGTTTCTTCAAAGCAGTAGCTTCAGTTTCCATAGCAGAATGCCAGTTGGGATTAGCACTGGCTTCTTTAAAGTTTGATGGTTCAATAGGAGTTCCTGCAGCTACACTCTAAAACAAACAGGGCTTGCGAATGCCCGATTTAGCTCTAGTTATCATGGGATGCAAATTAAAATGGGCAACAGTAGGTTCATGTGGGCTATGCAAATCTGCCATCAACGGAGTGTGGGAAGAAGAATGAGATGTTGAAGAAGAAGAAGCAGGGGATGCTTCGGTGGGGTCGAGTGGAAGTAATGGAGTTAGAGACCTGGAAGATTGGGAATAGGAGGAGGAATGAAGAGATGAATGAGAAGAATGAGAGGCTGATGTGATAGGAGGCGTTGGGGAAGGGGAAGAAGTTACATTCAGTATTGGAGTTGGAGATTGAGGAGAGAAGGGTAATGAAGTAATGACAGTATGAGACTTTGTAGGTGGTGGGGAGGGTGGTGAAGGAGTGGAGAATGGGAAATGAGTTTCATTAAAAATAACATGACGTGTAACAAATATGCGACCAGTTGAAGAGTGAAGGCATAGGTATCCTTTATGTTTGCTGCTGTAGCCGAGAAAGGTGCAAGGGGAAGAGCGAAATTCGAGTTTGTGAGTGTTGTAAGGACGGAGGAAGGGAAAACATTGGCAACCAAATATGCGAAGGAGGGAATAGTTTGGAGGCTTATTATAGAGAAGTTGATAGGGGCTGGAGTAATTGAGAGTTCGGGTAGGTAATCTATTGATCAAGTATATGGTAGTAGAGAAGGCATAGGGCCAAAAATGGAGAGGCATTTGAGCTTGGGCCAACAAAGTCAAGTCGGTTTCAACAACATGACGATTTTTACGTTCAACATGACCATTTTGCTGTGGAGTGTGAGGACAAGATATGTCGTGACGAATGCCATGCTGAGTAAAGAATGTGGAGAGGGTGCAGTATTCACCGCCCCAATCAGTACAAACAGTTTGGATGTGACTTTGAAACTGGGTAAAGACTAAATTCTTAAAAATTAGAAAAGTTTGGAATGCCTCATCTTTAGTTGTAAGTAAATAAAACCATGAGAATCGAGTATAATCATCAATGAACAATAAAAAATACTTTACTCCAGTAACAGCCGTGATAGGGGCAGGACCCCAAATATCGGAATGTATTAATTCAAAAGGCTTTGAAGCCCGAGATACAGAATTAGGAAAAACGAGTCTATGAGATTTGCCTAATTGACAAGCAGTACAAAATGCTAGGCAATCTTTTGGAGAAAATTTAAAATTACAAACAGACGAAACACGAGAAAGAACTTCTTGAGACGGATGACCCAAGCGAGAATGCCAAACATCGACAGAAGACTTGGAGGATAACAGCAGCTGTGGTGATGAAGAGGAGGGTGAAGCGGGCAGTGAGGGTAAGACTCGATAGATGCCTTGGTCAAGAAGGCCTTTGAGGAGGATGTTGTGATTGACCTGATTTTTAACAAAGAAATGAGTGGGGTGAAATTCAACATATGCATTATTATCAATACAAAGCTGAGAAACACTTAAGAGATTTTTGGACAGAGATGGTGAATGATAAACTTGACACAATTTGAGAATAGGAAAATGAGATGATGGTAAAAGTGCAGAACCCACATGTGAAATAGAAGCCAACTTACCATTACCCATTGTAATTTGATCATTACCGTGATACGGAGTCAGAGATTCCAAGAGATTCAAATCAGGGGTGAAATGGTGTGAAGCACCCGAGTCCATATACCATGCCAGGTCAGTGACTGCAGGGGAGGTGGAGGGAGTGGGTAACAGAGGTGGGTTTGGTGATGGCTGTTGTTGTTGTTGGGTAAAGTAGGCATTGAACTGACGGGGAGGAGGTTGAAATTGAAGGTTGGTCCGATGGTAGCAAGAAGAGGCAGCGTGACCGAGTTTGAAGCATATTTGGCATTTGGGAAGGCGCGGGGATGATCGAGGAGTGGAGTGAAGCCAAGGGGGAGGGGACCGTGGAGGGTGAGTATAAGGTTGTCGTGGTGGTTGGGAGGGGTGGGTAGATTGTGGACGAGAGGAGAGAGGGTACTGTTGGTGGTGGTTTGAGTGATTGGAATTTGGAAAACGAGAGGGAAACGAAGAGGATGAAGGGGTTTTAGGGCGTTGTTTGGGAAATGGTAGATTAGCAAAGTTGGCTTGAAGGGAGCTTATTGATGCGGCAGCCGTTTGACGGTCCAGGCGAGCTTCATAGCTTAACAGCAGAGCATGAACCTCCTCAATGGTGGGTTTGACAGGGCGAGCTAAAATCAGAGTCACAAACGCATTATACTCCGGTCCCAATCCGTTGAGCAGGTATGTTAAATGTTCTTGGTCTGAGATAGGTGCACCCACCGAAGCTAGTGTGTTGTAGAGGGACCGAAGTTTCTGGAGATAAGCGAACGCAGTAAGACCGTCCTTCTTTACGTTTTGCAGCGCCGTTCGAAAATCAGAGCTTCGAGCAAACGAAGCGGCAGTGTAGGTGCGTTCCAGTGATACCCAGATCTCGGCAGCTGTGGAGAAGCTTATGATTTGACCAAGCATTGAATCTGAAAGAGAAGCATAGAGCCAACTCATAAGAAGCCGATTGTACCTGTGCCATGATGTGAACTCGGGATTGACCTGGGTTGTATTCGAATCAATGAACTGTGGAGGGCAAAGAACCGAGCCATCAATGTACCCTTCAAGTCCATTGGCAATGATGATGTTTTGCATTTGCATCCTCCAAACAAGATAGTTGGTATCATCAAGCTTGACTGAGATTGTTTGATGGAGAGAGGAGATATTAGAGGGTAAAGAAGAAGAAGATGGAATAACAGAGGTTGGAGAAGTATTAGGGCTGGATGTATGAGGGAGGTTTGTATCAGTAGGGTTTTGTGTATCTGCACACTCCATTGGTGGGGTAGAGGTTGTACTAACAATTGATACCATGGGGAGCCGTTATGGTTCTGATACCATGTCAGAAGGAGAATAAAAGTGTGTATTCATTCCTTGAAAAAGAGAGAGCACTGTACATGGTTTATATAACCGTTTTTAATAAAGAGAGGACACATGTCCAATACAAGAAAAACTAAAGGAGCCAAATTAGGAAAAGTAAAACTAATTAAAATGCTTAAATTAATTACAGTTTAACAGTAATTTATTACAATTCTATTAGACCTAGATTCATTAGACTTTCTAATTCATTTTTAATATGGGCCTAAATTTTTAATTGAACCTAATTTATAAACAATTAATAACCTAAAGTTAAACACATTCATTCTACTTTCCTTAGTACTGGCGAGGATGACTTGAACTTGAACTCGTGGTTGAGAGTCTACATGATTCTAAGACTGGAACTGAAGGATGAGCATCCTATGCATCACTTCCACATTCTGAACTTTGGTTGACTGTTGTTTCTAAAAATAAGTAAACAAAGTAATAATATAATAAAAAATTGAGATAGGTAAAGCCAAAAAAGCGAATTTTTAAATTAGGAATAGAATGTCCGTGATATATATATTAAATATAAATAATGTATGAAACTAACATGGAATATTTTTTTTTCCCAAATAATATCTATTTTTTTTTTGTTTCTTAGTGAAGTTCTAATTAGAGGAAAAAGACTTCTCAGCCGAAAGAGGCCCGCTTCTCACATCATTTTTTGAAAGAAAAAGAAATGACAAGAAGGGCCCCTTCCATTGCATGCAGTGAGAAAAACGTTCGTATTTTTTATCATGTAATTTTTATGTAAAATTGACGTAAAAGTTTAAAAGTGATGGGAAAATCCTATATTAAAATAGTGTTTTGATATTTTCTTTGTCTGGTCATTTATGTTTTTTTTTATAGCAAAGAAGATGTAATTGAGAAAGAAACAATTAATTATAACCTGTAACTAGCTAGAGCAATTTTGCAATTATTTGGTGATAAGTATTGGATGGTTCAAATATGATCAGTAATTGGATGGTTCAAATATGATCAGTAGCAAGTGTCGTCTGGTTCCATGTGGGCAACGCATGAAAAGAAAGTTAAATGTCTTTTTGGGTCGCAGCGGCTCCCTTAATGTCTTACAAATCTCAATCTAATAGAGAAATCGAGTCAAGAAGGCCCCTATATATTAATGACTATATATCATTCTGCCCCTCTCCATAGATGAGCTTGTATTTATTTATATGTGGCCTATAATATAAATATATATATATACACATATATTTATATGTATACGTGTACAAAAAGTTAGGTTAATCATAAGTAGACGGTCGATGTGGGAGAGAAAAAGTGCAAAAAAATACTTGGTCTTCATTTTTGAGTGGGGATCGATCAGGGCTTATTAGCTGTCCAAAAAAAGATATTTTGAAGAGAAGAATCAAAAGCGCTTTATCAGAAAAGTTCATATATGTGGGCTCTGATGCTCTTTTGCATTGCATGTTCCACCAAACAATAACATACATGGTTGCCACACCAATGAACAAGAGGCCGTATGGATATGGGGGTACTGGATTCTTTTTTTTTTCTCTATCTCCACACCTAAGTATGTAGATTGCATTAATTATAAATTGTTTGTGGTTTAAATTAAGGTTTCCAAGTAGCTCTAATTATTCTACCCAAGGGAACCTTAATGACCCAAACAGATTTAGCAGTCTATATATATATAAATAAAAAAATAAAAAATAAATTCCATATACTCGAAAGTCTATGAAATCGGATAATGATCGATATGCTTACAATCCCACGTATCTATGGGATGGAACCACTATATTATTCCATAAAATTAATTAGATATATATTATTCGATATTTAGTATTTTCATGATAGGAACGTACGTATATTAATCGGCTGGATGTTTTGGTACATACATGATCAATTAATATATATACATATATATTTATTTAGGGCTCCATCTCTTCTGTTTCGGACAATGACTGGATACCTTATTTATATTTCTCTCGAACATTGCAAAGTTTTAAAAATTCAAGATGGATTTTTCCAATTACTCAAAACAAACGAAATGATAAGATTGGAATTTTTTTACTTTCGTTTATAAGTACTGCTATATAGTGAAGACAAAAACTTCTCCAAGTTGTATAGCATCGTACGGGAGCAAGTTCTATCGATCGATCCCGCATTGGATTAAAACACGTCACTTAAATATATCTTACGATCAGTATATTATCCTCCGATCGATTTTTTCGGTGTGATAATAGTATATAACTGTACTAAATAAAATATACTAATTCATATAAAAATTTCCCTTCCCATTATTGGGTTAGATTAATTCGAGATAGCATAAGGCCCCTCCAACCTCCAAACATACACACAACACATATAGCTGTAAGCTATCCTAATTAAGACTTCTGGCGTGAGATGTAACGTAAGTAATAATTTATTTTGGAATACCATTATAGTATAATAGTACTTGGAATAATATAAATATAAATATATATACATATATTTATTTAGAAAATTCCTCATGACCAACGTCCATAGCTACCGTAGGCTTCTTCGTCATCCCCCCTACCGGCCGACCAAATAAAATAAGAACCCTTGACAAATATAATTTTGCTTGGATGCATATAATTACAAAAACCTCTACTTCGTTTTACTTTTCTTTAATGGTTCTTTCATTTTATTTTATTTTCAAAAGTGAAATTGCTCCTTAATTTTAATTTTTGGTAATTAGGTATTATACATTTATTAGAGTTGCTTACGTTTTGTCACAAATCAATTTTTATATGAGATAGGTTTAATAGACATATATATTTTTAAATCAATTTTATACTATTTTTATACCATTGGATGAAACTAGATTCAAGCATACGGTCAAAATTAAATTATATATATTAATAACAATTAAATATCTCATATATATTTGTTTATTTTTACCTCTCAAATTTCAGCATTATATTTTTTCTTACTAACATGATGCCATGATTTTTAAAATAATTAATTTAGTTTCATTTTTTGTTTTTATCTAAAAAAAATTAAAATCATATAATAATCGTATCATTTTTTGCTTTTATTTTTTATTTATTTTTTTATCCTATTCTGACACATTAATTATATGTGGCACTAACAAATTGATATTTTTTGTGCCATACATATCATTGCCATATTATATATATTTATATATAATATATATACACTTAGAAGTGTTGAAAGGAAAATATGTGTTGTTTTATTATAAAATCGCATCAGTTATATTGTCCTTTAATTCCTTCGAAACCAAACATATATATACCACATAGTTATTTCTGCGTTTTATATATTTATATGCTTGTAATTAAGCCACCGAAACAAATTTCGTAAAGGCAAAACAATAGATTTGAAAAGTAAAAACAACCAAATATCTGGAGTTATAGCTACTAAAAATAATGTAGGTAAAACTATTTTCAAATGAAATAAATATAAACATTATCGTTTCATGAGTTCAATTTTCATTAATGTGTATATGCACTAGTGGGAGAAGCATGAGAGCTGAGTTGGAATATAGCATTCCTACAAAAATTGCATGAGAAGTCAGTTAAAAACTGACCTTTAAACGTTTATAAGTCAGTTCAGAATCGATCTCTCATGCAATGACATACCATGTAAACACATGGTAGATCGATTGTACCACTGACTTATGGTGTACAACATGGTAGGTTAGTTGTACAATCGACCTATGGTGTACAATATAGTCGTTGGTTAGACAACCGACCTGTGATGTTTTGCATCACAACTGGGTTTCTATACAGTCGACTTGTGGTGTTTTGTTTTTTTTTTCTTCATATTAACCTGTATATTTTTTTTCATATTAACTTGTAGGACATTCACACTATTGAAATCGAGCACCAAATTGAATAGAACAAATATCAAAATTACAATAAATTTTCAATTTCTAGATCTGTGAAAAATCAAACTCGAATCTAAACAAATTTACATATAAAGTTCACTGGTGTCAAAGGAGTTAGAGAACATATCTCAAATATGAGGGACATTTCTGCTCAACTAAAGAAGCTCGATGTAGTCATTCCTGAAACTTTCTTGGTTCACTAATCCTTAACAATCTTCCGCCTCAATAGAGGCCTTTCAAAATTTCCTACAACACACATAAGGACAAATGGAGTATCAATGAACTGATAACTATGTGTGCTCAAGAAAAAGCAAGGCTTCTACAGGAACAAGGTGAAAGTGCTCACATGGCCACCCAAGGAAAGAAACGCAAACCATCAAAGAATGACAAGGGGAAAGTAAAGTGTCTCCCCAAGGAGAAATAATAAAGAAGGTTTCCATCAAATGTTTTTTCTGCAAAAAGAAGGGACATGCGAAAAAGGAATGCGCCAAATTCAAGAAATAGATGGACGATAAAGGTAATCCAATTTTATTTGTATGTTATGAATCTAATATGGTTAATGTTAATATTAACACATGGTGGATTAATTCTGGATTAACAATTTACATTTCAAATTTCTTGCAGGGTTTACAAAACCTAAGGAAGCGAGTGGGAAGTGAGCAAAGCATCTTATCTGGAAACAAGATGGGCTCACATGTGGAGGCTATTGGAACGTGTCATTTAGTTTTAAGTAGCGGTTTTATTTTAAAATTAGAAAATACCTTTTATGTACCAAGTTTCTCTAGAAACTTGATTTCAGTTTCAAGACTTGTGCCTTTTGGATTTTCCTTTACATTTTCAGACAAATTTTTAATTTATATAATAAATCTGAATGTATTGGAAATAGTATTTTGTCTGATGGTATTTATTGCTTTAATTTACAAAACAATACCGCTTATAATACTGTGCATGTTCACGCTGGCAATAAAAGATGTGTTATTAATAAGAATTCCTCTACATTATGGCACCGGAGATTGGGACATATCTCCATTGATAGAATTAGAAGGTTAGTGAAAGATGGGGTACTCAATACCTTAGATTTTACTGATTTTGATACTTGTGTAGATTGCATTAAGTGAAATCATAAGCCTAAGAAAAATGGTGTCCATAGGAGTTCCAAACTATTAGAAATCATACATACTGATATATGTAGTCCAGACATTGACTCATATGGTCAGAAATACTTCATCTCCTTCATAGATGATTACTCACGCTACATGTATATCTACTTAATTCATAACAAAAGGGAATTGATAGATGTCTTTAAGATATTTATAGTTGAAGTAGAGAAACAATGCAACAAGCAAATTAAGATAGCGAGATCAGATAGAGGTGGAGAATATTATGGTAGATACACTGAAGATGAACAAGCACCTGACCCTTTCGCAAAGTTTCTTCAAGAAAATGGGATTGTTGCCCAATATACCATGCCCAGTACACCCGAGCAAAATGGTGTTGCAAAAAGGAGAAACCGAACATTGATTGACATGGTGTGGAGTATGCTTAGCAGCAACCCTAATCTTCCTAAATTCTTGTGGACTGAAGCTCTAAAGACATCCGTGTACATATTAAATCGAGTTCTAACCAAGGCAGTCTCAAGAACTCCCTTTGAATTATGGAAAGGTTGGAAACCGAGTTTGCAACATGTAAGCATTTGGGGATGCCCATCTGAAGAGAAGAAACTGGACCCAAGGACCATAAGTGGATACTTTATTCGATACGCTAAAAGGTCTAAATGTTACAAGTTTTATTGTCCATCTCATAGCACTAGGATTGCGGAATCAAGGAATGCAAAAATTCTTGAAAATGTCTTGATTAGTGGGAGTGATCAATCAAAGGACTTAGGTTCTGAGAAAGATCCTTCAAAACCTTCCACCTCAAGAGCAAGATTGATTGTGGTTGATAACACCCCTGAAGTCCAAATGGATACTGAACCACCACAACTAATTGTTGAAGATCCATAAGCCAATGATGAAGTTCGAATGGATCAAGTTGTTTAGGAGTTGCCTATAATTGTTGAACAACAAGTTGAACCACTCGCTCCCCAAGATCCTGCTGGTGTAGCCTTAAGAAGATCCACTAGGACAACAAAATTGGCGATACCTAGTGACTACGTTGTGTATTTGCAAGAATATGACTACAATATTGGAGCCGAAAGTGATCCAGAAACGTTTTCACAAACTATGAATAACAAAGAATCGAAGTTGTGGTACAATGCCACGAATGAAGAAATGAATTCTATGAAGAGAAACGAAGCCTGAGATCTTGTTGAGTTGCCTAATGGGGCGAGGGCTATTGGGTGTAAATGGGTCTTCAAAACAAAGAAATACTCATTAGGCAACATTGAGAGACACAAAGTGAGACTCATTGCTAAGGGATTCACTCAAAAAGAAGGAATTGGCTACACTGAGACATTTTCTCTGGTATCTAAGAAAGATTCCCTCAGAGTTTTACTGGCATTAGTTGCTCATTTCGATTTAGAGCTGCAGCAAATGGATGCGAAAACTGTCTTCCTAAATGGTGACCTAGAGGAGGAGGTATACATGAAACAACCAAAGAGATTCTCCTCTAGTGATTGTGAGCATTTGGTATGCAAACTTAAGAAGTCCATTTATGGTTTAAAACAAGCATCTCACCAATGGTATTTAAAATTCCATGATGTCATCTCTTCTTTTGGATTTGAAGAGAATGTCATTGATCAATATATATACCAGAAGGTCAGTGGGAGTAAGATTTGTTTTCTTGTTTTATATGTGGACGATATTCTTCTTACAACCAATGATAAGGGCATGCTACATGAGGTGAATCAATTTCTCTCAAAGAACTTTGAGATGAAGGATATGGGTGATGTGTCTTATGCCATTGGCATTATGATCCATCGAGATAGATTCAAAGGTATCTTAGGTCTATCTCAAGAAACCTACATTAACAAAGGTTTAGAGAGATTTCAGATGAAAGAATGTTCACCAAGTGTTGCTCCTATCGTTAAGGGTGATAAATTAAATTTTAGTCAGTGTCCAAAGAATGATTTTGAAAAGGAAGAAATGAATAACATTCCATAGGCTTCTGTTGTTGGAAGCTTAATGTATGCTCAAGTGTGCACAAGACTCGACATTGCCTTTGCTGTCAGAGTAACCCAGGGTTGGATCACTGGAAAGTTACGAGGTACCTTCAAGGTACTAAGGATTACAAACTCATGTTTAGACGAACCGATAACCTGGAAGTAGTTGGCTACTCAGATTCAAATTTTGCTAGTTGTACTAATTCACGTAAATCAACCTCTGGTTACGTGTTTACGTTTGCTGGTGGAGCTGTATCATGGAGGAGTAACAAACAAACCTTAACTGCTACTTCTACTATGGAAGTCCAGTTCGTTTCATGTTTTGAGGCTACATCACATGGTGTATGGCTAAAGAGTCTCATTTCAGGCCTTAGAGTTGTAGACTCCATATCTAGGCCATTAAGAATGTTCTGTGACAATTCAGCTGCTGTATTCATGGCTAAGAACAACAAAAGCGGTAGTCGAAGCAAGCACATCGACATAAAGTACTTAGCTGTAAGAGAACGTGTTAAAGAAAATAAAGTGGTCATTCAACACATTAGTACTAAATTGATGATTGTTGATCCTATGACGAAAATATTGCCACCTCATAAACTCAAGGATCATGTAGTGAACATGGGACTTGGTTCCCTTTTGTAAATTTATTGTACAAACTGAAGTTATTATCAATGAAGCTCTTATTTTGATGTTTTCTCATATTTATGTGCATTTTAATTTTATTTGAGAAAATTTTATAGGACCTGAATAAACATAGGGTTTCTTCGTTTAAGTACATAGCCCCATAAAGTACATTGTTATGTAATAAATAGATTTTAATACATAGAAGATAATACTCGCCATAAAAAGAGGACCTATCGCCACGATTCATGTGCTTATTATCTAACAGGGATAATCGTTGGGATTAAGTTATACATTAATTAAATGCTGACCAAGTGGGAGAATGTTGGGATATTTTATAGCGATATATATTAAATCTATTTGTTACAACTAATTGCTTTTTTATTCATTTAATATATCAAAATTAATGGTCAATATTTACCTATTAAGCCCAATATGAATTTCCTAATTAAATGGAGGAAATATCTCATTTAAGTTGAGAGAATATCTCAACCTCTGTAACTGTGGCAGTAACTCTGATGGTAGGTCTCACTCTATAAATATAGAGTACCAGTCCCCAAGCTCATTGCTCATTCTGACTTTTAATAACTCCATCTAAAGAGCTATAGTAAGAGTTTGGAAGCCTGTGTATTCGTTGTAATTTTTGTTTCTTTTATTTCCTAAATCTAAAGCTAGATCGAGATTATCAATAACAATAGCTGGAGGTATACATATTCATTCCTCTAAATTTATAAATAACAAGTTTATTCCACATTACGATTGTTATGCATCTAGATCGATTTTAATCTATGAGGACATACTTTGAGGAGTATACATGTAATGATGGTACTACTTAGAAAGACAAGGTTCAAAAATTGTCTTATGTATGTCGGAGACTTACTCAATGAGACTGGAGATCAGCACTAAGGTTTGTAAATTTAATTCGAACAAGTTTTAAGAAGCTAGGCCTATCCTTTTTGTATAGGGTCAAACAGACTTCTTTTTCACACAGTAAAATTAAAGCTCAAAGTTATGGGAACATGCACGCAAGTCTACAGTAGACAACAAAAGCACAACTCAAAGTTATGCACAAGTGTTTTACTAAAATATATTTTGGAACATGCAAAGTTATGGGAACATGCACGCAAGTCTACAGTAGACAACAAAAGCACAACTCAAAGTTATGCACAAGTGCTTTACTAAAATATATTTTGGAACATGCATTTCTACACTTTCTTCTTTTTTTTTTTTTTTTTGGGGGGGGGGGGGGGGGTTGAATGTCAATTCATAATTATTTTAGTAGAGTGACACTTACAATGCAAGAAACTATTTATACATCAATACCATTATTAATACAAAATCTTAGTGGATTATGATAGAGCACTTAATTAGCACTGCATCTTGGATACACTAATCTAAACAATTTTATAATGATATATGCATAAATGCACAGTTTGAAAGTGAACGAGAATGAGAAGAGTTATATGGATTTGGATTTGTGGTATTGGTGCTAATCACAGGATAGAGGTTACTTTAGTTTGTACATCATCACCACGAAATGATACAAGAGATTAGAAATGGTAACTTTCATCACGGATCTATTTCCCGTCAATAACATTGCATTTCACAATCAAACTATTGGATTTTAAATATCATTACTAGAAATTATAGGTTGAATACTCCGGAACAAATAGAAATATCCACTGAATCTAACTCGACCACTTACAATAACTATATCCAAGAAAAAACTGAAAACCCCATCCCCAATAACATCCTTCTCCACGCCTTCTACTTTAAAAACCTCTGCAAATATCATATTAATCACACTACAGATTTCAAGTTTCAACATTATAAATATGGATTTGATTTGATGAAATCTCAAAAGAGTCTAAACCCAAAATAAAACCATTAACACAATTTCAAAAATATGATTACATTTTAATTAAATAATTACTTCCAGAAAATCAATAAACAATAGTGTTGCCGGAGTAGAGAACAACCCACTCATGAATTAGGGATTTTGGAAAGAAAATTTGAAAAAAATGCTTAGCTTACGTTACAAAGTCTTGATACCTGGAGTTCACCCATACTACCCTTGGAGTTCACCCATGCTAAATTTCACCTTAGAAGATGTAAGAGGAGGCTGGAAATTATATATTAAAATTAAAAGTATTAATAAAAAATAATTTAAAATTTGTTTTAATTTTGATAAAAATAATATATATCAGTTTTGCGCCGACAAAAGACAAAGTCGGTAAAATGAACCAACATTTATTGGTGTAATCATAAACTTTTGTCCACGCATTGTAACGTCGGCAAAAAGATTTTGCTAGCGCAATTTTACGTCGGCAAAAGTGATGACCATTGCCAACATTTTTTTATGCTGCCAAAAATGTTGACTTTTGCTGGCGTGATGTTGCGCGAGCAAAGGATTTGACTTTTGCTAGCACAAAAGTGTGTCAAAAAAAGTGTTTTTCACTATTCTGTGTAAACAATTTTTCTCGGTGTGCCACTTTTTTTGTCGGCTAATTTTTCGCTGACAAAAATCTTATTACTAGCTGTTGACTGTGTTTTTAGCCAACGACGTGAGAACGTAAAAAACGATAAATCTTCAGGAGAATTTAAACGACACAGATAGTTTAATCAAGAAAAATAAATAACACAGGAGATTTTATAGTGGTTCAGCCCCGATCAGTCGGTAATAGCCTAATCCACTTAGAGTTGTGATTATAGATCTATACTCAAGATCAGATGGACTGAGCCAACTGAGTTTCTTCAGTACAGATTGCAAAAATACAAGAATCCTTTCAAATACCAGCGCTTTCTCTCTCTGGAATACTCAAACCCAAATTTTCTCTCTCTAGAATACTCAGACCCAAATCTCCCAAAAGTCTAGAAAGAAGAATAAGAAGCCCCTCTAATCCCATAAGCCCGCTATTTATAGGCTTAGGATCATACATCTGATATCCCCTAGAATCGGGATATTTTATTATATTTATTACATTTAAATTACAAAAAAACATTCAAAATGTAACAAAACCCCTCATTTGTGGGAAGAATGAGAGATTCCCGCGTATCTTGTTGAAGTTGTTTCTGGGAATCTTGACTTAGTCCTCCTCTAGCTAGTTGATCCACCTCACCTCCACTCTGGTCGATCATACACATGCTGGTCGGACATACACTTGCTGGTATGACATGCAAGTGCTGGACATGCACTTCTCTCCTCTAACATGACACTCTCCTCTAGCATGCCATTTCTTTATTTGGACAACCATGCACTGGTTGGACATATGCGCAAAGACCAAATTCTTGGTCTCTCCTCGAACTACATCCTTGGGGTCTCCTAGGACCACTCTCTTGGGGTCTCCTAGGACCACTCTCTTGGTTCTCCTCGGACCAAAGTCCCTTGGGCTCTCCCCAGACCACATCCTTGGGATCTCCTAGGATGCACTCTCCTTAGCTCTCCTAGGATGCACTCTCCTTAGCTCTCCTAGGACCACCCCCTTGGGGTCTCCTCGGACCACACCCTTGGGGTCTCCTAGGATGCACTTAGCTTGGTTATGACATCTTTCAAGCAGTCCAAACTCTTCACCAGTCTACCGGGTCACTTTATCACAACTCTGAGGAGTCAATGTATTTATTGACTATTAATCTGTCTTTTACTGACCATGCACTGCCACTCGTCACCTTTATTGCCACGTCATTGATCTCCAATTTTTGGGGATAACACTAGCGAACTTTCGCCGTCACCCTTTGCTAATGCAAAAATGCATTGAAAAAGGCCAAAGGACTTTTGTCGGTGAAAAATGGGACTTTTGCCGCGCAAAAATGCGCTTGTAAAAGCCTTTTTTTTTGTAGTGATTCTCCCTATCTCTGTCGCTCGACATCTTCAACAAAAATAATCAAGAAAAATTTAAATATCATCTAAGACAATTCAAATTGAGGGAAATTATAGTTAAAATTTCATGGCTGTCTATCTCCTTAATTATCACTAAGTGACAATAATATCTTATCTTTGGCAAAAATAAATATTTATAATTATTAAGGAAAATGTAGTTAATTATAATCTTTTTTTTTTTTCAAAATATCAAATTATGATGTGTTATGAAAGAATAAATAGTAAATACCATTTTGGTCCCTATATTTTGGAAAAGTTACCGATCGGGCCCTCTATTTTGTTAAATGACAATTTAGACCCTGCGTTTTACAATGTGGAATAAAATGATACCCTGAGCCCAATTTCGGTCAAACTTTTTTTTAATATGACCAAAATATCCCCAAGCTTTTGTAATTAATGAATTAATTAAATAATTCAAAATATATTTTAAAATAAAAAATAACTTAAATTAATTAAAAAAATAAACTTAAAAAAAACAAATCAAAATTAAAATCCTACACTTAAAAACCAAAAATTAAAATCAAACTCTTAATTCTTAAAACTAAAAAGTAAATTAAGAACCCTAAAATCTCAAACGGATACAACCATTTTTTTTTATTGTTCTTCTTCCCCACACTCTTTTTCTTCTTGTTGTTCTCAGATTTGGCCGGAGCTCTAAGCTGGAAATCTGGAGATCTCGAGTTGGTGGCGGAGATGCATGACGGCGGCCTGACTCCCTCGACGACAATAGATATGCTCACACCAAGTCGCTTGGCTCCCTCGATAGCGATAGATATGGTCATGCGAGACCTTGGGTGCCAGTCTAGAGTTGGTAGCGGAGATGTACGACGACGACATTGCTCCTTCAACAACAAAAAATATGGTCATGCGAAGTCGCTTGGCTCCCTCGACAGCAGCAGAACTGGTCACGTGTGAACTTGGGTGTCGCTCTCTTCTCCCTTTCTTTTTTCTATTGTTCTTCCTCTTCCACCTCTCTCTTATTCTTCATACTACTCAGGTCAATGGCGGAAGCTTGGTGTTGGCGACCATTGCAGAGGCTCTGAGCTGCGATATGGTTGAAGGAGCGGGGGTTAAGCAAAGTTGGAGGAGTAGGGGCTCAGGCAGCTGAGTTTCTATTATTCGATCTATGAAAGTTTTACATTATTTTAGTGATATTATTGGATTATGGGTGTACTTTTGGGAGATGTTCGGGTGTTGAATGATTTTGGGATAATTTGAGATTTTGATTTTTGAATGTCTGTGTTTTGAAGATTTGAATGTTTTTTAAGATCTAAATTGTTGATTTTAATCAAGTAATATATTTTTTATTTTAAAATTAATTTAATTTATTTTTTATTTTAAAACATATTTTGAATTATTTAATTAATTCATTAATTAATAAAATTCGGGGGTATTTTGGTCATATTAAAAAAAGTTTGACCGAAATTGGGCTCAAGGTATCATTTTGTAAAACGCAGGGTCCAAATTGTCATTTAACAAAATAGAGGGTCCAATCGGTAACTTTTGCAAAACACAGGGTCCAAAATAGTATTTACCCAAGAATAAGTTATTACGTCTTATGCAATATTATTTTTTAGCTTATGAGTAAATTAGTAATATAATTTTATTTTTAATAATTTAATAATTAATTACAATATCTTTATAATATTATTTAATTACTTATTTATTTTTGTTTACCTAAAAATGGACTACCTGATGACGCGGCAGGATTGGCCTACACGTGGGATGCACGTGGCAATTTTAAGTGAGTATAATATGTTTGACTATCTACGAGAAGAGCATTGGCTTATCAGACATCATAGTTATGGGCAACCAGCCTGGTCGCATATATTCATTTATTTCCTTCAAATATGTGATCTTGTAATTACGTATTGATTGTAATTTCTATTATTATTTATATACGTCTGTATTAAATGTAATTATGGCCCATTGGCCCATGTAAAACTCCTTGAGTCTATAAATAAAAATTAAAGGGCTCAAGAGGGGGGACTTTTGAAACTTGGAACTTTTGAGCTTGGGAATTCTTAGAGAGAAAGATAGTGTTTTTATCCACCACAATTGTATTTGTCTGGGATCTGGTAAAACTCGTGAACCCTATTTCATTGATCACTGTTCTTGGAATTCTACATCAATAAGAACACTAAGTGGACGTAAGTCATTACCATTGATTGGGGTCGAACCACTATAAATTGTTTGTGTCGTTTATCTTTTCGTCTTGATTTCATCTCATTTTCATCTTATTTTCTATCGTTTTATCTAACTTTGTGTCGTTGACCATTTCGAGGGTCCACATTTTGGTGCTTTCATTGAGAGCGAAACTCAAGACCTCTGAAAAAGATCAAATGGCGAAAGCATCATGAAAGACGGGAAAAACTTCTGGTGTCGCACCAACCCAACCTCTTCCACAAAACGTGGCGGAGGATGAGCCACAAGTGGGGTTTGAAGTGGAGGAAATGGATTTTGAGACCTTCAGGACAACATTGATTGCGTTACACGAAGAGTTTGCCAATCTGAGGGCTAATAAGGAGAATGTGGCTGAAACAATGGCGTTGCAGCAGAGAGGAATTGATCGGCAACCTCAAGAGTTGAATGAGCAGCAGGGTGACATGGACCACTGACAGAGGGAAGCTACTGCCGTTCTAGAGGCAGCCATTCAATTGGCCTGGGGACAACCTGCCCCAACCTCTCCCCGGCAACAACGCCAAAAACTTGATCATGAAAATCTATACACGCAAGTATACGTGGTCGAATCAAGTAATATATGATAAATAGAGTGTCGATCCCACGAGGACTGATTTCCAAATACCACTAATTTATTTTCAAATTCTATTGGGTGAATTAAAATTTAATTGAATAATTAAAAGTAAAAGGAATACTATAAACTATGAACAAAAATTAAATAACTGGAAACAAAACAATGAATCAACTAATTAAAATTCAATAATAAAAAGCCTAGGAATTAATTTCATCAACTGTTCATTCTATTATTTTTAATAATCAATTCTAAATCTCTTCTTTCTATTCTAATAGCAGGTTAATATAATCGATTCCTATTCTTTTTCAAGATATAAGATCTTAATCTATATGCAGGTTTTCTACATTTCTGTGACAAACTTGAACATATAAAAAGCATTAAACATGGAAACTTAATTACTACACAATTCATACAAGTACTTTCGTCCAATATGCAACCTCTGTCTATACAATGATAGCATATTCAATTCTCGTCTTTCGAATTTTGAATCAAAACCATTAAATCAAGTAAATAGTGATAAAGTATTTACTAGCATTAAACGGACATCATATAGATTAGAATAGAGAAGAAGTATCAATAGAATATATAAATAAAATGAAATAGAAGTCCCAGTTACTACATTAAAATCTGAAAAACGCGTATACAGCATGTGGATGCTCAAAACTCCGCGCTTATGAAAGGTACAAAACACGTGCTAAGGTCCCAAAAGTGCTTAAGTATGTACCTATGCTTACGCCCCCAAATGAGTATTGATAAACCTTTCTGAATGAAACTCTGGCAGGTGAGCTGTACAGGATCCCCGTCGCATGCCTCGCGCGCCCGCAGCTGCCCACGCAGCCTCGCGCCTCGCACCCCGCAGCTGCCCAGGAGACCTCGCGCGCTCGCAGCTGCCCAGGCAGCCTCACACCTCGCCTAAGCCAGTGCCTCGCGCGCCCGCAGTTGCCCAGGCGGTCTCGCACCTCGCGTGCCCGCAGCTGCCCAGGTGGCTTCGCGCCTCGCCCAGGCCAGCGCCTCGCACGCCCACAGCTACCCAGGTGGTCTCGCGCCTCACGCGCTCATGGCCCAGTAACACGGGCCTCGCGGGATGGTGCCTCGCCCACACCTTGGCCACGCGCACCCATGGCCCAGCAACATGGGCCTCACGAGACGATGTCTCACCCACACCTCGGCTACGTGCTTAAAGCATCCCAGGTGTCTCGCACCCTGCACCTCAAGTGGATGTCTCCCATGAAGACCTATCACTACAACAAAAGCCCATTTCCATAACACAAAATTTTAACACTTTTAAAAAAGAGTTATAATATATATAAGTTTATATGCATATAGGCGGGACTTAATGTAGTTTGGCGCCTAATTTTCCCCCCAGCCCCAAAATTTTTCACACGGTCCAAAATCATCCTCTCTCCTTCTCTGTCATTATTTCCTTCTCTCTCATAATTCAGATCTCTCTTTCTCTTTCTTTTCTTCTTTTTCCTCATCTTTCTCTCTCCTCTCTTTCTCCCACTAGACCTCTCCTTCACTCTTTCTCTCTCGCCTGTCTCTTTGTGGAGCCCGACTGCCACCCTCCCCTACACGCGCTGGCTAGGGATCTTCAGAGGCTGTCGAAGCTTCAACCCACGCGGGCCATCGTCGTATTCCTATTCCTATTCTCTTTCGTTTTTCATTGTATTTACATAGATTTCTCTCTCTCTCTCTCCCTACTTTCTCTCAAGTCTTCTACTTCGACGTCGGCGAGAATAGAAGGGGTCATTTCCTCAAGGTACTCTCTGCGTTGACCTTATCATCCTTTTTGCCTTTGGCTTTTTCAAACTATGCAGGTATATAAGTACCTTATCATACTGTGTTTATACAAGTCTCTGTACATTCTTACATAATACATATCTATATTTATAAGTGAGCTAGGATTGTTGAATGTGGAGTGTGTGAGCTGTGATTGAGTGAGATGTGAGTATTTTTTGGACTCATTTGGGGGTTTCGATGCCCTAATGGGTTGAATTTCGGGACACCATTGTTAATTTTTTATTATTATTATTTGTTTATGTTCTTTAATCTTTGATCTCTATCGTGTATTTGATCTCTTTTCTTTAGCCTTTATACAACTCTGCTATGTAAATTTTTTATTTCTAAATTATTTTCGGAGAAGCTTACTTCTGTCAAGTTACAGACACTCACTCATCAGGAGAAGCTTGCTTTCTGGATCAATATCTATAATTCTTGCATGATGAACGTAAATAGATGACCTCATCTAGTACTCATAGCTTCTTTTTGTTTCTTTTATGTATATTTTCTAAAGTTGTCATAAGTAAAATAAAAGCACTATTTTACTGTACGCATTCCTGGACCATGGAATACCAGAGAGTCCTGAAATGGTTGTTGCCTTGATGCAAAAGGTATGGAATATTATAGTATCAAAGTTTTGCTGGATTGTCATTTCCTTGTGGTGTAATACATTGTTAATTTTTGCTCTGTATTTATATGTTGGTTGTGTGTTTTCATCCGCAGATGCTATATAAAGTTGTATGATTCCCCTCCAAAGTCAACCATTGAGGAAGATGATGAGATGTCCAAGTTGCCTCCTTCTCAGAAAAAGAAAATGAGGCCAAAATTGAGAAAAGCAGAGGCTCGAGCTAAGAATGTAATGTTTCTGACTTCTGTATATTTTTGGACCATTCCCCTACATTTATTTTTATCCTAATGTTTAGCATTCTTTTAGGAGGCTGAAGGTAAAAATGAAGAATCCAATGCTAATAGTGTCTCAAGTGATATGCGATAGTTTAACAAATTTGTCTCAAGTGATATGCGATAGTTTAACAAATTTGTTGGTTAAATGTCCATTGCCATGACTTGAGATAATGACAAGTGATATGCGATAGTTCAACAAGGTAAGATTGATTTTTTTTAATATTGATGTTAGTATAAGATATGTTCGGTAGATTACGTGTTCTTATTTTATTTTGATAATGTGGTGTTTTTGGTGCTGTAGATGATGTTGCAATCACTAAGGCTTTGGGGTTGCACAAGATTAAGAAACGTTAATGGGTTATTCTAAAACTTAAGCAGACTGTGATGGTGGGCGTGGATTGATAAGCTAAGCTCGGTAATAATAGTTTGTGTTACTAAGCATTTGTCTAGTCTACATTATAGCCCCTCCTCTGTTTTCCAACGTGCCCATCACTTGAATATAACAACTTTTTATTTTTTTCTATCTGTAAATCAATCAAATACCTCTTGTATTATTAATTAAGCGTTGTTAGAGTATAGATGCATAAAAAAGATGTAAAAATACAACTGTCTATGACTACTAATGCTGATATATATACATATTATAACTACTATCCCAAATCCTTTCTTGGAGCTATCAGCTGCTATGCTTCTGCAGCTGATAGCTAGTGATGCCAGTAGTATGTGGCTGATATCTAATTTCTCTCATGTTTGTTTTTAATTTTTGGGTTATTGAATCATTTTTTTCTTTTATATTTTTGTGTAAATCTGGGTTTGAATTATTGTGATATGGTCTTGAGTATAGATAGGTGATTATTTTTGAATGGTAATGGATTTGTGATTTTCTTAATATGGTTTTGAATTTGAAATTTGTGAATTGAGAATTTGGATTATTGAAGTTAGTGATTTGTAATACTGATTTTTGTTTGTTAAAAATGAGATTCTAGGTATTTGTTTTAAGCATCAATCTGAGTTTTTTTGGTTTTGTGTTGCTTTAATTTAATATAGTTGCTTCAACATGAGTTTTTCAGGGTATTTTAATAGCATGATAAAAGCTTTTATTACTGGGTATAAGGTGAGGAAGAAGAACCAAAAGATCAGTGGAAGGGAAGTAGAAGAAGAAAGAAATGAAAGAAAGGGAAAGAGAGATATCGGGTAAACAAAATCAGTTTTGATTTTTGTAATTAATTATATTTGTTTATGCTTTAATATAATCCTTATGATTATACAATAAAAAAGTTGCCACTTGATTTATTATATTACTAATTTGCCATATTGTTTTGGTAAATGTCTAATATTGGAGTTTTCTATTGGTGTTAGACTTTGCTTTAGTAAATATTTTAGCACATGTAATTGAACTGAATTTAATAATTTTTAATTATGAATTGAACAAGCCAAACCAATATTGAAACAAGGAGAAATTGAAAAACTGATTGATCCAAAGTTGGGAGGGGCCTATGATGTTACTCAGCTGAAAAGACTTGCCTTTGCTGCATCACTTTGCATAAGGTCACTCACAAAATGGTGGCCTACCATCACCAAGGTATTAAAAAAACCCTTTTAATGACATACCATATATCTATATGTATGTATATATATTATACTAATACTATAATAAACCTCTGCTAAATGGTATTTAAAAAATCATGATTCATATCAATAGAATAGCAAAACTTGTTGCTTATTCTTGCATGGTATCTATCTAGGCCATTGTTGAGAGGAAATGATATTATATTATATATATATATAACTTTGGTTCTAATCTTCTGAGATGCTTTCCTTATTAATATGGTTATATTATTTTTATAAATGGAAATGAATAAGAATATGTATAACTTTGTCAATAAACTATTTTCTCGTGGAGGAATATCATGGGTTTAGCTTAGACTACATATATTGTGCCACATGTTAATACAGTAGCCTTTAGTTGACTGACCTGGCCAGTAAGCTACACATAGTTTTTTTTTCCAGTGTTTCCTCATCCCATTTTTGCAGTTAAGTTGCTTTGTAGGTTTCTGTTCTGGTTTTTGATTTTTTGCTGTGCTTTAATTATGCACTTTGGCATTGTTTGGGGATACTAGTGACTCAATGAAGAACCCCTTCTAACCAGTTAGTGTTGGTAAAGACTTGCCTTTTAAAGTTTGATTATGTCTTTGCATTTTCATCTTAAAAACTATTCAGAGTTGCTTCTTAGACCATGATGATACATTTGTGGTAATAATCTCATTATGTTCTTTTTCTTAGTAAATTCTTTTCTCTTTTGTTTTTCTCTTCAAATTCTATAAATGAATTATAGACTTGTACATAATTTGATTTTGATCAAAATTATGCTCAATCTATTTGATCAAATGCTTACATGGAAATTATGAGTAAGTCCTTTTTTTTTTTTTTATCATTATGGCTCTTCATATATCTTTCCAGTTATGAAAGTGGTAATTAATTTTATATTTATTTATTTGTCTAATATTATCTTTATTATTTATATTTTAAAAATAAATTTGAGAGTGATCTGACTTTTTAAGAAAATCACAGAAATGTGATATTTGGAAGGTCTCTAAGTTGCGTCAAATTTTTTTGGGGTTTGTTTAGATCTTAGGACATGGGTTTTTTATTTTATAATACCACTTTATGTCCTTTTCGCTTGTTAGGAAATATTTAGAGTTAGCAACTAAAGATGACCCATCCTGGTACATAAATATAACTTCAGATAATCTTCCTTTACAGTATGCCAAAATCAAAGGCAAAGGCTTTTGGTAATTGGAATGATGGTGGGAACCAAGATATAGAAACATTTTAAAGTTAGATACTTATAGTCTAAAGAAGAAGAAACTAAAGAAAGCATTAATATTCATGTACAGAGTCATTTGTTATCATAAGACATTTTACTATCCAAAAAGATAACAACTCAGTAACACGGCCCTAGCCATTTACAGTCACATATTGGCCTATGGTTTGATTTTGGTCTTCTTGTCTTATATAACTGAACAATTCACGAACAATATCATTACTTCATTTTCTTTCTTATGCTATAAATGTTCAATTTTAGTGATTCTGTTTTTATATGAGTTGCACGACACGACTTTGTTTCGATGTTTCTGGTTTTAAAGAATTGTCCATCTGAGCATTACACACTCTAATATCAATACCTCATGATTAGCACTATCTACAACTTTTGAGGCTTAAATTATACTTGAAAGTTATCTTTGTTATATTACAGCATTATTTAACATTTGAGGCTTAAGTTAAAAAAATTGATGAGAAATAAAGAGACTCTAGTTTGTTACAGTAGATGATCTATAAAAATAAAGGTCTCTCCCTATCTTTCTGTGCTATTGGGGGCTATTGTTTCTCATCATTTTTCAGTTTCTGGTAGAGGAACTTGAAAATATGACTTGCATATCTAAGGCTTGCATATCTAAGGCTTTTCCAATATATATTGAAAATTTCTAGACCTTCCTTTCTATTGAAAATTGTACAATATATATTCTTTCATTTCTATTGAAAATTGTGCATGAATATACTGTTTTTCTATGTTTGCATATTTGAGGACCTTGATCAAGACTCCAAATGCAGCTCACGGATAAGGCTATGGAAGGGGTTAGAGGGCTCGGGCTTGCGGAGGGTCGTGGATGGCTCGGTCTCACGGAGAGGTCATGGGTCAAAACTTGAAAAGCAGGAAAACCTCGCTGAACCCATAATTTTCATGTTGCTGGTATGCTCTATAAATTTCTGGCTGTCTTTGTTCGTGTGATGTCTAAATAAACACAAGTGTGAAAAGTACAAAGTATATTTGATTAAATATTTGCACTCTAGTCATGTTGACTGTGATATACAAAATGGGGAGTCTTATGCAGGATTAAATCAATACTTAGAGTTCTCAACTGTAACTTTAATGAAATTTATTTGGAAAAAAAAGATGAATTTTTTAGCTGCTGTTTTCAATTTTGATCCACTTAGAGAAAACCTAAATATTGAATTCTTATAACTGTTTGTTGGAGTTTGCATATCCTGTTATTACTTTGTATACGATTTTCTCTTTTTATTAAAGTTACTCTCTTGCATCTCTTGTTTATAATCAACTTTTTTTTTTTTATATCTCTTCCCTTATAACACTAGGCAATATATATAATAATCACTTAGTATGCCTAGTACATTTCTTATAATCCTATTGGACATATATTCAGCCAATAATAATAGGCCTAATTAGTAACTAGTTCTTTTTATTTTTTATGGAATAATTAAACCTCAAAGATTTCTTGCTAAATTATGATTGATTTGGAATTTCCAATCAATGTGTTTTATGTTTGTTTCATGATTGTTCTTTGGGTGGCCATTATTTCTATCGCAATGGTGGTTTCATGCCATTTTATTGAATTGTGATATTTGCCTGACAATGTCTTCTTCTTTTTGAATGTTTACAAGTAAAATGTGCTAGAATCATGTATGTTTCTTTTACTTATTATTATAATTTTTTTTGCCTTTTTTATTTATTTGTTTGTTCTTTACTTGTGGTTTAATAATATAGACTTGTGCTCGGTTTTAATATCTCTATAGTTCATTCTAGTTAACTAGGAGAAGTGGTATTATTGATGTGACTCCATGGATTTTGGTATTGTGAAGTAGAACAAGTCAATATTTACAGTAAGTTAAAGTCACTAATTCTTATTGCAGAGCTAAAACAATGACATTATTTTGGACCTTTATAGTCTGTTTAATAAAGTATGTAATTATCTGTTCAGTGATCCTCCCCCCTCCAAAAAAATAGAACTCTGAATGAATAAAGTCTGTCTAGTCAACTTATTTGGTTTAAGTGTGAAAGTGTATCTGTTAGTATTTTTTTTTATCAATGCTTTATTTGTGCTATTTATTTTCTCTTACAGCTTGGTGGAGGTTATCTATTTGGGTTGCCTTTGGGGTTCGTTGCTGATTCTATTGGTACAACCATTGGTGCTATAGCTGCATTTATTCTTGGTAGAACAGTGAGTATTGTAGACCATAGTTTTCTTTAAGGACAATTAATTTTTTAATTTTCTTTAACTAGATTTAAGATGCTTGCAAGTTGAAAGTGCTTGTCATATATTAGACCATATTTTTCCTCATTTATTGTGTTTAGTTTTAATATTTGATTATCGATGCTTGCCTTATATTGAGCTCTATGCAAGTAGGATATGATTTTCTGATCCAAACCAATAGTAATTCAATCTAGAAGTTAGTTGTACCAAACTAGTTTTTTAAGCTGTTGGTCTCGACAGAGTTGTTAATTAGTTGTGGTGCTTAAGTATAGATGACTGTCCAGTATATAATATAAAATATTCAAAAGCAACATGCTCAAGTGGTAGATTAAGTAAATCTTGCTGTCCAGGTTATGGAATCTCATTAATTATAAATTAAAATTGTTACTATGTCAAAGGAATTAAAATACACATTGTGGAATGTGTGTTCAGTATATAATATAAAATATATGCTCAAGTGGCAGGTTAAGTGTGAGTAAGGGCATAGTAATTTTGTTTCTTATGTGTATTGTTTAGGCTCCTCCAGTTTATCTACCAGAAAGGAACTTGCCTCCACCTCCTGCATATGTGATGAACAACCTGGTGACTGAAACCAATATGTATCAACACCATCCACCCCAGAAATTGATATGCTCTGCTATGTTTGGTTCTTGTGGGCTTCTTACTTAGGGATAGTTCAAAAGTTTTCTTCTTCTTTGTATTTTTTTGATCTGAAAGCATGTTGTATAAAATTTATTGCATGGTCCTTTCTTGATGATGCCTTGTCTTCTGTTTTTATAAGTATTTTTTCGTTGTAACAAAAGCTGTCTTTGAGTTGTTCCTTGAGTCACTGCCATGTGCATCTTGTTCAATACATTCAGTGACTTGAAGGTATGTCCTTGTTTGACTTCAGTTGATTAGTGAATAATATTGTAAAGTTTGGCAAAAATGCAGATTGATACCACTAGTAATTTTGCTGACTTTGAACTTCTCTTAAGAAACTACATAATTTAACAATGAAGTGTAGATAATCACTACAACAAAGTGAAGTAATTGTCACTTAAGGTTCTTATTTTAATACTTTTCCATAAAACTTGTGTATAATTTGGAAATATCTTGTCTTGAAAAGAATTTGGATATGAGACTCGGTGTAGTCACCAAAGAAACTAAACCTGGTCTAACTGTAAACCTTCTATATATCATATTAACTGAAAATCTAGCTTTCTAGAGACTACAGAGATATTGATTACTGCTAAATTATTCATGCTATATTATAGGAAGATGACATGTTATTTAACTGAAGCTAATCTAGATTTCTGATGAACACTTAGAATCTTGTGCAACTGGGATATCTAACTGAAACTAATCTAGATTTCTGATGTTTTGACAATACTAATTAACTAAAAGCTTCTGCAGCAATACCTGCTAGGCTGTGTGTTTTGCTTTAATGGGCATTGAGTGTGGTAAATACTGTTTTTTTCCTATGTAATGTGTTATGTTTGTTTCTTGCCACGTTAATGGTCTTGTCTATTATCATTTGCCCAGGATTGTTGAGATCATCTGCACTTTGGTCAGGAAATTATCTTCTAATCCTAATAGTGCTGCTATAATGGCCATGGGTGTTAACATCTTGGCAAAGAGATTGAAATGGTAAGCTAATCATAGTTGAGTTGCTCATTTTAGTTTCAAACTTTATGAAGTTAAGAATAAGTTTTATACAACAATGCTTATGGTTTAAGACAAATAAAAAAAAAAACTGCACTTTATATGTTTTATATATTTCTCTAAAATGACTGGATCCTTTTTCAGATTGGGGTTCTTGATTGAGTTTCTATCCCATGCTGCCATTGTTGGATTCCTGGGAGGAGCTGCCATTACAATTGCCCTTCAGCAGCTCAAAGGATTGCTTGGCATAAAAAAGAATTTCACAAAGAAGACAGATATTGTCTCTATTTTGCGCTCAGGGTTTAATTCAACCCACCATGTTGTAATATGATTTCTTAAGCCTAGACTAGTAGACTAAATATTGTAATTACATTTGATTAATTAATAAAAATCTATTTATGTTACCTTATTTGGTTTCAACTTTCATATTTGTTTTCCTAGTTTTGTGCAAGTAAAATTTTTTTTTGTTTCTCTAAGCTAATATAACACATGTGTTATACTAAAGTGTAGTATAACACAAATAATGTGTTATACTAAAGTATAGTATAACACAAAAAATGTGTTATAGTAAAGTGTAGTATAACACAAAAAAAGTGTTATACTAAAGTGTAGTATAACACAAAAAACGTGTTATAGTATCGACTATAAATAACATAATTCAACACTTATCTATATATTAAAATAACACAGAAATTGTGTTATCGTTGACAGTACAATAACACATATGTATAACATTGATAAAGTGTTATGTAAAGTATCCTGACCTATCGATAACATAGTCTGTCTTAACACATCAGAAAGTGTTATCGTAGGTTTTGATAACACATTTTTGGTGTTATTAAAAGCATTTTTTCTTGTAGTGTATCGAGGCTCCAGCATTTGGAGGTAAAAGCCCAAGTATAATCCAAAAGGGTCATACTAGTACAATCTTGTACGAGGTACGACCCTTAAGACCCCGTATGCCTGATCCACATACTCATGCCAAACAAGTAGTGGGAGTACTAGGAGAGGGACATGGCCTGAATACTTCTAGCCAGATGTCAGAATCGACACCACCACCAGCACCACTACGCCTGGTGCCACTCCTCTGACATTCATACAAAATAAGTATTGGGAACATCCTCATTATATTTGACCACGTACTGGAGCCAAGACCACTACCTCTGAGACCACTCTACTGACAGTGTACTGGCATACCATTTGGTCCCCTGGACCACAATGTATCAGGGGCCATTAGAGCCCACTATAAAAGAAACCACACTTCCACATGGAAGGGGGTTGGAAAAAACACTGTAGCACTACACCATAAAAAATATAAGTTCATTTCACCATTTTCTTTCTGCAACTATTCTTTGAGTTTCTGATTAGATCTTTGAAGTCTTTAATTGATAAGCTCTATATTTCAAATTTTCTAACTTAACTTGGTTGACGAGTTCTCACCGTCATCCGTTTGGCGCCATCTGTGGGAAGGATAGATTGCAAGTCACTGTTCTTCCATCGATTCTGATAAGAAAAAGGTGTCGCGACATTCGAAATGGTTGAGAGAGTCGCACGAGGTGGAGGTCCATCTTGACAGACATCAGCTAAAAGCCTCCATGAGGGATCCTCCTCCACCTGCAAATGTGGAGGCCGCATAGGAGCCTGAGGTTCACGGAGATAAAAGGGAGGCCTCGTCCCCAGTGGTCCCACCTGAGGAGGATCGTCCAAGGTCGGCGGCTGCCCCAGCGAGGGGTGCCAGTGAGTTCCTGCCTCCAAGGCCGCCGCAGGTGCCAAACTCCGGTCAGTAGGATCCAGGCCCATCGACGCACCGGGCTGACAAGCACCCTCGGGTCCACTCCGTGTGCTTGAGTTCAAAGTCTCAATTCTACGAAGATGAGATACGAGAACTTCACCGTAAGAATCAGAGGCTAGAAACCACCCTGGAAAACATGCAAGAGGTGCTAAATGGCCTGTTGCGAGGGAGATCAAACATGACACTCCCTAAGCGAAAAGAGAGAGGTCAAGAGGGGGTAGAAACCACCGTCCCAGTAGATGACGGAAGGACCCGACTCTCCATTAGTAACATCCCCTAGACAAAACAGCACGAATGTCCCGGACTACCGAAGCAGCCCCAGGGGCCAGAGCCGAAGACCAACGCTGCCCCTCGTAACGATGTTGAGGTCACCTCAAGGGGAACACCCTCAGATTTACGAGAAGAACTCAACAAAACGAGGGCAGGTAAAAGGACCACACCCCCTATGGCACCCCGGGAAGGCAAAGGAAAGGGGGATCCAAACCCATCCACGCTGAGAGACTCCTTGAACAAGAGGAGGTAAGACCTGGACACAGAAATGAGGAGCCTACGAAGAAAAATCATCACTACCTCCGGATGTAAAGCCTTTGAGGATAAGTTCGACCATGAGTCACCCTTCATCAAGGAGATCCAAGCCATCCGACCCCCGGCCAACTTCAAGGAGCCCCATATGACCCCCTATGGAGGAAGCATAGATCTAAAATATCATCTGGATGCATTTAATGACCTGATTAAGCTGAGGGGAATTAGTAGCGGGGCCATATGTCATTGCTTCATTGTCACATTGAAAGGACCTGTGTACAAATGGTTCAAAAGACTTAGACCGGGGTCCATCAGATCTTGGCAATAGTTTTCTGATGAATTCCTCCAGCAACACCACGTCGTGCGAGACTACACGATGCCAGGCACCAGCCTTGCCAACGTGAAGCAAGGAGAAAACGAGAGTCTGAAAAGCTACATTCATAGGTTCAATATGGAGGCAGCTAAAGTAGGGAGCTTGACCCACAGAGAGCTGAAAATGGCCATCACAGCTGGAGTGCGCCTGGGAAGCAAGTTATGGGATAACATGCTCAAGAGGGAGGTCACAGACTTGGATGATTTCTACGAGTGAGCGCAAAGCCGGAAAAGGCCAGTCGCCACCAAAACCTTCAATCCGAGAAAGCCAAAGTGGTGCAAAGAAGAAGAGGGTCTATGAGGGACCGAGAGATGATCGACCCCAAAAGCATCAACGCTCTGATGAGCGCAGACAGGGCCCCTACACCGTTTATACTAACCTCACCCATGCAAGAGAGCATATTTATGTTACGAACGAAAACCACGTCCCTTTTAGAAGGCCCCCGCCAATGAAAAAGGACCGGTCTAAAAGAGACCCCAACAAGTATTGCCAGTATCACAAAGATATCGACCACACCACCGCAGAATGCAACCATTTGAAGGTGGAAATCGAGGAGCTCATCTGCAGGGGACATCTGGGCATATATGTGATAACTCTTGAATAAAGAGTTATTTGTCATACTTTTAAGCTTATGATAAACAAAAAAGAACAAGCTGAGTGATACTTTTTAATGGTTTCATTTCATTTTATTATCCATTTTTTTATGGTCTCTTTTTGAAATATCTGAACATTTAATAGCACTTAGAGAGTTCTTACATGGTGCTCTCTGAAGAAAGCAAGAAAAGAAAACAGATTTTTATTAGGTGTTGCTTGTGATAAAATGTAGGGATTGTTGAAGACAGGAGCTTTTGCTGCATCATTTTTCTAGCAAAAGAAGGAGGAATCAGCAGCTCAAAAAGGAGATCATGTGGCATCATTTATCCAGCTGTAAAGGAGACTGACGTGCAAAGTGGAAAAAGATATTAAATGAGCAGTTATTTTAGTAAGTGGGCCACGTGTGAGGGAAAGAAAGAGGGCAAAATGGAGAAAGTAAAAGAAGGAAAAAGAAGAGGGTTGTACCCTAGCTAATTCAGGAAGGAGCAGCCTCCATTTTTGACAAGACTTGAGCTAGAAGTTTACTGTAGAAAACCAGAGAGAATATCAGATAAAAATGCTAGGAAGAAATAGAAGAAGATTCAAAGGAAGAAGGAGGCCAACCAAAGAGGCTCGAGCATCATTTTGGATTTGTTCTTCTTTTCTTTCTAAACTCTATTCTATTAATTTATGAGTTGGATTCTAACTAAATATTATGGGCTGTTTTGATTATGAATTAATGTATATGAAATCAGCCATGAACTAATTTTTTGGTGGCTTGAATTGTTGATGAACCCTATGTTATAATCTATCCATTTCTTGCACTTTATTTTAGTAAAATCTCCCTTGATCATTCAAGTGTGCTTAAATTGATTGCTTGTTGTTGTTTGGCCATCAATGGCAAGTTATTTTAATTATATTTAATGCTGGAAAGGTTGAATGTAATAGGAAGAACTTGGATGACACAAGTCATAATCTAGGTTAGGTTATGTTAGTAATTAATATAGGGATATGTTAATTACCTTGTGTAACATATGAGAAGTGAACTGTGATTGCATTCTTAAATCTGATTTTGCATAGGAATATGTTTGATTAGGTAGAAGAATTAAGGTCATAAGATTTGGGAAAGTTTTATGCATGTTAAATGAACTTTTTGTTATCCTGAGAGTTTTGCTAGACAATTGCTGCAGCAATACGTTCACATTGTGTTGAGGAAAAATAATATAGGGGGATTCAATGATTCAAGTCCATTTTAAAATTTATATATTTCTCTCAAGGTTCTTGTTCAGTTTACTTTGAGTAATTTTACTTTCTTTTTATTGGGTTAAATTGGAAAATCAAAGACATTCAAATTGTTCACTAGTGTAATTGTTTAGTAATTAATTTTTGCATTTAGTTTTAATTTACAATCCCTGTGGAGACGATCTTGAATACTTACTACTTTATTGCTTGTTTTGTGACTGTGTACACTTGCACATTTTAATTGAGTCAATTTAAACAACAATATGTCCACAAGGAAAACCAAAGACCAGAAGAATGAGCATCCCCGCCGCGGGCGCGAGAGGTGGCCCCTGAAGTACAGGGAGAGGTGAGGACCATCTTTGGAGGACCAGGATTCGGGGGCGAATCAAGGAAGGGTCGAGATAGATATGCAAGGGAGGCCAGACGAAGTCCACCACCATGCTTCTTAAGTTTGGAGCAATGCCCCCTGAAGATTTTTAAGGGTGAAAATGACTCAATAACCTTCACCGAAGAAGATGCCCAGGGTGTACACTTCCCCCATAATGACCCCATAGTGTTGATTGTCCAGTTTGCTAACATGAGGGTGCATCGGGTTTTGGTGGATAACGGAAGCTCTATGGACATCTTATATCGCCCAGTGTTGGAAAAGATGGGACAAAAAATCTGACACCTAAAGCCTTGCAATACTTCTTTGTATGATTTACGGGAGATTCGATACAGCCCATAGGGGCAATCGAGTTAGCCCTCACTATGGGAGAACAACCCAAAAAAACCACCATAATGGCAAAATTTGTTGTGGTAGATTGCGCCTCAGCCTTCAATGCGGTATTAGGGAGACCTTCCCTTAGAGAATTGAAGGCGATAACTTATGTATACCACTTAGCTATGAAATTCCCAACTCCTGGGGGAATAGCATGCATGAAAGGAAAGTAGAAGGAAGTGAGAGAATGCTATAACACATCCCTCCACACAGCCATAAAGCCATCAGCGCCTATGAAGATGGTTGTGCATGAAGGCACGAACCCAAGCGAATTGGACCCACAAGTCACAAAAAAGCCTAGAGCTGAACCGGTAGAGGAATTGGAGGAAGTAATGGTCATGAATGAGCTGTTGAGAAAGTTGAAGGTAGGAAAAAACCTTGTAGGTGACATGAAGGAGAAGCTAGTAGAGTTCTTAAAAGCCAACCTCAATGTATTCGTGTGGAGTCACGAGGATATGGTGGGGATAGACCCAGCGGTCATGTGCCATCATCTGAACATCGACCCAAAAGCAAGGCCGGTGAGGCAGAAAAGGAGAGCGCTAGACCCAGAGTGATACGCGACCCTAAAAGAGGAGGTTGACAAGTTGAAGGCGAACGGGTTCATCCGAGAGGCATTTTACCCAATATGGGTATCAAACCCAGTGCTAGTCCCGAAGCCCAACGGAAAATGGAGAACTTGTGTGGATTTTACCAGCCTCAACAAGGCCTGCCCCAAGGACAGCTTCCCGCTTCATAGGATAGACCAGTTGGTAGACGCCACAGCGGGGCACGAGCTACTTAGCTTCATGGATGCATATTCTGGGTATAACCAAATACCCATGAACCCTGCTGATGAAGAGCACACTTTGTTCATAACGGACAAGGGGTTGTATTGCTATAAAGTGATGTCCTTTGATTTAAAAAATGCAGGTGCCACTTATCAAAGGTTGGTGAAGAAAATGTTCGCAAATCAAATAGGAAGGAACATGGAAGTATTCGTGGACGATATGCTGGTGAAGACAAAGAAGGCGGGGGAGCTCACCAGCAACCTCATGGAAATGTTTAACACCCTTCGAAGGTATAGAATGAATCTGAATCCACTCAAATGCACCTTCCGAGTTTCGTCAGGAAAATTCCTGGGTTTCATAGTGAATTCCCGAGGTATCGAGGGTAATCCTGAAAAAATCAAGACCTTGCTGGAAATGAGCCCACAACGAAGCAAAAAAGAGGTGCAATTCTTAACGGGGAGAGTAGCAACCCTCAATAGGTTCATCTCCAAGTCTACTGACAAATGCCTCCCTTTCTTCAACATCCTAAAATGGAACAAAAAGCTCGCTTAGGATGATGAATGCCAGGATGCCTTCACCAAGCTAAAGGAACACCTTGGAAAGCCACCCCTTTTGGCCAAGCCAGAAAAAGGGGAGAAGTTGTATTATCTAGCTGTATCAGAGCATGCCATAAGCACCGCCTTGGTCAAGGGGGAAAAGAAGCACCAACAACATGTGTACTATGTGAGTAAACGGTTGAAAGACGCAGAAACTTGGTACCTGGAAATAGAGAAGTTAGCATATGCCCTGATAGTGGCTTCTCGAAAGTTGAGGCCCTATGTTTACACAAAAAATAGCTATTGATGACGTGGCAAGAATTTTTTTCACGTGGCCGACACATGGCAGAGATGCTTCTCGCCTATCGACCAGAGATAATTCCGTATGAGAAGTTCAAGTTTTATATACGACCAGCCTGGTCGTATACTCCGTTTATTTATGAATAAATCTGTACAGTTGTAGTGATATCCAAGAATATCTTGTCATTATGAACTGAAGATCCGTTCATTAAGGAAATATATTATTAATTGATTCATGTAACCCTCCTTGAGTCTATAAATATACAAGAAATAGCTCAAGGAGGGATCTGTTGACCGTTTTCTGAATTACACTTCTATTATCCATTGTTTGTATTTTTTTCTCCTTCTAAGGTCTGTGAAACTCAGGAACCCTAGTTCTTTGATCACACCTTTGAAGCTCAATATTAATAATAGTATCAAGTGGACGTAGGTTATTACCAATCACTAGGGCCGAACCACTATAATTCTCTGTGTTCTTTATTTCCCATTAGATCGTTTTCTCAAGCTTTGTACTATTTTTCTGTCGTTTTCTTGACTCCGTGTCGTTGACTAAAATGAGGGTCAACATTCTGGTGCTTTCATTGAGAGTTGAACTCAAGAAGATCTAATGGCAAAAACTACCAAGAAGACTGTACAGGCTGCCGCCGCACCATCCCAGCCTCCTCCCCTAAATGTGGCTGAAGACAAACCTAATTTGGAGTTTGATGAGGAGGAGTTGGATTCTGAGACCCTGAAGACAATGTTGGGGGGTGTTGCAGGTTGAGTTGGCCAGTCTGAGGGCCAATCAAGAGAATGTTTATGAGACAATGGCATCACAGCAAAGGGAGATAGAGCGCCAGCGCCAGGAGCTGAGCGAGCGGCAGGTGAAGATGAGCTAGCGAGCAGCGGAGAAGAGACGATGACTTGAGGGATGTACTCAATGACCGCTGAGAAAGGCATGATGAGTAAATTCCCTCGGCACCAGAGGCCCCAGCAATCCCAGAAGCCATGCAGGCTCAAATCGATGCCCTGAACCAGGCTATGCAGCAGCTAGTCGGGGGGCGGACATCACACATTGAGTACGATCAGAGGAGAGGCACCCCTTTCGTACAGAGGATTGCTGTGGAAGAAACTCCCAGTAAGTTCAAGATGCCGACTCTGCCGAATTTCGACGGGTATGGAGACCCAGTATCTCATGTCAACAAGTTTGAGATACAAATGGACATTCAGAAAGCCTCTGAAGATGCTCGCTGTAGGATCTTCCCAGCGACACTTTCTGATGTCGCCCAGGAGTGGTTCTTTAAGTTCCCTCCTGCAAATATAGTATCCTTGGAGATGTTCATGAAGGAGTTTTACGGACAGTTCTATGCGGGTCGTGTGCACCCCACCGAGGCGAACCAACTGGTCGAGATACGCCAGAAAAAGGGGGAGCCCTTGAAGGAATACGTTCAACGCTTCATGCGAGCCGCAGCAGGAGCCAAGACTGTGGGTGATGAAGGGAAGATGATGGCCCTAACTGCTGGGGTTAGGCACCATTCTCCCCTATGGAGTAGCCTTAGAAACCATGGGGTTAAAAGTACCTAGGATTTTTTAGATCGAGCAGATCGATACATCATTCTCGAGGATGCGATTGCCAACGAAGGGAAATCACCAGCAAAAGACAAGGGGCCCAAGGAAGAACCCGCCAAAGCCGCCAACGGGTCAGAGCCCAATGGCAACGGGAATGGCAATGGTAAGAATGGTGGAAAGCGGGCGAGCAACGAACCCTCGACCTCCGAGAGTAAGCGCCCCAAAGGTAATCGGTATGAATCGAGATTCACCAATTACACTGCCCTTGTTGAAAGCCAAGCCGAGGTTTACCAGGCAACCAGCTCGAGCGTGCCCTACAAACGACCCGTACCAATAAGGAAAGATATCTCCAAGAGAGATTCAACAAAGTTCTGTCGTTTTCATAACGACTACGGGCACGACACTAATGAGTGTAACCAGCGGAAGGATGAAATTGAGTTCCTGATAAGACAGGGACATTTAAGAAGATATGTACGAGCCACGGGAGGTTCCCAGCGAGAGGCTCAAGGTGGCAACGAGTCGGCGCCTGCACGCCAACGCTCACCACCTCTTTAGCCAGCTCCCGTTGCAGGTACCCTACTCACCATCTGTGGAGGCCCACATCTTGCAAGAGACAGTGGGAAAGCGAGGGAACGATATGCTTGAACCCTACGTCATGACCAGGACATCGAGTTGATGATTTTCGAGGATCGTGAATCAAAAAAGGTTCGAACAGAGGAGGAACTCATCACCTTCTCTGATCACGATGCCCAGCACGTGTGATTTGCACACTCCGATCCGCTGGTCGTGGACATACAGATCATGAACATGATGGTGAAAAGGGTGTTGGTCGATATAGGAAGTTCGGTCAACATCCTATATAAGTCCTCGCTGGAAAGGTTGAAGTTGTCCGTGAAGGACCTAGAGCCGTGCAACCAAACCATTTATGGTTTTTCCAAAGAAGGGCTCGCCCCAGTAGGGTCGATTAAACTTCCAATCACAGCAGGCACTGCGCCAGCTAACAGGATATTACTCACTACTTTTATAGTAGTTAATTGTCCTTCAGCGTACAACACTGTGATAGGGAGACCAATTCTGGTCAACCTGCGAGCTGTCACTTCTATATAGCACCTCGCCATGAAATTCCCAACGAACGCAGGGATAGGATGCGTGTTGGGAAACCAGAGGGAAGCGAGGGAGTGCCACAACATCTCGATCACCAAGGCAAAGAAGGGTGTATCGAGAGATGCCACCAGGAAGGAGTTAAAAATGGCAACTGATGTTCAAGCCTGCTCAGGTGATAATCTCACCAAATAGGACGTTGCCCAAAGTGAGGATAGAGACTTAGATCCTCGCTTTGGGGATTTTGAAGAAAATGTGGGACCCATCGAGGACCTTGAAGAGGTCCAACTCGATGAGGAAAATCCGATCAGAGTTATGAAAGTCAGTAAAAACTTAGAGACAACAACAAAACAAGAACTGGTGGAGTTCTTAAGGAGGAACCAGGATGTCTTTTCCTGGTCGCATAAAGACATGGTCGGGATAGATCGTACAGTCATCAGCCATGTCCTTAACATCGACAAAAGCTTTCCACCAGTGCAACAAAAAAGTAGGCTACTCGACAAAGACAGATCAAAGGCCTTGAAAGAGGAAGTCGAGAAGCTGAAGGAGAATGGGTTCATCAGGGTGGTGTTTTATCCATCGTGGGTCTCTAATCCCGTACTCGTGCCCAAGCCGAATGGCAAGTGGCGTACGTGTGTAGGTTTTACAGGGCTAAATAAAGCCTGCCCCAAAAACTGTTTTCCACTCCCGAGGATCGACCAGCTGGTCGATGCCACTGCAGGGCACGAGATTCTCTCATTCATGGATGCATACTCTAGGTATAATCAAATTAGTATGCATCCCCCTGATGAGGATCACACTAGCTTTCAAACTGATACAGGGCTCTACTGTTACAAGGTGATGCCCTTTGGTTTGAAAAACGCTGGTGCGACTTACCAGAGAATCGTCAACCACATGTTCAAGGAGCTGATTGGCACAAACATGGAGGTTTACATCGATGACATGCTGGTTAAGTCGAAGAAAGAAAAAGGGCATGTAAGGGATTTGCAAGAATGCTTCAGCGTCCTGAATAAATATAGGATGAAGTTAAATCCCCTTAAATGCTCCTTCAGAGTTGGATCAGGGAAGTTCTTGGGATTTATAGTTAACTCAAGAGGAATTGAAGCTAATCCCGAGAAAATAAAAGCCCTGATCAAGATGAAGTCGCTAGTGAAGATTAAAGATGTCCAAAGCCTGACTGGGAGGATTGCTGCTCTCAGTAGATTCATTTCAAAATCGACAGACAAGTGCGTCCCATTTTTCAATCTACTCAGAGGCAATAAGAAATTTGAATGGGCAGATGAGTGCGAACAGGCCTTTCAAGCACTAAAAGCGCATATGGCGCAACCACCCATCCAGTCAAAGCCGGTCGATAAAGAGACTTTGTTCATCTACCTGGCAATCACGGATTACGCTGCTAGTGGTGTTCTTGTAAGAGAAGAAGAAGGTGTGCAGAAGGTTGTCTATTATGTAAGCAAAAGGCTGATCGGAGCAGAATTGAGGTATCCCCCCATCGAAAGGTTAGCCTATTGTTTAGTTTTGGCCTCTAGGAAGCTACAACCTTACTTCCAAGCTCATCCAATTACGGTCTTAACCGACCAGCCTCTTCGACAAGTCCTGCAAAAGCCAGAAGCTGCAGGAAGATTACTAAAGTGGGCAGTCGAACTCGGGCAGTTCGACATATCTTACTTACTGCGAGCAGCAATAAGAGGGCAAACCTTGGCTGAATTCATCGCCGAATTCACAGAGCTCGTGTGTGGCGAGCATATTGAAGAGCCCAGTGAGCATGAGTGTCAAATCCAAGCACCCTCATGGAAGTTGTTCACAGACGGTTTCATCCAACGAATCCCACGCAGGAGCGGAAGTGATATTGATAACGCCGGAAGGGCATCGATTTTACTGTGTAATTAGATTTGACTTCACTGCTTCTAACAATGAGGCTGAATATGAAGCGGTACTCGCTGGACTGCAGTTATCAAAGGATATGAACATAAAAGTGCTTGACATCTATAGTGATTCTCAACTGGTGGTGAATCAAGTCTTGGGAGAGTACCAGGCACGAGGTTTGAAGATGGTTGTATGTTTGAACAAACCAAAGGATCTGTTAGCCCAGTTTGACAGATACACTCTCCAGCAAGTACCTCGCGATCAGAATTCCAACGCAGATGCTTTGGTAAAGTTGGCAAGTGCAAAGGATGCTGATACTCTTAACATAGTGCCAGTCGAGCGACTGTCAGTACCAAGCATCCAAACAGCAGAAGCCACTCTGGACATCCAGATGGCAGATACATGGATGGCACCTTATGAAGAGTATGTGTCAAGTGGCGTGCTATCAGCAGACAGAAACAAAGCCAAGACCCTTCAGCGGCAAGCTGCTAGGTATATCCTGGTCGATGGGATCCTGTACCGAAGGGGATACTCACTGCCACTCCTCAGATGTGTTACAAAGGAGAAAGCCAAAGAGTTAATGAAAGAGTTTCACGAAGGCTTTTGCGGGGACCACGCTGGGGGGAAAAGTCTGTCAAAAAAGATCCTAAGGTAGGGCTATTTCTGGCCAACCATGTATGAAGACTCAATGGAGTTCGTGCGGAGATGTGACAAGTGTCAGAGATTTTCTAAAATCCCACGAGCAGCTCCCAACGAGTTAAAGTAGATGCAAAGTCCATGGCCCTTCGCAGCTTGGGAAAAGATCTAATCGGATCTTTTCCTACAGGAAAAGGTGGTGTAAAGTATGCAGTGGTTGCCGTCGACTGCTTCACCAAATGGGCCGAGGCTGAGCCACTTACAACCATAACGACCAAGAAAGTGCTTGACTTCGTAGTCATGAACATCATTTGTCGCTATGGATTACCAAGGAAGATAGTCTCGGACAACGACACCCAGTTTGACAGTGATCTATTCACAGACTTCTGCAAATGGCATGATATTATCGAAAGCTTTTCTTCAGTCGATCATCCCCAAGCGAATGGACAAGTCGAAGCAGTTAACAAAATGCTGAAAGTTACCCTGAAGAAAAGACTTGAAGAAGCTAAGGGAGCATGGCTAGAATAGTTGCCTGAAGTTCTTTGGTCGTACAGAACTTCCCACCGAACAGCATCAGGTCAAACCCCGTTTTCCTTGGCGTACGGGTATGAAGCTATGTTGCCTGTGGAGTTAGATCCACCCTCGCACCGCAGATTAACATACGACCAAGACTCTAACAACCAGCTATTGATAGAATTCATGGCCTTGATTGATGAAAGGCCTGAACAAGCCCTGCTCTGAGTAGCTGTGTACCAGCAGAAGGTCGCCCGATATTTCAACTCTAAAGTATGAGAAAGAAAATTCAATGTTGGAGATCTTGTACTTCGAAGAGTTTTCCTTAACACCCGCGACCAAGCTGCTGGAGTACTCGGGCCAAATTGCGAAGGGACTTACCAGATTGATGAGGTCCTTCACCCAGGCACTTATAAACTTGCACGCTTAAACGGAGATCTCGTTCCTCGCTATTGGAATGGAGAACACCTGCGCAAGTATTACCAATGAACAAATCTTCTTAAAGAATTGGCTTGTATAAATTTTATTTTGGAAAAGTTTTGAAAAAGTGTAAGATCTTATTGATCACTCGTACAGATATGTTTAGTCCATTTATTACGAGAAATAAAAGGGACTGTGCTCAGCCAGTCATTTCTTGCCAACTATTGTATTTATTACAAGTATTTGCTCATTACGTGTGTTGTTTTGATGTATTATAATTCTAATTATATTGCTACGAGCAGTAATGTTCGAGCAGGTTCTGATCAAGGCAAGTGACCAAGGACCTAAAGCTCCTCGATCACTTGGGGGGCATATAAGGTACAAGTAAGCAAAGCATATCGTTAAAAGGTATGTAAACACATGAGCAAAATAAGTGAAAGCATGCTAGGGCACTTAGAGTATTTTTCAAAATTTTGTTATTTTGTTAAATCAAACCAAAGTGCTATGCTAAGTTCGGTCATGCGAACAAATGTTATAATAATATGCAAATATATTATAATATCAAAAGGAATCCTTTTACACCGCGAGCAGTTGCTGCTCGGATGTAATTGTTCAAATAAAAGAAAAAGTTGCCCATGCAGCAACAAAAAATTATATTGTCTTTACATCACGACCCGTAGGTCGTGTAGTTAAAAAGATGAAATATAAGTAGAAAAGACTAAGGAGCTCAGAGATTTTGAGGTGCTAGAGGATCTTGGGGAAGGTTCTGATCGACGACGCCTGCAGCCTCGTCTGCCCCATCCATCCCAGCGGCCAGCGAGATTTCAGGGGAAGCAGAAACACTTGACCTTTCCTCCTCAAAGCAGTGCAGCGAGCAAGCTCGGCGTCTCTCACATTCTTGGGAAGGTAGTCAAAGTTGGCACCCTGATTATGCTTCAAGAAATCATAGAAACATCGAAGAGTGGCGCACTTGTACCTTTCCAAGTTGTCGGCGTTGGTTTTCTCAAACTCCTCGATCTGGCCCTCCAGAGTAGCAGTCTCCTGCCTGCTCGCAACCAAGTCCAACTCAAGCATTGAGCCAATACATCGTTGTCTATAGGTCTTTCTCCTCCCTACAGATCTTGCATGTAAACTGCAAACAGAGAAAGGAGGAGATAAGACGCACAACATGGGAGCTTATGTTGAAAGTTGGAATAACGTTGCTCGCGTCTACGACCAGAAACATTCTAACGGAAACACTAAGTTCTATGTGAGCAGTTTGAAAAACAAATCAAATAGCAGAAATAAAAATTGTTTGGAAAAAATCTTTTTCGACTCCGAAGGGGCGGGAAAAACCCAGTTTTTCAGCTAGCCTAAAAATCGAATTTTTACTTCGATTTTACACCCTAAACTTACAATCTTGACTATCAAACTGGCTCCTAACTCCTACAGAGAAAAACTACGCTACCCTATCAAGCATCAATCAACATTCCCACAATCCTCATCCATTTCTACCCAAGAACACAAAAAGTTTTAGAACTCAAAACAGTCGTATAACAGTATGCATGGCATGTCAAAGGGCTTAAACGTTGAAGAAATTTACCTGGATGAAGGTTGGAGGTTTTGTAATGGAACGACTTTGGGCATGCTAACAAAGATTCCTTAGAACAGTGACTGAAGACCTTCAAAGTTTTGAGCTCTGAGAGGGAGTTCTTGCGAGTTCTTGGCAAGGAAATGGCGAGTAAAAAGTTAAGTGGTAAATGTGAGGATTATTCATAAAGGCTAAGATATGTTGAAAAGGGGTAATCATGAGTTACCTTTTTCAAGGCATGGGGGAGTGTAATAGCCGTCAGAGGGATTACTTGGAAACCGAAAAGGTGTGATTAGACGTGATTAGGTCATAGTTTTTGAGAACGCACGAGGGGCTCTGACAGATTTCGTGGGGCATACGAAAGGTTAGTTTCCTAAGTTTACTTATTGCTGATCACAATAAATAAACTTAGGGGGCAAATGTTTACCCAAAAAATATCTATTGATGACGTGGCAAGAATTTTCGACACGTGGCTGAGATGATGCTCGCCTATCGACCAGAGATATTTCCGTATGAGAAGTTCAATTTTTATATACGACCAGCCTGGTCGTATACTCCGTTTATTTATGAATAAATCTGTATAGTTGTAGTGATATCCGAGAATATCTCCTCATTATGAACTGAAGATCCATTCATTAAGGAAAGATATTATTAATTGATTCATGTAACCCTCCTTGAGTCTATAAATATACAAGAAATAGCTCAAGGAGGGATCTTTTGACCTTTTTCTGAATTACACTACTATTATCCATCGTTTGTATTGTTTTCTCCTTCTAAGGTCTGTGAAACTCAGGAACCCTAGTTCTTTGATCACACCTTTGAAGCTCAATATTAATAATAGTATCAAGTGGACGTAGGTTATTACCAATCACTGGGGCCAAATAACTATAATTCTTTGTGTTCTTTATTTCCCATTAGATCATTTTCTCAAGCTTTGTACTATTTTTCTGTCATTTTCTTGACTCCGTGTCGTTGACCAAAACGAGGGTCAACACCCTATTTTCATGCTCATGCGATTGAGGTGGTCACAAACACCCCCTGCGTTAAGTCTTGCACAAGCCGAAGACTCCGGGAAGGTTGTTAAAATGATCGATTGAATTGAGTCAGTTCGACATCACTTACACCCTAAGGACCTCAATCAATGGGTACGTACTTGCAGATTTTATAGTCGAGTTTGCATACCGACCCCAAGAGGAGGGGGAAATAGAGGAGAATGAACCGGTGCCTAAAGAGGAAAGGCACCCTGAAGAATGGACCCTCCATGTAGATGGGGCGTCTAACGAAGGGGGAGCCGGCGCTGGCATAGTGATGACGGGAACAGAAGGGCACATGATGTATTGTGCCTTGAGATTTGGGTTCGAAGCTTCCAATAATGAGGCATAAAATGAGGCGCTGTTGGCCGGCCTGCGGCTAGCTAAGGAGTTAAAGGTATCCCCCTTGCATGTCTTTAGTGACTCACAGCTGGTAGTGTGTCAAGTGAAGGGCGAATACCAAGCTAGAGGTCCAAAAATGGCTGCATACCTCACCAAGGTGAAGGAGTATTTGGATCAGTTTGAAAAATACACGATAGAATTGATCCTGAGGGAGCAGAACACAAACGCTGATGCACTCGCGAAACTCGCCTCCACACGAGACGAGGACACGCTTGAGTCCATACCGGTCGAATATCTCCCCAAGCCAAGCATAGCAAAAGAAAGGATCAGCATGGTCAGTAGCTCTGAGGAGTCATGGTTTGCACCCATTGGGAGGTACTTAAATGACGAGACCTTGCCTTTGGATAAAAAAGAAGCCCACAGACTAATTTACAGAGCCGCCAAATACACCCCAGTAGATGGAACCTTGTATAAGAGAGGCTTCTTTACCCTGCTCCTACGGTGCGTAGATAAGGGAGAGGCATCAAATTTTTTTACAAGAGATACACGAAGGGGAATGTGGAAACCATGCTGGGGGGCAGTCCATGGCAAAAAAGGCCATCTGCTAGGGGTATTATTGGCCTACCATGGAGAAGGACGCGAGTGACTTCATGAGAAGGTGTGACAAGTGCCAGAGACATGCGAATTACCCTCGACAGTCGCCAAATGAGTTAGTGAGCATGACCAGTCCATGGCCCTTCGGTATGTGGGGAATTGACTTGATTGGGGCTCTACCAATAGGAAGAGGAGGAGCTAAGTACACAGTGGTAGCAGTCGACTATTTCACTAAGTGGGTGGAAGCGGAGCCTTTATTCAACATAACGGCTAAGCAGATCACCACCTTTGTCAACAAGTACATCATTTGCAGATTCAGAGTACCTTACAAGATTATCTCCAAAAATGGAACGCAATTTGAAGGAGGGATGTTCGAGGACTACTGCAAGGCAAAAGGAATCAAGAGGAGTTTCTCCGCAGTAGTGCATCCCCAAGCCAATGGGCAAGTAGAGGCCATCATCAAGATCTTGAAAAGGAACTTGAAAACTATGTTGGAAAAGTTGAAAGGGGCCTGGGTCGAGGAACTCCCAAATGTACTCTAGGACTACAGGACCACTCCTCGTTCCATCACTGGGGAGACACCTTTCGCCTTGGCCTACGGCTACGAGACTGTCCTTCCAATAGAAATGAAGATTAACTCCATCCGCACACAAGCATATGATGACCAGGCTAACATCACAGCATTGGTCGGGAACTTGGACCTGCTGGAAGCCAAGAGGGAAAGAGCACAACTAAGGTTAGCCACATATTAGCAACGGGCAGCGAGGTACTACAATTCAAGAGTGCGAGAGAGAAGGTTCAGGGTAGGAGACTTGGTACTGAGGAAGGTACTCCCCAACACGCGAGACCCGGGGGCGGGGGTACTAGGGGAGAATTGGGAATGACCCTACCAGGTCTCTCAGTGCATACCACCAAACACCTACAAACTGGCCCGCATGGATAACACCATTATACCTCGGGCGTGGAATGCAGAACACCTCAAGAAATACTACCAGTGAGACTTCTGCACCCGTGCAAAGAAGACCTATGTTTAGTTTGTTCCCTGTTATGTTCACTTAGTAGGTAAGAATTAAAGAGGCTACCTGGGTAACCTCCTAATTAGATGTAACCCTTTCATATGTATGTCATTGTAACCCGCACGCTATGAATGAAACAGTTTTCCACTTTACATGTCATTCCTCTTCCATATAGCACCCACCAAAGTGCCTGCTGAAATAAATTTCACCAAACACTTGGGGGGGGGGGGGGGTAGGACAGGAGGCAAAACATACAACAAACAGGAGGATCCTAAAAAGGACCCCTCATATCAGAGGGAACCTAAAAAGGACCCCCTATCAGGAGGATCCTAAAAGGACCTCTTATATCAGGGCCTTAAACGAGGTCCTTATATATAAAAAAATGTGATGAACCCTTACAAACAGGGAGAAGACCTTGCAAGGCATCTCTTAAGTTCACAAGGATTAGCTACCCTTGTAAACATCAAGGAGGCCAAAAGGTCTTACAAAAAAAAAAAAAAAACTTCCAAATAAAGGTAGATGCTCCCACAAGAGGAAAGGCCTCAGAAAGAGCACCGACCAATAAACCTAGAGCAGTTACCAAGTCGTCTAGCCAAAAGGGGTCCTAAAAGAGACCCTTGCAAAAATAGTACTATGAATAATGACGAGAAGGATGCTTCTCGCAAAAAATAATAAGCGTGCACAAAAATATATAAAAGGATAGCTAGAACCCAAGGGGTCAATATATCTTTATAAGAACAATCAAGAGGCACCAAAAAAGAACCTATTGAACCCTTTCACATGGGCTCGAAATGACCTCTAGCCTGATAAATAAAAAAGGGAACCTACCGAACCCCATCATACGGGCTCAAAAAGACCTCGAAGACAGAGGAATAAAAGATGAATAATCGCATATGTATATATAAAAAAAGAGAGTTTTGGTCACATAATAAGACTCGGAAAAAATTACAAGCAAAATAGGGCTCGAACGAGCATACATCCACAGTGGACTAACTGGAAAAAATCATAAAATGATAATCTCAAGGCCTCTTGCCACGGGCGTTCCACCCAGCCGCTTGAACAACGACGTGCTCGCCAAAGGAGGAGAAATCGAAGTTAGGATCCTGCCTCCATACGCCATAAAGGGCGCGCTCTATGGACCTTTACTCAATAGCTTCCTTGTCTGCCTCTAAGGAAGCGAGCCTCCCCTGCAACATAGCTATAGCAACCTTGGATCCCTCATGTTCGGCCTCTAAGGAAGCGACCCTCTCCTGCGACGCAGCTGTAGTAGCCTTGGCCCCCTCAAGTTCGGCCTCTAAGCTAGTGACCCTCTCCTGGAACATCGTGGCCTTGGCAATCACCCTTTTCTTCTTTTTTGATGAGGAACAAGCTTTCGCCAAGGCCTTCTCTAGCTTAGACCTGGTTTCAGAAATTCCCTCTCGAGCTCCTGGACCTGAACCGCAAGACGGTCCCTCTCAGCATTCGACGTGGAAAGGTTGTGAGCCGAGTTGGCAAACTGCTGAGCCACTGTATAGGTCTGTACAAGAAAAATAACAACAATAATGATAAGCAACAAAAATGAAAAGGAATAAAAAGGGATAAGGCCGACATAAGATGGATGAACTCACCCAAGCAGCGGAGTGCGTAAGAGTCTCCCCAAGATCCGACATAGCGAAACTGCCAAGACCGCTCCAATCAGCTTCAGGAAGGTTTGTGGCGATCTGGACATACCGCCGCCATGCAGCCCACCCAGGGCACCCCTTTTGAGCCAAGAGTACCTGGCTGAGTAAGGACAGACGACCCGCTCGCCGAAACAGGAGGGGGCGCAGGAAGATCGGAAAAATGAGCCCCTGGTAGATCAGGAGGGGGTGCAGGAAGATCGGGAAAGTAAGCCCCCGATGGAACAGGGTCAAGGGGATCCTGAAGAAAAGCATCAAATCCTCAGGATAAGGGCAAACGAAATGCCTCGGCATGGCCTGTTGATCTTGGGAGTGGGAAGCCATGTCAGGGTCTAGAGGGGCAAAAGGAGGGCATCCCCCGGGGGACGAAGACAGCTGGTGAGGTTTCCCGTGTCCAAGGGAGACTCCCTCTGGCACGCGCTCGGCCTCACCTTCATTCAAGCAATGCTCAGCCGAAGCAGCCTTCTTCTTCTTTGACCGAGGAATATTCCACAACAACCCGGGATCTAAAACTGGGGACAGCTTGTGAAAGTTGAGTTTTTCCACAGTGAAGAGGTATGTAGCCATTTTCTCGGCAAGGTTAGTATTGATGAATGCATTCAACGCGTCCGCCTCCGACCCAAAAACTCCAGGTATGACAAAATGCTCTGCACGATTCACACAATTGTCGGCACAAACATATGTTATAAAATAGTAAGTTTCGAAAAGAAAAGCAAAAGGTGGCTTGAAGTACTTACTGGGAGTAGAAAGAAAGTGCTCACGAACAGAGAGGGGACCTTGCACGAAGAAAAAGTCCTACTTCCAGGACCCCGGGTTGGACACAGCGCCCTCTACAAGGGGACTGAAGTATTGGCTTTTTGCAGGAAGTAAAATCCCTTGGACTTAGGATAGGGCATAAGATTGTACAAGAAATGCACCTCTTAGGTTGTAGGAGCATGATGGACAAGTTCCATAAACGAGATCAAAAGGCAGCTCAAGGTCAGCCAACTGTTGGGTGCCAGCTGGACTGGAGCGAGGTCAAAATAATTGAGAACCGCGACGAAGAACAGGTGTAATGGGATTGTACCACCTGCCTTCAGGATATGCTCGCTCATAGCCACGTAGCCCGGATTTGGGCAGTCAGCCTGACACTTGTCCGAAGGAACGTATAATGTGTATTCTGGAGGAACATGGTAGTTTCCTATTATTTTCATCAATTTATTTTCGGACACATGGGACACTAGGGAGGATGCCAATAGGGGGCAGTGCCCTGGTCATCAACAGCCACCTGTCGTCGCCCTTTCTTCGGCATATTTGCAAAACTAAAAGAAAAATGTGAGGTGGAGACAGAACACTTTACCCTCCATTTTTTCTTCCTAGCAAGAGTCTTCCACCGAGGCACCTGCTGCGAAAGCGCTAAACTAGGGTAGATCGAGAATAAGGGCTGAGGAGAGGACAGGATGCCCCCTTGACAGTCATTAGGGGAGAATGGGCTAGGAGGCTCAGGCGGGAGATGTCCCTCCATAAACTCCAACTCCATCTGCAAATCTAAAAGGGTCACCCTAAAGTTCGCTACTTGGTCGTTAAGGTCAAGGGGGAAAGGTACTCCGTCTCCTCTCAACACCGAGTCTATTTCGCTCTCTACCACCCAAATTTTCCGCTTAAGTTCAGCCATATGCTCGAGATGACGAATACGGGCCTGCCTTAAGGTGTCGTGGTCACGGTAAGGATTTTCCTCAGGGGACTCTGAGTCTGAAGACAAGTCAACAAACTCGACCCCCGGAGGAATGTCGAATGGACCTTCACATGCCATGAGACCTCGTTTCGAAAGCAAAAAAGGTTCACGTATAAAGGAGAGGATTGCTACAAAACACAAAGGAATGGGCTCAAAACGTCTAGGTACAAACGCTCTAAATGACCCACTACGAGGTATGAATAAAGGGGCATGTAACAAGGTTAGCTCACGACAAGCTTAGGCCAAAATACCCCATCCCAAGTAGTGCTAATTTGGACCCAAGGAACATAAAGAAAAAAAAAGAAAATGTACCTCAAGCAGGTAAAATGAGGCGCTGTCGTGGTCAGAAGGAGGTTGAGGGCCAAATGCACTGTCGTGGTCGAAGTGAAGCAAATGATCGAAAGCACACGTCTGCAAAAACAAAGGAAAAAGGTGTTTAGTCCTCAAGTACCTGCATGGATATAGACATACAAAAAATGAACTCAAATAATAATCATAAAAAAAAGGATAGCAAAAGTGAGGTTGTGGGGGATTGAACCCCTTACCTCTTGAAAAGAGCAAGGATCTAAATGCCACTAAGCTAAGGAAGTAAGGTGTAAATAATAGGCCAGGCATGAAGGCCTATTTATAAGAATCAAAGAGGAGAGTCCACAAGAGCACCTAAAGGTACTCTCCTAGACTGGGGGGCAAGTGTGGATGCTCAAAACTCCGCGCTTATGAAAGGTACAAAACACGTGCTAAGGTCCTATATGTGCTTAAGTATGTACCTATGCTTACGCCCCCAGATGCGTATTGATAAACCTTGCTGAATGAAACTCTGGCAGGTGAGCTGTACAGGACCCCCGTCGCGTGCCTCGCACCACGCACAGGCCAGCGCCTCCCGCGCCCGCAGCTGCCCAGGCAGCCTCGCGCCTCCTGCGCCCGCAGCTGCCCAGGCAGCCTCGCGCCTCGCCCAGGTCAGCGCCTCGTGCGCCCGCAGCAGCCCAGGCGGCCTCGCGCGTCCGCAGCTGCCTAGGTGGCCTCGGGCCTCGCCCAGGCTAGCACACCTCGCCTAGGTTAGTGCCTCGCATGCCTGCAGCTACCCATGTGGCCTGACGCCTCGCCCAGGCCAACGCCTCGCGCGCCCATGGCCCAGCAACACGGGCCTCGCGGGATGGTGCCTCGCCCACACCTCAGTCGTGCGCACCCATGGCCCAGAAACATGGGCCTTGCGAGACGATGTCTCGCCACACCTCGGCCATGAGTCCAAAGCATCCCAGGTGTCTCGCACCCTGCACCTCGAGTGGATGTCTCCCATGAAGACCTATGGAGTCTCTAGCATTTGGAGGTAAAAGCCCAAGTATAATCCAAAAAGGTCATACTAGTACAATCTTGTACGGGGTACGACCTTTAAGACCTATGCCAGACAAGCAGTGGGAGTACTAAGAGAGGGGACATGGCCTGAATACTTCTAACTAGATGTTAGAATCGATACCACCAGCACCACTACTCTCGGTACCACTTCTCTGACATTCGTACAAAATAAGTAATGGGAACATCCTCATTATATCTGACCACGTACTTGAGCCAGCACCACTACCCCTGAGACCACTCTCCTGAAAGTGTACTGGCATACCATCTGGTCCCCTGGACCACAATGTATCAGGGACCATTAGAGCCCAATATAAAAGAAACCACACTTCCACATGGAAGGGGGTTGGAAAAAACACTATAGCACTACACCATAAAAAATACAAGTTCATTTCACCATTTTCTTTTTGCAACTATTCTTTGAGTTTCTGATTAGATCTTTGAAGTTTTTCATTGATAAGCTCTATATTTCAATTTTTCTAACTTAACTTGGTTGATGAGTTCTCACCGTCAACACAGCGCTGTAGCGCTAAAGTCAGAACCAAAATGCCTAAAATTTTGCTCACTAGCGCTGTAGCACCCTTTATATAGCGTTGGGGCGCTGCCTTTCAGTTCTTGATAGCATTGCATTTGTAGCATTGGGGTGCTACTTCCAGAATCAATCATACTTTCAAGGTCCTTCCTAGCGCTACGTCGCTCCTTTGATAGCACTTTAGCGCTATTAACAACATCGAAACTTGCACATATCAATCCTGAAAAACCCGATTTTCTTCGACTTATCTAGATTTTCTTCCACTTTCACTCCTTTTCACTCTTTTCACCAATTTAGCATGGAAAACCTGAAACATGAACAAACGAGCATAATTTCGCAATAAAATAATCATACACCAACGAAAAACACCCTAATAACTAGACCATAAACGAGCCTAAAACTCGTTTATCAAACTCCCCCAAACTAAACCTTTGCTCGCCCTCGAGTAAACAAAAAATCTAACTAGACTCAAACCCAAACAAACCAAATTGACATAACTACCAAATTCCACACTCAAGACTCTTATGCATATATAATTCTCAGGAAAAACAATCATGCTACTTAAAACATTAATCTAAATTTTCAGTAAAGATTACTTCATCCTTTCACTGCAATTTATCAACACCAAAGCTCATTTACTCACAACTTACAAATAAAATAATTGAACCACTTTATGCACATCAAATTATCATCAACTAACCACATAACCAAACTATTCGATATCCCTGCATTACTTAGTATTCTCCATTAATATAAACAAGTGCACAAATAAGAATCAATACGACTATATAAGGGTTGTAATAGAAGGCTTAGGTATAGGTAGATAAAGAGACAATTTTTTAGGCTTAATCATACCACAAGCATTCAAACTAAACAAACTTTCCCAGAAATTTCACACATCTTATCCCTTGTTACCCCTTTTTCTCTTCAATGATTGAGAATATATATATTTTCAATACACTCCCCCAAACTTTGATTTTTTAATAGATAACTATTTGGGAGCATAATCATTTTTCACTTTGTTTCTTTTCTTTTCTTTTTCTTTCTCAATCATAACTAAATTTCTAAATAACACATAATACAAAAATCCCTTTACGCATTCACTCCCCTCAAATAGTAATTTTCATGCTCATAGTATGGGTCAAAAAGAGTAAATGGTAGTTTATTTCACAGTTAGGCTCAAAAGAATGTGCTAATCAAGAAAATGGTTATAAGGCTCAAGAGGGTTAACTAAAGATAAACTTTAATTGGGTTAGCTTGAAAGGCACAACCAGTCCAAAAATTTCCTATATCATTTTCCTAAATGTGCATTGTTTCAAATTTCATCTCAAATAGTAAGCAAGCAAGTTCTAGAATTTTTTTCAAACTTTTCAATCCACAATCCAAATTTGACATGCATAAAATAACTCAAGTATAACATTTGCAATGTATGAGCAATAGATCTCTAATGTCAACAAATCACAGTGAAAAACAAAGTAATCTAACCAAGCACATAGATTGTTTTTAGAAGCACATCAATTTTTCCTTTAGATTATATTACACAACAGTCAATCATATTCAAATGGCAATAATTATCAACTTAATTTATAATCTAAAACATGACTCAAACCGAACAACTAATGAAAATTAAAAATAAATAAACCGTAAAACAAACAAAAATGCATAAGAAATAAATCTCTCCCCGAAACATAACACCAAACATTGTCCCCAATGTTAAGTACTCAAAGAATGAGAACAGAGACTTACCTGACCAGCCATGTCGGTATGGCAGGTATGGTGGCTGAGACAAAGGTCCCTCAAACTGTTGAGACTGCGGAGGCTGAGGCACTGGAAAACCAGCAAATGACGGAGGCGGAGAGTAAAATGAAGAATACAGCAGATATGGTGGTGTTGGAGCAACATAAGTTTAATCTGATTCATTTAAAGACCACCGACTCACCATATTGTTTAAACGAGCCACGTCGTTCACCTCATATTCGTACCGTTGGCCCATATACTGATTCATCATGTGTTGTTATTGAACCATATATTGATTTTGTTGGATAAGATAATCCACCTTATCACTGACATTCTGCATGCACTGATCACTACTACCTCCCTACAGCACTGGATCAGCCTCTTCTTCCACCTCAGTTTCGACACGGCACTTACCCTTTTTCCTAGCTTGCGGCACATATAAAGCAGGCTCAGGATAATCTTTCTTCAGAATAATCGATAAAGGCTTCTGCAACGACTGATAAATATCAGTCACAAACTCCGGAACTGCAGCCTTATAACATAACATGGTGATGACAGATCCATGGCCTAAACCTCCAGTGGTATGGCCCTTTTCAATGAACTCAATGTTTTCCTTAAGCCATGAACCCATATTAATAGTCATCCCTGTCATCAATGGATACATCAGAAGTACTCGATCCTTAGTCATGTCAGACACATGACTTACTGGCATGAATCAAGCACAAACAAAGAAAGCCCAAAATCTGGCTTCAATATTCTGTTGACAAGACACTATACTTTTAGGTAAAGAGCCAGATAAGGTCCAAGGAGCACCTTCAAACATAATTTTTCAGCCACTGTAGTATAATCTATATATCCCTTAAAAAATTTAGTGTATTCCTGCTCTTTTATGTGCGGGACCTTGAAAACCTTATTAATGGACTCTGTAGTAAAAGGTCCTCACTTACCTCGAACAAAAATTGTATCATTGTGTTTATTTCTTAAATTGGCATAAAACTCATACACCAATGATACGTTGGCCTGCGCCAATTTTGTCACAAAATTTTCCCACTTCCTAGCCGCAAGATTTGCGCTAACTAACTCAAAAGTATTATGATTAAAAGGGTCAGACAGATATTCTACCTCACACTTAGGAATCAAGGGTTTTCTAACAAATTTCTCATAAGGCTCTTGAGCCTGGAAATTTATGAACCTAGTTTCATCATACTCTTGTTCCGAACTATCATCCCTTGGTTGGGAAGTAGACGCTTGACCTTTCCCCTTATCCTTATTCCTACCCGCTCTACTCTTAAGAGCCATTATCCACACTCTCACCAACCCAGAAAAAAATTGACAGCACCTCCCCTTAAATTAAACACTTTTCCTCTTCACAACCACCCTATATATTCATTCTCACAAAAACAATATCCAAATTATCCACCAAAAACAATCAACAATGAAACCCAATCCCAAATGCAGCAAAAATCTTAGAATAAGAGGGAATGAAAACACTTACTAACCCTTGAAATGGACTCCCTTGTGCTTGAGTGAGTATAGCCCCTTGAAAATTTTGATCTTCCTTAAGAAAATAAAAATCTGAATTTTTAGGGTTTCAAAAGTGAATTGGGAAATTGGAATGGGGTTGAGAAGAAAGAAATTAATTAAAGGATAAAAAGACTGAGATAGAAAAGAAGATGAAGGAAAATGGGAGAATGTATGGTGAAATTTTCTAAATAATAGGCTAAAATGGAAGATTACTGGGAGCTTTGGGGTGTTGGGATAGAGAGAACACGGGAAGAGAATGAAAAATGAGGGTCTAAAGGAGATGAAATTTGAAACCCATGGTTTTTTTAAAAAAATTATGTTATAGAGCGCTATAACGCTACATGTCCAGTGCTGTAGCGCTACATAAAGTTGTTGGGCTATTTGTCTTTGGAAAGAGCGTCGTAGCGCTAGCAATACAACGCCGTAGCGCTAATAAAAGTTCAAATAAAACCCTTTTGGCTCTGAGATTAGCGCCATAGCGCCCTATTAATAGCGCTGGTACTCGAATAAAATCCCCAATCTTCTCTGTAACAAGCGCCATAGCGCCTCCCTACAAGCGTTGTTGCGCTACTTCCTGATAAATGAACATTTTCTAAGCTTTTTTCTTGCAAACCCTTGCGTTTTTTTCACGTTTTTCACGGTTCATTCTATACATCAAAATTTCTCTAATAAAACTAAAAATAATCACCAAAATAAATTCCCTAAACATTGTTCCAAACCAAATAAAAAAAATCATAAATGTAAAATACAAAATAAAACTTAGGAATGCCTCTTAAGAGTGTTGTCTTTAACATCTTTTAGCCCGACTCTTGTTTATATTCAGATAAAATTGGTTCCAACATCACCATGGACTTGCATTTTTCTACCGAACCCTCCAAATAATGCAACCTTAAAATGCCTTGTCTTCTCACTATGAACTTGCACTGCTCCATAAGGAAATGACGCAACCACCGTGTATGGTTGTGACCATCTCGATTTCAATTTACCATGAAAAAGTTTAAGTCTGGAATTAAATAGCAGGACTTTATCTCCAGGTTGAAAATCCTTCCTCAGTATTTTCTAATCATGAAAGGCCTTCGACTTCTATTTATAAATCCTCGCATTCTCATAAGCTTCATTTCAGAATTCTTCAAGCTAATTTAACTCCATCAGCCTATTCCCGCCATAAAGAGATCAATATTTAACTTTTTCACAGCCCAATAAGCTCTATGCTCCAGTTCCACCAGTAAATGGCAGGCCTTACGAAACACCATTCGATATGGTGACATACCAAGAAGAGTTTTAAATGCAGTGCAATAAGCCCAAAGTGAATCATCAAGCTTCTTCGACCAATCCTTCCTTGTCGTATTTACTGTCTTTTCTAAGATACCTTTTATTTCCCTATTTGACACTTCAGCTTGGCCATTTGCATTGGATGATAAAATAACGCCTTTCGATGATGAACACCATAGCGAGCACAAAGAGCAGTGAACCACTTATTACAAAAATGACTTCCTCAATCACTAATAATTGCTCTGGGGGTGCCGAATCGAGTAAAGATGTTTTTATGAAGGAATCTAAGTACCTCTTTCCCATCACAAGTAGGAGTTGTTGCAGTTTCTACCCATTTAGAAACATAATCCACGGCAAGCAAAATATACTTATTATTATACGATGATGGGAAAGGTCCCATAAAGTCTATTCCCCATACGTCAAACAACTCAACTTCCAAAATACCAGTCATTGGCATTTGATCTCTTCTTGATATATTCCCAGTCCGTTGACAATGATCACAACTTTTAACAAAGACATTAGCATCTTTAAATAATGTAGGTCAGTAAAACCCAAAAAAAAATTCTGCTGTTCTTGTTCCTCCGAAATGACCGCCGCAATGCAAAGTATGACAGTGAGTGAAGATTGACAACATCTCCTCTTTAGGCACACATCTTCTAATCACTTGATCAGGGAAATGTTTATACAGAATAGGCTCATCCCAATAATAGTACTTCACCTCCGAATAGAATATCTTCAATTGTTGCCTTGTCATCTCAGGAGGTATAACCTTTGCAGCCAAATAATTAACATAGTTTGCAAACCATGGAACATCTTTACAAACACTCACTTCAAACAACTGCTCATAAGGAAAAGCATCATTAATCTGAATTTCTTTGTCAAGAGAATCTACATCAACCTCCAATCTAGACAAGTGATCAGCTACCAAATCCTCAGTACCTTTCTTATCTTTAATTTCCACATCGAATTCTTGTAACAAAAAAATCCACTGAATAAGACGAGGCTTGGAATACTTTTTGGTCATAAGATACTTTATCGCAGAATGATCTGGATAAACAACACCTTATTCCCAATCAAGTATGGCCTAAATTTATCAAAAGCAAACACTATGGCCAACAGCTCCATTTCTGTAGTTACGTAATTTATTTGAGCATCATTCAAGGTACGACTTGCATAATAAATCGTTCTGAATACCTTGTCAACTCTTTGTTCCAACATTGCCCAAACCGCAAAATCACTGGCGTCACACATCAATTCAAATGGCAAATCCCATTGAGGTGCAACAACTATAGGTGTCGAAATCAATTTCTCATTAAGTATCCTAAAAGCTTGTTGACACTTCTCATCAAAATCGAATGTAACCCCATTCATTAACAAAGTGGACAGTGGCTTCAAAACCTTGGAGAAATCTTTGATAAACCTGCTATAAAATCCTGCATGACCAAAGAAACTCCGTACTCCTTTTACTGAAACCAACAGTGGCAAAATTCTCTATCGTAGAAATCTTAGCCCTATCCACTTCAATGCCTTTCTTAGAAATCTTGTGCCCCAATAAAATTCCTTCATTTACCATAAAGTGGTACTTTTCCCAATTAAGCACCAAATGTGACTATTCACACCTCCTCAAAACCGGCTCCAAATTAGTCAAACATGTGTCGAAAGAGGGCCCATAAACCAAAAAATCATCCATAAAAATCTCAATCCCCTTCTCAACCAAGTCAAAAACTATTACCATCATACACCGTTGAAATGTGGTTGGTGCATTACATAGCCCAAATGGCATCCTTCTAAAAGAAAAAGTCCCATAAGGACATGTAAATGTTGTCTTCTCTTGATCCTCCGGTGCAATTACTATCTGATGATAGCCTGAGTACCCATCTAGAAAATAATAGTAATTATGCCCTGCAAACCTATCCAACATCTGATCAATAAAAGGCAAAGGAAAATGATCTTTTCTAGTTGCCTTATTCAACTTCTGATAATTGATACATATCCTCCAACCCGTCAACGTCCTAGTTGGAACCAGTTCATTACTTTCATTCTTCACCACAGTCATACCACCCTTTTTAGGTACTACTTGTACTGGACTTACCCAAGCACTATCAGAAATAGGGTAAATCACTCCAGCATCTAACCATTTCAAAATCTCTTTCCTCACTACTTCTTTCATTGTCAGATTAAGTCTTCATTGAGCATCAATAATCGGTCTCGCATCGTCTTCCATGAGAATTCTATGCATAACTGTCGATGGGCTAATTCCTCTTATATCAGCCAGAGTCCAGCCTATAGCAGTTTTATGAGCCCTTAACACCCTCAACAACTTCTCCTCCTCTACTTCTGAAAGAAATGATGAAACTATAACCGGAAGAGTCTCTTTTTCCCCAAGATAAGCATATCAGAGATGTTTTGATAAAATTTTCAGTTCTAAAACAGGTGGCTTCAGAATCGATGGTAATGGTCTTTCCGGTCCCTCACCCAAGTCTTCAAACTTTTTATGCTTCCACAGCTCAGATGATTGTATCCACTTCAAATAACTCACCACTCCTTCATTTTCCTCACCATCTACATCATCAAATATAAGACTTAATTCAAGAGGATCCTCAATTAATTTTTTTCTTCCTACTACTTCTTCTACCACATCAACTGAGAAACAATTATCACTTGCGTTAGGATAAGTCAGCCTTAAATTAAATACTACTTCTTCCCCTTGAACTCTCAGCTTTAACTCTCCTTTTTGGACATCTATCAATGCTTTCCCAGTTGCTAAAAATGGTCTCCCCAAAATAATAGGAACATTCTCACCCTCCTCCATATCAAGAACTATAAAATTAGCTGGAAATATAAACTTATCCACCTTTACCAATACATCTTCTATAATACCACGTGGATGCTTCACAGATATATCAACTAGCTACAATGTTACTATAGTTGGCCTAGCTTCACCCAAACCAAGTCTACGAAATACTGACAAAGGCATTAAAATAATACTAGCCCCCAAATCGCAAAGTGCATGCTTACATTAAAACTCCCCAATCGTGCATGGAATAGTAAAACTCCTAGGATCTCGTAACTTTTGAGGAAGTTTCCTTTGCAAAATCGCACTACATTCTTCCGTTAACGCCACTATTTCATAATCATCCATCTTTCTCTTATTAGACAGAATCTCCTTCATAAACATAACATAGCTGGGCATCTGTTCTAATGCTTCTGCGAACAGTATATTTATATGTAGCTTCTTGAAAACCTCTAAAAACTTTGCAAACTGTTTATCTAAATTATGCTTACGAAGCCTTTGTAGATATGGAATTTTAACATGATGCTCAATACTCACATATGGTGTCTCCTCTTCTTTCTTAAGGTCTTTAGTAACCTTTTCATCATTAAACTTCTTTTCTCCTTTACCTTGTGTATTTCCCTTTTGACCTTCTTCTTCTTCTGACTGATTCTTCTTTGACCCTTCATACCTTGTTCCACTCCTCAAAGTAATAGCTTGGCACTGTTCTTTAGGATTAATTTCTGTAGTGCTACGCAACTTTTCTTTAGCTCTATTAGACATTAAAGTAGCCAACTACCCTATTTGAGTCTCTAAACTCTTTATGGATGCCCTAGTTTCAGTCATAAATTGGTTGAGTACATCAGATTGAGGTTCATCTGGTTTCATTGGCATTTGTTGTGGTCTATTTTGTGGAAGTTGATATTGTGGCTGAGGTGGAGGATAAGGTTGTAAAGTATTTTGATTATTAGACCAGGAAAAATTAGGATGATTCTTCCAAGCTGGGGTGTAGGTCATGGAATTTGGATTATTAGGTTGTCTCGGGTAATTCCCTGTAGCTTGTACTTCTTCCATGGGCATGTTATTCATATCTAGAGCAGGGCATTGGTTGGGTGGATGGGTTGTTCCACACAATTCACATAGGTTTTGAACTTGCATAGCTTGAGATGGGAGTGTAGTCTTTTGTAATTGCTTTGTCAAAGCTGCTACTTGAGCTGAAAGCATTGATATAGCGTCCAATTCCATCATTCCAGCCACCTTCTTTGGTTGTCCCCTTTCAGTTGGCCATTGGTAATTATTCATCGCCATCTCCTCTAATAACTCATACACCTCATTAGCGCTCTTACTCATAAAAGCACCTCCCGCTGCAGCATTTATAATTGTCCTAGTTGTTCCATTCAAGCCATTGTAAAAATTATGCACCAACATACACTTTTCTATTCCATGGTGTGGACAATTCCTTAACAATTCCTTAAAGCGCTCCCAAGAATCATACAGTGACTCTCCTTCAATCTGGTAAAAGTTATTAATCTCTCCCCTTAACTTGGCAGCCTTCGTTGGAGGAAAGAACTTGGCAAGGAACTTCTGAGCTAATCCTCCCATGTAGTGATAGAATTTGCTTGTAAGGATATCAACCAACTCTTCACCCTATCCCTTAGTGAAAATGGGAATAGCCTCAATCTTATAGCATCATCGCTCACCCCATTCATCTTGAACGTAGCACATAACTCCAGAAAATTAGCTATGTGTAAATTGGGGTCCTCCATTGGCATACCTCCAAACTGAACAGTTGGTTGGACCATTTGGAGAATTGCTGGCTTAATCTCATAATTGTTTGCAGCAATGGTTGGAGGTCTAATGCATGAATGCACTCCTGTAACAGTAGGAAGTACATAATCTCTCAAAGTTCTTGGTCCTTGCTCCTTTTGAACCTCTGCAGCCCCTTGACCATTATTAGCACTATTTCTCAAATTGTTAGACATGGTAAACTCCAATCTCCTCTTTGTTTTCCTGTTCTGTCTACACGTTCTTTTAATTTCCAGATTGATTGGTATAATCTCCTTATGTCTATTGCTTCGCATATACCAACAAGTCCTGAAACAAAATAGAACCATGATCCAAATAAATGTTAACATAACTTAAATAAAATAAAATAACCAAATTAGAACAAATAACAATAACTGTGATATTAGAATATAAGTCCCCGACAACGGCGCCAAAAACTTGATCGTAAAAATCTATACACACAAGTATACGTGGTCGAATCAAGTAATATATGATAAATAGAGTGTCGATCCCACGAGGACTGATTTCCAAATACCACTAATTGATTTTCAAATTCTATTTGGTGAAATAAAATTTAATTGAATTATTAAAAGTAAAAGGAATACTATAAACTATGAACAAAAATTAAAGAACTGGAAACAAAACAATGAATCAACTAATTAAAAATCAATAATAAAAAGCCTAGGAATTAATTTCATCAACTGTTCATTCTATTAATTTTAATAATCAATTCTAAATCTCTTCTTTCTATTCTAATAGCAGGTTAATATAATCGATTCCTATTCTTTTTCAAGATATAAGATCTCAATCTATATGCAGGTTTTCTACATTTCTATGACAAACTTGAACATATAAAAGGCATTAAACATGGAAAGCTAATTACTACACAAGTCACATAGGTACTTTCGTCCAATATGCAACCTATGTCTATACAATGATAGCATATTCAATTCTCATCTTTCAAATTTTGAATCAAAACCATTGAATCAAGTAAATAGTGATCAAGTATTTACTAGCATTAAACGAACATCATATAGATTAGAATAGAGAAGAAGTATCAATAGAATATCATAATAAAATTAAATAGAAATCCCAGTGACTACATTAATCCCTAGATAAAAGAAATTAGTTTATAAATAACATGATGGAAATAAAGTTCTGACAATTGTTCATAAAATCAACCTAAAGAATTCAGATGAAAAAAGAAAACTAATTACAGCAGCCTAATCTAATCTAGGGTTTTTAAAAACTGAGACTCCTCCAAAATCACAGAATAATGTTCCTTAAATAGTCTTCCAAGATTCCCAAGTGAATAGATCATTTTGCCCTTCAGAAAGTGGTTTAAAATCTGAAAAACCCGTATACACCGCTGTAGCGCTAAATTCAGAACCAAAACGCCTAAAATTTTGTTCACTAGCGTTGTAGCGCCCTTTATATAGCACTGGGGCGCTGCCTTTCAGTTCTTGATAGCACTGCATTTGTTGCTCTGGGGCGCTACTTCCAGAATCAACCATGCTTTCAAGTTCCTTCCTGGAGCTACGAAGCTCCTTTGATAGCGTTGTAGCGCTATTAACAACATCGAAACTTGCACATATCAATCCCGAAAAACCCGATTTTCTTCAACTTAACTATATTTTCTTCCACTTTCACTCATTTTCACTCTTTTCACCAATTTAGCATGGAAAACTTGAAAACATGAACAAATGAGCATAATTCTGCAATAAAATAATCCTAAACTAACGAAAAACACCCTAAAAGCTAGACCATAATCGAGCCTAAAACACGTTAATTAGTTTGCCAATCTGAGGGCTAATAAGAAGAATGTGGCTGAAACAATGGCGTTGCAGCAGAGAGAAATTGACCGGTAACGTCAGGAGTTGAATGAGCGGCAGACCGACATGGACCGTCGGCAGAGGGACGCTACTGCCGCTTTAGAGGCAGCCATTCAGTTGGCCTGGGGAAAACCTACGCCAACCTCTCAACCGGATCAGCCACTAAGTGTACCACCACAACAAGGTCCACATCCAAATCATCCACAACATCACCACACTCCGCCTCAACCGGCAAGCCCTCAAAGGCTGGAGCAACCTCCTGCTGCTCAACAGGATATTCCATTTCAAGATCCTGAGCAGCAACCACCTTCTCACGCTAGTCGAGATAATCCCCAGTATCAAAGGCAGAATAGGGCCGGGTAGCCTCCCCGATGCCCTAGACGCCAAACTGCTGAGGAGCCAAACCCACCTAGCAGAGGGCAATATCCTTTTGCTCACAAAACGTAAGTCGAGTCAGGATATGTGGTTAGGGGCCTGCCACGACATAATAATGCCCGGGGATCCACTGAGCAATGCAAGCCTCCCCCCGACACTTGCAACATGCCAATTAGAGGAGGAAATAGTGTGATCAACAGGTCGAGCCATAGCCGGTCGCATTTTAGGGATGGCTATGACTATAATGAAGCTGATTCGGGCAGAGGAAAAGCTGGTCGAAGGAAAGGAGAGAGGGGTTGAGAACGAAATCCCCTACCAAGAGAAAACCGACCTGCGAGCCAGAATGCTGGGGGGCAGCCTAGGCAACCTAACGTCTTTGATCGACTGGGATCTAGCGAGAAAAGGCGTACGGATGATGACTTGGGGGACGTGCTCAATGATAGGTGAGAAAGGCACGACGAGTATGCCCCTCCAGCACCAGTCTCCCCAATAATTCCAGACGCTATACAGGCCTAGCTTGATGCGCTAAATCAGACCATCCAGCAGCTGGTGGGGAGCCGAACATCCCACATTTAGTATGATCGGAGAAGAGGCACTCCGTTCATACAAAGAATAGAGATGGCCGAAACCCCAAGCAAATTTAAGATGCCAATCTTACCTAACTTCAATGGATTTAGAGACCTAGTGTCTCATGTGAATAAATTCGAGACACAAATGGACATCCAGAAGGTGTCAGATGACGCTCGATGCAGAATATTTCCGGCCACCTTATCAAATACTGCTCAGGAGTGGTTTTTCAAGTTTCCTCCTGCTAGCATAGTGTCATGGGAAATGTTCGTGAAAGAATTATACGAGCAGTTTTACACTGGTCGAGTACACCCGACCGAAGCCAACCAACTGGTCGAGATACGCCAGAAGGAAGGCGAATCCTTGAAGGAGTATGTCCAGCATTTTATGCGAGCCGCTGCTGGGTCTAAGACAGTTGGTAATGAAGGGAAGATGATGACACTTACTGCTGGAGTATGACGTCATTCATCCCTCTAGAATAGTTTAAGGAAAAATGGGGTGAAGAGCACCCAAGAATTCTTAGACCGAGTAGAACGGTACATCAAGCTCGAAGAGGCAATTACCAACGAAGGTAAGGCGCCTGCAGATGACCAGGGTCCAAAGGAAGATCCCTCCAAAGTCGCCAATGGGTCTAGGAAACCCAATGGCAACGATAAAAATAACAGGAAAAACGGAGGGAAAAGGGCGAACCACAAGCTGTCAACATCTGAGAATAAGCGCCCTAAAAGTAACAGATATGAGCCAAGGTTCACCTATTACACAACCCTAGTCGAAAGCAGAGTAGAAGTTTACCAGGCTACCAACACCGCTGTCCCTTACAAGCAACCAGTGCCGATCACGAAAGATATCTCCAAAAGATATACAACCAAGTTTTGTCGTTTTCACAATGACTATGGTCATGACACCACCGAGTGCAACCAGCTTAAAGATGAGATTGACTTCCTTATCAGACAAGGACATCTGAGAAGATATGTACGAGCCACTAGAGGTTCTCAGCAAGAGGCTCAAGTAGGCAACGAGCAGGAACTTGTACGCCAACGCTCGCCCCCTTTACAACCAACTCCAGTAGCGAGTACATTGCTGACCATATGTGGCAGCCCACACCTAGCAGGTGATAGTGGGAAGACAAGGGAGTGATACGCCCAAACCTTACGCCACGACCAGGACATTGAAATGATAAATGTAGAGGAGTGAACTCCCAAGAAAGCTCGAACAGAGGAAGAACTGATAACTTTCTCTTAGATTGATGCTCAGCATGTCCGGTTTCCCCATTCAGACCCTCTAGTCGTGGACGTCCAAATCGCCAATATGATGGTTAAGCGGGTGTTAGTGGACACAAGGAGCTCAGTAAACATTATGTACAAGTCTTCGCTGAAAAGAATGAAGTTGTCAGTGAAGGATTTGGAGCCATGCAACCAAACCATTTATGGTTTTTCTGGCGAAGGGCTCGCGCCAACGGGGTCGATCAGGCTTTCGGACACAGCAGGAACTGTTCCTGCGAACAGGATATTACTCACTACTTTTATAGTAGTTTATTGTCCTTCTGCATATAATGATGTGATTTGAAGGTCTATTCTAGTCGACCTGCGAGCTGTGACCTTGGTCTGGCACCTTGCCATGAAGTTTCCAACCAACGTAGGGGTAGGATGCGTGTTGGGGAACCAATGAGAAGTGTGAGAATGCTATAATTCCTTGATTACCAAGGCAAAAAGGGGTGGATCGAGAGAAGGAGCCGAGAAAGGATTCCTATTGGCCAATGAAGTACAAGCCCAATCAGGTGAGCAGATCACCAAATATGGTGTTGCCCAAAGTGAGGATAGGGATTTAGATCCTCGCTTTGGGGATTTTGAAGAAGATGTAGGACCAGTCGAGGACCTTGAGGAGGTCCAACTTGATGAGGCAGATCCAACCAGGGTTGTGAAAGTCGATAAAAACTTAGAGACAACAACAAAGCAAAAACTAGTGGAATTTTTGAAGAAGAACCGGGAGGTGTTTCCCTGGTCGCATAAAGATATGGTTGGGATTGACCCAGCAGTTATCAGCCATGTCTTGAACATAGATAAAAGTTTTCCACTAGTACAACAGAAAAGGAGGCTGCTCAACAAAGATAAATCAAAAGCGTTAAAAGAAGAAGTCGAGAAGCTAAAGGAGAACAGATTCATCAGGTTAGCATTTTATCCATCATGGGTCTCTAATCCCGTGCTGGTTCCCAAGCCGAATGGCAAGTGGAGAACATGCTTGGATTTCACAGACCTCAATAAATCCTTCCCGAAAGATTGTTTCCCACTCCCAAGGATCGACCGGCTAGCCGATCCCACATCTGGGCACGAGATCGTATCATTCATGGATGCATATTATGGATACAATCAGATCAGTATGCACCCACCTGATGAGGATCACACTAGCTTTCAGATCGATACATGGCTTTACTATTACAAAGTAATGCCCTTTAGTTTGAAAAACATTGGTGCGACTTACCAGGGACTAGTCAATCACATGTTCAAAGAACTGATCGGTGTTAACATGGATTTTTATGTTGATGACATGTGGTTAAGTCAAAGAAGGCAGAAGAACACATCAGGGACCTGCAAGAGTGCTTCAACGTCTTAAAAAAAATATCATATGAAGCTGAATCCCCTTAAGTGTTCCTTCAGAGTTGGATCGGGGAAATTTTTGGGATTCATAGTGAACTCACAAGGTATCGAAGCTAATCCCAAAAAGATTAAGGCCCTGATCAAGATGAAGTCACCAACAAAAATAAAAGATGTTCGGGGTCTAACCGAGAGGATTGCTGCTTTAAGTAGATTTATTTCCAAATCAACGGACATGTGCGTTCCATTTTTTAATCTACTTAGAGGAAATAATAAATTCGAATGGACGAAAGAATGCGAGCAGGCCTTCCAGGCTCTAAAGTCTCATATGTCGCAACCACTGATTTTGTCCAAACTGGTCAAGAAAGAAACTTTGTTCATTTATCTGGCAGTCACCGAGTATGCTGCTAGAACTGTCCTGATCAGAGAGGAGGAACATGTTCAAAAACCTGTGTATTATATAAGCAAAAGGCTAATAGGAGCAGAACTGCGATATTCTCCCATCAAGAAATTATCCTACTGCTTGATTTTAGCCTCTAAAAGCTGTGACCATACTTCTAAGCTCACCCCATCGTAGTACTCACCGACCAGTCACTACGGCAAGTCCTACAGAAACCAAAAGTTGTTGGTCGATTGTTGAAATGGGCAGTTGAACTTGGACAGTTTTATATTTCTTACTCGCCACGAGTAGCTGTGAAGGGACAAGCTCTAGTAGATTTTCTCGCAGAGTTTACTAGGCACCAGGATTCCGAGCCGATAGAAGAACCTGAACTCCAAAGCCAAATTCCTTCCTAGAAGTTGTTCGTAGATGGCTCTTCCAACGAGCACAATGCTGGAGCAGGTTTAATCTTAGTCATGCCTGAAGGACATCGATTCCATTGTGCAAGCAGATTTGACTTCACAACGTCCAATAATGAAGCTGAATACGAAGCTTTGCTCGCAGGATTAAGATTAGCCAAGGATATGGAAATAAAGTCACTTGAAATCTATAGTGACTCCCAGATAGTGGTTAATCAAATTACTTGAGAATATCAAGTCGAGGGTCTGAAGATGATTTCTTATTTGAACAAGGCAAAGGACTTATTGGCACACGTCAAAAAGTATACTCTCCAGCAAGTACCTCGCGACCAAAACTCAAACGCTGATGCTTTGGCCAAGTTAGCAAGCGCGAAGGATGCTGACACCTTGAATATAGTACATGTTGAACATTTGGGCACACCAATCATTAAAGCAAAAGAGTCTTCCCTAGTAATTCAAGCAACAAACACATGGATGACACCCTTCATTGAATACTTAGAACATGGAGTGCTACTAATGGACAGAAACAAAGCAAGAACCCTCCAAAGACAGTCGGCTCGATTCATTCTGATCGATGGAGTTTTGTATAGGAGAGGCTACTCAATGCTACTTCTAAGGTGTGTTTCAAAGGAAAAGTCCAAAGAATTAATGCGAGAAGTACATGAAGGTTTCTGCGGAGATCATGCCAGGGGCATAGTTTATCAAAAAAAGATCCTAAGGCAAGGCTACTTTTGGCCAACGATGAATGAAGATTATGGATTTTGTTCAGAAGTGTGACAAGTGACAGAGGTTCTCCAAGATACCGTGAGGAGCCCCTAATGAGCTAAAACAGATGCAAATCCCGTGGCCATTCGCAGTGTGGGGAATAAATTTGATCGGGTCTTTACCCACGGGAAAAGGCAACATCTAGCATGTTGTGGTTGCTGTTGACTACTTCACAAAGTGGGCCGAAGCTGAACCGCTTGCAACAATAATGTCCAAAAAGTGCTAGATTTTGTGGTAAAAAACATTGTGTGTCATTATGGGTTACCAAGAAAGATTGTCTCGGATAATGGCATGCAATTTGACAGCGATCTATTCATAGATTTTTGCAAAAGGCACAGGATTATCAAGAGTTTTTCTTCAGTAGCCCATCCACAAGCAAACAGACAAGTTGAAGCTGTCAACAAGACACTGAAGGATACCCTGAAGAAAAGGCTTGAAGAAGCGAAGGGGGCATGGCCAGAACAATTACCTGAATTCCTTTGGTCATATAGAACGCCCATCGAACAGCAACAGGCCATACTCCATTTTCCTTAGCCTATGGATATGAAGCTATGTTGCCTGTTGAATTAGATCCACCATCGCATAGAAGGTTGGCATACGATTAGAGTGTTAATAGACAATTATTAATGGAATCTTTGGATTTGGTCAACGAAAGGCGCGAGCAAGCTCAACTTCGAGTAGCAGCTTACCAGCAAAAGGTGACTCGGTATTTCAACTATAAAGTACGCGAAAGAAAATTTAACGTGGGAGATTTGGTACTTAGAAATTTTTTTCTCAACACCCACGATCAAGCTGCTGGCGTGCTCGGACCTAACTAGGAAGGTCCGTACCAAATTGAAGAAGTCCTTCAACCAGGCACCTATAAACTTGCTCGCTTAAATGGAGATCTCATTCCTCGTTATTGGAATGGAGAACACCTGCGTAAGTATTATTAATAAAACATTTCTTTTTAAAGAATTGGCTTGTATTAATTTCACTTTTTACAAGTTTATGAACAAGGGTTAGTCAATCATATGACTAATCGCTTATAAGTGTAAGATCAAAGTTTTGATCGCTCGTACAGACACGATTGTCCATTTATTACGAGAAATAAAAGGAACTGTGCGCAGCCAGTTAATCTTGCCAATTATTGTATTTATTACAAGTATTTGCTCATTACGTGTGTTGTTTTGCTATATAATCACTTCTTATAACTATTTCTACGAGCAGTAATGTTCGAACAGGTCTTGATCTTAGCAAGTGACCGAGGACCTTAAGCTCCTCAATCACTTAGGGGGCACATAAGACTCTAAGCAAGCAAAGCATATCAACAGGCATATGTCAACACATGAGCAAAATAAGGGAAAGCATACTACGGTACTTAGAGTATTTTTAAAAAATTTGTTAAATCAAAACAAAGTGCTATGCTATGTTTGGTCATGGGAGCAGATGTTATAATAAATTGCAAATATTATAATATCAAGAAGTAAAATATTTCACACCGTGAGCAGTTTCTGCTCAGATGTAATTCTTAATTAAAAGGAAAAGCTGGCCACACAACAAAAAATTGCCTTGACATCACGAACCGTGGTTCGTGTGTCCTAGTTACAAATTAAATAAATAAAGTTAAGAAGCAGCAGGAGCAGCTGGAGGATCTTGCTGAGGCTACTAGTCGACTATGGTATCAGCACCCTCGTCAATGCCTTCAATGCCCGTGGCCAAAGAAATATCAGGGGATTCCTGAGCTGTCTCCTCTTCAAGAAGAGCAGCGCACTTCGCCAACTCAGCCTGCTTCATACACTCTGGTAAATAATCAAAGTTCGCCTCGGGATTATTTTTCCAGAACATATAAAAGCAGTTAAATGTTGCTCCTCTGAACCTCTCCAAGTCATTGGCGTTGGTTTCTTCAAGCAATTTAACTCGCTCCTCTAACTCAGCAGTTTCTTTCCGGTTGATAACCAGTTCGTCTTGGAGTTTGGAGGCCTCTTTGTAGTTCAACAATGAAGACTCCTTGTACCTCTCTTTAGACTTCGTGACTTTGACTAGGGTTTCCTTATGTTGTTTCAGCTCCTTGCCCAGCTTGGCAATCTTCTCCTCGGCAGCTCTTAGTTGTCGACATTTTTCTCCCCGGCCGCCTTGAGCTGCTCGGTGCATTTGGCCTCAGATGCTTTGAGCTGCTCGCCAAGTCTCTCCTCGAACTCTTTGGCAAATTCAACATCCATCACCTCCGAGTGGCGACAACCAGTGTCAGGGTTGGAACTCCCTGCGATCAGAGAAAATATAAAGCTATTAGTAGAAATAAAAAGACAAGGAAAACAATTAAAACACAACAAAAATGGAAACTTACACTGAGTATTTCGTTCAGCCCGAAGCTGAAGATCTGGTCGACCTTCATGGAGCCACTGTTGCTGATGGCTTCTCGGCTATGCCGATCCCTTGACAGCTTCTTCAGCTTGAAGTTGGCTGAGTTGAAGGCTATGTTCATAAGGGCCTCTCCTTGAGAATTTCCTGTCTGATCAGGAGGATTCTGATCGACGGGAGCTGGTGGAGGAGTCGGGTCAATGGGAGTTGGCGGAGGAGTTTGGCCGATGGGTGCTGGAGAAGGAGTAGTTTCCTTGGAAGGTGCAGGTGTAGGAGGGTCCTCAGTCCTCGCCCTTTTCTTGGAAGGATTGCTGCTACCTTCCCAAGGGTGTCGTCTACTTTCCTTCTTCCTGCTCGCAGGAGCAGTAGTTTTGGGCTGGCTATATAGATCAAATGCATCGTCGGAAGGCATGACTGCATGATATAAACAAACGATCAGGCAATATAAATTGAGATATCTACTAAAGAAAGGATATAAGAGTAAGAAATTTTTTAAGTAATATACCTGAGCTATTATGATTGGTTCATACATTATTTATTGTACTACTGCTACACTCACTCTCTGCCTTGAAGAAGACTAAATTTAAACTAGTCACATATTTAAAGTTTTCGTCCCCGTCAAATAAATGACAGGGAATGGGTAAACTGTCTAAGGGTGAGAAGTCAATGCCGTTCTCATCCGAGGACTCAAGTATGGGCTCGGGTGTTCACGAAGTTTCTGCTTGCCCTTCCAAGGTTGAGTAGGGACAATAGTTTCTCATGGGGTGCTGGAAGGTTCCCTGATGGTCACTCCTATAGCCCGCCTCCTTGAGGCTGTGACACATCTTGGTGCCGCTCGGGGATATCTCCTCTAGTATCACTCCCTATTGTTGACCCCCTCACATTCTGGTGAGGTGCAAGAAGGTCGACCAGCCTTAGGTTGCTCTCCATGACCAGCTCTTTGACACTCTTCTCAATGTCCGTCATGATGGCCAAGGATGTTTCCCTTATCTCCATTTCCGGAGTAGGGTCTGGTCGATACCATGGACCTAAACAACACAAAAGTTCTAAAGAATGTATAGAGAAGCTAAAAGAAATCAAACGACCAATGAGTAAAAGATTTACCTCCTCGGGTGAAGGCCAGGTTATCAGCGACTAGCTCTATTGTAAGAAAGTACTCCTGGAAGTACTTCCCTACATTGGACTTATGGGTGATGTCGCTCAGGAAAGTGCGAGGGGACTCTTGGTGGTAGAAGTGGAAGAACCCCGTGTTGATGGGGTTGAGGTTAGACTTGAGATCGAACAGGTAGTTGATCGCATGTGGGGTAGGTACAGGGCACTTCTTTTGGTTGTAAAGGATATAGAGTGTAGAGAGTACTCTATATCCATTGGGGGTGATTTGAAAAGGGAAGACCTCAAAATAATTGGCCACCCCTTGGAAGAATTCATGTAGGGGCAAGATTGTCCTTGCCTCGATATGATACCTTGACCAGACGATGAAGGCGCCCCCAAGCACGTTTGCCCACTGGTCGGGTGAAGGTTTGATGAGGGTTATCCTAGGAAGGCCGTACATCCTGAGATAGTTGTTTACCATCCTAGCCGAAATAATGCTAGGAGGAGCTACATACCATTCGACCTTTGGCCTAAGGTTGTTATGAGGTCGGGCTTTAGTTTGGATTTCGTGTGGTACAATATTTACAGGTTGTGAATTTGTGGAAGGGTCCTCAACGCGAGGGGAAGGTTGGTTAGAAGAAGGGTTGGATGTCTTCTTCCTTCTTTGAGTAATAGATTTTACGCGACCCATGTTCAATTGACTAGTCTGAGGTCTGGTTGTTGGGTTGTGTTGAGAAGGAGGGACTTCTGAAAATGGCAGTGATGGTTGTTCTTGATCCTAGAACAGTAGCGCAAGCAAGTCATCGTCAATCGGCCTCTCACCTCCCCAAGGATCGTGCATGATAACCTGGGAACAGAAAAGGGGCGATGAGAATCTACGGCCAACAAACAGAAGATGTGGAAATGTTGGGATAATGTTGCTCGTGAGTAAAAGATAAGCTTTTATAAGACCAGCAACATTCTAACGTAAACACTAAAAACATGCGAACAGTTTGAAAACACAGATTAAAAAGCAGAAGTGAAATTTTTTTTCAGGGAAACTTTTCGACTCAAAAAATAGGCGGGAAAAACCAAGATTTTTCCGAATGCATAAAAATCGAATTTTACTTCGATTTTATGCCCTAAGTTAGTATTCCTACTTCCCAAGCCACTTCCTAAGTCTCATTTAGTTTTTTTTTTAATTTAAACTCCTATCCTATTATGCTGCTACCTACAAGCCCGATTACCCCAAAATTGTTTTTCCTCAAGAACATTCAAAAACTCAAAGCATAGAATATCAAAAAACCAGAGAAGTGGACGTTGCATGGAATAGCAGAGATGAATCGATCAAGAGACTTACTTGAATGAAAGATTGAAGTAAAGACACGAGCGTTGATTCAAAGGGCTGGACAGAGACACCACGGATCACCAAAGCTTTTTGAGTTTGCCTGAGTTCTTCTTACGTTGTTCTTTAGAGTTCTTGAGAAAAAGAATAGTAGTGAAAATTGAAAAGAATGGGTTATTTATATTGATCGAGGCACAGATAAAAAGGTAATGATGTGGGGTGAGTTTTCAAAACGTGGGGAAATGTGTTAGCCATCAAAACATTTTTGGGAAACTGCAACGACATGATTAGTTACTTTTTTCGAAAAGGCACTAATGGATGTGACTGGTCATACGGAGGGTCGGTTAAGTTTACTTTATGCTGGTCGCAGTAAAATAAACTTGGGGGGAAAATGTTTACGCAGCAGGATTGGCCTACACGTGGGATGCACATGGCAGTCTTAAGTGAGTATAATCTGTTTGACTATCGACCAGAAGAGAATTGGCTCATCAGACATCATAGTTATGGGCGACCAACATGGTCGCATATATTCATTTATTTCCTTCAAATATATGATCTTGTAATTACGTATTGATTGTAATTTTCATTATTGTTTAGATATGTCTGTATTAAATGTAATTAAGGCCCATTGGCCCATGTAAAATTCCTTGAGCCTATAAATAAGAATGAAAGGGCTCAAGAGGGGGGACTTTTGAAACTTGGAACTTTTGAGCTTCGGAATTCTTAAAGAGAAAGAGAGTGATTTTATCCACCACAATTGTATTAGTCTGAGATCTGGTGAAACTCGTGAACCCTAGTTCATTGATCACTGTTCTTGGAATTCTACATCAAGAAGAACACTAAGTGGACGTAGGTCATTATCATTGATTGAGGTCAAACCACTATAAATTGTTTGTGTCGTTTATCTTTTCGTCTTGATTTCATCTCATTTTCATCTTATTTTCTATTGTTTTATCTGTCTCCGTTTCATTGACCATTTTGAGGGTCAACAATTTTATTTTGTTAATTATAATTATTTTTTTAATTATACTTCAACTTTTATTTACTTATTTACTTAACTATTAATTAATAACAATTTTTTTAAAATTATTTATTTAATAATCATTTTGCACTATATTTAATTATAATTAAACTACTCCATATTTTTATTTATTGAATTAGTCATTATTTTTAATAATAATTAAATTTTTATTAAATAATTTAGGTAATTATTAATTAATATAACTTATTTTTTAAACATATTCAAACTTTTATTTTATTAATAACAATTTTATTTTAAGTTATTTATTTAATAATTAAATAATTTATATTTTTTACTATTTTTCATTATAATAAAACTGTAACTTTTATTTACTTATTTAGTTAATTATTAATTAACAACAATATTTTAAAAAAATATTTAATAATTAAATTATTTATTAGTTTTAATAGTTTTAATTCTAATTATACTTTTACTTAAAAATAAGAATTAATTTTCTAATTAATGTTAATTTTTCTAGGTCTAATAAAATTTGGGCATCATAACGATTATATTTTTAAACTATCACAAAATTTTAAAACCTACAAAGGACACACCAAAATATCCAGAATATTCTCAGAGCATTTACAACATAAATCAAGATTATAACATATACCAAATCTGTTTTTTTCAATAACACCAAAACAATTTATTTAATAAATATTTATAACCAAATAATATTTAATATAAAAAATAAAGTATAATACAAAAATACAATATAATATAATAATATAGTATGTTTTTTTTAAATAAACATATAAACCATTAAATGAAAAAATACATATATAATTACAAATTTTAATCTATTTTTCATAAAAATTACAAAACTATTTTTAATAAATATTACAAACATATAATATTGAAATAAATTAACACACAAAATAAAATAAAAAATTACAGTGGGAGTTCGGGCACGGGCTCGGCAGGACTCGACGTCGGCACGAGGGATGAGGCTCCATAAAAGAAATAAAGTTAATAAAAATTTATAAAAAAATAAACAAATCTTAATAAAAATATTACTTACACAGAGAGAGGGATGAGGCGGGGATTGCGCACAAAGGGGTCAATGGCTCGGGGGACTCCATAGAAAAAAAAAATTAAACTTACAAAAAAACTTAAACTTACAGAGATCGACAATTGTGCGTGGAGGCAGCAGACAACTTGCAGGAGGAGGAGGTAGCAGAGATCGGAGGGAGAAAGGGATAAAAGGAGAGAAAGGAGAGATGGATTTTGGGGTTGTGTGTTTTATGGTGGCTATGGTGGGGCAGTGCTGGTGAGGTCGTTGTGTGGGTGCGGTGGGGTTTCGTTGATGGGGGTGGGGGCAGTGGAACAGAGAGCTTAGAGAGAGAGAGAGAGAGAGAGAGAGTTAGGGAAAAAAAGAAATGGGGAAGAAGGGGGCGATTGGGTTGAAATATCTTTACCCCTCGAAACCCTAGTGCAAAACCATGTTGTTTCAATAAGTTTTACTCTTGCCGGCATATTATTTGACTTTTGTCGGGGCAACAAAACCCGCCGGTGAAAGTTTGCTTACCTAACGTATTTAAAACATGGACTTTTGTCGAGGCGTTTCACCTAACACACCGGTAAAAGTCTCAATCGTAACAAGTTAAACGTGCTTGGAAAAGTACCTAACACATGGCTTTCAAAATCGGTAAAGATAGGTGTTTTCTCGCTACACTTTTGCTGGCACAACTGGCAATTGCGCCGACAATAGACGTTACATCGCCAAGAAAAAACATCGATAAAAATCTTTTAGCGCAGGCGAAAGCCAAAAAATTCTAATAATTAATTTTTTATTTTTAAAAATAATAATAATCAGGCGTCAGGGACAATAATTGAGTCATTCAATTTTTTCAAATAAAAAATAAAATTCTACGTGTATCATCGATTAAAAAACGATTTAAATACATGTGAGCACATTATATCTCAATGAACAATATTAATTCTTATAGAACAAAAAAATATGTTAAAGTAGGGAGAGTACATAGCATACTTAATAACTTGTTCTCAAGAGTTTGTTCAAGAATAATCTTTAAAAATGGGGAGCAGTCAGAGAAAACTTTGGTTTAACCTTGGCTCTTTGGGTAGCAGAAGCCATGTTTGAACGACTTTTTCTGCTCTGATATAAAGAATCTTATAGTTAGAACCCTCTTAAGCACTTTCTTGGGTCGATCCTATTAATGTGACTACAATTACTTCTCTATTTACATTTATTACAATGTGTCCTCTTTTGATATTGACTCATCCATGATCATCACAATAAACAAAAAATGTTATTAGAAATTAGTTTTTCACATTCCCTAGTCAAAAGTGTACAAACTATATATCTCTGATACCATTTTTTCACAGCTTTACATGTTATTGTTCGTTATGAATTTTAATTTTCTTAATTTGATTTTGTAGCTTATTTCCAAAAAAAAAAAATCGAAATATAGTGAAACTTTATCGAATTCGGTGCTCATTAAGCTTCCATGTCATTCGAAGATTCGCCTACAAAAGTGTTCATGGTATTTTGCTGATGCATTTGACTCAACTCTTACCGGTGTATTTTTTAAATGCGCCGGCAAAAGTAGTGCCAATGCACTTAAAATATGCGTTGGTAAAAGTACATTTTGCCAACGCAATTACGAATAACGTCAGTATAGCTTGTCAATTGCTGGCGAAAAAATACGTCGCTGAAAGACTACATCTTTGCCAGCGTGTTTGCCGAACTGCATCTGTAAAAGTTGCTTTGTCGGCGTAGTACGGAAACATATGGACAAAAAACATTTTTCTTAATGTATTTAATTGGAATATAGATATTTTGCTTTAAAAAAAGGGGTGTGTTTTTGTTAGGTCATGTCATACTATATATATATATATATTTAACACTTCCACGTAGTTAGTAGTTTAGTGCGTGGGATAAGATATTGAAAGTATATTGGGTATTTATATACAATAAATTTATTTATTTAATTTCATTAATTATACTAAAGATAAAAAAGAAAATATAAAAATTCATTAAAACTCAAATAAAAACTTTCTTTATTTTTAAAAGACACCACAACCAAAAAAAAAGTATATTAAGCTATACAAAGACCTCTTTTATGCAACATTATCAAGCGGTATAAATAAACATTAGCGCAAAAAAAAAAAAAAATTGTTTCTGTGCCACTTGTATTGCGCTACAAATGCTATTAAGACGCCCACATTACGGCTTAATAGATAAAAGTTATTTTTATAATTTATAAAATTGATGTATTATAAATTTAATTTTTATAGTGATTATCACATTAATTTATATAATCTTTATTAAGTCTTTACACATTTTTAAATAAATAATATCCAAATACAAAAAAGTCTTTTAGTGGTAATGGATGTCACCAGTAATAATGACGGCAAAGATAACCTTTAAAGACTTTTGGCGGCAACATGTCGCCACTATATCTCGTCGCTAACACCAACTATTTACAGTGACATAATTGGATGTGCTAAAGGTGAACTATTAGGAGCGACTTCGTCACCGCTGATATTTTAAACAGTAGCCTCAAATTGGACTCAAATTCTTCTTATCTAGTTCTTATTTGTGGTGACTTATTTAAATATGTTGACGCTAATAGTTTGGTATCTCCAACAACTGTTTGAATTTTTCGCTACTAATAATAATTTTTTAATAAACAATATTAAAAATTTAATTAGGGGAAATTGAAACTAAAATAGGATTTATACCAATTTGGACCATGTGTTTTGCAAAAGTTATCGACCAGACTCACTATTTTGAAGTATTACAAATCGAATCATGTGGTTTGTAAAGAAACAATACAGTACCCTGAGTCCGATTTTGCTCAAACTTATTTTAAATATGACTAAAATGCCCCCATGTTTTATAGATAATAAATTAAAATAAATATTAATACTTTTTTAAAAGATAAAGTAAATAAAAAACCAAATTTAGTTAATTTTAAATGATTTTAATTTTAAAAAAATAATTACTTTTTATATTCTCTCAATCGTTTCTCCTCTCTCTCTCTCTCCCTGTTCCTTTCTCCCTCGCCCCCATTTCAAATCTGCCACACCCAAAAGTCCCTGTGAGTCACCCACTTCCCCTTCGGCATCTTCTCTACCCATACCCAAAACCATCACCTGACCATAATATTTTCCTAGCCATATCCCCATCTAGGGACGACATCAGATCTAGGCTAGGTCGCGCAAGACTTCATCGATCGGAGATGAGGAAAGGCGACATTGGATCTAGGTTCGGCCACGCAAGACTACATGGACTGGGGCTCACCACGGAGCTTGTGATGGGCAAGGGAAAAGGCCGATGGAGCTCGAATGGGGCTACGAAAATGAAGGGATTGTTAATGTGTGTATATTATTGATTTGGTAAGAAGAATAAGAAGATAGAATCTTAGATTTGTTAATGTGTGTATATTAGTGATGATAAATTTTTTGTTTGATTTTTTGTTTTTATTTTGAGAAGATAAAATATGGGATTGATTTTAAGATGATGAAGATTTTTATTTATAAATTTGGGGTTAACATGAAATCAAGAAGAATGAATGATTTTTATTATTACTTAGTCTTAATTTAGTATTTAATTTGTAATTATATGTGTTTTTTATTTAAGTATGATATTTTTTTTAAAAAAAAAATTATGTTAATATTTTATTATTTAAAATATTTTTTGTTAATTATTTAATTATTAAAACAAGAGGGCATTCCAGTAATATTTAAAAAAATGACCAAAACCAAGGTCAGGGTATTATTATGTTCCATTTTACAAAACGCGAAATCTGAATTGTAATTTTACAAAACAGAGGGTCCGATCGATAACTTTTGCACAATACAGGATCGAAAATAGTATTTTCTCATTAACATGTTATATTAAATATTCAAATTAGTTCATTAAGATAGCAAAATAAATATATTTAGTATCCATGTTCGTTTTTTAACTAGTATCTTATTATTTAATCTAGCAAAATTAGTCAACTATATATCCTAATCTCTTAAGTCGGTAGTGCGTCCATATGGTTGTCCTCAACATCTAGCAGTAACTCAACAATTAAAGGGTCTCACGGCTGCAGCGACTCTAGTTGGTCAGAAATATTGGGGAGGTTGTGATGATCCTGCTACAAACATGTTGGGATAAGTCGGTGGAGGTTGTGACAACGCTGCTCCAAACATGTAGAGTTGGACCGGAGGTTGAGACATCGCATCTCCAAACATGCAGGGTGGTGGAGGTTGAGAGGGTGTAACTGAAAACCTCCCAACAATGATTTCATAATGATTCTGCATCTCAACATTCGGTAGCAGACGTGCTTCAAGTGGAAGATGTTGAGACATGTGGTGGAGTAGTTTGTAAAAAATCTTCAAAAGAGTGGCCATCTCATGCATAACTTCAATCAATTCATGTCCCGCCAATATGAGTGTATGGAGGAGGAGCCTGAGATTGGGTGTATTGAGAGCACTGAGACTAGCTGGAGGATGACCCTCTCAATCTGCAGTCCAGTCCTTGCTCGTGGTCGCGCCTTTGACTAAATACTTTCGTTAGGATGGTTTTCTGGTCGATTGATGTAGAGGCATCCATATTAGAACTGGACTTTGCTGACTTTGTGCTTCGAAATACTGTTTCAACTTATCCTATTTTAAGAAAACATTATAAACGAAATGAAAACATAATTCTTTGAAAGTTAGTTTTCAATTAATATACTTACGTAAGCTTTTCGCATCGTTTGGTTGACAAAGTCAGATTGGTCTTTCTTCTAGTGATATTCCCTTCATGTGTCAATCAGGTCTAGGTTCGCCTAATATAGATAAACGTAATGTTAGAATACTTATAATTTATGTAAAAAAAAATATTTAGGTTGCATTTTCACTTACTCATTTGTAATGAGTAGCCGCTAATGATTTATAGCCCTTGTAGGGTACTTCATTTTCTTTATGTTTTCCTTGTTCTTTTGGGAGGGGGCCGGAAAGAGCTCAACACACTTTTTAGTCCTCCATGCTAATATCCTTACACGGGTGACTGAGGGCTGGGTCCAAATTGTGTTTTGGACCATAAGACCTTAAGAAGTATGAATGCCTTTTTGTTTTTCTATCACGATATTTATCTTGACACTCTTTATCAACACCCTCCATGTAACGCCCTACTTCCTTAGAGCCGTTACTAAGTGAGTTTTAAGACAAAACAGTGCAATGAACTCGCTAACCGAGGTTTTGAAACAAAAGTGTGACTAATAAAAGGTTAAGGCTGTAATCTTTGAAAATACGTTGACTCAATAAAACTTCTAGTATTAAACAATTGGGATCCCAAAATAGGGTTTGAAAATTATTTACATCTTGAAATAAGTTTACAGTTGATCAGTACTAAAATCATAGATTAATACAGCCATTTTCGAATAAACCCCCAACCAAAGCAGTCGGGCAGGCCAAACATGTACGCGTCCCTTCACGCTCTCCGTACTCATGGTTGGTTGACTCAGTCTTTGCCCTACCTGCAACACGGAGCACCCGTGAGCCGAAGCCCAGCAAGAAAACTCATGCAGAACATAACATATGCAAATATATATAGTTAATCATATCAGATAGCCCAAAGATAAACAAGTCAACCATTAGACTAAGCAAACACGGCCATGCCGCCCCAGAGCCTTACCAAAGCCTGGGGTTTCAGTTCTCACCGTGAGGATAACTCATGTATCCCTTGGGTCCCACCCTGAATATAAGCATCCCATGTGCTGTGTGTTACTTTCGGCCCCACGGCCGTACCCGGCCTACGCCGCACTCGGCCCTTGCCGTTCATTTCATCATATTCACACATATAGTACATTCGAAATAATCATTCACACACATCATGACTCATTTAAGGTTAAACATTTGCACATAATACAATCTGGGGCCATGCCCTGCAATCACACAGTGGGGCCATGCCCTAATCTTGGGTGTTACAGTTTTCTTACCTGTCGATTTGAAAGCTTAGATCACCTGACTCCTTGAGCACGATCCCACACGAGCCTTAGCGCACACCTAGGCACAAACATAGGTCAAAGTCAACACCGAACTCCAAGTCCGAAAACCTAGCCTCGGGACCATTCCCGAGCCCCCGGGAAGTCCTAAATCCCCAAAACAAAGTGGCGGAAACGAGCCCCGAACCCTAGGTCAAAATCCCTCATAAAAACCCAAAAATTCACCTCTGTGAACAGTGCAGCGCTACAGTGCTCTAAAGAGGGCGCTGTAGCGCTACAAGCAGAACACTCCCCCTAGAACAGGGGCTAGCGCTACAGCGCCCACTGACTAGCGCTGTAGCGCTAGTTGCAGCCCAGCAGAACCCAAAAATCGCTTCTTGCGATTTCCTTCAACCAATTCAACCCCAAACTTGTCCAAACCTTTTCCAAACCCAAAATCAAGCTTATAAACACCTCACACTCATCCCAAGCATCCCAAGAACTCAAAACCCAAGCACATTCCACCCAAATCTCAAAATCTACCATGAACAACCCTAAACTCATAAATTCAGTCAACAACAAAGTTAAAGGCTTAGAATTCTTACCATTGATGCAAATTTCGACCTTGATTCAACCCTAGACCTCCTTAGCTTGTTCATCATCAAAGCTTGCCCAGAAATTCCCAAAAATTCCCATCAACTTAGCTCAAAACACAGCTCAAACCATCAAAACACTTAAAACTGAAATCTCTAAAACTTACCTCAAAAGTTGATGTGTTCTTGCTAATCCTTGCCAAATCTTCAAGTATGACCTTAAGATTCTTGATGCCCAGCCTATCCTAGCTCTCCACCGAGCTTTGCTCCAAGAAAAATGGAGAGGAATGGTGCAAGAATGCACAAACCGTTCCTTGAGAAAACCCCCCCTGTTTTCTCTCTTTTCTTTCTTTCCTTATTCTTTCTTTTCTTTTCTTTCAGCATTCCCACTCTCTATAAAGCCTTATAAAAACCTATCTCCAAAATCCAAATGACCAAAACGCCCTCCCTATAAATTCTAAATCCTTTTGTTCAAGTAGGGCCATTTTAGTCATTCACCCAATTCCCGCTAATCCTCAAGTGTCTCTAGTATTTTCCCGTTGCTCTCCAACACCTGGTAAATCACCAAATAAGTATCCCCCATCATCAAAATAAATCTCAATCTATTCTCTGAATTCCTGCTCATACCCCCAGGCTCGCCCCGAGCCGGGTATAAATTCCTGTCATGACTTTCCGCTAGCCTGCTCACTGGGATCGCCTCGAGTCACAAATCACAGATACACCCACATCATAATGTGGTCTCAACAATCATCAGATATCAATGCAGTTATGCCCAACATGGCCAAAATTACAGTTATGCCCTTCTAACACGATCCGGGCCTACATGCATACTAATATACATAGTCATGCATCTCAGATAAACAAATAGTCATATAACATGCTTTAAATCATAATCATGCATTTAACTCATCAAATCACACATAAGTCCCATCATGCCCTCCTGGCATGCTAATCAAGACCCTTAAGCCTTATTAGTGAATTCGGGTCGTTACACTCCAAACTCCTCTAGTAGTCCTCCCACCCATCTATTAAATAATAATACTACACTGAAAAGAAACGTTATTAATAATATATTGATTATGTTAATTTTAAAATAAAATTACAATTATTTACATTGACACATGAAGGACTTGGTCCTTGTATTGTTGAGGCACATCTGCCGAAGAATAGTAATATCCAGGAACTTTCGACATCACCGTGGTACCAATGAGGTAGATGAAATTGTTATCCTCTGTTACCATAACCTTGTATAAGTGTGGATCAAACACTACATGCAGTGGTGCACCACTCTCTTGCCTTTAGTCATGCATACTTTTCACAGCAGCATCCCCACGACCACGAGTCTTCTTCAGTGGTATTGATTTATTTGTTTTGAATAACAAGAATAAAGACAATAGTTATTCATATTAATCATGTTGGTTAAATAACGAAAAATAAAAATCTAACTACCTGACTCACATGATGTAACGCCCTACTGCCTTAGTGTCGTTACTAAGTGAGTTTAAAAAGTGCAATTAACTCGCCAAACGAGGTTTTAAAACAAAAGTTTAATTAAACCATAATCAGAGTTAAAAACTTTGAAAATAAACCATATACTGAAAATTATAAAGTGTTTAACATTTGGGATCCCAAAATACCATTTAGAAATATTTACAACTCAAAAATATAGTCTGAGTCAGCTAAACGAAAAAATTCAGGTTAGTACAATTATCTCCCAAAAGTGCCCTTGGCTGTGGCAGCTAGGCAGGCCAAACATGTACGAGTTCCTTCACGCTCTCTGTACTCATGGTTGGTCGAAGCCTAGCAAGAAAACCCTCACAAGCAGATAACATATGTATATTAAACACTTAACATATAAACAAGCCACCATCAGGCTGAACACATACGGCCATGTTGTCCCAGGCACTTACCAGGTCCTGGGTTCGTGGTCTACACCGTAGGGATATCCTAGGTATCCTTTAGCGTCTCGCCCTGGCAACTCGCACTCCACGTGCTAAACACTACTCCCGGCTCCTTGCCGTTCTCGGCCTATGTTGTTCCCAGCCTTCGCCGTACTCAGCCCTCGCCATTCTTGCCTCTTGTTGTTCACATCGCATATATGCACACATATCATAATTAAACATATATTTAAACATGATTAAACACAATCATATAGGGTCATGCCCTACAACACAATCATATGGGGTCGTGCCCTGCAACACAAGCTCTACGGGAACAGTAGTTTTCTTACATGTATCCCGAGTTTCCTAAGCATCGATGTCCCGAGCATAGTCCCCTAGTCCGAGACTCGCTGAAACCCTAGTCACAATGCACCAACAATATCCATCCATCAAGTTCTAATCCATTAAATAACTTTGGGTCATAATTCTAGTCTTCGGGACCTTGAATTCTATTAATCTGGGTGATAAAATCCACCCCGAGCCTTAACCTTAGAGTTCCCAAGCCTAAACACACTTTAAAGCCCAAAAATGCACTAAGAGCCGCGACCCGTCCCCGAACCCGAGAGCATCCAGAAAACATGGTAGGCGCGCCGCGGCTCTAGCTAGGGCATGCTACGGCCCGCCCCTCTTCTAGGCCACCATTCTGCTTCAGAGAGCTACGGCTTAGTAGGAACAATGCTGCGGCTCGACCCTTCGAACCCAGAAAAATCCTTCATTTTTAGCATGAAAACCAATTCAATTATCCCCAAAATCAAACCAACAATCCAAACCATCAATCACATAAGCTCAACTATGTTTTCTGTAACAAAACCTAACAAAGAACTGGCTCTAAACCTCATCAAATCTCAAGAATGACCCTTCACCCAACACACATGCAAAACTCTAACATTTCAGCAGAAAACTAGTTGCAATTCAACACAACTCAACATATTAAAAAGCTTACCTTGGCCAAAAGTGAATCCCTAAATCAATGCCCTAAGCTCCAAGCCTCTAGCTCCCAAAATCCCAGTTGAAATTCCTTAGTCTTTGATTAGATTCTCCAAGTTTTCCCCAAGCTTCCAAAGGAGAGAAGACAAGGGAAAGAGATAGAGAAAGGGACAGAGTCGGTTTAGAGAATTCTGAGGGTTTCCTATATTTTGTTTTATTTAACTTAAGTCTATAAGGTTACCTCAAAGACTCGGGGTGCCAAAAACGTCCCCAAGGGTAAAATGGTAAATTTCCCCAATTTTCCATCCTAAACATTCTTACTTCAAAAATATCTCGAAATATTTATTTCCATAACTCGATAACCTCATAAAACGTCTAATTTCCCGAAGTACCCCTCCACTCGGCTTGAGTCGGATTTTCGACCCCGTTGTGACTTTCTAGCTAACTGCTCCCTAGGACTGTCTCGGATCGTGCAACACAGATATTTCACAAATATATCACAATTATTCACATTTATCACATTTATCCTCTCCGCGAGCTAAAATTACAATCATGCCCCTAATAGCCAGATGGGGCCCACATGCATATTTAATTCACCTAAACATGCATCTCTAATCACATACTCATGAAAATTCACATATAATAATAATAATAATAAACCACCTATTGCCCTCTAGGCATGCTAATCAAGGCCCTAAGCCTGATTGGCAAATTTGGGTCACTACAACTTTCCTGTCCTTACAGAAATTTCATCCTCGAAATTACCTGAACAACTCGGGATACGCTCCTGCATTTCTGACTCAAGTTCCCACGTCGCCTCCTTGACCTTGCTGTTCCTCCATAGTACTTTCACCAAAGCGATGGTTTTGCTTCGCAAGACTTTGTCCTTCCAGCCGAGAATCTGAACAGGCTTTTCTTCATATGAAAAATCCTGGTCTAGCTCCAAATTCTCATAACTCAGAACATGCGTCGAATCAGACACATACTTCCGGAGCATGGACACATGAAACACATCATGAACCCCTTATAAGGCTGGAGGCATTGCTAATATGTAAGCTACCTCTCCAACCCGTTCCAGAATCTCGAAGGGGCCAAAAAATCTAGGGCTCAGCTTGCCTCGAACACCAAATCATTTCACTCCCCACAAAGGCGAAACCCTAAGGAACACATGGTCACCAACCTAAAATTCCACGCTCCTGCATTTCAGGTCTGAGTAACTCTTCTGGCAACTCTGGGAGGTGAGCATTCTAGCTCTAATCTTCTCAACCACCTCATTGGTCCTCTGAACCATCTCAGGACCTAAGTACCTCCTCTCACCTGTCTCATCCCAATGAATAGGTGATCTCCACTTTCTCCCATAAAGCATCTCATACGGAGCCACCCCGATAGTCGCCTAATAACTGTTATTATACGAAAACGAAATCAAAGGTAGATACTTACTCCAAGATCCCCCAAAATCTAACACACAGGCTCGTAGCATATCCTCCAATATATGAATCATCCTCTTAGACTGTCCATCTGTCTGAGGATGATAAGCGGTATTAAATCGCAACTGCGTGCCCATAGCCTTCTGCAGACTCTGCCAAAACTTGGAGGTGAAGGTGGGGTCCCTGTCGGATACTATCGACCTTGGAGCCCCATGAAGTCGAACAATTTCCTTCACATATAACTCAGCCTACTGCTCCACAGTATAAGTCGTTCTGACAGGTAAAAAGTGGGCGGACTTGGTATACCTATTTACAACCACCCACACCAAGTCATGCTTTCCCACGGTCTTCGACAAACCAATCACGAAGTCCATGGTGATATCTTCCCACTTCCACTCTGGAATCCCTAGAGGCTGCAGCGACCCTGCTGGCCTCTGATGTTCAGCCTTAACTTGCTGACAATTTAAGCACTTGGCCGCATAATCCACCACATCACTCTTCATGCCCGACCACCAATACAAAGCTCTAAAATCCTGGTACATCTTCGTCGTATCTGGATGTAAGGAATAGGGAGTGGTATGCAGTTCATCTAAGATCTCCCACTGGATATCAGAATCCATCGGAACACAGATCAGGCCCTTGTACTTCAGTAGCCCCATCTCTGAGATAGAGAAGTCCTTAGCCGCTCTGACTATGACGTTCTCCCTGTGACCTTTCAACTGGGAATCTTTTCCCTGCGCTTCCTTGATCCTCTCAAGGAGCGTAGACTAAAGAGTGATGTTGGCTAACCGGCCAACCACCAACTCTATACCCACTCTAGTCATCTCCTCAGCTAGCTTATCAGATATATGTCGCAAACTGAACAACTGTCCTGGGCCTTTCTGACTCAATGCATCAGCCACTACATTAGCTTTCCCAAGATGGTATAGGATGTCACAATCATAATCCTTGACCAACTCCAGCCACTGCCTCTGGTGCATATTCAGATCCTTCTAAGTAAAGAAGTACTTCAAACTTTTATGGTCGGTGTATATCTCGTACTTCTCACCATATAGATAATGTCTCCAAATCTTAAGTGCGAATACCACCGCTCCCAATTCTAGATCATGCGTGGGATATCTCTGCTCATACTCCTTTAACTGTCTTGATGCATAGGCTATCACCATCCCAACTTGCATCAGCACATATCCTAAACCCTGTCTGGAAGCATCACAATAAACCACAAACTTTTCCTTATCTATCGGCAAACTCAACACTGGAGCGGTGATCAGTCGCCGCTTCAATTCTTTGAAACTATTCTCACATCTGCCTGTCCAAAAATACTTTGTCAATTCTGTCAATGGCCTAGCTATTCTGTAGAACCCCTCAACAAACCGTCGATAATACCATGCCAATCCTAGAAAACTCTTCACTTTAGGAACACTGCTCAGTCTAGGCCAGTCTCTCACTGCCTCAATCTTACTTGGGTCAACCAGAATCCCCTCCTACTGATGATATGGCCTAGAAATGTAACTTGCGGTAACCAGAATTCACACTTGTTGAACTTAGCATATAACCTATGCTCCCTTAACTGCTGTAATACCAAACGTAGGTGCTGCTCATGTTCTGCCTCTAACTAAGAGTACACGAGAATGTTGTCAATGAACACAATCACAAACTTCTCTAAATAGTCCTTGAAAACCCTAATCATCATGTCCATAAAAGTTGTTGAGGCATTGGTTAATCCAAAGGACATAACCAAGAATTCATAGTGTCCATGTCTCATTTGAAAAGCAGTCTTTGGTATGTCCTCTTCTTTAATCCTTAATTGATGGTAACCTGACTGGAGATCTGTCTTAGAAAATATTGTCTTTCCCTGTAGTTGGTGAAACAAACCATCAATCCTAGGCAATGGATACTTGTTCTTAATGGTTAACTTATTGAGCTCCCTGTAGACAATACACATCCTAAGAGATCCATCCTTCTTCTTGATGAACAACACTGGAGCACCCCATGGCGAGAAACTCGGTCTAATGAACCCCAAATCTAGTAATTCCTGCAACTAAATCTTCAACAGCTTTAACTCCACCGGAGCCATTCTGTACGGTGTCCTAGATACTGGCTCCACCCCTGGTACCAACTCTATAAAAAAATCAATCTCTCGCTGCGATGGAAACCTTGGAAAATCTGCTGGAAATAAATCTGGAACTCACTACCAATCTGGTCTCCCCCGGTCCAACAGACATAACCCTGGAGGTAAGCACAACATTCGCTAGGAATCCTATGCAACCTCCCTGCATCAGGTCTCTAGCCTTCAGTGCTGAAATCATAGGTACTCGCGGTCCACTAGTTGTTCCCACAAACACAAAGGGTACCTCCCCTTCTGGTCCAAACGTCACCATCCCGCGCTTGCAGTCAATCGTCACCCCATACTTCGATAGCCAATCCATCGCTAGGATCATATCGAAGTCATCCATCATAAGCTCAATCAGATCAACAAACAACTCCCTACCATCTACCTCTACTGGTAAAGCTCTAATCCACCTCCTAGAGACTACTAGTTCCCCAGTCGGCAACAAAGTCTAAAATCCCCTAGCATACAGAACAATAGGTCTACACAGCTAATCTATCACTGTAGCAGATACAAATGAATGAGTAGCTCCCGAATCAAAAAATGTAGTATAAGAAGAACCAACATTAGAAATCTGACCTGTCACAACCGAGGGGCTAGCCTCCGCCTCAGTTTGAGTCAAAGTAAACACCCTGGCAGGAGCGAGACTGTCGCCTTGCTTCGGCTCCTCTTCCTTGTCTTGTGGGCAGTCCTTCTTCAGATGATTGGCACTCCCATAGACAAAGCAGGCCCTAACCCTACACTCACCCTGATGTCGTCGTCTGCACCAGGGACACACTGGAAAACTCCTCCTGTTGTCACTTCTGCCCTGACGGCCACTAAAAGTATCCCATGCCCTCCTATCCGAACTGGGAGGAACAAAAGAATCTGGGGCCTTTCTCTTCTGTTCACTGGAGCCACTACCCCGACGGGATCCAATAAAAGGAGGCACTGTCCTCCTGGCATCGCGCCTAACGGCACTCTCTCTCCAGATCTGGTCCTCGGCCCCCTCAGCTGTAAGGGCCTTATCTACAACCTGAGCATAGGTAGTAGTCTCTGGGTCTAAAGTGGTCTTTACATCACGGGCGATCATAACATTCAACCCCTGTACAAATATGTCTCTTCTTGCCGCATCTGTCAGCACTAAATCTGGCACAAACTTTACCAATCGGTCAAATTTCAGAGCATACTCTGTCACGGTCAACCAGTTCTGAGTCAGGTTGATGAACTCGTCAACCTTTGCGGCTCGGACTGCTACACTGTAATATTTCTCATTAAAGATGTCTCTGAACTCTTCCCAAGTCATCACTGTCACATTCCTCCTCTAAACTACTACATCCCACCAGATGCGGGCATCCTCTCTAAACATGTAGCTTGCACAAGCTACGCTCTCGTTCCCCTGAACCCTCATAAAATCTAGGATAGAGGAAACCATATTCATCCACTGCTCTGCCCGAAGTGGGTCCGGTCCACCCTCAAAGGTGGGAGAATGCTACTTTCTGAACCTCTCATATAAAGGTTCCCACCTGTTCTCCACAACAGACTGAACCGGCACTGGCGCCAAAACCTGCTGAACTGGAAACCTAGTGACCTGTGCAGGGGCCTGCTGCCTCAACTGTAGAAGCTCTTCCTCTGTTCGTTGCAATCCTGCTTCCATTTTGGCAAACATTTGTTGCCAATTCTATGGGGCAGGTAGAGGGTCCTGACCCTGGTTATCATCCTCGGCCCTACTGCTGCGAAGTCTCGATGATTGTCAAGGCATCTCAACAAATATGCCTGCAATCAATGACGCCGCTCATCAGGCATGATAGCAACATCCAAAACCACCTCCCAATCGCATCAGTCAACCACAAACAACAATCCACGTGACAGACAGAAAGCATAAAACACAAAATGGGCCATGCCCTGGCATCATGCATATGTTAACTCATTCATCATGCTCCATACGAGATAAGCAGGAACATAGGGCATTTAAGCACATATTCAAACATATAAGTCAATTATTACCGACCAAACCTGAGTCGAGCTTGTCACTGACAGCAAGTGTACATGTTCGGTCATTCTCCAGAAACCATAAACCTTGGCTCGCTCTGATACCAAGTTGTAACACTTTACTGCCTTAGAGCCATTACTAAGTGAGTTTAAAACGTGCAATTAACTCGCCAAACAATGTTTTAAAAAAAAGTGTAATTAAACCATAATCAGAGTTATAAACTTTGAAAATAAACCATTTACTAAAAATTATAAAGCGTTGAACATTTGGGATCCCAAAATACGGTTTAGAAATATTTACAACTCAAAAATATAGTTAGAGTCGGCTAAATGACAAAATTTAGGTTAGTACAATTATCTCCCAAAAGTACCCTTGGCTATGGCAGCCAGGCAGGCCAAACATGTACGCACTGCTTCACGCTCTCCGTACTCATGGTTGGTCGACTTTCCCCTTGCCCTTACATGCACCATAGAGCACCCGTGATCCGAAGCCTAGCAAGAAAACCCTCACAAACTGATAACATGTGTATATTAAACACTTAACATATAAACAAGCCACCATCAGGCTAAACACATACGGCTATGTCGTCCGAGGCACTTACCAAGCCCTAGGTTCACGGTCCACACCGTAAGGATATCCCAAGTATCCTTTAGGGTCTCGCCCTGGCAACTCGCACTCTGCGTGCTAAACGCTGCTCCCGGCCCTTTGCCGTTCTCGGCCTTGCCGCTCTCAGCCTACGTTGTTCCCGGCCATCGCCGTACTCAGCCTTCGCCATTCCCGGCTTTTGCCGTTCACATCGCATATATGCACACATAGAATAATTAAACATATTTTAAAACATGATTAAACACAATCATATAGGGTCGTGCCCTGCAACACAATCATATGGGGTCGTGCCCTGCAAGACAAGCTCTATGGGAACAGTAGTTTTCTTACCTGTATCTTGAGCTTCCCAAGCACCGATGTCCCGAGCACAGTCCCCTAGTCCGAGCCTCGCTAAAACCCTAGTCACAACACACCAAAAATATCCATCCATCAAGTTCTAATCCATTAAATAACTTTGGGTCATAATTCTAGTCTCCGGAACCCTGAATTCTATCAATCCGGGTGATAAAATCCATCCTGAGCCTTAACCTTAGAGTTCCCAAGCCTAAACACACTTTAAAGCCCAAAAATGCACTAAGAGCCGCGACCCCCATGAGGCCATGTCGCGGCCCGTCCCTCTTCCAGGCCACCATTCTGCTTCAGAAGGTCGCGGCTTAGCAGGAATAATGTCACTGCCCGACCCTTCGAACCCAGAAAAAATCCTCCATTTTTACCATGAAAACCAATTCAATTATCCCCAAAATCAAACCAACAATCCAAACCATCAATCACATAAGCTCTACTATGTTTTCTGTAACAAAACCTAACAAAGAACTGGCTCTAAACCTCATCAAATCTCAAGAATGACCCTTCACCCAACACACATGCAAAACTCTAACATTTCAGCAGAAAACTAGTTGCAATTCAACACAACTCAACATATTAAAAAGCTTACCTTGGCCAAAAGTGAATCCCTAAATCAATGCCCTAAACTCCAAGCCTCTAGCTTCTAAAATCCCAGTTGAAATTCCTTAGTCTTTGATTAGATTCTCCAAGTTTTCCCCAAGCTTCCAAAGGAGAGAAGACAAGAGAGAGAGATAGAGAAAGAGACAGAGTCGGTTTAGAGAATTCTGAGGGTTTCCCATTTTTGTTTTATTTAACTTAAGTCTATAAGGTTACCTCAAAGACTCGGGGTGCCAAAAACGTCCCCAAGGGTAAAATGGTAAATTTCCCCAATTTTCCATCCTAAACATTCTTACTTCAAAAATATCTCGAAATATTTATTTCCATAACTCGATAACCTCATAAAACGTCTAATTTCCCGAAGTACCCCTCCACTCGGCTTGAGTCGGATTTTCAACCCCGTTGTGACTTTCTAGCTAACTGCTCCCTACGACTGTCTCGGATCGTGCAACACAGATATTTCACAAATATATCACAATTATTCACATTTATGCTCTCCGAGAGCTAAAATTACAATCATGCCCCTAATAGCCAGATGGGGCCCATATGCATATTTAATTCACCTAAACATGCATCTCTAATCACATACTCGTGAAAATTCACATATAATAATAATAAACCACCTATTTCCCTCCAGGCACGCTAATCAAGGCCCTAATCCTTATTAGCAAATTTGGGTTGCTACACATGAAGTCGGGATCCTAGTAGGATCTAGTGGAGGATCACCGCTAAAGTCTTCATCGTGTACCCTATCATGTTAGTTAATTGAAACACACCCACACACACACACACACACACACACACACACACACACACACACACACACACACACATATATATAATTAGGAAAATGTGTTAGATTACAATGCAATTGGAATGATTCTAGTTTGGCATCAAAGTCCTTCCACGCGGTCCCATTAACTTGATGACACATTACCCCAACTTATTTCGATCTTCCAGTATGATGTCATATCATGTGTTTCTATATATGACTTGAATTGTACATTTGTTTTAACTGTTAAGGTTTGTGCCCTAAAAGCATGTGAAAAGACATTTTTATTGATTTAAATGAAATTAAAATTTTATTATATTATATTTGATTATCAAAATTATTGTTTGAATAATTTATACATAAATATCAGAAAATTCCATATTCATTTATGAGAATATCATCTTATATGCGTACGAGAGAATTAAGATCATATATAATGAATAAAATATTCAACAACATATTAAAGTAAAGAATCTTTAATCAATGGTTGCTAGTACGGTTTACTAAGCATATAGATGGATACAATTAATCTAGATTTGGATTACTGATGTGGATTGACATCTTAGTAAAGTTTCTTTATATAATTATGATTATATATGAGAGGGCCGATGTGAATTAATTTTTCTATAAACTTATCGTTTTCCATAAAAAAATTGATTCATATCTTAAAAGATGATCATTTGTAGATCAGTCTAAATCATAAGTAGTCATGAACTCATGTTCATGTTTGTTGTACCCCAAAATAAATACGACCTAAATCACTCAGTACGGGGTACAAATGGCAGACAAGAGCATGAAGAAAGTGTATAGATAGAAGAGCTAGCTAATTCTGGAGTGAGCAACTCGAGCTCAACTTGACAACTTACGACAACCAGGTAATCTTAAGATCGCATCTTGTGCCAACAACCTAGTTCAAGATGCGTGGTGCCCAGATCACATTTTTGAAAGTTTGACCACAGTCTGTGTCAGGATAGGTTAACTTTGAGGCATCCAGCTTGACAAAGTGACCATCTCGCAGAAGCCTGGTCATGACTCACAATGAAGGATCCCAGAAGACTCGAAGATTCCTTATAAAATCATTAATTCCTAGATTTTATCACACATTTATTACCTAAGATAACAGATGTAAATTCTATAGGCAATCATATCCTTATGTAAATGGGAGCTTCTCCAAATTTATTATTTACCATACTTATGTACGCGGTGACCCAAAACAATCCAGAAAAATCCCCCATATATACTAGAGGAATGGATAGAAAAAGGGACCGATTTTTTATATACTGAGATTGTGCTGAAATTGTTATAAACAATTTCTTCGAGAGCCCTTAATAGATCAATAAGATTGTCTAATGGACTTGGTAGATTTTAACCACTGAACCACATAAAAGTGTGGGGGTTTGTGATATTTTTTCATATGTTTAATTACGGTTTAGCAAAATCCTAATATCTCTATTGTCGGATGTCTTATTTAATCCTCAACAAAAGTTTCACCCAACATTCACCATGGTGGTCACCTAGTCTATGCGTGACAATGAGACGAACAACCTAATGATGAGGAGGTGCACCATGCGGCTGTCCTCACTGGTGAAGGCTCAATTGATCAACGCCATCCTGGAGAGCATCATGTGGGCTAAGATGACGTTGGGAGCTAAGCATCATGCCCGCCACATCCCCATCTGGGATATCTGACAGCCATCGAGATGGAAAAAGCCCAGTTAAGAAGCCATCTCTCTTATGCTGACAAGTAGATTGAGGAGATCTTGGCTTGATTACCCCTTCCTACAACCGATGTTAACATCGGAAGGAGGCAAAGTGGATCCCATAGCTCCCATTAGAATAATTGACCCAATCGTAGTCACTCGGTTAGAACTGCAACTCCGAGTTCCATACCTTCAGGGTGGATTCAACAAAATACTCAGCCTACTAATACTCATAGGAATCATCAATCTCATGTCATTCGGTAGGTTCGAACTGCGAGCTCGAGCTCCATGCCTTCTGAACAGATCCCACCTAATGCTCAACCTGACCCAACAGAGCAAGATGGGACCTATTCGAGGAGGCGAAACACCCCAGCATATCCATCTGTGCCACGGTTAGAGCCTCTGACATGAAGAAATGAACCTGTCCTACCTCCAACCCTTGATGTTGGAGTAGACTAGGGATGAGTTAATCTAGTTTGCCTCGATGGAACAAGGATAGGTTTACCAATAACACATCTGTCGTGACTGGTTCGACATCCAATGCCACCTCTCCCATAGAGAAATGCTCCAGCTCGAGGGAATGGTAGGAAAAATCATCCTCCGTCAGAGTACATCTATATCCCGCGACCTTGCATTAATAATCTAGATCCTCGATCCCAACCATGAGTTGTAAGTTCTTCTAATGGAAGTTACTTGATAGAGGAATCACTTAAGCTCCGCACAAAGTCTTCGTTTCGACCCACATCTAGACCTGCATGATCATTTAAATTCACAAAGAAGATATCCAGCTTTCCATGATGATTTGAGTTATATTCAACCTGAGGGAGATCTATCTATCGTACGCGACGAAGGGGATGTCCCACCTAACCAAGCTCAGGCTTGGAGGGAAAACAACCCGTCCAACACGTATAATAGGATGGATCTGACAATCATCTCCCAAATAACCTAGATGCCAATGATGCAACCCTCGAGTGACTAGCCTTAATTGAAGAATAGATGAAGAGACTCCCATCTGGAAAATGAGTCGATGATTGATTCCGACGAGGAGCTCGAGCCTTTTGCTCCTAACATTGTGGCAGCTCCGGATCTTGTTGGCTTTAGGATGCTGACCATGCTCGCATATGATGGAAACACTGAACAGTCCAACCGCGTCGGGATGTTCAATACATTAATGATGGCCCAAAACATTGGGTTTGACTTAAGATGTATCTTATTCCTCGCTACTCTTACGGAATTGACCAGATTGTGGTTCAACAAGTATAAGAAACATTCAATCACCTTATAGAAGAAATTGTCTTTCGAGTTTAAAAGATAGTATTGAGCTGCGAGGGAAGCTCACGTTGAGGTCGATTCACTGGCAAACATTAAACAACAACTTGGTGAGTCCCTGAAGGCATATTTGAACCGGTTCACCAATCCAGTAGCACGAGCTAGGGATGTTGATGACAACTCCAAGCTCATGGCAATGAGAAAAGGGATCACAGTATGAGATTATTTATGGCAAGAACTCCAGCGAAAAAAGAGTAAAGAGTGTAGATGAATTCCTGGCTCGGACTCAGGAATGGATAAATTTGGAGGAGGCATGATCTGTTGTCGCAGGAACAAGCCAAATCCCTATTTAGTCTACTGGAGCGGTAGCTGATGTTGCAAAATAACGCGGTGGGGAAAAATAAGTTGAAGGGGACTGGTGAGGGCGACCAGGATGGAACCAAAAAAACAAGCCTAGAAAAGGTGCAAGCCCATCTACACCGACTTAATAGATACACAAGAGCATATTTTCTTTGCGAACTCTACTCACCTTCCATGGATGAAGTCGGAGCCCTTTAGGCACCGGAGGGCAAAAAGACGCCCTGCCAAATTCGAATGTCGATGCCTTAGCTTGACTTGCCACCACCAAAGAAGTGGATACATTAAATGTGGTCCCAGTATATTCTTAGAGTAACCAAGCATAACTGAAGAGCTGGTTGAGGTCGTAGTGATTGACTCACAAAACTGAAATGGATAACCCCATAGTGGAATACCTCACAACTAGTAAACTACCAAATGACCGAAAGGATGCAAGAAAATTATTATATCAAGTCCCATAGTATAGTTGAGGGAATTCTATACCGATGAGGGCATTCGCTACCTCTCCTGTGATGTGTTATGCCTGAGGAAGCATAGACTATCCTACAAGAGATACATGAAGGATTCTGCGGAAACCAGTCTTGGGGGCAAAACCTAGTTCTAAAGATAATGAGGCAGAGCTATTTTTAGCCTACACTAAAAAAGGATTCAACTTCGTACACACAGAAATGCAATAAGTGCCAACGCTTTGCCTCATTTTCTCGGGTAGCACCCATGGAACTAACCATGATTTCATCGCCCTGGCCATTTGCAGTGTGGGGAATCGACCTAAGTGGTTCATTACCAGCATGAAAAGGAAGAGTTCACTATGCAGTTTTCGCCAACGACTACTTTACGAAGTGGGTCGAGACCGAACCTCTAGCGACCATAACCTCGAAGAGTGTCCTGGATTTTGTTGTGAAGAACGTCATATGTCGTTTTGGGTTCTCGAAGAATATCATATCTGATAACGGAACTCAGTACGGTATTGATCTTTTCGCAAACTTTTATGAAAAGTATGGAATAACCAAGAGTTTGTCTTTAGTGGCGTATCTGCAAGCTAATGGGCAAGTTGAGGCTGTAAATAAAACCCTAAAGGGGAGTTTAAAGAAATGACTAGATGAAATCAAGGGATTATGGCCCGAGTAGCTCCCGCAAGTACTTTGGGCCTATAGGACCTCACATCACACCTCCACGAGGCACACTCCTTTCTCTTTAACCTTTGGAAGTGAGATTATGCTCCCAATTGAAGCGCTAGTGACGACTAATTTCTCAACGCATCTCTGGATCTGATCGAGGAAAAGCGGGAAAAGTCATAATTACAGCTCGTCCATTATCAGCAGAGAATCACGCGTTACTTTAACTCAAAGGTAAAAGGACTCAAACTTAAATTGGGTGATTTAGTGATTCAAAGGGTGTTTTTGGTGAGTAAGGATCCTAAAGATTGTGTATTGTGACCGAACTGGGAATGACTGTACCAGATCGTGGAAATTTTACGTGAAGGAATATTCAAACTAGCTCGTTTAAGTGGAGAGTTGGTACCACGGACCTGGAATGCTCTACATCTTAAAAATTACTATCAGTAATAGGATGACTTTGTTAATTTTTTATGTTTTTAGTATTTTCCCATGTAATGCTTATTTATAAAAGTCATTGTATTTAAATAATACAGGATCACTACATGTTTATCTTATTCTTGTGATGTATCACGTACTTATTTTGTAAAAGTGATATAGAATATCCATAAATTCTGATCTCTTGGGGGGAATATAACCCTCAAAGAGTCTTTAAAAATATTTAGAGAATTTGGGTAAAACTTAAAACTTAGAATTTGGAAAATTGATTATTTAACAGCTTTTTGAAGCTCGAATTTTCAAAGAAATTTCAAATGCGAACTAAGTTAGGAAAATTCAAAGAAACAAAACCTAGAATTCAACTAGGGAATCCTAGATATAACCTTGTTCGATTCTTGATTCCTAACAGGTATAATGCTATTAGGTGGGCAAACTCCTGATATAACCAGGTCCGAGACCTGATTCCTAACAGGTATAACACTATTAGGCAGGCAAACTCCTGGATATAACTAGGTCCAAGACCTGATCCTAACAGGTATAACACTATTAGGTGGGCAAACTCCTAGATAAAATCAGGTCCGAGACCTGATTCCTAACAGGTATAATACTATTAGGGAGGCAAATTCCTGGATATAACCAGGACATCGACCAGAATTAATTGGTCGAGCCATTGGAAATCTATCTTGATCTAAAGATAACCCCTATGATTGCTAGTGTATAAGGACTTAAAATTCATAAGCATAGCAAGATAATATATTAAGGGGAAAAAATCGATTATAAATAATGAACATGTACTAACAAGTTATGAATAACCCGATGAAAAATAACCTCCAACGGAGCCCGATAGCGATTGTTTCAGCTTTTGAAAGCTTAATTACAAGGGATATAAAAAAAACCTGAAATAAAACACCAAAATAAAAGGAGATGAGGGCGCCCTAAACATCACCGAGCTCCAGTAACTTGCCTATATGATGTCACCTCATCATCACCTCTTTCAGCAGCTCCAGAAGCCTCCATGGTCTTGGGGGGATTTTTTAAGAGTCGACTCTGGTACTTGGTAATATAGCATCGCCAAAGCTTCGCATCCAAAAGGAGAAATCCCCTTCCTGGTTGTATGCCCAACATTGGTATAGTATATGCTTCAGGGCGTTCATTGCCTCGACAACATCAAGCTTCGCCTGCTCAGCATCCTACTTTTCCTTCTTAGCATCCTCCTCATCTTTGACTTCGACCTCAGACAATTTATCTTTGAGAAAATTGACTTCCTCAAGTTTCTTGTTGAGTTTTTTGACCTTGACCTACAAATGGTCTTGGCACTTGCTCACCTCAATGACCTGTTCCTTGGCAATTCACTCGTTGTCTTGGGATGCTTACAGGCTCCTTGAGCTCGGATCCGGGCGATACCGTAGATTTGAGCTAAACAAGACTACAAAAGAAAAATACATGACAGGACTAGCTTGCCAAAAAAAAAAAAGGAAGGTAGCCAGGAAGAGGATAACTCACAATCAGATTCATTCCCAAGGCTCACTCCAGAACGTCCCTTGGAGAACACTCCTCTATGGCCCCCAGGTCTTTGACATTCACTTGGTTGTCATGACCCACCATGTGATTCGCCATGTTATGGAGGGGTCCACGAAGCGCTTTCAGAATCCTTGCAACCTCGAGTGGCTTGACTGAGAGCTGCAAGCCCACGGACTGCATGTATGGGAGATGTGCAGATGGGGCCTCGCCTTGAACAACTTGAGGAACCAAAGCAGGTTCACGAGGACGAGGAGCCTCATGAATTGTAACTGTAGTTACCTGAGCTGGTGGTTGTTTTTGCTGCTGATGTTTTTTAGTGGAGTTGGCATCTTTATCCTTTGTTGGGGATCCGATGGCAACTCCGACTTTGGAGGTGATATTCTTTGTTATCCTCTCCTTCTTGATGACGGGTCTAGTTCAGGCCCCACTAGATTTGAAAGCGCACTTCAGGTCCATATCATCACCTACAAAAGGACGAGCAGAAAATTCATATCCAAGAAATGATTGGTCAAGGTAACACAAGGCAAAGAATAGTGTAAGAACCCTACCCTCCAAGCTAGAGGAAGAAACTACTATGATTGGTTCTGGATTACCAACCGTACTGGGTAAAACCTTTAACTCTTGGACTATTAGAAGAGGGGAGGGGGGGGGGGGGGGGGGACTCTAATATTATTACAGTTAGGGACCTACAGGGTTTGGGCTCCTCATCTGAACTAGACTCATGGTAGACCTATCTAATACCCAGGGTAAAAACACCATGACAAAGGGAATGGCACGACAAGAGGTTTGTATCGTATTCCTAAAAAATAGTGGACCTAAAATGAAGGGTATTATCTACCACTACGGTACATCGGGGGTAGCTATGGTCGCAGCATACAACCAAGTGATCCACACACTGAAAGAGGGCCACGTTCAGGTTCGGATCAACCAGGTGTCGACTCACGAGCTAACTTTGGATGGAGTAGCCTAAAACTATCAGTAGCTTAGTTAAATTCTCTATATGGGTTACTTTGGATGGAGGTGCCAATTGCTGCCCCTGATTTAGCTCGGCCTTGGCCAGGATGTTGCCCATGTTCAAAGAACTTTCTTTTGCACACCAGCTGCATGACCTCCTCCTCTTCATAAACTTCTTCAATGGCAGGGATGAGTTCCTAGGGAGAAGGGAGCTCAAGGGGAGGACCTCGAGCCCTGATAGTTAGTGTCTAATATTTCTAGATTATTCACCTTGCCATGAGTTTTTATCTGGGATTCTATGTGCTCGGCCTCAAAAAGGCGTTGGGGTCAACTATGATCTCCCTATCCACTACTTGGCTGAAGTGGGGAATAGGGGTCTCAGATGCAATCTTCTTATCCTTACTCTTACTTTGAGAAGAAGACCTCACGACTGAGTTCTTCTGGTGGGCGATGATTTAGCTTGTCTGGTGACAAAGCAGAATGTTAGTGGGGACCTAAGATAAATCATTGCTATGGTAATAAAGGTATGGCAACCCGAGGGTTTGAACTCCATATATTCAACCTAAGATATATACGAGCTAAGATTTCCCCTAGTAATAGCGCATGTGATCACACGCGTTCAGTAACCATGCGCTGTATACTCGAGAAGTCCCTTATACTTCAAGATCCACGTGTCAGACCCAATACCTTTTTGGAAAGCGATTTAATGCAAAACCACTCGAGAAATTGAAACCCTTAAGCTACAAAGAATTGAATCTAAACACCCTCAAATTTCTTACACACACTCACACGATCCTCTTTCAAAACCCAGAAAATCACTCGTTTCTTTTTGTACACTATTTATATTCAGACCTAGTGCTATTTTTTTTTATTGGCCTAACAAATACCCATACTAAACTCAAACGTAACCGAAGTTAGGAAATATACTAGAAAATTTCATAAAACTTATTGAAAAAGAAGAAGATGAAATTTAAACCGGATATAGAGATACTTATAGATTGGTTTTTTGGTCGAGGGAAGTGATGACAGCCCCAAAGACTGTAGTCTGAAAGCTTCTGGAGAATGAGGGAACACTGAAGGTTTTGAAGGTGTTTTGAGAAGGAAAAGGAAAAAGTTTTGAATGTAAAGGTGGTGAGGTTCAGGTTTGTTTCTCCTATTTATACGTAAACATTGGGAACCAATCTAGGCCACAAGATTAGGTAAGTTCGAGATCCAAGGGCCTAGCTTAAATAAACCATGCGGTGGAAAAAGTTGACTAGATAGTTGTCACAATACTAGAAACCTGAATAGTCACCTATTACCGTCTGACACGTGTCTCACAGTTGAGTGAGTGAGTGGGCAAGATTTTATTAGGATTAATTCCCTAAAAGCATGTAAATACATTTTGTTGAATTAAGTAAAAAGAAAATTTTTATTATATTTGAATATTATAATTATTGTTTGAATTAATTATATGATAAATTAAGAAAATTCATTATTCATTCATGAGAATATGATCTTGTATTAGTACAAGAGAATTAAGATCATATATAATGGATAAAATAGTCAGTAACATATTAAAGTAAGGAATCTTTAATGAATGGTTACTAGTGCGGTTTACTAAGCATACGAGATGCAAGTGATCTAGATTCAAATTACTGATGTAGATAGACATCTTAGTAAATGTGTTGTATATAATAGAGATTATATATGACAAGACTGATAAGAATGAATTATCTTTATAAACTTGTCATTTGACATAAAGATTTGATTCTTATCATAATAGTTGATCATTTGTAGATCAGTCTAAATCCTGAGTATTCATGAACTCCTGTTTGTGTTTATTGGATCTTTTGATTCATACATTAAGGTTTATTAGTATAATGAAGCTATTGACTTTTGTTTTGGAGATTCAATATCATGAATAGCTGAGAACATGAATTACAATAATTGAATTCATACTTTCCTAACAGATCGAATATTGGTTCCCTTATAGATTCAATATCATGAATGCTGGGAACATGAATTACAATAATGGAATTCATACTTTCCTAACAGATCGAATATTGGTTCCCTTAAGGGTTAATTCTGGAACTGGAAAATTATTGAGCTCAAATCTATAATTTAATTATAGATTAATTATTCACTAGTGAATTAATGGTACTTAAGGATCAACAGGAAATTAGAATGATAAAACGATAATCTTGACCAGCTCTAATTAACGAACCAATAAATAGAGGACATAACTACATTTATTGATTATATTAATGGACTATAAGAGAAAACTGTATAAATATAATTCTATAAATACTTATAGTGCAATTCCATATTTATAGTGCAATAATCATGGAATTAATAAATAAGCTTATTGGATTAAAGGGTTTAATTAATAATCTGATTTATTGGAGCTTTGTATTATAGGTCCATGGTCCCAGATGACCTCTGTCAATGTTAAGGATGTCAAAAGAAAGATTTGTAGAGAGAATGACTTAATTGCAAATGAATTAATTTTCTAGGCCAATGAAATAATTATGTGATAATTATGGACAATTGATTAATTAAGAATTAATTAATTATTTAACTATATATTTTTTATTTTGAAAAACTATATATTAAAATAAATATTAATCTTGTTTAGATTAATTTATAAAAAGATATTAATAATTATCTTATTTAAAATAAGATATTTTTTATTTATTTAAAACTGATATTTATTTTGGGATAAATATATTGTCTTAAATATTAATTAAATAAACAAATGAGAAAATTAGAGAAAACCCTAATGTGGCTCACGCCACTCACTGTATTGCACAGTGAGTGGCGCCAGGCATGGATATATTCTATCCCCGGGATTTGAATTTTAAATTTCAAATAATTTGTTTATTTAATTAATATATATAATTAATTATTATTTTAAATATGATTTAAATTAAATAATTAAAAAATGTTATAACTCATAAGTTATATTTTAATAAAATAAAAATTAATTAAATAAGTTAATTGTCTTCATAAACCTAAAAAGAAGGTTATTGTTAACAACACAGACTCTCTCTCAGAAACAGAAGTGATAGTTTTTCTTAAACCTGAAAACTATTCAATTCCTCTTCTCTCTATTAAACCTCTCTAAATCTCATGTGTTGAGTACATCTCATAAATCAACATTTTGAATCGTATGTGCCCACACACATCCATGTGTGTTTGAGGATTGGTCGAGAAGATCAAGGTGTGAGTCTTCAGAACTTGGATAGGAAGATCATTGATTTTATACAAAAAGATTTGAGGACACTTGATAGGCTACAAGAGGTAATCTCTAATCTATTATATGTGATTTAAAATATATATGTGTGTGTGTGTGTGTGTGTGATGTTGACTAGTTTAAATAATTATTAAAAATAGTACATTCCTCGCTCCTCAGATGTGACGTCATGCACGAGCAGGAGCTTGGGGGGCAAGTGTTGTACCCGAAAATAAATATGAATTGAATCACTCAGCACGGGGTACAACTGGCAGACAAGCGCAGGAAGAAAGCATACAAATGGAATATCTAGCTAATTCTTGAGTGAGTTTCTCAAGTTCAACTTGACACCTTATGACAACCAGATAATCTTCAGATCGCCTCTTGTGCCAACAACCTAGTTCGAGATGCGTGATGGACAGATCGCCTTTTTGAAACTCTGAACCCAGCCCGTGTCAGGATAGGTTAACTCTGAGGCATCCAGCTCGAGGAAGTGACCAGCTCACAGAAGCCTGGTCATTACGCACAATGAAGGATCCCAAAAGACTCGGAGATTTCTTATACGATCATTAATGCCTAGATTTTATTACACATTTATTACCCGAGATAAAAAATGCAAATTCTATAGGCAATCATATCCTTATGTAAATGGGAGGTTATCCAAATTTATTATTACCATACTTATGCACGCAGTGACCAAAAGCTATCCAGAAAAATCCCCCATAAATACCAGGGGAATGGATAGAAAAAGGGACCGATTGTTTATATGCTGAAACTCTGCTAAAATTATCATGAACAATGTCTCCCGAAACCCTAAATAGATCAATAAGATTGTCTCGTGGACTAGGTGGATTTTAACCACTAACCACATAAAAGTGTGGGGGTTTCTGATATTTTTTCATTTGTTCAATTACGGTTTAGGAAAAGCCTAATATCTCTATTGTTAGATTTCTTAATCCACTATTGGCGAGAAACCACGTCAACAATGTTTATTGGATCTTTTGATTTATTTGTTCAGATCTCTTAATATAATGAGGTTAGTGACTTTTATTTTGGTGATTCAATATCTTGAACGACTGGGAACATGATTTTACATTAATGGAATCCATGTGTTCCTAACAGATCGAATATTGGTTCCCTTAAGTGTTAATTCTGGGACTGAATAATTATTGAGCTCAAATCTATGATATGATTATTGATTAATTATTCTCTAGTTAATTAATGGTACTTTAGGAACAAGAGGTAATTAGAAGGGTAACGCGGTAATTCTTGACCAACTCTAATTATCGAACAAATAAATGGAGGACAAAACTACATATATTGATTATATCAATGTACTGCAAGAAATTACTCTATAAATATAATTCTATAATTACTAAGAGTGTAATTCGATATTTATAGTAGAGTAATAATTGAATTAATAAATAAGATTATTTAATTAATAATCTGGTTTATTGAAGATTAGTATTATAGGTCCATGGTCCCCGAGTCGTCTCTGTCCTACACTATCAAGGGTAAAGATGTCACATGCAAGATTAGTGGAGAAAAGCACTATATTGCAAATGAATTAATTTTTCAGAGCTAAGTTATAATTAAGTGTAGTTATTTAACTAATTAGTTTTGTAACACCCTACTTCCATATAGTTGTGACCATGTGATTTATAAATGTGCCATTAGCACGCTAATCGAGGTTTTAGGTTAAAAAGTGTGATTAAACCAAAGTAAAGACTCGTTTAATGAACATTAGATAAAAAAGAGTGGGTCATTCATTAAATTTTGTATAAATGTTACATTGGGATCCCAAAATATTGTTTTAAAATACATTTACAATCCAAAGATATGGTACAGTCGACCTAAGCGACAAAAGCAAACATCTACCACGTGTTCCTTTAAACAATCCCAGTTGTGGCGGCCAGGTAGGCCAAACATGTACACACCGCTCCATGCCCTCCAACTCATGGTTGTTCAACCTTTTTACCTGCTCTTACTTGCACCACAGAGCACCCGTGAGCCGAGGCCCAACAAGAGAACTTCAAGCATGGCATACAATAATATACTTCAACAAATACATACTTAATCATAGACAACAAGTAATTTCATGTTTCCATTAGAACACATAACATAACCACCATAGAATAGCTCAATAACACAATGGCACAACAACCTAACAGTACCCCAATACAATAACACAACAGTATCATAACACAATAGTATAATAACACGGCAACACAATAACACGACAACTCAATACTACAACAGCAGAATACCACATCACTGGTCTATGTCAATCGGGGTGTGTTACCAAGAACCAAGTCTGTGGTCCTAGTCGAATGGGTGTGTACAACACCGTTGAGGGTCTCACCCTGGTGGCCTGCATTAAGCATGCTTAACACCGATCTCGGCCCCTTGCCGTACCTAGCTTCTTGTCGTTCCCGGTCTTCGTCTCTCACTCACAAACATGCATCATGTAGCATAATATTCACAGATATCTAAATGCATATTAAACATAAGAATTAGGGCCACACCCTACAATACAAACAATAAGGCCACACCTTGCTCTACGGGTAAAAACAGTTCTCTTACCTGGTGTCTCGAGCTAACAACCCAAAGCGATCTCAAGCACTATTCCTAATCTCGAGATTGAGCGGTAACCTAGTCACAACATATTAATAAATATCCATCATTATCTAAATCAATTAACAACATTTGAAATAACAAACTAGCCTTCGGGACCTCGAATTCCACTAAACCAGGTGGTAGAATCCTTCCTGAGCATAAACATTTGGGTTCCCGAGCTTAAAACTCTAATTTGGTCACTTTCCCTAATTTGAGCCGCGGCATAACCCTTAGGGCCGCGACACGTTGCAAGTCAGAGGGCATCCTCTGACATTTAGGGAACACGGACTGCGGTGCAAGCTAAGGCGCACCGCGCCGTTTGGGCAAAAACCAGAGGCTCCCAAGCCTCTTCGCACACACGGGCTGCGACGCAAGCCCCAAATCCCAGAAAGTCCACCATTTTCACTGCGTTTTCCTCAACCTAACTTCACCAATTTCTACCTAAACTTGCCCCAAACTCGTAATTATATCCCAATCTTATAACAACACGATATAACCAGCATGTAACCATTAAAACTCAGTTAAAACCCCAGCACAATCTGGAATCTCAATCTTTAAGTTTAAAACTCTAAAACACCCAAGATAAAAATATCAAAGCATAATCAACACATAATTAAACTTACCTCCACAAGGATCACAACCCCTGAGCTACTCCTCATCACTTCTAGTTTGTTTTGACAAGTCCCCCGCCTTGATTTTCAGTCAATTCCTCAAAGAATTCCCCTTAGCTCTAAGCACACCAAAGAGAGAGAGAGAGAAACGTGTAGGGAGGGAGGGAGAGATAAGTCTGAGATGTTAAATTTCTTCTAAATGTTTCCCCTAGGCCTTACACAACTCAGAACAACTGAGTCACTCTAAGGTTGGAGTTATCTCTTGGCCAAAGGACCAACATGCCCCTAAGTCCATCTTTAATGTCTTAATGCCACCAAGGGCAATCCCATCATTTTCCACATCCCGCTAATTCCTCGAGTGTTCCTAATAAATTCTCATTTAATCCCAACATATCCAAATAATTGCTAATAATTATCCGTTACTTGGAAAATGCCAGGCACATGCCAAGTTCTTAAAATACCCCTAGGCTCAGCCCGAGCCAGGTATCTGACCCCGGTGTGACTATTCCGCTAATCTACTCCCTAGGATCGTCTCAGTCCACGCATCTCAAATATATCACAATAACATTGGGGTCTCACTCATAACATATGCATAATTACATTTATGCCATCAATGGGCCAAAATTACAAACACGCCCCTATCACAGCAATGGGCCCACATGCATATTTAATACACACAACACATGCATGTCTAATCACATTACCACATAATTTATTTATAACACGTCATCATGCATAAAATCCATTACTTTCTCATAAAATCCAAATTAGGCCCTCCAGGCACTGTAGTTAAGGCACTCAGCCTTAATATCAAATTCGGGACGTTACAAGTTTTTATTTGAAAAACTTTATATTAGATGAAATTAATATTAACTAGTGTTTCGATTTATATTATAGAGAGTTAAATAATTTCTTAGTATAAGATAATTTTTCAACTTGATAAATGAAGATAAGGTTAATTTTGAAGTAACTTATATTTAATTTTGAAATATAATTTATATTATTTTAAATAAATATATTGTCTTAATTTTAATTAAACAAACAAATGAGAAAAATTAGGGACAGAGAGTGTGGTACACGCCATTCACTGTGCTTGCACAATGAGTGGCGCCACAGTCATGTGCCAAGTGTCCCTGGGATTTGAATTTTGAGCTTCAAATGATATTTGTTTATTTCATTATTTAATTATTTTTTTGAATTTGATTTAAATAAATAATGAAAAATAGAATTATAACATATTAGTTTTGAATTAATGAAAGAGAATAAAATTGTTTTATTGTCTTTATAAGTTTGAAAAAGATATGATCTATATCAAACAAATTTATCAGAAACAGTCGATAGATTTTTCTAAACTTGCAAAATTCTTAAGAACTCTCTAAAACATTCTCTTCTCCAAACTCTTTATATATCACATGTTGAGAACATCTGGAGAGACTAAATAATCAAACCAATGAATCTTATGTTCGTACACACATCCTTGTGTGTTTGAGGAACAACTTAGAAGACTGTGGTGTAAGTTTTTGCGTGGATAAAAAGATCGTTTGATTATACAAAAAGACTCAAGGACTCTTGATAGGTTACAAGATGCATTCTTCTTTCCTTTGTGTGTGTATATTTAATGTATAAATATATGTATTATTGTGGCTCGATATTAATGATTTTTAAAACCACCACCCCCTTCCACTGCGTCCCTGATTTTATTAAATTAATACCAACAAATTCTACGAGAGTTGTCTACATATACATATATACACATTAAATGTTGTGTGAGTTTCTTGCATTTTTTTTATATATATGATGATATGTATATTGAATGGATGGTTTTGTTTTATGAATATATGGTTGAATGATGAATCGTTAATTATATGATACTATTGGGTTAGAAATTAAATTTTAATTTTTTCTTAGATCTTGTGTCAGCCATTTTGGGCCATATAAATTTTTTGTAATTGTTTTTAGAAATATCATTGTAAAAATTATGGTCACAAGGAGAAAAAAAGAAAAAGAAAGGCACTCGAGCCATGCACCAAACAGGCACACGGTGTAAAACGCCCTATTCTACTTTAATTTGGTAAAGACTACAAATTGAATGCTTATTTTGAAAAGTACCACAATTATTTAAAAGGTTCACTAGGGCCTTATTAAAACATGAATTATGGTTCAATTTGTTTTAAATTAAAAATATAATGTGTTTTATGCAATTTAAAATAGAAAATAACAAAGTCCCACCGAAATATAATTAAACATAAAAAAATTCATAAAATGTCCATTGGTGTTTCTAGATCATTTTTCATCCATTCACACCCCACGACATACATACTTTGTCTATGGAAATCCCCAGATCACCATGCATGCCAAACAAAAAACTTATCGCCCACCTGAAAGGGGGAAAGTAAGGGGGTGAGCTAAAAACCCATTAAAGAAGTATATGAAATTTCATATTGCATGATCGTTATTTATGTTTATGTAATTTACATATTATCAAACAAATATGTAAACTCCTAGAACATGCCCCTATGAAATTGATACGAAACTGAGTACAGTAAAGAAATTGACATTGCTTAGTGGAACTGAAACAACTCCTTCCTTCAATCTCTCTAACCATTTATTCCTTTCTGTAACAGAGTGTTATAAATAGATTGAACTAGATCACCAACACAGTCTTCCTCACCAAGTATTTGATCAACCTAAAACTGGTGTGGGTTGGTTCTCAACACATGGGATAGAGAACTAGAAGAGAAGAAGAAGAGAGTGAGTGGCCAAGAAAGGATTAGACTGTCTAGGTTTTCACTTACCCAATTAATCAACTAAGACTAACTTATGAAACCCTAGATATCATATTCCTTATATAGGCAACTTAATGAGCTTTATTTAAATTTAAATTTAAATTAATTAAAAATAGTAAACAAAAAATAAAAGCCTTAGGCTCCCACAAATGGACTTGGGCCCAATCTCTTTATTTTGAATTTTAGTCCCAATTAGGCTTAAATTCAAAACTTTATTTATTTATTTATCCTTTAATTAATTAATTAAATCCTTATTCAAATTAACTAATTATAATTTGAAACATGATTTAGTATTACTTATTTACATTGACACAAATTTATCAATATTAATAAATTTGTCCAAAGATTCTCTTTTATTCTTTAAATCTCATGTCTCTGTGAAAATTTCCAAAATTGACCTAGTTGACTTTAAATATCCTAATTGATAATTAAATCAATTAACTGGGACATTCTAGATGATTTACTCAAAGGTGATGCAGAGACCATGGATCCATGAAATCAAGCTTCAATAAGTTACCGTGAATTTATTTACATATAATTTCACTACCTTATTAATTTCTCGTGACTCCACTATAGACTCAGAATTGAACTCTTGAATTCATAGAACATATTTTCCAAATTATAAATACGTTATCCACTGTTATAACCATTACAGCCAGTCAATCCTCTATTGATGACTTACTAACGAGCTGGGTACAAATTACTATTTTACCCTTCATCGGTATTTTATCCTTAACTCCCACTAAGTTCATTATAAATGATATTTCTGTGAACATAATCACAAAAATGTGATCTCAATCATTTAACCTTTCTAACAAAGAAATTGAGGAAATAAACTTTTATTTTCTCATAGAAAAGTTCTAAATTTTGTTATCCCTAAAAAATCCAGGGATGATGTGGCGAATGAGAAAGTGGCACGTGACATCACAAATCAGGGAAAAACCATGAAGTATTGAAAAAAGATCGATGAGAAAAAAAAGATAGGTTCATGACCTATAGGGAAGTCGACAAGGCATAAACCCCCTAGGGGTGGTCGGCCTGGCATGCTCAAGAGCTGCATGGGGTGGTCGGCCCATCCTGTACTTCATAGGGTGGTCGGCCTAAACTCCCAAATACACTTTGCTGGATAAAGTTCACGCTCGTTCAAGTTGAAATCAACAGGCCTATCACCCAGAAGGTCATGAGGCCTAGCACTCAGAAAGTCATCAGGCCTAGCACCGAGATGATCAACAGGCCTAGCACCCAAAAGATCAGAAGGCCTAGCACCCAGAGGGTTATCAAGCCTAAAACCCATGCTCTAAAGGGTCATCAGGCCTAGCACCTAAGTCTCATAGAGCAACCAAGACTTAACGTTTTCCCGAAGGTTTCACTCGTGCATCATCAACCACGATCCAAAGAAACAACGACAACACCCACAATCTAAAATTCATGGGGAGGTGGACACATGTATCCACTCACAATGATCGTGTGCCAAACCACAATCCCAAGTATGAATGATCATGAAACAAGCCCTGGGTACTATAAATGAAGGACCCAGGGCTTCATAAAAGGGGATCTTTCTTTGAACGATTTTGAGAGAGATATTTTATGGGGAGAAACTCTGGGCAAATAGGTGATGAGTGAATACTTCAGTTCATTCGTGGAATTTTCTATCGAGTGATTCAATACCAAAGACAAAGTGGATTAGGTTATTATTGTTCATCAGAATAGGGCTGAACCACTATAAATTTCTGTGTGTTTGTTAAGATATTTCGACTCTGTAGTAAATTATATTTATTTCATTCAAAAGGTTTCATATACTGTACATATGACTGTTGGCCAATTTGACAGGTCAACATTTTTGTGCTTTCATTAAGAGTACGACATCAAGAAACACACTTTCATCAGTTTTACGATGCCTCCAAAACCCAGTGAGACAAAGAAGACGACTCCCAGAGATTCCACCACTCGGGATCCCATCGATCCTGTTAACAAACCTCAGGTGGAGATTGGAGATCAACCTGATGCGGAAGATCCACAAGATGCTCACCAGAAGGCCTTTGCTATAGAAATTTCCCTCCAGAGGGCAACTATGGAATGACAACGGCGGGAGATAGATGAGCATGTCCAGAGGGAGCAGGAAGCTGGCCAAAGGCACTAGGAGGGTGTTGTGATCCTGGAGCCAGCTACCCAGTTAGCCCAAGCTAACATTGAAGCTGGTGCTCAAGCGGTGAGGGAGGCTCAGGCCAATGCAGCAGGAATACGAGACAACAGTAACAAGGAGTGCCAAGAGAGGAGTCAAACCCCAAGGATGCTCTCAGAGCCAAACGAAATGGAACAGGAGAGGAAGGTCAGACATCTAAGAGGCATGACAGGAATGGCAATGGTCGCTCAATGTCTCAAAGTCATGTAGGAGGATAGGCTCAGGGGCAGGATCGCACCGGCAAGGGCAAGGTGGACCTACCACCTCTAAACCCTTAGTCTTGCAAGGGAAAAGAATAGATGAACAACACCAATACCATGTTTGATACGCTCAACCTCAAGATCTGAGGGAGTTCATCAACCGGAGGACCAGTGCTCAAGAGGGGGTACCAGGGATGTCTACCCCACTTGGAGCAACGATCCCACCAGCAGTGCAGGCTCAAATAGATGCATTCACCATGGCTGTTTAGGGCATGACAAAGAACCCTTTCGATATCGAGCTGGCTCATAGAAGTGGGAGTCCTTTCATTACTAAGATCAAAGATGCTCAACTGCCACTAAAATACAAGACCCTGAAACTTCCAACATACACTGGGAAGGAGGACCCAGTACGACACATTGGAAAGATCGAGGATTAGATGGAGTTACTCGGTGTGGAGCATGATTATAGGTGTAGGGTATTCCCTACAACTCTCTCTGACTCAACTCAAGAATAGTATTGGAAATTCAAACCTGGATCCATCACTTCCTGAGAGCAGTTCAGGAAGGAATTTTGCAAGGTCTTCAGCGCCGGACGGATTCAACCAGTTTATGCCAATTAGCTAGCTGACATCAAGCAAGGGAAGTATGAATGCCTAAAGGACAACTTCCAAAGATTCATGAGAGAGGCAAACTGAGCATCCACAATAGGAGATGAAGGGAAGTTTGTTTCCATCTCGGCAGGAATAATTTATCGTAGTCCCTTGTGAAATAACATACACATGAACCCCATCAACACCTTGCAGGAGTTCCTAGATTGAGCAGACAAATACATGAAGCTAGATGATGCTATCATGAAGGAAGAAAAAGGCATAAACCATCTGACCATGATCAAGGCAGGCAAGAACAGCGCAAACCCTCAAGGCAGCCATGGGGGCAACTGTAAAAAAAGGAGTACCTCAGGGGCCGAGCAGAGTGGAGAAAAGAAGGCTAAGTCATCACCAACTGAAAAACAGCCTAAGCATCAGCCTTACCAGCCCAGGTTCACCAACTATATTGTTCTGACTACATCAAGGGCTGAGATTTACTTGGCAACATACCATGAGGTACCATACTGAAATCCACCACCCTTGCCCTCAGAAGAAAAGAGGGACAAGGATAGGTTTTGTCATTTCCATAATGACTATGGGCACGACCCAAATGAATGCAAACAGTTGAAGGATGAGATACAATTTCTCCTCCTATCAGGAAAACTCTCGAGGTACCGAGTCAAGACCGAAACCCCAAGCAGAAATCCAGAGTTCCGAAGTCAAATGAGTCCACCACTAGAGCCAGTGGCTGTGGACTTCACATTGGATACCATATGTGGGGGCAGGGGGTGCACATAGTAGGCAACAGTAACAATGCTCGTGAACAATATGCAAGGACCCTGAGACATGAGGTTGGGGAGTCTTCTTAGGGCAAAGTAGTCGAGGAGTGGTCTCCAAAATATTTGAAGTATGAAAATGAAACTCTCACTTTTATGGAGGATGACGCCAGGCACGTGAGGTACCCCCATTGCTCACGAGACTGTGATGACAGAGTTCCTGGTGGTAGATTAGTCATCGGCTTACAACGTAGTGCTCGAGAGAACCCTCCAGATGTCATTACATGCAACAATGTCTATCTGGCATTTGTCTTTGAAGTTCCCCACAAGCGCAGGACAAGGATGCGTACAGGGTAATCAAAGGGAGGCACGGTAATGCTATAATGCGTCAGTAGTCAAGGTTAAGAAAGGACAATGTGTAAAAAACATGGTAGTAACCTGCTGGGAAGGGAATGAAGGAACCGGTGAGGTTGTCAACATGGTAGTTGATGTTGAAAGAGACACTCTATTGGAGTCGGGGGCTCCTTTTAACGAAGATTTGTTATTATAGCGAGTTTTCCAAAGTAATGAAAACGACATCGATCCTCGTTTTGGGGATGACATCATGGTGCAATTCCTAAACAAGGTGAAGGACTTGTTGACACAGTTCAAGAGATACTCTATTTCACAAGTCCCAAGGGAGCATAATCCCAATGTTGATGCCTTAGCAACGCTGGCCAGTGCCAAAGATGCGAACACCCTGAATGTTGCTCCTGTCGAATACTTGGCGAAAAGAAGCATAATCGAGCATGAGGCACTACTTGTTGAGTTAGGAGATACATGGATGACCCCTATTATTAACTATCTCAACCAAGGAGTAGTACCCAGTTATCGGAACAAATCAAGGAAGTTGGTGGGACAAGCTGCACAATATATGATAGTCGAAGGGGTCTTGTATCGACGAGGGTACTCCATACCACTGCTAAGGTGCGTTACACCCGACCAATCAAAGCTGTTAATGATCGAGGTACATGTGGGGTTTTGTGGAGATCAGGCTGGGGGCAGAGCCTATCAAACAAAATCCTAAGACAAGGATACTTTTGGGCAATGATGAACAAAGACTCGATGGAGTATGTCAGAAGATACCACAAGTGTCAGATGTTCTCCAAGATACCCCGGGCAGCACCTAATGAATTAAAACAAATGCAAAGCCTTTGACCCTTCGCTGAATGGGGAATCGACTTGATCGAAAAGCTACCCAAGGGAAGGGGAGGAGTCCAATTTTTTGTTGTAGTGGTAAACTACTTCACCAAATGGACTGAAGCAGAACCGCTCACCACCATCACCTTGAAGAAAGTCTTAGACTTTGTGGTGAAGAATATCATATGTCGATTCGTTCTACCAAAGAAGATAGTCTCGGACAATGGACTCAGTTCAACAGTGACATGCTCACCGACTTTTGTACGAGGCATGGAATCACAAAGAGCTTCTCCTCGGTAGCATACCCCCAAGCTAATGGTCAAGTAGAAGCAGTGATCAATACTATCAAAGACACTTTGAAGAAACGCCTTGAACAAGCCAAAGGAGCCTGGCCAGAATTATTTCTAGAGGTCCTATGGTCACATCAAACGACTTCTCAAATGGCGAGAGGCCATACCCCATTCTCTTTGGCGTTTGGTCATGAAGCCAAGTTTCCAGGTTAAATCACTCCCGCATCACATAGATGAGAGACATATGATCAAGGGAGGAACCATCAACTAATAGAAGAGTCGCTCGATCTAATCGAAGAAAGACGAGAAAAGGCAAGTCTCATAGTAGTAGCACATCAACAAAAAGTGGCCAGATACTTCAACTCCAGAGTGAAATATTAAAAATTCCAAGTTAGAGACTTAGAACTTAGGAGGGTGTTCCTAAACACTAAGGACACTGCAGCAAGGGTACTAGGACCTAATTGGGAAGGGCCATACCTTGTGAAGGAGGTGATCCCACTAGGGACATACAAGATAGCTTGACTGAATGGAGGACTAATAAAAAATTACTGGAATTGCGAACACCTCCGCCGGTACTATCAGTGAAGCTGTTCAGCAACGACACGAGTTTTAATTTTCCAATTATCTATGTAACTGCCACTATGCTTCAATGAATGAATTTAATTTCTGAAGTTTCTCTTAATTCTTTAAATTATGTTCAACAAGAGACAGGTCCTAGGACCTTGTTGCCAAATTAATGGATCATGTTAGATCTTGGTTCTTAAGGAGTCTATCGACCCATACGATCCAATAGAGAGACAGGTCCTAGGACCTTATCGCCAAATTAATGGATCATGTTCGATCTTTGTTCTTGAGGAGCCTATCGACACATATGATCCAAAAGAGAGACAGGTCCTAGGACTTTGTCGTCAAATTATGGATCATGTTCGATCTTGGTTCTTGAGGAGCCTATCGAACCATACGATCCCAACAAGAGACTGGTTCGAGGACCTTGTTGCCAAGCTATTTGATCATGTTTGATCTTGGTTCTTGAGGAACCTATTGACCCACATGATCAATAAGAAAGATAGGTCCTAGGACCTTTTCGTCAAATTATGAATCATATTCAATCTTGGTTCTTGAGGAGCATATCGACCCATACGAACCAAACAAGAGTTTGGTCTGAGGACCTTGTCGCCAATTTATTTGACCATGTTTTATCTCGGTTCTTGAGGAACGTATGGACCTATACGATCAACAAAAGAGACTGGTCCGAGGACCAATCGCCATTATTTGATCACGTTTGATCCTTACTCTTGAGGAACCTATCGACCCATACGATCAAAAAAGAGACTGGTCCAAGGATCAGTCGCCATTATTTGATCACGTTCGATCTTGGTTCTTGAGGAACCGATCCCCATATGATCAAAAAAGAGACTGGTCTGAAGACCAGTCACCATCATCGGATCATAATCGAATTTGGTCCTTGAGGGACCGATCGATAATTTGATCTAAGACTCATTACATGCTCGATTAGCCCATTTAGACCCAGTTGGTCCAACTTAGACACTTCTGTCTACAATCAATATAATGAGTACACGAGAGATTACGTAGATCGTGATTGACACTTGTGACATAATCTGTATCTATGTATAGGTATCATTACTACTGAGTATGAATCCATCATCTGACTACCATGATGGACAAGCATTTGCTTCTTGTATCATTGGGTGAAAAGGATAGTACAATGTGTTTAAATGCTCGAAGCAAGGCATGGTCAAGTAGCAAGTGACCAAGGCTTTTAAACCCATGATCACTTGGGAGGCATATAGTACATACCGATCAAGGTATACACAAGCAATGAGGACATGACCTTAAGTACTAAGCAAGCTCAAGTTTTTCTAAGACATTTGTTCAACATATGTTCTGAAAGTGCAAAAAATAAAAACAAAATAGGCATTGGTGGGGAGACTCCTAGCCAATTCCCTTATAGGGTGGTCAGCCTATCACCCATGGGGTGGTCGACCTGACTATTTGGTTCATGCTACTTGATGAAGTATCGTACTACTCACATTATCATGGTAGTTAGCATGAGAAAAGTAAAGGAGTAAGGTTAGTATGGTAGGTGAAATACATGTGTTCAAAGTATACTGATACCTGAACCAATGAGGGTTGTGAGTTGATATACTTAGTAAGCATTGGAAATAAAAAACTTCAATTGATACACTGAGTACTCATAACAAAAAAGCATAAAGGCATAAAATGTCATATGAAAAAAATTTCAAGTACAAGGTGCCCAACCAATGGCACGAAAGGAAAGACTGAGTAAGAGACCAAAAGAAGACTAACTAGGGTGAGGAGTATCATCTAAGAGACCACCCTGAGCCTCGATAGTCTCATGAGCCAGACACTTCCTAAGCTCCTTCGCTCGCGTCTTCTCAGGAAGGAAATCCAAGTTCAGATCTTTGTTGGACTTCTAGATCAAGTAGAACCAAGAGAAAGTTGTCTCTGAATACTCCTCTCGAGCCTTGTCCCAGGCAGCCCTGACCTCTTGATCCTTCTTGACAAGAGCATCCTTCTGCAATTGATCCATGCCAGCAATCATCTTCTCCTTCTCTGTAACGCCATAAACTCCAGGGACCATTATGGTGCGCATTTTAAATAGTGCCAAACTTGCTAATCAAGTCATTTGGGCATAATCGTGTAACTAAGTATGATTAGCGGTTTAGGATTAAAAAATTTCGTTAAGCTATAACGTTTCACTAAAACGTTTACTCTATACATTGGGATCCCAAAAATATAATTTAAAGCTCTATTACAAGAAAATATTTACAACAAGCGCGACCGCATATGTACACATCATCACCTAAGCTTCCCAACTCAAGGATGGTCCAGCTTTCTTTTGCCTTTACCTGCACCACAAAGCACCCATGAGTCGAAGCCCAGCAAGAAAACTCAATATGCTCATGAACAGTAATAACATGTCATAAAATCATAAAGTGCATGCCTAGCAATAATAGCCTTAATCACACATGCAAATAAGTTCAGACAATGAACAAGTGACTGATCAACAAGTCACTAACAGGGGGGTCTGTACCTCTAAACGAGTGACTAATCAACGAGTCCCTAACAAGGGGTCTGTACCTTTAGCCATGTGGCGAAGCAGTCACCTGAACCTTCAGGCCCTGGCTCTGAGTAACTAGTCATAGACTAGACAAGCGCGTATAATTTTCATCGAACTTAGGGTCGGTCCAGCATTAATAATCCATATGAGTCATTCAATACCAATGTCAATTAGATCTAATCTTTTATTAGCTCTGCCTTCATGACACTTATGCCGCTTCTGACTCTCAGGTCAGTAACACGCGACCAATGCCGATTTTGACTAGTCAGTGCCACGCACAAGTAAGTAATGCTACCAGGCATATATCATGTGTCAAATATCCGAACACGGGGCATTCAACATGCTCATTTAACAATTGCCATCATAATTAGGATCATGCACAAACATAGAGACTCAAGCTCTGATCAATCTCACATTTAACATTCATGGCATGCCCTAACCACATGTTTCTCGTGCATCACATTTAAACACTCGACATGCCTCAATAATAACCATGCATGTCATATATATATAGGGTGCAGTTTTCTTACCTTTGGTCCAAGCACAAGTTACCAATAAACGAGCCACAAGCACGATCTTGATTCTGAGCCTCTAGTTATAACCTAGTCACAACCATAAACGATGATCCAATGAGCTCAAGTTCTAAAACTCAATCCCGGAACCAAGACCTAGCCTCCGGGACGTCGAATCCCACTATACCGGGCAGTAGGAGCAATCCCGAGGCCTAAGGTTTGAGTTCCCATGATCAAAACATCATTTTGGCCACAAATGGCCTCAAGCGCTGCGGCCGCCAGGCCTTTCAGCAACCTGCACCTTCTTCATCGAGCCTGGGCCGCGGCGCCCAAGAACAGGACCGCGGCCCAACCATGAACCAGCCATTTTTCCTCTATTTTACCATTTTAAAACCTTCCAAAAACCTACCTAAATATCTCCAAATCAAAGTTCCCAAACATCCCCATGATCCAAAACCAACAAAACCCAAGTCTCAAATAATCCAAAAACTCATCAAAATACAAAATCCAATTCAATCTTAAAAACTTTTAAAACTTAGAACTTAAAACTTGAACTACCTCCGATTGAGTTGTTCCCAACTAAATCCTCCGAATAATAAGCTTCTAATCTTCCCTAGGATCACTATGCCTCGATCCTCGCTTGAATCCGAGTCCTAGAACTCAAGTTTCCTTTGAAAATGCGATTGGGAGACAAAAATGGAACTTTGAGGGAGAGGAAACCTACTGAACGCTCTTTTTATTTCTTAACAGGTTACTTCAAGCTTAAGTAGCTTCAAACAAATCCTAACGCTCGAGGTCCCGAAAACATCCCTGGGGGCAAAATAGTCAAAATGTCCAGAATTTCCCCCTGATCTTACTAACTCCCAATTTATCATCAAATACTTACTCCCATTACCCAATAATTCGGTAATGCTCTAAATACCCCTTGACTCACTCCGAGTCAAGAATATCTCCCATTGTGACTTTCCCACTAGCTTACCTCCTAGGATCATCTCGTGCCAAGTAACCCTAGCATAACCAAATAATAATAAAGCACCACACACATATCACATATATGCCAAATATGCCCGAAATGGCCAAAATATAAAAATCACCCAATTAATCAGAAATGGGTTCACATGCGTATTTAATACACCTAAACATGCATATTATCATTAAATAGCATAATAAATCAATTATGGCCCTCCCGACCTCCTAATCAAGGTCCTAAACCTTATTATGAAATTTGGAGGATTACAAGTATCCCTTCCTTACAGAAATTTCATCCTTGAAATTTATCTGAACTGCCTGGAATATAAATTCCTCACAACTAATTCTAGTTTCCCAGGTCGCTCCCTCGGCCTTACTATTTCTGCAACATACCTTAACCCAAGGTATAACTTTGTTCCTCAAAACCTTATTCTTTTTGTTTCATATATGGACTGGCTACTCCTTACAGGATAACTTAGCCTCATTCTCCAGATTTTCATAACTCAACTCATGAGTTTCTTTTAACCCATGTCCTCAGCATGGAAATACATAATACACTATATACAACTGACAGTGCCAAAGATAAAGCTAATCTAAAGGAAACCTGACTGATCCTATCCAGGATTCAAACAGTCAAGATAATCTAGGATTCAACTTGCCCCTATCTCCTCACCCATTTCCATGGTGATACTTTAAGGAAGATACAATATTCTACTTGGAACTCCATGTTCCTACTTCTCAATTCAGTAAAACTCTTCCATTTACTCTGAGAAGTAAGCATTCAAGCTCTAATCTCTAATAATCTCAATGATCCCCTAAACAACCTCAGGATCCAGATATAACATCTCACCCATCTCATTCCAATGAATGAGTGATAAAAATTCTCGAACATACCTCATCTCAGAAGGTACCTTTCTAATACTGGATAACTTTCTTTCTCTCTCTGATTTGCCATCAGTATGAGAATAATGAATTGTATTGAATTCCATCTATATACTTATTGCCTGCTGCCACTTTCCCCAAAACTTGGAAGTAAAAACAGAGTCCTCATCTGATAAGACAGACCTTGAATTCTCAAGAAGGCATACTATTTCTCTCACAGAGAAATCTGAATACTAATCAGTTGTATTACTTATCCTTACTGATAGAAGTGGCTCACTTTAAATACTGGTCCATAATGACCCAATCCAAATCACGCTGACCCACTAACCTGGGTAATCCCACTGCGAAACTACAATGGCCTTATTGATTTTTGATGCTCTGGTTTGACCTGCTAACAGGCTGAAAACTTTACCACGTATTCCATTATGTCCCTCTCTATCTTAAGCCATTAATATTAAACTTTCAAACTCTTGCACACTGTCATGATGTCTAAATGAAGGGTAAACAAGAGTAGCACGAGATTCATCGAGAATCTCCCAATTAATCTCAGTGTCTATTGGATTTCAAATCTGATCCTTATACCTCAATAAATTCATACCTGACACTGTACAACTCTTAGCTAATCCAGCTAAGACTTTCCACTCAATCTTTCTTATCTATGGTTCACTTAATTGTTTTCCTTTTTATTCTCCCTGAAATAATTATCTCAAGCATAAAACTGACCACCTGGCCCACCAGAAACTCTACTCTAGTTCTGGTCAGATCCTTTAACCAACATGTTGCATAAGCAACCCTTTTTCCCTGCAACTGAGGTGTCATAACCACCTACTAACTGATTCTGATCTGCAAGAAGACTCAGAACTCTTTCCCAAGGCACATATGATATCCTGCCTATCCAAGGAAACTCTTGCCTACCAAGGCGTTCCTTGACCTTGGCAATTTTCTGCAAAAATACATCACAATACCATCGTCCAAGATGAACACAAACCCATTCAAATAATCCTTTGAATGCTCATATAATTCATCAAGATGACTCAACATTAATTACCCTCTCAAATCATAACTCAGCACTCCCAGTGCCCTTATCTAATACAGACAATCTTCTGTTTATCCTTTTCCTTGATCTTCAGATGGTACTTACCAGATCAAAGATCCACCTTGGAGAACAACATATTACTTAATAACTGAACCTCTAATTCTTACAACTCTGCTGAACCATTCAATGCAGTGCCCTAAATCTGATTCCATCCCTGGCACTAATCCAATCACCATTCTATCTTCTTTGTAAATGTAATCCTGAAAAATCCCCTGGAAATACATCCAGAAACTCACAGACTACTCCAGTCTGTCCTGATCCCGTTGGTACAATCTAAGTGGTATCCACCACACTAGGTAAGGGTTCTAGGCATCCCTCTGCAATAAAACTCTAGCTCTGAATACATATGTCATAAGCATGCAGAATCCATGCACATTGCCAACTGTCACAAGGCTTTCCACTCTCAAGCCCAAGAGTTTCCATCCTTTCCCTGCCATTTAGCATTGCCCCATGATTACTTAACCAATCCATATACCAGATCATACCAGAGCCAGTCATAACTAGCTTTATCGAAACCATTGATGAGTCCTTTTCATCAGAATCCAACTCATCTCTTAAGTCACCAGTACATTATTACTTTCCCATCATAACATAACCATGCAATCTGCATAACAAATCTATGCTTCTGTAGATGCAACAAGCAAAGAACAACATGGCACTAAGCTAGTCAGCACAATACAAAATCAAAATTAAAAAGCTGACCTGCCACCCCTGAGGAACTAGTCTCACTCTCTGACTGCCTCGGAATAAATACTAGAGCTGGAGTCGAGCTGTCTATCCCCTTTTGCTCATCCTCTCTTGGCCTTGGGAAATTCTTCTTGAAATGCCCAACCATGTCACATAAGAAACATGCCTTTGCTCGGCATTCTCCCAGATGACGCCTCTTGCACGAAGTGCATACTGGATAAATTTTCCAACTTTCATTCTTGCTTGCTCCAATAAGTGGAGGTACCACTACTTAAGCTCCGTTCTCTCTGGCACTCTTCTTCTCATTTCTTATGCTCTCAACAGCAAGAGCCTTTCCTACCACCTGAGCGTAGGTGGAGATTTCATGCACTGGGGTAACTCTAATGCTTTGAGCTATTTTGGAATTCAACCTCTGAATAAACCATTCCTTCCGAGCTACATCTGTGGGTACCATATCAGAAGCAAACTTGGCCAACCCATAAAATCTATTAATATACTAAGTTATTGTTGCATTGCCTTGAACCATGTTCAAAAACTCATTCATCTTAGCAGTCTTGGCTGCATTACAATAATATATTTCATTGAACAGCTGCCTAAATTCCTTCCAGTCCATCACAGTTGTGTCTCGTGTTTGGGATACTACTTCCCACCACATCTGGGCATCATCCTACAATACATATGTCACACAGATCACCCTATCCTAACCTACCAGCCCCATACTATCCAGAATGGAACTGATCAAGCCCATCCATTGCTCAGCTCTAAATGGATCTAGGCCTCCCTTGAAGACTGGCGGGTAATACTCCTGGAATCCTCCACAAAGAAATTCACACCTGCTCTCAACCCTAGGCTGAGCCAAAGCTGGTGCTAGTCCTGGCATTGCAAAGGAAGAGGTGTTTCCCGACAGGCTCCGCTTTTGCTTCAAACACCTAATCTCTTCCTCATGCTTCTGCAATCTTGATTGCAAATCTAAAAACATTTGCTGGAAATTCTGAGGGGCAGATGACGAACTCAACCCCTAGCTGAAACTCCCATCCTCAGTATAACCACCACTAGGCCTCATTATCTGCCTAGAACACACACCTGCTGATTGAATTTGCAGTCCATAACTTGACCCATTAATCATGATGGGCATATCAAGAGCTTTCCCCACGGGAAAAATCTTACCATACTACAATCACAAACCATTGCAGTGCTAAAAACATGCCCATGAAATTCATATATCAATCATAATCCCTGCTCTTCCAACATTCACACCATGCCTCCAACTCCAGCATGCAAATATCACAATTATATATGTTCATGGAGCAAGTAATCATATAATCACATTCATATATGTTCATGGAGCATGTAATCATATAGTCAAGAGCCAGGTTCTATCAGAATCTCATGCTCCCTAATATAATGTGCATGTAAAGCATATACATTCTGTTTAAGCAGTTAAGCACATAACTAAAGAAATAGTTACCATTCCCTGAGTGAAGTTATCTTCAGTGACGAGTGTACATGCTCAAGTTGTCTTCAGGAACCCTTAAACCTTGGCTCGCTTTGATACCAAACTGTAACGCCCGAAACTCCAAGGACCGTTACGGTGCGCATTTTAAACAGTGCTAAACTCGTTAACCGAGTCATTTGTCCATAATTGTGTAACTAAGTATGATTAGCGGTTTAGGATTAAAATTTTTGGTTAAGGTATAATGTTTCACTAAAACGTTTACTGTATACATTGGGATCCCAAAAATATAATTTAAAGGTCAATTACAAGAAAATATTTACAACCAGCCGATCTAATCAGAAAAACAGGGTTTAACCCTAGTTCCTCTTTCAACCCTGGGTCGTGGCGGTCGAGAAGTCACATATGTACACATCGTTACCTAAGCTCTCCAACTCAAGGATGGTCCAACTTTCTTATGCCTTTACCTGCACCACAAAGCACCCGTGAGCCGAAGCCCAATAAGAAAAATCAATATGCTTATGAACAGCAATAACATGTCATCAAATCATAAAGTGCATAGCAATAATAGCCTTAATCATGCATGCAAATAAGTTCATACATTGAACAAGTGACTGATCAACAAGTCCCTAACAGACCTTTAAATGAGTGACTAATCAACAAGTCACTAACAGGGGGGTCTGTACCTTTAAACGAGTGACTAATCAACAAGTCACTAACAGGGGGTCTGTACCTTTAGCCATGTGACGAAGTAGTCACCTGAGCCTTCTGGCCTTGGCTCTGAGTAACTAGTCATAGACTAGACAAGCGCCTACAACATTAATACTCCATGTGAGTCATTCAATTCCGATGTCAATTAGATCTAATCTTTTACGGCTCTGCATTCATGACACTTATGCCACTTCTGACTCTCAGGTTAGTAACAAGCGACCAATGCCAATTCTGACTAGTTAGTACCACACACAAGTAGTTAATGCTACCAAGCATATATCATTGTCAAATATCCGAACACAGGGCATTCAACATGCTCATTTAACAATTGCCATCATAATTAGGATCACGCACAAACACAAAGACACAAGCTCTGATCAGTCTCACATTTAACATTCATGGCATGCCCTAACCACATGTTTCTCGTGCATCACATGCATCATATTTAAACACTTGACATGCCTCAATAATAACCATGCATGTCATATATATATAGGGTGTAGTTTTCTTACCTTTGGTCCAAGCACAGGTTACCAATAAACAAGCCACAAGCACGATCCTGATTCCAAGCCTCTAGTGAGAACCTAGTCACCACCATAAATGGTGATCCAATGTGCTTAAGTTCTAAAACCCAATCCCGGAACCAAGACCTAGCCTCTGGGATGTCGAATCCCACTAAACCGGGTAGTAGGAACGATCTCGAGGCCTAAGGTTTGAGTTCCCATGATCAAAACATCATTTTGGCCACAAATGGCCTCAAGCGCCGCGGCCCCACTATTCAAGCACCGCGGCCCCCAGTCCTTTCAGCAACCTCCACCTTCTTCATTGAGCCTAGGTCGCAGCGCCCAAGAACAGGGCTGCGGCCCAACCGTGAACCAGCCATTTTTTTCTCAATTTTACCATTTTAAAACCTTCCAAAAACTTACCCAAACATCTCCAAATCAAAAAATCAAAGTTCCCAAACATCCCCATGATCTAAAACCAACAAAACCCAAGTCTCAAATCATCCAAAATCTAATCAAAATACAAAATCCAATTCAAGCTTAAAAACTTAGAACTTAAAACTTGAATTACCTCCGATTGAGTTGTTCCCAACTAAATCCTTTGGCTAATAAGCTTCTAATCTTCCCTAGGATCACTATGCCTCGATCCTCGCTTGAATCCGAGTCCTAGATCTCAAGGTTCCTACGAAAATGCGATCAGGAGACGAAAATGCGATCGGGAGACGAAAATGGAACTTTGAGGGAGAGAGAGCCTACTGAACGTTCTTTTTATTTCTTAACAAGTTACTTCAAGCTTATGTAGCCTAAAACAAATCCTAAAACGTCCCCGGGGGCAAAATAGTCAAAACCTCTAGAATTTCCCCCTAATCTTACTAACTCCCAATTTATCATCAAATACTTATTCCCATTACCCAATAACCCGGTAATGCTCTAAATACCCCTTGACTCACTCCGAGTCAAGAATATCTCTCGTTGTGACTTTCCCACTAGCTTACCTCCTAGGATCGTCTCGTGCTGAGTAACCCTAGCATAACCAAATAATAATAAAGCACCACACACATATCACATATATGCCAAATATGCCCGAAATGGCCAAAATATAAAAATCACCCAATTAATCAGAAATGGTTTCACATGCATATTTAATACACCTAAACATGCATATTATCATTAAATAGCATAATAAATCAATTATGGCCCTCCCGGCCTCCTAATCAAGGTCCTAAACCTTATTATGAAATTTGGGGCATTACATTCTCAACGTCAAACTGTTTGAGATGATCAGCAAGTTTCCCCTCCATCTGGATTACCCTGAGTGTCAACTTGGTCACTTCCTACTGTTTAAGCTCCATGGTACTGCGTAGAGTGCTAATCTCTTCATCTATCAAAGCAATGTTCTCATCCCTAGAGCCAAGAACACGCCTAAGGTCCAACACCTCATGGCGAACAGCTTCAAGCTCAGAACGAAGGTTGGAGACCAACATTAGAGCCTGCAAAAAACATACAAGTGTTAGATAACGTCAGTACACAAGCTAACCAGACAAAAAGAACACTTTAGAAGACTTACACTCTGGATGTGAAGGAGTGACTTCGTGAGGATGGTACTCAAGTCCTCATTCTTAATTCCACTAAAACCCGTTGTCATGTGCTCCAGATGGGACGCTTGGTCCATTATGACACCTAAATTTTGCATGGAAGACTGGTGTGGCTCAGATAAGGGAGTAGGCACAGAAGTGGAGGCACCTGCATCAATAATACTGGGAGGAATCGACATAGACAAGGATGGATCTATGCTTGGGCCAACAACCCTAGACTATAGAACCCTAGAAATCACCCAATTATTGTGGTGGTCGGCCTATACTAGGGTTAGGGCCGACCACCTAGGTTATGGAACCCTGGAAATCACCCAGGGCATAAGGAATGCGGCCTAGGCTTGAATTTGGAACCCTAGATATCGCCTATACTTGGATTGGAAACCCTAGAAGTCGCCCATGCCTAGATGTGAAGCCTTGAAAATCGCCCAACCCTAATTTTTATAAGCCTTGAAATCCCCAAGGACAATGAAACGTAAGGGTGGTCATCCTAGGGTTTTACAAGCCTGAAAATCTCCCAAGCTAGTGAATCTCAAGAGTGGTCGGCCTAGGTTAGGGTTTTATAAGCCTGGAAATCACCCAGGCTAGTGAATATGAAGGTGGTCGGCATACTGACCTCTAAACCCTAAAGCATCACGCAGAAAGAGGCAAGGATCAAGCAAATTTTTTATTAAAAAAAAAATTTTGGTTCAGAAAAGTCAGATGTTTTGAATCAATGAAAAGCAAAGTAAGGAAATTCAGATAGATTCATCAAAGACGTAAAGATTGGGAAAGAATACCTACCAAAGAGGAGATACACAGAGTTGATGAAGAATTGGAGAATTCCACGGCTCATAACTTCCTAAAGCAGGCGCATGGGTCAGGAGTCTGATGAGTGAGTCCCTACTTATAGCCTCTCAGGCTAACCATATTTTTAGGAATTCAAAATCCTTGAAAAATATCTGGTATTGTTAAAAATTCAAATTCCGTGAAAAATATATTATATTTTTAAGACTTCAAAATTCCTTGAAAAATATACTAGATTTTTAGGAAATTAATTTTCCTTGAAAAATATAATTATTTTTAAGAATTACAAAAATCGTGCTAAGCAAATTATCGATAGTTGATATAAGTACTATGTAATGTCCCGAGGGACTTTGTTGTTAATGTATTGTTGCGATATGTTTCTCGGGCCACAACAAGTGTACCGTAATGTTAAACACATTACAATAAACTTGGGGGAAAATGTTATCCCTCAAAAATCCAGGAATGATGCGGTGAATGAGAAAGTGGCACGTGGCATCACAAATCATGGAAAATGACAAAGTATTGAAAAAAGAACGATGAGAAAAAAAAGATAGGTCCAGGACCTATAGGGAAGTCGACCAGGCCTAAACCCCCTAGGGGTGGTCGGCCTGGCATGCTCAAGAGTTGCATGGGCTGGTTGACCCACCCTATTCTTCATAGGGTGATCGGCCTAAACTCTGAAATACATTTTGCTGGATAAAGTTCACGCTCGCTCAAGCTGAAATCAACAGGCCTAGCACCTAGAAGGTCATCAGGCCTAGCACTGAGATGATCAGCAGGCCTTGCACCCAAAAGATCAGAAGGCCTAGAACGCACAGGGTTATCAAGCCTAGCACCCAAGCTCGAAAGGTTCATCGGACCTAGCAACTAAGTCTCATAGACCAACCAAGACTTAACGTTTTCTCGAAGGTTTCACTCATGCATCATCAACCACGATCCAGAGAAACAACGAGAAGACCCGTGATCTCATAGTCATGGGGAGGTGGACACATGTCTCCACTCACAATGATCGTGTGCCAAACCATGATCCCCAATATTATTGATCATGTAACAACCCCTAGGTACTATAAATAAAGGACCCAGGGCTTCATACAAAGGAATCTTTCTTCGAACGATTTTGAGAGAGATATTTTATGGGGAGAAACTCTGGGCAAATTGGTGACGAGTGAATACTTCAGTTCATCCGTGTAATTGTCTATCGAGTAATTCAATACCAAAGACTAAGTGGATTAGGTTATTACTGTTCATTAGAACAAGGCTGAACCACTATAAATTTCTGTGTGTATGTTAAGATATTAGTACTCTGTCATATATTATATTTATTTCGTTCAAAAGGTGTCGTATACTGTACATACGACCGTTGACCAGTTTCACAGGTCAACAAATTTCATATCTATGAATAATACTCCCACTCAACTACAGTACTATATCTCTAAGATGTAAGTATGGGCTAGATCGTTGGGTAAGCTAGTAATGTACAAGTCAAAAGATTTAAATAATATAATTAGAAGAATATTATCACTTAGAATTAAGATCGACTTGACATATAATCAACATTGTGACATTGATTAGATTCGATAACAACAATATTTACTTATCAATCAATAATCATTATGGTCATATTCCGATGTAAGCAAATACATCCAATATTATCTAGTTGGTCAATGCCTTGGATAAGACATCACAAACCGAATGTGTAAGTAGATCATATCATAGATTACCAGATCAGTGAAAAGCCAACGATCTGATTTAATCTTAGGACTTGTTCGTTTTAACATATAATTACAATCATAATCCACTTTGACATAGTCACTATAATTTAGACTATTTATATTATTCCAATAATCATGTAATGAAACAAGCAAGCAACACGGTTATCAAACTAAATAATTTTTACTACTTTTATAGACAATATAAAATCGTGTTACATGTCCGACATGGTTTTATAAGGGCATAAAACCCAACAAACTCCCACTTGCCCTTTTAAAAAAATGAGACATGTTTCTCAAAACCATTCATTCTACGTGCTTCACAATTATGCTCTCTGCTTATATCTTTGTAAAAGGATATGAAAGATTGCCTTCTAATGCTGTCTTCATCACCTTCACATCACACCTTCGCCACACATCCTCGATAATATGATACTTTTTCTACATATGCTTTGCTCTTTTGTGAATTCGAGTGTCTTTTGAATTCACTATAGCCCCTTTATTGTCATAGTACAATATGAGTGGTTTATCCATTCCTAGAATAACACCAAGATCCATGTAGAACTTCTTCAACCAAAATATTTCCTTAGCTTCCACAGACGCAGCTATTTACTCAACCTCCAATTAATCAAGTCGCTTAATATTCATAATTTATTTTTAGAAATAATATTACCAAAATAATTAATCAAGTTCCAACATGCATTCAAATCCAACCACAAAATAAGAAATAACACTTTTCTAAAAATAAAAATAAATATAATTATTTTTAATTCTCTTTCTAAAAAACCTAATTACATAAAATCATGACATTCACAATTATTCAAAATTTATTTAAAATTCATAGTCATAAATACAATATCATCATGGTACCAAAAAAAACACCCTTAGATACACATGCTTGCTAATCTCATAACCCTAAAAATAAAATTCAGCATATCATTCATTTATTTGCTTTTTATCTTTTATGCATATAAGTTCACATAAAATCATAGGTTTTCTTAATGAAATTAAATAACAAAGTATATGAAACTAATATTTTTCATCTTTAGCATATATCATGAAATCATAACATAAAATTACTCTTTTTCAATCATAGTTTTCAAACAACAGTTCATTCAAATAAAAATTAGCAAGCTCATAAAATCATAAAAGTACCTATACAATGCTTATTAATCTTTTAACCATTTAACAATTTGTCCTAACATGTTTCTACACTTTGAACACATCAATATCACATTTAAACAAGAAAAACTAACAATCAAAATCATTACACAATCATAACCACAACAAACACTCATGGCCGAAATGCTCTCTTAGTATACTAACATGACAATGCAACAATTATCAACATGCTCATTACTAAATGAATAATTAAAATAAAAATAAGGAAACAACACACAACTCATAACCCTTTTAAAATACCATAGGTCGAAACACTATATGTCCTTTTATCAAAATAATATTCCAAAATTTATCATGCATTTTTATCCAACCAAAAATACAATTGAAATAAAAATATTGACACAACCATATGTCCTCTTGGCCGAAACCTATATGTTCCACAACAACAAATCCCTTAATCAAGAAACATGTTTATCAAAACTCGAAAGAAATAAAATGAATCATACAACAATGCTAGGCCGAAACATACACAAATATATCCTCTTGTTTCCAAAATTTAATTAAAACCTAATCATGTTTCTAATAAAGAGATCATCACCATACACATATTCATCAAAACCATATCACCAAACATAGACATATTTTCTAAAAACATTAAATACTAATCCATGACCATAAGCAAGAATTAAATCAATATCAAATCAAAAAAAAGGGTAGAGAATCCCATTACCTCCTTGTTAGTATTCAAGAGCACAGAGAAAATCAATCTTTAGGCACCTAGGGATTTCGAAATGCACCACCAAAAGAAAAGATAAATAAACTTCTTATAATTGAAAAGGAGAAATCTAATCTTAGAGGATCAAAAATCAAAACAAAAATCACGATAAGAACACATACCTAGAGATTTTTTAAACCCTTTTTCTTCTCCTTCTTTCTTTATTTCTTTCTCTCTTTTTCTTTCTCTTTTTCATGCTCTCCTCTCCCTCTTTCTCTCAACAATTTTGCAGCCACCAAAGGGTTTTCCAATACTCCAATGCTCTTCTATTTATAATACCCTAGTGACCTAAACCTAAAGAAAGAAATCAAGTGTGAAATCTCCAATCCTATTCCACCAAATAAGCCTAATTCCACCATTTCCTCCCTTTACACCTCACTTAAATCCTATCCAAATGTGAACATAATCCAATAGATAAGTCTTGTCATCTTATCCCAAAAGATGACAACTAACATTCTTTTCCCTTTTTAAATTTTATAATTTTTTCAAGAAAAATATCCACACACACACACACATACAAATTCGACACACACACATTCAATAAATAAATAAAAATGTAACCTATTATAATCACATAATTTGTCACACCTAATAAAATGTAACACTAATAATTAAACAAACATTAAACAATAAATCAATAAATCCTTATTCACACAAATCAATAGTTAAAATATTTTTTACAAATCAAACAATTAAACTAAAACATAAAAATTAAATAAATAAAATAATTTTTATTGGATCACTACATAAATCACCCAGTCCGAGTCTGCGTCCTTTTACCTTCACGTTAAAGTAACGAGTGATTCTCTGATGATAACGGGCAAGCTATAATTGTGACTCTTCCTGATTTTCCTCAATCAGATCCAGAGATACGTTAAGAAATTTGTGGTTTTCCTTCTATGTGTCGTCACTAGCACTTCAATTGGGAGCATAGCCTCACTTCCAAAGGTCAAATTCCATCATCATCATCATTAAATGATAAATGACAAACCAAAGAAGCCATAGTTCCTGAAAAGGAAGCCCCAGTCCAACGTCGTAGTGGGAGGATTGTGAAACAACCTGTTCGCTATGAATATGAAGCACATGTCCTTATTTTTGATACATACAAGGAGGACCCATTGACCTTTAAAGAGGCAATGGAAGACCTTGAAAAGGAAAAATGGAAAGAAGCCATGAACCAAGAAATGGAATCGATGTATTCCAACTCTCTCTGAGAACTTGTAGACCCACCTGAAAAAGTGAGGCCTATTGGGTGCAAATGGATCTTCAAGAAGAAAAGAGGAGTGTATGGGAAAGTAGAGACTTTCAAGGCAAGACATGTAGCGAAAGGCTATACAAAAAGAGAGGATGTCGATTATGAAAAGACATTTTCTCCTGTTGCCATGCTAAAATCCATACACATTATTTTTTCCATAGCAGCCACTTATGATTATGATATATGGAAAATGGATGTCAAGACAACTTTTCTAAATGACTCTAACGCCCTACTAATCCAGGACCGTTACACTGTGTGCTTAAAGTAGTGCTTAAATCACTAAGCAAGTCATTTGGACTCAAAAGAGTAATTAAAGCTAGTCGAAGTTTAGGTATTCAACATTTTTGGTCAAAGATATAAACTTTTCATTTAAAACATTTATAATTACAAAGGAATCCCAAAATGAGTTAATTAAAATTTAATTACAAAAAAAGTTTACAAAATAGTCGGCCCCAGCGACAAAACTGGACTTATAAGTTCCTCAAAATAACTTGATTGTGGCAGCCAAGCAACTCGAACATGTAAGCGCCACTCCAAAATTCTCCAACTCATGGCCAGTCAACTATTCCCTTACCTGCACCATTGAACACCCGTGAGCCAAGAACCGGCAAGAAGTGTTCCACAAGACATACATAATATCCACCACATCAACATATAACAATTCATATAAGTAACAATTCACATAACTCATAGTCATAGCCACATATATCCAATAATCATATTAGAATTCAATATCAACCATATCAAGTAAATTTGCATCACCAGCACCATATGTACGGTTGATGCCTAGTAGAATGCATCTCCCAGCACTAAGAATACGATAATAATAACATAATTTGCATCACCAACACCATATGTACGGTCGTTGCCTAATAGAGTGTGTCTCCTAACACTAGGCTTATGGTAATAACTGCATACTCACAATCAATCAATTACTACCAAGCACAACAACCAAAGTATGCAATAATGATCCACAACCCTAGCTCATTTCAATTTATATGGTCATAACTATTTCTAGATAAGATAGGGCCAATGCTAGCTCTATGTGCAGTGCCAATTTTTCTTACCTCAAGTGTTGTGCAGAAGACGATGTACAATCATTTCTCCGAGCCTTACCAAAACCCCGAGTCACAACATATGTGGTATATTTATCAGGACCTTTAACTGATAACAGGCTCAAAGACTGAACCCTAGATCTCAGGACCTCCAATTCCACCCCAACTGGGTAGTGGAATCGTCCCTTGAGCCCCCCGAGCCTAACGCCCAAAACCACAAAAAATTGCACCTTGAAAATGCATTAGCACTGCAGTACCCTTCTAAAGGGTCGTGACGCTACAGAGGTCAGTGAGCAACTCCTAAAAAATGAAAGTGCATTAGCATCGTAGCGCCAAAGATGTCAGAGGGAAATCGCTTCCCTCAATGAAAACCATCTATGCCGCGATGCTCTCCACATGAGCCACGGCGCCACTGCGAAAAACCCTAAAAAAGCTCTTTTCCCCTGCGATTTCAAACCCCAAGACCCAACCTGAACAGATTTTCCTAGCAAATTTCAACCACAAATAACCTCATATTCAATAAAAAAAACTAACCCCAACTTCAAATACTCTTAACTTAAGCAAGAACACCCTAAACTCTACCAATTCCCCATATCATCAAGAACATATGAAAATTAAACAAAACGGAGTAAACAAGTTTATATTTTGCTGAAAATTGAAATCTTTGTGCTAATGGTGATCTTGGAAGCTCTAACGTAACGCTCCACTACCTTAGAGTCATTACTATGTGAGTTATAAATGTGCCATTAGCTCGCTAATCGAGATTTTAGATTAAAAGTGTGACTAAATTGAAATAAAACTTGTTTAATGACATTAATGAAAGAGATTTGGACATTCATCAAAATCATAAAAAGTTATACAATTACGATCCCAAAATACTGTTTAGAAAATGTATTACAACTCAAAATATAAATATGGTCGACCTAAGCGACAAAACAAACCATTACGGTACATTTCCCAAAATAACCATGGTCGTGGCAACCACGTAGGCCGAACATGTACACGTTGCTCCACGCTCTCTATACTCATGGTTGGTCAACCTATCATTTGCCCTTACCTGCACCATAGAGCACCCGTGAGCCGAAGCACAACAAGAAAACTCAACATATAACATATCACATATCAATCCAACAATATACAGAAAAACAGTCAACAGACTAAACAAGTAGCAGCCTACGCCGACCCAGGCGCTTTACCAGGCCTTGGGTTCACGGTCTTCACCGAGCGGGTGGATACAATACCCTGGAGGTCTCGCCCTAGCAGCCTGCACTCAGCTTGCTCAACGCCGATCCCGGCCTGTTGTCGTACCCAGCTTCTTGTCATTCCCGACCTTCACCAGTCATTCATAAACAGGCATAACATAACATAATATTAACAAATATTCACACTATATTAAACATAAAAAATATGGCCACGCCCTGTAACACATACAGTTGGGCCCTATCATGCCCTGTTCTACTGATACAACAGTTTTCTTACCTAACTACCTAGTCAATTGACTACTGCGGTCCCGAGCACAGTCCCCTAATCTGAGCTTTGCCTGAAACCTAGTCAGAGCGCATCCATAACAACCATCCATTAAGCCCTAAACCAAATAAGAACTTCAGAATATTAATCTAGCCTCCAGGACCTTGGATTCTACTAAACCGGGTAGCAAAGTCCTTCGTGGGCCTTAACATTTGGTTCCTGAGCTTAAAACCCTAAAAAAACCATTATTCCACATTTGAGCCACGACCCAATCCATAAGGGCTGCGGCGCACTCAAGTCAGAGGGCAAAGCCCTCTCTGTCGAAGGACACAGGCCGCAACGCACTATTCCTTGCGCCGCGGCGCCTAGGCAAGTTTCCAAGGCCCCCAGGTCTAAATGTTCAAATGAGCCGCAGTGCATGATGAACAGGGTCGCGACTCGAGCCCCAAAACCCATAAACCAGCCTATTTTCTTATATTTTCCCCGAACCTAAATCCATAATTCCTACCCCAAACACTAACCAAACTTAGAATGAAGCCTAGAATCCATATTCACATAGCCTAAACATCTCAACAATCCCATAACCAATTCCATACACTCATCAAACACTGAAAACTAATCTTAGAACCCTCTCACATGTAAGCCCTATACTTCCAGCAAAATTCAACATAATTTATACAGAAAGATTAAGTTCAAGCCCTTACCTCTGAGATATATTCAGCCCTGAGCTAATCCCCAATATCATCCAATCTAATCCTTCAAGTCTTTAGTCTAAAATCGTCAAAATTCCATCAAACTCTAAGTATCAAAGAGAGGGAGAGAGAGAACCGAGAGACAGAGAGAGACTTACAGAGAGTTCTATTTTTTTTTTTTACTTTGGTTTTTTTTTCAGAGTTATGTAGGCTGTGTTATATCCCAAACTACCTAAAATGCCCTCAAGTCTATCCTAATCCTCTAGTCCCAACAAGGGTAATTCTGTCAATTGCCACATCCCGCTAAATCCTGCAGTGTTCCTATAAATCCTCATTTAATCCTAACATGCCCAAACAATCGCTAAATTACTACCTGCTACCTAGTAAATTCCAAACACCAATTATGTTTCCAAAAAACCCCTAGGCTCCTCCCGAGTCAGGTATCCGACCCCATTGTGAATATTTAGTTATTCCGCTCGCTAGGACCGTCTCGGATTGTACATCACAAATATATCACCATACCCCCGTGGTACCAATCATGGTATATACATATATCACAATTATGCCATCAAAGGGTTAAAATTATAAATATATCCCTAATAACCAAATAGGGCCCACATGCATATTTAATTCACCTAAACATGCATTTATAATCATATAACATTAAATTCACATTTTAGCATAATTAGATCAATTATTGTCCTCCCGGCACGCTAATCAAGGCCATAAGCCTTATTAGCAATTTTGGGACGATACATCTAAACCCTTTGCTTGCTGCTAAATTCCTTCCCAAAATCCTCAAAATCAAGGGTTTGGTTCCTTAGCTTGGATGAGTCTCTAGAGAAGATGCAAGATGAATGCTAGAAGAAGTGTTTAGAACATGAAGGAGAGCTAAGTTCCAACACTTAGCTAATTGTCTAGTTTTAAGGTCAAAAGACATTTTTATCCCTCCCTTTACTAAGTCCTTTGACAAACCCCCAAGGGCAATATCGTCATTTGCCCATAAAATCCTAATTACACCACTAATCAAAAAATTAACCACTAATCCATTACAACAACTATTTAACCAATTAATTTCATTACAAATAAATCCCACATCATTTAAATTCCTAAAACACCTCGAGGCTCGACCCAAGCCAGGCATTTATCCCGGCTGTGATATACCCTCAACGGGTTAAAATTACGAAAATGCCCATTTTTAACAAAAGTAGGTCTTTAAACATATTTAATACACATAATCATGCATACTATTTCATATAATAATATAAATTAATTAATTCATTAAATCATCTTGCGTGTTCTCATGGCACGCTTATTAAAGCATTTAATTATATCAGGGAATTTCAGGGCATTACAACTATCCCCTCCTAATAGAAATTTCGTCCTCAAAATCTATTTGAACAACTCGGGATACTAATCCTGCATCTCCGAGTCTAATTCCCAAGTCGCTTTTTCCACCCCGTTGTTCCTCCATTACACCTTCAACAAGCCAATAGTCTTGTTCTGCAAGACTTTATCCTTCCTGTCAAATGTTTGTACCGGTCGCTCCTTATAGGTCAAGTCCTTATGCAACTCCTGTTGGATTAGCTTATACAGGATCCTTATTCATTTTCATGTATATCTAATATTAAACAAATTAATACGAGATAGCCTAAAACATGTTTCTAAAATTGAATTCAAAGAGAAACAAAGAATAGAATACTTACAGTATACGCAGCGGAATTAAAGAGCCCTTCCTTCAGTTTCTCTAACTCTTGTGTCCTCTCTGTCGCAGAGTATTATCAAGAAACTGAACCGATCTTCTATTTTCTTCACAATCTTCCAATGTATCCTTAGAACCACCTAAACTAGTGTGGGCAATTCTCAAAACATGAGATAGATATAGAGAGAAGAAGAGAAAATAACAAAGTGGCTTAGAAAAGGACTTGTGTTTAGATAGAATCTAAAACTATCAGAAAATCTGACTTGTGACTTATCAAACTTATATTTTGACTTCTCTCTAAGCACTACTTTTATAGACTCAATTAGGCCATTAAATTTAATTAAAAAATAAATAAAATAACAGCCATTTTGAGGCCTTAGGTCGAAATTATCATGGGCTATAGGCCCGTGAAATTTCCCATTTGATTATAAGCCCATTGGACTTAAAATCAAGGCCTGTATTATTTTCTATTGATTTAATTAATTAAATAATTATTTAAATCCATTATCAAATTAATTATTTATAATTTGAACCTTGATTTAAATTTATTTATTAATTTAGATGCCAATTTATCTTAATTAATAAATCTGCCATAATTTCTCTTTTCTTCTCAAAATTACACAACTCTGTGAAACTATCCAAAATTGACCTGGTCAACTTTGATAATTCTAATTGATGATTAAATCAATTAATTGAGACTATCTAGATGATTTTATCCAAGGTACAATGGGGACCATGGGCCTATGAAATCAAGCTCCAATAAGTTATCATAAATCTAACAAATAAATTTACTAACTTATTAATTCCTCGTGACTCCACTATAGACTCGGAATTGCACTCTTGAATTCATAGAACACTCTATAACAAATATAGATACGCTATTAATTATCCATTGTTACAACCATAATTGTCACTCAATCCTCTATAGACGGTCTACAATGAGATAGGACTTCAATGTCGAGATCATATGAACGTGAGGCTCATTCACAGCACCCACGAACACAACTGGGTCCTCTCTTTCAAACTCAAAAGTCACCATTCTCCTCTTACAGTCTACAGTTACCCTATACTTGGCTAACCAATCATACCCAATATCATATCAAAATCCTCCACCACTAGCTCAATCAAATCCACAATAATCAATCAATATTGTATAAGGAGAATCAATGCTAGAACTATGACTTATAACTAACGAGGAACTAGCCTTAGCATCTGTCTGAGTCATTGTAAATACTTGAGCTAGAACTACACTGTCACTCTTCCTTGGTTCTTCTTTCTTCAAGAGCTGGTAGTCTTTCGTGAGATGTCCCACCACTCCGCATAGAAAAGATGCCTTAACATGACATTCTCTTAGATGATGTCGCCCGCATCGGGCACACTTTGAATAACTCTTCCAGTTCTCAATTCCGCTCAGACGACCACTCTAAGTACCCTAAAGCCTCTACTCTGAACTTGGGGTACTAATTGTATTCACAGTCTTCCTTTTCTGTACTCTAAGGCCTCCACCTCAACTAGACCCACTAAACGGAGGGACCACCCTTCGAGCATCGTGCCTTGCAACGCTCTTCCTCTATGCCCTCAATAGTAAGAGCCTTCTCTACTTCTTGATCATATGCAGAAATCCCAGGCACTAAAGCGATTCTCACACCCTAGGCTATCCTAAAATTCAGTCCTTCCACAAATCACTCCTTCCGAGCCACATTAGTCGGCACCAAGTCAAAAAAGAACTTGGCCAACCAATCGAATTGCATGGTGTGCTCTATTACTGTCATATTACCCTAACCAAATTCACAAATCCATTTGTCTTTGCAGTTCGAACTGCATCATTGTAGTACTTCTCATTGAAAAATTGTCGGAATTCCTCCCAGCCCGTCACAGCGACGTTTTGAGTCTGGGATACCACCTCCCCCAAAGTCCAGGCATCATCCCATACAATAAATGTGGCATAGGCCACCCTACCATTACCTGCCACCCTAGTAAAGTCAAGGATGGAGGTGATCATGCTCATCCACTACTCTGCCCTAAGTATTTATGGGATCCCTCGAAGGTTGGAGGATACTAATTCTGGAATCTATCAGATAATGGTTCCCATAAATTCTCTACCTTTGGATGTGTTAGAACCAGTGCCACCACTGGTGGCACGAACATTGCAGTGTTCCCTTACGGAACCTACTGCCTCAACCATCTGAACTCTTCCTTTTCCCTTTGTAGTCTCACTTGCATGTCTACAAACATCTGCTGCCAGTTCTGAGGGATAGGTGGAGGGTTCTGGCTCTGGTTATCATCTCTGGCCTCGATATTAGCACCGCCTAGTCTGATTGACCACCTTGGATGCGTAACTTCCAAGTACATCTACAATCATTGACTTAAACTTATCATGCAATGATAACATATACATAAACTGTCCCACAGTCCAAACTGAACAAAAAAGAGCATACACATGCAACATCAATGCTAATAATCATTTCTATCACACTCAAGGGCTAGGCCCTATGAGTCCAAACATAACAGTCAAGGGACAAGCCATATCAGTATATTTCATGCTCCTTATTCTAGCATGCATATAAGGCATATATTTTAATTAAGCAATTAAAGACATTCCACACAATACCCACCGAACCGTGAGTCAAGCTTGTCTTTCGCAGCGAGCGTACATGTTCGGCCGATCTTTAGGAACCATAAAGCCTTGGCAGCTCTGATACCAAGTTGTAATGCCCTACTAATCCAGGACTATTACTTTGGGTGATTAAAGTAGTGCTTAACTCGCAAAGCGAGTCATTTGACTCAAAATTGTAATTAAAGCTAGTCGAAGGTTTAGGTATTCAATATTTTTGGTCGAAGATATAAAATTTTCATTTAAAACTTAAATAATTACAAAAGAATCCCATATAGAGTTAATTAAAACGTAATTACAAACAAAGTTTGCAACATAGATGACCTAAGAGACAAAAGTAGACTTATACTTTAAGTCCCTCAACATATCTTGATCGTGGCGTCCAAGCAGGCTAAACATGTAAGCGTCGTTCCAATGCCCTCTAACTCATGGATGGTCAACTTTTCCTTTGCCCTTTCTTGCACCATATAACACCCGTGAGTCAAGGTCCAGCAAAAGAGTTCCACAAGACATACAAAATAATCACTGCATGAACATATAACAATTCATATAAGTAACAATTCACATAACTTATAAGTCATACCCACATATATTTAATAATCATAAGAGCATTCAATTTCACTTATACCGAGTAAATTCGCAGCACCAGCATCATATGTATGGTCGATGCCTAGTAGAGTGTGTCTCCTGACACTAAGATTACGATAATAACCGCATAATTCAAATCACCAACACCATATGTACGGTCGATGCCTAGCATAGTGCTTCTCCTGACACTAGGCTTACGGTAATAACTGCATACTCACAATCAATCAATTACTAACAAGCACAACAACCAAAGTATGCAATAATGATACACAACCCTAGCTCATTTCTATTTATACAGTCATAACCATTTCTAGATACGATAGGGCCAATGCCTGCTCTATGTGCAATGCCAAATTTTCTTACCTCAAGTCCTATGCAGAAGACAAAACGATGCTGAGTGCGATCCTTTCTCAGAACCTGACGAAAACCCTTGTCTCAACATAAGTGGTATACTTATCAAGAACTATAATTGATAACGGGCTCAAAGACTAAACCCTAGCTCTCCAAACCTTCAATTTCACCCCCAACGGGGTAGTGGAATCGTCCCCCGAGCCTAATGCCCAAAACCCTGAAAAATTGCACCCTGAAAATGCATAAGTGCCACAGCACCCTCCTAAAGGGTCACTGTCGTATAGAGGTCAGAGAGAAACCCTTGAAAATCAAAGTGCATTGGGGTCGGGTGCCCTCCTAAAGGGTTGTCGCCACATAGATCGGAGGGCATACCCTGTCCTCAAGGAAACCCATTCGTGTCGTGGAACCACCACGAAAAATCTAGAATATGTGATTTTCCCCTGCAATTTCACACCCCAAAATCCAACTTAAACAAATTTTCCCAGTAGATTTCAACCACAATTCACCTCGTATTCAATAACAAAACTAACCCCAACCTCAAAATACTCTTAACTTAAGCAATAACACCGTAAAATCTACCAAACTTCCATCTCATCAAGAACATATGAAAATTTAAACAAAACAGAGTAAAAAAGTTTATACCTTGCTAAAAATTGAAATCATTATGCTAATGGTGATCTTGGCAGCTCTGAACTCCTTGCTTGCTGCAAAATTCCTTCCCGAAATCCTCAAAATCAAGGGCTTGGGTCCTTAGTTTGGATGAGTCTGCAAAGAAGATACAAGAAGAATGTTGAATTCAACAACTTAGCTATTTTTTTTACTTTTAGGGTCAAAAGCCATTTTTACCCCTTCCTTTACTTAGTCCTTTGACAAACCCCCAAGAGCAATATCGGTATTTGCCTATAAAATCCTAATTACACCACTAATCACTCACAACAACTTTTAACCAATTAACTTCATTTCCAATAAATCTCACATCATTTAAAATTCCCAAAACATCCCTAGGCTCAACTCGAGCAAGGCATTTATCCGTGTTGTGACTTTTGTAGTAAAATGCTTGAAAGGATCCACTCATGCCGAAAAACCTCACATATATCCACATAATAATGTGGTCATAAGCACACTGCACATAATAATTACAATTATACCCTTAACATGTCAAAATTACGTGTTGACTGCCTTTTTCGCTATCAACTAAATTAGAGAGTATAAGGAAATTAATACAAAAGAACATAAGGGTTTTGCATGGTTCAGGCTATAAAAGAGCCCTAGTCCACGAGTCTATGGTATTTAGTGAGCTTGAAGCTTGTTTTAGCAAGCCTTAATGGTGGATCTCAGGCAGCGTATATATTGCAATGAGTTACAAAGATTCCCTTCTCTAAAAATCCAAACCCTCTATAAGGAGATACCCCAACCCTATTTATAAAGGTTGGGGTCATTAATGTTAATCATCTTTCATTAATATAATTTTCCCCATCCGGGGATATTAATGTTGAGATAGTACAAGAAAGGGGTGCACTAAATAAAGACTACGACCCATGCGGATTGCACGGGGTCCATTACAAAAAGCCACACACCAACTTTATGGGGAACATATCTATGACTGTCAGGGTACAACACACTTTTGCCCATGTCAGGCGGCGTTGTGGGAAATGCCAATTGTCGAGTGTACGAACTCGACACCACTAATTGAGGCTCACCAAAAGTTGTCAAATGATCTTCTGGTGGCCCATGCCCGTAGCGACTGACACCTGGTAGGCACTCCTAGTCTGAGGACTAGAATCCTAAACCTGGGAGATGGGCGAGTACAGAGAGCCTCTCAGGACATGGTCTCATACGGAGACATCCTTGCCTCGAGAACAGACCTCGGGACGTGGCCTCGCTTGGAGACATACATGACCTAGAGATTGGCTCGGGGCATTCTCGGGACGTGGCCTTATCCAGAATCATCCTCGCCTTGAGGACAGACCTCGGAGCGTGGCCTTGCTCGGAGACACCCACGTCTTGGCCGAACTGGGTTTCTTGGAAAAGTTCACACTCTAAATACCTCACAACTTGCCTTGTCACCATTTACTCCTAATTGCCACATGTATGGCAGTGAAAACACGGACAATATTTGTAACGACCCATATTCGCTAATAAGGCTTAAGGGCCTTGATTAGTGTGCCTGAAGGGCATAATGGGAATTATGTGTGAATTTAATGATTAAGATGCATGATTATGATTTAAAGCATGTTATATGACTACTTGAATATCTGAGATGCATGACCATGTGTATTAGTATGCATATAGGCCCTGATTAGGTTAGAAGGGCATAATCGTAATTTTGGCCATTATGGGCATAACTGTTTTGATATATGTGTGATAATTGTCGAGACCACATTATTATGTGGATATATCTATGATCTGTGACTCGAGACGATCCTAGTGAGCAAAGTAGCGGAAAATTCATGGCGGGGATTTATACCCGGCTTGGGGTGAGCTTAGGGGTATAAATGGGAGTTTAGCGAATGTACCAGGGTCTATTTTGACATTGAGGAATATTATTGGTGATTAGTGAGGTATCGAGAATTAAGTGGGTAATATTAGAGACACTCGAGGAGTTAGCGGGAATTGGGTAAAATGACTAAAATGCCATTAAGTGGACTAAAGGATTAGAAATAAAGGGGAGGGCATTAGGGTCATTTGGCATGTAAGGAATAGATATGCAGAGGTTTATGTTAGTGGGAATTATAGAGAAGTGTAGAAGTCTGAAAAAGAAGGAAAAGGAAGGGAAAAGAAAGAGAGAAAAACAGAGAGAGTTCTCTAAGTCAGTTTATATTTCCTTCATCTGTTTCTTGAGGATTTCTGGAGTAAAGCTCTGAGGAGAGTTGGGATAAACAAAGCATCAAGGATTCTAAGCTAAGTGTGGGGAATTGGCAGAGGTTAACAAGGATTCATCAACACTTGAGGTAAGACCTTAGAGTTCCTCAGTTTCTATTTCTGGTTTTGAGTTATGGTGTTTAAGTTGAATTGGATGGAAACTTTAGGGAATTCAGGCCTAAGGCTGAGGGGGAGCAAGCCAAGGAAGTCTAGAGTCACCTCGAGGTCGAAATTCCACCATAGGTATAAATTCTAAACTCCAACTTTGTTGTTCAGCTGGTTTCTGCTGAGTTTTAGTGCTTAGGAGTGGCTATGGTGAATTTTGAGTTTAGGGATGCATGTGCTTGAGTTTTAGGTATTTGGGGTACTTGGGATGAGTGGAGTATGGTCATAAGGTTGTTTTTGAGGTTGGGGAGGATTTGGAAGAGTTTTGGTTGAGGTTGGCTCGAGGAAATCGTAGGAGGGAAAAACTGGTGTTGGCTAGTCTGTGACTAGCGCTACAACACTAGCCTTTGGGCGCTGTAGCGCTAGGCCAAGTTTGCTGATGGGGTTTTGCTTCTGTTTGTAGCGCTGTAGCGCCCTCCCATGAGCGCTGTAGCGCTACCCTGTTTTTAGAAAGGGATTTTAGGGTTATTTGCAAGGGTTTTTGACCTAGGGTTTGGGGTTTGTTTCCATCACCTTGTTTGGTGGAACTAGGACTTCCCGAGGGCTCGGGATTGGCCCCGAGGCTAGGTTTTGAACTTGGGGATTAATGATGACTTTGGCCTGTGGTTGTGTTTAGGAGAGCACTAGGGCTCGAGGGGGATCGTGCTCAAGGAGTCGAGGGATCAAAGCTAGTGTGTTGAAAGGTAAGAAAACTGCACCCGGCTATATGTTTGTGATGGGACTAAGAGCTTCTGATACTTGTATCGTGTCAATGATGGTATTACGCCATGGGACATGTAAAAGCGGCCTAAGAGTGCCGTACATTATATTTGCGCACAGGGTGTGGCTTGGCCACTAGTAGCCAGGGACAGCTTAACATTCACTGAGCTCAGTTTAAGCGGGCTGGAGTCAGTGGGATAACAGAGGGAGCAGCCTGAGAGCACTAGCCCTAGTTATCATTTGTGCAGTGATGTATGCTATGAGTTGATAAGTTTGGCATGTTGAATACTTGGCTATACTAATTGGTTATATGGTTGAGATTATGTGATGCAATATGAGATATTGATTTGTCTGTTGATTGCTTATGCTCTGTTGTTGTGTTTTCTTGTTGGGCCTTGGCTCAAGGGTGCTACGTGGTGCAGGTAAAGGCAAAGGCAAGCTGGACCAATCCTGAGTTGGAGGGCTGCGGGGCTGAATGTACATAGCCAGATGTTTGATCGCCATGGTCGAGGAGTGGGTCAGGATAGGGATTACCTAATTCTCTGTTTTGCCTTAATATGGCCTGATATTGTATATAAATCTTGTGTCTTTTGTAAACAGTCTTTAAACTTAATATTTTTGGGATCCCGTGTAAAGGATAATGTTTCTTAATGAAAATGTGACTTTTGAGACCAAAACATTCTAAACCCTAGTTCCTTTACAGTTTTGATGACACACTCTTAATTAAATGACTTGATTAGCAAGTCTGGAACTTTATAAACACATCGTGTAATGGTCTTGGCTATCCAGGGCGTTACAACATTTGCCCCCCAAGTCTTCACTTGTCTTCGGGCAATGGAGACTTAGATTGAGGAGTAATTCGAAAAGGTCTTCGGTGGGAGACGTTAGGGCTTCCCCTAACGTCACTCTAGAAAATCACGCCATGTGTTGACTCCCTATTACTCGGCCCATCAATCCGTGCAATTCATGAGTTGTCAGATCCATAACCCAAAACATCCATGTCATACTCTAGGCGTCCATTTTCCCCAAACCCAAGGCATCATTTTGCAATGCTAATGATCATGATCCATGCCTTCTGAATCCTGAGCATTGGATCGTTCTCAAGTACCTACATCATAGGTAATCCAATGGTCGAGGTAGAGTTGCTTCCACCCCAAGTTCTGTGAGTATGAGAACTCGAGAACTGTCTCTCAGTATTCACCTTAACCATTCGAAATTCAAAATTTCTAAACTTACAAACCCTTTCTTCTTTCTTAAGCTTCCTAGATCTTAAACCATTCCATGGTTTTCTCTACAATTTTTTATGGTTGGCGAGAATCCTCTTACTTCTGGGTGAACGACAAATATTTCTTCAAAGTACTGACTCGTTTTAGCACCTACCCACATTTTATCTCGAGTACGTACCTACTGTCTTTGTGTTTTCATTTATTTTATTTGAGAGTTTAGGTGCATGTTTAGCAATGTGTTTTTCTGTGGCACTGGATGGGCTATTTCAACCTTCTATAGGTCTTTTTATGCATATTTTAGCGTTAGAAGTGGCCAAAATGGCTAGCTGCACACCTAATGAACTTTTTGCCTTTCTAAGCATTCAATTAGAATTTGGAAAATTTATAGATTCTAGTGATGTTCATAATCTCCTGTGGTGTTCTCTAGTACCAACTCCTTGGCCCCGAGGACATCCCAAGTCATAGAAATTCCCTTATCTTCTCCTCGAGCAGTAGTCTTAGGATTTCTTGTGTTTTGGCCCTCTTTTCTTTGGTTAAAATATTAACTGCTTGGCTTTTCGTCTCAAATTTCCGAGGAAGTACGATTGCTACACGAACAAGACTTTCTCCACTTCGATCAGGAAAACCTTGGCATGGCCCGAGAACACTGCGTTCAACAAGATGGCACGATGGCGAAAACCTGAGAACCAGTTAGAGAACCAGTTAGAGAACTAGTTGTCCGTGCTGATGGCCTGGCAGCAGAAAGGTCCGTGATACCGGTCCCAAGGGGGTTGACCTTGGAAGAAGTCAACAGAACCCCTATTCCACATTCCACTTAATCGTACGAGGCTAACGGGTTTTAGGCGAAGGAGTACTACACCCTGCTCTGACACCCCGAGGCCTTGGAGGCCATCATGAGGCACTACGCGATCAGGGAGAGATGTTTGTTGCGCCTTTGTCGGGAATCTGAGAGGTCGCACTGCAGCGTGAATGGTCTTGGTGCCTGGAGCTAAGCCCATTTGATGGCTAGGTGCACCCCACCCTTGCATCAATATTTCGTGGACTTCATGAAGTTCATAGGGATAGCTCCCTTTCAACTCTCCCCTAATGCTTATCGGGTTCTTGCAAGGATGTATGTTCTGCATTGGAAGCAGATCTAGCCCGTACTTCCCCGGTGGAGATCCTGTACTTCTATAGCTTTCGCACCACCTCGAGGAAGAAGACCAACCGAGATGGGTACTATGCCCTGATAAAGTACCTCGCCTCATCTCTCAACTACAAGGCTCCCCATCATAATGAGAACCATTCTCGAGATTACAAGAGCTCCTTCTTCTTATCAAACGGGAATCTGACCCGTAACAATCTGACCATGATCCTCGACTTTTCCAGGGTTGGAGAGTATCTTCCCAACCACTGTCTTCTTTATGTTTCATTGATCACTTAGTGTTGTTTACGTACAATGTTGAATAGGTCCCTTTTGTCGGACTGCATATGTTCAAATCTTTGAGGACCATCTCCAGTAGATGAAGTCCTTCCCTGAGTATGACCTGGAGCTCAGCTTTTTGGTGACGGAGGAAAACCTCGGTGAGTCGGGGCTTCTTAGCGCGAGCAAAAAATCAGCAATCTTGAGTTGAGCAAGTACTACCAATCCAAGAAGTCTCGGGAGTAGGCATCCTGACACATCAATTATATTGATGGGTGTGCCCTGGGGTTGTTGAACCAACAACTGTAGGAAGAGCAGCTGGAGAATATTCAGGCTGCAGAGGCAGCTCGAGAAGCCCAAGAAGATCGGGAGCTCGAGGAGGAGCTCCAAGCGGGGATGGAGGTTTCTCATCTTGCCTCAAGTAAATCTTCCCTTACTCTATACCATGCCACACACGTAGGGGACAGGGTAAGTCCTGAGCATGTCTAAGCTTCTCTTGCTTGTCTCCATTGTGGACAAATTGCGCACCGACATTGGACTAGGGAAAAGTATCATGATTAATTAGATCTGATAGACGTCTATCTTCACTGCCCTAGGAGATAGTTACCTCCTCGAGGCTTTATACCTATAGACCATGTGACATCCTTCCACTCCAACTAGTTCAACCAATATGGCACTAGCATGAGTTGTGAGATGGGAGATAAAACTAGACACCTCCAATGCTTACAGCAAGACCAAACTTATGGTGGGCTTTCGAGAAGCCTATTGTATTGTTTTATGTCTCGTTTTGGAATTTGTGCTAACAATTTCATTGTTCTTCCAGACCACATAGGGCTAGCTGCATTGCTTGATCAACCTTAAAGCTAGGAGTACCCCCAAGATCCTCGGCCGTCGGGGGACCATTGTGTTCTCGGGAGGATCCCAGCTCTCCTACACCAGCTAAGAGGCAAAGGGTTTCCTCTCCACCCAAAGATGTTCCCACAGAAAACTTGCCCTAAGAGGTTGGTGAAGTGGCCCAAAGCTTAGATCAACATGATTTCGCTCCTCGCCCCTGAGTTCTGGTATACCCCGAGTGGTACGAGGGGGACCTACTAGAGTAGTACCAGGCGATGCCCTAACATTTTGATGCGAGGATGGCGGAGGGTAACAGACTCCTTCATGAAACTGTGGAGATCGTGTGCTAGCTGAAGCCTCCGAGAGAACAACCTATCGTGCATCTGATAGGTCGGGATGAGCTAGAGACTCTCTTCTCTGCCAAGCTAGGGGAAGTTGTCGCCCTTCTCGGAACCGAGCTCCTCCAGGGGGTGAGCTCCACCATGAGTGAGTTGACCACCCGTTGCTTTGTCCAGTTGGGTGACAACAATGAGGCCTCTCTCATTTCTTCATGCTGGTATATGCCACTATCCGGGTAAGTCACCCCTTCTCAAGATCTTACTTTACTTATCCTTCACACTTCTTGAACTAATTTTTTTTATGTTGTCTACTCTAGCTTGTCAACGCTTAGGCAAAATCATGATGGAGAAGCCATATGAACTCCAGCGGGCCCATGAAAAGATAGTTTTTCTCAAGGAAAAGAACCGAGTCCCTCTAGAAGAGCTCACTCGCCCTCAGGCGGTCTTGGAAGCCAAATAGAAATGCTCTCGGGAACTCGAGGAGGCTGCTTTCAAGACCTCCGAAGAGTTTTGAAAGGACAAGGAGGAGGCTAAGAAGGCAACGACAGAGTTCGCTCAGGGAGTCCTGGAAATCTGCCAGCTTTAGGAGCAACTTAAGGAAGCCAACGACAGAACCAATCTTGGCAAGAGAAAGGCCATCCAAGCCATGGAGATGAATAGGTCCTCTCAACATCAGGTGGACAAGCTCAACAAGGAAGTTGAGACGATTGTTGAGGATGCCTTTAACGTGGTCTGGTTTCATAATCAAGAGATGAGCCCGGACTTCACGGGAGATCCCGAGAAGTACAAACTCCACTTCGAAGAGCGTCTACGGGCAACTCAAACTGCTGAGGCAGCTAAGACTATGGCTTACGAGGCTAGGAAGGCTTAAGACATGGACCCAATCATTGACCTGGTGGGGAAGGTCCCGAAGGGCCACACAGAGTGACTCTCTCCTGTAGACTTGCGTGCCATAATTTATTAGGGAATAGAAAATTAACGCTCGAGCCCTCAAGCTCTGTTGTAAATAATTTTTTGTTAAACTCATGCAATTGCACTACTTTATTTCCATGAGTATACTATTATCATCGAATTCACGCTTAGTAAATAGGCAACATGGGCTTTGTTAGTTCAACTTCGCATATTCGTAACACACGAGAATCCCAAGTCGCCGACTTAGGTCTTGTCCTTGAGTTTTGAAAACTCGAGTCTTTACCGATTTTCCTTAGTACTTAGAGAATCCTTAGGCATTTAGTGTTGCTCTATAGGCTCGTTTTCCTTGAGAGTAAATTTAATGCAAGCTGGCATCCCTCGAGTTCGAACGACTCAAGTTAGGGCCATCCTGCGGTACTTAGAGCTTAAGGATCTTCCTGGTAGTGTCCAGACGCTTATGTCAAGTGAGGGTACTTGACTATCCTAAGCCCTCGAGTTTCAACAACTCGGGCTTTAAGAAGGACTATTTGCAGTGTAGGGTTTTGCATTAGTGCTCGACGCTTAGTATATTTAGTGTTGGCTTCCAGGCTCGATGTCTTTGAAAGTAAATTTAACGTCTTCCTGTGTTACCGAGTCCTAATGACTCAGGTCCCTAGGAGGTCATTTGCACTAAGACATATGCCCCCTGGGTACGTGGCTGAGTATGCAACTCGAGACCTAATCATGTGGAAGCCATGAACTCATCATCCTAGGTTCAGGCAATTGATTTCCCCGTCCTTAGACTATGTTTCTTGTGACACTCAAGTTTTAGCACTTGAGGTCTAGCTCCGAGTTCCAATGACTCAGGCAACTGTTTGCATTTCAAGATCATAGGACTAGATTATTACTTCTCGGGCACGGAGTCCACAGAAGGTGACCAAAGTCTGTTTTCACCTAACTTGGTTTTTTTACTCTTGGTCGATTCCTAACTCTGAGTGGTAGTGACTCGGGCCTTCAATCGCATCTCGAGATGGAGGGACTTGGTTGTTACTTCTCAGGCATGGAATCTATGGAAGGTAACCCTAAGTCCACTCTCGTGCTATTTTGGGGATACTAGTGCAAGGTTTTGCAGTATTCTACTTAAGTCTTAGGCGACTTAGGCTTGTTCTCGAGTACTGATGACTTAGGCTTCCATTCACATATTGAAGATTGGGATTTAGTTATTACTCCTCAGGTGCATGCTGTCCTCGGGAGAATATGCTAAATATAATCTCACATTACTTGGCTCTCTTTGGCACTGCGTATTTCTCAAGCCCATTAGCTATGTGGTCTCATGACATTAAGGACACTTCACTTGTCGACTAGCTTAGCTTCCCAAATTATTGACTTCTCAATGTAATTTTTTCTTGCGGCTTACTAGGGGCTTGCTCAATGATTCTTGAGTCGAGTGTCCATGGGAGGTAACCTAAGTCCATGCCTCAGGACCGAGTATAGGTGACTCGGCCCTCCAATCGTGTCTCGAAATCTAGGGACTTGGTCAGTGCTCCTTGGGCGCAATGTCCACGGGAGGTGACCTATGTTCATTCTCGCGCTACTAGGGTTCTTAGTATCCAATCCCTAGATGCTAAGCCTACCTTGTTCTGAATAAGCTCGATTTCTTAGGTCACAGACTCAAGACTTTTTAGTTTCTTAGGTGTTTACTATTCTCGGGACACTAACACTAAGCTTACTCAGCTTTTGATAGGCTTAGTGTCCTAGGTCATCCTCCGCGAGGTGTGGTACTCTGTGAGGCTATCCTAACTCCATGCCCCTAAGTGATCAGAGACTAGTTTGCGTTCACTCGTCCAGGCCAGCGAGTTGGTGCTCTACAAGTAGTACATACCGAGTAAAGAGAACTAACAAATATAAGTAGAGTCTCTCGAATTTTTTTTACCGTGTTTTTTCTACACGGTTTCCATTAATTGTGCCCGGACGCTACAAGGAGATTATAAAAATTAAACCACATACTAGATACAGTAAAGCACATACTGGATACAGTAAAGCACATCCTAGTTTAGAACACTGGACTGCAGTAAAGCACATATTGGATATAGTGATTCTGATTTTCAATCAGACAAAAGACAGTCTTAAATCGATGTCTAGGTTAGTTTTCACTCTTGGTGGAGGAGTTGTAGTCTGGAGTAGTATAAAGCAATCCAGTATTGCAGATTCAACCATGGAAGCCGAGTATATAGCAGCTTGTGAAATATCTAGTGAAGTGGTTTGCTGCAGAAAGTTCTACACTGATTTGGAAGTGATTCTAGATATGGAGAAGGCACTAATTCTGTATTGTGACAACAGTGGAGTGGTAGATAATTCAAAGAAAATACCATATGCTAAGAGAGATCATGAACAGCGGTGTTGTGATAGTTATGAAGATAGCGTCGGAACAAAAACCAGCAGACCCATACACCAAGATACTTCCTGCAAAGTCTTTTATGGGTCATCTACGAAATATGGGATTGAGAGAGATTACTCACTTGTTTTAAGGGCAAGTGGGAGATTGTTAGGGTTGCTTCCCTAAAAGCATGTTAAAATACATTTTTATTGATTTAAATAAAAGTACAATTTTATTATATTTGATTATCAAAATTATTGTTTGAATAATTTATACATAAATATCATAAAATTTCATAATAATTTATGAGAATATCATCTTGTATGTGTACAAGAGAATTAAGATCGTATATAATGAATAAATTAGTCAGGAACATATTAAAGGAATCTTTAATCAATGGTTACTAGTACGATTTACTAAGCTTATAGATGGATGCAATTAATCTAGATTCAGATTACTAATGTGGATAGAAATCTTAGTAAATGTACTTTATATAATTATGATTATATATGACAGGACCGATGTGAATTAATTTTTTTATAAACTTATCGTTTTCCATAAAGATTTAATTCATGTCTTATAAGATGATCATTTGTAAATCAGTGTAAATCTTGAGTAGTCATGAAATCTTTTTCACATTTATTGGATCTTTCGATTCATCTGATAAGGTCGCTTAATATAATGAGGCAAGTGAATTTTGTTTTGAAGATTCAATATCTTGAATGACTAGGAACATGATCTTACAATAATGGAATTCATGCTTTTTAATGGATCGAATATTGGTTTCCATAAGGGTTAATTCTAGGACTGAATAGTTATTGAGCTCAAATCGATAATATGATTCTAGATTAATTATTCACTAGTGAATTAAGTACTTAATGAACAAGAGGTAATTAGAAGAGTAAAATATTAATTCTTGATAAGCTCTAATTAGCAAACCAATAATTTTTCAGGGCTAAGTGATAATTACGCAATAATTATGTGTAATTAATTAATTACGAAATAATTATTTAACTAATTAGTTTTATTTGAAAAACTTATATTATAGAAAGTTAAATATTATCTCAGTATAAGATAATTATTCAAACTGATAAATTAAGATAAGGTTAATTTTGAATTAAATTGATATATAATTTTGAAATAATATTTACACTATTTTAAAATAAATATATTGTCTTAATTTTAATTAAACAACTAAATGAGAAAAATTAGGGACATAGATTGTGGTACATGCCACTCAGTGAGCGTGAACAGTGCATGGCGCCACACTCATTGCCAAGTGTCTTTGGGATTTGAATTTTAATTATTATTTTTTTATTTAATTATTGTTTTAATTTGATTAAAATAAATTATTAAAAATAAAATTCTAACAGAACAATTTTGAATTAATTAAAGAAAAAAATTGCATTATTATCTTTATGAGTTTGAAAAAGATACGATCTTTATCAAACATATCGGTCAGAAACAATGGATAGATTTTTCTAAGCCTGAAAAATTCTCAAGAACTATCTAAAGCCTTCTCTTCTCCAAAGTCTCTAGATCTCATGTGTTGAGAACATCTAGAGAGCCTAAATAATCAAACCACTGAATCTTACGTGCCCACACACATTTTTGTGTGTTTAGAGAAGGGCTTGGAAGACTGTGTTGTCAGTCTTCAAGTGGATAGGAAGATCGTTTGATTATACAAAAGACTTGAGGACTTTAGATAGCCTACAAGAGGTATTCTTCTTTCTTTTTTGTGTGTAGATTTAATGTATAATATGAAGCGAAAGTCCACTAATTAACCCTAATGTACACCATATTTATAACCACATACCCTCTAAAACATTTATCACAAAAATAATCCCATAGCCCCTTAAAAAGTCCAAAATACCCTTCAATAAAACTAGGGCTCCCCTTTCTCTCTTTCTTTCTCACCACTTCACGGCAGCCACCACCTATTGCCTAAAACCATGAAATAGCCCTTATCATTCATGACAGTAATAGAAACTGCCACATTAAAGGTATGTCATTCTAGATCCATTTTTTGTTTAAGATATGATTTGAATGAGTTTGTTTGAGGTATATGTTTGATGATAAGATTTGAATGAGTTTGCAAAGAGTTTTTTGGGTGTTGTGAATGGGATTCAAACTTAGTTCGATCTAGGTCTAAACCCCATTGAAATCTATGGCTTTTGGTTTTGATTCAACATGATAGGTGAAAATGGTCCAATTTAGGTTCGAATATGTCTGAAATCCGTCATGTATGAACCTAATCCAAACTATGTATGAAAATAGTCGGAACCATGTTCAAAAATGGTTCGAGTACGAAAATAGTTGATGTCCGAACCTATGGCCAATCATGTCCAAACTCATGATCGAACATGTCCGAACCCATGTCTGAATCATGTCCAAACCCATGTCCGAACTCACGTCCAAACCCATCTTTCGACATTACAGGCAACGACGAGAATTGGAATCTTCATGCTTTTAGGTTTTTTTTTTGGGGGTGGGGGTTCGAGGTTACAGGAGGCGGGCAGCGAATGGATGGTTCGTGGTTGTAGGTGGCGGGGGACTCAAATGGCAGGCCAAAAGGGGGGTTATTTTTTGGTTTCAAGTAGGGAATGGTGGCTGTCGTGAGTGAGTGTGAGTGTGGTGGCGGTTGTCCTGAAGTGGGGAGAAAGAAAAAATAAAGATAGAAAGGGAAGGGAAGCCCTAATTTTACTTAAGGGTATTTTGGACTTTTCAAGGGGGTATAGGGTTATTTTTGTTAGAATTTTTTTAAAGGGTATGTGGTGATAAATCAAGGGAAAATAAGGGTTAATTAGTGGACTTTTCCTATATGTATTGATCCTAGCTCGGTATTAATGATTTTAAAACCATGACCCCCTTCCATTATGTCCCTGATTTTATTAAATTAATACCAACATTAACCCGAGAGTCAATGGAAAGTATCACATCACCTTATACAAAAAAAATTTCTCCTTCGTCTTTTCATTGATCCATCTACTACTCCTGCATACCGGACATGATTATTTATATGTATGCTCATTGTAAAATAAGCAGCAATCATATTTACACACATAGATTGATTGGTATCTCAAAGTTTCTTTTTTGGCTTCGTGGTGTGTTGTAGGAATTTTTTTTCCTGAAATGCAAACTTTAATAACTCCAACAATTTGTAAAACAAGTTGTTCGACCACTTCCCCGTCACTTTCAATTGCATCGACTTTGCTTAAAACTTGAGGGATGAAATCCAATCGCAGCCCAAATACAACTCAACTTCAATCTCTTCAAACAACTTATCATAATACTAACCCATTCGACTGCCATTGACACCATTTGCTTCATCTATATTTGACAGTAAATGAAATCATCAATGACATCAACCATCTCATATATGACTTCATTCTCACCGACTACCTTATCGACAACACTTACTTCCGCTTCTTTGTGGTAAATCCACAATTGATAACTCTGTTGAAAACCTCAATCAAAGATGTATGCCTCCACCATATCTAAAGTTTGCAATCTAACGTTCAAGCATCTAACACACGAACATATAATTCTCTTGTCATTGTCTTTGTGTTCATTAGCCATATTAAAAAAAAGGATTGGAGACCATTGCAATTAGCAATAGTGTTACGATTTCTCAATGTCATCCAACTCTTATCAATTGCCATCAATGATAAAACAATAAATCACAATTAAGTATTATTAACTATGTGTTTGTGTGTCATTATCCACATTTTCACTCTATTTCTACAAGAGTCATGAATTTATCACATTTAGGTTTGTTGTATACATATAATGTGAACTACACTCTTAAAATTATTTCATTTTTGTAAAAATTTCGGCAACACCTCCCCATAGTTCTCATCGTGAGTAGACTAAAATTAAGTATTCCCGCTTACGAGAACAAATAAGGAAACACATTATGAAATCTCTACTAATAAAACAATAAAATGAGTAATAGATCAAACTTAAGGTATACAATAACCCAAACTATCCATGTCGACAAGAAAGTCCTCGATAATTTGGAGAAGCATATTTAAGAGTCAACACTGACTCAACCTCTATGAATGGGTTTAAAACTTTTTGTGATTAATAATAATTAAGAATAAATCATCACTATATATATGTGATAATAACTATTATATCTTATCATTGGTAATAAATTCTTATCACTAAACAAAAGAACCAAAAGTCAAATATCGTTTTATGATGTCTTATGATAACTTGTGAAATCTTTCATAATTCATGATTTTTTATGAGGTCTTACAATTTCTTGTAATATTCTTGATTTAGATAGAGTTCAATTTATTAAACATTACATTACATTTAGTAATTAAATTGTTATCCCCAAAATTTGAAAACGATGGCGTGGCAATAGAAGTGACAAATGGCAAGGAATGGCTGGGTAATCTGGCTTAAGAGTGATCTGGTAGACCGGTGCAGATTTTTGACTGACCAGTCAAGTGTCATGTCTGACCAGTCAGGTGCTAGTCCGACCAGTCATGTGCTTGTCCGAGCAGTCAGGTGATTGTCTGACCAGTCAGGTGCTTGTCCGACCAGTCAAGTGTTTGGCCGACCAGACATGTGTTTGGCCAACTAGTCACTTGTCTTGGCCGACCAGTGAGGTGCTTGGCCGACCAGTGAGGTGTTTGGCCGACCGGTGGAGTGCATGGCCGACCGGTCAAATGTTTTGGCCGACCATTTTTTCTCTAAGGAGTGACGTCGACTTACTGAACAGATTATTGTTATGCAAGCGAAGTTCCAGCAACGACTTAGACTAGAATTAGTCGTACCTACGCGGGAATCTCTCAGTTAATCCCAAAGAAGTCGCATATTGTTGTATTTTAAATGTTATTATTAATAAAATATTGTGAGAGTAACAGAAATGACCCGGTCAAAGGGAATATCTGATGTACGATCCATGAGCCTATAAATAAATGGCTCGTGGCATCATTTTGGGGATCTGATCTTTTTAGACTGAGAAAAACTCTCTAGTTTGGAGACTTTGGGACTGTTACTTAGGGTATTCTTGGGGGATTTTCTAAGAGAGTTTAGAGAGAGAAACTATGTATTTTTCTACTTACACTTAAGAAACTCAGTTGGCTCAAGTTCATCTGATCTTAAGTGTAGGATATATATCACAACTCCAAGTGGATTAGGCTAATACCAATAAATTGGGGCTGAACCACTATAAAATTATCTGTGTCGTATCTTTCTCTTGAAGGTTCATTGTAGTTTTGACGTCTACTCGCCGTTGGGCAAAATCGTGGTTAACATTTTGGTGCTAACTTGTTTGACAAAGCTTAAGTAACTTAGAATTTTTCAAAATTTCAAGTTAGAAGAAAATATTAATGTAACAATAAACATTATGCTCATAAAATGTTAGAGCAATAAGAGTGTGAGAAAGTATACTTAGTATGGACTTATGAAATGTCTAGAATTTCTAAGTTTGAAAACTAAGTGCTCATGCGAAAATATAAGGCATACATCAGAGTGACTTTACTATTCACAAAAAACTTATAACTTTATAAGTCTAAAAAGACTTAGAATGTTTTAAGTTAACAAAGAAAAGTAAAGTATAAATGCCAACAACTCGGCTGTATGATAAAAATATCAAAGCTGCTAAGCAACAATTGTCTTCACAAGAAAAAAGAGTAAACTACTGGCCAGGTACAAAGTTTAGCTGATCAGGTGCAAAGTTTTCCTGGTCGAGAGAGCAGATACAACTTCCCTGGTCGGCTAAGCATATATCACTGGCCGAGTAGGAAACTCTGTTGTTGAGCATGACTAACAATGATGAGTTCCTGGAGTGAACCATTTTTTACAAGCCCGAAGACTTGAGAGCATTCAGAACCGAGAGCCGAGCGGTTAGGCTCTGGTGTCCAATCGGCTAGGCTCTGATCCAAGCAGATAGGCATGTGGTTTAGCGGTTTGCGTGCATGTCTGTGCGGGATGGAGCTTGCATCCGAGCAAATGGTGGCGTGTCCGATCGGGTAGCGCGAGTGTCCGAGCGATTGGAGGAGCATCCAAGCAGCTGGCGAGCATGTCCGAGCAGCCTCGGGTCTGTGTCCGAGCCGTCATGCGCACATCCGAGCGGATGGTGGCAGGCGTGGTGTCCGAGCAGTTTGCCAGGCATCCGAGCGGATGGAAGAGTGCCTCGACAGGCTAGGTGATGGTTCGAGAGGATGCCGTGGTGCCCGAGTGGTGTCCGATCAGATGATGCGGTGTTCGAGTGTTTAGGCCAGGCATCCAAGCAGTTTTGGGGGCGTGTCCGAATGTCCGAGCGGGATGGGGTCTGTGTCCAAGCAGCAAGTGCGTATCCGATCAGCTGGGCTGAGCGTCCGAGGAACTACTGGCTGGCCATCCGAGGAGCTTGTCATCCAAGGAACTGGATTGGTGTGTCCGAGAAGTACAGGCACGAATCCAAGTGGTCTAAATAGCTGAAAGTGGGCAAGGTTATGGGTTTGACGGGCTAAAAAGGGAACTTATTTTCTTGATTTTGAACTATGCAAACAAGATCAAAAAGTTTAATTTCAAGGGTTCAACAAACTTCAAGATAACATCAATGATTATCCTATACCCGTGAGCCCAAAAAACGCAATGGAAATAGGAAACTGATAACTACCGTTTTTATGGACAGGAAAGCTAAGTCGTGGGTTTACTACAAAAGTGAAGGTTACTGACCGGATGGAAGCTTTTCAATGACCACGAAAACATTTTGCTAGAGGAAAAGCTTATCATATAAGTAAATCATATAATAAACTTGGGGGGCAAATGTTATCCCCAAAATTTGAAAACGATGACGTGGCAATAGAAGTGACAAATGACAAGGAATGGCTGGGTAATCTGGCTTAGGAGTGATCTGGTAAACCGGTGAAGATTTTGGACTGACCAGTCAAGTGTCATGACCGACCAGTCAAGTACTTGTCCGACCAGTCAGGTGCTTGTCCGACCAGTCATGTGCTTATCTGACCAGTGAGGTGATTGTCCGACCAGTGAGGTGCTTGTCCGACCAGTCAAGTGTTTGGCCGACCAGAAATGTGTTTGGCCAACCAGTCACTTGTCTTGGCCGACCAGTGAGGTGCTTGGCCGACCAGTGAGGTGTTTTGCCGACCAGTGGAGTGCATGGCCGACTGGTCAAATGTTTTGGCCGACCAGTTTTTCTCCAAGGAGTGACGTCGACTTACTGAATAGATTATTGTTATGCAAGCGAAGTTCCAGCAACGGCTTAGACTAGAATTAGTCGTACCTACGCGGGAATCTCTCAGTTTATCCCAAAGAAGTCGCATATTGTTGCATTTTAAATGTTATTATTAATTAAATATTGTGAGAGTAACGGAAATGACTCGGTCAAAGGGAATATCTGATGTACGATCCATGAGCCTATAAATAAATGGCTCATGACATCATTTTGGGGATCTGATCTTTTTAGACTGAGAAAAACTCTCTAGTTTGGAGACTTTGGGACTGTTACTTGGGGTATTCTTGGGGCATTTTCTAAGAGAGTTTAGAGAGAGAAACTATGTATTTTTTCTACTTACACTTAAGAGACTCAGTTGGCTCAAGTTCATCAGATCTTAAGTGTAGGATATATATTACAACTCCAAGTGGATTAGGCTATTACTAATAAATTGGGGCTGAACCACTATAAAATTATCTGTGTTGTATTTTTCTCTTGAAGGTTCATTGTAGTTTTGACGTCTACTCGTCGTTGGCCAAAATCGTGGTCAACATAAATTATCTTTTTAATTTGTTTGAATAATTTTAATTACACACATTTAGTAATTATGTAATTATGTTTATTGGTATAAAATTAATTTCTTAATTTCAGTGTTAACTTAATTATTACTTAAAAGTAATTAATTTGTTATTAATAATTACTTTATTTTTAATTTATGATAATTAAATTAATTAATTTTTTTTTTTATTCAATGTTAAATTGAGTAACTATTTAATTAGTCCAACTTTAATTTATTTATTAATTAATTTAAATATTACTTAAAATCAATGAATAATAAATTAATAATTAGTTTTATAATTCCCAAATATTTTTCTAATTATTATATTAACTAGTTTTATTTATTATTAAATTTAATAAATCTATTTAATTAATAAATTTAATTATTTATAGTTAGTATTTATTTTCCCAAATCTACTTAAATTTCAATAGCAGCAATTTAACCTATCTCAAAATTAAAAATCATGTACAGAATACTCAAAAAAATCTCTGAACAAACATAATTTCTAAATAATCAAATAATTGAATATCAATTCATTTCTTTTAAACAAATAAAACAATAATAAATATTTTCCTAACTTAATTAACTTTTTTTTAATTGATCATACATTTTGTTATACAATTTGGTTTTTTTCCAACAAATTTACAATTTCATAAACATATTCTAATAAACAATATAGCACTATAAACAATTTTTGCAGCAACATATATCTCAAAACAGCAGAAACAATTTGAGTTCTTTATTATATAATATTTTTATTAAATTTTTACAACTTTTTTTTAACAAAAAACAATTAATAAACACGACACTTACCTTCACTAGTGGATAAAAACGAAGAGGGGGTTGGAGGTACGATCGGAGCATTGTTGGAAAAAAAATCTCATTTTTCAGTTATCGTGCCATAGAAAGAGGGAAAGAAAAAGAGTTAAATAAAATGAGAAACCAAAATAGAGAAAGAAAGACAAATAAATAAATAAATCAAAGTTACTTTACCGCTGCCAATCAAAGAGAAATGGAGGGGTCGGTGGTGAAAAGAAGAACAAAAAACCTGCTAATTGGAAGAAAAAAAACACAGACCCATTAATGGTGGATCGGTACAAGAGATAAAAAACTATAATATTTAGACCTAATATATATATATATATGTATAAACAATGAGAGACGAAGGGGACGATGGTCGTTTGACAGAACAAGGAGTAAAAGACAGATATAGATGTCAATGGAGGCTGGGAAAGTTGGGGAAGGGCAGGAGGGGTCGGGGGAGGTCTCTGCGTTTGGGTTCCGGTGAATATGGCGCTAACAAATGAAGGAGACGAAGTCTGCAATGTTTTTTTCTGTATTACAAAAAGTCATCGGTAAAACATAAACGACAACGTCTAAATATCAATAAACCCTAAATACTTTAGTGCAACACGTGTTACCGCTAACATTTTTCCGACAATTAACTGCAAAAAAAATTCGCGTTTTTCTTTGAGAAAATTGTCAGAAAATATCTCAATTATTAGTGGCAGCACACATTGCCGACTAACTTTTTCCCAAACTTCAATTTTGGAGCTAATGTCTCCCACCAAGATTTCAGGGCATGTTTCGTTGCTAACGTCTAAATCTGTCGCTGGGACTATTATCTATGACAACATAATATATATTGTAGCTCCTAATAATACCTTTGCTAAAAGTCATTTATATAACATTAATATTTATTAAAATTATATAAGTCAAAAGTGGTATGTATACATATAGGTCATAAAAATATAAATATATAATCATTATTGTCTTAGCAATGGTAACAACACTATGGCCCGATCATTCCGAAACTGTCAATTTCTTAAATAGTATATGGTGCAGTATATTTGAACTATTAAAAAACTTAAATTATAACTCAGTAATTATAAATCCAAAATAAATACATTATTAGTAATATTATTATTATTATTATTATATATTGTTATATATTGTTATTGCTAGTGATAAATACAAAAATATCAAAATACACAGCGGAAGGTAGGAGAGAAGATTTTTAAAATTTATTAATACCAGCGATGATCATACATATACATGTACATTAAATTAACACCAACACGGAAATAGAGATTACATTTTGGAGCCTGTCAAGATTACTTGAGTCTTTTCGTAAAATCAACGATCTTCCTATCCAAGCGAAAACTCACAGCTAGCCTTCCAAGTCGTTCATCTAATACACAAGGACGTGTAAGAGCACGTAGGATTCACTGGTTGATTTTAAGCTATCTTGATATTCTCAGCACGTGAGATCTAGAGAGGTTTGAGAAGAGATAAGACTTATGGAAACTTCTATAATTTCAGGTTTAGAGAAAATTCTATCGTTGTTTTAGAGAGTTTGATAACCTAGAAAAACAACTTGTTCATGAAAAGAGTAGCTTACTTTCAGGTTTATAAATATAATTAAAACTATTTTAATATTCTTTAATAAATTAAATAAAAACTGACCAGTTACAAATTTTTTTTTATTATTTCATTTAAATCATATTTAATAAGAATAATTAAATAAACAAATTAATTTGAAATTCAAAATTCAAATCTCAATGCGGCACACATGTGTGGCGTCATTCACTGTCTGGCACTGTGAGTGGCGTGTGCCACTTTTGCGGTATCCTGGATTTTCTAATTTGTTTGTTTAATTAATTTAAGACAACATATTTATTCCCAAAATTAATATCAATTAATTCAAAATTAACCTTATCTTAAAAACTATCAATTTAAAATAATTATCTTATAATAAGATAATAATTAACTATCACAAATATTAGTCCAAACATGATTAATATTTATTTTAACTAATATAAAAAGTTTCAAATAAAAACTAATTAGTTAATTAATTAATTCACAATTAATCAACTGCCCATAATTATCACATAATTCTATCCTTGCCTGAAAAAATTAATTCCTTTGCAATTTTGTCATTTTCTTGATTAAACATTCTTGTGACATCCTTACCATTGACACTGTAGGAAAAATGCGATCCAAGGACCATGGACCCATAATACGAAGCTCCACTAAACCAGATTATTAATTAAATTCTTTGATTCAATAATCTTATTTATTAATTCAATTATTACTTCACTATAAATATGTAATTGCACTCAAAGTATTTATAGAATTATATTTACATAGTTTTCTCTTATAGTCCATTGATGTAATCAATAAATGTAGGTTTGTCCTCCATTTATTAGTTCGCTAATTTGAGTTGGTCAAAATTATCGTTTTACCCTTCATACTACCTCTTGTTGCTAAAATGTCATTAATTCAGTAGTGAATAATTAATCTATAATAAAATTATAGATTTGAGCTCAATAATATTCAGTCACAGATTTAACCCTTAAGGGAACCAATATTCACTACTCCAAAATACCCATTTTGTGTACGCCATTGACCGAGAATCAGCATTTGTGGCAATTGAGCACTGCCACAAATGCAGGGGCATTTGCGTCAATGATAACACTGATGCTGTTAATTGGCGAAGTTTGCGTCAGTGGCCAACATACGCCGTTAACACATTGTTGTTGGGAATTGTGCCTTGAAAGCATATGTAGTAGACATTGTTTTATGAAATAAATAAATAAATTGAATTTGTTATGCATATATTTTATGGACTATATTATTCTGTGATAATATTATGTAAATATCAGAAAAATTCCTAAGTTCATAAATGTGATCTCAAACACGTATTGGTACGGGAGAATTGTGTTTGAAATAAATGAACTTGAATAATTCCCAGTAAAATAAAGTTATAGAATCTTTAGATTAATTACTGCAAGTATGGTCCACTAGTATTATGAATACATATGATCTAGATCCGGATCACTAGTGTAGTAAGACACTTTAGTGGAGGTACTTTATATATTAGAGAATGTATAGAACAGGACTAGATATGTTTATTAATACTTAGTTAAATATTGTCTCGAATTATTAATTAAATATATCAACTGATGATCATTTACAAATAAATCTTAAACCTGAAGTTACTATGAACTCCTGTTTATGATATATGAGTTCTTTGATTCACTCGTTAGGGTTTGTCAGAATGATCAGGCTAGAAGCTTTTGTTTTCGGAACTCATTAATGTAAATGGCTGGGGACATAGTATAAAGATATGAAATCTATACCTTCTCGCAAGAGATTGAATAATGGTTCTCTTAAGGGTTGACTTTTGGGACTGAAAGGTTATTGAGCTCAAATTCATAATTCAGTTATGAATTAACCTTCACTAGTAAAGTCAATGGTACTTAAGGAAATAAGAGATAATTAAAAGGGTAAAATGGTAAGTTTATTCCCGATTAATTATGAACCATTATTAGAGGGTTAATAATTGTATGCAATGATTATATCAATGGATGCTTTATCATTATAAATTACTCAGTAAATGAAATGTCTATAATTACAAGAGTGTAGTCTCATATTTATAGTGGAATAATCATGAGATTAATAAAGTAATATTATTTAATTAAAGAGTTTAATTAATAATATCAAATTTATTGGAGCTTGGAATTATAGGTCCATAGGTCCCCACAGCGGCTCTATCAACACTATTCAAGGCAAGAGTTGATATAAAGGGAAAAATAGTTTAAAGACATATTTAAGAAGAAATTTGTTCTTCAGGCCAAATATATAGTTATCTGATAATAGTGATTAATTAATTAATTACAAATTAGTTGTAATCAATAAAATTAATTAATATTTAATTATAATATAAATTTTGAAATTATATTTTATAATTAATTAATTATAATTTTCAAAATTATAATAAATTAAATATTTATTTTCGAAATTATTGGTTTTAATTAATTGGTAGAATTAATTAAATATCTTTATTTGAGTGAGAGATAATAATCTGATAAGTTCAAATTAGATTTGAACTTAAAAGATTGATATTTATTCAAATAATTAATTATATTTGATAATTAGTTAAAAATATATTTAATTTAAATTTGAATTCAAATTTGAATTAATTATCAGGTTGTTAGATTTTTATTTGATAAAGTAGTTTGAATAAATTATTAAATAAAAATAGAAAAATCAAATATCCCTAAAAATTTGGGTGGTACACAACCACACACAGTCTGTTGACACGGTTTTTAGCCAACAATGAATTATGAAAATAGCTAGGATGTATTAGTGCTTAATGGTAAACCGCAATAAGAAAATAATACTTAAGAATACCAGAAAATAACTCTCAAGAACACTTGTCATTTTTTTACGTGGTTCGGAGGTTAAAATCCCCATAGTCCATGAGTTTGTATTATTACTCTTTGTCTCTCTAAATTTTTACAGAGTTATTTTTTTATTATTATTATCGAAAACCAACCATTTTCCCTATCCAAGATCTTAGAATTTATAAAGAAAATCCCTGGATAGGCCTTGGGGTCATCACGTGACTTAACCCTCAGTGTGACCTGTACCACACTTAAATGATATATATTACAATTTATCCTAAGGAATGGTCATATCATTAGGTAGAACTAATCATGGATCCTCAGAGATAATCGGACATGCGATGCTGGATCATGCATGATTATATTACGTGTCCGGGATTTCAGGGATTTGCGGACATGCTATGCCTGACCATGCACGTCTATATAACGTATCCGGGTTTATAAAGATCCAAGGCTACGTCAGGTCTCTAGCGTACCCCGAGCTGAGTGCATCGTCAACTCGTGTCGTGGTTGCTATGCCTTATAAACGTTACAAGTTCGTGCTTATTACTTTGCACTCAGCTCCTGCTATTGACCTGGGGTACCACGCTGCCTTTGTGGAGGAAATACGGACTTATGAGTCATCTACTACAGTTCTTTACTTGCCAGCTGTACACGAGCTAAATAAAAGACTCGTGCTGATTCTTAGGATACGCATTTGCCCCACAAGTCCCTGCTCGTGTTTTTATGATGTCACCTTTTGACTTACACGGTGAGGACTTTTAAACTTCCATCGCGGTTGCCCAGGCTTGCCCACTATTCGAGTACTGGACACGTGGAACACTAGGATTGGCGTCTGTTCGGGTTTCGAGGACTGCAATAATGGTCTGGCCAACTTTTTGCCGCCGTTTCACCTTTCGAAACACTACCCTCGGATCTTGAACTGCTTTGATCGCATGGTCTACGTTGTTTTATGCCTTTTATGTATAAAAAGGGAAAGGTTAATTCAACAGTTTACCACCTTTCATTTGAAAATTTTCCTCGTCTTCTATCTTTTGTGTTTCAAAACCTTCTTCCTTTTCAGAGAAAAGAAAAACCTTCAAAAAACCCCTGTGCCCAAAATCTTACGAAGACCCCGCCGTTCAACTGCCCAGGAGTGAGTTTTCCAAACAGTACGAAGCACACCTCTTCTATCAATGATCATATTGTAAGTCCTATCACTTCTTATGTGCTTTTTCCTTATCGATTTCTACATTTTATTTATCATGTTCTTTCATGCTTCGCCGTATTTAGTATTAGGGGGTCTTCTTGATTTTTGGTACATAGATCTCAATTTTAGGCTTACACATAAGGTTTGGAACCTTTCCTAAGATTATGATATTCACGACATAGGATATTTTCTGGGTAGATTTGGGCAACCTTTGACAACTTTAGGAAATACCCGTTCGATGCATAGAAGATGAAAGGTTAGGGTTCAAAGAAAAATCAGATTGCTTAGGGAACACGTTTTTTTTTTTTTTTAATTTCTAGGTGGTTTTTCTCTAAACCGCCCCCCAAGGACAATAGTGGCCGGATTTTCTGACACACGGATCCCTAAACACCAGGGGTCTGTTGGGAAACCTAGGCGTATAGCGTAGGTAGCGCGTGGCACCACGCCGTGGGCTGGGATTAACTCAACTCGGTCATAAAAAGCACCAATCTTCCCTCGTGCTTTCTTGCCTTTATAAAAATGTTAGGTGGCCTGCTAAGTGATTCGTCGTTAACGGCACCCAAGAAAATCATACCCAAGAAAAGTATAGTCGGCTCCTCGTCTCAACAAACTAGCAAGGGAAAGGAGATCGCCCCCAAATCTCATATTCCTCAGTTCGGCCCCGTGGTTGAGAAGGAGGTCGTGGTCGGACCTAACATGTTCTTCAAGGCAGAGACAATTGTCTCCAAGATCACGACCCCAGGAAGGGTCGACAAGATAATGCTATCCCATAATGTTGAGGTCGGGACCGGCGTCCTTATAGGCCGACCACTATATGAAGGGGAAAGGAGCTGCACACCTCTCTAGGATGACTTCGCGGCCTGGAGCGACAAGCATCTGAAGGCAGGGGCCTTCCTTCCTCTGGACTAGCACTTCACCGACTTTCTCAACTACGTGAAGTTGGAGCCGTTTCAGCTTCCCCCGAACTCATATTGACTACTAGCGGGGTTGAAGTATCTTTTCTTGAAGCACGAGTGGGAGGTCCCCACTCTAGTGGACATTATTTACTTTTTCTGCCTCAAGGCCAGCCCGGAACAACGAGGGCGAGGTGATGGGTTTTATTACTTGACCTGATTCCCAAACTTACCCTCGGTCATCGAGCTCCCCAGCCATCCGAACGCCTATAAGGATCAATTTTTTATGTCGAATGGGTTTCATGATTGCGAGAATTGGTACTTTAATCGTCCTCGTAAGTTCTCCTTTCCTTTCTTAGCTCATGAAATCATTCTCTTTGGTCCTATACCTATTTCTCGTGTATATACTAATTGAGTAGTAATTTTGTGCAGTCATATTTGCTAGGACAAAAAAATCTGTGACCCTCAGGGGTCAGTATGACACGCTATCTAGGCTTCCGCCTATTTTGAAGGACTACCGCCAGCTCGTGACCGATGACACGATGCTGGCATGCAAGTTAATTGCTGAAGGCCAGACTCTGGCCTTGAGAAGGACACGAGGTTATCTCCTGGTGGTTCGCGAACTTTCACCTATCCTTGAAGGGGATGCCATGGCCGCCGATGCCGAGGAGCAAGAAGAAGTGGAAGTAGCTTTTGTGTGGAAGAGGAGGGCTCTCGAGGCTGCTCGAGACCCTGAGCTAGAGCGAGCTTCTTCGGGGGCAGTAGTTGGCCCCTCTAAACCAGCTCGTCCATCGCCACCCTAACGACCCAGACCATAATATAACCCCTCTCCAATGCGTAGACCACTTAGTGTTATGCCATGACATGGGCTATCCTAAAGGCACCGTAGTTGTAGATAACACCCTATCCGTTAGGTCAGTATTTTTTGAAGAGTATGGGACCAATCTCAGGTCGTGGCCCTCTCTGCTCCAAGATATCCTTGCCCTTGGACTTAGGAAATACATAGAGGAGTCCAGCCCCAAGATAGAACCTGAGCCTGAACCTCTCCTAATTCAAGAAGTTGTAGACTTAGACTCCCCCTCTCCTCCAGCAGTTCCAAGGCTGGAGGTCGTGGCAATAGACTCCTCCTCTAGCCCGGAGGGTAGGACTTTTTATTATACTGTATACGTATACGTATTTTATGTAAACTGATGACTTTCTATGTATATTAATATCCTTCTCATTCTTTTCAGGTGAGGAGATCACACAACAAGGGGTTCCTGACATCCACACGATTTTCCAGGAGGCAAAATCCAGCTCGGGGCCAATCGTAAAGAAGCCCCGGTATACAACAAAGAAGGTGCCCCCTGCGGCAGGGACTACATCCAAATCCTCGGCCAAGGGTAAAGGCCCGAGCTCGGCAGCTCTAGCTGCTGCTGCTCGGGAAAAAAGGGGTCCTCCTCCACCTCCTCCGCGATTTCCATCTACTTCTGCTTGGGATCAGGCAGCACAAGCCGATCCCCTAACTCCTACTGTCCTCGCCACCATCATACGTATCCCAGTCAATGCTCAGAACTTATAGAAAGATCCCTGATACCATTCGGGGGACTCTTTATGAGACGGAGAACCACGTGGTGGAACATATCTACAAGCCAATCCGACGGACTTGAGGGTAATCGAAGAGAGGAGCCCAGAGAATGTCTTGGAATCCGCGCTAGGGATGAATCTCACAGTAAGCCAACTTTCCTCAGTTGAACATACGCTCTTTTGATTTTACCCCAGTATGTGTCTAACTTGTTTCCTTTCTTTTTACAGTTGGTCTTGGCTCAGCACTACAGCATAACTCGGGCCAGGGCTAGGAATGAAGAGCTTCGGGCTGAGCTCCAGGCTGCTCAGATCGCCTTGACTGCAGCCCATGCTGCCCTCGCAGTTGCTCAACAAGGTGAGCTCGACGCCAAGGCTGCCCTTGCATCATCTCAAGAGAGCGAGTAAGCTACAAAGGTTGCCTTGGACACTCTTCAAGTCGAGGTCGCGGAGGCCAAAGCCAAGTAGCTGGAGGCCGAGGTTGCTATTAAGGAGGAGAAGGCAGCCTCGCTATCCTCCATGGAAAGCATGATATATCACTGTTGGGCCTTCAACCAGGATGGAAACTTCTCCTTCCTGGCTTCTGAAGTGTGGGATCCATACCTCGAGAAGTTCAAAGCTCAGATCCTACAAGAGCAGTCTGAGACCAGGGATGCTTCCAATGCAGGCAAGTAGGAGACCGAAGAGATTACATCCTCAGAGCGCCCTGGAGGGGCTTCATTTTCTTTCTTTATCTTTTTTCTTTTTTTTTTGGTAAACATTTTCCATTTGGCCTGGTGTGAGGTTATTTTTCCTTGAGACAATTTATTTATAATTCATATATCTACTTTTTTATCTTTTTGTCTTTTCCTTGATTGTTTCTCATGTTTATGCTTTTGCACATTCAAAATCTTAGGAATCGACTTTTTAGATCGGGATAGTTATTTTGAATTTGGTTATGTCCAAAATTAATGAGTTGATTTATATCATACCTATTAAGTATCAAGCCTTGGACCCAGTTATGTCCGGGATTTTAAATATTTCAAACTTAGTCCTTGTTAGGTCTAGTGCTATCTCGAGCTTCTAAAGAAGCCTTGAAATTTTTTATTTTGCTAACTTCTAAGTTTTAGATCTGGTTGTACCCAGGGTTTTAAATGATGTAGAACTTAGTTCATGCTAGATCTATTGAAACCTCGTGTTTTCTTTAAAAACAAACATCGGTTAATCAATTTTACTAACTTCTAAGTTTTGGACCCGGTTGTATCCAAGATAGTTTTGTACCTGGTTACGTCCAGAATTTTTAATGATTTAGAACTTAGTTCGTACTAGATTTATCGACACCTTGTGTTTTCTTAAAAAAAAACATCAGTTAATCAATTTTACTAACTTCTAAGTTTTGGACCTAGTTGTATCCAGGATAGTTTTGTACCTGTTTATGTCCAGGATTTTTAATGATTTAGAACTTAGTTCATGCTAGATTTATTGACACCTCGTGTTTTCTTAAAAAAACATCGGTTAATCAATTTTACTAGCTTCTAAGTTTTTGACCTAGTTATGTCCAGGATTTTTGGTGTTTCAAATGTTCTGATCCATCTCGGGTTATATGCCCCCCCAAGTAACCAGAAAGTGAACTTTCTCGGGTGCTTGCACAAATGCTATCACACGAACTAATACCTAAATAAACTATATAAAAGACAAGAAATACATAATGATCCCTTCATTTCTTAATCAATTGGATTTTATAACTAAGCCTTACATAGATGGATGGTATCATCATTGATAATATTTCTTCAAGTGCATGGCATTCCAGGTCTGTGGGACTGTTTCTCCACTAAGTCAAGCTAATTTGAAAGTTCCATCACGCACGACCTCCACTATTTGATAGGGCCCTTCCCAGTTCGGACCTAAAGCACTGTCTTTGGGGTCCTTGTTTGCCAAAAAGACCCTTCGGAGGACTAGGTTTCCCAAACCAAAACTAGGCCTTTTGACCTTGGAATTAAAACAATGAGTGATTTTTTGTTGGTAATGCATGAGCTATAGCTGCGAATCCTCTCGTTTCTCATCAATTAGGTAAAGAGATGCATTGAGCAACTCATCATTCCGCTCCTAGTTGAACGTCTGGAGCTTGTGTGTGGTTACTTTTCTTTTGATGGGAAGGACGACCTCACTTCCGAAAGTCAGGGAAAAAGGGTGTGTCCCATGGAGGTCCGATGGGAGGTCCGATATGCCCATAGTACCTGCGGGAGATGCTCAGGACAGACTCCCTTGGCCTCGTCTAGCATTTTCTTAAGACTCTCCTTGAGGGTCTTATTCACGGCCTCGATCTGCCCATTGGCTTGTGGGTACGCGACTAAGGAGAAGCTTTTAATTATGTCGTGCTTTTCACAGAACCTAGTGAAGAGATCATTGTCGAACTGAGTTCCATTATCTGACACGATCTTCTTCGGAAGCCCAAACCGAAACACAATACTCTTAACCACAAAGTCGAGGACTCTTTTTGAAGTGATGGTTGCCAACTGCTCGGCCTCTACCCACTTTGTGAAGTAATCAATGGCCACCACCGCATAACGAACTCCTCCCTTTCCCGTAGACAAAGCTCCTATTAAATCAATTCCCCATATGCAAATGGCCACGGGGATGAGATCATTGTTAGCCCGACCGGCGCAGCTCGTGCGACTGTGGCGAATCGCTGGTACTTGTTGCATTTTCGAACATGGGAGATGGAATCTTATGTTAAGGTGGGCCAAAAATAACCATGCATGAATAATTTTTTTAAGGCCAGGTTTTGCCCCCCAGCATGATCCCCACAAAAGCCTTCATACACCTCCTGCATAATAGTTTTAGCCTCCTCTGGCAGAACACATCGTAGCAGAGGCAAGGAAAGGCCTCGCCGGTACAATGTTCCATCCACAATCACATACCTTGGAGCTTGATAGAGTATCCTTCTCGCATATTTTCTTTCTTCAGAAAATTTTCCTGTTGTAAGATATTCTATCATGGGGGACATCCAGGTCGGCCTAGCATCAATCATCTCGACCTCCATCGTGCTTCCTGTCATGCTTGGACTTTCCAAGAATTCCATCGGTACTACATTCAAAGTCTCAACTTCCATGGAGGTTGCGAGCTTCATCAAAGTGTCTGCATTAGCGTTTTGCTCGCGAGGGATCTATTCGATGGCGCCAAACTCAAATTCTGATAGCTCTTTCTTTACCTTGGCTAGGTAAGCTGCCATCCTGGTACCCTGCGCTTGGTATTCCCCTAAGACTTGATTGACCACGAGCTAGGAATCGCTATAACACTGGATGACCCTGGCCTTCAATTCTTTTTCCACTCTAAGCCCGGCTAACAAAGCCTCGTACTTGGCTTCGTTGTTCGATGCCTCAAACCCAAATCGTAGGGCGGTATGGAATCTTTGTCCTTCCGTAGAAATCAATATGATCCCAGCTCTAGACCCATTCTCATTAGAGGAGCCATCCATGAATATTCTCCATAACATCTGTACCGGTTCTTTCAAAAGTTCCTCTTGAAACCTGGTGCATTCATCCATGAAGTCAACAAGGGCCTGGCTTTTAATTGATTCTCGTGGTACGTACAATATTTCGAACTGGCTGAGTTCGATTGCCCATTTTAGGATACGTTTCGATGCTTCAGGTTTATGCAACACCTGCCTTAAAGGTTGGGCGGTCATGACATGGATTGAATGGGACTGGAAGTACGGTTTGAGCTTCCTTGAGGCTAATATCAGGCAGAACACCGCGATTTAGCTCCGAGAAGTCTTTTTCTGATATAATATATTGGTTTTTGAACCCGGTCTTCTTCTTTGACCAACACGGCACTAGCTGCATTTTCTGTCACAACAAAATATAGAAATAGTGGCTCCCATACCACCGATTTAGACAATACTGGGGGTTCGGCCAAATGTATTTTTAGATCGAGAAATGCCTGTTCGCACTCCTCAATCCATTTGAATTTCTTATTTCCCCGGAGCAAGTTATAGAATGGCAAGCATTTGTCCGTGGATTTTGAAATGAATCGATTAAGGACTGCCACTCTTCCAGTTAGGCTCTGGACTTCTTTACGCGAGCTAGGCGAAGGCATCTCCAATAATGACCTAACTTTATCTGGATTTGCCTCTGTCCCCCTTGTATTGACTATGAATCCCATAAACTTTCCCGACGCTACTTCGAAGGTACACTTCTGGGGATTCAATTTCATGTTATATTTCCTCATGATCTCAAAACATTCATTTAGGTCGGATACGTGGTTGTTGGCAGTCTTGGATTTGACTAGCATATCGTCGACATATACTTCCATGTTTTTTCCAATCTGACCAATGGACATTTTGTTAACTAACCATTGGTAGGTAGCCCTGACATTCTTTAATCCGAAGGTCATGACTTTATAACAGTATACGCTTGTTGGAGTCATAAAGCTAGTATGCTCCTAGTCCGCAGGATTCATCGCAATCTGGTTATATCCATAATACGCATCCATGAAGGACATGAGCTCATGCCCCGCAGTGGCATCTACCAACTGATCAATTCTCGGCAATGGAAAGCAATCCTTGGGACAAGCTTTGTCAAGTCGGAGAAATCGATACAGATCCGCCATTTTCCATTTGGCTTTGAGACAAGCACAAGATTCGCGATCCATATCGAATATTTTGCTTCATGAATGAATCTGCATTTTAATAATCGAGCTACTTCTTCCTCCAATGCCTCAGCTCGAGTTGTTCCTAAACGTCTCTGTTTTCGGGATTTTGCATGTACGCTTTTATCCATGTTTAGGGTGTGCATGATCACACTCGGGCTTATTCCCACCATGTCTTCATGAGACCAGGCGAAAATATATAGATTCCCTTACAAAAATTTTATCAGCTTCGTTTTTCTCTCCTCGTCAAGATTTTTCCCAATCTTAACGATTCTCGAAGCGTCCTTGGGATCTATATCTACCTCCTCGAGCTCTTTGATAGCTTAGAGCTCTGATCTATCCTCGCCCATTCGTGGGTCAATATCATCACTTTGGGGGATGCCTCTATCCTTCGTTTCATGAGGTTCTTCTGTCCCAGAAGCAACTTCCACTTCCGTGACTCCTCACCTCCATCATTTATGGCCATCGCTTGTTGCTCGGGTTGTGATTTTCCCTTCATGGAAAGGATATAGCATTCCTTGGTAGTGAGCTGATTGCCCCTGACAGTGCATATTCCCACAGAGGAGGGGAATTTGATTGCTAGGTGGCGAATAGAGGTTATGGCTTCAAACATCAACAATGCAGGTTGGCTCAAAATCGTGTTATAGGCCGCTGGACAATCAACGACCACAAACTCAAGGAGTTTGGATACAGTTCATGGACCTTCTCCGAATGTCACCACTAGCTCAATTGTTCTGATGGCTGTCGATCCTTCACCGAAAAATCCATATAGAATCATGGAGGTTGCCTTTAGGTCGGTTACAGATAACCTCATTTTTTCTAAGGTGGACCTAAACAATAGATTCACAGAACTTCCATTATCTACTAGTATCCTCCTAACTCTTTGGTTGGTGAGCTGAAATGTTACGACTAAAGGGTCGTTGTGCGGGAATTGGACATGGCTAGCGTCTTCCTCCGTAAAAATGATCGGTTGTTTTTCTAGCCGCTGGTGCATTGACAGTTGTTGCTCCGGGACAAACTCCACTCCATTGTGGGATTTTAGCTCATTGATATAACTCTTCTGGGCTCCTTTGTTCGTGCCTGCCAGGTTAGGACCTCCAGAAATGGTTGCTATATCTCCTTCCGTGATCGGAGGAAGGTTGTCCTGATTCACCTGGCCTCCATTTTGATTAATTGGAGTCTTCAGAGTTGATGGAATGTTTTGTCCAGCGGGCTGTCTAGGAGTTCCTCGATTCCGGGCGTACTGAGCCAACGGTCCTGCCCTGATGAGAGTCTCGATCTCATCCTTTAATTGCCTGTAGTCATCAGTATTATGACCGATATCTTTGTGGAATCAGCAAAATTTCAAGGGATCTTTCTTCGCCCTTTGATTCTTTAACAGTTTTGGCTTCTTCCATGGAAGGCGAGCATAATTCGCTAAGAAGATGCACGCTCTAATATCCGTGAGGTCGGAATAAGTCACATAGATCAGTTTAAACTTCTCCACGGACTAGTTTTTCTTTAACCCGCTCTGACTGTCTTCACCAATTCCCTTTCTTTTGCCACCCCCTTGGTTATTATGGGCAATGGCCTGAGCTGTAGCAACAGCCACAGTTGTTGCTGCTCCAACGGGTTGAACAGGGGCCTGGCCAGTTCCTGCAACAGAAGCTCGCGCTTCTTCTAGATTAATCCACCTTTGAGCTCGGTTCAGGAACTCATCCATAATGTAAACTCCCTTTCTCTTTAATTCCTTCCATAGGTCACCTCCCACAAGGATCCCTATCCTCATTTCCATGAGTTTGGAACTTTCTTCGGCATCTCTAGTTCGTTCAGCAACGTTGGAAAACCTACTCAGGTATGCATTCAAAGGTTCTCTGGGCTGTCGCTTTACATTTTCCATGGAGTCAACCTTAATCTGAGCTGCCTGAGAAGCCCTGAAAGCTCTCTTGAAATTAGTAGAGAAATTCTTCCACGAGCTGATAGAGTGCTTTTTGTACATTTTGAACCATTGCCTAGCTGGCCTGATCAGAGTCGAGGGGAATATTAGGCATCTTAGCTCGGGTCCAATGTTGTGGGCCATCATCAGGGTGTTGAACATTCCCAAGAGGTCAGACGGATCTCCATCTCCATTAAATTTTGATAAATGGGGCATCCTGAAACCCGGCGTGTAAATGGTTGCCGCAATGTTTGGGGCGAACAGCTCGAGCTCATCCCTTGAATATATTCATCTTTTTCCTTTTCTGATAGGAGTCTTTTCATTAACTCTTGCATTTGGGCTAACCTTTCGAGGGTTTGGTCTTTGATTCCTTGGTTATTCTGGGGCTTTTCCACGGCTCCCGTCCCATCGTACATGTTCTACGGGTTTTTGTCCCTCCATGTTCGAGCTTGGTTTGGTGGGACATTCCTGTTACCATGTACTTTGGAAGGACCTCCCTCTTGGCGAGTGTACTGACTCCATTTTGGGCCGAATTTCTCCTCTGTGAGTTTAAGTGATCTCAAAGATCGGCCTGGGGATCGACTTAAGGGCTTTGAGTCGAACTCAGGTGATTTCACAAATCTGTATCGGACCTGCCACTTCGGTTGCCCTCCGTCCAATAACTCCCATTGGAGAAACTTAGGGCCCGCGACTGAGGATGAGGATCTGGGATAATGCCACGTGTCCATGGGGCATAGGTAGGGGCAATGGGAGGTGGATTTCTCCTACTGTCCCCATAAGCAGGAACATTTCGCACAGTACGAGGCGGTGTTGGATGTCTTATGGACGATGGGGGATGCCTGACTGGCGAGGTGATTCTTGTCCCGTCCGGATGAACTAAATTAGGCCGCGGTCATTCTGCTCTACCGTTTCTAGCTCTCTGCGTCTGACGATCTGATCATGACAGATGAGGGTTGGTTGGAACATGCTATCTTTGTGAGTATGCCCTAGACCTTCCCTGTGGGATGCCATGGGCGTTTTCAGGCGCATACGACGGTGGTATTGAACTTGGGGTCGAGGTCCTAACCAATCGACTTGGTCTGGATCGGCAATCCTGGTGGGACTTATGAGACCCACCTTGCCTCTTTCTGACATTAACGTCGATTGCAAGAAGGGGTAGCCGAGCCAAAATCTCCTTGATTTTCTTGTTTGCTCAGGAAAAATGGCTTCTTAACTGCCTATTTACCAATTCTACCACAGTCAAGCAATTTGGGTTTGGATTTGGCGACAATGACTCTGAACTCCCAATGTCTCCGTGGCCCATCGGTTGCTTTCCCGATCGTTGTTGGATTTCAGGGCTATGCTCATCGGAAACAGCGGTATGGTGAGGCTCCTGTCCACTAGGCTAATCCATTTCATTGTCGTGCCTTGATTAGGTGACCACCATGTTGAACTCTGACTGAGACTTTGATGAAAGCACTAATCTGCAGCTCTCAATGAAAGCACCAAACTGTTGACAGGATTTTTAGCCAACAGTGAATTATGAAAATAGCTGGGATGGATTAGTGCTTAATGGTAAACCGCAATAAGAAAATAATACTTAAGAATACTAGAAAAGAACTCTTTAGAACACTTGTGATGGACCCAAAACGGGTATGTTTTAAAAATTTATACTCGCAAGCGCACGAATCGTATATGGAATATAGTGTTCTTGTAAGCACGAGATCGAACCCAAAGGAGTTGTCTAAAATAAAAAAGAAAACTATTTTAAATCAAAAGTAATAAATTCTAACCTAGCTCCAAAGATTGATGAGTTTTAATATTATGAACATAAAATAAAAGATTGAAAAATACAGCTATTTAAGAGAATAAAAATAAACCAATAATGATTTGAAAATAAGTGTTAAAAGAAAAGATTATTATGATCCTAGAATCCACAAAATGTAAGTTTAATAATATTTATTAGTATATTGATTCCCAAGTTTTAGTGATAGTTAAAATAATTCAACCTATCATTTTCCAAATAGATTTATAATTTTAAGCACAAATTACTTCTAAAAAGATAGGATTTTTCTTCACTTTTCAAAATTATAATTTCAAAGAATTTAGTGTAAATCAATCTAATGAAATGACAAATAAATCAATGAACATTATTTATAAGGAAAAACATAATATTTTTGTTCTAAGCATGGATGTGTACAATTTAATGACACATCTTACACAAAGAATATTATGTTTTTGCACTAATGAAGAACAAAGTGTAAATATTATCTAACAATCCAAAATATGAGATATTAAATATGAAAGACATATATGAAGAAGAAAAATCCATAAACTTTGTTGCATTACAAGGGAAATCAACATACAACATAAATATTACCTAGTTACAAGTTGCTTCATCATGATCTTAATAATCTTATGAAAAAGATTAGAAGCAGATAACTAGAGTAGAAATTACAAAATAAATGACATACATACTTGCAAAATGCTCTTGAAAGACCCAAAATGGAAGAGAGAATGGTAGAGCGAAAATGGGAGAAAAGAAGATGGTAACCAAAAATTAAGCACCCTAAAATGGTCTTGAAATTCCATATTTATAGCCAAAGTGAGATTATTCAAATAATCAATTTAAATTAATTAAATTGATAAGATTAATTAAATAAAATAAATATGGTATGTAGAGGTAAATTATAGGGTGTAATGATGATGTTGTGGTGAAAAATGTGTAGAAAAATGGGTAAAAAGTTGGCATTTTGGACATAGGGGACATTGTGGGCTCAAGATGATTATAGGTGGCTGGAACAGGTGGCTGTGCCGTGCAATTGGGCAGAGGAAGAAGGCATGTGGTTTTGGCTGGGCTTGGTTACTGGGCCGAATGGTTGGCAGCTGAGGAAATGAATGTGGGCCGAAGTGGTGGGCTTGTGGGATGGGCCGAGTGGTGGGATGGCAGGTGAGGAGGTTGTGAAGGTGTCAGGCAGATTGCTTGGAATGAAGGCTGGAGGGAAACCGTGGGGAGCAACTGGCGTTGGCTTCTGTTGCAGGTGGGCCCAAGGGATGCAAGGCAGGTGAAGGAAATTCTGGTGGGCCGGCTAGTGGAGATGGGCACGGGCAGTTGTTGGGCCGAGAAGATTGGAGCTGCTAGTAGGCCTAGCTGGGCAAGTGGCCCAGGCTGAAGAAAAGGCCAATTCCTTTTGTTTTGTTTCACAAAAATGCCACCTTTCTTTCATCATTTTTATTGTTTTTCAAGAGCAAATAAAATACAACAAATTCCCTATAAAACAAACATAAATTAAATTAAAACTAAATATTTTCAATAATAAAATATACAACACAAGTTCAATGAAAATATTAATTAAAACTTAATTTACTTAAGCATTTAAGCTCAAAATTGCATCTTTTTACTCCTATCATAACAACATAAATTTCAAATAATTAAACTACAACATTTCACAACAAAATAACTATAAAAATACACAAAAATATATAGAATCAAAATAAATCTAATAAATTCAAAATTACTTAAAAACTTAATAAATCAATTAAAAACTCAAGAATTAAGAAACAATTAGTATATAAAAAGTGGTAAAATAACTCTATTTTGTAGAGTTATCAACTTGTCGTTTTTTTACATGGTTCGGAGGTTAAAATCCCCCTAGTCTACAAGTTTGTATTATTACTGTTTGTCTCTCTAAATTTTTACAGAGTTTTTTCTTATTATCAAAAACCAACCCTTTTCCCTATCCAAGATCTTAGAATTTATAGAGAAAATCCCTGGATAGGCCTTGGGGTCATCACGTGACTTAACCCTCAGTGTGACCTGTACCACACTTAAATGATAAATATTACAATTTATCCTAAGGAATGGTCATATCATTAGGTAGAACTAATCATGGATCCTCAGAGATAATTGAACATGAGATGCCTGATCATGCATGATTATATTACGTGTCCGGGATTCCAAGGATTTGTGGACATGCTATGTCTGACCATGCACATCTATATAACGTATCCGAGTTTATAAAGATCCAAGGATACGTCAGTTCTCTAGTGTACCCCAAGCTGAGTGCATCGTCAGCTCGTGTCACGGATGCTATGCCTTATAAACGTTACAAGTTCGTGGTTATTACTTTGCAGTCCTCAACTTGTGCTATTGACCTGGGGTACCACGCTGCCTTTGTGGAGGAAATACGAACTTATGAGTCATCTACTACAGTTCTTTACTTTCCATCTGTATACGAGCTAAATAAAAGACTCGTGCTGAATCTTAGGATACCCATGAACTGTGTGTGGCGTGTACTGCATATTTTCAGGGACAGATTTTTCATTTTTATTTATTTAATTAATTAATTAATTAATGGATAATTCAAAAATTAGTATTTTGGATATTTTCATTATTAAGATATTTAATTAATTCAAAGATAAATTGTAAGTTAGTTACAGATTTATTTTTTAAATTTGAATATTTTCTTTTTAAGTAAGACTTATCAGAAAATATGCAGAGAATTCAAATTCAAGATACTGAGTTATTCACTTTGTGAATAGAACGATACTTTTATATCTCTCCCTGAAAAGATACAGAACTAATTTCAGGCCTCATTCTCTTGATCTCATATGTTTAGTACATCAAGAAGAATCACAAATTAACTATCCTTTATTCTCTATGTGCCCACCCACTTCTGGAGGTGTAGAGAACATTGTGGAAGATCTTGGTGTGAGTACCTGGGAGTAGCTTGGTTAGGAAGATCGTTCTTATTACAAAAAAGATAGCAAGGACGCTTGATAGGCTTCAAGATGTATGATTTCTATTCTTATATTGCTTATGATTAATGTATGTATATTAATGGATCCACATATTTAAAGGTAGTTTAAATATGTTACAAAATTTTGTTGTACACTAGGCCAACCCACCACCATTCTGATGCGTATTAGGAAACTCGTTCCTAACAATTGGTACCAGAGCAGCCATTAATCTCTGCATATATTAATTACTATGTGGGCGTAATGTACATTCTTATTTTATTGTAATATATGTGAATGGATTGATGTATGTATGATTATAGTTTATTCTTAAGGGCCGTTAATTATATGGTGTTTTGGGTTTAGGAATTGTTCTTAAAATTCTAGATGAAAATGTAAGCCATTTTGGGGCATAGCAATTTTTTGTAATTTAAGTGTCTGCATTAAATTATTTGAAAAAAAAATTGTAAGGCCTGAGCTTGGGGTTCTGTGCCTCGAAGACCATGCCTCACCAAGCCACGCCCCAGCGTACCTTGCCCAGCCGCGTGCCTGCGCCCCTTACCCAGCCGCACGCTTGAGCCCCTATGCACCTCGCCAGTTGCGCACCCCTGCGCTTGCGCCTGTCGTACGCACCCCGCGCCCCTGCGCCTGCCAGCTCTGCACGCCCATGCTGAGTTACTAGCAGCAGCCTGTGCGCCCCAGCCGCACTGTCCAGCCACGCTGCATGCCCCATGTTGAGCCTACTTGTGCTACCAACCCTAGGGTTTCCCTAGGGTTTTTAATCCTAGGGTTTGCTCATTGTTCTTCATTTAAATTATGGGCCTAATTAATTTTAGCCCATAATTAAAATTATTTTATTTTGAATTAATTATATGAGTCCAAATTCAAAAGTGGGCCTAATAACTTATTGGGCATTAAAGCCCAAGTTAATTATTCTTAAAATTTGTTTAAAATTATTAAAAGTTATTTTAATTCAAAATTAAATGGATAAGTGGCTTAATGGATTAAGACTACTTGTGAAGGCCCAAAGTTGAAGATATAGATCTCTTTAGGTTTTATTTAGTTTTTTACATTTTTGTGTATATTTTTGCAAGTGTTGTAATTTTTCTAGAAATACCCAAGACACCCGGCCCGCATTTAATTATTTATTTAGTTAGTATTTATTTATTTAAATGTTTGAATGTGATTAAATTGTTTAATACTTTTTCATGCATTTTTGACATGCCATACATATAACCCACACAGTATTTAAAATTGTGCATGCATCTCATATGATTAGAAACATGCCATAGGATTGTCCTTTGTGATTATATGATTTATGTGATGAACCATATAATAATAAATCTAGTTTTAAACTAGTTCAAGAGTGGAAATAGATTTTAAAAGTTGTTTAATTTCTAGTATTTAATAAAATTGTTTTATTAAATAAATAAATGATATTCCTAGTAATTATAGCAAATTAAAATTGAATTAAATTAGGGTTTAGTTCTGTAATTTTCGTTTTGCTTAATTTGATTAGTAATTATTAGAATATCATTTGGTAAAAATAAATCACTTTATTTTTACAACCAATTAAAAAGAATAGGAAGTTTTAAGAAAACACATATTCTAAAATAGTGAGTGGGAGAGGGAATTATGACAATAAGCCCCACGGTCTCCATTATTAGTTGGTACCGAGGTAGCATGGAGAGGGCCTCGTGGCACCACTGGTTGTGTGCCCCTAAGGAAGGCTTCTAACTGTGTTATTCTCACGGAAAACTTCTTTTTCAAGAATAAGATTTAATGATGTATTTCAAGTTTGACTAACCCTAAGGCACACTCTTGAGTAAAGTCATTGATCTAAAATAATGGGTTACACTCACAAGGTACATTAGGCTTTCGAGCAGACTAGTGTATTCTTGACCAAACAAGCTGTTGTTTATAAGTCAAAAGAGAAATATTGACTTAAGTTTTCACTTATAAATTTGAGAACTTGTCTCAAAATTAATTTGGAATTAGTCTGACCTACCCTAAGGCAGGTCCATTAATGTTCAAATTAATTAATCGTGGAATTAGTAATGATTTTTTATGTGTTCTTTAATTGTTGCATTCATGCATCACGTTTACTATTCCGAAAATTACTGGTATTTATTATATGCATAAATTCATTTTTGTTTATTTATTTATTTTCAGCAATCATGTCTAGCTCAAATCTTGTATCTTCTTTACTTGCTACTGAAAAGTTGACTAGTGAAAACAACATGAAATGGAAATCAAACTTGAACATTGTATTAATATGTGAGAACCGCAAATTTTTCTTGACTGAGGAATGTCCTGAAGTCCCTCCTGCTACTGCTGCCAAAACTGTAAGGGAAACGTTTGATAATTGGATCTTATCAAACAATAAAGCAAAGTGTTATATGCTTGCGAGTATGAGTGATGTGCTCAGAAAGAAGTTTGAGAACAATGAAAATGCTTATGAGATCTGGGATACCCTTCAAAATATGTTTGGGCAGCAGTCAGACTAGTGCAGGCATGAGGCCACCAGATCCTACATGACCAAGAAAATGAAGAAATGAGTTTTTGTCAGAGAACATGTATTAGACATGATCAATATAATGTACGATGCCATTATCCATGGGGAAATCATTGATGAAAGGACTCAAGTAAGCATTATACTTGAATCGCTTTCTCCAATTTTTAAAGGTTTCACAACCAACTATGTCATGAACAAATTATCATATAACATGACACAGTTGTTGAATGAATTGCAAACTTATGAATCTCTTAACAAAGGTTCTGAGAAAGAAGGAGAAGCAAATGCTGTTGATTATAACCCATCCTCTTCAAAGGCTAAAACCAACAAGAGGAAAAATGGAAATGGCAAGGACAAGGAGAAAGACAAGAATTCAAAGAAGCCTAAAAAGTCATCCAAAGGCAAAGAGAACAAGAACACCAAAAACTCCAAAAAGAAGACCCCAAAAGGGACTTGCTTTCACTGTGGAGTAGATGGTCATTGGAAGTGAAACTGTCCAAAGTATCTTGCTGAGCTGAAAGAGAAAAAGAAAGGTAAATTTGATTTAATTATGCTAGAAGCTTGTTTAGTGGAAGACAATTCCTCATCCTAGATAGTAGATTCAAGAGCATCTAACCATGCTTGTTTTTCTCTACAGATTCTTAGTTCGACAAGGAAGCTTGCTGATGGAGAGGTGACTATGAGGGTAGGCAGTGGTTAGATTGTCTCTGTTGTAGCAGTTGGAACAACCCGTTTGGAATTTGAGAAGAATAAATTTATTGTTTTAGAGAACGTTTATTATATTCCTGGATTTTCTAGAAACTTAATTTCTGTTTCTATGTTGCATGAACAAAGTTTTAAAATTTCTTTTAATAATAATTTGATTGTTATTTCAAGATATGGTTTTAAGATATGTTTTGCAAAATCTATTGATGGGCTTTATAAACTGCAAGCTAAAGAGAAAGCTTCTTATAATTCTGAATTATTTAAAACAACTAATCCTAGATCTATTAAATGACAAAAGACTGATTTCGATAGTGAAACATATCTGTGGCACTTGAGATTGGGCCATATTGGTCTAGACAGAATTAATAGGCTTGTAAAGGATGGTCCTTTAAGAGAACTATCTATTGGATCTCTCCCTGTTTGTGAATCTTGTCTAGAAGGCAAGATGACCAAGAGACATTTCTCTGCTAAAGGTTCAAGAGCCGCAGAACCACTTCAACTAGTACATACGGATGTTTGCGGTCCACATAATGTACAAGAAAAAGGAGGTTATGAATACTTTGTCACATTCATTGATGATTATTCAAGATATGGTAACCTATACTTAATGCAAAGAAAATCTGAAACTTTTGGAAAGCTAAAAGAATTTCAAGCAGAGGCTGAAAAGCAATTAGGTAAATCACTAAAAGTTCTTCGATTTGATCGAGGAGGAGAGTACTTGGATTTTGAATTTGAGGACCATATGCATGAGCATGGTATTCAATCCCAACTCACAGCACCTGGAATGCCACAACAAAATGGTGTTCCAGAAAGATGGAACAGAACGTTATTAGATATGGTTAGATCAATGATGAGTTTCTCATCATTAGCATTGTCATTTTGGGGCTATGCGATTCAATGTGCTCTATACATATTGAATGTTGTTCCATCTAAGTCTATCCAAAAGACACCCATGGAATTATTGAATGGTTGTAAACCTAGTTGACACCACTTTCGAATTTGGGGGTGTCCTGCACACGTGCTTAAAGGAAAGTCCGGGAAGTTGGAATCATGCTTAGAAGTGTGCATGTTTATGGGATATTCCAAAGAGACTAGAGGTGGAATTTTCTATAGTCCAAAAGAAAATAAAACATTTGTATCGACAAATAAAACTTTTCTTGAACATGACTATGTTAATAACCACAAACCTCGTAGTAAGGTTGTACTGGAGGAGATGGTCTAGAATGAAGTTGCAAAGTCACCAGCAACAACCAATGAAAAACAGCAAGAGGAAACTGCTAGCTCTAGTCAGAATAGTAGAGAGCCTCATCGTAGTGGGAGGGTTAGTAAGCAACCCACACGCTATGAACACGAAGTTCAAATGCAAGTGTCTGAAACAAACAAAGATGATCCATTGACATTTAAAGATGCAATGAATGATTTTGACAAGGACAAATGGCAAGAAGCCATGAACCAAGAAATGGAATCAATGTATTCCAATTCTATCTGGGTTCTTTGAAGATCCACCTGAGAATATCAAACCCATTAGTTGCAAGTGGGTATTCAAGAAGAAAAGAGGAGCGGATGGGAAAGTAGAGACTTTCAAAGCAAGGCTTGTAGCCAAAGGGTACACACAGAAAGAAGGGGTTAATTATGAAGAAACTTTTTCTCCTGTAGCCATGCTAAAATCCATTTGTATACTCTTGTCCATTGCTATGTGCATGGATTATGAGATTTGGCAAATGGATGTCAAAACAACTTTTTCTGAATGGCTACATTGACGAAACCATTTACATGTCTCAACTAGAAGGGTTCGAATTAAAAGGTCAAGAGCAAAAAGTTTGCAAGCTTCTTAGGTTCATTTATGGACTCAAACATGCTTCTAGATCTTGGAATCTTAGATTTGATGACACAATTAAAACGTTTGGTTTTGAACAAAACGTTGATGAACCTTGTGTCTATAAACAAATCAAACATGGTGTAGAAGTATTCCTCGTTCTTTATGTTGATGATATATTACTGATTGGAAATGACATAACATCATTATCAAAGGTAAAGAATTGGTGAGTTGAACAATTCCAAAGGAAAGATTTGGGAGAAGCCAAGTATGTTCTGGGAATTAAAATTCTCAGAGATAGACAGAACAAAACTTTGGCACTGTCTCAAGCAACTTATATTGATAAGGATCTAGAACACTTTAATATGCAAAACTCCAAAAAGGGTGATATGCCAACCTGTTATGGAATATTCCTTTGCAAGGAGCAGTGTCCCAATATACGCCATGTTGTGTACAAGACTTGACATTTGTTATGCAGTAGGGATAGTCAGCTGTTATCAATCAAATCCTGGATTGAGTCATTGGACTGCAGTGAAGAATATTCTCAAGTATCTTAGAAACACTAGAGATTATATGTTTGTAAATTCAGGTGGAGACCTGAACCACACGGGTCACACTGATTCTGATTTTCAATCAGACAGAGATAGTCGGAAATCAAATTCTGGATCAGTGTTTACTCTTGGAGGAGGAGTAGTAGTCTGGCGAAGTATTAAACAAACCAGCATTGTAGATCCACAATGGAAGCCGAGTATATAGCCGCTTGTGAAGCGGCTAAGGAGGCTGTGTGGCTCATAAAGTTCTATTTCGATCTGGAAGTAGTACCAGATGTGGATAAACCACTAGTCCTATACTATGATAAAAGTGGGGCAATAGCTAACTCAAAGGAACCACAGCGTCACAAGAGGGGAAAGCACATCGAGAGGAAGTATGACTTTCTTAGAGAGATAGTTCATCGAGGAGATGTTGCAACTATGAAGATAGCTTCAGAGCATAATCTTGCATATCCTTTCACAAAGACTTTATCCATAAAATCTTTTAAGGAGCATGTAAGAAACATGGGAATGAGAGAGATGCCTCATTTGCTTTCGGGCAAGTAGGAGATTGTTGGGAATTGTGTCCTGAAAGCATATGTAGTATACAATGTTTTATAAAATAAATAAATAAATTGAATTTGTTATGGATATATTTTATGGACTATATTATTTTGTGATAATATTATGTAAATATTAGAAAAATTCATAAGTTCATATATGTGATCTCAAACACATATTGGTACGGGAGGATTGTGTTTGAGATAAATGAACTTGAATAGTTCGCAGTAAAATAAAGTTCTTGAATCTTTAGATTAATTACTGCAAGTATGGTCCACTAGTATTATGAATACATGTGATCTAGATCCGGATCACTAGTGTAGTAGGATGCTTTAGCTAAGGTACTTTGTATATTAGAGAATATATATAACTGGACTAGATATGTTTATTAATACTTAGGTAAATACCGTTTTGAAGTATTAATTAAATATATCAACTGATGATCATATACAAATAAATCTTAATCCTGAAGTTACTATGAACTCCTGTTTATGTTATATGAGTTCTTTGATTCACTCGTTAGGGTCTGTCAGAATGATTAGGCTAGAAACTTTTGTTTTGGGAACTCATTAATTTAAATGGCTGGGGACACAGTATATAAAGATATGGAATCTATACCTTCTCGCAAGAGATTGAATAATTGTTCTCTTAAGGGCTGACTTTTGGAACTGAAAGGTTATTGAGCTCAAATTCATAATTCAGTTATGAATTAACCTTCACTAGTAAAGTCAATGGTACTTAAGGAAATAAGAGATAATTAAAATGGTAAAACAGTAAGTTTATTCCTGATTAATTATGAACCATTATTAGAGGGTTAATTTGTATGCAATGATTATATCAATGGACGCTTTATCATTATAAAATACTCAGTAATGAAATGCCTATAATTACAAGAGTGCAGTCTCATATTTATAGTGGAATAATCATGAGATTAATAAATTAAGATTATTTAATTAAATAGTTTAATTAATAATATCAAATTTATTGGAGCTTGGAATTATAGGTTCATAGGTCCCCACAGCGGCTCTATCAACATTATTCAAGGCAAGAGTTGATATAAATGGAAAAATAGTTTAAAGACATATTTAAGAAGAAATTTGTTTTTCGGTCCAAATATGTAATTATATGATAATAGTGATTAATTAGTTAATTACAAATTAGTTGTAATTAATAAAATTAATTAATATTTAATTATAATATAATTTTTAAAATTATATTAAATAATTAAATTAATTTTGAAATTATATAAAATAATTAACTAATTATAATTTTTGAAATTATAATAAATTAAATATTTATTTTCTAAATTATTGATTTTAATTAATTGGTAGAATTAATTAAATATATTTATTTGAGTGGGAGATAATAATCTCATAAGTTCAAATTGGATTTGAATTTAAAATTTTGATATTTATTGAAATAATTAATTATATTTGATAATTATTTAAAAATATATTTAATTTAAATTTGAATTCAATTTTGAATTAATTATCAGGTTGTTAAATTTTTATGTGATAAAGTAGTTTGAATAAATTATTAAATAAACATAGACAAATCAAATATCCCTAAAAAATAGGGTGGTACACAACCACACACAGTCCATGGACTGTGTGTGGCGTGTACTGCATATTTTCAGGGACAGATTTTTCAATTTTAATTAATTAATTAATGGATAATTCAAAATTTTGTTTTTTGGATATTTTCATTATTAAGATATTTAATTAATTAAAAGATAAGTTGTAAGTTAGTTACAGATTTATTTTTTAAATTTGAATATTTTCTTTTTAAGTAAGACTTATCAGAAAATATGCAGAGAATTCAAATTCAAGATACTGAATTATTCGCTCTATGAATAGAATGATACTCTTTTATCTCTCCCTGAAAAGATATAGAACCAATTTCAGACCTCATTCTCTTGATTTCATGTGTTGAGTACATCAAGAAGATTCACAAATTAACAAACATTTATTCTCTAAGTGCCCACCCACTTCTTGAGGTGTAAAGAACGTTGTGGAAGATCTTGATGTGAGTATCTGGGAGTAGCTTGGATAGGAAGATCGTTCTTATTACGAAAAGATAGTAAGGACACTGGATAGGCTTCAAGAGGTATGATTTCTATTCTTATCTTGCTTATGATTAATGAATATATATTAATGGATCCACATATTTAAATGAAATTTAAATATGTTACAAAATTTTGTTGTACACTAGGCCAACCCACCACCATTCCGATGCGTATTAGGAAACTCCTAACAACTGTTGGCGTCAGTGGGCAACTGACGCAAATGGTGCGCCCAGTATTAAATCCCAGCCATCGACCCCGAGCCCCTCATTCTCCCAAATTCGAAACTTAGGTTTTCTCCCAACAACCAGCGGTGCCTCTGACTTCCTAGACCCATTTTTGTGAGTTTTTTTAATTTCTTTTTTAATTTTAAGGTTAAATTGATGATTGCAGAGTTAGGATCGACAAGCTCCCAGTAAATAATTCAATTCCAGATGCTACCATTTCTTTTTGGAGTGGTGCCTCTATTGATCATAGTGCTGAGAGAGTCCCATAACTACGTCTACTCAAGGCGTCTGCTTGTAAAACGCCCTAAACTACTGCTTTGCAAAACATCTCCATACTCATAAAATTATAGAAGAAAACCACTTAACATATGAAATCCAGTGGGGCCTTGATAAAACATGCAAGTTGGAACCAATAGTTTAAAATAAAAATAAGAGTACTTATGCAACGTTTAAAATAAATAATGTTTAAGTCCCACTCATAGTATTAAAATTTAAGTCCATAACATCATTCTTTAAAATCCAGCATTTAAGTTGATCGTTTATTCGTCCATAGGATATCCCCCACGCCATACACACTCTGATGTCAGAACTCCTCACATCATAATGCGTGCCAAAGAGAAGCCCTATTTATTACCTAAAAGGAGGAAAGTAAGAGGGTGAGCTAAAAGTCCAGTAAGGAAGTACAAACAACATACAAGGAAAAATACAATAACAACATAATCACATCGTAAGACTCATACAACATCATATTCATACATCATCATAAATCATACTTAAACGTCATCATCATACATCATTCATAAACGTCATCATATTCATGTTAGGAAAACTTATACAAGATCTTTATTTATTTTCATGTAGATCTAATATTAAACAAATTAATATGAGATAACCAAAAAAATGTTTCTAAAATTGAATTCAAAGAGAAATAATGATAAGAATACTTACATTATACGCAGCAGAATGAATGAGTCATTCCTTTAGTTTCTCTAACGCTTGTATCATTTTTGCGTAGGGTATTACCAAGAAATTGAACCGTTCTTCAATTTTCTTCACAGTCTTCTAAAGTATCCTTGGAATCAACTAGAATAGAGTGGGAAATTCTCAACACATGAGACAGATACAGAGAGAAGAAGAGAAAAGAACAAAGAGGCTTAGAAAATGACTTGTGTTAAGAGAGAATCTAAAAACTATGAGAAACTTGTGTTTTTGCTTCTGAACATATGATTCCGTCTCTCACTTACAACTCCTTTTGTAGACTCAATTAGGTCATTTAATTTAATTAAAAAATCAATAAAATAATAGCCAATTAATATCCCTAGGTCGAAATTATCATGGGCTTTAGGCCCGTGAAATTTCTCATTTGATTATAAGCCCATGGGAATTAAAATCAAGGCATGTATTATTTCTATTAATTTAATTAATTAAATAATTATTTAAATCCTTTATCAAATTAATTATTTATAATTTGAACCTTGATTTAAACTTATTTATTAATTTAGATACCAATTTATCTTAATTAATAAATATGCCCTAATTTATCTTTTCTTCTCAAAATTACATAACTATGTGAAACTATCCAAAATTGACCTGCTCAACTTTGATAATTCTAATTGATAATTATATCAATTAATTGAGACTATCTAGATGATTTTATCCAAGGTACATTGGGGACCATGGGCCTATGAAATCAAACTCCAATAAGATATCATAAATCTAACAAATAAATTTACTAACTTATTAATTCATCGTGACTCTATTAAAGACTCGAAATTGCACTCTTGAATTCATAGAACGCTCTATAACAAATTTAGATACGCTATTAATTATCCATTGTTACAACCATAATTGTCATTCAATCCTCTATAGACGGTCTACAATGAGATGGGACTAAAATACCGTTTTACCCCTCATTGTATTTTATCCTTAAAATACTTAGTTCCTTGTAAATAATATTTCAGTAAACTAATTTAATTACTGAAATGAGATCTCTATCATTTAACACCTTGAACCAAACTAAAAGGAAACCATCGTTTCACTTCTTCATCAGAAGCAATAAATGTTCATATCTATGGTTTACACCCCTACTCAATTATACGACCGAGTTCCCAAGATGTAAGTATGGACTAGTTCGTAGGGTAAGCTGGTAACGAACATGTAACGCCCTAACTCCAAGGACCATTACGGTGTGCCTTGTAAATAGTGCTAAACTCGCTAATCGAGTCATTTGGCCAAAATCGTGTAACTAAGTATGATTAGCGATTTAGGGATTAAAAACTTTGGATATGATGTAACGTTTCATTAGAACGTTTAATATATATATTGGGATCCCAAAATTATAATTTCAGAGTCTACTACAAGAAAATATTTACAACAGGCCGTTCTAAGCGGCAAAACAGGGTTTAACCCTAGTTCCTTCTGAACCTCGGCCGTGGTGGACGAGCAGCTGCATATGTACACCTCATCACCTAAGCTCTCCAACTCAAGGATGGTCCAGCTTTCTTTTGCCTTTACCTGCACCACATAGCACCCGTGAGCCGAAGCTCAGCAAGAAAACTTAATATGCTCATGAACAGTTATAACATGTCATCGGATCATAAGGCACACGCCCTACTCCAACAGGCAACAGATCCACATAATGTTGAGTATAACACATCAACTAATGATCATAATAATCATCCAGGACTCTTAGCCCCAATAAATAGGTGACAGTCGCAACAGTCACAAAAGTGGGTACAGCCCCCTCTAGCCATGTGACGATAGGGTCACTCGGGCTTAATTGATAAGTGAACCTTTCAAAAGTTTGAACAGGATAGGTGTATGGTGAATAGTCACCAACATAACCTTCCTCATGACCTTAGAGTCATAACCTTGGAACAGCGTTCCCTAGCCATGTGACAAACAGTCATCGGGCCATATGCCCTGGCTCTGAATAATTAGTCTCAGACTAGCCAAGCGCTTATAAGTTCATCGACCTTAGGGTCGGTCCAGTGTTAATACCCCATATGAGTCATTCTTCTAATATCGATTAGATCTAATCTTCATTTGGCTCGACGTTCATGACGCTATGCCATTTCTGACTCTTAGGTCAGTAAATCACGACCAATGTTCAAACCATTGTGAACTTGCCTAGTAAATCACAGCTTCACAGATGGATCTAACACAATTGCCGATTCTGGCTAATAAGTCAGTGCCACACACAAGTAAGTCATGCCACCAAACATATATCACATATCCAATATCCATAACAAGGTATTCATCATGCTTACCTAGCAGGTACTAGTACAATTAGGACTATGCACGATCACAGAGGCTCAAGCTCTGAACAACATCATACTCAATATGTAAAGCATGTCCTAATCACATGTTTCTTGTGCATCATATGCATTATATTTAACAATCCAACATGCACAAATAATAGCCATGCATGTCACATATAAATATCCAACATGCATCAAGTGCAACTATGCATGTCATATATACACAGGGTGTAGTTTTCTTACCTCAGATTCGAGCTAGAACCAATATAAGAACGACCATTGAGAACGATCAACCTTTAAGCCCCTTAGCGGTCACCTAATCATAACCAAATATAAAACCTCATCAAAATGAGTAATTAAATACTTCCAAACCCAACCCAAGACTCCGGAACATCGAATCCCACTCAACTAAGTAGTAGGATCGATCCTAGGCCCTTAGAGTTAGGTTTCCATCACAAAAACCACTTTTGGGCAATTTTTCTCTTAAGGGCCGCGGCCCTACATGGACCATGCCACGGTCCGCCCCCCTGGCAGAGCCTCCTCCATCTTCTTCAAGCTAGGGCCGCGGCGCCCAAGAACAGGGCCGCAACCCAACTTCGCACCAACCACTTTTCTTCGTTTTTCCACTTTTAAAACCTTCCAAAAACCCATCCAAACATCTCCAAATCATCAAATCAAAGTTCCCAAACTTCCCAATGGTCCAAAACCACCAAAACCTGAAGCTCAAACCAACCAAAAACTCAACAATTCACACAGTCCAATTCTAAGCTTAAAAACTTTAAAAACTCAAAACTTCAAACTTAGATTACCTTTTATTGGGTTGTTTTCCGTCAAATCCTTCGGTTAAGAAGCTTCTAATATTTCCTAGGATCGCTATGCCTCGACCCTCGCTTGATTCCGACTTCTAGAACTCAAGATTCCTTTAAGAAAGCTTCGAACGGTAAAATAGGCTATCGGGAAGGAAGAGAGATATTTTCTAACGTACGTTCTTATCTGACAAGCTACTTCAAGTTTAAGTAACCTCAAATAAATCCTAAGGCTCGGGGTCCCGAAAACACCCCCGGGGACATTATAGTCAAAACTTTAAGAATTCTATCCTGATCCCAAATACTCCAAATTTATCTTCAAATAAACATTTCTATTACCCCAAAATTGACCCCGTTATGACAAAACCGCTAACTCATAATCTAGGATCGTCTCATGCCGAATAGCTCGAATATATCTCCATAATAATAAAATCTCATTCACAAATTACGATATGCACCCAATTTACAAATATGCCCTCAACAGGCCAAATTACCAAAATACCCTTATGATTATAAATACACCCATATGCATGCATTTTATCATCATATAATAATATAATTCACACTAACATGCATATAGTCATTTAATAACATAATAAATCAATTATGGCCCTCCCGGCCTCCTAATCAAGGTCCTAAACCTTATTAGGAAATTTGGGGCATTACAGAACAAGTCAAAGAACTCAAATAATACAATCAGTTAGAATACTGACCACTCAGAATTGAGATTGAATTGACCTATGGTCAAGTCTATGATATGACTAGAATAGATAATACCGGTTTGTTTACTTATCCTATCAACTGTCAATATCGATCCAGTCCGATGTAACAAATACATCCGATCTTTTCTACTTTGCTAATGTTCTGGAAAGAACACAACATTGTAATCTGTAAGTAGAACATATCGTAGATTGGCAAGTCAGTGTAAATCCTGTGCATTGACTAATCTTAGGACTAACTTATTTTTGAACATATAATCATATTTATATTCCACTATGATTACGTCACTATAATTACGATTAGCTATATGCTCGGGATTTAAAAGAAGTTTACATTAAACAAATAATCATGAAAATAAAATATGTGAGCAAAGTGATTGACTAAGTCAAAAAATTATTTCGATTTTTTTATTGATAATAAATGAGATTACAAATAAATTGGGTTTTAATTAAGGCATAAAACCACAACAATTCACACATCATTAACATATTCAATCATCATCATCATCATCATATTCAAACATCATTCATATTCAAACATCATTCATCACATCCTTGTGAACATGGCCCCCTCTCTTGTCCATGTCACATCTTGAGGTAAACAGGAGGCCCTGGTCCTTGAATAACCTCAACGCGTCCGCCCTATGAGTTACGTCATACCTTAGTAACCCGGGTTACGTCTTATATCCTTAGTAACTCATTTGTTGTGTCGCGTTCAACACACTAACAACCATTTGCTTTTTCATACAGCATACAAAACACATGCAATCCAGTCATATCAACACAAGGAAATACATGATTCATCATATCATCTCAAAATAGCATGTCATACTTCATATCACATAGTGCATCATCATACATAACATATCTTTATCCTCATACAAACCAACCAAACCGTTTCATAACATAAATATAAAGATTATATCTAACTTCCTAACCTCAAGTCCGAGCAAAGCAAAATTGAGACACACTTTATGAGCCTATAATCATAATCAAATAGTTTTCTTTAGCATCCCATGAGATTTCTCATGCCCAAAACATGTACCCCATGTGTGTATGGGCCATGCTACATAGTGCATACTATAGATAATTTCTTAACATGCACATTTTTCACATAGAATCACGAAAGAATAATGTCAATTCTACCTATTATCCATGCATGGTTACCAAGTAAAAATTATATATTTGAATAATAGGCATATATTTGAACGTAAAAGTACATTTGCATGCGACATGCATATGTGGGAGTGTTGTTAAAAAGTGACATTAAAAACGATAATTTCTACACGCTTATTTCTAACTTTTTCAAGTAAAAATTTAGCAACATGTTTCCTCACCATAATTTATTTCTTTAAATCCCTAAGTTGGATTTAACCACTAAAATTATTTATTTAACCTTCTTCTTAGTTTTTCATAAAATAATAATTCCATTTGTTATTTTAAATTGCATAGAAAAATAACAAAACTTGAAATTATTTAGAAGTACTTATAGATTTCATGTTTCCTTTAGAAAAATAACATTTTCTTTTAAATTAACAAAATGTGGTGTGAGAAAATATTTATTTTAAATGTGGGAAAAATATATTTTCACTTGTATTATTTAAGACTTAATTTATGTATAGTGTAAATCCATATATGTTGAACAAAATAATTATTTTTAACATATTAATCTAAACTTCTAGTAACTATTTATTTTGTTTAAAAGTCACATGTGAATTTAAACCCAACATTTTCTTATTAAAAAAAACCGCACTTGTTAAAAATGTGAAAATTCATGGTTACCTTTCAAAATATCATTTTAATATATACATAGTTTACGGTATTAACTTATTTCAATAAACACACATTATTTCTCTCATTCAAAAGACATTTCTCATTTTTACCCAAAACATCCAGCAACAAAATAATCACTCAAAAATCATAAACTTAGAATTAAAATTTATATTTCCATCATAAAATATATAAAAAAAAAACTGTAGGTATTAATTTGAGTAAAAATATCATTTTATTGTGAAATAAAATACCCTTTTAATTACATAAAATCAACATATCATTTGGAACATTACTTATGCATACAAATCATTATTTCGCCAAACTTATTCACCAACTAAACACAAAATCAGCAATCATATTTAATCATGGAATTCATCTTTACATCATGCTTCTCAAAGCTCATACTATATCCTTCATGGATCATCAAATTAACATTTATAAACATTACAAGAAATACTCCCTTTAGCTGCGATGAAAAGTCGCCACTAATAACGACATTATTAGCGGCGATAAAGCGTGGTCGCCACTAATATCATTCAGAATATTTTTTTGACTAGAAAAAAGTATGTCGCCACTAATAAAGTCAAAATACCCTGAAAAGAAGGGGGAAATTTCCCAACAAGTTAAAATATAAGGAAATTAGCCGCACCACTTGTCGCCACTAATGGTCACCACATTGATAAAAAAATTATCAGTGACGACTATTAGCGGCGACATGTGTCGCCGCTAATAGTCCCCATTGATAATTTTCCACACTTCGGGCCCAGGAAGGTTACAACCCTAAAATACAAATACTTTTCCATTTTTCTCCATTTCCAGCCGCCATACCATCTATCTCTCTACTCTCTGTCGTTCCATCTCTCTCTATGCTCTCTCTTCTCGCCACCAGTGGAGGCAGGCGGACTCTCGACAGGTGGACTCTCGGCAGGCGAAGGGCTGACGGTAAGCGGAGGCATTGGGTCGGCAAGCACGCTACTCACGATAGGCTGAGGCTTTCTCGATCGTGGTTCTCGGTAGGCACTCGGCTCACGGAAGGCAAAGGGCTCACGGCATGTAGAGGCGGCAGGTGGAGGCAACAGGCAGCCTCATTCTCCAACCAATCACTATGAGTATCTTTCTTCCCTTTTATATATATATATTTATATTTATATATATTATATATATATTCTATTAAATTTGTATATATTCAGTATATATATATTTATTAATTATATATATAATATAAAAATACATATATTTTATTCATATATATACATATATGTATATATTTATTAATTTTTTACAGTAGGAAAATTGAATCTGATTAGGTTGAATGTTTGATATTTTGATGGAATATATGCTTACAAATTTTATGTGTGTGACCGTGTGTGTATGTGTATGTGTGTGTTAATTTTTATATATATATATATATGTATGTGTGTATATATAACTATATAGATATACATGTGTGGGTGTGTGTGGTGTATATGTATATGTGTGTGAGGTGTATAAAAATTATAATTATAAATTATAAAAAAAATTATTTATAATTATAATTTAGCAAATTACAAAAAATTACATATTGAAATTAAATAAAAAAATTAATAGAATTTTTATATGTGTTATTTTTTTTTTTTTTACTAACTTTCTTTTCTATTTAGGAGAAAATAAATTGGTGAAATTCTTGGAACCTTTTCTTTTGGAGCATTTTATTAATTGATATGTGTCTCTTATTTCTTGCTTTATTATTATTATTATTTACTATTGTTAGATGAGTTTGAATATCCTAAATATTCATCCATAGTGAAGTAGGTTCTGTGAAACTTTTGTGTCCTACGGAGATATAAGGAAGAGACTTATAGTGTGTTGTTTGAATTATTTTTTTTAACTGAATACAAATGGCTAGGTCGTTGGTATAGGGGAGATGTTGCCTAATTTTTTATAGATTTATAGGGTCGAGGGTCGGGATAGGATCTTTATAGGGTCAGGATAGAGTTCATAGGGTCGGGATAGGGTCGGGGGTCGGAGGTCGGGATAAGGTTTTTATAGGGTCGGGATATGGTTCATGGGGTCAGGATAATGTCGAGGGTTGGGATAGGATCTTTATTGTGTCGGGGGTCGGGATAGGGTTAGGGGTCGGGATAGGTCTTTATAGGGTCGGGGGTCGGGATAGGGTCTTTATAGGGTCGGGAGTCGAGAGTCAAGATAGGTATTTATAAGGTCGGGAAAGGGTTCATAGGGTCGGGGGTGGGGTTAGGGTTTTATAGGGTCGGGATATGGTCTTTATAGGGTCGGGATATTGTTCATAGGGTCGGGATATGGTCATAGGGTTGGGATAATGTCGGGTGTCGAGATAGGGTCAGGATTCGGGATAGGGTCGGGGGTTGGGATAAGGTTTTTATAGGGTCGGGATATGATCTTTATAGGGTCAGGATATGCTTCATAGGGTTGGGATAATGTCGGGGGTCGGGATAGGATCTTTATCGTGTCAGGGGTCGGGATAGGGTCAGGGGTCAGAGGTCGGGATAGGTCTTTATAGGGTCGAGATAAGGTCGGTGGTCGGGATAGGGTCTTTATAGGGCCAGAGGTCGAGATAGGCCTTTATAGGGTCAGGATAAGGTTCATAGGGTCGGGGGTCGGGGGTCGGGGGTCGGGGTAAGGTTTTTATAGGGTCGGGATATGGTTCATAGGGTCAGGGGTCGGGATAGGCCTTGATAGGGTCAGGATATGGTTCATAGGGTCAGGATAATGTTAGGGGTCGGGATAGGATCTTTATCGTGTCGGGGGTTGGGATAGGGTCAGGATATGGTCAGGGGTCGTGATAGGTCTTTATAGGGTCGAGATAGGGTCTTTATAGGGCCGGGGGCAGGATAGATCTTTATAAGACCAAGATATGGTCTTTATAGGATCGATATAGGGTTCAAAAGGTTGGGATAGAGTTGGGGGTCATGGTAAGGTATTTATAGGGTCGAGATATGGTTTTTATAGGGCCGGGATATGGTTTTTATAGGGTCGGGATATGGTTCATAGGGTCAGGATAAGGTTGGGGGTCGGAATATGGTTCATAGGGTCGAGATAGGGTTGGGGGTTGGGATAGGTCTTTATAGGGTCGGGATATGGTTCATAGGGTCAGGATAATATTAGTGGTCGGGATAGGATCTTTGTCATGTCGGGGGTCGGGATAGGGTCATGATAGGGTCGGGATAAGGTCAGGGGTCGGGATAGGTCCTTATAGGTTCGGGATATGGTCTTTATAGGGTCTGGATAGGGTTCATAGGGTCAAGATAATGTCGGGGGTCAGGATAGGTTATGATTGTTATTATTTCTAATAACAAAAAAATTGTTATTATTTATAATAACGAAAAGTCATTGACATAGACCTAGTGGATGCCTTGGGGATAGTAATCCGAGTCAATGTATTCATCTAGTATTCCTCATTTTTTTCAAGATATTTCTTCAAATATCTTGAAAAAGTTGGGAGTACTAGATGCCTTATTTTATTTCATTTTAACTTTTTCTTTTTATAAAAGAAAATAAAATTGATAAACATGCTCACCAACCAACTCAACTAATTGACTTAATTAATATTTTGAAATTGTATGTTCTTATATTTACCATAGATGGAGATTGATAAGAGTTGGACGGAATTGAGAAATCATGCATGTAATGCTTATTGGATTGGTCTCCAAAATTTCATGAATATGGCACCACAACACAAAGATTGTGACGGGAGAATAAGATGTCCACGTGTCAGATGCATGGAATCTTAGACTGCAAATTTTGGATGTCGTTCAAGCACATATATTTGATCGGGGTTTCCAACATAGTTATGAACAATGGATTTACCATGGGGAAGTTGAGGAAGATGTTGATGATGAAGGAGTGGATGAGAATGAGCCCGTAGATGAGATGCGAGATGTCATTGACGATTTCCTTTTACTGAACAATGTTGAAGAAGCTAACAGTGGAATGGGTCAGTACTATGATGAGTTATTCAATGAGATTGAAGCTGAGTTGTATCCGGGTTGTGATTGGATATCATCGCTGAACTTTTAGCTAAGTTGATGCACTTGAAAGTGAGGGGGAAGATACCGAACAACACATTTGATGAATTGTTTAAATTATTAAAGTTTGCATTTCCTAAGAAAAACAAAATTCCAACATCCCACTATGAGGCTAAAAAAAATTGAGTAAATTAGTGTAGATATGATTGCTGATTATTTTTTAATGAGCTTGCATCTAAAGATTCATGTCTGGTGTGCGGGAGTAGCAAGTGGATAAATGAGAATAATAAAGGGAAAATGTTCTGCATAAGGTGATGCGTTATTTTCCATTGATTCCCCAATTAAAAAGATTGTGTAGTTCAAGGCATACAGTGGAAGAGATGCTATGGCATTATACTGGGAGATCAAAAGAAGAGGGAATGATGCGTCATTCTGTTGATGGGTTACCATGGAAGGATATTGATGCCAGACATCCTGATTTTGCAAGAGATCCTAGAAATTTTCATCTGGGCTTGGTTACCGATGGGTTTAATCCATTTGGCAATATGAGTTTATCGTACAACATTTGACCTGCTGTCTTGACGAACTATAATCTGCCACCTTGGCTTTGTATGAAGGACCATTATTTCATGCTAACTCTTTTTATTCCTGGGCCAAAATCACCAAGTAAGGACATGGATGTACTTTTGAGGTTGAAAGAGCTTTGGATTAACGGGGTGGAAACTAAGGATGGTAGAAACAACAACATGTTCAAGATTCGTGCGACCCTTTTGTGAATGGTGAATGATTTTCCTTCTCGAAGTAGTTTTTCTGGATGGAGTGATCAGGGTTACAAGGCTTGTCCTACATGCAACGAAGACACATCCTCTATCCGATTGATTGGTAAGACATCTTATGTTGGTCATAGACGATTCTTGACTAGTAATCATCGGTGGAGAAAGGATACTCAATTCGACGGAAAAGTTGAGAGAAGACGTCCTCCAAGAAAGTTTACTTGTCAGGATATCTTAGATCAAGTTAATGCTCTACCACCTCAAGTCCCGGGGAAAAATGAGAGGTTTGGAGGTTTGAAACGAAAAGAGGTGCGAAGGATAGTAAGTGTAGGAAAAAAAGCATCTTTTATGAACTTGACTACTGGAGCACGAATGAGTTCAAACACAACATAGATGTTATGCATGTTGTGAAAAATGTGTGTGACAGTGTCCTTCATACTATCTTGGATAATGATAGGTCCAAAGACACTACAAATGAAAGACATGATCTGAAGAATATGGGAGTTAAAGACGCATTGTGCATATATGAAGATCAGAATAAAAAGTTAATGAAACCACATGCTCCTTACTTGTTGACCCCTGAAGATAGGCGAGAATTTCTTCAATTTCTAAAAGTTGTTAAACTGCCAGATGGATTTTGTTCGAAATTGAAGAAGAAAGTTACTCATAATGACTCAAATATAATTGGGTTGAAGTCACACAACTGTCATGTGATAATGCAACGATTACTTCCAGTGGGTAACCATAAGTTTCTTCTAGAATCTATATCAGGCACTATAATGGAACTATGCAATTTCTTCAGACAATTATGTTCTCGAACCTTGAATGTAAATGATATGGAGAAAGCTCAAAGGGAGGTCATTCACATCTTATGCAAAATGGAGTTGATTTTTCCTCCAGCTTTTTTTGACATAATGATACATTTGGTCTTGCATTTTCCAGAAGAGGCTTTACTGGGTGGCCGGTATTTATGAGATGGATGTATCCTTTTGAAAGATACATGAAGAAATTAAAAAACTACGTTAGGAATAAAGCTCTTCTTGAAGGGTCCATAGCTGAAGGATATGTGACAGATAAGGCTTTAACATTTTGTTCCATGTATTTCAAAGGCATGGAAACAAAATTTAATCGTCCGGATCGAAATGGGGATATAGTTTATGTTCCACACCACCTATCAGTGTTTCAATCTCATTGTCATCCATTGAGTAAGGGATTTCAAGTGCCTCTTGATGAAAAGACTCAGAATATAGCTGAGTGGTTCATACTAGAGAATTCTTTTGAAATTGAACTCCACATGGAGTAGATTAATTTAATTATCTCTTTTTTTATTATGTTTTTAATGTAACATCTTTGAACTGTAACATTATGTTAATCGACAACAAAAACCTTCATGAAATCAAACAGAGGGATCCATTGGGCGATCATAACCTTTTGCACAAAAAAGAGTTTCGTTCCTGGTTTCACGAGAAGGTAATTTATACCTACGACATTCTTTGTTGTTAGATTGAAATATAAGTTTCTTATTATAATATGTTTTGGTATATTTAGATATATGACTTGCACCAACTTGGTTCATTAGAGAATGGGGATGAGTTGCTAGTTGTGGCATTTGGGTCTGATCTTTTGGCATACTCCTATCAAGCATGTTGTTGACCTGTGAAATTGGCCAACGGTCGTATGTACAGTATACAACACCTTTTGAACGAAATAAATATAATAAACGACAGAGTACAAATATCTTAAACAAACACCAGAAATTTTATTACTGTTCCGATGAACAGTAATAACCTAATCCACTTAGATTTTAGTATTGAATCATTAAACAATTACACTGAGGAACAAAAGTATTCACTTATTTCTAATTTTCCCATAATTTCTCCCCTAAATGTTCTTCAGGTCTCAAAACTTCCAAAAAAGTGATCTCCCTTGAAATGAAGCCCTCAGTCCTTTGTTTATAGTACCCAGGGGATGTTACATGATCAGTAATACAGGGATTGTTATTTGGTACATGATTATCAGGTAGTGGAGATACGTGTCCACCTCCCCATGATTATGAGATTGTGGGTTTCTCGTTGTTTCTCTAGATCGTGGTAGATAATGCACGGTTGAAACCTCAGGGAAAATAAGTATTTTTTGGTCTATGAGACATAGGTGCTAGCCCCAATGACCCTCTGGGTGCTAGTCCCATTAATCCTCTGGGTCCTAGACCTATGATCTTCTGGGAACTGGACCTGTGATCTTCTGGATGCTAGACCTGTTTGATCTCAGTTTGACCGAGTGCGGATATTTCTCAATGAAGCGTACTAGGGAGTTTAGGCCGACCACCCTATGAAGAATAGGGTAGGCTGACCACCCAGATGGTTCTTGAGCATGTCATGCCGACCACCCCTAGGGGCTCTTGGGCATACTGGGTCGACCACCCTTAAGGGTTAGGGTCAGGCAGACCACCCCCAGGGGGTTCTTGGGTATGCTTAGGCTGACCACCCCCCGGGGGGGGGGGGGGGGGGGGTTCTAGGGCATGCTTAGGCCAACCACCCCTAGGGGTTTAGGCCTGGTCAACTTCCCTATAGGTTCTGGACCTATCTTTTTTGCTCGTTGGTCTTTCCTCAATACTTCATCGTTTTTCCCTGATTTGTGATGCCACATGCCTCTTTCTCATTTTCCACGTGATCCCTGAATTTTTTAGGGATAACATTTGCACCCAAGTTTATTGTAATGTGTTCAACATTACGGTAAACTTGATCTTGGCTCGAGAAACATATCATAGCAGTACTTTACTAGCAAAGTCCCTCGGGACATTACGTAGTACTTTTATCGACTATCGATAATTTGCTCGACATGAATTTCTCAAGGATAATTGGTAATTCCTAAAAATACATAGGTTTTTCAAGGCAAATTAATTTCCTAAAAATCCAGTATATTTTTCAAGGAAATTTGAAATCCTAAAAATATAATATACTTTTCAAGGAGTTTTGACGATCTAAAACTATAATATATTTTCAAAGGATATTCATTCCTACAAATACAAAATATTTTTCAAGGAATTTTAATTCCTTGATCCTAAAAATATAAGATATTTTTCAAGGAATTTGAATTCCTAAAAATATAAATAGTTTTCAAGGAATTTTAAATTCCTAAAATGTAGATATTTTTCAAGGAATTTGAAATTTTAATCATACCATATATATTTCAAGGAAATTTGTATTCCAAAAAATATATTGTCAACCTGAGAGGCTATAACTAGGGCCTCACTTCTCACTTCCTTGCTCTATACGCCTCACCCATAGGAGTCTCCAAGCCTGATTTCTCCAATCCTTCATCAAACTCAGATCTTTGGTACGTACTTTCTCCTAATCCTTACACCATTTAATATAAATGTGCTTAGATTTAGAGGAAATACTTTGAATCTTTGAGGAATTTTGTCTGAATATTCTTGTTTTGTTTTATTTTGATCCAAAATAATTGACTTATTTGAATCAAGTTACAATTTCTCTGTGAAATTCCTTAGCCTTGGCGATTTCCAGGGTTACAAACCCTAACACATGCGATTTCAGGGATGTAAAACCCTAGGCTGACCGCCTCTTTGAGATCCATTAGCCTGCGATTTCTAGGGTTTCAAACCCTTGCATAGGAGATTTCTAAGGATGTCTATTCCCTCATGGTCCAGCCACCCCTAGGGCTTCAATATTGCCAAGTACGTCCAGGGTTTCTTTTCCCTTGCCTTATGCGATTTCCAGGTCTAGGATTAGGGTTAGGGCCGACCACCCCTAGAGTTTCCAATCATGGGCCGAGTACCTCTAGGGCTTCCCTTTCCTTTCTTTATGCGATTTCCAGGTCTAGAATTAGGGTTAGGGCACACCACCCCTTTGAGATTCAATCACGGGCCACGCAGTGCTTACCTCCTGGGCCGACCACCACACCCTTGGGCGGCTTCCAGGGGTCCAGGGTGGTCGGCCCAATCATAAGCCGACCACCTGGGACCCTAAAAAATAATTTTTTTCTCTTCTCAACTGATCTCTTTGGGGTTTTCCTTGTACAGTACAAAATATTGGAGACTTGAACTTTAGTTGGCATTTTTCTGAGGTTTGCATCCCTGGAATGGTCGGCCTAAGGTGGCAGGCCGACTACCTATGCCCCATCTTTCATGCTTTGTATCTTATGGATACAGGGTGGTCGACCCAGGTTTAGTCTCACTAGGGCGACCCCCTATATAGACTTTTTCTCCTTAGTTCATGGGTATGCCCCCTGCTATTGGCTTCAGTATGTTCACTTACTAACTTTACTCTTTATTTTTGTTTTATTGCAGATGTCCAGCTCCTCTTCACCATACAAGTCAGTAAGTGAGCGCACTCCCCAGGAGTTCTTGGAAAGGGTGAAAAGGATTCTCCCTCGCTCCGCTTTATATTTGTTAAGTGAGGAAGACTTCTTGAAAATGTATAGTCCAATGGCGAGATTAAAACAGACAACTTGGCAACCTTCCGAAGATGATCCTCATATTTCCAAGCACATCACTCAAGGCTCTTCGTCGGGCTCTTCTTAGATCTCTTCTCAGCACAATACGCCTCGCGGATCTCAAGGCACATCTCAGCGAAGTCATTCTTCTCAGTGGAATATGTCTGGTCAACGAGACCCATTACAACGCCCTTCGCATCAGGATACTAGTCAGGTTCCCCATCACTCTTCTTCTCAGCGAGAACATACCGAGGGCTCTCATCGCCATGCTACTCATCATCAGGAGCATTATATTCACAGGTTCCAGCCTAAGGTGGTTCACCCTCCTTCCAAGAGTAAGACAGTCTCGCCAGCTGCGCAGCAAAAGAAGAGACAGCAAAAGGAGTTCCATTCATCAGATTCTGGGGCCACCTTGGCCAGTGAGATCATATGGAAACCTCTTGAGAAGCCTCGCCCTGCTGATTATGAGGATGTGTGGTTCAAGGGGGCTGCCTCTGACATGACTGAAGAGAAGGTAAAGAACTTAAGGAAGACCTTTGACCTCTCTAGCATGTCTATTACTATCCCTAGTCTAGATGACAGAGCCGAGGACCCCCCCTCTAGGTATGTGCACTTGAACACGTTCTGCCATCAAGTATGGCGCCCTACTTCCTCTTCATCCATACTTCTGTAGTGTTGTAGACTATTTTGGTATTATTCCTTCTCAACTGGCTCCTAATGCGATCTTGCTTTTATCTGCGTTGTACATTATCTATCACCGCAGAAAATGGGCTGCTCCAGTGCCTCACAAGATCCACTACTTGTTTGACCTGAAGATGGACCCTTCTCAGTGCAACTCGGGGTATTTCCACTTCCACCATTATATGAGCGAGGGTACCAACACCTTCTTGGAAGAGATCTTTGGAAATAGCAAGGCATTTAGATATGCCGACAACTATTTCTTTACTAAGGACGCAGAGGCCAACTACTCCAAGTTTAAGCATGTTGGGCCTTTTTATAGACTGCTCCCGACCCAGGCTATGACAGATAGGGCCGAGGCATTGATTTCCATGACTCATGAGGAGAAGAATGTCAAGACCCTCGTTACTTCAGAGAGCCTTAGGAAGGTGGGGCTGTTTCCTCCAACTAAAGCCGATGTTCTGGATGACGATGGTCCCGAGCTCGTGACCGCCATAGACTCCCCGAGATCCATTCATGTCAAGGAAGTACCCTCTTCGCCTGTGCTAGTTGGGTGATGAGGTGGGTGCATCTGTCGCGTACTCATCGCTTGCTTCAGAGGACTTTGATGAGACTGCGTTCGCACCCGAATCTCATTTAGAAGGTTTGACACTTTATCACCTTTATTTTATGTTTCATCAGTGCTTAATATTCTTCTAACATTTGATATTCTTTTGCAAGCACAGACATGTTTGGTTTTGTTCATACCTAGCAGAGGTCGACTCCAACTTAGGATAGTTCTTCTATTCGAGTGTCAAAAAAGACCAGGGTTGAGGCTGAGTTGGTAATGGAGGAGAGGTAGAGCCATCTCTGTCCTGTCTGACTCCGTCTCACTTTTTCGACATCTAGTCCTGTCGCAGAGGTAGAGCCATCTCTGTCTACACTAGTTCTTCCTATTTCCATTGATGCAGGTGCTTCTTGTTCTACGCCTGCTCCCTTATCTGAGCCACACTAATCTGCTATATGGAACTTAGGTTCCCTCATGGTCCGAGCGTCTCATCTGGAGTAGACGACAATAAATTTTAATGGGATTAAGAATGAGGGCTTGAGCACCATTCTAACGAAGTCACTCCTCGACATTCAGAGTGTGAGTCTTTTATAGTTCTCTTCTTGTCTTTTGTGTGCTGACCTTTATCTAACACTTATATGTTTTTTGTAGGCATTGATGCTGGTCTCTCATGTCCGTGACAGGTCTGTGGAGTATACCTCTACGCTCTCCAACCTTCGTTCTGAGCTTGAAGCTATCCGCCAAGAAGTGTTGGACCTTAGGTGCATTCTCGACTCTAGGGATGCTGACATAGCTTCGAAGGATGAAGAGATTAACACCCTTCGCAATACTGTGGAGCTCAAACAACAAGAAGTGACCGAGTTGACTCTTAGGATAATCCAGATGGAGGGAAAAATTGCCAATCAGCTCCAATTGTCCAAAGATGAGAAAGAGAAGATGATTGCTGACATGGACCAATTACGGAAGGATGTTCTTGTCGAGAAGGAGCAAGAGGTCAAAGTTGCCCGGGACAAGACTCGAGAGGAGTATTCAGAGATAACTTTTTCTTGCTTCTACTTGATCTAGAAGTCCAACAAAGATCTGAACTTGGATTTCCTTCCCAAGAAGACACTGGCAAAAGAGATTAGGAAGTGTCTGCCTCATGAGGCTACTGAGGCTCAGGGTGGTCTTTTAGATGATACTCCTTGCCCTAGTTAGTCTTCTCTTCGTCTTTTATTCTATCTTTCCTCTCATGCCATTGGTTGAGCACCTTGTACTTGACAATTTTTACATATGACATTTTATGCCTTTATGCTTTTCTATTATGATTACTCAGTGTATTGATTGAATTTCTTTATTTCCAATGCTTACTAAGTATATCAACTCACAACCCTCATTGGTTCGGGTATCAGTATACTATGAACACATGTATTTCACATGCCATACAAACCTTACTCTTTTATGTTTTTCATGCTAACAACCATGGTAATGTGAGTAGTATGATACTTCACAAAGTACCATGAACAAAACAGGTCAGGTTCACCACCCCATGGGTGATAGGCCGACCACCCTATAAGGGACATGGCTAGGAGTCTCCTCACCAATGCTTTTTTTGTTTTTGTATTTTGCACTTTCGAAACATATGTCCTAGAAAAACTTGAGCTTGCTTAGTACTTAAGGTCACACCCTCATTTCTTGTGTATACCCCGATCGGTATGTACTATATCCCCCAAGTGATCATGGGTTTTAAAAGCCTTGGCCACTTGTTACTTGACCATGCCTTGCTTCGAGCGGACACATAGTACTATCCTTTTCATCCAATGATGCAAGCATCAAATGCTTGTCCCTCATTGGTAGTCAGGTGATGGTTTCATACTCAGTAGTCATGATACCTATACACAGATGCAGATTGTGTAGCAAGTTTCAATCACGATCTATGTAATCTCTCGTGTACTCGTTATAATGATTGTAGACAGAAGTTTCTAAGTTGGACCAACTGGATCTAGATGAACCCTTAAACCTAGACAGCTCTAATACCAAGTTTTAACGCCTTGGATAACCAAGACCGTTATACTGTGTGTTTATAATTGTGCAAGACTTGCTAATCAAGTCGTTTAGTTGAAAATGTGACCCAAAAGTCATAATTGAGCTAGGGTTAAAAGATTTTGGTCATAAAGAATAATTTTTCATTTAAATAAACGTTCTATGCGTGGGGTCCCAAAAAATAGGGTTTAAAGAAAAAATTTACAACTTTCAAAAGTTAAATACAAGCAAAGGCCAATCTAATGGCAAAATACACATTCTAGGTTTTCCTGTCCCCGTACTATCCCTCGGTCGTGGCGGTTGAGCAGCTGAGTATGTACATCCTGCCCCAGAGCTCTCCAACTCAGAGTTTATCTACCTTACCATTGCCTTTACCTGCACCACATAGCAACCATGAGCCAAGGCCCATCAAGAAAGCCATATAGCATAGCATAAATAATACAGACAAACAAATGATCCATAAGGCAGTTAACCAGGTATTCTGCATGTTATGACAGACACATAATCAGTGATGGAAATCAACGAATCACAAGCCATAAACATCAGACTAAAAATAGTAAGAATATCATAATCATCATACAATACTCAAGGTACCCTCTATTTAACCCACTGACTCCGACTCGCTTAGGCCGAGCTCAATGATTATTTAACTGACCTCAACTCTTAGTGGCTGATCCGCATCCTATGCCCAAATATCAGTCCCAGCACTCTTAGGCCGTTTATTTCATGCTCACATGGCATATCATAATCATACAACATTTGTATTCAAATATAGGGAAGCCTAGTCCCAACACAGCCACACAAAAGGGTGTAGTTTTCTTACCTTTAATTTCGAGCGGAGAAAGTGAAATGGTTCCGAGCATGATCCTTAGCAGTGAGCCTTGGTGATAACCTAGTCACAAGGGCCAATGGGTATCCATCAACTTCCAATCAAAATAGAATACCTAAGAGACAGAAACTAGCCTCTGGGACCACACTTTCTACAAAACCGGGTACTAGAAATTATCTCGAGTAGGTTTGAACCCCGAGTTCTACCAATCGTTGAAACAATTCTAAGGAAAAAATCCCCAGGTGGGTCGCAACTTGGCTTAGTGGTTCACGACTTGCCCCCAAGTCAGAGAGCAAGCACCCCAGTCAAAAGCGGAGGCGGGCTGCGACTTGGCCTAGTCAGTCCCGGCGCGTCCCCAAGTCAGAGGTATCTCCAGGCCAAAATGGCCACACGCGCCGCGGCGCCCCCAGGCTGGGTCTTAGTGTGCTCCTTTCGAACCTAGAAAATCTGGGTTTTCCTCCTCCTCCTCAGGCAAGAACACCCAATTGAACCCAGAATTTCCCTATCAATTCCCCCCAATTTAACACTAAACCAGCCACAAATTCATGAATTAATTACACATTTTTAATCATCAATACCTTGGCTACAATACAACCATCATTGTCTCAACTCCATCATAATCAAACACTCAAAAATTCTAGACTAAAACTGTAAAGCCCTACTACCCAGGGACCATTACGGTGTGCATTTAAATAGTGCTATACTCGCTAATCGATTCATTTGGCCATAATCGTGTAATTAAGTTTAGGGTTAAAATTTTTCGTTAAGATACATCGTTTCACTAAAATGTTTACCATATAAATTGGGATCCCAAAAATATAATTTACAGGTTAAATAAAACAAAAGATTTACAACAAGTCGACCTAAGCGGCAAAATAGGATTTAACCTTAGTTCCTCTTTAAACCCTCGGCCGTGGCGGTCGAGTAGCGGCATATGTCCACATCGTCACCTAAGCTCTCCAACTCAAGGATGGTCCACCTTTCTTTTGCCTTTACCTGCACCCGATAGCACCCGTGAGCTGAAGCACAGCAAGAAAACTCAATATGCTCATGAACAAGTAATAACATGTTACTAAATCATAAAAGGCATGCCTAGCAGTAATAACCCTACTCATGCATGCAAGTAGGTACAAATAAATATTTGTGAAGTCCTACGCTTTGAGTAGATGACTAATAAGTCTCTCGCTCTGACGTAGATGAGGAACAAGTCTCTCTGAGGTAGACAACTAATAAGTCTCTCTCTGAATAGAAAACTAATAATCCATACTCTGTTTGGATGACTAATAAGTCTATCTGTATAGATGACTGAGAAGTCTGTCCCTGTATAGATGACTGATAAGTCTATCTTTGTGTAGATGACTGATAAGTCTATCTCTGTATAGATGGCTGATAAGTCTATCTCTGAGGTCCCATACCCTCCTATCCATATGACATGTAGGTCACCATATCCTTTTGGCTCTGGCTCTAAATAACTAGCCTTTAGACTAGACAAGTGCTTTTATTTTCATCGAACTTAGGGTCGGTCAAGCATTTCATGCTTATGATGATAATGCTTCTGTCGATTACATCTAATCTTTTCGGCTTGCGTTAAACCCGCTAATGCTATTCTTGATTTATAATCCAATACCATACGACCAGTGCTCAGTACTACTGCCGAACTTGACTAATAAGTCACAGCTTCACAGTCAATACTGACACCATTGTCTATTCCTGACTCATAGGTCAGTTCCACTCACAAGTAAGCAATGCAACCAGACATATATCATATGTCAAATATCCAAATACAGGGCATTCAACATGATTACTCAACATTCACTAGCATAATTATGATCATGCACATTTACAGAGACTCAAGCTCTGATCAATCTCATATTCAATATTCATGTCATGCCCTAATCTCATGTGTCTCATGCATCACATATTGAGTGCAATTTTCTTAACTTTGGTCCAAGCACAGGTTGCCAATGAGCAACCCTCGAGCATGATCTTATTTCCAATCCCTTAGCGATAACTAGTCATAACCATATATGGTGTTTCAATGAGTTCAAGTTCCAATACCCAAATCCCGAGACCAAACCAGCACTCTCGGGACCTCCAATCCCACCAAATAGTGTTGTGGAATCATCCCCCGAGCCCTCGGCTCAAAACCCCAAAAAGTACCAAAAAACCCAATTCTGAAGACTGTGCAGCACTATAGCGCTACCTTTGGGTGCTACAGCGCTACAAGCATAATGAAAATCCCCCAAAACAGAGCACCTAGAGCTGTAGCGCTACCGCTCTAGCGCTACAGCGCCCAAACCAGAAATTATGGGTTTCAGCTTCATGTTCTTCGAGTTCTTCGAGCTTCAAAGCTCCAAATTCGACCCCACTCTATCGAAATCTCAAAATTAAAGTTCCCAAACATCCTAATCTCTCAAAACCAATAAAATCCAAGCTTCAATTCATCCAAAAACTCATCATAACATAAAATCCAATCCAATCTTAAAATCTTTAAAAATTAATAACTTAAAACTTGGATTACCTCCGATTAAGTTGTTTCCCAACTAAATCCTCCAGCTAATAAGCTTCTAATCTTCCCTAGAATTGCTATGCCTTCATCCTCGCTTGAATCCAAGTCCTAGAACTTAAGTTTCCTTCAAAAATGTGATCGGGTGTTGAAAAGGCAACGGAAGGAAGAGAGAACGTTCTTTTTATGATTCTAACAGGTTACTTCAAGCTTAAGTAGCCTCAAGAAAATCCTAATGCTCGGGGTCCCGAAAACGCACCCGGGGGTAAAATAGTCAAAATTCCCAGAATTTCCCCTTGATCTCACTAACTCCCAATTTATCATAAAATATTTATTCCCATTACCCAATATCCTGGTAATGTACTAAATATCCCTTGACTTACTCTGAGTCAAGTATAAATCCCGTTCTGACTTTTTCACTAGCTTACCTCCTAGGTTCATCTCGTGCTGAGTAACCCTAGCATAACAAAATAATAATGAAGCACCACACACATGCTACATATATGCCAAATATACTCGAAATGGCCAAAATATGAAAATCACCCAATTAAATAGAAATGGGTTCACATGCATATTTAATACAACTAAACATGCATATAATCATTTAATTGCACAATAAATCAATTATGGCCCTCCCGGCCTCCTAATAAAGGCCCTAAGCCTTATTATGAAATTTGGGTCATCACAAAAACTGCTCATGAACATAGAATTTACCTAAATCAACTCATCAAAACTCAAAGATTAAGACTAAAGCTCTTACCTCAAATCGGAGCTCAATTTCCTAGCTGAATCCCCAAGCTTCTAAGTTGAATTTCTGACCTCCAAGCCTTAGCTTAACCTTTCCTTCAATTTCCTCCTTCAAAGCACTTCAGCCCAAGCTAAGCTTATGCCCCTTTTGCTTCTTAGCTTCAAATTCCATCAAGGGAGACTGAGAGAGAGGAAGTACGTGAGAGATGAGAGAGGGCGAGCTGAGAGCTTTCCTTTAGCTTCTAGTCCTGTCTATTTTCCTAAGTTTGAATATATCCCCTTAAAGAAAACACCATTTTTCCCTCCCACAAAAAACTTAATCCTTTAATCAATCTAAAGGTATAATAGTCATTTGCTTCCAATCCCCACTAATTCCTCAAGTGTTCCTAACATTTATCAATTATTCTTGTCATCCAATTAATTACCAATTATTTATCCAATGTCTAATAATCCTCGATATATTTTCTAAATTCCCGAAAGTACCCCAAGGCTACCCCTGAGCCGGGTATAAATCCCCATCGTGACTATTTCGCCAATTCGCTCACTAGGACCGTCTCAAGCCATGTTCTGCATATATATCAACATAATAACGTGGTCTCAACAATTTATTACCTATAATCACATTTATTCCCTCAACATGCCAAAATTATAAACATGCCCTTATAAGCTAAACAGGGCCCACATGCATATTTAATACTCATAAACATGCATTTCACATATCCACATAATCATATAATCATGCATTTAATCATTAAATCACACATAAACAAATTATGCCCTCCCAACACGCTAATCAAGGCCCTTAAGCCTTATTAGTGATTTTGGCTCATTACACCCGAGCATGTCCTTGCTCATGGGTTCAACAAAGTAATCGATGTAAGTTTCTCTTCGTTATTTTATTTTAATCGAAGAACATTTCCTTCTATTTGAATTTGACAGCTTCATCTCTTCAATGCTCGTAGGGTCTTCTGACCGTGAATAATGGTTGGCACCGTGTCGAGGAGATCAACTTGAATTATGCTGAGGAGATCCAAACATGGGAGGCCAATGCCAAGGCATTGGAGGCCAAAGTCAAAGCATTTATGAGTAAAAAATATGCATGTGGGCCCTGTTTAGCTTATAAGGGCATGTTTATAATTTTGGCCCGTTGAGGGCATAAATGTGATTATAGGTAATAAATTGTTGAGACCAAATTATTATGTTGATATATTTGTAGAACATGGCTCGAGACGGTCCTAGTGAGTGGATTGCCGAAATAGTCACAGCGGGGATTTATACCCTGCTCAGGGGGAGCCTTGGGATATTTTTGGGAATTTAGAAAATATATCGGGGATTATTAGACATTGGATAAATAATTGGTAATTAATTGGATGACGAGATTAATTGATAAATGTTAGGAACGCTTGATGAATTAGTGGGGATTGGAAGCAAATGACTATTATACCTTGAGATTGATTAAAGGATTAAGCTTTTTGTGGAGAGCAAAATGGTGTTTTCTTTGAAGGGATATATTCAAACTTAAGAAAATAGAGAGGACTAGAAGCTAAAGGAAAGCTCTCAGCTCACCCTCTCTCATCTCTCACGTACTTCCTCTCTCTCAGTCTCCCTTGATGGAATTTGAAGCTAAGAAGCAAAAAGGGCATAAGCTTCGCTTGGGCTGAAGTGCTTTGATGGAGGAAATTGAAGGAAAGTTTGAGCTAAGGCTTGGAGGTCAGAAATTCAACTTAGAAGCTTGGGGATTCAGTTGGGAAATTGAGCTCCAATTTGAGGTAAGAGCTTTAGTCTTAATCTTTGAGTTTTGATGATTTGATTTTGGTAAATTCTATGTTCTTGAGTAGTTTTTGTGATGACCCAAATTTCCTTATAAGGCTTAAGGACATGATTAGGAGGCCGAGAGGGCCATAATTGATTTATTATGAAATTAAATGATTATATGCATGTTTAGGTGTATTAAATATGCATGTGAACCCATTTATGATTGATTGGGTGATTTTAATATTTTGGCCATTTCAGGTATATTTGGCATATATGTGGCATGTGTATGGTGCTTCATTATTATTTTGTTATGCTAGGGTTACTCAGCACGAGACGATCCTAGGAGGTAAGCTATAGGTAAAGTCACAATGGGATTTATACTTGACTCAGAGCCAATCAAGGGATATTTAGTACATTACTAGGATATTGGGTAATGGGAATAAATATTTGATGATAAATTGGGAGTTAGTGAGACCAAGGGGAAATTCTGGGAATTTTGACTATTTTACCCCCGGGGGCGTTTTCGGGACCCCGAGCATTAGGATTTTCTTGAGGCTACATAAGCTTGAAGTAACCTTAGAATCATAAAAAGAATGTTCAGAACGTTCTCTCTTCCTCCCGTTCCCTTTTCGACACCCGATCACATTTTCGAAGGAAACTTGAGTTCTAGGACTCGAATTCAAGCGAGGATTGAGGCATAGCGATTCTAGGGAAGATTAGAAGCTTATTAGATGGAGGATTTAGTCGGGAAACAACTTAATCAGAGGTAATCCATGATTTAGGTCTTTAATTTTTAATGTTTTTAAGCTTGGATTGGATTTTGTGTTTTGATGAGTTTTTGGATGAATTGAAGCTTGGATTTTATTGGTTAAGGGAGATTAGGATGTTTGGGAACTTTAGTTTTGAGATTTGGATAGATTGGGGTAAGATTTGGAGCTTTGAAGCACGAAGAACTCGAAGAACACGAAGATGAAACCCATAATTTCTAGTTTGGGCACTATAGTGCTAGGGTGGTAGCGCTACAGCGCTAGGTGCTCTGTTTTGGGGGATTTTAATTCTGCCTGTAGCGCTGTAGCACCCAAAGGTAGCGTTGTAGTGCTACATAGTCTTCAGAATGGGATTTTTTGGTACTCTTTGGGGTTTTGACCCAAGGGCTCGGGGGATGATTCCACCACCCTATTTGGTGGGATTGGAGGTCCCGAGAGTGTGGGTTTGGTCCCAGGATTTGGGTTTTGGAACTTGAACTCATTGAAACACCATTTGTGATTGTGACTGTGTCATCGCTAGGGGATTGGAAACAGGATCGTGCTCGAGGGTTGTTTATTGGTATCCTATGCTTGGACCAAAGGTAAGAAAACTGCACCCAGTATATGATGCATGTGATGCATGAGATACATGCGATTAGGGCATGCCATGAAAATTTAATATGAGATTGATCAGAGCTTGAGTCTTTGTAAATGTGCATGATCATAATTATTCTAGTGAATGTTGAGTAAACGTGCTGAATGCCCTGTATTTGGATATTTGACATATGATATATGCTTGGCTGCATTGCTTACTTGTGAGTGGAACTGACCTATGAGTAAGGAATCAGCAATGGTGTCAGTATTGACTGTGAAGCTATGACTTATTAGTCAATTTTGGCAGTAGTATTGAGCACTAGTCGTATGGTATTGGCTTATGAGTCAAGAACGGTATTAGGGTGTTTAACGCAAGTCTAAAAGATGAGATCTAATCGACAAAATCACTATCATCATAAGCATGAAATGCTTGACCGACCCTAAGTTCGATGAAAACAAAAGCGCTTGTCTAGTCTAAAGGCTAGTTATTTAGAGCCAGAGCCAAAAGGCTAAAGTGACCTACACGTTACATTGCTAGGAAGGTATGGGACCTCAGAGATCGACTTATCAGTCATCTACATAGAGATAGAATTATCACTCATCTATACAGAGATAGACTTATCAGTCATCTACACAGAGATAGACTTATCCGTCATCTACACAAAGATAGACTTATCAATCATCTACACAGTGATAGACTTATCAGTCATCTACACAGAGATAGACTTATTAGTCATCCAAATAGAGATAGACTTATCAGTTATCTAAATAGAGTATGACTTATTAGTCGTCTATTAAGAGAGATACTTATTAGTCATCTACCTCAGAGCGAGAGACTTATTAGTCATCTACTCAAAGCGCAGGACTTCACAAACATTTATTTGTACCTGCTTGCATGCATGAGTAGGGTTATTACTGCTAGGAATGCCTATTATGATTTAGTAACATGTTATTACTTGTTCATGAGCATATTGAGTTTTCTTGCTGAGCTTCGGCTCACGGGTGCTATGTGGTGTAGGTAAAGGAAAAATAAAGCTTGACCATCCTTGAGTTGGAGAGCTTAGGTGACGATGTGTACATATGTGGATGATCGACTACCATGGCCAAGGGTTTAAATAGGAACTAAGGTTAAACCCTATTTTTCCGCTTAGGTCGGCTGGTTGTAAATGTTTTGTTGTAATTAACCTTTAAATTATATTTTTGGGATCCCAATTTATATGGTAAATGTTTTAGTGAAACATTTTATCTTAACCAAAAAATTTAACCCTAAATCATTAATCATACTTAGTTACACAATTATGACCAAATGACTCGATTAGCGAGTATAGCACTGTTTAAATGCACACCGTAACGATCCCTGGGTAGTAGGGCATTACAAACTTGGTATTAGAGCGAGCCAAGGTTAATGGTTCCTGAAGACAAGCTGGGCATGTACACTCATCACTAAAGATATCTTCACTCAGGGTATGGTAACTATTTATGTGCTTAACTGCTTAAATAGAATGTAAATGCTTTACTTGCATATTGTACTAGGGAGCATGAGATTCTGATAGAGCCTGACTCTTGACAATTAATGTGATTATATGATTACATACTCCGTGAATATATATATATATACGAATGTGATAATTGCATACTGGAGTTGGAAGGATGGTGTGTATGTAAGAAGAGCAGGGGTTATGAATTGATGAACAAATGCTATGGGCATGTTTTTAGCACTACAGTGGTTTATGATTGTAGTGTGGTATGATTGATCTCGTGGGGAAGGATTTTGAATATGCTCATCATGTTTAATGGGTCAAGTTATTGACTATAGATTCAATCAGCAGGTATGTATCCAAGGTAGATAATGAGACATGATGATGATTATACAGAGGTTGGGAATTATAGATAGAGTTTAAGTTCTTCATCTGCCCCTCAGAATTTCCAATAAATGTTTACGGATGTGCAATCAAGATTGCAGGGGCAGGAGGAGGAGATTAGGTGTTTGAAACAGTAGCAGAATCTGTCAGGGAACACCTCTTCCATTGTTATGCCAGGAGTGGCACTAGTTTTGGCTCAGCTTAGGGTTGAGAACAGATGGGAATTTCTTTGTGGAAGATTCCAAGAATATTACCCTCTAGTCTTTGAGGGAGGCCTAGATCCATTCAGAGTTGAGTAATGGATGGGCATGATTAGCTCCATTCTCGATAGTATGGGGGTGGTAGGTCACGATAGGTTGATCTATGCTACATATGTATTACGGGATGATGCCCGGTCGTGGTGGGAAGTAGTATCCCAAACATGAGATACAACTATGATGGACTGGAAAGAATTTAGGCAGATGTTTAATGAAAGATATTACTGTGATGCAGCCAAGACTACTAAGATGAATGCGTTTCTGAACTTGGTTAAGGGAAATGCAACAGTAACTGGGTATGTTAACAAATTTGATGGGTTGGACAAATTTTCTTTTGATATGGTACCCACAGATGTAGCTCAGAAGGAAAGATTTATCCAAGGATTGAATCCCAGAATAACTCAGGGCATTATAGTTGCCCCAGTGCATAAAATATCTACCTATGCTCAGGTGGTAAGGAAGTCTCTTGCTATTGAGAGCACAGGAAATCAGATTATAAAGGAGGGTGCTGGAGAGCATAGCACTCAAGTAGTGATACCTCCGTATATTGGAGCCAGCAAGAATAAGGGTTGGATATTTTTCCCAATATGCGCTCGGTGCAAAAGGCATCATCTGAAGGGATGCCAACCAAAGGTATGTTTCTTATGTGGGATAGCAGGGCACCTCAAGAAGGATTGCCCAGGAAGGAGGACAGATGAGAAAAAGGGGGTGGACAGCTCGACTCTAGCTCGAGTGTTTATTCCGATGAAGTCAAAGTCGAAGACTGAGACTGAAACTGAGGCTGGTCAACTTTCTAGTTCTGGTTTTTGTATTGTGCTGACTATTTTTGGTGCCATGTTGTTCTTTGCTTGTTGCATCTAGAGAAGCATAGACTTTTTGTGCAGATTTTATGGTTATGTTGTGATGAGTTAGATTATAGTGGAAATGAATCATCAGTTGTTTTAGTAGAGTTGGTTATGACTGACTTCAGTATGATCCTGGATATGGATTGGTTAACCAAGTGTGGGGCAATGCTAGATTGCAAGGAAATGATAGTAACTCTTGGGTTTGAGAGTGGGAAACCTTGGTGGTAGTTGGCACTGTGCATGGATTTTGTATGCTTATGACATCTGTATTTAGAGCTAGAGATCTATTGCATGAGGGTGCATAGAACTCTTAGCTAGTGTGGTGGATACCACTTAGGTTGTGCTAGTGGGATCAAGACAGACTAGATTAGTCTGTGAAGTTCTGGATGTATCTCTAAGGGATTTGCCTTACATAAAGAGATAAATGGTGATTGGATTGGTGCCAGGGATGGAATCAGGTCTAGGGCACTGTATTGAGTGGCTTCAGCAAAGTTGTAAGAACTAAAGGATCAGTTATTGAGTAAGATGGTATTCTCCAAGGTGGATCTTTGATCTAGTTATTACTAGCTAGAGATCAGGGAGAAGGATATGCAGAAGACTGCTTTATATATCAGATAAGGGCATTGGGAGTGCTGAGTTATGTTTTGAAGATTTGGTTAATACCAAGTTGTTTTTATGAATTAGATGAACAGAGTATTCAAGGATTATTTGAATTGGATTTGTGATCGTCTTGATCGATGTTATTGTGGTATATTCTCGGTTGGAGATTTTCAAAGGTCAAGGAACACCTCAGAGGTCAGGAGTTTCCTTGGACGGGCAGGATATTACATGTGTTTTGTGGAAGAGTATTGAGTCTTCTTACAGATCAAAACTAGTTGTAGGTTGTTTTAACACCTCAATGATAGGGAAAAGTGATTTTCTATGCATCATGTTAGTTGAAGGATATGACTAGAGCTAGAGTAAAATTACCGGTGGGCCAGGTGGCCAGCTTTATACTTGAGATTATTATTTCATAAAGGATCAAAGGAAAACAGTTAAGTGAACCACAAATGGGAGGATTGAGGGGAATGTCTTAGCTGGATTAGCTAAGGATTATACAGTGTCAGATATAAGTTTATTGTGGTATAAGGATCGAACTTGGGATCCGATGGAAACTGGGATTAAACAGGAGATGATGGATGATTCTCATATTACCCTCTTATTCTCTTCATCCAAGCATCATGGAAGATGTAAAAGAATCTTAAAGCTTTATATTGGTGGCTTGGGATGGAGAGGGACGTAACAGAATATGTGGCAAAGTTCTTAACCTGTTAGCAGGTCAAGATAGAGTATCAAAAACTAGTAAAGCTATTGTAGCCTTTGAGTAGTCCATAGTGAAAGTAAGAAAACATCGCGATGGGTTTCACGGTGGGGCTGCCCAGGATAGTGGGCCTCCGTGATTTGGATTGGGTCATTATGGACCAGTATTTAAGTCAGCTCATTTCTATTATTAAGGACAAGTACTACAGTTGATCAGTATCACTATGTGAGAGATGTAGTACGCCTTCATGGAATTCAAGGTCTATCTTATCAGATAAGGACACTACTATTATTTCCAAGTTTTGGGAAAGGTTGCAGAAGGCGATAGGTATACAGTTGGAATTTAGTATAATTTATTATCCTCTGACTGATGGTAAATCAGAGAGAGTTATCCAGTTGGAAGGGCATCTTATGAGATGCGTGAGATGTTATATCTGGATCCTGAGGTAGTTCAGAGAATCATTGAGACTATTGAAAGGGGTTAAAGCTTGGATGCTCGCTTCTCAGAGTAAATGGAAAAGTTATGATAATCTGAAAAGCAGGAACATGGAGTTCCAGGCGGAAGACTGTATCTTCCTTAGAATATCACCAAGGAAAATGGGTGAGGAAATAAGGGCAAGTTGAGCCCTAGATTAATATGACCGTTTGAATCCTTGATAGGACCGGTCAGTTTGTCTTTGGATTTGCCTTATCTTTGGCACTGTTAGCAATATAGAGTGTATTTTGTATTTTCATGTGGAGGAAACATGTGTTAGAAAAGATTCATGTGTTGAGTTATGAGAATCTGAGGCATTCTTCTCCGCCAGGCGAGCACCACACCAGGCAAGTTCAAATTGTTTTACCTTCTCGGGAAGGTAATCAAAGTTTGCAACTTGATTGTTCTTTCGGAACATGTAAAAGCAGTTGAAGGTGGGTCCTTGGAACCTCTCCAAATCATTGGCATTCTGCTCTTCGAGCAGATTAACCCGATCCTCCAACGCGGTGGCCACCTTCATGCTTGCGGCCAGATCTTCTTGCAGCTTGACTACCTCCTTATAGTTAGTCTCAAAAGTTTCCTTGAATTTGTCCTTCTCCTTCATGCTTTAGCCAGATCTTCTTTGCTCTTCATCAACTCCTTAGTCGAAACAACTACTTTGTGCTTTGGTTTTGTCCTCAGCTACATTTCACATATCCACATAATCGTATAATCATGCATTTAATCATTAAATCACACATAAACCAATTATGCCCTCCCAACACACTAATTAAGTCCCTTAAGCCTTATTAGTGATTTTGGGTCATTACACCCGAGCAGGTCCTTGCTCATGGGTTAAACAAAGTAATCGATGTAAGTTTCTCTTCGTTATTTTATTTTAATCGAACAACATTTCCTTTTATTTGAATATGACATCTTCATCTCTTCAATGTTTGTAGGAACTTCTGACTGTGAATAACGTTTGGCACCGTGTCGAGAAGATCAATTCGAAACATGCTGAGGAGATCCCAACATGGGAGACCAATGCCAAGGTATTGGAGGCCAAAGTCAAAGGAGCTGAGGACAAAACCAAAGCATCTGAGGACAAAGTTGTTGTTTCAACTGAGGAGTTGATGAAGAGCAAAGAAGATCTGGTTAAAGCATGAAGGAGAAGGAAAAATTCAAGAAAGATTTTGAGACTAACTATAAGGAGGTAGTCAAGCTGCAAGAAGATCTGGCCACAAGCATGAAGGAGGCCTCCACATTGGATGATCGAGTTAAGTTGCTGGAAGAGCAGAATGCCAATGATTTGGAGAGGTTCCAAGGATCCACCTTCAATTGCTTTTACATGTTCCGGAAGAACAATTAAGTTGCAAACTTTAATTACCTTCCCGAGCAGGTAAAACAAGTTGAACTTGTCCGGTGTGCTGCTTGCCTGGAGGAGGAGAAGAAAGCCCCAGAGTCTCCTGACATTTCCTTGGCGATAGGCGTTGACGTAGTTGAAGAAGAAGAATCTGGAACAACCGTCGACCAACAACCTCAGCAGGACCCCCCCGCAGCTGCATAGTAAACATAATTTTTTATATTTAACTAGAACACGCGAACAAAATGTTCGTTGTGTTAAGAAAATTTGCTACCTAAGGCATTTTTATTTACTTTTAATATTTCTAATTACACCCGAGCAGAAATTGCTCGCGGTGTAAAGATATTTCGTTTTAATATTACAACTGTTACTATAACATCTATTTGTATGACCGAACTTACCATAACACTTTGTTATTTAATAAAATTTCGTAATTTTTTTGAAAAATTCTTTAAGTGTCGTAGTATGCTTTCCCTTATTTTGCTCGTGTGTTTACATATGATAATAATATGCTTTCCTCACTTAGTATGTTATGCCCCCCAAGTGATCGAGGAACTCAAGGTTCTCGGTCACTTGCCATTGACCAATACCTATTCAAACATTACTTCTCTCGTACTTATAAACAATCAATGAGAATATAGAAAAACAACACATGTAATGAGAAAATACTTGTAATAAATACAATAATTGGCAAGAATAACTGTCTACGCACAATTTCTTTTATTTCTCGTAAAAAATGGACAAAAATTCATGTCTGTACGAGTGATCAAAAATTGATCTTACACTTATAAGCAACCATCCATCTAACTGGCCAGACCTTGTTCAAAAACTTGTAAAAAGTAAAATTAATACAAGCCAAATCTTTAAAAACAAATGTTCATTGGCATTACTTGTGCAGGTGTTCTCCATTCCAATAACGAAGAATGAGATCTCCATTTAAGCGAGCAAGTTTGTATGTACCTGGTTGAAGAATTCTTCAATTTGATACGGACCCTCCCAGTTTGGTCCAAGCACTCCAGCAGCCTGATCGCGAGTGTTGAGAAAAACCCTTCTAAGTACCAAGTCTCCTACGTCAAACTTTCTCTCGCGAACTTTAGAATTAAAATATCCAGCGACTTTTTGCTGGTATGCTGCAACTCGTAGTTGGGCTTGTTCGCGCCTTTCATTAACAAAGTCCAGAGACTCCATTAATAATTGGTTATTCGTATTCTGGTCATATGTTATCCTTCTATGCAGGGATGGATCTAACTCAACTAGTAACATGGTCTCATACCCATATGCTAAAGAAAATGGCGTATGACCTGTTGTTGTTTGGTGTGTTGTTCTATACGACAAGAGTACTTCAGGTAGTTATTCAGGCCATGCTCCCTTTGCCTCTTCGAGCTTTTTCTTCAGTGTGTCCTTCAGTGTTTTGTTTATAGCTTCCATTTGTCTGCTGGTTTGTGGATGGTCAACTGATGAAAAACTTATTGTTATGCCATGTCGTTCGCAGAAATCGATAAATAGGTCGCTATCAATTTGTATGCCATTATCTGATACGATCTTTTTTGGCAATCCATACCAGCATACAATGTTTTTGACAACAAAATCCAGCACTTTCTTGGTTGTGATTGTCGCGAGTAGTTCAGCTTTTGCCCACTTCGTAAAGTAGTCTACAACAACTACTACATACTAGACATTCCCTTTTCCTATAGGCAAAGATTCGATCAAATCTATTCCCCATACTACAAATCACCATGGGCTTTGCATCTGTTTAAGCTCATTTGGGGAAGCTCAAGGTAACTTGGAGAATCTTTGGCATTTATCACACTTCTTAACAAATTCCATAGAATCCTCGATCATAGTCAGTCCAAAATACCCTTTTCGGAGAATCTTCTTGCACAAACTTTGCCCCCCAGCATGATCTCTACAGAACCCTTCATGTACTTCTCGCATCATATCCTTAGCATTTTCCTTGGAAATACATCTCAACAAGGGAATTGAATATCCTCGCTGATACAGAATTCCATCGAGCAAGATAAAGCAGGTCGATTGCCTTTGTAGTGTTCTTCCCTTATTCATGTATGTAGGTAGCCATCCATGTTCGAGATATCAAATGATGGGAGTCATCTAAGTGTCAGATACTTGTATTACTAAGGAAGATTATTCTACTTTAAGCTGGGAGATGAAAAACATTCGACCGGTACTATACTCAAAGTGTCGACGTCCTTGGCGCTTGCTAGTTTGGCTAAGGCATCAACGTTGGAGTTCTGGTCGCGAGGTACTTGTTGTAGAGTATACTTTTCAAATTGTGCTAGCAAGTCTTTTGCCTTGTAAAGATATGCAACCATCTTAAGGCCCCTAGCCTGATATTATCTGGTGATAAAGATTAACAACTTGCTGAGAGTCGATGTATATCTCTAGTGACTTCACATTCACATCTTTGGTTAGTCTTAAACCTGCGAGCAACACTTCATATTCGAATTCATTGTTGGAGGCAGTAAAGTTGGATCATATTTTGAGGGCAAATAAAATCAATCCTGCCCCCGAGTTATGCTCATCAGATAATCCATCTACGAACAATCTCCAGGATGGAGCTTTGTCTTGGGCTTTAGGCTCTACAGTTGGCTCACTGGTTTAGAGTCCGGTGAATTCAGCTACAAAGTTCGCTAAGGCTTGCCCTTTTATGGCTGGTCGTGGAGCATAAGAAATTTAGAACTGCCCTAGTTCAACTGACCATTTTAGTAGTCGACTAGCAACTTCTTGTTTTTTCAAGACTTTCCATAGTGGTTGGTCAGTAAATACTACTATGGGGTGAACTTGAAAGAATGGTCCCAGTTTTCTTGATGCCAGTATCAAGCAGTAAGCCAATTTCTCAATAGTCAGATAACTTAACTCAGCTCCTGCCAACCTTTTACTTATATAATATATTGCCTTCTGAATGTTTTCTTCTTCCCTGATTAAAGCAGTGTTGGCAACATATTTTGTTATTGCTAGATAGATGTACACAGTTTCTCATTCGACCGGCTTGGACAGAATGGGTGGTCGTGACATATGGTCCTTGAGTGCCTGAAAATCCTTTTCTCACTCTTCCACCCATTTGAACTTTTTTGTTTTGTCTGAGTATATTAAAAAATGTGACACACTTGTCCATAGACTTAGATATAAATCTACTCAAAGCCCTAATTCTCCCTGTCAGGATTTGTATATCTTTAACTTTGGCAGGTGAATGCATCTCGATCAGTGCTCAACTATTTTCGGGATTGTCTTTGATTCCTCACAAGTTTACTATGAATCCCAAAATTTTTCCTGATCCAACTCCAAAGGAACACTTAAGAGGATTAAGCTTCATCTGATAGTTATTCAAGATGTCGAAGCATTCCTCTAAGTCCTTAATGTGCTCACCAGCTTTTTTCGACTTAACTAGCATATCATCAACGTAAACCTCCATGTTATTGTTGATCTAGTCTTTGAACATGTAGTTTACCAGTCGTTGGTAAGTCGCACCAGAATTTTTCAAACTGAAGGGCATTACTTTGTAACAATAAAGCCATGTATATGTTCGAAAGCTAGTGTGTTCCTCATCAGGTGGATTCATACTAATCGGATTGTAGCTGGAGTATGCATCTATGAATGATAAGATTTCATACCCTGATGTGGCTTGTGACTCATTTACCAATAGCAATCTTTTTTCTGCTCCGCTCCCCGATCTACACTTTCTTGCTTCTGTGAGTGAGGAGTTTTAACATTCTCTGGCTTCTTGCTGGTTTCGCAACACACACCCAACTCCTGCATCGGTTGGAAACTTCATGGCCAGATGCCAAACTGAAATCACTGCTTGTAGATCTACCAAGATGGGTGTTCCAATCACGACGTTATACGTGGATGGACAATCGACTACTATAAAAGTAGTGAGTAATGTCATGTTCGCCGATGTTGTTCCTGCCATGACCGAAATTCTAATTGACTCTGTCGGTGCTAATCCCTCACTAGATAAACCGTATATGATTTGGTTGCATGGTTCTAAATCTTGCACTAAAAGTTTCATTCTTTCCAGTGAACACTTATATAGAATTTTTACCGAGCTTCCAATATCTAGTAACACTCGCTTCACCATCATGTTGGCGATTTGAACGTCCATAACCAAGGAATCTGAGTGGGGGGAATGAGACATGATGTGCGTCCAGCTTAGAGAAAGTTATACTATCTTCCTCTATTCGAGCTTTTTTGGAAGTTTTCTCCTCGACGTTTAGCATTTCTATGCTCTGATTATGATGTAGGGTTCTATCATGTCTCTCCCTTGCCTTACCACTGTCAACAGATATATGCGATCCCCCGCAGATAGTTAGCAAAGTACCAGCGACCAAGGTTGGCTACAGAGGAGGCGAGTGCTGATGTACAGGTACCTGCTTGTTGCCTCCGTTAGCCCCTTGCTGGGAGTTTCCTCCTACTCGTATATATCATCTTAGATGTCCTTACCGTATAAGGAACTCGATTTCATCTTTTAGCTAGTTACAGTCATTGGTATCATGGCCATAATCGTTGTGGAAACGACAGAACTTGGTTGTGTTCCACTTGGATATGTCTTTTCTAATAGGGGCTGGTCGCTTGAAAGGGATTGTGGTGTAGCTGGTCTGATACACTTATGCTCTGCTGTCGACCAGAGATGTGTAGTTAGTGAACCTCGGCTCGTATCTATTCTACTTAGGGCACTTGTTATCAGACGTCATCTGCTCAGTATTTTCCCTTTTTCGTTCGTTCTTATTATTATCTTTGCCGCTATTTCTATTGGGTCTGCAAGACCCACTTGAAGCTTTGGTCGACTCTTCCTTCTTTCCCTGGTCAGCCTTTGGAGATTGTCCTACATTGGCGATAGCCTCCTCCAGCTTGATATATTTTTCTTCTTTGACCAAAAATTCTTGAGTACTTTCGACCCCATTTTTCTATAGGCTGATCCAAAGGGGAGATTGACGTTGTACCGAAGCTGTGATTGCCATCATCTTTCCTTTATCCCCAACATTCTTGGCCCGAGCAGCTGCTCGCATAAACCTCTGGATATACTCCTTGAGAGGCTCTCCTTCTTTCTGTCTGATACGACCAACTGATTGGCCTCTATCGAATGTATCAGTCCAGAATAAAACTCTCCGTAGAACTCTTTTCTGAACATCTCCCATGAAATTATGCTGGCCGGTGGAAAATTGAAGTACCACTCCTTGCCAACATCAAATAAAGTAGCAGGAAAGATCCTACATCGAGCATCTTCAGACACTTTCTAGATGTCCATTTGTATCTCCAACTTATTCACGTGACATACAGGGTCTTCTCTTTCAGTAAAGTTGTGCAGTACTGACATTTTTTAATTTGCTTGGGATTTCTACCATAGAAATTTTGTTGATGAATGGGGTGCCCTTTCTCTGGTCATACTCAATATGGGGCATTTTATTGCCAACGAACTGTTGTACAGCCTAATTCAGAGCATCTATCTGAGCCAAAACAATGTTCAATATAGCAGGGGTAGGAGAGGTACAACAGGTGGGCGTGCTCATCGTGCCTTTCCCTTCAACCATTAAGTATGTCCCTTTGCTCGCATGCACCCAGTCAGTCAAAGACGTTGGGTTGTCTAGGCTGCCCCCCATCGTTCTGGCTTGTTGGTCAGTTATCGATTAGAGGAGGGTTTTGCTGTCCATTACTTTCCTCTTGTTGTCGACCACTGTTTCTCCTATTATAACCGGAGTCCCCTTCATTGTAATTATGGTCGTCTTTGTACTGCGACCTATGAGTACGCAACCTGTTGTATGCACTATCCCCCTCTCTTCTCCCTAGTCTGTCTTGGTAAACAGGAGGAGGCCTGTGTTGGTCGTTGGGTCCCTAGACATTGCTCTGTCGTGGGGGGTCCCGAATTGTAGAGCCTAAGTCTGTCTGCCTCCTGCTTCCTGAGGGACACTGTCCCCTGCCAGGAAGGTTTTGCCCGTTCGTCGCCTGACATCTAAGGCTTATGGGACACTGCTTGACCCTATTCTGTCTGTGATGTTGTGTATTACCTCGACCAGCATGAGAGGTTTGTTGTTGTCCATTATTTATAGCGGGATTCTGAGATTTCCTTTCCTACTAAGCAGCTGAGACCCCTGCCATGGACTCATTGGGTCTTGTGGATGTGGAGGACATTGTAGGTGATCTGATCACAGATTTTGAGGAGGATGAGGGTTTTGTGGTAGATCTGGATGAGATGCTGGTACAGGTGGAGTAGGTGGTTGTCCTCGAGCCAACTGAATGGCCACCTCTAAAGCCGTTGTCGTGTCTCTTTGTTGACGATCCATTTTCTTCGGTCTTTCATTCAATGCTCGATGTTGTCGGTCAATCTCCATCTGTTGCATTACAATAGTTTCATCCAAGTTCTCTTGGTTAGCTTTAGGGTAGCTAACTCATCTTGCAACACTCCCAGAATTGTTCGCAAGGTTCCAGCGTCCATCTCCTCCTTTTCAAATTCCACTTATGGCTCGTCCTCCGCTACACCTGGTGGAGGAGGTGCATTTGGCACATTTCTGATGTTTGTCCAGCTTTACCCGCTCTCCTAGAGTTCTTAGCCATTGTTTTCTTGGAATTCTTGAGTTCGACTCTCAATGAAAGCACCAAAATGTTGACCCACGATTTAGTCAATGACATTGAGTGACCAAAAACGATATGAATTAAAGAACTAAATGCAAGAATAAAATAACACCAAGATTTTATAGTGGTTCGGCCCCAAGAATTGGTAATGACCTACATCCGCGTAGTGTTTTATTGATGTAAAAGAATTCTAAAACCTGCGATCAGCGAACAAAGGTCCATCGAGTTTCACAAGACTTGAAGCTTGATAAAAATGCCTCGTATAAAAGCACTATTTTTCTCTAAATACATAATATTGTGCCCAAAATAAATGAATCCTATGATTCCTATTTATAGTTTCATGGATGTACATATGGGCCTATGGGCAATCCTTAACTTGCGTTACAAGCATAACAAAATAATAGCAAAAAATTATAATATTTACATTCAAAATAGTAAAATATCTTAAAAGTATCTAACTTATAACCATTGTTTAGAGTTTTCCTTGGTTCAACGAACAGCTCTGGTCGTATGCATCTGCACCCCTTCTTTTCCTGCTACTCAGCATATTCCTTGTGCCTATCGAGCAGCTTTAATTTCCTCTTGACACCCTGGTCATTGGACAACCAAACCTTCATTGATAACCAGTCATGTACTGTTCATGTGTCTCTTAAACATGCCATGTCATCATGCAAATATTTTGGGAAATACTTACATGCTTTATGATCGAGACAAAATTATTAAGTGGATATATTTGAGATATTCTGTTCGAGGCAATCCTCGTAAAAAAATTTAGTGGAAAAGTCACAACGGGGTTAAATACCTAGCTCGGGGTGTGCTTAAGGGTATTTTGGTAATTTGGTATATTACCAGGGTTTATTGGTTAATAGGAATTAACTTGGTAAGTATTTAGTTTAATGGGTTTAATTAGGAATTTATGGTATAATTTGAGGAGTAGTGGGAATTTCTAAACTAACCATAATACCATTGGTTGGACATTGAAGGGTCCAGGAATAAGTATATACCTTTGACTAAGTTTTTCCTACAACAAAAGTTAATAGATGATGATTAGGGTGGTTCCATATGGAATGTTGTAAGGTAGGAAGTGTAGATCACCCTCTATTGGGACAAAATGGGTGAGAGAGAATATATGGGTCCTGAAGTGAATTAAAGGACCAATGTGATAATTGAAAATATTAGAGCTTAGATGCTCGCTTCCAAAATAGATAGAGGAACTACACTAGTCTTAAGCATAGGGGTATAGAGTTCCAAGTTGGAGACTATGCCTTTCTTCAAGTTACACTTTTGAGATAAGTAAAACGGGTTGGAGGAATGCAAAGTGATAATTTGAAAGACCTTTTGAGATCCTGGAGAGGATCTGGAACCACAAGTAGGGTTATTCTATGAGGAACGACTGATTCATGTCCTGTATAGGAAAGATAAAGTCTTGTGGGACAAGACTATTCCTCGGGTTAAAATGTTATGGAGGATCAGTAAGGTCGAGTAAGAGACCTGGGAATTTGAGATAGATATACGAGATCAACATCCCGAATTGTTTACATAAATTTCGAGGACAAAATTTCTATAAGAAGGGGATAGTTCTAACATCCCAGAATATTATGTATTTATATGTGAATTAATTGAATAGTTATGTGATTATATGAATTACATGGGTTATATTATAATATGACTGATTGTGCATGTTTAGTGAATTAAATGTGCTTACAGAACCGTTTTAGTTAAGAAGAGCATTTTCGTAATTTTAACCCACTGCGAGTATATCTGTAAATTTATTTGCTATATGTTGGAGCCCACATAGTTATGTGGGTATGTTTGAGATATTCAGCAGGAGTTGGTCCTTTTGAGCAAGATAGTGGTTTTGTCACAACGGGGACTTATACCCGGCTCGGGGTGAGCCAAGGGTTTCGGTAATTCGATGAGTTATCGAGACTCACTGGATTATGAGTTGTATTTTGGGAAAAATAGTGATATTCCAGGCTTGACGGAATTGTTTTGGGATTATAAGTGTAGTGTGAGACGGGATTTTAAAATGATGATTTTTCCCTTAGTGGGCTTTGAGAGGAAAAAAGTTATGTGGGGGCATTTTGGTCTTTTTGACCACTTGAAACGCATAGGCTAAGGCTGAGTTTATCGAATCAGAAAATAGAGACACAAAGTTTCCTTTCACTCCTCTCTCACATTCTCTCTCTCTATCTCTCTAAGTTTTGAGTTTTTGGAAGGGAATTCTGATTCTAAGGCTTGGAAGAAAGCTTGTTAATGGATTTGGAAGTTGTTAAGCTTAGGGAAACAACTAGGAATCACGTTTGGGCAGAGGCAAGTCTGTTTTTCTTAAGCTTTGGTTTAGTCTTAATTTTTTTTTGAAAGAATTACTTGGCATATTTAGTTTCAGTTAGTTTATGAGCTGCTTGGATCATTATTATGGTCAAAACTGTGTTTTGGGATGGATTTGGGGTTAGTTGCGATTTCTAGAATCGTTTGTTTTGTCAGTTCGCAGGGTCGCGCTGCGGCACTGTTCTTGGAGCACCGTGACCCACATGAACTCAGTCGAGGTAGGGGAGCCTCAAACCGCCTTAGCAAAGCGGCGCAGGTTCAGGGGATTTTGGGCACTCTCTACTTAGTTTAGCGTCACGACTCTTTTGTGGGGTCACCACAGCTCAAATAGAGAGAATTGAGGAAAATGAGATTTGGGTTATGGGAACCCATACCCAAAGGCTCAGGAATAGTTCTACTACTTGGTTTAGTAGAATTCAAGGTCCCGGAGGCTAGGACTTGGTCCGAAAGCCTTTATTGGTTTGTTTCTTGATAGTTATTAATTTTTATGGTTGCGACTAGGGTGAACCATTAAGCTCGGTAGGAAAACACCATACTCAGGGTCGCCATACACTATTCATTCAAGACCTAAGGTAAGAAAATTACACCTGGTCTGAGATTAGGGCTCGAGCCCCAATTATTGAACATAGCTATAACCATGTTTGATTAACCATGTCTAATATGTATTGAATGACAGATGCTTACCTATTATAACATATATAGAAGCTCATATTATAAGTCGAGGACGACGATAGCATGCTAAAAGCGGGCCAAACTAGCAAGGAAAATAAAGAAGCTTGACTTATAAGTTGAGGGCGACAATAGCATGCTGAACGTAGGCCGGAATGGCAGGGCCAGTATAGAAGCTTGGTTTATAAGTTGAGGGTGGCAATAGCATGTTGAACGTAGGCCGCAATGGCAGGGCCAATATAGAAGATTGGATTATAAGTCGAGGGCAGCAATAACGTGTTGAATGTATTCCAGAATGGCAGGGCCAATATAGAAGCTCAGCTTATAAGTCAAGAGCGGCAATAACATGTTGAACGCAGGCCAGAAAGGCTGAGCCAATATAGAATCTCGGCTTACAAGTCGAGGGTGGAAATAGCGTGTTGAATGTAGCACGACATGGCATGGCCAATATAGAAGCTCAACTTATAAGTCGATGACAGCAAGAGCGTACTAAACACAGGGCGAGCTGGTAGGGCCAACAGAGAAGCTCGGCTTATAAGTAGAGGACGACAATATCTTATTGAACGCATGCCAAACTGGTAGGGCCAACGGAGAAGCTCAACTTATAATTCAAGGATGACATTTGCATGATGAACGTAAGCCAAAATGGTAGGGCCAACATTGAAGCTCTGCTTATAACTCATGGACGACATTAGCATGCAGAACGTAGGCCATAATGGCGGGGCCAATATAGAAGTGTGGTATATTCTTGCACTTCTCTATAGCTACTTGGAACATGGAGCGTGGTGCAAGCTTTGCTGGCTCTACAGCTATTTCAAAAGGGAATAGTGTGGTTGGACCTGTGTGGCTCCATGGTCACTTAAATGGATTAAATGCATCCACTAGTATGGTTATTACTGCTTGGGATATTAATTTTGATTATTTAATCATTTGATTAACTGCTTAGGGTATGTTTATGTTATCCTACTGAGCTTTCTCTCCCAAATGCTACGAGGTGCAGGTAAGAGCAAGGGAAAGATGCACCAGCCTTGAGTTAGAGAGCTTCAAAAGCAGAGTGTACATATGTAGCCTGCTCGATTGCCACGCTCGAGGTTATCTGTTGGAACTAGGGTTGGACACTGATTTTCCCAGTTAGGTCAGCCTTTTGTATTAATTTTGAATCTGTAACAACTTTAAACTCTTTTTGGGATCCTGTGTAAAGACATAAACCCTTTTTAGTGATACGATTAATGTTTGATCAAAATTTTTAATACATGAATCTTGTGTTAGTTTCAATTACACGTTTTAAGTTCAAATGACTCGCTTAGCAAGTTAAGTACTATTTTAATTACAAAGTGTAACGGTCTTGGTCAGTAGGATGTTACAACTTGGTATCAGAGTAGTCTAGGTTAAGGGTTCCTGAAGACTGGTTGGGCATGTACACTCGTCATTAAAGATAAGCTCGACTTAGGGTTCAGTAATCATCGAATTGGTTAGGTGTTTAACTGCTTAAATGATATATATATATATATGTGTGTGTGTGTGTGTGTGTGTGTGTGTCTTGTCTGCATGCTAGAATAGAGAGCATGATAATTATATTGTTTAGAGCAGGGCTTATAAACTGATGCATGAGTAGTATGTGGATGTGTTATACTATTATTATTGTATATGGATGTCGTGTTTGGTTTTTCTCATGGGATGGCTTCTGGATATGATTATCATGCTTGATAGGTCTAAGGAAATTACTAGTTACAACGAAAAGGTACAATGATTCGAGGGTTTGAGTGGTTTACTTTTAACAAATCAAAATTTACACGAGTTAAGATATGTCCTAGCATCAACGTCTGGTTCCACGCGTAGTCCTAGGCCACGCACTATGAATTCGAGAAATTCCCTAATACTTTGGGAATCGTGTGTCAGACTCGTCAGACCAACTACTTTTCTTTTGAAAGCGGTTTAACGCAAAACTGCTTAAGGAATTGTGACCCTTCAGCTACCCAGGGCCAAACCAAAAATCCTCTCAACTTCTACATCCAAACATGTATCCAAATCTATTCATCAATGACATTTTTCTTACATAACACAGAAAATTTGCCCAATTTTCAAATACCTTATTTCTAAACAAATCAGCCTAAACCAAATCCTATTTAAACCCTAACATGGCCACAACACGAAACGTTACTGAACAAAAAATGTTTTTCAAAGTAAAAAGCTCATTGGACAAAAAAGAAGTGAAAGATTCAAGTCAAATGAGGAAATACTTACAGTTTCTATGTTTGTTCGATGAGAATGATCGATGCGTCCACAGACAAAAGCTTGAGAGCTTCTGAGAAACTGAAGGCTGATGAAGGTGTATGGAATAGGTTTGAGAGAAAAAAAGGGATTTTTGTTTCTGAAAGGAAAGTTTTTGAATGTAAAGGTGGTAAGGTTCAGGTCTGATCTCCCTGTTTATGCGTAAACTTTGGGAATTAATTCAGACCATCTGATTGGGTCAGCTTGAGATCCATAGGCCAAGACTAAATGACCCGTGCGGTGTAAAAAAGTTGACAGGACAGTTGTCCCAATCCTTGAAACCCGAACATACACCAATTACAAATGGCCACGTGTTCAACACTAGAGAAGTAGGCAAGCACGATTTTACATAATAGAAGCCTAAAAGCCCCTACTGTGTGTGTCAGAAAGTGATGACATCAAGCACGAGCAGGAGCTTGGGGGAAAATGTTGTGCTCTAAAAATGAGCACAAGTTTAATCACTCAGCTAAGGGTACAGTTGTTAGATGAATATATGGAAAAATCATACGAGAAGAACATCTAGCTAATGATGATGTGAACAGCTCGAGTTAGGACTTGACAGCACGACATTAAGGTAATTTGCAGGTCGCCTCTTAGGATGACGGTCCAGTTCGAGACATGTAGTGGCAGGATCCCCTTTAGGGCACTCTAAATATGTTCAGCTCATGGAAACCTGGTCATGATTCATACTGAAGGATCTTGAGAGACTCGGAGGCACTCTATACGATAATTAATGCCCAGGCTGTGTTGCACATTTATTGTCCGAGATAACAGGAGTATATTCTGTTAGGCAATCATATCCCTATGTAAATGGGAATTATATGTATTAAATGTATACCATATTTATGCACATGGTTACCCAAACCTGTCCAGGAAATTCCACTATAAATATCAATGATAATGGACAGAAAAATGGACTGCCTTTTTTTGTAATACTGAAAGTCTGCAGAAATTGTGAGAAAATAGCAATAATATTGTCTCGTGGACTAGGTGGATTTTAATCACTGAACCATGTAAAATTGTGTGTGTAAGAAAGAGTTCATATAAGTTCATTACATTTTTCAAATAAGCACTAATACTCTTATTAGATTTCTAAATCTACTATTGGCGAAAAACCGTGTCAACATAATGCATTTGTTATTCGTGAAACATGTGTTTAATTCTTTTGAATATTTGGATTATTGTTATGCATTGTGAGGATTTCTTGCTGGGTCTGGGCTCACAAGTGCTTTATGCTACAAGTAAGGGCAAAGAAAAGCTGGACCAGCCATGAGTTAGAGGGCTTTGGGGGCATTGTGTACATATGCAACCTGCTCGACCGCCACGACCGAGATTACTTGCTGGAACTAGAGTTAAACCCTAATTTTGCCTCCTAGGCCAGCCCTTTGTATTTATTTTGTATATATATCAGTTTATAAACTCCTTTTGGAATCCCATGTACAGAGTTAAACCTTTTTAATGAAATGATTACTGTTTGACCAAAAAATTTAATACCTAATCCTCGAGTTAGTTTAATTACACATTTTAAGTCCAAAAGACTCGTTTAGCAAATTAAGCACTATTTTAAAATACACAGTGTTACAGTCCTGTATTAGTAGCGCATTACAATTTATACAGAAAAATGATTTAAGGGCACAAATCTCAACAGGTTAAAATACAAAGTTCAAGTAGTCTTAAAATAAAAGGTTAAAACAATAAATGGTTTCACATAGTGAAATTTGATATTTTCTTGTAGGCATTTAAAAATTGTGTTTTTGGGTCCAAAGTGATATATTGAGGTATCTAAGGATGCGCAAAAAGTTTGGGAGCATTTGGATATGTTTAAGGTCCCAAATTCGCTAATAAGGCTTAGTGCCTTGATTACTGTGCCAAGAGGGCATGATATTGGATTTTTATTTGTTAATTGTGATTATACATGTGCGACTAGGTGAATTATATGAGTTATATAATGATATGACTACTTATGCATGTTTAAGTGTATTAAATGTGCTTATAGGCTCAATTTTGTTAAAAAGGACATTTACATAATTTTGACCCACTGAGGGTATATTTGTAATTGTACATGTTATGTGATTGAGATCACATTATTATGTGGATATATTTGAGTTGTTTGGCAGGAAACGACCCTTTTGAGCAATTTAGCGGAAAATTCACGACGGGGTCTAATACCTGGCTCGGAGTGAGCCTCGGGGTATTTTAGTAACTTAGTACATTACCGAGGTTTACCGAGGATTGAGAATTTATTTGGCGATTATTTGGGTATGTCGGGATTCTAGGTATAATTTGAGGTTAGTGGGAATTGGTGTGAAATGACTAAAATTCCCTTGGGGGCTTTGAGGAGAGGCTTAGTAGATAGGGGTATTTTAGTCTTTTACCAAGGGCATAGTTTAAGACTTAGTCACTACAGTTGTCTAGAAGCTGAGGGAGAAATCAGAACAAAAGCAAACTCAGTCACGTCCTCTCTCTCCCCATCTCGTTTTTCTCTATCTCTTGAGGCACTTAGGGATTTTTTTGAATTTTTGGAGAAGAATTGCTAGGGAATTGAGGGCTTGGGCAAGGATTTGGAGTAGGAGTTAGCTTAGGGGTCATAAATCTCAGTTGAGGTAAGATCTGAACTCTGTTTTCCTATGAAATATTAGCTTGGTTGTGGTATTCTTGAGTTTGAACTCAGGGTTAGGATTTCGGGTGGTGGTGAGAATTTAATTTAGTTTTTGTTATTAATATGTTGCCTTTGATGTGTTGTTATGAGTTTATAACTCAATTATGGGTTTGGTTGAGGTTTGGGAACTGATTTTAAGGGTTTTGGTTCGAAGGAAATAGTTGGAAAATGTTGGAAACCTGAGTTCGCGGGGTTGTGCCACAGGGCTGTTCTTGGAGCGTCGCGACCTGCATGGACTCAGGTGCTAGGAAAATTCTCTAAATCGCCTTAGCGTCGTGGCGCGTGTCCAGGGAAATCAACGTCAGGGCTCTCTGTTTGTAGTGAATCGCAACTCAAATTGAGTTTATTGTCCAAAATAGGTTTCGGGTGGTGGGAACTCGAACCTAAGGGCTCGGGAAGAATCCTACTACCATGTTTAGTAGAATTCGAGGTTCTTGGGATTAAGGTAGTTTAGAAACCTTCATTTACTCGATATTGATGGATATCCTTTATTATCGTTGTGACTAGGGTACCGCTAGGGCTTGGAAGGGGACCGTGCTCGAGGGTCATTTCTATTTATCCAGTGTTTGGACCTGAGGTAAGAAAACTGGTATATGCACAAAGAGCTATTGGTTGGTATGCTTATTAGCCTTGAATTAGTATGCTTTTTATCCTTGAATTGTTATGCTTATTAGCCTTGAATTGGTATGCTTATTAGCTTTGAATTACCTGTGAATGTATGGTATGATTGATGCTTGTCCATCGCATTGAGCGTGAGGTTAATCGGCAAAGCATGCAGAATGTTGGTCGTGAAGGAAAGTTCATTTGGGGTTGCTGCCCCTACTTGCACGGAATGAACTTTGAGTTGAGTGCCTGCGTACACACCTTGCTCAGTTGAGTCGCTCAGCCAGGCTATTTTTCTTGGGCCACTTAATTGATTATATGACTAAGATTAGTATTCTTTTGTATACAGTGAAATGTGTTTACAAGTTATATGATTGGAGTGATTGCATCTGTTATTTGTGAAACATGTGATTAATACTTTGAATATTTGTATTATTGTTATACTCTGTGTGGTTTTCTTGTTGAGTCTTGGCTCACAAGTGCTCTATTGTGCAAGTAAGGGCATGAGTAAGCTAGACCTGCCTTGAGTTGGAGAGCTTCAGGGGTTGTGTGTACATATGCAACCTCCTCGACCTCCACGACCGGGATTGCTTGGGAGAAACTAGGGTTGAACACTGTTTTTCCACTTAGGTTGTCTATTTTGTATTTTATTTGTCTTTTAACAGTCTGTAAACACTTTTCGGGATCCCATGTAAAAACTAAACATTGTTACTGAAAATTGATTACTTCATTGACCAACATTTTTAATACCTAATCTTTGTTTTGTTTTAATTACACATTTAATTCCAAATGTCTCGCTTAGTGAGCTAAGCACCATTTCAAACACACATTGTAATTGTCTTGGCTAACCATGGTGTTACAAGACAAGTCCATACGGATACGTGTTTTCAGCTTCAAATAATGTGTTCTAATACTCTAATCATTGGTTAGACTTAATGAAGTTGCCTACACTATAAAAAGGTTCTTTTAGAGTTTTGATAGACTTGATCACTCTTTTAAATCTTTCTCTAACCTGCCTCTCTCTAGCTTTCAAGTTCATAAGTTTTTTTTTCAAGAAATTCATAAACCGAGTCCTTGTCTTTGTGAATGCCAAGGCTTGTTCAATCACAATTCCCTTTCCTACTAGAAAAAGCCTGAAGAATCCATTAAGGGCTAGAAAATAGAGAATTTAGAAAACAATACATCTCATGTGTAATCCTTGGTTTTGATTCTCATGGAGGAAGAAGAAGAAGAATTTTCAAATGGTGTTCTAACAAGGGTTTGAAGCTTGCTTAAAAATCTGGGAGTTTTGTTCCATTAATTTGTTAAGAAATACTTATACAAGATCTTATTTATTTTCATGTAAATCATATATTAAACAAATTAATATAAGAAAACTTAGAACATGTTTCTATAGTTGAATTAAACAGTAATCATAAGAGCACTTACATCATATGCAGCGGAATGAATAAGTCTTTCCTTCAGTTTCTCTAACCCTTGTATCCTTTCTGTCGTAGGGTATCACCAAGAAACTGAACCGATCTTCAAATTTCTTCACAACCTTCCACAGTATCCTTAGAATCACCTAGAATAGAATGGGAAATTCTCAACACATGAGATAAATACAAAGAGAAGAAGAGAAGAGAATATTGATGCTTCGAAAAGGAGTTTTGTTGTAGTGAGAGTCTAAAACCATACAGCATCAAAACTAGATCTTCCAATCATATGTTTTCAACTCTCACTTAGCATTCCAAGCTCAATTAGGTCACTTATTTAATTAAAAAATCAATAAAAATAATAGGTAATATCATCCATTAGGTTGAAATTATCATGGGCTTTAGGTCTGTGAAATTTCTCATTTAATTATAAGCTTGTTAGACTTAAAATCAAGACATGTATTATTTTCTATTGATTAATTAATTAAATACTTATTTAAATCCTTCATCAAATTAATTATTTATATTTTGAACCTTGATTTAAACTCATTTATTAATTTAAACACCAATTTTTCTTAATTAATAAATCTGCTCTAAAATTTGTTTTCTTCTTTAAATTGCATAACTCTTGAAATTATCCAAAATTGACCTGATCAAATTTAATAATTCTAATTGATAATTAAATCAATTAGGTGCGACTATCTAGATGATTTTGTCCAATGTACTGTGGGGACCATGTGCCTACGAAATCAAGCTCCAATAAGTTATCAAAAATTTAACAAATAAATTTACTAACTTAATAAATCCCCGTGACTCTATTAAAGACTCAAAATTTTACTCTTGAATAGAACGCTCTATAAGCAATATAAATACCTTATTATTTATTCATTATTACAACCATAATTATTACTCAATCCTCTATAAAAGGTCTACAATGAGATGGGACTAAAATACCGTTTTACCCCTCATTGTATTTTATCCTTAAAACACTTAGTTCCTTGTAAATGATATTTAATTAAACTAATATGAATTACTGAAATGAGATCTCTATCATTTAGCACTTCGAACCAAACTAAAAGGAAACCATCGTTTTACTTCTTCATCAGAAGTTATATATGTTCATATCTATAATTAACACTCCCACTCAATTATACTACTGAATTCCTAAGATGTAAGTATGAGTTAGTCCGTAGGATAAGATGGTAACGAACAAGTCAAAGAACTCAAATAACACAGTTGGTTAGAATACTAACCACTCATAATTGAGATTGAATTGACCTATGGTCAACTATACGATATGACTAGAATAGATAATAACAGTATGTTTACTTATCCTATCTACTGTCAATATCGGTCCAGTCCAATGTAACAAATACATCTGATCTTATCTACTTTGCTAATGTTCTAGAAAGAACATAACACTACAATGTGTATATATATTATATTGTAGATTGGCAAGTCAGTGTAAATCTTGTGCACTAACTAATCTTAGGAGAAACTTATTTTTGAACATATAATCATATTTATATTCCATTGTGATTACATCACTATAAATATGCTTAGGATTTAATAGAAGTTCATATTAAATAAATAATCATGAAAATAAAACATGTGAGCAAAGTGATTGACCAAGTAAAAAATGATTTCTATTATTATATTGATAATAAAATGAGATTACAAAGAAATTGAGTTTTATGTAGGGCATAAAACTCTGACATAATTAGGGTTTGCATTTCTCTATCTCAATCTTTATTAATCTATCAATGATAATTGTGTGTAGATTCTTATTATTGTGGTAGTGTAATTCACTCTCTCCCAACATATACCAGATATGAGTAGAAATCTTGTAAGTAGAAACATGATAAGCAAATCGGGCATCAAAGTCGTGTTTGAGTCTAGTAAGCATATTTTGTCCAAGGGAAACATTTTTTTTAGGAAAGGAGTATGTTTGTAATGGTATGATAAAATTGTGTATAAATGACACAAAAATTTATAATAATAATGCTCCATCTTCATGCTACATGCTTGGCTTAAATTCTATAACTGTATGGCATAATAGATTTGCTCACATAGTGACAATAAACATCAAAAACCTAAAGGAGGCACATGGAACTATCCAATGGTACTTCAAATAGGGGATGATCCCAAAACCTTCCAAGAAGCTATGTCTTCAAGAGAATCCATTTTTAGAATGAGGCAATAAATGATAAGATGGATTCAATTATATCCAACCACACTAGGAAATCATTGATCTACCACAAAGATTCAAACCAAGAGGGTGTAAGTGGGTATTTAGAAGAAAATATCACACCAATGGGACCATCCAAACTTTTAAAGCAAGGTTGGTGGCTAAAGGGTTTAGACAAAAAGAAGGCATAGATTATTTTGATACCTATGCACCCGATGGCAAGGATAACTTCAATAATGTTGTTTGCCTTATCATCAATACACAACCTATATGTTCATCAAATGGATGTCAAGAGGGCATTCCTAAATTGTAACCTTGATGAGGAAGTTTACATGGAACAACCAAAAGGTATTATTCTAAGAGGAAATGAACATAAGGTGTGTAGACTTGTTAAATCATTATATGGTTTAAAACAAGCACCAAAACAATGGCATGAGAAGTTTGATAAAGTCATTGTCTCGGATGGGTTTAGACACCAGTGTGGAAAAATGCCTATATTCTAAATCTTGTAATGACTAGGTCATTTTAGTGAGTCTATATGTTAATGATATGTTTCTATTAGGTAATGAAATTAAAAGTTTATTAGAAAAAAAAGAGGTTTTTATCTTCTAGGTTTAAGGTAAAAGACCTTGGGGAGGTTGATACCATTTTAGGTATCAAAGTACAACGAAATGTTAATGTATATGCCTTATGTCAATCTCACTGTGTTGAGAATAAGCTTGACAAATTTGTTCATCTTAATATCAAATAGGCAAACACGCCCTTTGATTCAAGCCAAAAGTTGGAAAAGAATGAAGGGATGGTGGTAGCTCAATTAGAATACGCACGTGAAATAGAGAGTTTAATGCATGTAGCACATTACATAAGAGTGGATATTGCATTTGCAGTTAGTAAATTAAGAAGGTTTACTAGCAATCCAAGTATCAAGCATTGGAAGGTCATAGAAAGAGTTTTTTTATTCTTCAGAAGGACCAAAGATGTATACTTCCAATATTCAAAGTTTCCAAAGATACTTGAAAAATATTCCGATGCTAGTTGGATATTCGGTGAAATAGATCTCTCTACAATTTGTTGGATGTTCACTACTATTGGGAGTGATATTTCTTGGGGATCTAATAAACAAATATGTATATGTCACTCACCCATGGCGTCTGAGTTTGTAGCTCTAGTGGCAACTTGCAATGAGATCGAGTGGCTTAGAGTTCTTATGATGGAGATACCTTGTGATAATCAAGCCATATTAATTAGAGCTTACAGTAAGATATACAATGGAAATTCTAGACAGATAACTCTAAGACCTGACTATGTGAGACAATTGATAGATGAGGAGGTAATATCAATATTGTATGTCAAATCGTGCGAGAAATTAGCAGATCCATTTACCAAACATTTAGGGAGAGATTCAGTTAGTTCTACAAATGTAGGGATAAGACTAAAACTCCTTGAAAAATAGATTCCTCAATGATGGCAACCCAACTCAAAGCTTGTTTACATTGAGTGTAGAGTTCAAAAGGTAAGAAAAAGTTTTTGATAAGGGAAAAGTTGATAGAATTAATGAATTAGAGTCTCGTCCAATATAGTTAATGTTGTTTGCGACCAAACTTGAGGGTTAAGCCCTAGGATTTTTAGGAAATTCAGTTGAGTGCAACAGACATCCCTAAAGGTAGCAAAGATGTTGTAAGAATTTCACCTATGTGAACCTAGAGGTGGTGCTACCCTTCAAGAGAGTTAAAGTTTTCTCTCTGGATGGTTCATGAATGGATGAGCACAAGGCCATAAAAATTGTTGAGCGTGCAAAATGGGAACATGTGAGTAATCAAGTAGAGGTGTGTGAGATACTACCGGTTTTATCACTAGGAATGATTGGTCCAATCTTTTAAGACTACTAAGCATTTCAAAATTTTGTAGTATTTTCACTAAGATGAAGTTTAAACCGAAAGGTACATTATTTTATGCACTAATATCGTTTGGGATAGAGACAGAGGATGTATTTAACCAAGTGGAGGAATATTAGGATTGGTTAAATATATAGTAAAATTTGATCATGCACAAAGAGGTGCAAGACCATTACGATTTCACTAAATTCAACATGAGTGGGTTAACTTTTGTTGTATGCATTTAAAAATTATCTTTTTAGGTCCAAAGTGAGTATGTAAGAGCACCCAAAAAATTTGGAGACATTTACAAATGTTTTTGGGTCGATGTATGGGGTGACATTATAAAGGTGGCTGTGTTGCGTTGCCTATGGAGAGGAGATGCATCACATGCCTTACAAAAATTATGAAAGGCTATGTATCTCCTGCCAGGTGACACATTGCCTGCATGCAGTCGATGTCTCACGTGGGTTTTTCATATGAGACCTTACAGTTATGTGAATTGGCTCCAAAACTTATTTCAAATTCTCCAATCTCATTGGTTAACACTAATGATAGATCCTACACTATTTAAGGGGTTCATATGAAATTTTGGTGAATTGATCACTCTTCACTCACTCTCTCTCTCTCTCACTCTCTCTCTCTCTCTAAAACCCTTTCTCTCTCTAACTAATCAAGATTAGTAGTTTTATCCAAGATCTTCATCAAGAAAGCTTGTCTTATTTGAAGACCAAGTCTTGTTAATTCCAATCTCATTTCACCATACAATCAATCTCATCAGGGAGGCTAGGAATCGAGATTTTTGGAAAACAATTCTAATTTTTTCAAGCCCTTTTTCCATCTCCATTATTCACATAAAATCATATTCTTTATGATTTTATGTAACTATGGTTTTCGCTACAAATGTCATTTCTTCCTTTTCATTTAACTTGTCTTGTTCTTCCATTAAGTCTATTGTAATATTGTGATTAATTCTCATTAATTGAAATATACATATTGTGTTTAAGCCATATCTCAATAGTATAAGCATTACTATTTTTTTAATGAAGTGATACCAGAACTGAGTCGGGTTTAGGAATAAAGACTGGTGCATCCTATGGTTAGAGGGGCGATTGTCCTAAGAAGCAAAACGGTGAAAGATGAAATCACCGAGATGTAGCTAAAGGAAAACAAGGAAATAAGGAGAAATAAGAATTACCACCAAAGTTCTCACAAACACATGACCAAAGAGTTGAAAAAAACCATCTACAGTGAGTTTTAGCACTCAATGTATATGACAGTGTCACAACTTTTGGGAGTGCACCGGTTAAAAGTAATGTGAATGTGAGTTGATGTTGCGATGCCTTGCCGGCTCACGAGTCCCTTCTACTTGAGGAAGCACTCGAGTTGTTTATTGTATGCAGCTAGTTATGATGTTGAGGCATAAATAAGTCTATTCTTGTTTGTAGCCTAATAAGTGAAATTTTAATCATATATTCTAAATTTCCTTGCACTTAGAAGTTGTTAGCTTTTAGTTATTTTAATAATTTTAATTTAATTTTTGGTATTTTGTGATTTTTTTGCTAAATGAGTTAAGTATTAATTAATATTTCTATAGATTCAATTGATATATTTTTAATTTATAAGTATTTATTTTAATTTGATTATTTATTTGGTTTTATAGGAAAGTGTGGTATTTTTATAAAAATAAAATAAAAGAGTTGGAATTTGAACCCGAGCCAGTGCTGGAGCTGAAACTTCATATGCGATTTTGACATTATTGTAGCCATATTTTGGAAATTTTGGCAAAAATAAAAATTCAATCGTCAAAATCCAAGTCATATTGAAAGAGTTATGGCCAAAGTACGATCAATTGACTTTGAAAAAAAATCAGTTTCTCGAGGACTACGAAAATACAAGATGTTAACTCCAATTTTGCAACAAATCTCTAGATATTTTTATCTCAAATTCGAAAATTGGAGATATCACACAAATACCAAAAGCTAAAATTATTAGTTTATGAGTTTTAAATCATTTCAAATTTTTTTAGTATTTTATAAATAGCGAATGTTAACTCTATTTTCACACTTTTTCAAGAAGAAAATACTTAGCAAAACTTGAGTGAATTTGAGAGAATGTTAGAGAGAGGTTTTGTGCTTCAATTTTATTCTTCTTCATCCCTTTATTTCTTTTCTTTATGAATTCTTGTGCTCATTATTCAATTATGTCTAGCTAAGTTTTTCTTAGGTTAAGGGTGATTTCAAAGCTCTAAATATGATTTCTTGTTCTAAATAATTTTTATTATTTTCTTATTCCAAATTATAAAATTGTTCATATTCATCTATGATTAATTCTGCGATTATTGTTCAAATCTTAATTAGTAGAGCTCCTAAATAGGGTTTTTCTTTAGTCTATTATCATCATGGAATTTCTATTCACCTAATCATTTAGAATTCTAGGTTTTGAGTGATAAATTGTAATTGAGATTGATGTCAAACGTGCTTTTAATTATGATGAGTAATATGACCTAGGTTAAACAGATTGCATATTTATGGATTTATTGCTTAGACTAACCTATCTCCACTTTATTTAATGCTTTTATTAAATTAAATCATTGGAGTTTTCCCTTAAGTTGTTTAATGAATAGAATTAATTAAGAGTGTTTGCTATAATTAATTATATTGTGAGATTGGGGTATTGACAGTTTCGTATTATCTACAATTAGTAATTTGGTATGGAATAAGATTCAATGATATTATTAATTGCTTGAATGATTTTTTTAGTGGTGGATAATGATCTTTTAGCTATTTGAATCATTATATATTTTGTCAATTGCTTTCATTATCATTATTGCTTTGTTTTTATTTTAGTAATTCATAACATCACATTTTGTTGACTTTGTTTAATTGAATAAAAAATTGAAATTAGTAGTCCTCGTGGGATTGACTCTTACTACCGTTATACTGAAGTAGTTGGTTTAGTTTGAAATTAATAATTATTAAATTTGGTACAACTTATGACACGCAACAGACCCCATGAGCAAGGGTTGCTGATAACTCTACAAAATAGAGTTATTTTACCACATTTTATAAGGTAATTGTTGCTTAGTTCTTGAGTTTTTAATTAATTTATCAATTTTTTAAGTAATTTTGAATTTATTAGTTTTATTTTGATTTTGTGTATTTTTATTTGATTTTTGTATTTATTTTGTTTAATTATGTTGTTACTAATTTATGTGTGTTTAATTTCTTTATGTAGGTGTATTTGTTGGGAGCAAATGAAATGTTGATAAAATGTTGGTATAAAGAAATGAAGAAATCAAGCCCAAAATGAAAGGCTCATTCCAATTCTTGACAATGTCATGTCATCAATCCATGTGCTTCTTTCTCCACCATTGGATTTGTAACTATAGAAAAAGATGACAATTTTGAGCATGAATCCATGTGCTTCTTTTTTTAGACCAATAGGAGTGTTATCCTTTACCAACTAATTTATCTATAAATAGGAGTCTCATTTCACAATTTCAAGCACACCTTCTCTTACACCACTTCTTCCATCTCTCTATTCTCTCCATCTTTTTCTTTTCTTAGATTAGTTTTTATGTATTTTTAGAGGAATAATTTGGAGGCTCCTTCTCCAAATTTTCCTATTTATGTTGTAATTTTTATTTTGTTTTTGATAGTTATGGGTTTCTAATTCACTTAAAATTACTAAGGTGGATGATGAACCAAGATATAACTATATAGTGTTTATTTTATGTTGACCTCCCAAAATGAGCAATAAAGTTTATGATTTTTCTTCTTCTAAATATTTCTTTCATCTATAATATCATGTATTTTAGATTGTTAGAACATATTTTACATGGTTCTTAATTGTGCAAAAACATAGTATTCTTTTATTAAGATGTGTCATTAAATTGTTCACATCCAATGCTTAGAACAAAAATACTATATTTTGCTTTAGAAATAATATTATTTGATTTTTTTTGTAGTTTCATTAAATTGATTCACAACTAATGCTTTGAAGTTATACTATTGAAGTGAAGGAAAATCTATATTTTTTAATTAAAGATAGCTTAAAGGAAGTATAATGTTTTAGAAAAGGTAATTAGATTGATTTCAATTATCACTAAAAATTGGGAAGTCAACATATTAATAAATATTATTATTTATATTTTGTGGATTCTAAAATCTTAATAATTTTATAAATAACTATTAAAAACAAATCTTTTTAGTTTATTTATTTTAATTTTTTTTAGTATTTTCTTTCTTTATTTTAAAACAAAACACATCAATCTTTGGAACGAGGTTAGAAATTTATTTCACTTTGGTAAAAATAGTTTTCTCTTTTGATTTAAGTCAACTCCTTTGGGTTCGACCTCGTGCTTACACGAACACTATTCTATAAATACGATTCGTGCGTTTGCGAGTATAAATATTTAAAACATACCCGTTTTGGGTCCATCAGTTGCTCTACCTGCTCCTATTTCAGTATAAACGAGAGGAAAGTCTACCACACAAGCACTAAAGAGGAGGCGGATGGGATAGGAGATGTCTCTCTACCTAATTCTATGGTGCGATAAAGGTCTGTGAAAAACTCAATAGGAAACTAAACTAGCTTGCCATAGTTTGTTGAAGTCAAAGAGAAAGGGTGGGCAGGATTGGTTTCAAGGTTAAGGTGAATATTTTTGGTGTTGATAACTTGTTTACCATGTGCGTAGCGGAATGCACGGGGTGGTGGGCCCAGTAATTTAAAAAAACCATTTAAACATACTTTAAATAACCAGATCCATTAATATGCAAACATTAATCAATGATATAGAAAATGATAAGGAATTACCAGTTGTAGAACTATCAAGAATCCTTGCTATCTATTTGTATCTCCTACGAACATCCAATCCAAAGTAGTCTCCAAAATACTCAGACCAAGATCATCCACGATGTATCTCTACACCTCAAGATGCATGTGGCCACGTAGAGTTATGGTGGGAATTTCATGATTCACGAGATATTCTCAACACATGAGATCTTTGAATTTATGGTTTATACCTTTTTAGACCCTGTGTTTTGCCTCATTACCTGTTTGGACCCTGTGTTTTGACAAATTATTTTTTGGACCCTGTGTTTTGTAAAATGGTTCAAATAGGACCCTAAACCTGATTTTGATGAACAAAAAATTGAGTATAACAACACAGTTCTTAAGCAGAATGACTGTATATTTGTTTTGAGTTGTTAGTTTGATGAATTATTTATGATTTTAGTTCAAAAAACTTTAATCAAAATCGGGTTTAGGGGTCTATTTGAACTATTTTAGAAAACATAGGGTCTAAAAAGTAATTTGTCAAAATATAGGGTCCAAACAAGTAATGAGACAAAACACAGGGTCTAAAAAAGTATAAACCCTTGAATTTATTAGGTGTGAGATAATTTTCAAGGATAGAAAAAATCTTACAATATATTTTTCTTCTCTGTGTAGACACTAATTTTCTATGAAATAGATTTACAAAAGAATAATAAATTCAAAGTTCAAACTTTAAACCAATTATTAAATAATTAATTAAATAAATAAAAGAAATATCCAACACCTGGTCATAGACCTTGTTACATGCACAGTGCAAGGTGTGTAGTACATACCATTTTCAGGGATATGAGTCTTAACCACTTTTATTTAATTATTATTTAATAATCATTTATTCAAAAATATGTAAACCACATAACTAATCTTCTCACATTAATTAATGAAGAAATTTCAAATTAATTCAAACTAATTTTGAGTCATTTGAATTATCTTTTCACATTATTTAAATAAATAAAACTAATTAATTCAAAATTAAATATCTTAAATATTTAAATGGCATTTTCGAAAATTGCAATTTTATTTAAAAAATTATTTTCAAAAAATATATTAAATAATTCATCTCAATTAAATATTTGACCCTGAAGAACAAATTTCTTCCAAATATGCTTTTTCCCCTCTTTTTCCCGATTTCAACTCTTACGTTAAATAGTATTGGTAGAGCCACCTTAGGGACCTATGGACCCATAATTTCAAGCTCCAATAAATTTAGATTATTAATTAAATCTCTTTAATATAATAACCTTAAATCATTAATCTCAATATTTTTCAACTAAAAATATGAGACTGCATTCTTGCAATTATAAATATTTATTTATTGAGTACTTTTTAAATATAAAAAGTGTTCATCAATGTAATCATTACATACAATTCAATCATCTATTAATGGTTCATAATTAAAGTAGGGATAAGAAACGGTTTTACATCTTTAATTATATCTTGTTTCCTTAGGTACAATTAACTTTAGTAGTAAAGGTTAATTCATAAACTGATCTATGAATTTGAGATAAATAACATTTCAGTTCCAAAAGCTAACCCCTAAGAGAACCACATTAAATTCCTCTCGGAAAGATATAGATTTCATATTTGTACATTATGTCCCCAACCATTTACATCAATGAGCTCCCAAAACAAAAATTTCATCCTGATCATTTTAACAAACCATAACAAGTGAATCAAAGAACTCAAATGACATAAACATGAGTTCATAATAACTTCAGGATAAAGATCAATTTGTATATGATCATCTTATAGATATGTTTAGTTAATACTCATGAAATAAATGATATTCAGTAAGTATTAATAACACATTGGGTTTAGTTCATGCATAACCACTTTATACAATGTACATGCACTAAGATGTCTGTGGATGCTGAAAATTCTACACTGGTAAAAGACCCGCATCTCATGCCTGAGGTCCCTGAGAGGTCCAAAGCAACCATGTCTAAAATCCCATTGATCCCTCGAAGGGATCCTCAAATCAACCTTGTTCCAAATGAGCACTTCACCTCGAACGCCCAAGAGCACCCCAAACGTCTCGCGGGACTTGTCGCCTCGCACCAGCCAAGGAAACTCGCACCTCATGGGTGCATACGGTACCTCATGGATTCATATAGTGCCTTGCGCCCATGTGGTCTCACGAGTGCATATGTGCCTCGCGCCCATGTGGCCTCGCAGGTGCATGAGGGTCTCGCACGCCCCTGATGTCCCATAACCGCCTCGCGCGCCCCAGGCGTCTCGCGAGCCTCGTCGCCTCAAAAGCTCCTTAGTGTCTCACGCGCCCCAGGCGCCCCACGAGGCCTCTTTGCTTGGCACCAGCCATGTTTCCTCGCGCGCCCCAGGCACCTCGCGGGGCCTCTTTGCCCCACACCAGCCATGTTACCTCGCGCACCCCAAGCGTCTCACGAGGCCTCTTCGCCTCGCACCAACCATGTCGCCTCGCGCGCCCCAGGTGCCTCACGAGGCCTCTTTTCCTCGCACAAGCCATGTCTCCTCGTGTGCCCCAGGAGCCTCGTGAGAACGTTATCTCACCTCGCCCCGCGCTCCAGCCGTGTCGTGGGCCTCGCGAGAGACGCCCCCACCTCGCCTCGTCACATCCGCGCAACTAGGGGTTGCGTACGTAGTGGGCCCCGTTGGAGGGGCTTTATCTTTCTTTTTAAGATAAGTGCCACCAACGAGGCACCACTCTTACTGTGGGTCTAACAAGAGGTAAGATCAAGGACCTCTCTAACACACAATTAAGGATGAATTGGGGAAGCCTCATAGCGATTCATGCAAAGTCAGAAGAAGTACGGAGCACCCTAACAAACTGAGAGGAGCTAGAGCATGGACACAAGGCCCACGCCAGACAAGTAATGGTTGTACAAGTGAGGTACCTGTTGTGGTCCTCGCTAGCCAATCTCTGACACTCATACTGGGCAAGTAGTGGAGGCACAATCGGGTACTAAAGTGGAGGTGCTCCCACAGACTCTGACCATGTACTGAAGCCAACACCACTACACATGATACCACTCTCCTGACAATGTACTTGTGTACCATCTGGTCCCCTGGACCACAATGTATCAGGGGCCATTAGAGCCCACTATAAAGGGAACCCTACTTCAACATGAAAGGGGGTTGGAAAAAACACTGTAGCTTGAGACAACAAAGGAATACAAGTTCTTTTCCCCATTTTTCTTCTGCAGCTATTTTCTAAGTTTCTAAGTTTCTGATTATATAGTTGAAGTTCTTCATTGATAAGCAGTAGACTTTTATTTTTCTAGCTGAACTTCGTTGACGAGTTCTCACGTCAACAATGTCATACTACATCAGTAATCCAAATCTATATTACGTGTATTCATAATACTAGTGAACTGTACTTACAATATTTAATCTAAAGATTCCATATAACTTTTTTTTTACTATGAACTATTTAAATTTGTTCCCTAAAATCTTAATCCTCTCGTACCAATACAAGATTGTAGTCACAATAACGAATTTGGGAATTTTCTTATATTTATATAATATTATTCAAAAAATCATTATATGCAAAATTCATTTTAATTATTTATTTCATAAAACATTGTTCAAAACATATGCTTCCAAGGGCACAATTCCCAACACTTGGTAGAGACATTGGTGGGGGTTTTATCTTTTAAAGGCTTCACCGAAGTTGTGTCCAATTTATGCTTATACTTTGGGGCCAACCTCTTAAGATCGTGGGTTCAAAGCCTTTTTCTTTGGACTTCTTGGATGGCGAGCAAGGAGTAAAACAAATTTCCATAAGTTGTCCACTTTTAAGAGGTTGTTCGCATGGAGAGTCTCTTCCGTAAAAAAATTTCTCGCGAACTTCCTTGCGACAAGAAAGAGCTAAAATCTTGTCTACTCATTTTTTAGCCTTAGATGGTAAAACCCTCTCAAGGCGTGGAACTACGAAGGAAAGGTTAACAGTGTCAAAGCTAAGGAAGGCTATAAGAAAATGAATAGTTGTCAAAGTGTTGTGAAATGGAATACTTATTTGCATGTTAGAAGGGTGTGTAGTGAACAAGAAAGTTAGATACAAAATGAACTCAGGCTTCCATTTGCCCGCATTGAGACCATTTCTTGGATGAAGGATGCTTGTGAGGTATGGTGACATAAATAATAGTATCCACAATATGTCTCAGGTGTTTTCTTCAGGCCGTAAAAGGAAATATTATCTTCAGGGGTTCGATCGTCATGCATCTCCTAGTGGTAAAGGATGCACATGCACATGTAAGAGAAACCTCACATTGGGTGAAAATGAATCAAGGAAACTCCCAGATAATCTATTACCTTTAAGTAGTAAGGATGCAAGGAATAATTTCCATTGGCTTAAAAGATGGGATTGAAATACGCGACCATACCCTTGGGAGGATTATTGACAACTTCCATTCTCTTATGTAATGAATCTTGAAAACTTCAAGAGCAAACTGATTGGTAATCTCATTAACTATAACTTCACTTAGTTTCGAAGGTATGCTTACTATAGTGAACTATAGCAGGGAAATCAAATCAAAAGTAGACTTTTTTCGGATCTCCTTGCTAATAGGATCAAGCTTGGGTTCAGGCTTGGGGATCTCCTCAAGAAATAAGGAGGTGTTGGCCTCCTAGAAATTAAATTTGTTAGTATCCAAATAGCTTGACCCATTCAATAACAACACTCTACCTATACTCAATGTTATGGTCGGAGAGATTAAGCTAGACATCCTTAGTAGCTATAATGTCCTTGTTGTCTAAAACACTAATGTTGACTCATTTTTTGGTCAAGGTCACCACATATCCAAGGCAGCCGCTGATATTCAAGGTTGTTGATGGACCCAAAACGAGTATGTTTTAAGTATTTATAACTCGCAAGCGCACGAATCGTATATGAAGTATAGTGTTTGTGTAAGCACAAGATCGAACCCAAAGGAATTGTCTAAAATAAAAAAGAAAACTATTTTAAATCAAAATTAATAAATTCTAACCTAGCTCCAAAGATTGATGAGATTTTTGTATCAAGAAAATAAAATAAAAGATAATAATAAAGAAATTAAAGACAATATATAAAAATAAATTAATAGTAGAAATAAAGATGGTAGAAGAAAGATTATTAAGATAATAGAATCCACAAAATACAAGTTCAATAATATTTATAAGTACATTGATTTCCAAGTTTTAGTAATAGTAGAAATTAATCAAACCATCACTTATTCAAATTAGATATTCTATTTAAGCACAAGTTTTTATAAAATATAGGATTTATCTTCACTTTTCAAATTATAATTTCAAAATATTTAATGTAAATCAATCTAATCAAATAACAAATAAATCAATGAATATTATTTATAAGGAAAAACATAATATTTTTGTTCTAAGCATTTGATGTGCACAATTTAATGGCACTCCTTAATCAAAGAATATTATGATTTTGCACTAATGAAGAACAAAGTATAAATATGTGCTAACAATAAAAAAATACATGATATTTAAGATGAAAGAAGATATTTGAAAAAGAAAAAAATCCATAAACTTTGTTGCACAAATGAGAAATCAACATACAAAATAAATACTATTTAGTTACATATTGTTTTATCACCACCTTAATAATCTTAAAAAGATTAGAAACTCATAACTAGAATAGCAAATACAAACTAAAAATTACAAACATAATTAAGAAAATTTGGAGGATGAACCCCCAAAATTTTTCTCTGAAAACTCATAGAAAAATGACCAAAAATAAGAAAAAGATGAAGAGAATAGAGATGTCTTGAAAGTGTAGAACTTGTGTAGTGTAACCTCCTCTAAAAATAAGCACTCTCAAAATGGTCTTGAAAATTCCCTATTTATAGCCAAAATGAGAGTATTAAAATAATCAATTTAAATTAATTAAATTAATAATAATATGGCAAATAGAGGTAAATTATAGGTTGTAATGACGATTTTGGGGTAAAATGTGTGGAAAAGTTTGGGTAAAAAATGAAATTTTTGGACATAAGGGGACAAAGGGACAAATGTGCTTTTGTTGGGCTCAAAATACAGGGGCTGGGACCGAAGGTGGCAAGCTGCTGGTCTGGGCAGGGGTGGCAGGCCCAATTAGGCCTCGGTGGTGGGCCTGGCTGGCCTTGGAGGAAGCTGGGAAGAGGCGTGAGCTGGAGGAAAGGGTGGCTGACAGTAGCAACTGAAGGCTTCTAGGTGTGGGCTTCGGCAGGCGGGCTGGAAGGGTCTTCAGTGGTTTAGCTGGGAGCATCAGGCGTGGGCCTGGTGAGAAAGGAAGGTAGCCTGGTGGAAGGCTTTGGTCTTGCTTTTCATTTTTGCCATTTCTTTCTTTTCCTTACTTTTTAGCACAAAAATACAATAAATTCCCTACAAAATAAATATAAAATAAATCATAATAAAATATTTTCAACTATAAAATAAATCAAGTTTATTCTTTTAAAATATTAATTATAACTTAATTTATATTTAACATTTAAGTTCAATAATACAACATTCTTTTACCTCAAATTAAACAAGAATAATTCAAACAATTAACTACAACATTTTACAACAAAATAACTATAAAAACACACAAAAATATATAAAATCAAAATAAACCCAATAAATTTAAAATTACTTTAAAACTTAATAAATTAATTAAAACTTCAAGAATTAAGTAACAATTAGCACATAAAATGTGATAAAATAACTCTATTTTGTAGAGTTATCAGTTGCCTAACTTCATAAGTCTTGGGTCGCCAATCAATAGCTACCAGCTACTAGTCGTCAATCAACAACATCAAACTCTAGTCACGAGTATTGCTCCAACAAGCTTGATAGCTACTTATGGTTGTCGCCTAAGGAAGCATCGTACAAAGAAGGTCCTAGTCACATATGTCCAAATCTTCATATTTCTTATCACTAGACACTCCAGCATTCCCAATCACCAATAAGAATGATCGCTAAAGTTGAGCTCGCCGATTAACTGAGATAAGTGATTGACTCAATTTACTTAGAACTTTGTGTGTATAATTTTCGGGCAAGCCCAATATCTTAGGCCCACAGCCCAAATGCAATTCAAACTTCTCACTATAAATAAGAGAAGAAGGATCCCAAAAAAGGGAGAAAGGCCCGTCTTAGTGCCAAACAATTAGAAGCTCCATACTCAAAAGAGCTCTTATGTAATCAGAATCAGATGTAACTAACCAAAGCTTGCAAGCTCATACATCAATAAAAGTTCCTAAGTGTAGCTCAATTCTTGGACCGAACCACTATAATTCCATGCTTTGGGTGTTTGACAAGGTTGACAAAAAAACAAGTCAACACCTAATATAATCCCTAATAAAATCTATAAGGGCCTCCTATTTGGCTCAGTCATCTTGTTCTACCTAGCTCACTCTAGGATTTTAACCAGGTTCAAAATTATTCCATTGGCTCGGGTTTGAGTCAATTGTGATAATGATCCACAAAAAAAGTGCCTTAACTTCTACAAATAGTGAATCCACAAGCAAAAGGCTCTTTGGGTTTGAAAGAATCTTCTCTGGAAAAGCTTCCACAAGAAGAGTAACTAGTGGGAAAGAACTCGCATGCAATACACTAGTGAGGACTGCGGGATTTTAAATTCCTAGGCTTGTTATGGCAACACAAAGAAGTAGACTCAATGTCAGGTCTACTTTAATCTCCATTTATAGATTTCAAAATACTATAGACCTCTTCCTTATAATCCTTAAGAATTTTTTCTTCTACCTCATCATCAACCAATGAATCAAAAGAGATTTCAATGGGAATTTGGGTTGGAATAGCATTCACATACATCTACCCCAAAGACCTACACTCTACCAAGAAAAATGGATCAATTAACTCAAGATACCAACAAACATATTGGAAAACAACAACATGAAATGAAGAAAATAACAATCAGAAAAAAATAGAAAGAAAAAAGAAATCAATACCTGGTGGTAAATAAAGCTAAGGTACGAATCCTAAAACTTGAAGGATTGTCTTCGACAAAGGTAAGGTTCAAAGTTTCTAGGTAATCTGAAAATATATTAAGTTCTCTATTTTTTTCAAAAATGGTGAAGAATAGAGAAAGGAAAAGTGGAGGGGGATCGAAGGGTAGGGGGAATGGTTTATATAAAGTAATCTGCTATCATCACCATTATTTTTTTGTAAAAGAACGGTCAAGGTCTGTTGGAAACGTACAATATTAATTGAAGATTCACAATTCAAATTACAATGATGGTCGTATGTCACCCAAGGAAAATTCTTAGTCACATCAAGGATCATCTTACTGCCATACTAACACTTTACCACAAGTGGAACACATGTCAAAAATCTCGCAAGGAAACAACCAACACCCTCGTTGTAACGCCCTGGTTACCCCAGAACAGTTATGGTGAACGGTGAACCGTAAATTTAACTCGCTACCCGAGTCCTTTGGTTAAAAGCGTGCTTCTAAGTGTTATTAACAGGCTAAGGTGGAAAACCAATAAAAAAGAAATGATATATTTTATTTAGAACATAAAACTGTCCACGGGCCCATCAAAACATTTACAAGTTATTTACAACTCAAAATGGTCATTACTGTTTCAAATTTACAAACCTGTCAACCTAAGCGGCAAAAATAGGGTAAACCACCTAGTTCCTCTGAGAACTCCTTTGCTCCCCACTCAACACCACCTAAGCTCTCCACTCAAGGTTGGGTAAGCTTTTCTTTCCCTTTACCTGCACCACATAGCACACATGAGCCAAAGCCCAGCAAGAAAACACAATATAGCATGAATATAGTATCAACGATGATCATAATAATCATTCAGGACTTTCAGTCCAAAACAGATGAGTGACAGTTGAAAAGTCACTAAGGTAGGTTCCGTTCCCTCTAGCCATGTGACGATAGGGTCACCGGGGCTTTACAAATAGGTGATCGTTTCACTAGCTTAAACAGGATAGGTGCATGATGACTAATCACCAACGTAACCTTCCTCATGAACATAGAGTCATAACCATGGGATTCCGCTCCCTAGCCATGTGACAAGCAGTCACCTAGGCCTTTGGCCCTAGCTCCGAATAACTAGTCTTAGCTAGTCAAGCGCTTATAAGTTTCATCGACCATAGGGTTGGTCCAACATTAATGTCCCTAGAGGCATTCAATGCTGATATTGATTAGATCAAATCTTTAATCGGCCCTACGTTCAGGACGCTTATGCCATTTCTGACTCTCAGGTCAGTAATATGCGACCAATGTTGTCCCTGACTAATCAGTGCCATACACAATTAAGCAAGCTCTACTAAGCATTTAATATGCAATCAATGTCCACATTTATCAACCAACATGCCTTAACAACAATCATGCATGTCATATACACAGGGTGCAGTTTTCTTACCTCTAATTCGAGCGAGAATGAATAAAAGAACGACCCTTGAGAACGATCTGACTTTTAGCCCTTTAGCAGTCACCTAGTCATAACCAAATATGGGACACCATCAATAACATGAATAACAAAGGTTCCCAACCCAATATCTAGCCTGTGTGGCGTCAATCCCCACTAATCCGGGTAGTAGGAACAATCCCGAGACCTAAAACCATGTTCCCGAGGCCAAAACACTCAAACGGGTTCAAAACCACCCAAGAGCTACGACCCTAGCACCTTGAGCCACGGCCCCCAGCCACAATAGGAACAAGGGCCGCGGCGCCCCATACCCAGTACCGCGGCACCCAACAAGGCCAAAATGCTCCACCTGCTTCTTCGAGCTAGGGCCGCGGCGCCCAAGAACAGGGCCACGGACCCCAACCCATAACCAGCCACAAACTCAATCTCCTTCATCCCAAACCCTCAAAAAACATACCTAAACACTTCCAAATCCAAAAATCAAAGTTCCCAAACTTCCCAATGATCCAAAACAATCAAATCCCGAGGCTCAAACGAACCAAAAACTCAACGATTCACAAAATCCAATTTGAAGCTTAGAAACTCTAAAAACTCAAAACATAAAACTTAGAATACCTTTGATTGGGTTGTTGCTCGTCAAATCCTTCGGTCAAGAAGCTTCTAATCTTTCCTAGGATCGCTATGTCTCGATCCTCGCTTGATTCCGGCTCCTAGAACTTGAGATTTCTTCAAAAATGCCTCGAATGGTAAAATGAACTAACGGGAAGAGAAAAAGGGTTTTCTAACATATGGTTCTATCTGACAAGCTACTTCAAGCTTAAGTAACCTCAAATACAACCTAGTGCTCGAAGTCCCGAAAACACCCCCGAGAACATTATAGCCAAAACTCCCAGAATTTCCTCCTGATCTCAATAACTCCCAATTTATCTTCAAATAACATTCTCATTATTCAATATCCCAATAAAAGACCCCCGTTATGACAAAACCGTTAATTTATAATATAAGACCATCTCATGCCGAATAGCTCTAATATATCTCCATAATAATGGGATCTCATCCATAACTCACAACATGCACCAAAATACACAAATATTCCCTCAACGAGCCAAATTACCAAAACACCCTAATAATCAAATGTGGACCAACATGCATGCATATAACATCATATTATAATATAATTAAACAGTTATGACCCTCCCAGCCTACTAATCCAACCATTAAACCGCATTAGGGATTTCGGGGCATTACAACTATCCCCTCCTTACAAAAATTTCTTCCTTGAAATTTACCTGAGCAGCTCAGGATACTAACTCTGCATATCTGACTCTAGCTCCCAGGTCGCTTCCTCGGCCTTGCTGTTCCTCCACAACACCTTAACCAAAGGTATCATCTTATTCCTGAGGACCTTATCCTTTCTGTCAAGTATCTGGACTGGCTGCTCCTCAAAGGAGAGATCTGGCTCAAGCTCCAGATCTTCATAACTCAAAATATGATTCACATTATATACATACCTCCAAAGAGCTGAAACATGAAACACATTATGCACGGCTGACAACGCCGGTGGCAAGGCCAACCTGTAAGCCACCTGACCAATCCTCTCCAGGATCTCAAATGGACCTACAAACCTAGGGCTCAGCTTGCCCTTCTTCCCAAACCTTCTCACCCCTTTCCATGGCAAGACTCTAAGGAAGACATAGTCTCCCACTTGGAACTCCACGTTCCTGCACTTGGGATCTGCATAGCTCTTCTATCTACTCGAAGAAGCAAGCATCCGAGCTCTAATCTTCTCAATGGCCTCACTGGTCCTCTGAACTGCCTCAGGACCCAAGTATCTCCTTTCACCTGTCTCATCCCAATGTATGGGAGATCTGTACTTCCTACCATACAGCATCTCATAAGGTGTAACTCCAATGGTAGATTGATAACTGTTGTTGTAGGAGAACTCTATCAAAGGTAGATACTTACTCCAAGATCCACCAAAGTCTAGCACACATGCCCGCAGCATGTCTTCCAATATATGGATCGTCCTCTCAGATTGTCCATCTGTCTGAGGATGATAAGCAGTATTGAACTTCAATTGTGTACCCATGGCCTTCTGTAAACTTCCCCAGAACTTGGAAGTAAAAGTAGGGTCCCGATCTCAACTGTATAAGTAGTCCTCACTGGCAAGAAGTGAGCTGACTTGGTGTAGCGATCCACTATCACCCAAATAGAATCATGCTGACCAACAGTCCTGGGTAAGCCCACCATGAAATCCATTGTGATGTCTTCCCACTTCCACTCTGGGATATCCATAGGCTGTAATAACCCTTCCGGCCTCTGATGCTCAGCCTTGACTTGCTGACATGTCAAGCACTTAGCCACATACTCTACTACATCTTTGTTCATCCCTGGCCACCAATACAACGATCTCACATCCTGATACATCTTCATGGTGCATGGATGCAAAGAGTAAGGTGTAGTATGAGATTCATCCAGAATCTCTTGCCTCAAAGTAGTGTCTAACGGAACACATATCCGCCCCTTGTATCTCAACAATCCTAACTCAGACACTGTATAATCTCTGGAAGCTCCAGCCAAAACATCCTCTTTAATCTTGATCAGCAGTGGATCACTCAACTGACCCTCCTTGATTCTCTCCAACAGTGTAGACTGTAGCGAAATATTAGCCAACTGGCCCACCAGCAACTCTGTACCAGCTCTAGTCATATCATCTGCTAACTCTCTGGCTATCAGCCTCATACCACAAATTTGTCCCGGACCCTTCCGGCTTAAAGCATCAACTACCACGTTGGCTTTTCCTGGATGATACAAAATCTCACAATCATAATCTTTCACTAACTCCAGCCAACACTTTTGCCTCATATTCAAGTTCTTCTGGGTGAAGAAGTATTTCAGGCTCTTGTGGTCTGTATAGATCTCACACTTCTCTCCATAAAGATAATGCATCCATATCTTTAAGGCAAATACCATAGCCTCCAACTCTAAATCATGAGTGGGATATCTCTTTTCATACTCCTTCAACTGACGAGAAGCATAAGCAATTACCTTCTCTGACTAAATCAGAACACAACCCAAACCCTGATGAGAAGCATCACAATAAATCACAAACTACTCCTGATCTGTCGAGAGGCTCAGAATCGGAGTTGTAATCAATCCTTGCTTCAGTGCCTAGAAGCTGTTCTCACATTTATCTGACCACACAAATTTCTGACTCTTGCGTGTCAGCTCAGTCAATGAAGTAGCAATCTTTGAGAACCCTTCCACGAAACGCCTATAATAACCTGCCAATCCAAGGAAACTTCTAACCTCAGAAGCATTCTTTGGCCTTGGCCAATCTTTGACCGCTTCGATCTTTGCTGGATCTACCTTCATCCCATCCTTACTTACAATGTGCCCAGGAAAGGATACCTGAGATAACCATAACTCACATTTCTTGAACTTTGCAAACAATCTGTGTTCCCTTAGTCTCTGTAGAACCAACCTCAGATGCAGCTCGTGCTTTGACTCAGACTGAGAATATACCAGAATATCATCAATGAAGATGATCACAAACTGGTCCAGATAATCCTTGAACACTCTGTTCATCAGATCCATAAAAGCAGCAAGGGCATTAGTCAATCCAAATGACATGACTAAGAACTCATAATGCCCATACCTGGTACGAAAAGCAGTCTTCGGTATATCTCCCTCCTTGACCCTCAACTGATGATAACCAGAACGAAGGTCAATCTTTGAGAATACCTTCTTACCTTGCAACTGATCGAACAGATCATCTATCCTGGGCAAAGGATACTTGTTCTTAATTGTCAGCTTATTCAGTTCTCTGTAATCAATACACATCCTCAGAGAACCATCCTTCTTCTTCACAAACAGAACTGGCGCACCCCAAGGTGAGAAACTACCCCCGAGAACATTATAGCCAAAACTCCCAGAATTTCCTCCTGGTCTCAATAACTCCCAATTTATCATCAAATAACATTTTCATTATTCACTATCCCAATAAAAGACCCCCGTTATGACAAAACCACTAATTTATAATATAAGACCGTCTCATGCCGAATAGCTCGAATATATGTCCATAACAATGGAATCTCATCCATAACTCACAATATGCACCAAAATACACAAATATGCCCTCAACGGGCCAAATTACCAAAACACCCTAATAATCAAATGTGGACCCACATGCATGCATATAACATCATATTATAATATAATTCACATAAACATGCATATTATCATTTAATGGCATAATTAAACAGTTATGGCCTTCCCGGCCTACTAATCCAGCCATTAAACCGCATTAGTGATTTCGGGGCATTACACTCGCAAATCAAGGGCTACACTCGAGTACCTCGAGAGATGCAGACAAAGAGCATAAGGGAACGTGGAGAAAAATGGTAGTCCTCGAGGAAATTATATCTCCTCAAAGACTATGGGTCAAAATCTCACATGCCACATGTCTAGAAAACATATGCACTTGCATATTCTAACTGCTCGCTAGTCCATTATATAGCAGCAGGATACGCTATGGCTCAGATGCGAGAATGGGCATAAATGTTTGCCCTTTTCAATCCTTAACGAGCCCATCCTTTTGGCAAGAAACATGAAACATTTTTTTTTATGTTATTTTTTATTTTGTGATAAATTTTTCTCACTTTCTTTCCACTTTGGTCATCTCAAGAAACAACCAAAAATGTAGTGTAGATTTAGCATGATTACAAATAAAGACACAATGAACATACTCGTGTGTATGTCGTGATTGCATCAAAGAATCTGATCTCTATCGTTGATGAAGGAATCGACAGATTCAAAGAATTTTCATTATCTATAATTATTTAGGGAAATTCTATAGTAAGGGCGCCACTTTTGCTCGTACCAGTTAGGGTGTCTCTGTTTTCGGCACATAGAGAAATCATAACTTAATTTTTTTTATATGACAATGTACTTTGTATTTATAGTAGGCATCCTACCAATTTTCGAGAAATTATGAGTAATTTATTGTGTTGAAAAACAGAGTTCAAAATAGGCAATTGCACGCAAATAAAAAAAAATACACTCATGCAACTAATTGTTTAAACTATGTTTTCGACACCGTAAATTATTTGAAATTCTCCGAAAACTAGTGTGATGTTTGTTATAATTACAATGTACACCGTCATATAAAAAAAGGAGAATTATGGCGTCCCTCACACGACTGAGTCCTTCATGTGGGGCTCAGATTTTTGCCAAGTGTCAATTTTAGATTGGTGTTAAAATGTTGACTTTTTAATATTTTTACTTGGTATAACCGGTTGTATAACCGGCTATGTTTTTTTAGCTGACACAGTTTAAATAAGTCGGGGTAGAAACGTAATTTTAGGTCCAATAAACTGTACAGTTGAGGGTTTTATAGTAAATTTAGGTAGGAGTTGAGACTTATTTACGATTGTGGACACGTAACTATTTGACTGTTGCTAAGTAACTATTATAATTGACTTACACAAATGTATAATAAAATAACGTAACAAAAACTGAAGCTGTTTTATTTTTTTAATGCGGTATAACAAATGAATATAATGTAGTGGAAAGTTTTTAATATTAATAATTCGAATATAATGCGGTATTCAAATTTTTCTCAAAATTTGTAGAGATCTAGAGTTACATTTGATCAATATAGAGAAAATACTAAAAATAGCATCGATAGTGATTTCACTACCCGAAAAATTTCCTATATATATACACAACTCAAGCAAATTAAGCATCATTTAGATTCATGCATGCATACAGTTCAATTAAGCTACAAACGTACGTACATACATAACAGAGACAAAGTTAAAAGAAAAAAAGTTACTTATATTATATACACACATGATATATACCTCCTTAATCTGTGTTAAAAATCTATTGTGTTCAGGTAGTCACAAATAGCGGCTCGTCTACCAGGAAGAACGGACAACGAAATAAAGAATTTTCAGTACTCAACACTAAAGAAAAGGTTGAAATTAGTCAACAACAACACATCCACTACTACTACTGCTGCTATGACAACAACAACATCATCATCATCACCAAATGACAGCAATTCATCGTAACAAGATCAACCACCACCACCATTATTCACAGCAGACAACCTTTTCCTCAACAACAACAACAACGTTGGAGATCAGCCACAACAATCGATGCTCACGCAGCAGGTTCCCATGCACTTGGACTACTACTACTGCTACTCATCTTGCTCTTCATCCACAACTACAGCAGCTGGTCAGTTTGACCCTTTCTGCATGCACATTATTCCAGATTACAATACTCCTACTACTGCTGCTACTACTACTCATGCAGACAGCTTTGGCTATCATAATTCATCATCATCATCATCATCAGATCATCATAATCATATCATTAATCTTGGAGATTATGGGGTTTTGGAGACTTCTGTGATCATGATCATACCCGAGCTTCAACCAAAACGGCGACGACAACCATAAACTTCTCTTTGGAGTCGGGCAAAGGAATGAAGCTTATTGGGGCTCTTACAACCTTTTGTTATTTTAGAATATAATAACCAAACCAGTGAAGGAACGGTTGTCAATTATAGGGAAGAAGTTAGGGGTATTTTTCGTATTTTACACCCACTTAAGCTTCAACTCAAATCTTGCCGTTCAATCTAATAAACCACCTCATCCAACAACCAAAAATCACCACAGGACTCAGCCCTGGAAATTAATGGAGGGACTCCAAAAGGCCCCATAAAAATATATAATTATAATTTTTTTTTACGTATAAAAAATAGAGACACCTCTACCAGTTTTAACAAAATAGCACCCACGCTGCCACTATAGAATTATGCTAATTATTTATATTTTTTTTTAAGTCAAATTTACTTTTCTAAATGAGAGACATTAATAAGTTTAAAGTTTTTATTTCTAAATATAATAATTTTATTTATTGTCAATTTGCTCTAAAAACGATAGAATATGATTTTTACATTAAATTTTTATTTTCAATCTAATATATGTAATTTTCCACATTTAAAATTATTTAATGAGAGAAAAAAGAGAACGTTGATATTACATTCTACTAAAAAAATTATAAATTTATACGTTCTTATTCTTAAATGAATAATTAAAAAAAATACTTTTTTAAGTATTAAATCACTTTGTTATAAGATGGTACTATAACACGTGCAGCATTCTACTAGTGTTAAACTCCTACTTTCTTTCGTTAATAGTTGATACCGTACGTCTGAACCGCTTAATTACGACATGTGGGCTTTCATGTGGGCTTTCCAGTTAAAGATAGATTATGTAGTGTTTGTTGTGTTTGATTGATTGCTCCTTTTTGGTTTTCGTTTAGTCTTTTCAGCAACAGAAATATAATAATGTTTGCTGCTTTAATTTGAATGTTTTTTATTTTTTATTTTTTCCGTTTAAGGGAATAACATTTAAAAAGCAGAATTTCAATATGCATGAGACAAATTATTTTATTAACTGTGCGACGTCGATTCGTCGTTATCATGCCGCCTGAGTCTGGGACGAACAATAAGACTAGTCTAGTCAAATAATATTAATAATGTTGTAAATTGTTTTATCCATTGTTGTTGGATTATAATCGAACTAATAATATAATAATCACTCATGACATGCCCATTTTAATATAAATATTAAGAATAGAATATTAGTGTCAAAACTACTTAAATTTTTAAAAGTGTAATAGAAGAATACCTTTTTTTTTAGGGAAACTACTCTAGCCCACTCAAATGTGCTACCTTACTAGTTACTATTTACTACTCACTTCCTAATTGTAGCGTCTCAAATTTGCTAATAAAGCTTAGGGCCATGATTAGCGTGCTTAACTGGCAATAATTGATTTACCATATTGATATGTGAATTTGATGAGTATGTGATTAGAACTGTATGCTTAGGATAATTAAATATGCATGTGAGCCCATTTTGGCTGTTAGGAGTATGTTTGTAATTTTAGCCTGCTGAGAGCCATAAATGCAATATTTGTGTATATTGTGATTGACACCACGTGTGAGTAGTGATATATTTGTGATGCACGATCTGAGACAGTCCTAGAGAGCGGTTTAAGTAGAAAGTCACATCGGGGACTAATGCCTGGCTCAGGAGGAGCCTAGGGGTATTTTGGGTATATAATATGTGTTCGGAAATTATTGAGTAATGGATAGTAACTTATCAATGATTTAGTATGTCGGAATTAAATGGGGATTTATAGGAATACTCGAGGACTTAGCGGGATTTGGCAAATGACTGAAATGCCCTTGATGACATTAAAGGGTTGAGGGTAGGCTTTGGGGAAATTTAGTCTTTTCGGCTAATGGATATACATTTAGAACCTTGGGAAACCACTGGAACAAAAGTAAAAAGATAGAAGTTTCTCAGCTGTTTTCTTTTACAAAACTGGTTCTCTCTCTCCATCTCTCTCTTTGGTGGTTGAAGATTTTAGAGGGGAATCAAGCATAGGAATTCAAGCTTCATGTTTGTTGAGCTTGGGTAGAAGTGAAGTTGGGGCAACTAGAGTCAAGCTCAGGACAAAACTAATCCAAAGGTAAGGATTTACGCTTAACTTCTGTCTAGTTTTCTCTGTTTTTAGAGTTTGGGAGTTAGAACTTAAGTGATGGAATTGACGTGTTTTAGGAGATTTGTTGTTGGAATTTCTGGGTGAATAAACTAGTTATGTGGTATGGAATTGAGTCCTAGGCAGAATTCTAGGATTAAGGCTCGGAAATGGAGAAATTCAGGGAGGTGGGCTCGTGGAATGCATGGAGGTTTTCTGGGTTTGGGGGTCGAGTCGTGGCCCAAGGCTGAGCATACCGCGGCCTGCGCGTACGTGAAGGCTTGGGGAGGCCTCTATTCTTGAGGCGCACCGCGACCGTTGGAAGGGCAAGCCGCGGCCCATGTCTCCCAGCAGGGAGGCATTGTGCCTCTTTTTTGGGGCGCGTTGTGGCCCTTAAGGGGCTGGGCCGCAGCCCTAATTCATTGATGTGGCTGTTTTGTAGGTTTTAAACAAAGGAACTCAATTGTTAGGGCTCAGGATGGATTTTATCACCACGATTGATAGAATCCAAGGTCTCGGAGGCTAGAATTACATTCTAAAGTAATTTAATGGATTAGGGCTTGATGGATAGCTTTTGTCAATGCTTTGTGACTAGGTTTCAGTGAGGCTTAGACTAGAGGACTGTGCTCGAGATATCGGTGTTCGAGAAGCTTGGGACATAGGTAAGAAAACTGTTGTACCCGTAGAGGAGGGCGTGGCCCTATAGTTTGTATTGTAGGGCATGAACCTATGTGATTGAATTGTAGGGCGTAGCCCTATTGTTTATATTATGTATTTGTTTAAATATTTGTTGAATATATGTTATGTGTTGCATATTTGTGAATGAACAACAAAGACCGAGAACGGCGAAGGCCGAGAACGGTAGGAAGCTGAGTACAGCAAGGGACCAGGAACGACATTAAACACGTGGAGTGCAAGGCCGAGTACAGCAAAGGGGCCTGGAGCGGCGTTGAGCACGCGGAGTGCAAGACGCTAGGGTGAGACCCTTCTTAGATGCTTGAATCATCCTCATGGTGTAGATCGCGAACCCAGGGCCTGGTAAAATGCCTGGGACGGCATGGCCACTAAGTGTTTAGCTTGTTGGCTGCTTTGTAATATGTTGATTGATATATGTGCATATGTTAATTATTTGTGTTGAGTTTTCTTGCTGGGCTATGGCTCACGGGTGCTCTATGGTGCAGGTAAGGAAAAGTGAAAGGTAGACCAACCATGAGTACGGAGAGCGTGAAGCGACGTGTACATGTTCGGCCTGCCTGGCTGCCACGACCAGGGGTAGTTTTGGAAGATGTTATGTATTAATCTAAATTTTGTCATTTAGCCGACCTTAAGCGTGTTTTTGAGTTGAAAATATTTCTAAAGAGTAATTTTGGGATCCCAACTGTATAACACTTTATAATTCAATCGAATGACTACATTTTCAAATTATATGACTTTCATTATAGTTTAGCCACACTTTTAACCTAAAACCTTGATTAGCGAGTTAATTGCATGTTTTAAACTCACTTAGTAACGACTCTAAGGAGGTAGGGCATTACAACTTGGTATCAAAGCAAGCCAAGGTTTATGGCTCCTAGAGATTGACCGAACATGTACGCTCGCTGCCAGTGACAAGCTCGACTCAGGGTTGGTTGGTAATGATTAATTAAATTATATGCTTGATTACGTGCTTAAGTGCCCTATTTTCCTGATTATTTTATATAGAGCATGATGAATGTGTTAACATATGAATGATGCTAGGGCATGGCCCCCTAGAGTGTTGTATGTTATTTGTGTTATGTGGACTACTGTTTATGGTTGATTGACGTGAATTGGGAGGTGGTTTTTGATGTTGTTATCTTTCCTAATGAGCGGCGTCATTGATTGTAGGCATATTGTTGAGATGCCTCGATGATCAACCAGACTTCGCGGTAATAGGGCCGAGGATGACAACTAGGGTTAGGAGCCTCCACCTATCCCACAAAATTGGCAACAGTTGTTTGCCTAAATGAAAGCTAGATTTCACCGAACAGAAGAAGAGCTTCGACAGCTGAGGCAACAGGCCCCTCCTCGGAGTATTGGGTTGCAGGTTCAGCAAGCTCTGGCGCCAGTGCCAGTTCAACCTGTTATAGAGAATAGATGGGAACCTTTGTATGAGAGGTTTAGGAAGCAACATCCTCCCACCTTCGAGGGTGGACCAGACCCACTGCGGGCAGAGCAGTGGATGAACATGATTTCTTCCATCTTGGACTTTATGAGGGTGGAAGGGAATGAGAAGGTAGCTTGCGCCAGCTACATGTTTAGAGAGGATGCCCACATCTGGTGGGATGTAGTGACTCGGAGAAGGAACGTTGGATCTATGACCTAGGAAGAGTTCAGAAACATTTTCAACGAGAAGCATTACAGTGTTGCAGTCCTAGCTGCGAAGGTTAACAATTTTACCAACTTGACTCAGAACCGAATGACAGCTACTGAGTGTGCCTTGAGATTTGACCGGTTGGCGACATTCGCGCTAGATTTGGTGCCAACTGATGAAGCCAGAAAGGATCGGTTTGTGTGGGGATTGAATGTTATGATTGCCCGTGAAGTAAAGATTACCTTGGATTCAGGGACTACTATGTATGCTCAGGTAGTGGACAAGGCCCTTACAGCTTGGGGGGGGGGGGGGGGGGCGAGGATCAGATATGGAGAGAGAGCACTATTAGGCGCGATGCTACGAGGACGGTGCCTCCTTTTACCAGATCCAGTTGGGGTAGTGGCCTCAGTGAGCATAAGAGAAAGGCCCCAGACTCTTTCGTTCCTCCTAGCTCGGATAAGAGGGCATGGGGTGCTTTTGGTGGGCGTCAAGGCGGGTGTGACAACTGGAGGAGTTTCCGAGTGTGTTCTCGATGCAGACGACGACATCAGGGAGAGTACAGGATCAGGGTCTGCTTTATTTGTGGAAGTGTCAACCATTTGAAGAAAGATTGTCCACAAGCCAGGAAAGAGGAGCCAAAGCAGATCAACAGTCTCGCTCCTTCCAGAGTATTCACCTTGACCCAGACTGAGGCTGAGGCTAGCCCCTCGGTCGTGACAGGTCAGATTTCTAGTGATGGTTCTTCTTTTACTGCATTGATTGATTCGGGGGCTACTCATTCATTTGTATTTACTAGAGTGATAGATCAGTTGTGTAGACCTAGTAATTTGTATGCTAGGGGATTTCAAACTTTGTTGCCGACTGGGGAACTGGTAGTCTCTAGGAGATGGATTAGAGCATTTCCAGTAGAGATAGATGGTAGAGATTTTTTTGTTGATCTAATTGAGTTAGCAATGGATGACATCGATATGATTCTGGGATGGATTGGTTATCAAAGTATGGGACGACGATTGACTGCAAGCATAGGATGGTGACTTTTGAACAAGAAGGGGAGGTACCCTTTGTATTTGTAGGGACAGTTAGTGGACCGCGAGTACCTATGATTTCGATACTGAAGGCTAGAGACCTGATGTAGGAAGGTTGCATAGGATTCCTAGCAAACATTGTGGATACCTCTAGAGTTGCGTTGGTTGGGCCGAGTGAGACCAGATTGGTATGTGAGCTTCCAGATTTATTTCCAGCAGGCTTGCTAGGGTTGCCGCCATAGTAGGAGATCGAGTTTGTTATAAAGTTGGCACCAGGGGCAGAGCCAGTATCTAGGACACCTTATAGAATGGCTCCGGCAGAGTTGAAGGAGTTGAAGATTCAGTTGTAGGAGTTTTGGATTTGGAGTTTATTAGACCGAGTTTCTCGCCATGGGGTGCTCCAGTGTTGTTTGTCAAGAAGAAGGATAGATCTTTAAGGATTTGTATTGATTACAGGGAGCTGAACAAGTTGACCATTAAGAACAAGTACCCATTACCTAGGATCGATGACTTGTTTGACCAGTTATAGGGGAAGACAGTGTACTCTAAGATTGATCTCCGGTCAGGATATCATTAGTTAAGGATTAAAGAGGAGGACATACCAAATATTTCTTTCCACACAAGATATGGACACTATGAATTTGTGGCGAAGTCCTTTGGATTAACCAACGCCCCAGCAGCTTTCATGGATTTGATGAATATGGTTTTCAAGGACTATTTGGACAAGTTCGTGATTGTGTTTATTGATGATATATTGCTATATTCTAAGTCAGAGACAGAGCATGAGCAACATTTACGCCTGGTATTTACAGCGGTTGAGAGAGCATAGGTTATATGCTAAGTTCAGAAAGTGCGAGTTTTGGCTACCACAAGTCACGTTTCTGGGTCATATTGTCAATAAGAATGGGATTCTGGTTGACCCAAGCAAGAATGAGGCAGTGAGGGATTGGCCCAGACCGAGCAGTGTACCAAAAGTTAGGAGCTTTTTGGGATTGGCAGGGTATTATCAGTGGTTTATTGAGGGGTTCTCCTGGATAACCACACCATTGACTGAATTGACGCGAAAGAAGACTAAGTATGTGTGGACAGACAGGTGTGAGAACAATTTCGAGGAATTAAAGCGGCAATTGATTACCGCTCCAATATTGAGTCTGCCATCAGACAATGAGAAGTTTGTGGTTTATTGTGATGCTTCAAGATAGGGTTTGGGGTGTGTCCTGATGCAAGCCGGAAAGGTGATAGCCTATGCATCGAGACAACTGAAGGAGTATGAGTAGAGATATCCCATGCATGATCTAGAGTTGGCAGCAGTTGTAACGCCCTACTACCTTAGAGTCGTTACTAAGTGAGTTTAAAATAGAAATCGTGCTTTTTGACTGACTCTAAGTGGTTTCTAAAACCAAAAGTGTGGATAAATCAGAATTTAAGGCTGTACTCTTTTAAAATGTTCAACTTCATTAAAAACGTTAAATATAAAACATCTGGGATCCCAAAATAAGGTATTATAAAATATTTACAACTCAAAAATAGATTTACACCAGGTTAACTATCAAAAGAATGGGTTAATACATCCATTTACAAAAAAACCCAACCAAAGCAGTCAGGCAGGCCGAACATGTATGCGCTGCCCCCACGCTCTCCATACTCATGGCCGGTTTACTGACTCCTTGCTTTTACCTGCCACACAGAGCACCCGTGAGCCGAAGCCCAGCAAGAAAACCCAAATAGTACATAACATATGCAAATATATAGCTGGCATAATTCACTGATAAATAGGGAAACCATCAGATTAAACAATCACGGCCATGCCGCCCCAGAGGCCATACCAAAGCTTGGGGTCTCGGTCCACACCGTAGGATAACTCATGTATCCCTTGGGTCCCACCCTGGCTATAGCATCCCATGTGCTGAGCGTTGCTTCCGGCCCCACTGCTGTACCCGGCCTTGCCGTTCATTCCATTATAATCACACATATAATACATTATGAAATAACCATTTAAACATACAATAGTTCATCTAAGATTACACATTTGCACACAATACAATCTAGGGCCGTGCCCTACAATTACACAGTGGGCCCATGCCCTATTCTCGGGTGTTCCGGTTTTCTTACCTGTATCCCGAGCTTTCCGATGCACCACGGTCACGAGCACGGTCCTCTAGCACGAGCCTCTCCGAAATCCTAGTCACAACACACATAAGACACTTTTAACAACTTTAAACGAGCTTCCAGGCCAAGTTCTAGTACTCGAAACGTTGAACTTCACCAAACATGGTAAAAGACTCAACCCCGAGCACCCTAGGTTAAATTCCCAAGCCTAAAATCTCAAAATCCCAAAATCCCTTAAGCGTCGCGGCATAGGCCACCCATGCCGCGGCATGGCCCCCAAACAAAACCCCCAAAGGCTCAAAAACAGGTAAGGGCCGCGGCATTGCTTGGGCCATGCCGCGGCCCGCCCTTCTCCTTCAGCATGCAACTTCTTCGAAGGGCCGCGGCTCACCAAGAACCATGCCGCGGCCCGACCCTTCGAACCCATAAATAACCCACCATTTTACTCTCTAAACCTCACCTTAAACCATCCCAAACACATATCTCAACCACAAAACTCAATTCCAAACTTCATATGAACAATCTAACAACCTATAGACACTAGAATCAAGATCAAAACATCAACACACCCAAGATCCACACCCTTGATCTTAAATTTCAGCAACTAACCCAAAACTTAACAATGCTTAGCTTAGGCATTAAATTCCTCAAATCAAAACAGAACCCAAACTTAAATGTGTATAAAACCCTTACCTCAAATGGAGAATCCACACAAAGCTTCCTTGATCTCCTCCTAGACTCCCACTTCTCCTTCTCTTCTTCTTCTTGCCCTAACCTTTCTTTCTTCTTCTTTTTCTTCTCTTCTAATTTTATCAAAACACCCAAATGCCCAATGCCCCAAACCGTGCCCCCCTATATCCCAGCTGCCATTTGTCTATTACCCTTGCCAAAAGACCATTTTACCCCTTCTTAATAATCCTTCCTAACTAAACCTTCAAGGGCACTTAAGTCTTTACACTTCTATTTCAATTCTATCACTTTCTATCTTAAAACTTGTTACCCAAAGCAGTTACTAACGGTTACACAAGTTACTCAGTCGCCAAAACCATAACCATTAGTTCTCCCTTCAACTTACGAAACTCCTAAAGTACCCCTAGGCTCCTCCCGAGTCGGGTACAACATCCCGTTGTGACTTTTAGACTAATTGGCTCACTAGGACCGTCTCGATGCGTGCATCCTAATAAAAACACCACACTCACATGGCACAATTCACATAATACAATTATCACAGTTATGCCCTAACATGGCCAGATTACAATCATGCTCATTCTAAGACAATCAGGTCTACATGCACACTAATTCACATAGTCATGCCTCTCAAATAATCAAATAGTCATATAACGTGCAATAAGTCATAATCATGCATTAAACTCATAAAAGTCACACACAAAGTCCCATTATGCCCTCCAGGGACACTACTCCAGGCCCTTAAGCCTAATAGTGAAATTGGGGTCATTACAGCTGTGGTATTTGCACTTAAGGTTTGGAGACATTATCTATATGGTGAGAAGTGCGAAATATACACCGACCATAAAGTTTGAAGTACTACTTTACTCAGATGGACCTGAATATGTGCCAGAGACGGTGGCTGAACTTGTAAAGGATTATGATTGCGACATTTTATACCATCCTGGGAAGGCTAATGTAGTGGTCGATGCATTGAGTCGGAAAGGCCCAGGACAATTGTTCAGTTTGAGGCAGATATCTGATAAGTTAGTCGAGGAGATGGCTAGAGCGGGTATAGAGTTGATGGTTGGTCGGTTAGCCAACATCACTCTTTAGTCTACACTCCTTGAGAAGATCAAGGAAGAGTAGGGGGAGGATCCCCAATTGAGAGGGCACAGAGAGAGTGTCTTAGTCAGAGCGGCTAGGGACTTCTCTATTTCGGAGATGGGGCTACTGAAGTACAAGGGTCGGATTTGTGTACTGATAGATTCTGATATCTGGCAAGAGATTTTGGATGAATCTCATACCACTCCCTATTCTTTACATCCAGGTACGACGAAGATGTACCAATATTTGAGAACCTTATATTGGTGGTCGGGAATGAAGAGGGATGTGGTGGACTATGTGGCCAAGTACTTAACTTGTCAGCAGGTAAAGGCTGAACATCAAAGGCCACAAGGTTATTACAGCCTCAAGGGATTCCAGAGTGGAAATGGGAGGATATCACCATGGACTTCGTGGTTGGTTTGCCGAAGACCGTGGGACAACATGATTCAGTGTGGGTGATTGTGGATAGGTATACCAAGTCCGCCCACTTTTTGCCTGTTAGGACGACTTATTCTGTGGAGCAGTATGCTGAGTTGTATGTGAAGGAAATCGTTCGACTTCATGGGGCTCCAAGGTCGATAGTATCTGACAGGGACCCCACCTTCACCTCCATGTTTTGGGAGAGCCTGCAGAAGGCTATGGGCACGTAATTGCGGTTTAGTTCCGCTTATCATCCTCAGACGGATGGACAGTTTGAGAGGACAATTCAGATACTGAAAGATATGCTACGAGCCTATGTGCTGGATTTTGGGGGATCTTGGAGTAAGTATCTGTAACGCCCTACTTCCTTAGAGTCGTTACCAAGTGATTTATAAATGTGCCATTAGCTCGCTAATTGAGGTTTAAGACTAGAAAGTGTGCTCGGATAAAAATAAAGACTCATTTAGATCATTAGGTATAAAAAGTTGGTCTTTTATTAAAATTCATAAAAATATTGCATTGGGATCCCAAAACACTGTTTTGAAATATAGTTACAAACCAAAGATATAGTACAGTCGACCTAAGCGACAAAACTGAACATTTATCACGTGTTCCTTAAAATACCCCGGTCGTGGTGGCTAGGTAGGCCAAACATGTACACACCGCTCCATGCCATCCAACTCATGGTTGTAAGATCCAGCTTCTTTACTCTTACCTGCACCACAGAGCACCCGTGAGCCAAGGCCCAGGAAGAGAACTTCAAGCATATCACTCAATAATAATATATCTCAACAAACCATACTCAATCAGAGCAACAAACAAATACCAGATCCTACTAGCATGCTCAAAGACACAGCATCTAGACCAGCTCAAAAGCACAATGGCATACTAGCCTAATAATACAGCAGTGCAATAACACGTTAGCACTATAACCAGACAATGTAATAATACAACAGTACATTCACACAGTAGCTCAATACTACCACAACATATAATAAAGCGGCCAACAGGCTAAACACATAACGACTTGCACTCCCCATGCTCAACACCGTTCTCAGCCCCTTGTCGCTCCCGACTCTTGCCTCTCCCGGCTTTTGCCTCTCCCAGCCCTTGCCACTCCCGGCTCTTGTCGAACAGTCATATTCACATATATGACATAACAGATATAAAAAATACATACAGTACAATACACCACATAGCTCTACAGCTACAAACATTTCTCTTACCTGGTGTCCCGAGCTGACAATCCAAAGCGATCCCGAGCACGTTCCTAATTCTGAGCCTGAGCGGTAAGACCTGGTGACAAAGCATCAACAATAGCCATCCATCAAGTTCTAATCCATTAAAGAATTTTGGGTTACAATTCTAGTCTCCGGGACCTTGGATTCTACCAATCCGGGTGGTAAAATCCTTCCCGAGCCTTAACATTTGAGTTCCTAAACCTAAAACCCTCAAATGGCCAACATCTGACACTTGAGCCACGGCCCAGCCCCTTAAGGGCCGCGACGCGCTCAAATCAGAGGCAAAAGCCTCACTGGTTGAGGGACACGGGCCGCGACATTACCTTCCTTGGGCCGCGGCGCCTAAAAAACAGGGCCGCGACTCAAGCCTGAAACCCATAAATCCCACAATTTTCTACGTTTTCCTGAACTCAAATCACCAAATTCCACCCTAGACATGAACTACAACCATAACTAAGTCTTTGAAGTATTCCCAAATACCTTAAACAACACCATCACAGTAATAGCTAAACCAAAACTCCATCATAGCCCAAACTTCAAACCTTGAATTTGAAACTCAAGAACATCAATATAAAACTCATAATTCAATAGAGAAGCACAAGAATTCACTTACCCCTTCTACGAATGATGACCCTAAACCCATCCTCAACTGATCCTAGCTTGATTCCTCAGTCTCCAAGCTTCCACATCTTCAATTCAGAGCCTCACCACAAGAATTTCCCCAAAACTATCCAAGACACCAAGAGAAGAAGGAAGAGCCGAGAGAAAGAGAGAGACACACAACTGAGGAGTTCTGTCTTTCTTTTTCCTTCTAAGTGTTTCCCTTAAGTTCTACAACTATCCAGAATAGCTGAGTCATTCTATGGTCAGGTCTATCCCTTGACCAAAAGACCAACATACCCCCAAAGCCATCCTTAATGTCTTAATGCCACCAAGGGAAATCCCATCATTTTCCACATCCCGCTAATTCCTTGAGTGTCCTTAATCAATTCCCATTTAATCCCGACATGTACAAACCATTACTAAACTAATACCCATTACTTGGTTATCCCCAAACACATATAACATACCCAAAATACCCCTGGGCTCCTACCGAGCTGGGTATTTGACCCCACTGCGACTATTCCGCTAATTTGCTCCCTTGAATCGTCTCGGATCACACATCTCAAATATATCCCCATAACACTGGGGGCCATACTCACAACACATGAATGTTTACATTTATGCTCTCCAATGGGCCAAAATTACAAACTCGCCCCTATCCACATAAATGGGCCCACATGCATATTTAATACACACATTCATGCATGTCTAGTAACATTACCACATAATTCATATATATATCACAATTAAATCAATTATTGCCCTCCCGGAACACTAATCAAGGCCCTTAGCCTTATTGGAAAATTTGGGACGCTACAACTATCCCCTTCTTATCAAAATTTCATCCTCGAAATTTATTCATACATGTCGGACACTAATCCTGCAAACCTAATTATAATCCCCAATTCAGGTCTTTTACTTGCAACATTCTCACAAGAGCAATAGTCTTAATCTATAAGACCTTCTTTCTTTTATCCTGAATTTCACTGGTTTTTCTTTACGTAGTAAGTTCCACAAAGTTTCCAGGGTCTCCTTACCTAATCAGGGGTTGCACTTGCCACCCCTTTCTCCAATATTGGCACCAGTAACATTTCGTAAGCCTCTACCTACACTGGGGTAAGGTCAAACTATAGGCCCCTGGCCTAATCCCTATTAGGATTCCACATACAAAAATCAAATCCTCTTTTCATCTTGAACTTCCATACTCTTGTCAGTTCATAACACCCGGAGAACACAACGTTCATGCTTCCGGAACTCCACGTTCCAATACCTAGACTTGTGTATTCTCATGTCCTTGTAATAATGCAACACTCTTGACCTTAACATTTCTTAATAATTTCATTGGTCCTTGAGCCATTCCTAATGTAGAGTACTTCCTGTCCCTAAGTTAACTTTCCGAAGTAAGTACTTCTCGTTTCCCCGTCTCACTATATAATACTCGGAGTCACTCTGCAATCTCTTCTTTCCAGAACCTGGAAGTCCATAGGTTCCCATTTGACACTAACAGCCTTGGTGTCCAATGGAGACGTACAATCTATTCTCATACCCATTCTCTCTGTTGATACCTCACTCACACCAACCATGGTGTGCCAATCAAATAGGTCAAATCACAACTTTTGTATTTACTTACCTCATCTGTGAACCAAGGTGGTCCACCCCTAGGGTTCATAATCATATATCTTTATATTAACTTCACGATACACTAGAATAATAGTAGCCCTTCTGGCCTCTAATTATTACCTCTTATTTTCTAGACGATTAGGTCGTGCACCTTCCGATATGCAAAGTGTAGTTCCAGTATCCATTCAACTTCCTGGACATAAAAACCGTAAGGGGTGACTTAAGGTTCATCCTGCATCTTCCCCTCAATGCCAGTATCCTTTGGATCACTCATCCAATCCGCATAATTTAACTCATTTATTCCAAAGTGGTAGGATTCTTAACCTTTCCTACAAGATCCTCTTCCTGTGTTTCATGTTCATTCATAGAAATATATTTGCCAACTATCAACCGCATGTTCTAAATCAAACTCAGTCATTACATCATTCTAACCGTGATTAACTAGCATGACTATCATCTTACTATTCATTGCGAGGTGCAAACGATCACTCTTATAGTTACACACAACACACCTTAACTCATAACATAATGCACCAGAACTCCATATTATCAGCAAGGATGATGTCTCTCGTATCGTTCTTCTGTACCAGTCCATACATACAAACTCTAATACTGTAACATGTGAATCGATCTTTATACCAACTTTTGAAAATCTGGTACACAACCATCCATTCAGATTATCTTTATGTTCTAATGTTGCCACAATCAAAGTATATATGTCCTCAAAAATACCTAATACAGTAGTAGACATGTCCCTCTGGTCTTACTATGATTTTCTCCCCCAAGGCGTTCCCTTAGTAATTTCCTTTCGGTTCCCATCTTAATTACATTATACATGATCCCATTACCTCCCATAACATGATCCTGAACATCTTCTAGAGAAATTGGGACTTGTCTCTCTTGGAACCTTACCTGTAACCTTCTTTCCTTAACCTTGGTGCTATCAATAAGGGTGTTATTCATGTTCTGCTTCTAGCTGGGAGTAGTCTGAAACATCCCTGATCAATTTGAATATGACTCATCAACATCACCCTTGTACTCTATGCTTATTGAACTTACCTGGGCTGCTGGTGCACTGATCAATTTAGAAGCCTTTATCAAGAATCCACCATATCCTACTTAGTGCAAGTGGAAGTTCATGTAACACCTCTTGCCTTGATCCTTATCAGGGTAATTCTTGAAAACATTATCCTATCCTTGTGGACTTGGCCCTTTTCTTGTCATCCGTATTGACGTGCCCCATGATAAAATGCTCTGTCTGATCAACCCTCAAGTCAAAATATCTCTTCAACTAACCTTAATTCTTCCCACTGAGCTACATCAATACTTCATAATATCTCGGCTACTGCTCCTATCTCTGCCTTAATTCCATTACACGCACTTTCCCCAAATGCGGAAATTATCCCACCAAATCCTCATTAACACATCTGAAACCTTATCCGCCGATCCGGTATTCATCTGGTCTATCTGATATAACCTCAATGGTACCTTCCTCAACAGCTATGCACCCAGCAACCACAACCAGGTCCTTTCCTTTTAATCTCAAAGGTCACCATCTTCTTCTTCAATCCATGGTTGTCCCTTATTTAACTGGAAAATCCACATTCAAGATCACCTTATATATGTCATAAAACCAACTTAATCAATTCAATTTATAAACAGAAACAAGAACTTGAAAGCCAACCAGTCGCCTCCGAGGGCCAACCTCGGGCTCTAACCATATTGAAATGTTCACTCGAGCTGGGGTAAAGTTATTTGTACTCTTTGGTTCTTATGTCTATGTCTTAGGAAAACTCTCCTTGACAAGCCCTATGATTCCTCACTGATACCATGCCTTCACTCAACCCTCACTCGCATGATGTCTCCTGCGCTAAGCGCATACCGTGCAACCCCTCTGGACCTCACCGTCGTCCTAACGATTTCCCTGAACACAATGAGCTCTCCTATCCGGACCAGGAGTAATAGAACCATCAAAGATCTTTCTTTTCTGGTTACTGGGCCTCCGCCCCTTCATGCTCCCGCAAATGATAATACCTTTGGCCGAGCTTTCTGCCCATCGACACTCTTACTTCATATCTCGATTCCTGCATCTTCTATAATAAGGGTCCTCTCTGCTACCCAAGCGTAGGTAACAATCTCCCACACTAGAGTGATCCTAACACTCTGGCCATCCCAGGGTTCAATCCTTAAGTGGGTCGCTCCTTCCAGCCATATCCGTTGGTACTACATCAAACACAGATTTGGCTGATCCATAAAGCTCATTAACATACCCTACCACTGCTATACTATTATGTACCAAGTTCTTAAACTCATTAGTCTTTGCAATCCAAAATGCGTCATCTTAGTGACTCTCGTTGAACCATTGTCTGACTTTCCTTCCAACCTACCAGTACAATATTCTGAGTATGGGTTACAACCTCCCACCACATTCGAGCATCCTCCCGCAAAACTTACGTGGCAAAAGCCACTCCATCATTGCCTTTCATTCTTACATATAGCCAAAGATGAGGTTAACCATGCTCATCCACTGATCAGTTATAAACGGGTCCAAACCTTCCTCAAAGACTGGAGGTTAACACTTCTAGAGTCTTTCATATAGTAATTCCTATCTATTTCCACCATTAAGTTAAGTCATAACTGGTGCCATTATTACCAACCCTCACAAGGCAGTGTTCCCTGATGGAAACCCACTGTCTCAATCACCTAATCTCTTCCTTTTTCCTTTACGATCCTATCTGTATGTCAGCAACCACCTGCCGCCAATCCCTGTAAGTGCTTTACCAAGCCCTGGGTTCGCAGTCTGCACCGAGAGGATGACTCCAGCATCCTAGGTGGGTCTTTCCCTAATGGCTTGCACTCCACGTGCTCAACACCATTCTCGGCCCCTTACCGCTCCCAGCTCTTGCCGATCCTGGCTCTTGCCTCTCCCGACTTTTGCCGCTCCCGGGTTTTGCCGCTCCCGGCCCTTGCCTCTCCCGACTTTTGCCACTCCCGGGTCTTGCCGCTCCCGGCCTTTGCCTCTCTCGGCTTTTGCCGCTCCCGGCTCTTGTCGAACAGTCATATTCACATATATGACATAACAGATATAAAAAATACATACAATACAACACACCACATTTCTCTACGGGTACAAACAGTTTTCTTACCTGGTGTCCCGAGCTGACAATCCAAAGCAACCCGGAGCACGATCCTAATCCTGAGCCTGAGCGGTAAGAACTAGTCACAAAGCATCAACAATAGCCATCCATCAAGTTCTAATCCATTAAATAACTTTGGGTTACAATTCTAGTCTCCGAGACCTTTGATTCTACCAATCCGGGTGGTAAAATCCTTCCCGAAGCATTAACATTTGAGTTCCTAAACCTAAAACCCTCAAATGGCCAACATCTGACACTTGAGTCGCAGCCCAGCCCCTTAAGGGCCGCGACACGCTCAAATTAGAGGCAAAAGCCTCACTGGTTGAGGGACACGGGATGCGAAATTACCTTCCTTGGGTCGCAGCGCGCCTAGCTGCCAGAGGCTTTCCAGCCTCTTCAAACACACGGGTCGTGGCGCCTAAAGAACAGGGTCGTGGCTCAAGCCTGAAACCCATAAATCCCACAATTTTCTACATTTTCCTGAACTCAAATCACCAAATTCCACCCTAGACATGAACTACAGCCATAACTAAGTCTCTTAAGTATTCCCAAGTACCTTAAACAACACCATCATAGTAATAGCTAAACCAAAACTCTGTCACAGCCCAAACTTCAAACCTTGAATTTGAAACTCAAGAACATCAATATCAAACTCATAATTCAACAGAGAAACACAAGAATTCACTTACCCCTTCTACAAATGATGACCCTAAACCCATCCTCAACTGATCCTAGCTTGATTCCTCAGTATCCAAGCTTCCAGATCTTCAATTCAGAGCCTCACCACAAGAATTTCCCCAAAACTATCCAAGACACCAAGAGAGGAAAGAAGAGCCGAGAGAGAGACACACACACAGTTGAGGAGTTCTGTCTTTCTTTTTCCTCCTAAGTTTTTCCCTTAAGTTCTACAGCTATCTAGAATAGCTGAGTCATTCTATGGTCAGGTCTATCCCTTGGCCAAAAGACCAACATACCCCCAAATCCATCCTTAATGTCTTAATGCCACCAACGACAATCCCGTCATTTGCCACATCTTGCTAATTCCTCGAGTGTCCTTAATAAATTCCCATATAATCCCGACATGTCCAAACCATTACTAAACTACTACCCATTACTTGGTCATCCCCAAAAACATATAACATACCCAAAATACCCATGGGCTCCTACCGAGCCTGGTATTTGACCCCACTACGACTATTCTGCTAATCTGGTCCCTTGAATCGTCTCGAATCACACATCTCAAATATATCCCCATAACATTGGGGTCATACTTACAACACATGAATATTTACATTTATGCCCCCCAACGGGCCAAAATTACAAACTCGCCCCTATCAACAGAAATGGGCCCACATGGATATTTAATACACGCATTCATGCATGTCTAGTCACATTACCACATAATTCATATATATCACAATTAAATCTATTATTTCCCTCCCGACACACTAATCAAGGCCCTAAGCCTTATTAGAAAATTTGTGATGCTACAGTATCTCCGTTTGATTGAGTTTTCATACAACAACAGTTATCAGGCGACTATCGGAGTGGCTCCGTATGAGATGTTATATGGGAGGAGGTGCAGATCACCTATCCATTGGGATGAGACGGGTGAGAGGAGATACTAGGGTCTTGAGATGGTTCAGAGGACCAATGAGGCGATTGAAAAGATTAGAGCTCGAATGCTCGCCTCCCAGAGTCGCTAGAAGAGTTACTTAGACTTGAAGCGCAGGAGCGTAGAGTTTCAAGTCGGTGACCATGTGTTTCTCAGAGTTTCTCCCTTGAGAAGAGGGAAATGGTTTGGTGTTCGGGGAAAGTTGAGCCCTAGGTATGTTGGCCCCTCTGAGATTCTGGAACAGGTTGGAGAGGTAGCTTACAGATTGGCGATGCCTCCAGCTCTATCAGTGGTTCATGATGTTTTTCACATGTCCATGCTCTGGAAGTACGTATCAGATTCTATGCATGTACAAAGTTATGAAAACTTGGAGTTGGACAAAGATTTGTCATATGAGGAAAAGCCAGTTCAAATTCTTGACCGAAAGGATAAAGTCTTGCGGAGCAAGACCATCGCCTTAGTGAAAGTGTTGTGAAGGAACAACAAGGTTGAGGAGGCGACGTGGGAACTTGAGTCAGATATGCGGGAGCGATATCCTAAGCTATTTAGGTAATTTCGAGGACGAATTTTCTGTAAGGAGGGGATAGTTGTAGTGTCCCAAATTTGCTAATAAGGCTTAGGGCCTTAATTAGTGTGCCTGGAGGGAAATAATTGATTAATTGTATTGATATGTGAATTTGATGAGTATGTGATTAGAAATGCATGTATAGGTGAATTAAATATCCATGTTGGCCCCTTTTTGCTGTTACGGGTATGTTTGTAATTTTAGCCCGCTGAGGTCCATAAATGTAATATTTGTGTATATTGTGATTGACACCACATGTAAGTGGTGATATATTTGTGATGCATGATCTGAGACAGTCCTAGGGAGCAGTCTAGCTAGAAAGTCACAATGGGGTCAAATGCCCGGCTCGGGAGGAGCCTAGGGGTATTTTGGGTATATATTATGTGTTCAAGAATTATTGAGTAATGGATAGTAACTTATCCATGATTTAGTATGTTAGAATTAAAATGGGATGTTATAGGAATACTCGAGGACTTAGCGGGATTTGGAAAATGACTTAAATGCCCTTGATGAAATTCAAGGGTTGAGGGTAGGCTTAGGGGCAATTTAGTCTTTTTGGCTAATGGATATACATTTAGAACCTTGGGAAACAACTGGAACAAAAGTAAAAAAGATAGAAGTTTCTCAGCTATTTTCTTTTACAAAACCGGTTCTCTCTCTCCACCTCTATCTTTAGTGGTTGAATATTTTAGAGGGGAATCAAGCATAGGAATTCAAGCTTCATGTTTGTTGAGCTTGGGTAGAAGTGAAGTTGGGGCAACTAGAGTCAAGCTCAGGCCAAAACTAATCCAGAGGTAAGGATATACGCTTAACTTCTGTCTAGTTTTCTCTGTTTTTAGAGTTTGGGAGTTAGAACTTAAGTGATGGAATTAAAGTGTTTTAGGAGATTTTTTGTTGGAGTTCTGGGTGAATAAACTGGTTATGTGGTTTGGAATGGAGTCCTAGGCAGAATTCTAGGATTAAGGCTCGGAATTGGTGAAATTTAGGGAGGTTAGCTCGTGGAATGCATGGAGGTTTTCTGGGTTTGGGGGTCGAGCCGCGACCCAAGGCTAGGCATGCCACGACCCACATGTGCGTGAAGGCCTGGGGAGGCCTCTATTCTTGAGGCGCACCAAAACCCTAGAAAGGGCATGTCGTGGTCTGCTTCTCCTAGTAGGGAGGCACCGCGACACTAATTCAATGTTGTGGCTGTTGTGGCTGTTTTGTAGGTTTTTAACTTGGGAACTCAATTGTTAGGGCTCGGGATGGATTTTATCACCTCGATTGATAGAATCCAAGGCCCCGGAGGCTAGAATTACATTCTAAAGTAATTTAATTGATTAGGGCTTGATGGATAGCTTTTGTCAATGCGTTGTGAGTAGGTTTCAACGAGGGTCGGACTAGAGGACTGTGCTCGGGATATCGGTGTTCGGGAAGCTTGGGACATAGGTAAAAAAACTTTTGTACTCGTAGAGTAGAGTGTGGCCCTATAGTTTGTATTGCAGGGCACGACCCTATGTGATTGAATTGTAGGGCATAGCCCTATTGTTTATATTATATATTTGTTTAAATATTTGTTGAATATATGCTATGTATTGCATATTTGTGAATGAACGACAAAGGCCGGGAACGGTGAAGGCCGAGAACGGCAGGAAGCTGAGTATGGCATGGGGCTGGGAATGGCGTTAAGCATGTGGAGTGCAAGGCTGAGTACGGCAAAGGGGCCGGGAGCAGCGTTGAGCACGCGGAGTCCAAGTTGCTAGGGTGGGACCCTTCTTGGATGCTTGAATCATCCTCACGGTGTAGACCGCGAACCCAGGGTCTGGTAAAGTGCCTGGGACGGCATGACACCTAAGTGTTTAGCCTGTTTGCTACTTTGTTATATGCTGATAGATAGATGTGCATATGTTAATTATTTGTGTTGAGTTTTCTTGTCGAGCTTCGGCTCATGGGTGATCTATGGTGCAGGTAAAGGTAAGGGAAAGGTAGACCAACTATGAGTACGGAGAGCATGAAGCGACATGTACATGTTCAGCCTGCCTGGCTGCCACGGCCAGGGGTTGTTTTGGAAGATGTTATGTATTAATTTAAATTTTGTCGTTTAGCCGACCTTAATCGTGTTTTTGAGTTGTAAATATTTCTAGATAGTATTTTTCGGATCCCAAATGTATAACGCTTTATAATTCCAACAAATGACTACATTTTCAAATTATATGACTTTTATTACAGTTTAGCCATACTTTTAACCTAAAACCTCGATTAACGAGTTAATTACACATTTTAAACTCACTTAGTAACGACTCTAAGGAGGTAGGGTGTTACACTAATCATGTTAAGTTTGATGTTAAAAAAAAGGACAAAGAACTCGAAAGCCCCTAACTTTTGCTATGAGTTTCCATTTTCCCTCATGATATTTGCATTTTTTGTTTACAGTCCATTATTTACAAATCTAGATATCATTCAATAGAACAAATAATATATAGGTTTGTAAATATATGTGAGTAATTTTGTAAACTCACATAAATTTATTATTTTGACATATGTTTAACTAATATATATAAACTTACTTATATATATAAATATGTTAATATATTAATTTAGAAAAAATATATAATATATTAATTTATAAAGTATATACTTATATATATAGCTAAGCAAAAATTGAAATAATGAAAAATTAGATTGGTAGTTTTGTAAGAATGATACAAATAAAGAGTAATATATATATATATATTTATAATTAATTTTTTAATTATTAAAAAAATCATAGTAGGAAGACTTCGTTTTTCTTTTAAAAAAAAAATTGGTTTCTTGTATATATAACATTTTACGGGGTAAATGATATCTAGATTTGTAAATAATGGGGTAAGTAAACAAAATTATAAATTGTAGAATCACATTTATATAAGTCTATATGCATGCTCCCTATTGAACAAAATAACATATAATAGAAAATATAAATACATGCATAGAAGTGATTTTCATATAGAGATTCGTAAATACCACAATAAAATCATTAGAGTACTTACGAAATGCGTAGCGGAACAATGACTACACCCTTTAGATTTCCTAACATTTTGTCCTTGTTGAATTATCCTAGGTATTGCAAGGAATCCAAACTACTTTGAAACTAGACTACATACAGTCTTCCAAGTCTTTCTCTAAAACAACCTAGTGTTTGTGTGGGCAAGTCTAGAAAATAAGAGAAAAGTAAGAGAGAGTGGTATGCTAGGTATAGAATATTAGTAGTGATTTTTTACCTTGTCAAATTCATCATTTTTTATGATTCTATAATACTAGTATATATATAGGCAATTATCTAGGACATAAAATATGTTTTAGTTACCCAGTTTTTTTAATTATTTAATAATTATAATTAGTTAAATACTTGTCAAAATTAACCAATTATAATTTTGACCTTTATTTAATTTATTTTATTAATATTAATACCAATTTATCAATATTAACAAAATTATATCAATTGGCTATAATACTCTCTTTTTGAGACATTGCAATAAAAACCTCAAAGTTTATTCTATTTATTTTCTCACAAAATATCAATAAATAATTTAACATTATTTATTTTCATTGACCTAGTCAATATGATATTTTTATAATTAATACTTAAATTAATTATTCAAGACTACTAGGTTCATTTTGATAAGAGATGACATGGGGACCATGGATCCATGAACTCAAGCTCCAATAAGTTACTGTGAGTTTATTTATAACAAATAATCTCACTACCTTATTGATTCCTTGTGACTCCACTATAACTCATAATTGCACTCTTGAATTCATAGAACGTCTTACATCAAATTTAAATAGTTATCCATTGTTATAACCATAACCGTCATTAGTTGATCTACTAATGAGAGGGGTGCAAATTACCATTTTACCTTTCATTGGTATTTTATTCTTAACTCTCACTAAGTTCATTGTAAATGATATTTCCGTAAATTTAATTACAGAAATGAGTACTCGATCATTTAACACTTGAACCAAGCTACAAGGAAATCATCGTTTCACTTTTTAAACAAAAGCAATAGATTTCATATCTATGATAAATACTCCCACTCAATTATACTACCAAATCTCCAATATGTAAGTATGAGCTAGTCCGTAGGGTAAGCTAGTAACGAACAAATCAAAAGACTTGAATAATACAATTAGCAGAACATTAATCACTCAGAATTATGATTGAATTGACCTATGGTCAACATTGTGATGTGATTAGATTAGATAATAACGATACTTACTTATCTTGTCAATAATCAATATTGGTCCAGTCCAATGTAACAAAATACATCCAATCTTATCTACTTGGTCAATGTCCTGGATATGACATCACACCAGATGTGTAAGTAGATCTTATCGTCGATTACCCAATCTGTAAAAATCGAGTAAACTGATTTAATCTTAGGATAAAATGCTTTTGAACATATAATTACAATTATATTCCATTGTGACCGAGTCACTATAATTGTAACTATATATATGTTCGGGATTTTATAAACGTTTGTATTAATAATAACTAATCATGTAATAAAACATGTAAACAATATAATTTGATTGATCAAAATGATTTCTACTACTTTATTGACAATGAATGAATTACATAAGAAATGTGGTTTTATAAGGGCATAAAACCCAACACAAATGTCATGCGGTAAATGGCAACTCTGAGAAAGAGTTAGGGGGCTTAGGAGTTCTTTGTCAAAAAAAAAAAAAAGTATTTCACACTTACAAATGTTTAGTAATTTTTTGTCATATTTACAAAAACTTAGGTAGTTTCGCAGTCAATATTTCTTTATATATATATACAGTTTAATTTTACTATAGAAATTGAATATTGTCAATAAAAGTTATATTTACACATCAAAATATTGATAAGGGACATTATATTAACAATCCAAAATTTGATGAAAATATTTTTTTTAACTTATGCTCACTAATTTTTTTTTTAAATTCTTCTATCTTATATTCTAAAAAATACATATAAAAAATATCTTCCAAATAAAAAGTGTATTTAATGATTTTTCTTAGTTATTTTAACCGTTTTTTTTTAACTTTAACGAAATATTACAAATACTTAATGGAATATACATCTAAAACTAATTAAAAATAAAATTGATTAATTATATTAATATCAATTTAAATATTATAAAATATCAATATTATAATAATATTTAATACAATACCCGTTATTTAATAATAGGGCAATTAGCGGCAAAAGTACCTAATATTTTACAAAACTTGTGATTTAGTACCCAATCTTTTTTTTTTGTGGGAAAAGTATCCAATGACCACTTCTGTTGGTCTTCGTCGATACACACCCTAACAACTCTGTTAAAATTTGATTTTGTGCACACGTGGCACGATATAATTGGTGCAATTCATAATATATTTCAAAATTTAATTTAAAATAGAAAAATATATTTTTAAATAATATATAATATTAAAACTAAAATCTTCTCTCTTCTGCCAACCCTTTCTCTCTCGACCTCTCCTTCTCTTTCATGCCGCCTCTGCTTTTTCCCCACTGCCAGCCATGGCAGCCTTGAAGTGCAAGACCTCCCGGCTACACGCGCACCACCACCATGCACCTCTCAACATCGTGAACTCCATCCCAAAGTTTGGAGCTTGAATTGTCTTATTCGTCACAAGTGGGAGTCGTGAACCACGATTGGAATTTTGGAGCTCCATCGCTGTTCATGGAGGCCCATTTTGTCCAAATTGTCGTTGCAACTTTGTTCCCCACGACGAGAGGAGTTGGGATCTTCCAACTATGTGGATTGCAGACCACCGGAGGTGACGAAACTAGCTCGCTGGAATCCATGCGGAGCTCGACTCAGGCGGATCGAAGCCATCTTCGATCTCCATGGATCTGGGTTATTGGGAGAACAAGAATCCATGCACAAGCAAGAAGAAGAAGAAGAAGAATGGGTAGTCCTCATGGATAATGGTTTTTTTTTAAAAATTAATTAGTTTTTAAATAAAATTATTTAAATTTTAAAATAAATTTGATAAAATCTTCTATTTTAAATATATTATGAATTGCACCAATTATATCGGGCTATGTGTGCGTAAAATCAAATTTTAACAGAGTTGTTATGGTGGGTATCGACGGATACCAACAAAAGTGGATATTGGGTACTTTTTCCACAAAAAAAGATTGGGTACTAAATCACAAATTTTGTAAAACATTGGGTATTTTTGCCGCTAATTTCCCTTAATAATAAGATTAATATAAAATTAAATGTTATAAAATATAATTATTTTAATAATATATAATATAAAATTAGATATTTAATAATTATATTAATATAAATTCAAATGTTATAAAATATTATTATTATAATAATAATATATAATCTTAATTTTTATAAAATTTCGGTAATATAAATATTTAGTAATTATATTAATATAAATTTAAATATTATAAAATATAATTATTATAATAATATTATAATTTAATACAAGACTAGATAAATAATATTTATATTAACAAAAATTTAAATGCTTTATAATATCATTATTATAATAATTTATAATACAAAATATTAATTTTTATTAAAAAATTTATCATTTATATTTGAAAAGAAAAGATATTATTTTTTTTTATTGCTTAATCTACTTTATATAAATATATATTCATATTAAATAGAACAAATATTATAAATACATTATATATAGGTGTGTACAAATAGTAACTACATAAGAAATTACAATAACATTTTTCTTCTATCTAGAATGTTGTCCGTGTTTTTACCAAGTCACACGTGGCATGCATTTAAGAGTGATTAAGTCTTCCTGGAAGCCAATTAGGTCCCATGGATCTTGCTTGGAGATCCATGAAAGGAAAGCCTTGCCACCAATCACTGTTCACCACCACTGGAGGAGTATGTCCTCGTGGAAAGCTACTTCCTGATGACCATGTTCCCGGATGTTGCTCCAAATCATTACCAAGACCGTCTCTTCTACTCATGTCCTCCAAGTGTACGAGGATCATCCTCCGGACTTGGAGTAGAGCAGCCAAGTGTCAAGCATAGTGATCTTGGACTACAAGCAGCCATCAAACATTTACTGTTGCAAAAATTGTGGTGTCGATTCCGTACAAGCGACAAGCAGGATGTCTCACGACGCCGACTGACATGGGAAAACATGTAGCTACCCTCCTGACACTATCAGCATCGTATTACCCCATAAAGTAATAGGCTGAAACCTTGTAATTGGGCCCACTAAGATATGCAGGGGCCCACCATCATTATAAATGAAGGAGTTTACCATTTATCGTACATTTAAGTCCTCATTAAGGGATGATAATTACAATTAGCCATTATTAGGGAACTAATTTCCCTCGACCATCTATAAAATAGGGCTAGGGAACACTTTTTAAAAGACTTTTGATTTACATCTTGTTTTCAGAGCATTGCCAAACCCCGCCTGAAAACCTCCATAGAAGCTTGATATTTACAAGCTTCAAACCTCCTAAAAACAAGTGACTTGTGGAGTAGGGTTAATTGATAACCTGAACCACATAAAATCCCGTGTCTCAATCTCTATTTTTCTTTATGCTTCGTTTAATTAGTTGTTAGCGAAAAAACTAGCCAACATTTTGGTGCTTTCATTGAGAGCTTGAAGAAAGCTTGAGTTGCAACAATGGTAACCACCAGAAGAAATCTCCCTGACGACACTCCCTCTACCGTTGCTGTGGGAGGAGAACCAAGTTGACCACCTCCACCAGCTGATCCAGAGGTGGCCCATGATGGCTGTTATGACGATAATGATGGCTATGATGGTGCAGACGGTGAAGACTATGAGAGTAAGTATTCGCAGATGTACCAGACGGAGGAGCCACAATAAGTTGTGGCCCTTAAAGGTCAAGTAGCCTCCCAACAACAAGAAATAAAGGCTTGGATGGGGTAGCATCACCACCTTAAAGGAGTTGGTTAAAGCCATGAAGGCCACTTCGGCGGCTCAAGGGTTGCAAGTGGACCCTCAGGGTGAAGCACCACCTAGGTAGCGAGCTGGCATGCCACCCACGCACCGAGCTGGAGGGCCACCTGTACAACTAGCGGGAGTGCCTCCTTCACTCCCTGTTATCACACCACAAGAATAGCCAGCTACCGTGCCACCTATGCACCCAGTTGGTGTTGGGGTTTTATGCCCTAATTAAAACCCAAATTCTTTGTAATCTCCTTTTATTAACAATAAAATAATAGAAATTATTTTTTTACTTGGTCAATCACTTTGCTCACATGTTTTATTTTCATGATTATTTGTTTAATATAAACTTCTTTTAAATCCCGAGCATATAGCTAATCGTATTTATAGTGACGTAATCACAGTGAAATATAAATATGATTATATGTTCAAAAAAGTTAGTCCAAAGATTAGTCAGTGCACAGGATTTACACTGACTTGCCAATCTACGATATGATCTACCTACACATTGCAGTGTTATGTTATTTCCAGAACATTAGCAAAGTAGATAAGATTGGATGTATTTGTTACATCGGACTGGACCGATATTGACAATAGCCAAGATAAGTAAACATACAGTTATTATCTATTCTACTCATATCATATAGTTGATCATAGGTCAATTCAATCTCAATTCCGAGTTGTTAGTATTCTAACTAGTTGTATTATTAGAGTTCTTTGACTTGTTCGTTACTAGCTTACATGGACTAGCCCATACTTATATCTTGGGAACTCAGTAGTATAATTGAGTGGGAGTGTTAATCATAGATATGAACATCTATAGATTATGATGAAGAAGTGAAATGATGGTTTCATTTTAGTTTGGTTCAAGGTGTTAAATGATAGAGATCTCATTTCAGTAATTAAATTAGTTTACTGAAATATCATTTATAAGGAACTAAGTGTTTTAAGGATAAAATACAATGAGGGGTAAAACAATATTTTAGTCCTACCTCATTGCAGACCATCTATAGAGGATTGAGTGACAATTGTGGTTGTAATAATGGATAATAATAGCGTAATTATATTTGTTATAGAGCGTTCTATGAATTGAAGAGTGCAATTCCGAGTCTTTAGTGGAGTCACGAGGAATGAATAAGTTAGTAAATTTATTTGTTAGATTTATGATAACTTATTGGAGCTTGATTTCATAGGCCCATGATCCCCATTGTACCTTGGATAAAATCATCTAGATAGTCTCAATTAATTGATTTAATTATTAATTAGAATTATCAAAGTTGATCAAGTCAATTTTGGATAGTTTCACAGAGTTATGTAATTTTGAGAAGAAAAGAGAAATTATGGAAGATTTATTAATTAAGATAAATTTGTATCTAAATTAATAAATAAGTTTAAATCAAGGTTCAAATTATAAATAATTAATTTGATAAAGGATTTAAATAATTATTTAATTAATTAAATCAATAGAAAATAATACATGCCTTGATTTTATGTCCAATAGACTTATAATCAAATGAGGAATTTCACGGGCCTAAAGCCCATAATAATTTTGACCTAGGGCTTCAAATTGGCTATTATTTTACTGATTTTTTAATTAAATTAAATGACCTAATTGAGTCTATAAAAGGAGTGCTTAGAAAGAAGTCAAGACAGATGACAGATAAGTTTAATCACTGGTTTTCTGACAGTTTTAGATTCTCTCTAAACACAAGTCCTTTTCTAAGCCTCTTTGTAATTTTCTCTTCTTCAGTATATATCTATCTCATGTGTTGAGAATTTCCCACTCTAGTCTAGGTGATTCTAAGGATACATTGGAAGACTGTGAAGAAATTAGAAGAACAGTTCAGTTTCTTGATAATACTCTGGGACAGAAAGGATATAAGTGTTAGAGAAACTGAACCGACCTAGGTAGCAAAATAGAGTTGACCTTAGTTCCTCTGAGAAACCTCAACCGTGGTGGTCGATCAACCGCATATGTACGCGTCACTACTGAAGCTGTCCAACTCATGGCTGGTCCAGCTTCTTTTTCCCCTTACTTGCACCACATAGCACCCGTGAGCCAAGGCTCAGCAAGAAAACTTAAACATTCATACAAGTAGTCAATAAAATATCATAGACTCATAATAAGCATGCCTAGCTGTAATAACCCTACTCATGCATAAGTTTTATGCAAATAAGTGCCTACACTGTCACATAGGGGCCCGCTGCCCTAACTAAATGACTAATAAGTCAGACAGGGGCCATGCCCTTGGATATTGAACTAATAAATCACCTCAGGGCCCATTGCCCTATCCTTTGTATAACCAACCTTGGAGCTGGCCCATCGTACCTGGCGCTTAATTTTCCATGACCATTGGGTTAGACAAGCGTGTAATACGCTTCTGATAAGGCCTAACCACAACGACCAGCGCTGAACGCGCTATTGTTGCCCTTGACTTATAAGTCAATGCTTTTGACCAGTGCTATTGCCGTTCTTGATTCATGAGTCTAGCCTTTCTCAATCAGATAATGCAAACATACATACATTATATAACAATTATCCAAATACAGAGCATTCAACATGCTTAATCAAACAATTACAAGCATAATAATAATCATGCACATTTACATGGGCCTAAGTCCTAATAATATCTGTATTCAACAATCGGGCCAAGCCTTAATCACATACATCACGTATTGGGTGCAGTTTTCTTACTTTTTGTATGAGTGCAAGAGATTAGGAAAGCAAGCACGACTCTCGAGAATGATCGTCTCTCGAGCCCTAGCGGTAACCTAATCATAACCCACAAATAAAGTTCTCATTACTATTTGATTCCATAATTGAATCCCGAGAATAATAACATGCTCTCGAAACCTCCATTTTCCCATACGGGTTGGTGAAATCGTCCCCAGAGCCCCTGGGCCCATGCCCTAAAAATGAAAAATTAAGAACCCCTGAAAATGGCCTAGTGTCGCAGCACCTAGCCAGGGGCTAGGTAGTTGGCAATCATACGAAGTGCCACCGAACTAGGGGGGACGACGTGCCACTCGACAGCTGGCTGATCAGCGTGGCGAGGACAGGCACGCCTCTGGACGTCGGTCTCAGGGGCGAATTCACCTCGACCACTGGTCGAGGGAGCATCAGCAGAAGGCTGACTTGGAGAGTTAGGGGTTTGTCTTTTTCGGGCTTTGGTTTTTGTTCTGGCCATTTTCTGATTGGGAACTGGTGGACAATTTGTGGTAGGAAGAGAAAATGGGATTTCTAGGATCAACATAGATGGATTCTCTTCGCCTTCGAGTAGTTGGGCCAAGAGATCGTCTTCAATAGGTCTTTCTCCTCCCCAAGGGTCTTACATATGAACTGCAAACAGACAATGGAGGAGATAAGACACAATCCGCGAAGTAGTGTGGGAGATTGGGATAACGTTGCTCGTGTCTAAATAACCAGCAACATCCTAATCCTACGCTAAGTTCAATGTGGGTAGTTTGAAAAAAGGAAGTAAACTGTTTTCTGAAAGAGAACTTTTTCGACTCCTAAGGGGCGGGAAAAAATTTCGGTTTTTTCACCTGGCTTAAAGGTTGAATCTTTTGTCAACCTAACGCCCCAAACCAACGATCCTAACTATCAAACTAAAGTCCTGACCTAGACAAAGCATAAAGATACACTCTTGTTGAGCAATGGGCAGTTTATACCAAAAAACCCTTAAAACCCTACTCAAGAACACAGAAGTTGCAGAGCATAAAAATGGCATGCATGGCGTAAGGGAAAGCTTAAAGAACGAAGTTCTTACCTGGGCGAAGAAGGAGGTTCGGAAGAAGGCGAAAAATTTGAGTCAGAAGACCTTCGGCTAGACGTCAGACTGGTTTTGAAGCTCTACACTCTGGTTCAAGTTCTTTAAAATGTTGGCAAAGATGGTGAATAAAAATTTCTTAAAGGGAAAGAAAAGCCTACTTATAGGGATTGAAGGGAAGGCCAAAACGCAGTAATCATCACTTCCCACTTTCGAAATGTGGGGAAGTGTATAAGCCATCGAATTGCCTTTTTGGAAACCGAAAAGACTTGATTAGACATAATTATGTCACTGCTTTCGAAAATGCACGGGGATTCTGACAGACATCATGGTGATGTGAACAGTTTCTTCCTTAAAGTTTCTTTATTGTTGGCCGTACTAAACCAACTTGGGGGGAAAATGTTATCCCAAAAATCAGAAGTGAATGACATGGCTAACATTAAATACACGTGGCTGACACCTGGTAGAATTTGTGCTCGACCATCGACCAGGAAGACATCCAGTGTCATGCGATCAGTTTCTTCATACGACCAGCCTGGTCGTACGCACATTATACGTGGAAAAGATCTTATGCAGTTATGATAGTATCCGAGATTATCTCCCATGATTTCCTGAGTATCCGACTATTTAGGAAATCATATCTGTAACAAATTAATGTAAATCCTCCTTTAGCCTATAAATAAAGGATGAGGGCTCAAGGGAAAGGGATCTTCTTCTTCTTCTTTTTTCTTACTTTCAGATCACGAGAAATTAGAGTTATTGTACTATTCCTGAGCGGGGACTGAAACTCATTGAACCCTAGTTCTTTGCTCACTCCTCTGAGTCTTACATCAATAATAATTCAAGTGGACATAGGTTATTACCAGATTCTGGGGCCGAACCACTATAAACCTTTGTGTTCTTTATTATTTCGTCATCACATTCTTTCCAACGTGTTTGTCCACATCAAGCGTATTTGACTCTGTGTCAGTTGGCCAAATTCAGGATCAACAACATCAATAGGCAGTGAAGCAATTGTAATTGTTTCTTGTTCCAGTATAATATCATCGCTCCCAAACTCTTTGATCAGCTAATCTTTCCGTTGACTTGTTAGGACAACTAACAATCTAGCATCTACTGGATCACTCACATAAAATACTTGCTTGGCTTGTGACATCATTATAAAGCGATCAGATTTATGTCCTATTCGATTTTAGTCCACCAGTGTGAATCCTAAGTCTTCTGTTTTGACCCCATTATCATTTTTCACCCAATCACACAAGAAGAGAGGAATTTGAATAGTCATATAATCTAGTTCCCAAATTTCTTTGATCACCTCATAAATTGTCATATCACATTCTATGGGATTTTTATCTTTGGAACTAGATATTTGAAAAGTCTGGGCGATAATAGTAACACCATTATTTTGTGTCTTTCTAATATTATCATGGTCCATGGTGTTGAATTAAGTACCATGAATATAATAACATTGATACTTAATTACACTGATTGAAGGACCTCGTGGTATCCATTTTAGTGTTTTAGACACTTTGTTTGTGGTGTTATTTAAAACCTAGAATACAATAAAATAAAACAAAGTATATCAAACTCTAACATGCTAAAATACAATAACACTCAAACAAGAACAACACAAGTATTTTACCTCATTCTCAAACCAAGTACTGAAATTTTGATAATGTTCATCTTGTACCCATTTTTTATTCCGAGACTTATTAGGATAAGTGGTCTTGATCCAATTGAAAGTTCTCTTCAAGAAAAATCATTTATATCAACAAACTACATTCATTGCCAATACAATGAAAGAGAAAAATAAGATTGACCATGCATATGTATAGGAACTTACTAGATGTATGGTTGAACATCATCAATATTTTGTAAGACTAGGCGATGTGCTTCATCTCTATTAGATTTATTTACTTTAGAAACAACACCACCTCTACCTCCTTTACTTATTTCAAATTCAATTTTAGAAAAACATAGTCCAATGCTCGCAACAACTAATAAGTATTCTGAGCAGAGCTCCATTGCTTCTACAACGATGTAGGATTCAACTATGCAACCCTTAAGTCTACTTCTATTTCTAACATATCCTTTTAAAACCTTCATATACCGTTCAAATGGATACATTAATCTCAAGTATATTGGTCCACACAATTTGATCTCTCTAACCAAATGAACTATTAAATGAACCATTATGTAAAAAAATGAAAGTGGGAAATACTGCTCCAACTCACACATAGTTATCACGAGATTTGTTTGACGATTGTCAAACTTTGATACATCTACCACTTTACAACAAATAGATTTAACGAAGAAGCATAGTTTGGTAATTGCATATCGATCTTTTTTGGATAATGCAATACAGATAGCGACTGGTAGATGATGTTCAAGTAGTGTATGATGGTCATGAGACTTCATTCCTACTAAATTCAAATTTTCAAGTCTACCAGAGAAGAAATATTTGAAGAATAACCTTCCTTGTACTTTTACATTCAACAAAGAATGACATACAATTTGTTTTTCTTCTTTAGACTGGGTATAACATGCAGGTGGTAAATATGTTTGTCTCTCACCAATCTCTGGTCGTAACTTGCTGCATATACCCATTACTTTTAAATCCAACCGAGCTTTAATTCCATCCTTACTTCAACTAAGAATATTCAGCAATGTACTAATTAAGCTATCCGAGACATTTTTCTCAATGTGCATCACATCCAAGTTATACCGCAAAATCAAATGCTCACTGTATTCAAGCTAAAAAAAATATATTTCTTCTTCCAACAACCTGTCGTACCATCTACAACCTCCTTTGTTTTTTCATGTCTAACATTTTTTTTCTCTTATTTGTATAATTTCTAGGCTTGCCGAACTTGCAAATGACTTTGTTCAACTTTGTTAACAATTTTCCTCCAAGTAAAGGTGGTGGAGCCTTTCCTAATTCAGGTTTACCATTGAAGGCATCTGTCCAACTTCAAAATTAATGTTCTTCAGATAAGAACTTTCAGTGTCCCATATAAGAAATCTTTCTAGAGTGTTTTAAATATTCAGAATGAGTCCCCTCTTCACAAATGGGACATGCCTTGTACCCTTTCACACTAAATCCATAAAGATTACCTAAGGCTGAAAAATCATTAATGGTCCACTACAACACTGCTTTAAGATTAATTTTTTTTCCTATAAGCATCGTAAGCATTGACTCCCTTATACCACAATGTACTCAAATCATCAATTAAAGGAGCTAGGTATACATCAATATCATTTCCAGATTGTTTAGGACCAGATATCAACAAGGTCAACATGGTAAACTTCCTCTTCATACATAACCATGGCGATAGATTATAGATTACTAGCATTACAGACCAACAACTATATTTACTACTAAGGGAAGTGTGTGGATTAATTCCGTCAGCAGAAAGACCCAAACGAATATTCCTACATTCTTTGCCAAATTCAAGCCATTTAACATCTACTGTTTTCCAAGCTGGTGAGTCAGCTGGATGTCTCAGCTTACCATCCTTACTCTATCTTTGGCATGCAAAATTAATTTTTTGGCATGATCATCATTTCGGTACAACCGAACCAAACGAGGTATCGATGGTAGATACCATAAAACCTTTGCAGGGGCACCTTTTCTAACTGCATATGAATTTTGTTTCTTTTGCCATCTAGATTTGCCACATGTCGGACATGCAATTGCATCAACAAATCTCTTTCAATATAAGATACAATCGTTAGGACAAGCATGTATTTTTTTCATATTGCATGCCTAACGAACGCAATGTCTTATTTACTTCATAAAATGAAGACGAAATTTCATTACCTTCTGGTAATAGTTCTCCTAAAAATGCTAACAACTCTGTCATTCCCTTATCACTCCACCCATGTTTGGCTTTCAAGTTATACAACCTAAGCAGTGCTGATAATTTAACGAACCTTGTACAATTAGGGAAAATGGCTTTCTCAATATCTTCTAAGATTGGCTGAAATTTAATTTGATCCACATGTGATTCATATTTTGTATCATCAATCATTTCTGCAATATCATCAACTTCATAATCCACATCAAAATACTTATTATTCTTAGATGGTCCCTCATCAGTGACTTTCATTCTTTCTCTGTGCAAAAATCACACTTTATAACTTTTGTCTATTCCATTCCTAAATAAGTGATCTTTTATTTTAAAAATTGTCATATTGACAATGTTACCACACTTAACACAAGGACAAGGAATACTATTAGGAGATTGAGTATTTCTTGCACAAAATTGCAAGGAAAACTCAACTCCATTCCTATATTTCACGGATAACCTATCCGCTGACATCCAATCTCTATCCATTGTGAAACTTCACACACACAAAAAAAAAAAAAAACAGACAAACAAAGGAACAAACATTAACAATTAGGTTCATGGAATACCTAATTGACAAGTAAATAAAGGAAACAATATGTCCAAAATAAAATTCGGTAGCATTTCTACTATTTCTATCACATTTCCCACAACACATGATATACACAAAAATATTCAACAAATCAATCAAACATGCATAATTCTCATATTACTAAATCTAAAAAAAAATTGGGCAGCATTTCCCCTATTTCTATCACATTTCCCAAATTTAAATGAACCTATATTCATCACATAAACACAACACATCAATTAATCAATCTAACATGCATAATTCCAGCCTTATATCACCGCAGCACACAGTCCCAGAACTTATTTCCACTATTTTATAATTACTACATTCCACTAATTTATAAAGTGTGGACATATTGTTCCCAAATTTAAAACGTGCATGTATACAACCCATTTGCGTCAGTGAGGCACTAACGCAAACGGGTCGTTAATGTCAGTGGCCCACTGATGCAAACGACCATTAAACAACATCATCATGGAACTGACACAAACGTCCTTGTTTAACGTCGTCAGTGTACGTATTGATGCAAATGCCCTTGCATTTGTGGTAGTACCCAACTGCCACACATGCTAATTCTCGGTCAATGGCATCAGTCAAATGCGTTGACTGACGCATTTGACTAACACAAATGACCTCTTTTGTAGTAGTATATGAACATCAAATATAAAGAATTTAAAGAAAACCTATTTATAGACATAGGGTTCCATTAAAGCCCTAGAAAAAGAAATTTAGTTCATCATCTCAAAACAAAATACCAAACAAGAATAACAATTCACGATTTAAAATTCAAAAGAACAAGATAAAATAAAGAAGAAGAACAAAAGATGAAACTAGTGTGTATATTCTGTCTTCAATCTTTAAAATCTACTCTTGTCTTGTGTTTTTCTCTCCAAAAATTTGTTCTCCACTTACAGATCTGATTTCTAATGATAACTATAATGAAAATTATGAATTCCTCCTTAAATAGTTGCAAATTAAGCTCTAATCGCGACACCACGCTGACACGTGAAAATTTCATGCTAGCTCGTAAGGCTTGATGTCCAAAGCATTTTTTCTGATCCGTCCTTGTTCATAAAAATAAACATAACATTCTCATAAACTCATAATGAGACAATTCAAAATGATTTAGAAAGATAAGAAAGAAATATAAAACTTATATTTCACGAGCTTTCCCCAGAAAATGCATGAATCATAGTCGAAAATAGAGTTTAAGTTCTAGTTTTGAATAGAGACAAACCAAATCAAAATATGATTTAAATGAAAAATGTTTTCCTAACTGCAAAATTCATATTTTTCCTTAAATTTTCCATTATAAATATCAAATTAACTATTAAAAATAAAAATAAAATAAACCTAAAACACACTAAACAAATCAAAACCCTTAGAAAAAGTAATGCGAAATAACTCTATTTCATAGAGTTAACACACCCCAAAACTTAAGATTTTACTAGTCCCTAGCAAACATAAAGAAAAACTAATAATACTAACACAAACACAAACCGTGATTTAATCAAATGTATAATTGGTCCAAAAGATCATACATATATAATTTCAAGAAAAATCTAGATTCCACAACTATTATAATTTCAATTCAAATCATGAGCATATCTCAAACGCGATTCCCGTGTATGTGTATGTACAATCATTCTCACCCAATTACTAGCACCTATATAAATTTTTACAAAACAAATATATTTTCATTTCAATAATTTTCTCACAATACCACTCCATAAGCTTATTTTTCAAACCAATCTCCATTAATATAGCAAACAAAAAATTAAAGATCAATAGGAGCTTTCATACTTGTAATGAATGGTTTAGGTTAAGGTGGGTGAGAAAGGAAATTTAAGCTTAATTCAAACCATAAAAACATAAACCTTTAAAAAAAATTCTTAACAAAATTTCTCCTTCACTACCCATTCTTCTTCAAGCTCTTGCTGGAGCTCAGCCCCTACCTCAATAGGTGGCACCTTCACAAGCGCAAGTCCAAGTGTAAGTTGCTTCGTAGCTGATGGCCCACAAACATCCTTTGAGAAAATTGGGCTGACAACGAGTGACTTGTCCCCATATAGCTCAACACTTTATGGGTTCTCGGGTGAAGGCTTGATCCCGATGGGACATATCAATCTTTCAATAACACTTGGAGAGGTGCCTTTGTAGGCCTTCATGATAGTGGATTGCTCCTCCACCTATAACGCCATTTTGGGTCGTCCAACCCTAGTGGAGTTTGGGGTAGCCACCTCCATTAGGAATTTGTGCATGAAATTCCCCACATATTCAGGGATTGGCATGGTTGGAGGGGACTAGAGAGAGGCTGGCCAACGCTACAATGTGTCACACAATCACCTAATGATGGTGATTGAGGTAGCATCTGTCGAGAAGCCTCCTCTAGAGGAGATGGTGGTCCAAGCTATTCTCGAAGAGTGGGATCCCAATGAGTTGGATCCCATGGTTGGAGATGATAGGGCTATCAAGCATATGGAGGAAGTTAAAGAGGTCATCCTCAATGAAGCCAACCTGGAAAAGAATACCATGGTTGGGAAGAACCTCAAGACGAAGGTCCGAGAAGCTCTGGAAGCTTTCTCCGCGAGAACCGGGACGTCTTCACCTGGTCTCATGCAGACATGATGGGAATCGATCCCAACATCATTTGCCACAACTTGAACATAGACCCCAACATTGCCCTAGTGGAACAAGAAATGAGGACAATGGACCCAACAAGGGTGGGGTCCCTGAAGGTGATGGTTGATAAGCTCATAAAGAATAGGTTCATTCGGGAGTCACAATACCCTAAGTGGCTGGAAAACCCACTGCTGGTCCCAAAGCCTACCAGCAGCTGGAGGACTTGCATTGATTTCTCTGACCTTTTATAAGGCCTGCCCAAAGGATCGTTTCCCCCTGCTGAAGATTGACCAGATGGTGGATGCCACCTTTAGGTATGAGATCCTCACTTTCATGGATGCCTACTCTGGGTATAACGAGATTTCCATGCATGTCGTTGACCAGTAGCATATCGACTTCCGAATAGACAAAGGCGTCTACTGCTACAAAGTGATCCATTTTTGTTTAAAGAATGTTGGGGCCACGTACGAAAGGTTAGTGAGAAATTTTTTCAAGAACCACCTTGGTATGAACATGGAGGTATACGTGGATGACATTCTATTGAAATCTAGAACAGCTCTAGACCACGTGAAAGATTTGGCAAAAGCATTCTCAGTCCTCCACAAGTTTGGGAAGAAGTTGAATACCCAAAAGTGCACATTTTTGGTAGCCTCCGGGAAATTCTTGGGATTCATCATGAGAACTCGAGGAATTGAGGCAAACCCTAAGAAGATTAGAGCCTTGATCGAGATGTCATCCCCGAGGAAGCACAAGAACATGAAAAGAGGTTGAATAGCAGCTCTTAGTCGCTTTGTTTCCAAGGCTACCGAAAAATGCATCCCATTCTTCAACACCCTCCAAGGAGGTCAGAGATTTGAGTGGACGATGGAATGTAAGCAGGCTTTCCAACAGCTCAAAGCGCACATGCCGAATCCCCCAATATTATTGAAGCCTATAGATGAAGAACCTTTTTTTCCTCCACATGAGTGTCCCAGAGAACATCATTAGTGAAACCCTCGTCCATGACGAAGGCCGCGTCCAACATCTTGTTTACTACATGAGTAAGAAACTCATTGGGGCTGAGGCTACATATCCACTAATGGAGAAGCTGACCTTTTGTCTGATGATAGCTTCTTAGAAACTCAGACCATACTTCCAATCACATCCCATCAGAATCCTCACCAATCAGCCTCTAAGGCAATCCCTCCGGAATTCGGTGTTCCCCAGGAGACTAATCAAATGGGAAGTTGAACTTAGTCAATCGACATCATTTACCACCCAATGATTTCCATATAAGGACAAGCACTGGCGAAGTTTATAACGGTGTGCATGGGAACGCACGAAAGTCCCAAGGAGGCCCAGCCTGTTGGGCCCATATGGAAGTTGTTCGTGGACATGTCCTCCAACGAGAATGAGGCTGTTGCAAGTTTTATCTTGGTTTCCCCCTAGGGACATAGGTTTCACAATGCCCTAAGATATGGAAATGATGCCTCGAACAACGAAGCTAAGTATGAGGCCCTAATAACCAGACAACGAGTTTCCATAGAGCTTAAGGCCTAGGGACTCGAGATATACGGTGATTCGTAGGTAGTCATGAACCAAGCTCAAGGAACCAAGATAGCTACTTATCTGGCCAAGACCCAAGAGATGCTACACAGCTTCAACGTTGATGCTTTGGCCAAGCTAGCCACTACTAAGGATGTGGAGATGCTCAATGTGGTCCCAACTACTTGGCTTCTCCAAGCATCACAACGCCCGAGAAAATGGAAATGGTCCAACCCCTAGATGGTTGGATGGAACCCATTGTGAAGTACCTTGTCCATGGAGAACTACCACAGGACAAGAATGTGGTTTGGAAGCTACTTTAACAAGCATCTTAGTACGTAATCATGGACAATAAGTTGCACAAGCGAGGATATTAATTTTGACTACTCTGAATTGTGTATGAGCAAGAAGCCAAGTTCATCCTCCAAGAAGTGCATGAGGGTTTCTTTGGTGACAACGTTGGAGGGTAGAGCCTCGCCAAGAAAATTCTAAGACATGGATACTTTTGGCCAACAACGAATGGCGATTTGATGGATTATGTCAAGAAATGCGACAAATTTCAGCGTTACGCCAACCTCCCCATATCTCGTTCAAATGAGCTCACTTAGATGCAAGTCCCTAGCCCTTTGCAGTCTGGGGCATTGACCTAATAGGCTCCTTGCCCACAGGAAAGGGGGGAGGAATGTACGCGGTTGTGGAATTCGACTACTTCACGAAATGGGTTGAGGCCAAACCTCTCGCTACAATCAAGTCCAAGAAAGTGTTATACTTCTTCATCAAAAACATTGTTTGCCGCTATGGGCTCCCGATGAAGATAGTTTCTGACTACAACCTATAGTTTGACAGTGAGTTGTTTACCAACATCTGAGAAAGGCATGGAGTCATGAAGTGTTTCTCCTCCATAGCCCATCCTCAGGCAAACGAACAAGTTGAAGCGGTCAACAAGATACTTAAAGCCACTATTAAGAAAATCCTGGAACAGGCAAACGACGCTTGTTGGAGGATCTGCCTAAAGTGTTGTTGAGTTATCGTACCACTGCTAGGACATCCACCGGCCATTCTCCATTCTCCATGGCCTACGAGTATGAGACCATCCTGGTTGGTGATGTAGTCTCCACACATTCACGAGCCACTTATGACCTAACCACGAACCACACTTTACTTCAAGAACCACTGGACCTTGTTGGGGAGCTCTGAGAAGCTTCATGATGGACCCAAAATGGGTATGTTTTAAATATTTATATCGCAAGCGCACAAATCGTTCATATAGAATAGTGATCATGTAAGCAAGGATGTTGAACACAAAGGAGTTGTCTAAGATCAAAAAGAAAACTATTTTAAACCAAAATTAATAAATTCTAACCTAGCTCCAAAGATTGATGATATTTTTGTTTCCAGAAAATAAAATAAAAGATAATAATAAAGATATTAAAGACAGTATATATAACTAAATTAATAATTTTGAACAAGATAGTAGAAGGAAGATTATTAAGATAATAGAATCCACAAAACATAAGTTCAATAATATTTATAAGTACATTGATTCCCAAGTTTCGGTAATAGTAGAAATTAATCAAACCATCACTTATTCAAATTAGATATTCTATTTAAGCACAAGTTAATTTAGAAATATTGGATTTATCTTCAATTTTTAAGATATAATTTCAAAGTATTTATTGTGAATCAATCTAAAGAAACAACAAATAAATCAATGAATATTATTTATAAGGCAAAACATAATATTTTTGTTCTAAGCATATTATGTGTACAATTTAATGGCACACATTAATAAAAGAATATTATGATTTTGCACTAATGAAGAAGAAAGTGTAAATATGTGCTAACAATAAAAAATACATGATATTTAAGATGAAAGAAGATATTTGAAGAAGAAAAATCCATAAACTTTGTTGCACAAATGAGAAATCAACATCAAAATAAATACTATCTAGTTACATATTGTCTCATCACAACCTTAATAATCTTAAAAAGATCAGAAACTCATAACTAGAATAGAAATTACAAAATAAAAATAATACATACTTGAAAAATGCTCTTGAAAAACACTAAAATGGAGGAGAGAATGGTAGAAAATAAGATGGTAACAAAAAATTAACCACCCAAAAATGGTCTTGAAATTACATATTTATAGTCAAAATGAGATTATTAAAATAATCAATTTAAATTAATTAAGTTGATTAGATTAGTTAAATTAATAATAATATGGAAAGTAGGGGTAAATTAGGCTGTCATGATGAATTTTGTAGTGAAATGTGTAGGAAAGTTGGGTAAAAATGTGGCATTTTTGGACCTAAGGAGACAAGGAGGCATTTGTTGGGCTCAATAAGAACAAAGGGGGGTTGTGCAGGCGTGGGCCTGGCAGGGAGGCAGCTAGGCCTGGGAAAGGAGACGGGCCCATGGTGTGGCTGGAAGAAGAGCTGGGCCGAGAGGTTGAGAGGCTGCTGACTGAGAGGGTTCGTGGGCCTGGGCCTGGAGTGGGGCAGGTGGGCCCAGGAGGTGAGCTAGCAGGCAGGCTTAAAGTGGGCAGGCCTCTTTGGACGTACAAAATTGCTAATTTCTTGGTATTTTCTTTCAAAACTACACCTTTCTCTTCTAAGCTTTCCAAACACCAAAAAATACAACATATATCCTACAAAATATAAATTAAATTGAAATTAAATATTTTCAACAATAAAATATACAACATTAATTCCACAAAAATATGAATTAAAACTTAATTTACTTTTCAAGTTAAAATAAAATGACATTTTAACTTTTAATCTAACAATGCTAATTTCAAATAATTAAACTACAACAAAATAACTATAAAAACATACAAAAATCTAAAAAATTAAAATAAACATTGTACGCCCTGATTTTCCCACGGGCTGATTAGCGGGCTGAGCTGCGGCCTAATCATGATTATCTCGTGGACATCCCCAAAACCGGAGCTTCCGTCATAAGGTCGTACCTCCTTAGCTCGATGCAACCCAAGGGTTCGCCAAGATTGCCCGAGACTTGGGTCCGGACTATGGGGGCCGAAGGTCGAGCTAAGTATCCAGCTCGTGGCACGAGCTGGATATGGAGGCTGTGACCCTTTGTAAAGTCAACACACGCAAGGTAAACGTGCATATATCAGAGTGCACGTGTCTGATATGCCCCTGACTTCTCGGACACGCAGCAGGAACATGTGTATTCAGACACCCACGACTGGGTTGGGCCGTGCGGCCCATTATCTCCTTACCTATTGATTTGACCACACTAATGTGTCAGGTTTAGGAATTAATCATGAATGTCACAGAGTTGATATGATAGGTAAGAAAGTCACGGGATGACCTTCTTACCAACTCCCAGGTGCCTTCTCCTATAAATATGGAGACCCTGGGAGTTAATGGAGGTTGGATTATCTCTTGTAAGAAATATCATGTAATGATACACCCAAAATAGAGCAATAATATTGACTAGTGGAGTAGAAGGATTTTAACCTTTGAACCACTTAAAAATCGTGTCTTTAGTCACCTTTCCATTTTCTAAGATCATATATCTGTTTCGGTTCATTATCAGCACTAATCCCTTTCTCTCCTTCTCTTAATTACCTGTTGGCGAAGAACCGCGTCAACAAACATAATAAATTCAAAATGACTTTAAAACTTAATAAATCAATTAAAAACTAAAAAATAAGCAACAATTAGCATATAAAATATGGTAAAATAACTCTATTTTTTAGAGTTATCACTTCACATCTACGTGTAGTGTCATACCAACCAAAAGTGGCCAAGTACTTTAATTCTAAAGTGAAGGACAAAAAATTCGAGGTCGGAGACTTGGTGTTGTGAAGAGTTTTCTTGGCAACCCAATATTTGAGTGCTAGAGTGTTGGGCCCTAACTAGGAAGGCACATACTAAGTCGAGAGCATTGTGTGTCCTGGGACAAACAAGCTCAGCCGACTAAACAGGGAGTTAGTGCCCCATGCCTTGAATGTCGAGGACCTTCGTCGATATTACCCGTAATGCAAGGTGTTATTATATTTTCTAAATTTTTTGAATCATATGTTGCCTATGGGAACCTTAATTAAAAACGTGTAAGAAAAACACGATAGATGAAATTAAGAGAATTTGCTTGTATCTTTAATTTTTTTTATTTTACTACCCTAGGAGTACTATCTCGGTATCCTAGGCAAGTGAACGCAGACTAGTCTCCAATCACTTGGGGCATAAATGGGATAGTCACCCTGTGGGATAACTACTCGCGAAGCATGACCTAGGGAACTAAATATAAGAAGCCTATTTGGGAGTGCCTTAGAGTAAACCAAGTGTGATAACGCTTGCGAAAGTTCTCGAGAAGCATGACCTAGGAAAATCAGCTAGAGAACCTGTACTGTCTCTTGAGAGTAAGCCTAGTGTCACTGCTTGGAACAAATAAACCTAAATCACAAGGGCAGAGAACTTCAGTCGACTCCCTAAGACTTTGCACCTGCGAAGGAATACTGGATGCCCAAGTTCCAAGACCCGAGTCACCTGTACTCAGGCACAAGCCTTAAGTTTCCTAAACATAAGCAAGAAAGACCCGAGTAGCCTATACTCAGCAAAAAGTCTAAAGTTGTCGAAACATTGACACGGAAGATTTAAGTTACCTAAACGTAAGCAAAAAAGACCCATGTCCCCTAGATAGGGCACACAAGCTAAAGAACTCAAAGTTATTTCCCAAGGACCAAGCGCCTGTGAAGCAACACTCAGTTCTAGAGTCGTATATACTCGAGAACAAGTTCCAAGTTGCCTAAACTTTAACACAAAACCTAAGACTACTAGACTCGGCGGATAAGAAGAGGAACTCAAACTTACTTCCCGATGACTAGGACCGTGCGAAGCAACTCCAAGTTCCCGAGAGCCAAAATTGTTTTTGGGCTTTCAAGACCCAAATCTCCAAGTAAAATAAGACATGAGTCTCATAGACTTAGGCCAACATATGGTGGATAAAACAAGGTAAAAAAAATCGATTTTTCTGTGATACATTACGTTACTAATTTTTAGAATAACATTTTTCATTTTATAAGTCCAATTTTCACTATTTCTAAACGTTGTATTAAAAATGTGCTAAGTAAAAGGCAAACAAGGCAAGTGAATAGAGCAACAAAGCCATTCAAAAATTAGGTAGAATTGTACTCAAGGGCTTGAGCATTCAATTTGTTTATACCCAACAAAAGATGGCTCCCAGGCCTAATTACTATACAAAAATAAAGAGGTAAAAAAAGGCACCTATATCTCCACCAAAGGGACTTCTTCTATAATATCGATAATGGGGTCAGCCTCATGAGCATTGCCAGCTTCTCTGGCAGCATCTTTAGTGACAGTCATCACCAGAAAACTCTCCTTGAAGAGAAGGCGAGTCTTATCAACCTCCCAACTGAACTCCAGGTCCTTATTCCTATTATACAACAAGGCAACATAAAGCGCATCCTTAGTGATGGAGTCAACATCCTTCATAAGGATCTCCACTTCCTAATGAAGGGACTCAACCTTCCTCAAAATTTGCACAATGATAATAGCTCTCAAAATCTTATGAAAATAGATTAAGCTTATATATTTGAACAAATAGTCAATCTTTCTTTCTAGATTATATTTTTAAGAATAATTATTTTTCATATAAAATTATAAAATTTAGAGGTGTTCTATTATGAAAAATCTATATATATATATATATGTAATTTAAGAAAAATTGACCCAATAATTAGAAATAGTGCTTAAGAAATATTCATAGTTTCAAGAGAACTGCAATCATACTCAATCAAGGTTCTTATCATTGGAAATAAAAGATATCGCCAATTTATTTATTTTTTTTTAAAAAACAATACAAAACACAATATATTTTTTTTCAAAACAAACTTAACACAATTCTACCCTCATATTCAACATAATGAATGGTAAACGACCATTAAACTTACTACCCCCAAACTTAATTTAAGCATTGTCCTCAATGTGTCATAATATAAATATAAATTAAAATTGACAAGAGGTTAGAGTTTAGAATGGTTTTACCTCATCGTGGTGCAACGTCAAGAGAGCAAGAAACACTTAACAAAAAGTACAACACACAAAAGTAAACACGAAAACAAGCACAAAAAAAAATAAACACACAAACACATAAACACAAGTTACCAAGAGTAATTGCAAGCAATCAAATAACTTGGTAAATAGGATCCTCAAGGAGGATTTCATCCATTGCATCGGTTTTTAATTCTAAAAATTGTTTTAATTTTCCTGCATTAAATTTAAAAATATCACCATTGTTAGGATTTTCAATTTTGATAGCCCCATGTGGAAAAATGACTCAAACAATATAGGGACTTGTCCAACTAGAACGTAATTTTCTTGGAAATAAATGCAACCGAGAGTTGTATAAAAAGACTTTCTGACCTGGAGAAAAATCTTTTCTCAAAAAATTTTATCATAGTAAAATTTCATACGATCCTTATATAGTTATATGCATCATTCCTAATTTCGTCTAGTTCATTTAGTTGAAGCTTTCTTTTCTCACCTGCCTTTTCCAAAGAAAAATTTAACTTCTTAATAGCCCAAAAGTAACTATGTTCTAACTCAACAGGTAAGTGGCATGCTTTCCCATACACAAGTCTGTAGGGTGACATGCCAATGGGTGTTTTGTATGCGGTACGTTACGCCCATAATCCATCATTGAGTCTTAAGAACCAATCTTTCCTAGTTGGATTCACAGTTTTTTCTAAAATGTGCTTAACTTCCCTATTAGACACTTCAACTTGACCACTAGTTTGTGGGTGATATGGTGTTGAGACTTTATGTGTAATGTCATATTGTTTCATCAAATGTTCAAATGGGTTATTACAAAAGTGTGTACCGTTATCACTAATGATAGCACGTGGTGAACCAAAACAGGAAAATATATTTTCTTTCAAAAACCGAAGCACAACTTTATGGTCATTAGTGTGGCATGTAATAGCTTCAACCCATTTAGACACATAATCAACTCCAACAAGAATATAAAGATTACCAAAAGAGTTCGGAAATGGTCCCATCAAATCAATGCCCCAAACATCAAATATGTCAATTATAAGAATAGGATTCAAAGGCATCATGTTTCGTCTAGTTAAACTTCCTAACTTTTGGCAACGTTCACAAGCTTTACAATACACATATGTATCACGAAAGATAGTAGGCCAATAAAAACCACATTGTAAAACTTTACCAGCTGTTTTCTTACCACTAAAAAGTCCTCCACATGCATGATCATGACAAAAAGATATAATTTCAGATTGGTCACAATTTGGAATGCATCTTCTAATTATTTGATCAGGGCAGTATTTAAAAGTACGGATCATCCCAAATAAAAAATTTCACCTCATAATAAAATTTAGATTTATCATGCTTAGACTAATGAGATGGTATTTCTTTAGTGATCAAATAATTCACAATATCAGCATACCAAGGCAAAGAAAAAACATGCATCAATTGTTCATTAGGAAAATTTTCAGTGATAGGAGTGGAATCATGTATAGTTTCAACAACTAGTCTAGATAGATGATCAGCAACAACATTTTCAGACCCATTTTTATCACGTATTTCGAAGTCAAATTCTTGTAAGAGCAGGATCCAACGGATCAAACGAGACTTAGCATCTTTTTTCGACAAGAGATATTTTAATGCAACATGATCAGAATAGAAAATAATTTTAGACCCTAACAAATAAGATCTAAATTGCTCCAATGCAAAGACAACAACAAGCAATTATTTCTTGGTTGTGGAATAATTTAATTGAGCATCATTTAAAGTTTTGCTAGTATAGTAAATTATATGAGGTATTTTTTCAAGTCTTTGTCCCAAGACAGCACCTATAGCATAATTAGAAGCATCACACATTATTTCAAAAGGTATTTTCCAATCAGAAGGTCGAATAATGGGTGCAGTAGTTAACAAAATTTTCACTTTCTCAAAGGCAACATGGCAATCATTATTAAAGACAAAAGCTTTTCTTTTCCAAGTAAATGGCATAAAGGCCGAGAAATTTCGCTAAAGTCTTTTATAAATCTTCTATAGAAACCGACATGGCCTAAGAATGATCTAATTTCTTTCAAAATTTTAGGTGGGGGGAATTTTTGAAATAAGATCAACTTTTGCTTTATCAAATTTTATTCCTTCAAACTGATAAGCCTTGTCCTTCATGACTCAAGCATTTTCGAGTGCCTTTGTAGCTTCACTACGGGCCCTAGTCGCATCCTCCGTAGCCTGAGAAGCATCTCCGATATCCTTTGTAGCTTCTTCCTTACCTTGGACAGTCTCCTCCAAGGCTCTCCGGGCTTCGTCCTTGGAAACTTTAGCCTCAATCGCCTTTGTTGCCTCCTCCTCGAGGGCTCGGGCATGACCCTGCTCTACTTCCGATGTTGCTTGCAGATAGGTCAGCTCCTCTAAATGTACCCTCACTTTCTTCGTCAAGGCTAGCACCCTCTTTTGGGCCCATCGGAGCTCATATAATTTCTCCATCATCATCTCTTCGAGCCGTTGGAAAAGAGAAACTGTTGAGAAGGTAACTTACCATAACTATGGAAGAGCATCATGTGAAGACGAGAAGAACCTCTTTTTTATCGCCAAGTTGGGCAAAACTACGAGCAGTCCGCCCATTATAGCTGAGTTGACTACTTGGAACAGCTGTTCTGCTAGTGGAGCAATGGCATCACCGAGATTCTTGGCAAAGAGACTTTTCAGCTGTGCCCAACCTATCTGAGGCTCTCTAGGTCTTTCCCTTGGGGGCCTGAGATGGCGGAGGGCGTCACTTATCTTGTTCAGGGCTTTGCTGCCCTCCTCCATGCGTGCCTAAAAGTGTTCTAGAATGGCTTGAAAACACTCAATTAGTGACCCTTCATATTTCTTGGGGTACACCAGGAGACAGGGAATGTTCTCCACCTTCATACTTTCCACTTTTGGGACTCCATCAACAGCTAGGCAAGGTGATGAGGATATTTCAAGGATGGGCATTCCTGCAACCAAGGAACCTTGCCTCGGGTGGTGAGGTTCGCTGCCTCTTCTTTCCCTAGCCTATCGAACACGGTATTGGTGTTGTTCATTGGTTCTTTTCCCTTGCGAGGTTGAGGGTGTAGGGGTGGTAGGTCTGCCTTGCCCTTGTCAGTGCGACCCTACCCCCGAGCCTCTCCTCCTACATGACTTTGAAACTTTGAGCAGCTATTTCTGTTCCTGTCACGCCTCTCACATGTTTGACCCTCATGTTGGGAACATTCTTAGTTATGGAGGAGGTAGTCTTGGACTTTGGCTCTTCATTCTGTCTTTGGGAAAGTGCCTCCAAGAGCATCCTTGGGGTTCAACCCCTCCCCTGGGACTCCCTATTACTGCTGTCTCAAATTCCTGCTGCTTTGGCCTGAGCCTCCCTTACCACCTAAGCAGCAGCTTCAGTGTTAGCTCGAGCTAACTGAGTAGTCGCCTCCAGGGCCACAGCAGCCTCTTGGTGCCTCCGTTCAACTTCTTGTTCCCTCTGGATTATCCTCTAGACCTGCTCATCTATCTGCCACCATTATCATTCCATAGTCGCCCTCTGGAGGGAAATTTGTGCAGCAAAGGCTTCTTGCCTCGCTAGAAATTGTGCCATCCCCTCCTGGTGAGCATCATGTGGATCTTCTACATCAGGTTGGTCTCCAACCTCCACCTGAGGTTCGTTAATGGGATCGATGGGATCCTGAGTGGTGGAATCCCTGGGAGTCATCTTCTTTGTCTGATTGGATTTTGGAGGCATTGTAAAACTGATGAAAGTGTGTTTCTTGATTTCGCACTCTCAATGAAAGCACCAAAATGTTGACCTATGAAATTGGCCAACGGTTGTATGTACAATATACGACACCTTTTGAACGAAATGAATCTTATATATGATAGAGTACAAATATCTTAAATAAACACACATAAATTTTATAGTGGTTCAGCCATGTTCTTCTTAACAGTAATAACCTAATCCACTTAGTATTTAGAATTGAATCGCTCGATAGACAATTAGAAAGATACACTCAGAGTTCACTCCTCACAAGTTCCTCCAAAAGATAAATCCAAAAATTCTAGAAAAAGAGTCCTATCCAAGGGAAAAAGATCCACTTTAAACGAAGCCCTGGGTCCTTTATTTATAGTGCCCAGGGGCTATTACACGATAAGTAAGAGTGGGATCGTTGTTTGGTACACAAACATTGGGAGTGGAGATACGTGTCCACCTTCCCATGATTATCAGAACTTAGGTTCTAGGCTTGACGAACCTTTAGAGCTTGGGTGCTAGACCCGTTGGTCCTCTGGGTGCTAGGTCGTTGATCTTTTGGGTGCTAGGCCTGTTGATCTTCTGGGTGCTAGGTCTGTTGATCTGCTGGGTGCTAGGCCTATTGATCTTAGTTTGAACGAGTGTGAGTTTTACCCCGTGAAGTGTCTTTGGGAGTGTAGGCCAACCACCCTATGAAGGATAGGGTGGGTCGACCACCCAAAGGGGTTCTTGGGCATGTTTAGGCTGACCACCCCTAGGGGGTTTAGGCCTGGTTGAATTTCTATAGGTCCTGGGGCTATCTTCTTTGTTCATCAGTCTTTTTTCAATACTTCATCATTTTCCCTAATTTTTGATGCCACGTGATACTTTCTCACTCACCACGTCATCTCTGGATTTTTGAGGGATAACAGAACCATTATTCAATTCCTCTAAAAAAGGTATAGATTAAATATCTGTATATTATGTCCCCAACAATCTACATCAATGAATTTCCAAAATAAATTCTTTCAGCCCAATCATCCTGAAAAACCGTAACGAGTGAATCAAAGAACTCATATGACATAAAAAAGAGTTCATAATAACTTTAAGATTAAGATCAATTTTTATAAGATCATCTTATTGATATGTTAAATTAATACTTATAAAATAAGTGGTATTATTAAGTATTAATAGCATATCGGGTCTCGTTCATGTATAACCACTTTATACAAAGTACCTCCACTAAGATGTCCTACTACATCAGTAATCCAAATATAGATAACATATATTCATAATACTAGTGAATCGTACATACAATATTTAATTTAAAGATTCCATATAACTTTGTTTTATTGGTAACTATTTAAATTCGTCCCCTACAATCTTAATCCTCTAGTACCAATATAAGATTGTAGTCACAATAATGAATTTGGGAATTTTCTGATATTCACATAATATTATATAATAATAATAAACAAAAAATATATGCAAAAATTCATTTCAATTATTTACTTCACAAAACATTGTTCAATACATATTATTTAAAGTGCACTAATCCCAACTATCTCCCACTTGTCCTAAAGTAAATGAGGAATCTCCCTCAAACCCATATTGCTAACATGATCTTTAAAAGACTTTGTAGACAAAGTCTTAGTAAAAGGACCGACAAGGTTATGTTCCAAAGCTATCTTCTTAACTGTTACATCTCCTCTTTGAACGATATCCCTGATCAAATGGTATTTCTTCTCGATGTGCTTTCCCCTCTTGTGACTCCTTAGTTCCTTCGAGTTAGCTACCGCCCCACTGTTATCACAGTACAAGACTAGTGGCATATTCATGTCTAGAACAACTTCAAGATCAAAATGTAACTTTTTGAGCCACACAGCCTCTTTAGCTGCTTCACAAGACGCTATGTATTTGACTTCCTTGGTAGAATCTGCAATACTGGTTTGTTTAATACTACACCAGACCACCGCTCCTCCACCACGTGTGAACACTAATCCAGAAGTTGATTTTCGACTATCTCAGTCTAATTGAAAATCAGAATCAGTGTATCTAGTGGGGTTCAGGTCACCACCTTAATATATAAGAATATATTCTCTAGTTTTCCAAAGAAACTTGAGAATATTCTTTACTGCAATCCAATGATTGGATCTAGGATTGGATTGATAACGACTGACTATCCTTACTGCATAACAAATGTCAGGTCTTCTACACAACATGGCTTACATCAGACTATCTACCATTGAGGCATAGGGATACTGTCTCATATCCTCTTCTTCTTGAGGTGTTTTAGGACACTGCTTTTTAGAAAGGATAATTCCATGACGGGTTGGCATCACTCTTGGAATTATGCATACTGAATCTCTCCAGTACCTTATCTATATAAGTAGCTTGAGACAGAGCCAAAACTTTGTTTTGTCGATCCTGAAGGATTTGGAAGCCTAGAACATAGTTTACATCTCCCAAATATTTCATTTGGAATTGTTTGGCTAGTCATTTCGTTACTTTGCTCAATGTTCCTACGTCATTTTCAATTAGTAGAATATCATCAAGGTAAAGAACCAGGAATTCCACGACACAAGCGCTCATGACCTTTTCAGTTCCAAAAGCCAACCCAATAGGGAACCATTATTCAATCTATAATAAGGTATTCCATATCTGTATATTACGTCCCCAACCATATACATCATTGAGGCCCCAAAATAATTGTTCTTAGCCTTATCATTCCAACAAACCTTAACGCATGAATCAAAGGATCATATGACATATATAGGAGTTCATAGCAACCTCAGGATTAAGATCATCATGTATATGATCATCGTTTGATGTGTTTGATAAATACTATGATCTACATACTCTCAGCGTGCAAAGTACCTCCACTAAAATGTCCTACTATACTAGTAACCTGGATCTAGGTCACATCTATTCATAATACTAGTGGACCGTACTAGCAGTAATTAATCTAAAGATTCCATAACTTTATTTTAATGCGAACTATTTAAGTTTATTATCTTAATCGTGATCCTCCCATACCAATACGAGATTAAGACCACATAGATAAACTTTGGAATTTTCTGATATTCACTTGATATTATCATATAATATCAAACATAGTCTATATATATAATTAGTCAATTCAATTATTTATTTCATTTAAAACATTTTTCAACTACAATATCTTTAAGGGCACTAGTCCCAACAATATCCCACTTGCCCTAAAGAAAATTGAGGCATCCCTTTTAATATGTCAATCATATTCTCCTGGCCAATTTTTTCCAACAAAGTCTTTGTAACAATTTTGTAAGAAACAGTTTCGAAGTTATCTTCAAGATTATTACATCAATTATGTAAAATTGTCTTGTATTCAATGATACTTCATTTCATGTGCTTCACCCTCTCATGATTTCTAGCTCTTCTAGAATAGTTGTATCTCCATTGCTTTTGCAATGAGATGCTAGCTGTTTATTCTAGTCTGAAACACTTTCCAGAATGTCAAAGAACTTAACTAAGTCAAATAGCCTATTTAACTGTTCGTAGCTGTTATATATCAGATTTTTATGGTGAAACATATAAATTTGAAATTTCTAACACATTTCCAGATTAATGTGTTTTCTCCAGAGTTATGGAATCTGATTCTAATATCAATCTTTGAAGATTTAATATCAGATCATCCATTGGGATTTTAGGTCTCTGCCTAACTGAACATAATCAAGACAAAGTCCTTGTAATTATTCAATGACTTAATCCATAATGGATTGATACCTGCTGACTATTCCAAAGTCGAGGTGTTATCTATGGCAATAGTACCTCTAGGGTAACTAATATCATGGCGCAACACTAAATGGTCCACGCATTAGAGCAGGGTAATGTTACGATCTGGATTGGTAGGGTGCCGGTGGATGAGCTGGTTTGGATTAAATCTAACTAGCCTAAAGTCAGCAACAACCCTATCTAATTCCCTATAGGGGTATGGGTTACCTCGGTCGAAGGGGCCAGCTGCTGCCCCTGATGCAGCTCGTTCTAGGTCAGGACCCCGAGCAGCCTCGGGAGCTCGCCTATTTCGCACAAAAATCACTTCATCTTCTTCTTGTTCCTCGCCTTTAGCGACCTCAGAGTCTCCTTCTGGGGGAGGCCGGAGCTTGTGGACTACCGGAAGGATAGCCAGTGTCCTTCTTAAGGCCAAAGTCTGGCCTTCACCGATCAATTGGTATGCCAGCATCGTGATGTCATTCACGAGTTGGCGATAACTCTTATCGCGGGGCGGGAGCCCAGACAAGGTGTCATACTAACCCCCGAGGGTCGCAAACTTCTCCATCCTCGCGAATATGGCTGAACAAAAAATGGTAAACTCAATTAGTCTAAACACACGAAGTATGTCTATTAAAAAGAGAGAATGACTTCGCGAGCTGAGAAAAGAAAGAAAACTTATGAGGACGGTTGAAATATCGATGCTCACAATTGCGGAACCCGTTCGACATAAAGAATTGATCCTTATAGTCATTGGGGTGGCTGGGGAGTTCGATAACCGAGGCTGAATTTGGGAATCTTGTGAGGTAGTAGAATCTGTCACCTCGCCCTCTTTGCTCCGGGTTGGCCTTAAGGCAGAAGAAGTAGAGGATATATGCTGGAGTGGGGACCTCTCACTAATGCTTTAAAAATAGGTATTTCAACCCTGCCAGAAGTCGGTATGAATTTGGGGGGAGCTAAAACGGTGCCAATTTCACGTAGTTGAGGAAATCAGAAAAATATTGGTCTAGGGGAAGGAAGGACCTCGCCTTTAAGTTCTCGTCACTCCAGGCCGCAAAGTCATCCTGGAGGGGTACACAGCTCCGTTCCCCTTCAAACAGAGGTCGGGCAATGAGGACCCCGGACTCGTCCTCTATGTTGTGGCTTAGCATTATTTTATTGACCCTTCCTTGGGTCGTGATCTTGGAGACGATCATCTCTGCCTCGTAGAACGCATTGGGGTCAATCACGATCTCCCTCTCTACCACAGAGACGAAATGAGGAAGAGGAGATTCAGAGGCGATCTCTTTTCCCTTGTTAGTTTGTTGAGCCGACGAGTCAGGTGCATTTTTCTTGGGTACACTCTTCTTGGGTACGCTCTTCTTGGGTGCCATTAGATCGCCTAACGAACAAGAATGACGAGTCACTTATTAGGCGACCTAAGATTTTGTAAAGGTTATGACATGGATGTACGGGGGAGAATGATATCTATGATATACGAGCTGAGTTAGTCTCAGCCCGTTGTGTGATCCCATGTGCTACCCTACGCTACACGCCTCGGTTTCCTAACAGATCCCTGATGTTTAGGGATCCGTGTGTCAAAAAATCCAGCCACTACTGTCCTTGGGGGGAGGATTTTAAAAAAGAAAACCACCCAAGAAACGTGTTCCCTAAGCAATCTAATTTTTGAACCCTAACCTTTCATCTATAATAACTCGAATGGGTATTTCCTAAAATTTGCCATAAATTCCCAAATCTACCTAGAAAATACCCAGTTTCGTGAATGTCATAGTTTTAGGAGATACTCTAAACCTTCTCAGTAAACCTAAAGCTGAAGCCTGTGTGCCAAATTCGTTGAGAAAACACCCTAATATTATCTACGGTGAAACGTGGGTGAGCATGGTAAATAAAACACAGAAATCAATAAAGCAAAAAAAAAGGGTTCTTTGAAACGATAAGACTTACAGTGTGATCATCGATAGAAGAAGTAGATTTCACAAGGAATAGTTCCTGGAAGACTCCTGAGTAATCGGACAACTGGGTTTCGTAGAGATTTTGAAACGAAATTTTTTTGGATTTCTTTTCTCTGAGAAAGAAGAGGGGTTTGAAAGCGCAGACGAGAGAAGATGAAGAAAGATTTCGAATAAAAGGCAATGAAATGTGGAAATTGTCTACCCTATCTATATGTAAGTGACATAAATCAATTTGAGCCATCTGATTAGGTCAATACAATATCCGAGGGCTATGTTTCAAAGGAAAAAAACGGTGGAAAAAAGTTGACAAGACAATTATTGCAGTCCTCGAAACCCGAACAAACGCCAATTGTAGTGTTCCACGTGTCCAGTACTCAAGTAGTGGGCAGGCATGGTTTATTGCTATAGAAGTCTAAAAGTCCCTACTGTGTAGGTCAAAAGATGACATCATAAACCACGAGCAGGGACTTGGGGGGCAAATGTGTATCCTAATTTCAGCACTGGTCTTTCCCTCAGATAATTTGCAGCTGGCAAATAAATGCATGGATGAAATAGCCAAGGAGTCCATGTGCGTTCCATATAAACAACACAATTTTCATGATGGTTGTACGAGCTAGGGATGCATAAATTGATAAGCGTGAGCTTATAGTATTTATTAGGCATGGCCTCCATGATACGAGCTTAGCGGTGTGTTCAGCTCGGGGTGAATTGAACATATGGCATTTCCGCAGATCCCCGAAAACCCGGATACTTTATACGATCGTTTATGGCCAGCCTGTGATAGTTAATGCCCCAGATATTAGGAGTCTATTTATTTCGTGATTAGATCATATCCTAGTATAAATGGGAATATTCCATAATAAATATAATAAATACGCAAATCCGTGATTGACTCACGGGGTTACCCAAACCTGTCCAAGGAATTTCTTTATAAATACTGAGAATATTGGACAGGAAAGGGGATGATTATTTTGTAATACCGAAACTCTGTAAAAATAGAGAGAGAGAAAAGAAGAAATAATATAGACTCGTGGACTAGGTGGATTTTAACCACTGAACCACGTAAAAAGACCAGTGTTCTTGAGAGTTATTTTCTTACTTTGGTTTACCATCAAGCACTAATTCAACCTTGTTATTTTCTTAATTCACCGTTGGCGAAAAACCACGTCAACAGTCGCCAATATCCCTAAATAATAACAATAAGTAAATAAATGTGAGCCAAGTGCTTTGGCTATATCTAGAAAAAATACAACACTTGCAATTATTTACAAAATAAATAAAAATAAAACCAAGGTGTAATGACCCAACTATTCTAAGACTTAGATCATTAAACCTACTAGACATAACTACTACTTTAAAGAAAACATACTTGACAAAAATTCATAACTTTATTGAAAACTTTAATAATAATAATATTTTAATACATAAATGAGCTCATTGTTTTTGAAAATAAAACGTAACTTTAAATGAAATTGTTTACAAAGCTAAATGCGGAAATACATAAAACGTAATTTTAACAGACTAAAGAAAATAATGTCATCCTCGAATCGACACGCAGCCATCCACTCCATTCATCTCAACACACATGCCAAGCTTCCAAGAATCCTTTTGCCTTTGTATCTATTTTCCTGCATCAAACTAAAAATAAAGGAGTGAGCCTAATGCCTAGCAAGGAAGACCTACTAACAACATAAGACATATACATAAAGTTATATCATAAACATATACTATAATCGTATGTCATATACTACTACAATGGTCATTATACTACTTGGGGCTTGTTAACTAAGCAAGTCATATGCCCATTAGATTTGTGGGGCTTGCTAGTCAAGCAAGTCATATACCCATAAATTATTGGGGCTTGCTAACTAGACAAGTCATATGCCCAAGGTCTATAAATATACTATACATAATGTAACATAAGATAGCATAATGTATCATATAAACATATAAAATTCTATCCTATTTTCCTTACCAAAACCGGGATAATTGAGAACAAATGCAGGACTTGGAACACTCCTAAAACCAACAATAGAATAGTGAGTATTTCTAAGGAAAGAGATGAAAAGAATAGATCTAAACCACCAAGAGGAAACTTACCGAAAAGACACCTTAAGTTCAAAGAACTTAAAAACCTAACCACAAAACCATAACAAAAGTTAGAACCTGAATGAAAACTAAAGAAACTAAGGAATCAAACAGGATTGAGCTTAAGAATAAGAGTACCTTAGTTGACCTTATGGATTGGTCTAACTCCAATGCCAAAATACTCTAATACTCACTTCCCAAGTATTTTATAAAGCTTAAGAATGTCAAAGCTTTTTCCCAACCCAAGTGTTTATCACTCTTATGGTCTCACTAGCACCTTGGAGTCTGATCACAGCTGAAGAGTAAGTGGAAGGGCTGGGTTCTAAGTCCTATTTATAGAGTTCTAGGAATAAAAATCTTCTTTTTGGTTTTGAATAAAAATAATGAATTTAATTGAAAATATTGAATATTCGTCAATCAGAGGCTGAAGACTCGGTCAAAACTATCTAGGGCAGGTCTAAGGAGTCAAAGTTGGTTTTTAAAATTAAAAACCAAAATAAAATAAATAAATAAATAATTAGGGCGATATATCGCCTCTATGTGGCGACATATCCGCTCTACCCTAATCCCGAGTCTCCATTCGTCCATTCGTGCAACACCAACGTGTTTTCCGTATTCTTCGTCAGGCAATATATCGACTCCCAACTACGATATATCGGCTTACGTGAATATTTTAAACACGTAATTGCACTTTTTCAGCAGAATTAAGGTTGGATAACTGCTTTGACTGAGTCAAAATACAACCCTAACAGTTTCTGGTGAAGACTAAAGCTTATATTTCCTTATTTTATCATTAAAATACTAATTCATTAATAATCATGCTTATGACAAGTGTCATATTCTTATTGGCTTCATCTAAACCTTAGGTTATAATAAATATCATATTTATGACCAACAATATTAATCAACCCTTATGTTATAATTCATATTTTTATATTATAGGTTAAACTTATAAAATCCATATCTATTGCTAGGAGTTTCCAACTAAGTCCCGGTTTGAACCAAAATCCACGAAATCTAAAATACTACAACTACTACTAACTATCTAGCTAAGTAAACATTCTAGGACTCTACACAAGGCATGTAGAATCTTCATCTCCATCTTTTAGGCCATCTATTATTTTTATGCCATCTAGCCCAAATTTGAATTATAAATTATTTCAATAATTTTAAACAATCTCTTGAAATATTGAACTTGGCTAATAAAAGCTTCATTATTCATTTAGGTATATTTTGAACTTGGGTCATTTAATTAGAATTTTAAAATTCCAATTAACAATTTTTGGGCCAACCCCACAAATTTAAGGAAACCAATAATCACTCTAGGGCTCGAGTAAGGATCCAAGTGAGTTAGGGCTTGCAATTTGGGGTTGGGTTGGTGGGGCGGCTCAAAGAGCCACCACACCACCAACACGCTAAGAAGCTAGGCGCGACTGGGCGACAAAGGCAGAAGGTTCGGCTAGCGCCATACGCACACACGATCGTGTTATTGAGGGGTTGCACAAGATACGCCATGGGCGTCACTGGGCAGCGCTTGAGGGCATGCATGGGCGCGGTGTAGGACAGCCACGGGGCTGGTGTGACTGGGCAACCATGGGGCTTGGGCTGGGGTTGTCAAGAGGCTCTCGGCACCCTAGGGGCTCAGGGCTAGGGATTTTACACTTTTACAATTAATGTACTAATGCAGAAAATTAAAATATGAAAAATCCTATGCCCCACATGGCTTACAATTTTGTAGATCTAGAAAAATAAGAACAATTCCTAAACCCAAAACACCATATAATTAACGACTCTTTAGAATAAACATTCATCAAAATAAACATCCTCCCATTCATCACATATTACAATAATATAAGAATGCATATTATACCCACACAGTAATTAATGCAAGCAGAGATTAATGATTGCTCTAGTACCAATTGTTTGTAACATGTTTACCATATGCGCAGCGGAAAGCACTGGTGTTGGGCCCAGGGATTTCAAAAAAAATTATTTAAACAAACTTTAATTAATCTGGTCCATTAACATGCAAACATTCATCAAAAAGAAATAAAAAGATGATGATTTACCAGTTGAAAAACTATCAAGAATGCTCGCTATCTTTTTGTATCTCCGACGAACATCAAATCCAAAGCAGTCTTTAAAATACTCAGACCAAAATCTTCCAAGATGTATCTCAACACCTCAAGATGTGTGTGGGCACGTAGAGTAATGGTAGCAAAGTATTTATGATACACAATATATTCTCAACACATGAGATCTTGGAATATTAGGTCTGAGATAAATTTCAGGGATATGAAATATTACGATATATTTTTCTCTCTTTGAAAAGATAAGAATTTTCTTTCTGTTGAATATTTTGTATATCACATCTCTTTTTCTAAAACTATATTTCTAATAGATTTATAAAAGAAAAATGTTAAGATCCAATCTTGATCTTGTTATTGTTGTACATGCCAACTATAGTCTTTCGACTATGGTTGGCGTGTAGAATCCCTATTTTTAGTGATGTGATTCAACCAATTTTCTTTTAATATTTTTTAATAATCTATTTATTCAAAAATATATAAACCTGATATATTATCTTATTAGATTAATTAAAGAATAAATATTAATTAAAATTCAAATTCAAAACTAATTTGAATTATCAGAAATATCATTTCACAATATTTAAATGTTATTTTTGAAAATTTCCTTAATTAAAAATGCCAATTTCGAAAATTGCCACATTAATTAAATAATTTGTCTCATTTACATATTTGACCATGAAGAACAAATTTCTTCCAAATATGCATTTTTCTTGATTTTTCTCAATTTCAACCCTTACCTTGAATAATGTTGATAGAGTCGTCTTGGGGACCTATAGACCTATAATTTCAAGCTCCAATAAATTTAGATTAATAATTAAAACTCTTTAATATAATAACATTGATTTATTAATCTCAATATTATTCCACTAAAAATAAGAAACTGCATTCTTGTAATTATAGACATTTTTTTATTAAGTACTTTTAAATATATAAAAAGTGTCCATCGATTAAATTACTACATACAATTCATTCATTTATTAATGGTTCATAAGTAAAGTAGGAACTAATTACCATTTAACCTCTTTAATTATATCTTATTTCCTTAAGTACCATTAATTTTACTAGTGAAGGTTAATTCATAAACTAATTTTTTTGAATTTGAGCTCAATAACCTTTCAGTTCCAAAAGCCAACCCTTAAGAAAACCATTATTTAATTTCTCTCAAAAAAGGTATAGATTCCATATCTGTATATTATGTCCCCAACCATCTACATCAATGAATTCCCTAAACAAAAGTTTTTCAGCCTGATCATTATGACAAACCATAACGAATGAATCAAAGAACTCATATGACCTAACTTGGAGTTCATAATAACTTCAGGAATAAGATCAATTGGTATATGACCATCTTATTGATATGTTAAATTAATACTATTGACGCAGATTTTTGCCAACAGTAGATTTAGAAATCTAAATGGAATATTAGTGCTTATTTGTAAACCATAATGAAATTGTAAGAACCTTTTCATACACACACAAGTTTTACGTGGTTCAGTGGTTAAAATCCACCTAGTCCACGAGACAATATTATTGCTTTTCTCTCACAATTTCTTCAGAGTTTTAGTAATACAAAAAAATCGTCCCCTTCCCTGTCCATTATCCTTCATATTTATAGTGGAATTTCCTAGACAAGTTTGGGTAACCGTGTGAATAAATATGATATACATTTAATACATATTATTCCCATTTACATTGGGATATGATTGCATAATCGAATAGAATATACACCTGCTATCTCGGATTATATATGACAAATATGCAATACAGCTTTGGCATTAATGAGTGTATATAGAACCTCTAAGTCTCTCGAGATCCTTCAGTATGTGTTATGACTAAGTTTCCACGAGCTGAATATCTTCATTGAGCTGGTGATCAAAGGTTATCTGAACCTTAGCTTGGATTAACTTCAGAGCCCCCAAAGGGGGATTTGGCCACTATATGTCTCTAACTGAACCGTTTTCCTAAAAGGCGACTTGATAACCACCTGAATGTCATAATGCCAAGTCCCAGCTCGAGCTGCTCACATCATTGTTAACAAGAGGTTCTACTTGGCTGCTTTTCCATATATCCATCTGTCAGTTGTACCCCTAGCTGAGTGATTAAAATCATAATAATTTTTAGGGTACAACATATGCCCCCCAAGCTCCTGCTCGTGCTTGATGTCATCACTTTATAACATGCACAATAGGGGCTTTTAGGCTTCTGCCATGTAAAATCCTTCCTACCTATTACTCAAGCGTTGGACACAAGGTCGTCTGTAATTGGCGTTTGTTCAGGTTTCAAGGACTGTGACAACTGTCATGTGAACTTTTTGTCGTCGTATGGCTCATTTAATCTTGGTCTTTGGATCTCGAGCTTTCCCAATCGAATGGACCGAATTAATTCCCAAAGTTTACGTATAAATAGGGAGATCAGACCCGAACCTTACCATCTTTGCATTCAAAAACGTTCCAATCAAAAACAAAATTTCCCTTTTTCTCTCAAACTTTTCCCAAAATCCTTCATCGCCCAACAGAATTTTAGAGGCTATCAAGGAGCTTCCTATGAATGTATCGACATTTTCTTTGAACGAACATATAAATTGTAAGTATTTCCTCATCTGGTTTGAATCTTTCAATTCTTTATTTCCCAGTGAGTTTTTTACTTCGAAAATGTTCTTTGCTCAATATTGTTTAGACGTCTGAGTTTAAATAGGGCTCGGTTTAGGCTAAATAAACGAGACTAGGCTTGTTTAGAAATAAGGTATTCATAAAACTGGGCAAATTTTTTGGGTTTTACAAAGAAAATGTCACTAGTAAATCGATTAGAATGCCTATTTAGATGTAGAAGCCAAGAGGGTTTTAGGTTTGGTTATGGGTAGCTTGAGGGTCAAGATTCCTTAAGCGGTTTTGCATTAAACCGCTTTCAAAAGAAAAATAGTGGGTCTGATGAATCTGACACACGAATCCCAAAGTATCAGGGAATTTTACGAATTCAAAGCGTGTGGCCTAGGACCATGCATGGAACCACACACTGATGCTAGGACACATCTTTAGCTCATGTAAATTTTAAATCACCAAAAAGTAATATCATTGCACCTTTTATCGTCGTAGCTATTAATTGTCTTAGGTCGCCACTAATAGGCCGCTTTATTGTCAAGTGAGCTAGATCATGGCCCCCCAAATAAAATCCTCGCAAGCTCCTCTGGTCAGAGTAAGAATAAGGGAAACCAGGTAGCGCCTGACTCTCTAATTCCTCATTTCGGCCCTGTGGTGGTGAGGGAACTTGTCATCGACCCCAACGCTTTCTTTGAGGCCGAGCACATAGTGTCCCAGATAATGACACGAGGGAAAGTTAACAAGATCCTACTGAACCATGGGATTGAGATGGGAGTTGATGGCCTCATTGCCCAACCTCCTTTGGAAGGAGAGCGGAGTTGTGCCCCTTTCCAAGATGACTATGGGGCTTGGATTGATGAACACCTGAAGGGTGCATTCCTCCCATTGGACCAGTACTTTGTAGATTTCCTAAACTACGTCAATTTGGCTCTATTCTAGCTCCTGCCAAACTCGTATCGACTTTTGGAGGGGTTAAAATATGTGTTTCTAAGGCACGAGTGGGAGGTCCCCACTCCAGCAGATATTATGTATTTCTTCCGCCTCAAGGCCAGTCCTGACCAGAAGGGTCGAGGTGACAATTTTTATTACCTCACTCGCTTTCCCAACTCAGCCTTTTCATCGACCTACCCAGCCATCCAAATGACTATAAAAACATGTTCTTTATCTCAAATAGGTTCAAGAACTGGGAGCACCGATACTTCAACCGCCCTCGTAAGTCTTCTAACTTTATGAATTCAGTACGCAAACTCTCTTATCACCTTCCCTTTTTTTTTTTTAAGTATTCTAATTGAGTTCATTCCTTGTGTAGCTATATTCGCGAGGACAGGGTGGTCTAAGACCCTTGGGGGTCAGTACGAGACACTATCTAGTCTCCCTCCAAAGGAGAAAGACTTCCATAAGGTTGTGAACGATGCCACAATGGTGGCTTGCAAGCTAATCAGCAAGGGCCAGACGCTGGCTCTTAGAACCCGAGGTCCACTTCCTATTATTCCCGAGCTCCCCCTCATCAAGGAGTCTTGCCTGCCACTGAAAAGACTAAGGAGGAAAAGGATGTGGCACCTCTAGTGCGCAAGAGGCAAGCTTTTGAGAAAAATCAGGGGCCGAATCCAGAGCGAGTTGCGTCCAGGGCAGCAACCAAACCCTCTAGCCAAGGTAACCCATATAGAGAATTATATTGGGCTGCTGCCAGTTTTAGGGTAGTTCGCTTCAACCCCAACCAGCATGTTAGTCGCCATCCTACTGACCAGGACATAAAAACAACACTCCTTCAATGTGTGGATCATTTGGTGGTACGCTATGACCACAGCTACCCCAAAGGTAACATTGTGGTTGACAACACTCTCCATTTTAGGTCCTTCATTTTTTAGGAGTGTGGGACAAACTGTAGGACATGGCCTTCCTTGGATCAGGGTATATATGTTCCTGGTTTTAGGTTGTATGTAGATGAGTCTAGCTCAGAGGAAGAACCAGAACCCCTTAAGACCCAAGAATTAATAATTTTAGACTCTCCCCCTCCTCCAGTAATCCAGGAGTTTGAGGTATTCCTAGCCTAGTCCTTAGCCTCGAGCTGATCGTAGTAGATTCCTCCCCTATCTCGGAGGGTAAGGTTCTTGCTCTTTTTCTTGTCTTTACATTACTTTGATTAATTATTTCTTATATCTGAATCTTCTGCTCATTCTTTTTTAGACGAAGAGATGGAGCTGCCAAATGCCCCGGGTTTAAGGGGTGCCTTTAAGGCCAGCGGGGCCAGAGCTATTCCTGTGGTGAAGAGGCCTAGATTAACAAAGAAACACACTCCCAAGATTGGGACTTCCACCGAGTCTCCAGTAAAAGATAAAGGTGCCAGCTCCACCTGAGAGCAGCCACAAAAGACTCTTCCCTCAACTGGTGACAATAGTCACAGTTCTCCAGGCCCTGCCTCCTCTTCCTCGTCATGTACCTTCCTTGGTTCCCCAAGTGATCCAAGGCGAGGCTCCCTCAGTTCAGATCCCGGTGAAGCCACTCGACCTTGACTTGCCTTTTCCTTTTACAGTCTGTCCTAGCTCAATTCCATAGAATTGCTCGGGTAAAAGCTAGAGAAGAAGAGCTCTGAGGTGCCCTGAGCGCCGCCCAAGAGAGCGAGTAGTCTGCAAAATCTGCCCTGGTTTCCTCCCAGTAAAGCGAGCGAGCTACCAAGGAGGGTGAGTGGATGGCGAAGAACCAGGTCATGGAAGTGAGTCATCGCCCAGACTAGGTGCATGCCGAGAATGAATGGCTCAGAAAGAAACTTAATGAGGTTAAGGCCAAAGCCAAAGAGGAAGCTTAGATGGCGAGGACAGAGATCGCGGAGTCATCGACTCAAATGGAGGAAATGCTTTACCATGCTGGGCTTTCAACCAGGATGGGAACTTCACTTTCATGCAACCAAGGTTATGGGAAACATATCTTGCCATGTTCTAGATTTGGTTCTCACAAGAACCCTCGGAGACCGTCGAAGCTTTTGACGTTGCTGAAGGAGATGGCAAGGAGGTGACCTATTTTGAGTGAGTTGACGAACCCCAGTGATGATATTATTATTTCTGTTTATATTTTTATGCTTTTGTAATTAAGTCCCTAGAGACCAAAACAATTGCCTTCGGGCTCAAGTCGAGGTTTTTTCTCCTCGAGATGACAATATATTTTTGAATACATATCTAATTTGCGATCTATTTGTGTTCCCCTTAGTCTATTGTTTCTCATGTTTGTGAATCCTTAGATTCTTGTACATTCGAAATCTTAGGGGTTGTCTTTAGATCGGGATAGATTTTTTATGGCTCTACTAACTAATTTTAGTCGACATCTTAGTTGCATCCAAGATTTTGCCCGCTTAATTGTGTCATACCTATTAGGAATAAGTTCCTGGGCATGGTTGTATCCAGGGGTTTTATTTTTAGAGATTTCTCAAACTTAGTTCGTGCCCAGAATTTTGAAATTACAAATTTTAAAAAGCCATTGAATAATTAATGTTTCTAAACTCTAAGTTTCAATTTTCATCCAAACAAGCATAACTCTTTTAAAAGCTTTCTTCGGTTATGTTCCCCCCAAGAAACCAGAACTTATAAATGCTTTAGGTTGCTTTTACAAAGTGAGCTCGTGATAACAAAATGATAAAATTGATTACTTAATAATCCAACTGTTATTAAACTGAAATGGCTTTTATAAACAAGACTTACATAAACAGTAACTCCGAAAACATTAAAGACAACAAAAAAATTGATAATACTTTTTGAGGTGTATGGCATTCCAGGTCTGCGGGACTATTTCTCCACTTAGTCAGGCTAGCTTGAAAGTCCCTTCGTGCAGGATCTCCACGATCTGATATGGTCCTTCCTAGTTCGGCCCTAAAATACCATCCTTGGGATCTTTACTTGCTAAAAAGAACCTTCAGAGAACCAGGTAGCCAAATCCGAGACTGCGTCCTTTCACCTTCGAATTGAAATAACGAGTGATAATCTGCTGGTAATGGGAGAGTTGTAATTGTGATGCCTCTCATTTTTCTTCGATTAGATCAAGGGATGCACTAAGTAGCTCATGGTTATGAACTTGATTCAAAGGTATTTTGTCTGTGGATTGTCACTAGCGCCTCAATTGGGAGCATAGCCTCGCTTCCAAAGGTCAGAGAAAAAGGGGTATGTCCCGTGGAGGTTCGATGTGAGGTCTGATAGGCCCAGAGTACCTGTGGGATCTGCTCGAGCCATTTAGGGTCCTATTTACAGCCTCAACCTGCCCATTGGCTTGCGGGTATGCTACCGACAAGAAACTCTTGGTTATGCTATATTTTTCACAAAAATATGTGAAGAGATCGCTATCGAACTGAGTTCTGTTATCAGACACGATCTTTTTTGGGAGCCCAAATCAAAATATGATATTTTTTACAACAAAATCAAGGACTCTCTTCGAGGTGATGGTTTCCAAAGGTTCGACCTCTACCCACTTCGTGAAGTAATCGATGGCGACAACAGCATAACGAACTCCTCATTTTCCAGTTGGTAAAGAATCAATCAAGTTAATTCCCCATACTGCAAATGGCCAAGGGGATGAGATCATGGTTAGCTTGACTGGAGAAACTCGAGCAACTATGGCAAAGCGTAGGCATTTGTCACATTTCTGTACATATGAGATCGAGTCCTCACTACACAAAATACCTCTTTCTATTATACATAATTATAAGCTAATTGGAAAAGTATTATAATAGGTAAGCTAAAAATTAGAAAGCGGTAAAGTAAATTTTAAAATCGAGGGAAACAAGAAAAATGGCTGGGTACTTTTGGGTTGCCCGCTCAATTAATGTAAAAGCCTTTTTTTCTAGCAAATGTAAAAGGAAAGGAATTAATTTTGTCTGATTCTTCTTCTGCTCCGCTACAAGAGCTGCTTCGAAAGCTCCACCTCTATTGCTCGCCACTTTGGTTGATTTTGCTCTCACCCTCAGGTGCACACCGTAATCTCTCACCCTCTCTCAATCTCTCGTTCACTCATTTTCACCGTTGTTGACTGACCTCCATCTTTCAATCTCTCATTCTCATTCTCCCTTAGGCATGGACTAAGGCTCGACGACTATGGGACTCAAGCAAGGACTAAAGGTTGATGATGATGGGATGTAGGCGGTGCTTTGATGGTGAGGGCTAGATCGGTGCAGGTGGTGGTCGACTGTGTCTATTGCAAAGGCCGAGGACTGAAGGGTGACGAATGGATAAGATTTTTTCTCACCTGTTTTTTTTTTTTTTGTTAATATCTCAATTGAAAACATAGATATTTAATATGATATTTGTATATTTATTTTGTGTTTTGAGATCTTTGTATATATTTGGGTTGAAGATAGATTCAAATCATTGGATTAATCATTTTCCTCTATTTATGTGAGTGTTTGTTCTTCTGTGAGATTTAATGGCTAAAACCCGATTATAATCTTTAAAATTGAGGTACTGTAATGCTACTTATACCTCAAGATGATTTGGATGCATGATTCATCTTTTATTGTTTAATTTTTAATTGTTGTATATTGATTATTGGTATTACTCCAAAGGTTTATTTGTTTGGAATATTGAAGATAAATTTTCAAATTAATTTGCTTTGAGATTGATTCTCAATACTTGTTCTGTGTAATAACTGAGTGACTAGAAAATCATAAATGATTATCCTTTTAGCTTTTGGGAATAATATATACTTGTTGTACATATCTTGTATTTGGCATTTTACTAGGTTAAAATTGATGTCACTAATACTTGTCCTACTTTTCTAGTTAGTGAACTTCTTATTTTAAAGGTATTTAGCACATCCATCCTGAAATGTAACAATTATAGAATAACTATCTATTTTGTTGAGTAGGTTCCGAAGGCCCAAGTTGTTGGTGTTAAAAGTTTGTGCTTTTCCCCAAATTTCCAAATGGTTTAAAGGTTCTTTCTTTGATTCTATATCTTAATATATTTTTCTATATTATGACATAATATAATTGGTTTGTCTTTAACCATCTCCAATAGGAGATGAAGTTTCAATAAGAATGTTTTAGTGCCCCCGATCTGGTTTCTCAAGGGAAAATTCCCTGGTCTTGTAAGTCAACATACCTCTATAATTTTTTAGGCTAATAAGTTCTTATGAATATAGTTGATTGTTTTTAATAATAGATAATTTTTTAATTGTTTCATCTTTCTTTTGTCCAAGTAATCTATAGTGATTACTTTCTTTTTTAATAGTTCAGGGTATTTATTGGTTTTGTTTATGGTAGTTTACAATCACCATGCATGAATTTTATGTGTTTATATGCATTAGTTTTTACTAATAATATATAGAGATGTCATTTTTCTTGTTTTGTTAGACATATCCTGCAAAATATATGTTAGTTGTTGGAATTTTAATGAAGCAATAATATAAATCAAGAAACTTTTCTTGGTTACAGAATGCTTGAGTAGAAAGTATTCAAGATAAATTTGTATTTTAAACATGCTTTAGTAAAACTCTTTGAAGAGGAAGATATAATTCATATGATATTTACTTTGCTTTTTTTTGCTCAATTTGCAAAGACTGATCTATGTTAGCAATAAGGTATCAACTTTGAGAAAACGACTCAACAAGTGTGAGCACCTTTTCATGGATTTATTTTTTAGAAACAATGGAGCAAACAAAGCATTCTAATGTCCAACTCCATATTTTCTTCTCTTTATAAACACTGCCCTTGTTTTTCCTATAGCATCTAAATTAAGTTGAGAATATTAGATTAAGTATAATTAAGTTGAAGGATATTACACTTTCATTCAAATTTTTAAGTAAGTTTGATTTTCATTGCTACAAATTTTCCCTAAAAATGCCCATTCGTACAGTTTTCTGTCTACTCTTCTGTCCACACCTATCTTTCTTTCTTGTTGCTTCTTTCCATTATTTGTCCTCTCCACTTTCTTCTTCTCACCACTTTCATAAAAAATATTAAATAATCTATTGATATCTATGAACTAACTCTTTTTTGTCTTCTATGCCCCAGAGATCTCTTTCTTTTTGGCCATGTCTTTTTTTTCTTTTCTTAAGTTTTATTTCCAATTTTGTTTTTGTGTCCCAAATTAGGGGTTAGGGCAACATTGTCTTTAATGATTTATTGTTCATATATTATATGCATTTATAACTTGTAAGAATCATAAAGTAGCATACAATAAAAAATAAATAAATACCATTCCTTGACCATAATATTTTGAATCAATCATCTCACATTGAATTTAGGGTTCTAGAGAAAATGTGTTTATGAGAAGGGGTGAAAAGAGTTTTTTTTTTTTTTTTCTTTACAGAAATGTCAATGAGTAACATTATATTTTAAATACTAATTTTTTATTTCAATCAACCTAAGAGGGTAGCTCAAATGGTTGGGCATGTGGTTTGCTCCCACAAGGTTTGAGATCTGAGTCCCTCCTAGGTACCTGCATAGAAATTGTTATAGGATCCTAGCTATCCTTTTTTTTTTTTTTTTTAAAAGTAATATCAATCATGGGTTACTACAAAAAGGATTCAGGCAGTTGTCATGCTATTAATAGGTTTTAATATATCTCAGAAGTCAACTAGGTTTTGAAAGTTGAAATGTCCACTATATCAACATGATGAGGCATGTCCTTATAATGGAAAATTATGCTGAATGTTGAAAGTTAAGTATAAGAAAGTGTTTGTAAGTCTTGGCTATTTATATTATGGATACTGTTGAGTTAAACTACCCCTTTTATACATTCTTTCAACTTTTTTTTCACCCCTGTTTTACAATTCACACAGTATGATCTTGTTTATAGTTTTTGTATATATTTAATTCAATCTAGGAATGGATGCCCTTTTGATGTGCCACAGTTACAGTTTCTTCATTTTTTCTATTTCTTAAGGTCCTTTTTTCACTTTTTTTTTCCTAAACTCATGGTTGATTCCCTTTTGATGTGCTGCAGATGCAATTTCACCAATTTTGCTAGAAATATCCGCTGCCTGAAGTGCAAAGCTGAGGGACCAAAGAAGTCTGGAGGAAGTGATATTGAAATGAAGATAGGTGATTGGAATTGTCCAAAGTGAGTTTCCTTTTTATATTGTGTCCTTCTAATCTAAGGGCAATAAAAAGCCCGATATTAAACATAAAAAAGTATGCAAGGAAAAGTACATTTGGCTGTTACTGAATAAGTTTTGCTTTTCATTTTTCAATTGCTTCATTCCTATAAACCAGTGTAAATTCTATTTGCAAAAGGGCAAGTTTCAAGAGAGAGCTTGATATTAATCTTTGAAATTGTGAAAGAAAGTACACTTGGAGATGAGAATTTCAAGCTGGATTTCTTTCCCCTAATTACATTTTTATTTGAAAAACTACACCTTTTTCCAAATAATGGTCAGTTTATTTAGTTCCAATATCTGAACAACAGTCTGTTAAACTGCATCTCTTATTGAACATTTCATTTTTTTTGAAGGACTATGTTGCCATTCAATGGTACCGTGCTCCATAACTCTGTGGGTCAACTTTTCTCAAAAGTAAGTTGGGATTGATCTTTGTGATTTTATTTTCAATTTCTATTGATTGGCCGATGAAATATGCATAAAGTATTGCATTTTTTTGTTGATTTTCTAATGATCTTTCGAAGTTCTTCTTTCATGTTGTTTCTTCAATTTCTTCTATTACTGATTCCACAATATACTCCAATACTTTTTTTTTTCAAGTATCGCTCCCTTGCAATATATGTATATATGAGTTGGCATGTTGTATGTGGCCATCATTATTTTATCTATAAGCTTGAATCACACAAATACAGGTTTCTCTCAGAACCATTGATCTATTGCTCTTCATTTTATTTATATGACAAATTGAGAATGGCTCAGTCTACCTATTATGTACTCTCATACTTATTTATGGTAAAAGAATAGTTGCAGACATTGTTTTTTATTGGCAATTAACAAGTAGTGATGCCTTTAAGTATTTTCTAATATCTTTGTAGGGATTGGCCAATGTTAATTTTTATGTTACCTTCTTACTCTAGATCATATCAAGTGTATGGTTTCTTAGTAGTTTGTTTCTAATACTAAGAGGCTAAGACCTCTACTTTTTGTCTTCAGTACACTCCTGCAATAGATATTTAGAGCATAGGATGTATTTACTGAAATGCTTACCAGGAAAACCACTATTTCGTTGGGAAAATGTGGTACACCAATCCACTGGAAGGGTTCGTTTTTATTCTTTCTATCCATGCTAGTCACTCATCTATAGCAAAAATAATCAAGATTCATGAGATAAAATATTTAAGTAGCTTTTCCCTGAATTCTCGTACTGTAAACACTATATTCATCATGCTTAAATACTTAATTTTTAGCTTTTGCGTTTCATTTTATGGCTTGTTTCTTAAATCTAATATTATCAAATTTTGTGCTTGAGTTGGGCTAGTGGCCCAAGATAATTTGGGGCAAGTGTCCACCATAAATTTGGACCAACAATTAGTTTAGTTTTCACAAGGCCTTGATTGTAGATATATATATATAAGCGTCTCAGGCCTTCTCGAAATTATCATTTTTATTAGTATTTTTTGTTTTTCCACTAAAACAATATTTGATCTGTTTATGTTCGATTCTTAATAAAATTTATAAATAAATATAAAATTTTCACTAGAATTACATAGAAAAATTAAATATGGCAAATCAAATGCCCCAGAGCCGAAATTGGTCACAATACTTTAGGTAAAAGAGGGCAACCTTTATAAGACTTTTTAAAGGATCATTTCTAAGACTTATTAGTGACTTCTTATGTATTTTGTTTTTCCAATTTGAGTCAATATTATTTTTTTAAAAAAATATTTATCTATATAAAACTTTGTCACTAAATTGATAATTTATGACCGATTAATTATTGTATTTATTAATAAGGATGTTTTAATTATAATGTATAGGTTTATATAATAATAATTCGAGCTTATCCAAATATTAGAATAATACAAAAAAATGTGTTATTGTATCTTTTACAATAACACTTGTTTATAAGGACAAAATTATGTTATGCAAACTATTTTCTATAATGCAGAAAGTGTGTTATTATAAAGTGTATCATAACACTACTTTATAAGTACAAAAAAGTGTTATATAATCTATTTATAAATAGCATAATGAAATACTTATCTAACTATTAAAATAACACAACAGAAGTGTTATCGTAGGCTATACCATAACACATGTCTACCACTAAGGAAAAGTGTTATGCAAAGTGCTCTGACCTACTATAACACCACTTTCCTTAACACATCAAAAAGTGTTATGGTATATATTTGATAATACTTTTTTGATCTTATTGAAAGTATTTTTTCTTGTAGTGCCTTTTCAGTGTGGGCCAAAAATAGCCCTGTCTCAGTGCCTTCATAGCTAGGTTTTTCCCCCCAACATGGTATCCGCAAAGCCTTCATGTATTTCCTTCAAAATGGTCTGCACTTCTTCGGGGAGAATACATCGTAGGAGAGGTACAGGATGCCCTCGTCGATATAGAATCCCTTCAACCATAACATATCGTGGAGCTTGATACAGCAGCTTTCTCGCGCCCTTTCGATCGTCAAGTAGCTTTCCGATTGTGCGGTACTCTACTATGGGGGTCATCTAGGTTAGTTTTATGTCAATCATTCCCACCTCAACCGTTTCTGTTGTTATACTCGGGCGTTCCAAGAATTCCACTGGGACTACATTCAGTGTATCTGCCTTTTTATGGTAGCATGTCGAGCCAGAGCATCAACGTTGGAATTCTACTCATGGGGTACATGTTCAACGGAGCTAAACTCAAACTCAGACAATGCCCCCTTAACCTTAGCTAAGTAGGCCGCCATCTTGATACCATGAGCTTGGTGTTCTCCCGATATTTGATTGACTACAAGCTGAGAATCACTATAACATTGGATGACCTTTACATTTAGCTCTTTCGCCACCCTTAGTCCTGCCAATAAGGCCTCATATTCGGCTTCGTTGTTGGATGCTTTGTATCCGAACCTGAGAGCTGTATGGAATCGATGCTCCTCAGGTGAGATTAAAATTATCCCATCTCCTGATCTGTTTTCATTAGAGGATCCATCAATGAAGATTTTCCATAATTGCTACACCGGTTCCCTTATTAGCTCGTCCTAAAAACTTGTGCACTCGGCCACAAAAAACAGTGAGGGCTTGACTCTAGATTGTTGTCCACTGCATATACAATATTTCAAACTAGCTGAGTTTGATCACCCATTTTAATAGATGTCCTGACGTTTCAGGTTTTTGCAAAACCTGCCTTAAAGGTTGGTCGGTTAAGACGTGGATAGAATGAGATTGGAAATATAGTCGGAGCTTCCTTGAAGCCAAGATAAGACAGAATGCGAGCTTTTCTATCAATGGGTACCGAGACTCAACTCCGAGAAGTCTTTTACTTACATAATATATGAGTTTTTCTGCCCGATCTTCCTCTTGAACTAACACAGCACTGACCACATTTTCCGTCACGGCCAGATATAAAAACAAACATTACCAGGACACTAGTTTTGATAGTACAAGGGGTTCAGCCAAATGTGTTCAGGTCGTTGAATGCCAGTCTAGATTCTTCGATCCATTCAAACTTCTTATTCCCTCTGAGCAAGTTTTAAAATGGGAGACACTCGTCAGTGGATTTTGAAACAAAGTGGTTTGAGGCCGCCACTGTGACAGTCAAAATCTCGTGATCCGTATGGGGAAAGATAGGGTAAAAATTTGTGCAATCCCACATCGCCTGGAGAAGGTCAAGTGTGATGATTCTAAGACTGTGTATGTATGGGACTACACAGTTGAAGATGGCTTAAATGAATTGATGGGTACTACCTATGCCAACAAGATGCATCTTTTTTTCGGTAGCCCATCACTTGAGAACTCCAAAGTTAAGCGTGCTTGACCTAGAGTAGTCTCATGATGGTTGAACTCCTAGGAAGTTTTCCTAGGAAGCATTCAAGTGAGGACAAAGCATGCTATAAAGACTCGTGTTGGTTTGTAGGGCCAGTCATCATTCCAGGAAGCAGCCATAGTGACGTGGAGCATTACAAATGGTATCAGAGCCTTGACCTAGCCAGAAGTGTGGTCGACAGGGACGTCGGACCCCTAAGGGGGGTGATTGTGACAGTCAGAATCCCGTGATCCGTAGGGGGAATGACCGGGTAAAAAGCTATGCAATCCCACATCACCTAGGGAAGGTCAAGTGTGATGATTCTAAGAATGTGTAGGTATGGGACTACACAGTTGAAGATGGCTTAAATGGATTGATGGGCACTTCTGGGGATTCAACTTCATGCCATACTTCCTTAGTATGCCAAAACATTCTTCTAGGTTGGATACATGGTTGCTGGAAGTCTTTGATTTAACGAGCATATCATTGACATAAACTTCCATGTTTGTGAACATTTTTTTGACTAACCGTTGGTATATGGCACTGGCATTCTTCTGCCCGAATGGCATAACTTTGTAGCAATATACCTAATGTGTTGCGATATTTTTGCTATGCAAGTGCACACAGTCGCAATTCGTAATAAAATGGTAAAAACCAAGTATCGTCCTCAAGGACTCATTTATCAATTACCAATCAACCAATCTTTTTAATTCTATTTGATTGAACGATTTCAGAGATTTCAACAACGAAAAATACTAAGAAGCACGATGAAAATTTAAACAGAAAATAACAGAGAAAATGAAATTAGGACAATTATGATCCTTTATTTTCCACCCTTTTATTTCCTAATGCAATAATTTATATCCCCTTCTCCCTATTCAAGAATAAGTTGCAAAAAACAATTCATAATCTGGTCAAGATTTATGAAATTCAATCTAAATGACAACTTCCTATATATCTATGGTAAGTTGAATCATGTAGAAGGCATTAACCACGCAACTCTTTAAAAAATAGGCAAACAATCTAGATACTTTCGTTCTAAATTAAATTTGCATCCAAACAATCAAAGCATATCAAATTTCACTTTTCAGATTTCAATTTGATTCTTGAAATAGAAATTAGAGGTGATCAATCAATAATCGCACAAATAACACAGATTGCAAGGAATTGAAAGAGATCAAGAAGAACATCAATTTTGCATTAAACCATAACAAGGGTTTCCAAAAGATTCACATAAAAGCCCTAAAAGAGAATTTAGCCTATGATATTCATTCTAGCCATATGATAGTTCAATTACAAACATGAAAATTTAAAGAAAAAGATGAAAAACCCAGCAATCAATCCTCCAAGATGGTGTTCTTACTCCAGCCGTTGTAACCTCTTCAGACCTCCTTCAGTCGCACACTATGTTTCTCCAAAAATCCCTACCAAATTCCAAGTGAAAGGACCAAATTGCCCATAAAAAAATGATCATATCTGTGAAAATCGCGTCTCTAGCACTGTAGCGCTACTTCTGGAGCGCTGTAGCGCTATTAACAGTGGAAAAATACCTCAAAATATGGTGCACAAGCGCTGTAGCGCTCTTATTATGGCGCTGTAGCGCTAAAGTCAGAATCGACAAAACTCGGTTCGAACAGCCTGCAGCGTCAGCTCATCGTATTTTGATCATAACTCCTTCGATATAACTCCTAATTGAATGATTCAAAAATATATGGAAAGAAAAGAGAAATATCTACAACTTCTATTTCTAGAAGTATTTCCAGAAAGTGAATAAATCATGGTCAAAATGCGGCTTTAAGTATCAGACTTGCGTTATAGAGCATAAACGACGTGTGTTGAGCATCTTCAATGTAGTATTTTCCACACATAATGTCTTGAAACTCCACAATCAACACGAAATCCATCTTATTAATCATATTTAACATGTTTCTTTTCATTTCACTCCATATTATGCAATTGACCATTAAAACCTGAAACAAGAAGAAAACAAGCATAAATCTGCACTAAACAATCCTAAATAACTAAAAACATAACCTAAAACGATCTCTAAAACAAACCTAAAATGACCCTAACAAATTCCCCCAAACTTAACCTTTACTCGCCCTCGAGTAAATAATCTATCTAGACTCAAACCTAACAAACCAAGTCGACATAACTAACCAATTCAAACACTCAAGACTGTTATGCATATATAATTCTCAGGAAAAACAATCATGCAATTTAAACTTTAATCTAGATTTTTAGTCTTAACCACTTCACAATTCACTGCAATTTGTCAACATCAAAGATCATTTACTCATTGCAAATAAGATAATTGAACCCCTTTATGCACATCAAATTCTCACCAACTAACCACAAACTCATGTATTCCATATGCCTCCATTGCTTATTATTCTCCATTAATATAGACAAATGCACAAATAAGAATCAATAGGACTTTATGAGGGTTATAATAGAAGGCTTAGGTATAGGTGGATAAGGAGACAATTTTAGGCTTAAGCATACCACAAGCATTCCACTAAACAAGCTTTCCCAACAATTTCACACCACTCATCCCTTGTTACCCCTTTTTCTGTGCCATGATTGAGAATATAAATATATATATATATAATTTTTTTTTTTCAATAAACTCCCCCAAACTTTGATTTTTCAATAAATAATTATTTGGGAGCATAATCACTTTTCACTTTCTTTTCTCCTTTTTTCTTTTTAATCTTTCTCAATCAAAAGTAATTTCCTGAAAAACACATAATACCAACATCCCCTTATACATTCACTCCCCTCATATAATGATTTTCATGCTCATGGTATGGGTCAAAAAGAGTAAATGGTATTTCATTTTACAGTTAGGCTCAAAAGAGTGTGTTAATCAAGAAAATGGTTATAAGGCTCGAAAGGGATGACGAAGGATAAACTTTAATAGGGTTAGCTTGAAAGGCACAACCAGCCCAAAAATTGCCTATATCATTTTCCTAAATGTGCACTTTTTCAAATTTCATATCAAATAGTAAGCAAGCAAGTTCTAGAATTTTTCAAACTTTTCAATCCACAATCCAAATTTGACATGCATAAAATAACTCAAGTATAACATTTGCAATGTATGAACAATAGATCTCTAATGTCAACAAATCACAGTGAAAAACAAAGTAATCTAACCAAGCACACAGATTAATTTAGAAGCACAAAATTTTTTCCTTTGGATTATACTACAAAACAGTCAATCAGATTGAAATAGCCATTATTGTCAACTTAATTTATACTCTAAAACATGACTCAAAACATAAAAATAAATATAAACCTAAACCTAACAAAACTTAAACAAACTAAGATATCTACAATGAGCAAAGCAATAAAAATCAAATCCCTTCCCCCAAACTTAATCTAAACATTGTCCCCAATGTATAAATAAAAGAAAAGGAAAAGAAAACTTCCCTGTAATCCAATGTATTGCTCCATTGTAGTGACTCTCATTGCTAACCTCGTTAGTGTTTTATATTTCGAAACACATCAATGAGTGGTTGACGCCCATAATAAGCGTCATACAAGACAACTTGAAGGTTGTCGTTGGGAATGCCCTCAAGCTTGGCTAGATTTGGAATTGATGAGCTCCAATGCTCAACTTGACTTTCTTTGGAAATATAAGCATGATGGATGCAAAGGAATGATTCTAATGGAGGTGGAGATGGTGGTGGCCTATAAGGATCGTCATATGTGTACTTTTCCATTATCATTAGCTCACTATATTGAGGATCGAGTACTTGTTGCATGGAGTGTGATGGTGGATGTAGCCTTTCTTCACTACTTTGCTCAAACAATTTATCCACATCATGGGTAGAGATAGCATTCAACACTACTATTTTCTCTCCCTTTTCTTCCTTACTTTGGATTGAAGAGGACTCCATTTGATGTTCAAATTCTTCCATTGGTAGCTCCATCTCCTCACCATTCCCCAAATTGACCTCCTCACTTTGCTCTTTCCCTCTTGAATTTTCAAAATTCCTCAATGATGAATCTTGTCTTTGAATTAAGGCTTCATTTTTATCCATATACTCCATCATCAATACCTTCAATGAACATGATTGAGCCGCTTGGTGAGGTTTCTCTTCTATAATTACTTCTTGAAAATCATCCAAATTTTCCTCATTTGGTCCTTGAGTGCAAGTGTTAAAAGTTGGCTCCATATTGTTATAAGTGCTCTCCCATCCTTTGTTGGTCACTGAACAATTCCAATACAACCACTCATTGTATTCTGCCATGTCTTCCAACATCCAATAGGCTTCATCCATGGATAATTGGTAGAAATTGGCGGTACCATATCCTCTTTCTACCCATTCTCTCGCTTCGACATTCAACCCATTGAGGAAGACCTCTAATTGACACTCTTTGGACAAACCATGGTATGGGAACCTCATTAGCAAAGCTTTGTATCTCCACCATGCCTTGTATAAAGGCTCCAAATCGTGTTGAAAAAAATTCACGAGGACTTGCATATGAGACACCTCAAGTTCCTCGCAAGACAAAAAACAAACATAGAACAAAAACATAAAAGAAAAAAATATATACAAACCAAATTAGAATCAAGAATCAATTATATTTGATATTGATTAAATAGTCCCCGGCAACGGCGCCAAAAACTTGTTGCGATATTTTTGCTATGCAAGTGCACACAGTCGCAATTCGTAATAAAATGGTAAAAACCAAGTATCGTCCTCAAGGACTCATTTATCAATTACCAATCAACCAATCTTTTTAATTCTATTTGATTGAACAATTTCAGAGATTTCAACAACGAAAAATACTAAGAAGCACGATGAAAATTTAAACAGAAAATAACAGAGAAAATGAAATTAGGACAATTATGATCCTTTATTTTCCACCCTTTTATTTCCTAATGCAATAATTTATATCCCCTTCTCCCTATTCAAGAATAAGTTGCAAAAAACAATTCATAATCTGGTCAAGATTTATGAAATTCAATCTAAATGACAACTTCCTATATATCTATGGTAAGTTGAATCATGTAGAAGGCATTAACCACGCAACTCTTTAAAAAATAGGCAAACAATCTAGATACTTTCGTTCTAAATTAAATTTGCATCCAAACAATCAAAGCATATCAAATTTCACTTTTCAGATTTCAATTTGATTCTTGAAATAGCAATTAGAGGTGATCAATCAATAATCGCACAAATAACACAGATTGCAAGGAATTGAAAGAGATCAAGAAGAACATCAATTTTGCATTAAACCATAACAAGGGTTTCCAAAAGATTCACATAAAAGCCCTAAAAGAGAATTTAGCCTATGATATTCATTCTAGCCATATGATAGTTCAATTACAAACATGAAAATTTAAAGAAAAAGATGAAAAACCCAGCAATCAATCCTCCAAGATGGTGTTCTTACTCCAGCCGTTGTAACCTCTTCAGACCTCCTTCAGTCGCACACTATGTTTCTCCAAAAATCCCTACCAAATTCCAAGTGAAAGGACCAAATTGCCCATAAAAAAATGATCATATCTGTGAAAATCGCATCTCTAGCACTGTAGCGCTACTTCTAGAGCGCTGTAGCGCTATTAACAGTGGCAAAATACCTCAAAATATGGTGCACTAGCGCTGTAGCGCTCTTATTATGGCGTTGTAGCGCTAAAGTCAGAATCGACAAAACTCGGTTCGAACAGCCTGCAGCGTCAGCTCATCGTATTTTGATCATAACTCCTTAGATATAACACCTAATTGAATGATTCAAAAAGCTATGGAAAGCGAAGAGAAATATCTACAACTTCTATTTCTAGAAGTATTTCCAGAAAGTGAATAAATATGGTCAAAATGCGGCTTTAAGTATCAGACTTGCGTTATAGAGCATAAACGACGTGTGTTGAGCATCTTCAATGTAGTATTTTCCACACATAATGTCTTGAAACTCCACAATCAACACGAAATCCATCTTATTAATCATATTTAACTTGTTTCTTTTCATTTCACTCCATATTATGCAAGAGACCATTAAAACCTGAAACAAGAAGAAAACAAGCATAAATCTGCACTAAACAATCCTAAATAACTAAAAACACAACCTAAAACGATCTCTAAAACAAACCTAAAATGACCCTAACATAATGCTCAGTCATGAAGCTAGTATGCTCTTGGTCTGCAGGCTTCATCGTGATCTGGTTATATCTAGAATATGTGTCCATGAAAGACATGAGCTCGTGACCGGCTATGGCGTCTACCAACTGATCAATTCTTGGTAAAGGGAAACAGTCCTTAGGACATGCGTTGTTGCGACCGGAGAAATCAATTAAAGTTCTCCACTTCTCATTTAGATTAAGAAATAGCATGGGGTTAGCAACCCAAATCGGGTATTTCACTTCCCTGATAAATTCGCATTAAAGTAGGCGAGCTACTTCTTCTTCCAATTCTTCAGATCATACTATCCCCAAAAGCCTTCATTTTTAGGGCTTTGTCAGCACATTCTTCTCCATGTTCAAAGTATGAATTGTTTTACTCAGGCTAATTCCCACCATATCTTCATGCGACCAAGAAAAGACATCCAGGTTCTTCCTTAGGAATTTGACCAACTCCTTCTTCCTTTCAGGTCCGAGATTTTTTTCCAACTTTTACAACTCTTGCAGGTGTTTCTGGGTCGATACTGATTTCCTTGAGCTCCTCCAATGCTTTGAGCTTGGATCTATCTTCACCTACTCACGGGTCAATGTTTTCTTGTTGGGCGACCTCATTGTCTCATTCTTGAGGTTCTTCCACCTCATGGTCAACTTCCATTACCTGGGGCTCCTCACCTCCTTTGTTTATGACCATTGCCTGCTGCCTGAATTGTGATTTTCCCTTCATAGCTATGCTGTAGCATTCTCGGGCGCCAAGCTGGTCTCCAATACTGTGCATATCCCCAAGGTTGAGGGGAACTTCATTACCAGGTGTCGGATCGTGGTGATGGCCTCAAAAACCATCAGCGTGGGTCATCCCGAAATTGCATTATACGCAGCTAGACAATCAATTACCACGAACTCAAGTATTTTTGTAACAGTTCGCGTACCATGTCCTAGCGTAACCACCAGTCTAATTGTCCCTATGGCTGCCATCACTTCACCTAAAAATATGTATAGCGACATAGAGGTCTCCTTTAGATCGGTCACGGACAATCCCATATTTTCTAGGTGGACATGAAAATCACATTTACTGAGATTCCATTATCTACCAATATCCTTTGCACCCTTCGATTAGTGAGTTGCACGGTTACCACCAACAGGTCATTTTGTGGGAATTGAATGTGGCTATCGTCTTCCTCTATGAAAATATTGGTTGTTTTTCCAACTGCCGTTGTCTTCAAAACCGCTGCTCGAGGATAAATTCCACACCGTTATGAGTTTTCATCTCATTTATATACCTCTTCTGCTCATACCCGCCAAATGAGGTCCTCCAGCAATAGAAGTTATATCTCCTCCTACTTTTGGTGGAGGGTCGACTTGATTCTAATTCATCGAGTCCACCTGAGTCCTCGGCTGACCTGCCGGAGCTTCCAGAGCTGAACGAGAATTCTGCCCGACAGGTTGATTGGGAGCAACTCGATTTTGGGCGTATTGTGCTAATGGTCCAGCTCGAATGAGACTCTCAATCTCATACTTTAGCTGTTGGCAATCATCAGTATTATGACCGATGTCATTGTGGTATCCACAAAACTTTGAGGGATCTCTCTTTGCACTCTGATTCCTTAAAGGTTCTGGAATCTTCCATAGAAGAAAATTAGAATTTTCTAGGAAGATATGTTCCCGTGTATCTGTTAGGTCAGTGTAGTTGGCATAAACGGGCTTGAATTTTTCCCTGAACTTGTTCTTCTTCTGGTCACCCTCACCATTCTCCTTCCTCTTATTGTTTCCCACTTCGTTATTCTGGGTAATAGGTTGAGTCGTAGCTGCAACACCTATTACCAATCAAGTGGGTTGGATTGGGGTCTGGCTGGTTCCTACAAGAGCAGATCGCACCTCTTCTACGTTTATCCACTCCTGAGCTTGGGCCAAGAACTCATCTACACTCTAAACTCCTTTTCACTGGAGTTCTTGCCATAGATCACCTCCCTCTAGGATTCCGATTCTCATCGCCATAAGCTTGGAGCTATCATCAGTGTCTATAGCTCACGCTGCAACGTTGGTGAATCTGCTCAGATATGCTTTCAAGGATTCGATAGGTTGTTGTTTTACGTTGGCCAATGAGTCGACCTATACGCAAGCTAACTTTGAAGCTCGGAACACCTTCTTGAAGTTGAAAGACAGCTTTTTCCAAGAGCTTATCAAATTCTTTCTGTACTTCTTCAACCACTCTCTGGTAGGCCCGATCGGAGTCGTGGGAACATAATACACCTTAGGTAGAATCCGACATTGTGGGCCATCATCAATGTATTGAACATCCTGAGGTGGTTAGATGGATATGTATTTCCATCAAATGATGGCATGTTCAGAATCTTGACCCCAATAGGATACACAACTGCTGCAATATTTGGGGTGAAAGGTTCGTGCTCCTCATCGGAGTCACAATCATCTGCATGATCATCTAAATTCACAAAGGAGGTATCTAGCTCGCAATGATGATGTGAGTTAATACTCGACATGAGGGAGGTTTCTCTATCGTACGTGACAATGGGAATGTCCTACTTAACCAAGCTTGAACTTGGAGGGAAAACAACCCATCAAATGTGTACAATAGGTTGGGAGCTAGTGAACAACCCCCAGCTAACTTAAAGACTAAAGACCTAACCCTTGAGTGACTTGCCTTAATGGAGGAACAGATTAAGAAGCTCTTATCTGGAAAGGGTCAGGTTGTGGATCATACCAAGGACTTTGCGCTGAGCTAAGGTGATTCCTCAGGTCACTCTCAGACCTTCCTCCACGCTGGCTTCCCGTCCAGTAACTTCCATTTGTAAAACTTACACCACACGGCTGAGATCGAGGACCTAGATTATCAGCACATGCATGTGGGGCGTAAGTATCTACTGATAAGGGAGGATTTCTCCTACCATTTCCATGAGCTAGAGAATCTTGTTGTAGGCGCGGTGATGTAGGATGTCTAACCGGTGATGGCGGATGCCTTATTGGTGAGGCTATCCAGGTTCCATCACGATGAACTAAATTTACCCAACTTGGCTCTACCCCAATGTCCCGAGTTCTCTGCACTTGGGGTTCTGATCGCAGCACAGGAGAATTCCCTGGGGCATTTTGTCTCCATGAACTTGTCCCAGCTCACCCTGGTGGGTTGTTGTGAGCATTCCTGGGAATCTGTGAAGAAGGCACGGAGCTGGGGGTTGCAGTTCTACCTGACTGACTGACATGCAAATGATGGTTTCTGTGATGACTAGTGGGCTGAGCACTTCGGTAATTTCCCTCTAGAGGTACAGAGCTTGGAGTGGCAGTCATGACAGAACGACTGGGTTTTGACCAGTTAGTCCTATGGGACTTATGAGACCCACTTTTTCTCTTTTTGACATTAGTGTCGATTACAAGAAGGGGTTATCGAGCCAGGACCTCCTCGATCTATCTATTTTCCCTAGCGAGATCGCTCCTTAATTTGGCATTCTCCATCTCGACGGTAGTTAAATATCCTTGATTAAGATTTAGTGGGAGTGGCGTTGAACTCCCAGCATCGTCTTAGCCCACCGGTTGCTTCTCAGGAGTTGCTGAACATCTGGACCCCTTTCAGTGGGAACAGTGGTATGATGTGCCTCTGTAGCGCACCAATTTTTTTAAAAAAAAGTTCTTAAATTTTGTGCTTTGTTTGATTAAATTGTTAAGTGTTGTGAATATATTTTTTTATTTGTTTAAGTTAATTGTTAGAATTTTTTGGTAGAATTTTGTGAATTTAATTGTTAATTTCTATTTATCTATTTTTTTTAAAATGTGAATATTTGAGTTTTGGTTGAATGTACTAAGGTGCATGGTAGGTAGTGATGCACCCTAGTTTTTGAGTGTGCATGGTTGCATGGTGCACTTGTGTAAAATTTTCTACACACTTTATAGTTTATTTTATTAGATTTATTTATTAAATTAATTAAAATAAATAAATAAGGGAAAGGGAAACAAGGGGAGTGGACGGCATAGGTGGGAATGTGGAGGATTTGATTTTCTATTTTTTTGTCAATCAAATTAATTAGAATAAAGGAAAAATAGCAAGAAGAGGAAACTTACCATTATGTTTATTAGGTTATTTTTGGCCAAATTATAATAAAAAGGGAAGAGAGAAAAGAAGAGGCCATTTGGAGACTTGGAGTCGTCAGCCTAGAGAGAAGGAGAGAGAGAGTGGGCGAGCTAGAGAGAGAAAGGGAGAGAGGAGCAGCCATTTTCTAGAGATCTACGGTATGGGTTTGGATTGTGAATTTTTTTTCCCTTCTTCTTGGTTCTAGTCTAATGGAAGTCCTTGGTGGTGCTAAGTTCTAATCTCACAATAGCTTAGGGTTTGTTGTTAGGGTTTCGGCCAACAAGAGGGTAAGGGTGTTTTGATTTCCTAATATTGATCTATGTGAGATTTTGGTTTTTTGATCTAATGTTGTGGTGGTAACAATAAGGTGTTAAAGGCTACCAAACAAGGTGGTGACTCTAGTTTGGGTTCTTGATTACTATCAAGAGAAGTATTGGACTCCTCCCTCAATTTATGGTTGTTGTTGTTGTTGTTGTTGTTGTTGTTGTTTTATTTTAATTTTTTTTATTTTGGAGAGATCATGGCTGAATGCGGATTGGTGTTTTGGGTAAGGATATTATATTTGTGTTGTTTTGATATTGATGGATGTTTTCGAAAATCATGTTTTGAGAGAAAGCTAGTGTTTTGATTATTTTGGCCTTGGTGTATGTCTTGCACTATAGTTATGATGGCTTGATGAGAAACACGTTAGGTGGTTATATATTTTTGGATTCAAGAGTATAAATCTCATATAGGTCTCGCCCAAGGCATATGTAGATAATACATGTGAAGTTTTGCTTATGTTTCTTGTGATGTTTCTATGAATTTGGCCATGTTATTTGAGAAATAAGAACATGCTAGGTTTCATGTGAAGGCATATACGGATATTGGTATTTTATGTTATTGATACATGTTTGACATTCTTATTTTATTTGATGTCATGTATATACTCATTAGAAACATGATAGGGTGTTTGTAAGATTTTCAATGGGTATATGTTGGTTGTGTTTTCTTTTGGATTACTTGAATGATAGAAGCATTCTAGGGTTTGTGTTTAATTATGTTAATTAAACATGCATGAGTAATGTGTGAATTTCGTAAGGCATGATGAAAGTGACGAATTTCATGATTTGAAGTACTTGTTGATTTTGTGTATAAATGGTGTCAAATATGATGAGAATAATGTTTTTTAATGCTTAAATAATTTTTGTAAGTGCTATGATGTTTTAAGAAATTAAATGGAACTTTAATATTTGTTAAAATGATATTTTTACTCAAATAAATACCTACAGATTTCTTTTATATTTTTAGAGAAAATATGAGTTTTTAAAAAAATCAAAATGGTGATTTTGAGGGTATATATTGTTGCTGGAATTTCGGTAAAAATGAGAAGTTATATTTTTAAATAAAAGGAATTTTGTGTGTATGTTGAAGTAAATTAATACCATAAACTATATAAATATTAAAAATGGTATTTTTAAATATAACCATGAGTGTTCATTTTAATAGATATGATTTTTCTTCTTTTTAATTAAGAAAAATGTTGAGATTAATTCACTTGTGATTTTTAAATAAATTAAATAGTAGCTGAAAGTTTGGTTAAATAAATTCAAAAATAATAATTGGATTATCACTTATGAATTTATTCTACTTAAAATAATACAAATAAAAATGTATTTTTCTCACCAAAAAAGTATATTTTTCTCACACAAAGTTTGTAATTTTATTAAATTGGATTAAATTGTTATTTTCTATGGAAACATACTAGTTACAAGTATTTTAAATAATTTCTAGCCTTTATTATTTCTATGTGATTTAAAAATAAATAATGGAATTATTATATTTTTAAATGGCTAAATAAATTATTTTATGAAATAAAAATAATGTTTTAGAGGTTTAATCAACTTAGTGATTTTAAAGAGATAAATAATGGTAAGAAAAGTGTTACTAAACCATTATTTTCAAAATGATAGAAATAAGTGCGTAGGAATTATAGTTTTTAACGTCAATTTTTAACAACATTCCCACGTATGCATGTCACATGCAAATGCACTTTTACGTTCAAAAATATGTCTAATATTCAACCATATGATTTTTATTTAAAAACATGCATGTAACATAGGTATAATTTGCATTATTTTTTTGGTGATTTCATGTGTAATTATGTCTATTTGGAAATTATGAGTAGTTTTCACCATGTGTGCATGACCCATGCACACATGGGATATATGAGTTGGGCACAAGAAAGTCTTATGTGATGCTAAATGATGTTATTTAATTATGGTATAGGCTTGTTGTGAAGTTTGTCAGTTTTTGTTTTCCTTGGACTTGAGGTAAGGAAGTTAAATAGAATTTTGGATATTTAAGTTGTGAATTGTAAGGTTGGCATGTATGAATAAAAATGTTATGTATGATGATACCTTTTGCGATATGAATTATGAGATACTATTTTTGTGTTGATATGATTGGATTGTATGAATGTTGTATGTTATGTAATGGTTGTTAGCATGATGAACGCGACACAACAAAAATGGGTTACTAAGGATGTGAAGATGTAACCCGAGTTACTAAGGTTATGAAGACGTAACTCATAGGGCGGACGCGTCGAGGTTATTCAAGGACTAGAGATCCTGTTTATCTCAAGATGTGACATGGACAAGTTAGCGGGCCATGTTCACAAAGATAGGATATTATGTTTATGATGACTATGTATATGGTGTTTATGTTATGATGTTATGTTTATGATGACTATGTTTATGATGTTTGTGTTATGATGATTATGTTTATGTGTATGATGATGATGTTTACGATAATGGCGTTTATGATGTATGACGATGTATGAATATGAATATGTTCTATTATGTTTACTTGTTTGTTATTTGTACTTCCTTACTGGGCTTTTAGCTCACTCCCTTAATTTCCCTTCCAGGTAAAAAATAGGTTTTCTCTTTGGCACGTGTGGTGATGTGGGGAGTTCCAACGCCAGGGTGTGTATGGGTCGGGGGCACCCTATGGAGGAGAAAACAATCAGTTTAACGCCAGTTTTTAAAGAATAATGTTATGTTTATTTTTAATTTTCAGAACTTATCAGTTGGACTTAAACTTTTATTATTTTTATAATGTTGCATGAAAACTATTATTTTCTTTTAAACTATCGGGCCCAACATGCATGTTTTAGCAAGGCTCCACTAGGATTTTTATAATAAGTGTCTTTTCTTCTATAAACTTATGAGCATGCAAATATTTTACAAAGTATTAGACTAGGGCGTTTTACAAATGGTATCAGAGCTAGGTTGTCCATGTTTCCAAGGACCCTCCCCATACACGCTAAAGACAGGAAAATCTCACCTCACCGCATCGTAAGTATTTGTTTTATGTGCTATTACTTCTTTATATTTTATTTAATTAATAGTTTCATAACTGTAGTATAGTAAGATGCCTCCTGTTTTGAAAACTACTAAGAAACAACTACTCAAGGAGATCCGCGCAATACCCAAGGTCCAACTTGAAGAGGATCCCTACGATTGGCAGATTACATCATAAAAAACAACAACTGTGCTTTGTGATCGCATTCAAGGGATCATGAACAAAAAAGGAGCTTTGCTATGGCCCGAGAGAAATATTGGGTGCTGAGGGAAGCACTGTCTATGTACTCTAAGGACCTTTTCCAGTTGCACAGAGCATGGCACGACATCATTCAAGATGACTTGGAATTTAGTACCATGGAATACGTAATCTACGTTCTTATAGTCACAATGACAAATTTGTGAATTTTCTGATATTCATATAATACTATTCTAATATTATTATTATTATTAATAATAAAAAAAAATTTAAAAACATTAAATATGTACAAAAATTTATTTCAATTATTTACTTCATAAAATATTGTTCAATATATATATATATATGATTTAAAGGGCACTAATCCCAACATAATCGACCAGCCAGCCAAAATGTAGGAAGGCAACCAAGGCAACCTAATGTGTTCGACCATTTAGGAAGGTCAGAGTAGAGACGTAGAGAAGAGGATCTGAGGAATGTTCTAAATGATCAAAGAGAAAGGCACGACGAACACATTTCTACTACTCATACTCCTACAATTCCAGTTGTTGTTTTGGCTCAAATTGATGCACTGAACTAAGTCGTACAATAGCTGGTCAGTAATAAAACTTCAGATATTGAGTATGACTGGAGAAAAGGCACTCTGTTCATTAGCATAATTGCATTAGCATAAATCCCAAGCAATTTCAGAATGCATGTTCTCCCTAGATATACTAGAAAGTAAGACTCAATATCTCATGTTAATAAGTTTGAGATACATATGGATATTCAATAAGGTATCTGAGGACGTACAATGTTGAATCTTTCCGGAAACTTTATCTGATGCTGCTCAGGAGTGGTACTTAAAATTTGAGTCAACCAGCATTACCTCCTAGGAGATGTTCGTCAAAGAATTGTATGGGAGATTTTGTAGCTGAGTGAGTGACCATGAAAGGAATAGACTATCTAGGTTTTCACTTACCCAATGAATCAACTGAGACTTGCTTATGAAAAGCCTAGATATTATATTCCTTATATAGGCAACTTAATGGGCTTTATTAAAATTAAAATTAAAATTTATTAAAAATAAATAATAACAGCCTTGGGCTCCCACAAATGGACTTGGGCCCAATCTCTTTGTTTTGAATTTAAATCTCAATTGGGCCTAAATTCAAAACCTTTGTAACGCCCTGGATAGCCAAGACCGTTACACTGTGTGTTTATAAAGTGCCAGACTTGCTAAACAAGTCATTTAATTAAAATTGTGTTACTGAAACTATAAAGGAACTAGGGTTAAAAATGGTTTGGTCTCAAAAGCCCCATTTTCATTCAAAAGCATCATCTGTTTACACGGGATCCCAAAAATATTGAGTTTAAAGACCGTTTACAAAAGACACAAGGTTTATACACAATATTAGGCCATATTAAGGCAAAACAAACAATTAGGTAATCCCTGTCCTGACCCACTCCTCGACCATGGCGATCGAACAGTTGGCTATGTACATTCCACCCCGCGGCCCTCCACCTCAGGGTTGGTCCAGCTTTCCTTTGCCTTTACCTGCACCACATAGCACTCGTGAGCCAAGGCCCAACAAGAAAACACAACAACAAAGCATAAGCAATCAATAGACTAATCAATATCTCACATTGCATCACATAATCTCAACCATATAGTCATTCAGTATAATCAAGTATCCAACATGCTAAACATATCAATTCATATCATATATCACTGCACAAATGATAACTAGGGCTAGCGCTCTCAGGCTGCTCCCTCCGTTATCCCACTGACTCCGGCCCGCTTAAACCGAGCTCAGTGGACATTAAACTGTCCTCGGCTACCAGTGTCCAAGCCGCGCCCTGTGTGAAAATGCTATGTACGACACTCTTAGGCCGCTTTTACATGTCCCATGGCGTAATACCATCATTGACACGATGCAAATATCGGGAGCACTTCCCATCACAAACATATAACCGGGTTCAGTTTTCTTACCTTTCAATTCACTAGCTTTGATCCCTCGACTCCTTGAGCACGATCCCCCTCGAGCCCTAGCGCTCACCTAAACACAACCATGGCCAAAGTCATTATCGAACCTCAAGTCCAAAACCTAGCCTAGGGGCCAATCCCGAGTCCCCGAGAAGTCCTAGTTCCACCAACCAAGGTCGTTGAAACAAACACCAAACCTCTGGTCAAAAACCCTTGCAAATAACCCTAAAATCCCCTTCAGAAGACAGGGTAGCGCTACAGCGCTCATGGGAGGGCACTACAGCTCTACAAACAGAAGCAGAACCCCATCAGCAAACTTGGCCTAGTGCTACAGCGCCCAAAGGCTAGCGCTGTAGCACTAGTCACAGACAGACCAGCCTCAGTTTTCCCTTCCTGCGATTTCCTCGAACCAACCTCAACCAAAACTCTTCCAAATATTTTCCAACCTCAAAAACAACCTTATGACCATACTCCACTCATCCCAAGCACCCCAAATACCTAGAACTCAAGCACATTCATCCCCAAACTCAAAATTCACCATAGCCACTCCTAAACACTAAAACTCAGCAGAAACCAATTGAACAAAAAAGTTGGAGTTTAGAATTTATACCTCTGGTGAAATTTCGACCTCAAGGTGCCTCTAGACTTCCTTGGCTTGCTCCTCCTCAGCCTTAGGCCTGAATTCCCTAAAGTTTCCATCCAATTCAACTTAAACACCATAGCTAAAAAAAAACCAGAAACAGAAACTGAAGAACTCTAAAGTCTTACCTCAAGTGTTGATGAACTCTTGCTAAACCTCTACCAATTTCTCAATCCTAGGTTAGGATCCTTGATGCTTAGTTTATCACAGCTCTCCTCTGAGCTTTACTCCAGAAGTCCTCAAGAAACAGGTGAAGGAAATATAAACCGACCTAGAGAACTCTCTCTATTTTTCTCTCTTTCTTTTCCCTTCCTTTTCCTTCTTTTTCAGACTTCCACACTTCTCTACAATTCCCACTAACATAAAGCCTTGGTAATACTTAACTTCTATAAGCCAAATGACTATTATGCCCTTCCTATTAAGTCTAAACCCTTTAATCCTCTTAGGGGCATTTTAGTCATTTTACCCAATTCCCGCTAACTCCTCGAGTGTCTCTAATATTTCTCGCTTAATTCCCGATACGTAATTAATCACCAATAATATTCCTCAATGTCACAATAGACTCCAGTACACTCACTAAATTCCCATTTATACCCCTAAGCTCACTCCGAGCCGGGTATAAATCCCCGCCGCGACTTTTTCGCTACTTTGCTCACTGGAATCGTCTCGAGTCACAGATCACAGACATATCCACATAATAATGTGGTCTTGACAATTATCACATATACCAAAGCAGTTATGCCCATAATGGCCAAAATTACAATTATGCCCTTCTAACCTAATCAGGGCCTACATGCGTACTAATACACATATTCATGCATCTCAAATATTCAAATAATCATATAACATGATTTAAATCATAATCATGCATCTTAATCATTAAAACCACACATAATTCCCATTATGCCCTCCAGGCACACTAATCAAGGCCCTTAAGCCTTATTAGCAAATTTGGGTCGTTACAACCATCTATTTATTTATCTTTTATTTAATTAATTAAATCCTTATTCAAATTAACTAATTATAATTTGAAACTTGATTTAATATTATTTATTCATATTGACACCAATTTATCAATATTAATAAATTTTCTCAAAGATTCTCTTTTATTCTCTAAATCACATATCTCTGTAAAATTTTCTAAAATTGACCTAACCAACTTTAAAAATCATTAATTGATAATTAAATAAATTAATTGAGACATTCTAGATTATTTACTCAAAGGTGATGTGGGGACCATGGATCCATGAAATCAAGCTCTAATAAGTTACCGTGAATTTATTTACGAATAATTTCACTACCTTATTAATTCCTCGTGACTCCACTATAGACTTGGAATTGAACTCTTGAATTCATAGAATGCATTTTCCAAACCATAAATATGTTATCCATTATTATAACTATTACAGTCAATCAATCATCTATCAATGACTTACTAACGAGTTGGGTGCAAATTACCGTTTCACCCATCATCAATATTTTATCCTTAACTTCCACTAAGTTTCTTATAAATGATATTTCTGTGAACTTAATCATAGAAATGAGATCTTAATCATTTAACATTTTGAACAATGCAATTAAGGAAATCATATTTTCACTTCTTATACAAAAGTTGTAGATTTCATATCTATGAATAATACTCCCACTAAATTACACTACTAAATCTCCAAGTTGTAAGTATGGGCTAGACCATAGGTTAAGCTGGTAATGAACAAGTAAAAAGATTTAAATAATATCATTAGCGAATATTATCAATCAGAATTAAGATCGACTTAACCTATGGTCAATGTTGTGACATTGATTAGATTCGATAAAAATGATACTTATTTATCTATCAATAATCAATATCGGTCATAGTTTGATGTAACCAAATACATCTGATCTTATCTACTTGGTCAATTCCTTGGACAAGACATCACACCCTGAATGTGTAAGTAGATTATATCGTAGATTGCCTAATTAGTGAAAATCCAATGCACTGATCTAATCTTAGGACTCGTTCTTTTGAACATATAATTACAACTATAATCCATTGTGACCTAGTCGCTATAATTGTAATTATTTATATTTTCGAGATTTTATAAATGTTTGTATGATTCCAATAATCATGTAATAAAACAAGCAAGCAACATGACTGCCAAACTAAATGATTTATACTACTTTTATAGACAATATAAAATTGTGTTGCATGTCTGATGTGGTTTTATAAGGGCATAATACCCAACAGGTTTGGCTTCACAGTTTCAAACAATGAAGCTGAATTCAAGGCACTGCCCGCTGGATTAAGGCTAGCAAAAGATGTCAATGCATGATCAATGCATGTCTATAGTGATTCACAGCTAGTGGTGAATCAAATACTAGGGAAAATCACATCTGAGGGTTGAAGATCACTGCATATTTGAACAAATCCAAGGACTTGTTGGCATAGTTTGAAAAATATACTATGCAGCAAGTACGTCGCGACCAGAACTTCAACGCTGATGCATTAGCAAAGTTAGCTAGTGCAAAGGATGTTGATACACTAAACATTGTTCTAGTCGAACATTTAGAAATCCTAGAATACAATAAAAAGACTCTACCATGGTTATTAACACAACCGATATCTGGATGACTCCCACCATACAATATCTTGAGCAGGGGCAGTTGCCTGCTAAATGGAACAAGTCAAAAAGGCTTCAGAGGCAATCTACTCAGTTTGTACTAGTCGATGGAATCCTGTATCGACGAGGATACTCACTACCACTATTTTTGTATATCACCAAAGGACAAGCCAAAGACTTTTGCGTGAAGTACATGAAGGGTTTTGTGGTGATCATGCTGCGGGGCAGAGTCTTTCAAAAAAGATACTACCACAAGGGTATTTCTGGCCAACCATGAATGATGATGCCATGGAGTATGTAAGAAAATGTGATAAATGTCAATGTTTCTCCAACATACCTCGAGCAGCCCCCAATAAGCTAAGGCAAATGCAAAGCCCCGGTCGTTCGCAGTCTGGGGAATAAACCTGATCGGGTATTTACCCACAAGGAAAGGTGGTATAAAATATACAGTTGTAGTTGTCGACTATTTTACTAAGTGGACAGAGGTTGAACCACTTGCAACAATCACATCAAATAAAGTTCATGAATTTGTATTCAAAAACATCATTTGTCGCTATGGGTTACCGAAGAAAATAGTGTCATATAATGGCACACAGTTTAATAGCGACATTTTTACTTATTTCTGCTAGTGGCATGGAATCACAAGTCAAAGTTGTAAACAAAACATTAAAAGACAACCTAAAGAAGAGACTCAAACAGGCAAAAGGAGCTTGGCCAGAAGAACTGCCCAAAGTACTCAAGTCGTATAGAACAACACACCGAACATCAACTGGCCACACACCATTTTCTCTGGCATATGGGTATGAGGTCATGCTGCCAGTTGAATTAGACCCACCATTGCACAAGAGGTTAACATACGACTAGAATGAAAATCACCAATTGTTGATGGAATCATTGGACTTGATCGAAGAATACCAAGAGAAAGCCCAACTACGAGTAGCAGCTCATCAACAAAAAGTCGCTCGATATTTTAACTTAAAAGTATGCGAAAGGGAATTTTAAATGGGCGACTTGGTACTTAGGAGAGTTTGTCCCGACACTCGCGACCAAGTTGCTAGGGTTCTCGAAGCAAATTGGGAAGGCCCCTTATCAAGTCGAAGAAATCTTCCAGCTAGGAACATACAAACTTGCTCGACTAAACATAGCTCTCATTCTTCACTATTGGAATGGAGAAAACCTATGCAAGTAATATCAATAAAACATCGCTTTTTCAAGGGGTGGCTTGTGTTTACACATTTTTTACAAGTTTTGAACAAGGCTAGTCATACTGTGTCTAGTCGCTTATAAGTGTAAGATCACCATGATTGCTTGTATAAACATGAATTTTGTCCATTTTTTACGATAAATAAAAGGAATTGTGTGCAGCCAATTATCCTTGCCAATTATTGTATTTTTTCAAGTATTTGGTTTTTAATGTGTTGTTTTTTTGTATTTATAAGAATTTATAAGTTGGACAAGAAGATATGTTTAAACAGGTATGGTCTATGACAAGTGACCAAGCGCCTTAAGCCCCTTGATCACTTGGGGGGCACATGAGATACTAAGGTTAATCAAAGCATATAAAAATATGGAAACACATGAACAAAATAAGAAAAAGTATGCCAAAACACTCAGAATATCTTTCCAAATTTTATTCAATTTTGTAATAAAATATAAGTGTTGTGCTTGGTTCGGCCATGCGAGCTGGTGTTATAATCGTAAAAGATATAATACAAATAAATTTTTGTTACACCACAAGCAGTGCTACTTGGATGTAATTAGAAAAATAAAAGATGAACTGCCTTAGGCAAAGTATTGTCTTAACATCATAAACATGTTGTTCGAGTGTTTCAAAAAAGATTATAGAAATTAAAACCTAAGTTATTACAACAAAAATAACTGAGTAGGAGGGGTTTGATGGGGCTCCTAGTCGACAGTAGGGCCAGTTTCATCCTCTCCATTAATATCAGTAGCCAGAGAGATTTTTGGAGAAGTAGACGGATTGTTTTCTTCGGGCAACCGAGCAGCACACTTCTCAAGTTCTTCTTGCTTTATCTGCTCAGGTAGAGAATCAAAGTTGGCATTTTTATTATTCTTCCAAAACATATAAAATCAGTTTAATATTGCACCGTGGAACTGCTCCAAGTTGCTTTGGTTTATCTCCTCGAGTTATTTCACCCTCTCCTCGAGCTTATTTGACTTTTTCCTACTCTCAATCAGATCTTTCTCTAGCTTTACAGCCTCATCGTGATTAGTCTGGGGAGCAGTTTTGTGTTTCTCCACCAACTTAGCTGCCTTTTCCAGATATTCTTTCGATTGTTTTACCTCCTCAGTCAGAGCTTTAATGGTGTCTTCTGCAGTCTGCTGCTCGGTGGTCCACCACTTCTATTCCTCAGAAAATTTATTGTTCTCCTCCTCAACATGCCTCCAATCATTGTTAATGGTCAGAAAGGTCTATGATCAGCACAAATTCAAGGCATGAAATTAGATAAAAGCACATGCACAAAAATTTGTTAGTAAAAATAAATAATTGCAGAAACTTACACCAAGGAACTCATTAAAGCCCCGACCTAAGACATGGTCGAACCTTAGGGTTGGGAGTATGGCAAGCGCCTATTTACTCAGCTGATGTCTGGCTACTTTGTTGAGCTTTTCGATGGTGGAGCTAGTAGCATTATTCAACAATTCAGTCGCCGAGGGGAGATCAGTTTCCTCAGATGCAGAATCGAGCTGAGCAAATGGTGGTGGAGTAGTCTCCTTTGTTCGGGTGACTGATAAGGGTATTTAGGATATTATATTCGTTATCCTTTCGCATTTAGATAATGTTAATTTCAGGTTTTGTAGGTGTTCTTAGCTTTGTTTTACGAGTCTTTGATTTTTAAACCATAAAATATTTTATAAGGTATTATTGATGAATTTGATATATTTTTTATGTTAGGATTAGATGTACAATGATAGGACTTGAGAAAATGATGTTTGGGACAAGTTTGAAGTGTTTCAGAAGTACCTGAACCCAAGGTTCGAGCTTAAAGTTCAAGATTACGAAGAAAAACCATGCGAGCAGATTTTCACCCCGTAGTCGCGGTGTAAAATGCCCTAGACTAATACTTTGTAAAACATTTACATGCTCATAAACATATGTGTCCTTTGATCTTGATAGTGTCCAATTATATTATCATTGGCGTATTCCATTCTTTGCTTTACTTGAAACTTGATTGTGTCATACTTGTGATTTCCTATGATGCATCTCATCCATTAAATATGTTCATTCACAACAAACATCTTTCAGGGATCTGATATCCACTCATCTCTGTCGTTTACATCATCTATATGAACCCTTGAGATCCCACTAATCTCATCGAGAAGTTTCTTTCTAGAAGTCCTAATTACTAGAGGCATACTTTCTACACAGCAATTACAAAACTACAAAATTTAAAAATAGGAAAGAATATAGATAACATTTAGAGCAAGTACTTACGGCACGGTGAGGTGAGATTTTCCCATCTTTAGCGTGTATGGGGAGGGTCCTTGGAAACATGGATGACCATCTCTAATATCATTTGTAAAATTCCCTAGACAAATACTTTGTAAAACATTTACATGCTCATAAACTTATAGAAGAAAACCACTTATTATATGAAAATCCCAGTGGGGCCATGCTAAAACATGCAAGTTGGACGTAATAGTTTAAAATAAAATAAAAGTTCTCATGCAACGTTTTAAAAATAAATATAGTTCAAGTCCCACTAACAAGTTTGGAAATCCAAAATAAAAACATAACATCATCCTTTAAATTTTGGCGTTTTAAGCTGATCGTTTGCTCGCCCATAGGATACCCCCACGCCATACACACTCTGACGTCGGAACTCCCCACATCACCACGCGTGCCAAAGAGAAACCTTATTTATTACCTGAAAAGGAAAGTAATGGGTGAGCTAAAAGCGCAGTAAGGAAGTACAAACAACAAACAAGTAGACACAACAAAACATATTCATATTCATACATCGTTATACATCATTCTTAAACATCATCATCATGCATCATGCGTAAACATAATCATCATCATATACCATACATCGTTCAACAATAGCATATTCAAGCATAACATCATAGACATTATCATTACATCCTTGTGCGCATGGCCCCCTCTCTTGTCCATGTCACACCTTGAGGTAAACAGGAGGCTTTGGTCCTTGAATAACCTCGGCACGTCCGACCTATGAGTTACATCTTTATATCCTTAGTAACTCGAGTTACGGCTTTATATCCTTAATAACCCCTTTGTTGGGTCGCATTCAGCACGCTAACAACCATATACTTTCTCAACTAGCATACAAAACACATGCAATCCAGTCATATCAACACAAAGGGAAATACATGATTCATCAAACTCATCATATCATCTCAAAAATATCATTTCATACTTCATATCATATGGTACATCATCATACATAGCATTTAACCTGAACAAACCTATCTTACCGTTCATAACATAAATAAATAGATTTCTACTAACTTCCTTACCTTAGGTCCGAGCAAAGAAAAAATTGAACAACTTCACAATGAACCTATATTCAAAATCAAATAGCAATTTGTTAGCATCACATAAGACTTTCTTGTGCCCAACTCATATACCCCATGTGTGCATGGGCCATGCACACATGGTGAAATTTACACATATTTTTCCAATCATGCACATTTTTCACATAAAATCACAAAAGAATAATGCAACTTCTACCTATAATACATGCATGGTTTTCAAGTAAAAATCATAGGGTTGAATATTAGCCATAATTTTGAACGTAAAAGTACATTTCCATGTGACATGCATGCGTGGGAACGATGTTAAAAAGTGATGTTAAAAACGATAATTTCTACGCGCTTATTTCTATCATTCAAAATAAAGATTTATAAGTCATAATTTCTCACCATTATTTATTTCCTTTAAATCCCTAAGTTGATTAAACCTCTTAAGACATTATTTTTATTTCATAAAAATAATGTATTTAGCCATTTTCAAAAATATAATAATTCTATTTATTATTTTTAAATTTTCATAGAAAATGTTTACCCAAAAATGGTATTTGATGACATGGCAAAGATTATATACACGTCGATTGACACATGGCGGAATTAAAGGGCAAATGTGATGTTCGACTATCAACCAAAAGCGCACCTCATCGTCAGTGTTAATCTTTGGTACGACCAGGCTGGTCGTGAAGCCCGATTTATTTCCTTCTTAAGTTGTAATCTAATATAAACTGTATTTGAATATTTCCTCATAATGATCCTTGAAACGCGATTATTAAGGAAAGATAGGACACATTAGCATGTGTAACCCTCCTTGAGCCTATAAATATGCATGAAATAGCTCAAGGCGGGGACCTTTCGATTCATTTGCTTTTTTGCTTGATATTAAGAGAGAAAGAGCTATAGTGATTGTGGATGATTCTATTGTAATCCTTTCAAGGTTTGTGAAACTCAAGAACCCTAGTTCTTTGATCATGACTTTAAGATTCAATAATAACAATATCACTAAGTGGACGTAGGTCATTACCAATCACTGGGGTCGAACCACTATAATTCCTTGGTGTTTTTTCCTTTTCATTAGATTATCTTTTCAAGTGTCGTTCTATATCATGTCGTATTCTTGACTCTGTGTCGTTGGCTAATTCGAGGGTCAACAGAAAATAACAAAAACTTGAGTTAATCTAAAGGTACTTATAAATATCTTGTTTCCTTTAGAAAATAACAATTTTATTTAAATCAATAAAATTACAAAATTTGATGTGAGAAAAATATAATTTTAAGTTTGAGAAAATTTTTTGCTTGTATTATTTAAGGCTTAATTTATGTAGTCCAAAATAATTGTTTTTAATTTATTAAACTAAACTTTCAGCCACCATTTAATTTGTTTAAAAATCACAAGTGAATTTAATCTTAACATTTTTCTTAATTAAAAAATAAAGAAAATCATACTCATTAAAATGTGAACATTCAAGGTTACATTTAAAATGTCATTTTTAATATATACATAGTTTAGGGTGTTATATTATTTCAACAAACACACAAACTTCCTTTCATTTAAAAGACTTTTCATAATTTTTACCAAAAATTCCAGCAACAAGATAAACCCTCAACAATCACCATCTTGGAATTAAAACTCATATTTTCTTTATAAAATATAAAAAAACTGTATGTATTTATTTGAGTAAAAATATCATTTTAATGTAAATTAAAATTCCCTTTTAATTTCATAAAATCATCATAGCACTTGCAAAAATATTTATGCATGCAAATCATTATTTTCATCATATTTCATACCATTTATACACAAAAATCAGCAAACATAACAGTCATGAAATTCATCCTTTTACATCATGCTTCACAAAACTCATACAATAATCATACATGTTTAGTTAACACAAATTTAAACACAACTCTAGCATGCACCTATTATCATATTGTCAATCTAAGAAAACCCTAACATCACATAGACATTCATATCATAGGCATGCTTCAAGATCAATCATACACATATATGAGACAATAACCCTAGGCTGAAACCCTCATGAATTAAACATAAAAATAAAACCAAAGTTCTCATTTACATTCACATGCTTCCTATCATGTTTCTATCATCATTCGTGCATACATTAACCTATTGATACATCATAATTTCATAAACATATTCACCAAATTTCATGGATTCAATAATAAGAGTCCGATTTAATTATCATGCCAAAATTCACATAGGATCCTAGAACATGGATCTAACATAAAAATTAAAATAACAAAAATACAAAGAGGATCCCTATACTTGCATAGGCCGAAACCTACATACACATAAACATGAAGTACCAACAATCATGATATTTTAATAGATCAAAACCTAAGACCCTTGTCAAACTTAATCATACATCCTCCTTAAATAACAAAATAATCATAATCGTGAATCATCATGCATCAAAATCTAATACCTCAAAACAAATCAAATCATCACATGGAAAGGATTAAAATAGTCATCAAAACCTCAAGATCCTTTCAATATAACAACTAAATAAAAATCAAAGTTTAGAGATCTACTACCTCCTTTATAGAAACCAAAAATCCAAAAATGGTCACCACCTTCAATCAAACCCCTAGGTTTCGAAATCCATAAGAAAAACACAAACATTAACATGAAAAATAGATTAAGAAGATGAGAATGTAGAAGAGAGGATTAAACTACCAAAAATCAAAGAACTCACCTAGGTTTGAATTTTTTTCCCCTTTTCTTTCTTTCTTCTTCTCCTTCTCTCTAGCTCATGTTCACTCTCCCTCTCTCTCTCTATGAAATTCGGCAGCCACCAAGGAGCATAATGCTCTCTATTTTTCTCTCTTCCCTTTTTATTCTAACCTAGCCAAAAATAGCCTAATGACGAAAATGGGTAAGTTTCCTCTTATGCTTATTTTCTTTTATTTAATTTGATTTGATTGGAAAAATAAATGGGAATAAAATCTTCCCTTTCCCACCTATTTCCATCCACCTCTCTTCCTTTCCCTTTTTTTTATTATTTTTTTCTAATTAAATAAAAATAAATCTAATAAAAGGAAACAATAAAATGTGTAGAAAATTCTATGCAAGTGCACCATGCAACCATGCACATGCACACACTTAATTACTAGGGTGCATCACTACCTACCATGCACCTTGGTGCATTCAACCAAAACTCATATATTCACAAAAATAAAGTGATAAATAAACAAAACAATTTTCAATTAAATAAACACAAAATTTCTACCAAACAATTCTAACAATTAAAATAAAAAATTCACAACACTTAACAATTAAATAAAACAAAGCACAAAATTAAAAAAAAAAATTGTGCACTACAATATACCCTCCTTAAAAGGAATTTCATCCCGAAATTCTTTCTTACCAAATAACTTAGGGTATCTTTCTATCATGTCCTCCTCCAACTCCCATATTGCTTCTCATTCCGTACTATTATTCCACAGGACCTTAACTAGTGGAATCTTTTTGGATCTCAGATCCTTGATTCCCTTTTCGATAACACGCTCGAGCTCTTCATCGTTACTTAGGTCCTGCTTCAGCTGTAACGACTCATAACTCAAAACATGAGAGGGATTTGACACGTACTTACGAAACATCGAGATGTGAAAAACATTATGCGTTTCAGGTAGTGCTGGGAGCAGTGCTAAACAGTACCCAACTTGCTCTACTCTATCCAACATCTCAAATGGACCTATATATCTCGAGCTCAACTTCCCTTTCTTCCCAAAACGCATAACAACTTTCATTGGCGACACTCTCAAGAACACAAACTCGCCCACTGAAAACTTGATGTTCCTTCTCTTAAGGTCCACGTAACTCTTTTTCCTACTTTGAGTGGTAAGCATCCTTTGGTGAATTTTCTCAATCGTTGTGTTAGCTTCCCTAACTGCCTTGGGGCCTAATATCTGCTTCTCTCCAAATTCATCACAGTTCAAGGGAGATCTACACTTACACCCATAAAGCATCTCATAGGGAGCCATCCCAATAGTAGATTCATAACTATTATTATAGGACAACTCCATTAGGGGTAGGTATCGATTCCAAGACTCTAAAAAGTCCAAAGCACAGCATCTCAACATGTCCTCCAGAATCTGTATAGTTCTCTCAGACTACCCGTCGGTTTGAGGATTAAACGCAGTGCTAAACTTTAACCTTATTCCCATAACTCTTTGTAGTCCCGTCCAAAAGTTCGATGTAAACACCAATCAGAAATTATTGACTTTGGAACCCCATGAAGTCTGACTATCTCACTCACATATAATTCTGCATATTGGTTCGCCGAGTAGGTAGTCTTAACTGGTAGAAAATGGGCAGACTTAGTGAGTCTATCCACTATTACCCAAACAGAATCATGCTGCTTTGTGGTCCTAGATAACCCTACCACAAAATCCATTGTTATATCCTCCCATTTCCATTCTGGAATGTAAAGTGATTGAAGTAACCCTGCTGGCCTTTGGTGTTTTGCTTTGACTTGCTGGCATGTCAAGCATCTGGCAACAAACTCAACAATATCCCTATTCATACCAGGCCACCAATACAGCGCCTTAAGGTCTTGGTACATCTTCGTCGACCCCAGGTGTAAGGAATAGGGTGTTGTATGCGCCTCATTCATAATACTTTCTTTAATCTCATCATTATTAGGCACACAAATCCTATCCTTGTATCACAGCAAACAACCATTGGACATCGTGAAGTAACTGCTACCATTCTTCTATACCAAAGCCTCTTGCTTCATTAGGGCTTCATCCACTTTTTGTCCTTATCTAATTTGTTCTAGTAGGGAGGATTGAAATGTGAGGTTTGCTAGGCCTCCTGTCACAAGTTCAATGTCGGCGTTTATAATCTCCTTCTGAAGAGGCATCTCTATTGTATTCAGTGTTGAGACGCTCCCATGTCCCTGCCTACTCAATGCATCATCAACCACATCAGCCTTGCCTGGGTGGTATAGAATTTCACAATCGTAGTCTTTCAATAACTCCAACCACCTTCGCTGCCTCATATTCAGTTCCTTCTAAGTGAAGAAGTATTTCAGATTTTTGTGGTCAGTGTAGATTTCGCACTTGTTCCCATATAGGTGATGTCTCCATATCTTTAGTGGGATATCATTGCTCATAATCCTTAAGTTGTCTAGAAGCATAAGCTACCACCTTCCCATCCTGCATCAACACACACCCTAAGTCATTCTTTGATGTGTCACAATACACCACAAATTTCCCGCCCCTCTATGGTAACACAAAGGATAGGCGCAAAAATCAACTTATCCTTCATGGTTTGAAAGCTTTCTTCACATTTCTCAGTCCATGCAAACTTCTGATGTTTGTGGGACAAGTTGGTCAAGGTTGTGGCGATCTTTGAGAAACCCTCGACAAACTTCCTATAATAACTCGCCAATCCTAAGATGCTTCGAACCTCTGAGGCATTCTTCGGGTGGGAACAGTCTCTAATGGCCTCGATCTTTGACAGATCCACTGCTATCCCACTCTTGGACATTATATGCCCAAGGAAAGTTACTTATTCCAGCCAAAACTCACACTTAGAGAACTTAGTGTATAGCTGATGTTCTCATAGTCTTTTTAGGGTCAACCTCAAGTGCTCCTCATGCTCCTCCTTGGTATTTGAGTAGATAAGGATATCGTCTATAAACACTACTACAAACTTGTCCAAACAGTCCTTAAAGACCATGTTCATCATGTCCATTAATGTTGTTGGGCCATTAGTGAGTCCAAAAACATCATTAGGAACTCATAGTGCCCATAGCGAGTTCTGAAAGTCGTCTTCGAAATGTCTCCCTCTTTCACTTTCAACTGATGGTACCCGAATCGTAGATCAATCTTTGAGAATATTGGTGCCCCTTGTAGTTGATCAAAAACGTCATCTATCCTAGGCAAAGGATATTTGTTCTTGATGGTGACCTTATTGAGTTCTCGATAATCAATGCACATTCTCATGCTCCCGTCCTTATTTTTCACAAATAGAATTGGTGCTCCCCTTGGAGAATGACTAGGCCTTATGAACCCTTTATCCAGCAATTCCTGTAGCTGGTTCTTAAGTTCCTTCAACTCCATAGGTGCCATTCGATAGGGGGCTTTAGAGATCAGTGCTGTTTCTAGTGCAAGTTTGATCACGAATTCGATTTCTCTGTCCGGGGGTAATCCTGGTAATACCTCCGGAAACTCACAAACAATATGCACATTCTCTAGTTTCAAATCTGTTTCCTTGGATTTATCCACAACACTAGCCCAGAAATGTTGAATATGCTAATGTTATGCTTAAATAAGCTATTGTTGAATGATGTATGGTATATGATGGTTGGTTTGTATGAGGATAAAAATATGCTATGTGTGATGATGTACTATGTGATATGAAGTATGAAATGCTATTTTGAGATGTGTTGTACCCTAATTTCAGCCCGAGTTTATTCACCTAGCTCGGGTACAACTGGCAAATAAATATATGGAGACGTAGCATGGGAGTGATATCTGATTGTTATGCACGTGGACAGGTCAGATTTTGTGTGGTCACCCGTGGTGTCAGGCGCCTTGGGTCTAACCCAAGCAAGGTATACGAAGGTCGTGAAGTGCGAGCTCAGGATATTAAAATAGATGTCTAAGCACGAGCTTGGAGGAGACAACCAGCTCGTGGTAATTCTAATATATTGCACACCTGTGGATCCCAGAGACTCGGGTCCTTTTATGCGTTTATTTAAGACCATGCTATCATATTTAATGTCCCAGATGTTAGGAGAACATTTACTTTGTGATCAAATCATATCCCATTATAAATGCATGATTGACTCACGTGGTTACCCAAACCTGTCTATGGAATTCCCTTATAAATACTGGGAATATTGGACAGGGAGGGGGACCATGATTTGGTAATACCAAATCTCTGCCAAAATAGAGAGAGAAACATTAATAATATAGACTCATGGACTAGGTGGATTTTAACCACTGAACCACGTAAAAGTTTTGTGTTCTTGAGTGAAATCATTTATTTTTCATTACGATTTATTAAGCACTAATCTACCTTATTATTTCTTAATACACTGTTGGCAAAAAACTGCGTCAACAATTTGGTGCTTTCATTGAGAGGAAAATTAGTGCTTTATCAAAATCTCAGTCGAATCTCATCATGGTGCTCACTCGCTCAATGCATGACAATGAGATATAACAGCTAGTGAGCAGGAGGCCCATCATACCGCTGTTTCGAATGAGCAATGCCTTGAAGTCCAGCAACGTCTGAGAAAACAACCGGCAGGTCACGGCGACACTAGGAGTTCAGCATCATTACCACTGAATCCAAACTCAGGTTACTTAATTGCCATTGAGATGGAAAACATGCAGTTAAGAAGCCATCTCACTAAGGAAAACAGGCAAATTGAGGAGGTTTTGGCTCGGTTACCCCTTCTTGCAACCGACGTTAATGTCAAAAATAGGCAAAGTGGGTCTCATAAATCCCACAGAAATAACTAATCCAAACAAAGTCGGTCAGTCAGAATTGCCACCCTAAGTTTTGTTCCAACAGGGCGAGACTGCCAGGATGCTCATCCCAGTGGCCCCATAGGGGTCATCAGCATATCAGTCGATCGGTTAGAACCGCAACCCCAATTTTAGTGCCTTCTTCACAAGCACCTAGGAGTACCCATGGAAATCCATGAGGAGGGGCTGGGACAGGCTCACAGAGACAAAATGTTCTAGCAAACCCTCCTACGTCACAATCGTATCATCAGACGCAGAGAGCTAGAAATAATGGGGCAGAGCAGAGGCGGGCTAATCTACTTCGCCCTGATGGGACAAGGATTACCTCACCAATAAGTCATCCCCTATCACCTATTAGACATCCAACACCACCTCGTCCTATGTGGGACATTCCAGCTTATGGAGACAGTAAGAGAAATCCTCCTCCGTCTGCTCATACCTACACGTGTTGAAAATCTAGATCCTCGGCCTCAACCGCGAGTTGTAAGCTTCGCAAATGGAAGTTACTGGACTGAAATTTGTCGAAGTGGTAGGTCCGAGGGCGATCTGAGAAATCAGCTAAGTTCGGCACAAAGCCCTCGGTACAGTTCACAACCTGATTTGCGTGATCGTCTGAATTCGCAGAGAAGGAGTCCATCTCGGAATGAATATTTTAGTTATACTTGATAAGAGGGCGGTCTTCCATAGTACGTGATAATGGGAATGCCCTACTAAACCAAGCTCGAGCTAGAAAGGACAATAACCCATCAAACGTGTACGATAGGATGGGAGCTATTGAACATCCCCCAGATAACCTAGGGACTGGAGAAAAAACCCTCGAGAGGCTAGCTCTGATGGATGAGAAAATGAAGAGGCTTTTATCTGGAAAATATAAAGACGATTGTGACTCAGAGGATGAGCTCGAGCCTTTCGCTCCAAATATTGCGGCGACCACATATCCGATAGGCTTTAAAATGTCACACTTGTCAAAGTTTGATGGAGATGGAGATCTATCAGACCACCTAGGATGTTTAATACCATGATGATGGCCCACAATGTTGGACTCGATCTAAGGTGCATTTTATTCCCTTCAACTCCGATTGGGCCAGCCAGGCAGTGGTTTAAGCAATACAAGAGGCATTTTATAAGTTCGTGGAAGAAGTTTTCTTCTGACTTCAAAAAAACATTCTGGGCTTCCCAGACAACTCGAATTAAGGCTAATTCATTAGCCAATGTAAAGAAGCAACCTGGAGAAACATTGAAGGCATATCTAAGTAGATTTGCCAATGTCGTTGCACGAGCTAGGGACAGGAATCCTTGTTGGGGGCAACCTGTGGCAATAATTATAGAGAAAAAGGAGTTAATAGTGTGGACGAATTCTTGACACGAGCTCAAAGATGGATTAACATGGAAGAGGCGCAAGCTTCCGTCACAGGAACCAACCAGATCCTTGTCCAACCCGTTGGAGCGGTAACGGACGTTGTAGCTACGACTCAAATCGTTACCCTGAATAACCTAGGGGGAGTAACAAAAGGAAGGGAAATGGTGAGGGTGACCAGAGCGGAATAAAGAAAATAATTCTGGGGAGAAATTCAAGCAGACGATGCGTTGCCTGCAAGCAGGCGATGCATCGCCTGTTAGGGTTTCTTGAAACCCTAAGCATCAGGCGATTCTATGCCACTTGGATGGCGAAGTATCGCCACCTTCTCTATTTTTGGACACTTCCTAGGTCATAAAAAAGCTCTAAATGCTACCAAACTTTTTGGGAACCCTTAGATACTTTCATGCATCACTTTGGACCCAAATTTTCATTAAAAGTGCCTAAAATTGAAACTCAAATTTCACATCTTCACTATGTGAAATTTACTAAGTGTTTACACCTTTCTTGTATTTTAACAATTATCTTTTGTATTTAACAAATCATATTAATCCCCCACTTGGTTAAATACAAGCCTCATTCTCTAGCTTAAAATAGTTTTGGTGCATAAAATAAAGTGCATTTTGGTTTGAACTTTACCTAAGTGAAAATACCACAAAGTCTTATCGAAATCATTAGTTGCTTAAAGCTTGAACCAAGTATTCCATATGATAAAATCAATGATACCTCACACACCTCCACCACATCTTTTGTTTTTCCCACTTTCTCGCTTAGCACTATCATGGTCATGTGTGTAATGCCCCAAATTTCCTAATAAGATTGAGAACTTTGATTAGGAGGCTGGGAGGGCCATAATTGATTTATTATGCTATTTAATGATAATATGCATGTTTAGGTGTATTAAATATGCATGTGAACCCATTTGTGATTAATTGGGTGATTTTCATATTTTGGCCATTTCGGGCATTTTTGGCATATATGTGAAATGGGCGTGGTGCTTTGTTATTATTTGGTTATGCCAGGGTTACCCAGCACAAGACGATCCTAGGAGGTAAGCTAGTGGGAAAGTCACAACGGGATTTAAGCTTGACTTGGAGTAAGTCAAGGGGTATTTAGAGCATTACCGGGTTATTGGGTAATGGGAATTAATATTTGGTGATAAATTGGGAGTTAGTAAGACCAGGGGGAAATTCTGGAAGTTTTGACTATAATGTCCCCGGGGGTGTTTTCGGGACCCCGAGCATTAGGTTTTATTGGAAGCTACTTAAGCTTGAAGTAACCTTTTAAGAAAATAAAAAGAACGTTATGTATGTTCTCTCTCCCTAAAAGTTTCATTTTCGTCTCCCGATCGCATTTTCGAAGGTATCTTGAGTTCTAGGACTCGGAATCAAGCGAGGATCGAGGCATAGCAATCCTAAGGAGAATTAGAAGCTTATTAATTGGAGGATTTAGTTGGAAACAACTCAATCGGAGGTAATTCAAGTTTAAGTTTTAAGTTTTTAAAAGCTTTTAAGCTTGAATTGGACTTTGTGAATCGTTGAGTTTTTAGTTTGTTTGAGCCTCAGGTTTTGGTGGTTTTGGACCATTGGGGAGTTTGGGAACTTTGATTTAATGATTGGGAATGTTTAGACATGTTTTTGGGAGGTTTTAAAAGGTTAAAAACGAAGAAAAATGGTTGCCCCGAAGTTGGGCCGCAGCCCTTGCTCGATGAAGCAGGTGCTCTGTTTTGCTCTTGGTGGGCGCCGCGGCCCTTGTTGTTGGGTGCCGCGGTGCTTGCCTCTGGTTGTGCTGGGGGCCGCGGGTCAGGCAGGCTTTTGAGCCCGTTTGGGTGTTTTGACCCCGCGAACATGGTTTTAGGCCTCGGGATCATTCCTACTACCCGGATTAGTGAGGATTGATGTCTTGGAGGCTAAGTTTTAGTTCAAGGATTGGTTTTAGAACTTGAACTCATTGGATCACCATTTGTGGTTATGACTAGGTTTTCATTAGAGGCTTGGAATCGGGATCTTTCTTGTGGCTCATTTGTTGGTAACTTGTGCTTGGACCGAAGGTAAGAAAACTGCACCTCATGTGTGACATGCATGGCTATTATTGATGCATGTTGGATGTTTAAATGTAAACATTGATAGCATAATGAATGCTTAGAAATCTTGCTCATTTTCATATGATTATTACTGAGGCATGCAGGATGATTAAGTGTGATGCATGTGATGCACGAGAAACATGTGATTAGGGCATGCCATGAATGATGAATATGAGATTGGTCAGAGCTTAAGTCTTTGTGTTTGTGCATGATCATTATTATGCTCACAATTGTTAAGTAAGCATGTTGAACGCCTCATCTTTGGATGAGTGACATATGATATATGTTTGGTAGCAATGCTTACTTGTGCATGGTACTGACTCATTAGTCAGAATTGGCAAAGGTGTTAGTATCAACTATGAAGCTGTGACTCATTAGTCAGGTTCAGCAGTGGTACTGGGCATTGGTCACGTTGCGCTGACTCATTAGTCAGGACGGCCTTAGCGTGTTTCACGCAAGCCAACAAAGATTAGATCTAATCAACTTTCTGCATTGAATGACTCCAATAAGCATTAATGTCGGATCGACCTCAAGGCCGATGAATACTAAAAAGAACTTGTCTAGCCAAAGGCTAGCCATTTAGAGCCAGGGCCAGCAAGCCCCGTGACTGTTATGTCACATGGCTATGGGCACCGGCCCCACAGTGATGTGCTTGTCAGTCACTCATCTGATAAGAGCCATTGCAGAAAAGCCCAGGTAACGGTGTCGTTACACGACTATGGGCACTGAGGCCCTAGTGACTTGTTTGTCAGTCACTCAGTATGGTTTACCAGAACCTCAAGTGATATTCACTCATCTAATCAGAGCTATGAGCTCTGTATGATCATTTTGATCATCATATGCATGGCTATGGGCACCGACCCCACAGTGACGTGCTTGTCAGTCACTCAGCATGGTTTACCAGAACCTCAAGTTTTGAGACACTCATTTGATTAGGATTGACTTGATAGTCCTCCAATCAGAAGGGCAGGATTTCTTATCCTGGATACCCCAGCATTGGATTGAATTCATTTGCATGCTTGAATAAAGCTATGTTTGCTAGGCATGCCAGATATGATTTGATATCATGATATGTCTGTTCATGAGCATATGAGTTTTCTTGCTGGGCTTCGGCTCACGGGTGCAGGTAAAGGCAAAAGAAAGCTGGACCATCCTTGAGTTGAAGAGCTTAGGTGATGACGTGTACATATGCAGCTACTCGACCAACACTTGGGCGAGGTTTGAAAGAGGAACTAGGGTTAAACCTTGTTTTGCCGCTTAGAACGGCCTGTTGTAAATATTCTCTTGTAATAGACTCTAAAATTATATTTTTGGGATCCTAATGTATATGGTAAACGTTCTAGTGAAACGTTATATCTTAACCAAAAATTTTAATCCCTAAACCACTAATCATACTTAGTTACACATTTATGGCCAAATGACTCGATTAGCGAGTTTAGCACTGTTTGCAATGTGCACTGTAGCGGTCCCTGGAGTTAGGGCGTTACAATGTGCTCATCTCTTCATGAACTTTCGGAGGAGAAACTCCAACTCCCATGAGAGGTGGCACCACCTCTATGTGCACATAGGTGAAGTTCATAAAACATCTTTGCTACCTTTATAGATGCTTATTACACTCAACTGAACTTCATTAAAAGCCCTAGGCTTAACCCTAACTCGGTAGCAACCAACACTAACCTTCTCGATTGGAACTCATCATAAATTTTAGTGTTGAAACTATTCACTTATCAATGACTTGTTCTTACCCATTGAACTATTTCCCTTAATTTGTACAAGTTGAGAGTTGGGTTTCCATCATTGGTGAATCTATTATTCTAGGAGTTTCAATACCATCCCTTTTGAAGTAGAACTTACTAACCATCTCAAAAGAGAATTTGTAAATGGATCTTCTAAGTTCTCACTTGTCTTAACATATGAGATTGATATGATTCCACCTTGAATCAATTGTCTCGCATATTCATGTCTAGACTTTCCATTATACACACTATTATATGTTGGGAAAACTTATACAGGATCTTGTTTATTTTCATATAAATCTTATATTAAACAAATTAATATGAGCAATGCAGAACATGTTTCTAAAATTGAATTCATACAGAGATAATGATAAGATCACTTACATTATTGTGCAACAAAATGAATGAGTCATTCCTTCAGTTTCTCTAACCCTTGTATCCTTTATGTCGTAGGCCATCACCAAGAAATTGAACCGTTCTTCAATTTTCTTCATAGCCTTCCAAAGTATCCTTAGAATCACCTAGACTAGAGTGAGAAATTCTTGACGCATGAGATAGATACAAAGAGAAGAATAATAGAAGAGAAAAATTAAGACTTAGAAAAGGACTTATGTTGTAGAGAGAATCTACAACCTAGAGCATCAAGACTAGATCTTCTGATCTTCTCAAAAACAAGTCATTTCAACTCTCACTTAGCATTTATTTTATAAACTCAATAAGTCGTTTATTTTAATTAAAAAATTAATAAAATAATAGCCAATTAACATCCCTAGGTAAAAATTCTCATGGGCTTTAGGCCTGTGAAATTTTCCATTTAATTATAAGCTCGTTGGACTTAAAAACAAGGCATGTATTATTTTCTATTGATTAACTAATTAAATAACTATTTAAATCCTTTATCGAATTAATTATTTATAATTTGAACCTTGATTTAAACTTATTTATTAATTTAGACACCAATTTGTCTTAATTAATAAATCTTCTCTAAAATCTATTTTCTTCACTAAATTGTATAACTCTATGAAACTATCCAAAATTGATCTGGTCAACTTTGCTAATTCTAATTGATAATTAAATCAATTAATCGAGACTATCTAGATGATTTTATCCAAGGTACAGTGGGGACCATGGGCCTATGAAATCAAGCTCCAATAAGTTATCATAAATTTAACAAATAAATTTACTAACTTATTAATTCCTCGTGACTCCACTAAAGACTCAGAATTGCACTCTTGAATTCATAGAACGCTCTATAAGTAATATAGATACGTTATTGATTATCCATTGTTACAACCATAATTGTCACTCAATCCTCTATAGACGGTCTGCAATGAGATGGAACTAAAATACTGTTTTACCCTTTATTGTATTTTATCCTTAAAACACTTAGTTCCTTGTAAATGATATTTCAGTAAACTAATTTAATTACTGAAATGAGATCTCTATCATTTAGCACCTTGAATAAAACTAAAAGGAAACCATCATTTCACTTGTTCATCATAATCTATAGATGTTCATATCTATGATTAACACTCCCACTCAATTGTACTACTGAGTTCCCAAGATGTAAGTATGGGCTAGTCCATGTAAGCTGGTAACGAACAAGTCAAAGAACTCTAATAATACAACCAGTTAGAATACTAACCACTCAGAATTGAGATTGAATTGACCTATGATCAACTATATGATATGACTAGAATAGATAATAATGGTATGTTTACTTATCCTGTCTACTGTCAATATCGATCCAGTCTGATGTAACAAATACATCCGATCTTATCTACTTTACTAATATTCTGGAAATAACATAACACTGCGATGTGTAAGTAGATCATATCGTAGATTGGAAATTCAGTGTAAATCTTGTTCACTGACTAATCTTATGACTAACTTATTTTGAACATATAATCATATTTATATTCCACAGTGATTACGTCTCTATAAATATGATTAGTTATATGTTCATGATTTAATAGAAGTTTATATTAAACAAATAATTATGAAAATAAAACATGTGAGCAAAGTAATTGACCAAGTCAAAAAATTATTTCTATTCTTTTATTGATAATAAATGAGATTACAAAAAAATTGGGTTTTAATTAGGGCATAAAACCCAAACATTATATGCTCAAGCAAGTGCGGATTGGCTATCACAATGTGTTGAAATTGTTGATACCATATTTGTGGTTAAATGAATGTCCATCATGAGATTCCTAAGCCACTCGACCATTTTTTCGGTTGTCGCTAAAGCTATAAACTCCGCTTCCATGGTTGAGTGTGATATACAAGTTTGCTTCTTGTAGCCGTATTAGATTTCACCTCCTCCAAGATTAAACACCAAACCGGTGGTGGAGAGATTATCTCCAACTCCCGATATCCAATTAGCATCGGAATATCCTTCAAGTATCTCTGGAAAATTTGTATAGTGAAGACTATACTCTTTGGTACCCTTAAGATAACCAAGAATTCTCTCAATAGCTTTCAAATGCTTGATACTTGGATTGCTAGTAAACCTACTAAGTTTACTAACTGCATATGCAATGAGTGGTGTACATTAGGCTTCTTATTGCACTTGCATATTCCAATTGAGCCATCGCTCTTCCTTCATTCTTTTCAAACTTCATGTTTGAATCAAATGGTGGATGTGCCTCTTTGATTTTGAGATGACTGAATTTGTCGAGCACTTTCTCAACATAGTGGGTTTGACTCAACACAAAAACCCCCACTATTCCTTTTAAATTTGATACCTATAATGGTATCCACATTTCCAAGGTCTTTCATTTTAAAGATAGAAGATAGAAACCTCTTCGTTTCTATTATTCCTTTCAAGTCATTACTCAAAATCAACATGTCATCTACATATAGACACACAAGTATGACAAATTCACCACAAGTCTTATAATATAAGCACTTTTCCGTGTTATTGTGTCTATATCCACTAGAAACAATGACTTTATCAAACTTCTCATGTCATTGTTTTGGAGCTTGTTTCAAACCATATAATGATTTGACAAGTCTACACATTTTATGTTCATTTCCTTAAAGGACAAAACATTTCGGTTGTTCCATATAGACCTCCTCCTCGAGATCCCCATTTAGGAATGTCGTTTTGAAATCCATTTGGTGAACATAAAGGTTATATATAGATGATAAAGGCAAACAACAGTCTTATAGAAGTAGTTCTTGCTACCGGTGCATATGTGTTAAAGTAATATATTCCCTATCTTTGTTTGAATCCTTTGGCTACTAGCCTAGCCTTAAAGGTTTGTATGGTGCCATAGGTATGGTATTTCTTACTAATAAATACTCATTTGCACCCAATTGGTTTGGACCCTTTTGGAAGGTCAACCAATTCCCCATGTGTGGTTTGACATAATTGAATTCTTTTCAACATTAATTGCCTCCTTCTAAAAGGTGGAGTCTCTTGAGGACATTGCTTCTTTGAAGGTTTTGGGATCATCTTCTATTTGAAGTACTATTGGATGTTTCCAAGTAACTTCCTCATTATCACCTTCAATAAGGTATAGTGTCTCTATTGGAGAACACTTCTTGCTTGATCCCAAATCTTTGAGCATTTGGCTCCTTCTAGGCAATTGAGGTTGCTCACCAACTATTCTAGGAGTCTCCTTTTGAGGCTCTCTAGTTTGATTTGGTTCTAAGTTGTTGTCATCACATGACATGTTCTCAAAGAACTCAACCTCTCTAGATTCAATCATTGCATTAAACTCCAAGTCTAATAATCTATAAGCTTTGATATTTTGGGCATAACCCACAAATGCACATCTTATTGCCATTGGACCCAACATGGTCCTTTTAGGATCGGTGCTCTTGCAATAAGCAAGACACCCCCACACTTTAAGATAACCAATGTTTGGTTTCTTTCCTTTCCATAACTCATATGGAGATATATTATTTTTGTTCATGGGAATATGATTCAAAATATGACAAGTGGATAGCAAGGCTTCACTCCACAAATTAAAAATCAATTTAGAGTGTAATAGCATAGCATTAATCATCTCAATAAATGTTCTATTTTTTCTTTCCGCTATACCATTTTTTTGTGGAGTATAAGGGGTTGTACATTCATGAATTATTTCATGTTCTTCACAAAACAAATTAAATTCATTTGAAAATATTCACCACCCCTATCACTTCTAAGCACTTTAATTTTCCTTTCAAGTTGATTTCAACTTCCGCTTTATAAACCTTAAATACATCAAATGCTTCATCTTTATTTTTAAGCAAATATACATATGTGAACCTAGAGCAATCATCAATGAAAGTAATAAAATATATACTTCCTCCTCTAGTCAACATTCCATTAAGTTCACATAAATCAGTATGTGTCAAATATAACAACTTAGAGTTCCTTTCAACACTTGGAAAATGTTTCTTTACCATTTTAGATTTAACACATAATTCACATTTGTCATGCTCAACATTATCACAGTCAATTAATCCACATTTGACAGCTCTTTTAATTGTGTTAAATCCTATATGTGCAAGTCTAATAAGCAACAAAGTAATAGAATTTGAGTCAAGCATATAACAAGAGGAAGAAGAAACGGTATTGTTCACATGGTCAATAGATGTACAAAGTTTGAACATCCATCACAATCATATCCATTTCCCACAAAAACATTGTCTTTAGATAAAATGAGCTTGCCGAAATCTATCACAACCTTGATTCCCGGTTTGCCAAGTAAATTGTCACTCACAAGATTTCTACTCATTTCCAGTGCATACAAGACATTGGTGAGTAGAACCTTCTTGTCGGATGTAAAGAACAAATCAATAGTTTCCTTTCCTTCAACATTGGACCTTTTCTTATTGCCCATTTGTATCTCATGCCCTTCCTTTGAAGATTCAAAGGTCTTGAAAAGATTTCTATCATTGGTAACATGAATGGTGGCACAAGTATCGTACCACCATCCACTTACCTTTCCATGAATGGCATTAACTTTGGTTAGTTTTACCACTAACTCCTCTTGAGTTGAATTAACTCTTGCCTCATTATTCTGGCTCCTCTTGAACCTACAATCTCTAGCAAAGTGGCCATTCTTGCCACACACAAAGCAAGATTCCTTGGAACTTTCAAATTGTCCCTCATTCTTCTTGGTCCCCAAGGGGTTTTTTACCCTTGCCCTTGTTAGGAGGGTTAGCCACCAAATTTGCCTTAGAAGTCTCTCCATTGGACTTTTCTTCATTCATATCTCTAGAGTGAGATTTCACCTCAATTCTCAAGTGTTTGAGAATTTGCTCCAAATAAATCTCTTCATTTATATGGAGAATTTTCTTTCTATAGCCTCTTCAAGAAGGAGGCAACTTGGCTATAATGGCACCAATATGGAATTGTTTCAGAAATACAATCTTAAGTGTAGACAATTTATTCACAATAATTTTCAACTCATGAATTTGAGGGAGAAGAGGTTTATCATCATGAAATTTAAATTCCATATATTGAGAAATAAGGAATATCTTAGTACCTTCTTCTTCCACTTTGTACTTCTTTTCCAAGGCCTCCCAAATCTCATTTGTGGTCTTGGTGTTGGTGTAGAGATCATATAGACTATCTGAGAGGGCATTAAGGATGTGACCCTACATATCAATTCATCTTCTTCACGCTTCTTCCTTTCTTTGACAACTTCTCGAGTATCATCTTCCTTGGGCTCTTCCAAGGCTTTTAGGTCTTTATCCAATACATAGAAAACTTTCATAGTGGTGAGCAAGGATCTAATCTTGTCTTGACAACAAACAAAGTTAGTCCCATCAAACCTATCTAATCTAACAAAGTCTTGAATTATGAATTTCAATGCTGAAAGAGAGTTAGATTCTTCCATGATATGCTATCTCAAATTATAGAGTATTAGAATGTTGAGGAGAGTGAGATAACACCACCTCAAAAAATAGAATCTACACAAAAAAATGGATTGACAGGGACTTAAAAAAAGATTGAGAAAGAACTTGCAAACCCAAGTAGATCAATGGTGTTCTCAACTTTGATGAAGCTTCAAAAACCCTAGGCAAAACCACCATCTTGAGCAAATCCTTTAAGCAAAGCAAAATACACAAAACCAAGGCTTATACACATTGCAAACACTATCCTAATACTCTATTTCCTAGCCACCATGGATGTTTGAGGCCTTCTCTTGAGGAAATGAGGATTGAGATTTAACAAGCCTTAAACTCTCAAAGTCAAGCACTTTCTTTGAGAGTTCTTAGAGAAAAACTAGAGATTCTTAGAGCTAGAGAAAGAGAGAGAGGGTAGAGAGAGATTGGAGAGAGTGATCAAGTCTTCCAAAACCCTATTTTGACCCTTATATAGAGTAGGCACCGTCATTAGGTCTAACCAATAAGATTAGACTTGTAAAACATGTCATTAACAGTATTTCATGTAACTTTCACGTACTGCAGTAGGCGATGCGTCGTCTGCAAGCAGGCGATGCATCGCCTGTTAGGGTTTCTTGAAACCCTAAGCATCAGGCAATGCTATGCCACTTGGGTGGCGACGTATCGCCACCCTCTCTGTTCTTGGACACTTCCAAAGGTCCTAAAAATGCTCTAAATGCTACCAAACTTTTTTGGAACTCTTAGATACTTTCATGCATCACTTTGGACCCAAAATTGCATTTTAAAAGTTCCTACAATTGAAGCTCAAATTTCACATCTTCACTATGTGAAATTTACGAAGTATTTATACCTTGCTTGTATTTTAACACTTATCTTTTGTATTTAACCAATCATAACAACATTTGCTTCTCGAGGTTTCTCGGCTAGAGGAGCCCCACTAGGCCCACTAGTTTCTTTTCTACTCGATTTTTAAGTGTTGACAGCAGGACCACCTAAAGTGTATATGTCAAAGGCCTTTAAGGGCTACATGACTACAATCAGACAAGAAGTTAGTCAAACATATACGAGCATAATTAGAAATAAAGATAAGCAAAATTCTAGTGTGAATACCCGAACTATTGATGTTGGTCATTACATTATCTAAATTAATACTACCGCTAAAAAATGCATTATCTGTCTCAAAAAAGTCTGAACCAAAACTACTAGTCGAAGAAATAAAGATGACATCCCTATCGAACAAGTTGTTTGGGATGGGCAACATTGCAACAAGTAAAGAAAGATTCCAACCATTCTCATCCTCTAATGAGGAGTAATCTACCTGAATAGGGTGCTCGGGCAATTTTTGTTTTCCCTTACCATGGACGGGAGGGATTGATGATGGTCGATAAATGGCACTAGGCTCTCTAATATTGATCCCAGTTTCCCAATGCCTAGGGAGTTGTGAGACGTCTTGGGGCTGGTCAGTGGGGATTTTTTCTTCAGTGTCTTCACTAATGGCACTCCCCGCAGTCGACTCCTTTGCATCTTGATGAGGTTGTAAGAGCCCAACCATCCTTAAATTATTTATCGTGACCAGTTCCTTGACACTTTTTTCCATGTGTGTCAAACTGGCCAGAAAGTCGGCCCTCTCCATCATAGCCTTTGTAGGCTCTGTTCGGTATCATGGGCCAAGAAAAAGAGAGGATAATATGAGACAGACATAATAGAGTGACCAGCAAAAAGAAAAAAGTAGAATACGAGGAAATTACCTCCCCAGGTAAAAGACGGGTTGTTTGTGACCAAGACGCTATGAGGAAATACTCTTGGTGGTATTTTCCACATTGGATTTGTAGGTGGTGTCTGTAAGGAAGGTGTGAGTGGTTTCTTGGTGGTAGAAATGAAAGAACCATGTATTATTCTTGTTAGCAGTCGACTTGAGATAAAAAAGAAAAGAAAAGGTAGTTGGTCTCATGAGGAGTAGCTTCGGGCCATCTCAGGTGGTGGTAAAGGATATAGAATGTTGATAGTACTCTATATTCGTTTAGGGTTATTTGGAAAGGGGCTAGGTCAAAATAATTGGAGACCCCCCTGAAGTAATCGTGAAGAGGAAAGGTTGCCCCTGCCTCGACTAGACACTATAAGCGCGTCCAGGCACATTGCCCCTCTGGTCGATTGAGGGCCTATATAAGGTTATCCCAAGAAGCCTATACTTCTTGGGATATTTTTCCACCATCCTGTTCGAGATCACACTTGGAAGGGCAATGTACCAAGGGACATTTTCTTTGTGAACGCCAACCTTGTGAAGGGTGTGGGTAAGAAGAAGCTCAGAAGCTTGTTCGATGGATTTTGGTTGTAGATTAACTATTGAGGCCTCGGCATTGGCCGCATGTTGGCCAGCATGAGGATCTTGGCTCTTCTTTCTCTGGGCCACTTGTTTCACTTACACCATTGATGTCTTGTGCCTTTTTGTGTTGCACCTGGGAGGAGTGGTCGATGGATTTGGCGCAGGAGAAGGAATTTGAGAAATAGGCTGCACGTTATCCTCGAACATCAATGCTAAGAGATCCTCGTCTATTGGCCTCTCACTTCCCCAGTAAGTGTTAGGAAAATATTGTTTTGCCTCAATGGAAATGATTATAATATTACAACTCTATGCAATATATTACAAATAAATAATGATTGATTGAATAAGATTACAACTCTATAACTGAAAATTTCAAATAAACAAAGAAAAGGAAGAAGATGATGATGAAGAAGAGAATGGTGGAAATACAACTCAAAGCAAAATGTTACAAGTAAACTAAAATGTTTGAAATAAAGAAAAGAAGATTACAACATTTGAACAAGAAATACAAGTAATAGGAACAAGAGAATAAGAAGAAAACAATGCAATAGAAAGAAGAACAGAAACATAAGCAAACTCTCACTTACACAACCTAAGTGAAGAGGATTGGGGATCACCAACTTGAACAAGGTTTAAAACCTTTGTCCAAAAGCTTATTTCCCCCTAACTCAAGCACTAAGGGATCTCTCTCAGATATTGGAAAAGCTTTCTGGAATTATCAAGCCTCAAGGTGTTTCTAGCCAAGTGCTCTAGTGGATAGAAAAGTTGTGTCTTACAAGTGAGCTATAGGCTCCTATTTATAGAGTTTAGAAACACCCTTTGAATTTCAAATTCCACCAACCCCCATGGCTGTTACCAATGTTTAATTGGATTAATATGGAATTAAAAAAGAGATTTGAGAGTTATTAGGGTTTTTTGAGCCGTTCAACAAATATTGAAAAAACTGAAAATTGGTCAGTTTTTTGGCCTGTGGCCGCGGCCAGAGACAATGGTGGCCGCGGCCACTGGTCTTTGTCCCACAGGCCACGACCACTGACCAATTTCAGCACAAAAAATTGTGCTATTTTTCCAAACGGTTCCAAACCCTCCGAAATGATTTTGTAACTCCTAAAACACATTATTGGGGTTAAAATCATATCTCTAACAGCCATATCACATATGGCTTTATGAAATTCATCTCAATATTGTGTAACAACAATTTACACAATAAAGGGTAATATTTGGAAGTTACAAATTTGTAACACCAAATATGTTACATTATTTGGATATGTCTCATATATCTAAATATTGTAACTCTCTATTATATGTTACAATATGTGACACACTATGTCACATTTATTTAATCTAAAACATTATATTATAATATAATATAATTTTACATTATATTATAAAATAATATAACATTCCCCCACAAGATTAAATAGTTATCTTTTGTAACACTTATTTAATCAATCATTATATTTTGAAATATAACATATCCCCCACTTGATTAAATAAGAACTATCTCTTATAGGAGTCATTGCATTAGTGCATAAAGTAAAGTGTTTTTCAACTTGAACTTTACTATAGTGTAATTATCACAAAATTTGTCGAAAATTAGGTTGCACTGGGCATTGAACCATCTTTTCATGATGACAAATCGGTGATAACACACACACCTTTGCGATGTTCACTTGAGACATCTATGTCTCGCTTTGCACCGTTAATGGCCATGTGCACTTTCCATTCATGGACGTTCTTGAGAATACTTCCAATTCTCATGAGAGGCGGCACCACCCCTAGGTCCATATAGGTAGAATTCTTACAGTATTTTGTTACCAAAAATACTTGTCTTTACAAGACTGAACTCTATTAAAAAACCTTTCGGTTTTAACCCTCCAATTGGTAACACACAAGTACTCAATATCTCAGATGGGACTTGTTTTGAGTACAACTAATATTCACTTGATTGACTTGTTATTACCTATTGAACCTAACACTAGTTGAATAACTAGTGTTAAGATAGGTTACCATCAATCGTGAATCTCTTTAGGGAGTTTAAGTCCCATCCCTCGAGATGATGCAACCACTAAATCCCTCGTTAGTGGCTTAGTGAAAGGATCTGCTAGATTTTCACTTGTTCTCACATAGGATATTGAGATGACTCCTCTTTGAATCAATTCTCTTACATATCCATGTCTTAGACTAATATGTCTAGACTTCCCATTATACACTCCGTTGTATGCTCTAGCCAATGTCGCTTGGCTATCACAATGTATCGATATAGTAGATACATTATCTTTGATTAGGGGAATCTCTATCAACAGATCCCTTAACCATTCAGCCTCTTTGCCGGTAGCAGCTAGAGCTATGAACTCTGCTTCCATAGTGGAATGAGATATACAGGTTTGTTTCTTGGAACCCCAAGAAATTGCACCTCCACCAAGTGTAAATACCCAACCAGTTGTGGACAAATTGTCCCTGAGATTGGATATCCAACTTGCATCTGTATATCCTTCTAAAATCGAAGGAAATTTGGAGTAGTGAAGGCTTAGTCCTTTGGTTTTCTTAAGATAACTTAGGACTCTTCCAATTGCCTTCCAGTGATCCACACTTGGATTACTTGTAAACCTACTAAGTTTACTTACCGCAAATGCTATATCAGGTCTAGTACACTGGGCAGCGTACATTAGACTCCCTATAGCACTAGCGTACTCCAATAGAGCCACCGCTCCTCCTTCATTCTTCTCTAGTTTTACACTATGATCGAATGGAGTATTGGCATCTTTAACCTTGAGATGGTTAAATTTGTTCAATACTTTCTCAACATAGTGGGCTTGCCCTAACGCAAAACCCCCACTATGTTTCTTTACTTTGATACCGAGTATGGTATCAACTTCTCCAAAAACTTTCATCTTGAAGGTTGATGATAGAAACATCTTCGTTTCATCTATCCCTTTCCTGCTATTACTTAGAATAAGCATGTCATCCACATATAAGCAAATAATGATCACATATCCCTTACAAGTTTTGGAATACAAACACTTGTCTCCATTATTATGTCTAAACCCATTAGACATGATGGCTTGATCAAATTTCTCATGCCATTGCTTAGGAGCTTGTTTCAATCCATATAAGGATTTTACAAGTCTACACACTTTATGTTCATATTTTGGTAGGACAAACCCTTCGGGTTGTTCCATATAGACCTCCTCATTGAGGTCACCATTAAGGAATGTCGTTTTGACATCCATTTGATGAACATACAAGTTGTGTATAGAAGCTAGAGCGAACAAAATTCTTATAGAAGTTGTTCTTGCAACTGGCGCATAGGTATCGAAATAATCGATACCCTCTTTTTGCCTAAACCCTTTAGCTACTAATCTAGCTTTAAAGGTTTTGATAGTGTCGACAGTGTGGTATTTTCTCCTAAATACCCACTTACACCCAATTGGCTTAGACCCCAATGGGAGGTCTACCAATTCCCAAGTGTTATTGGAAAGAATGGAATCCATCTCATCATTGATGGCTTCTTTCCAAAATGCACTATCTCTCGATTGCATAGCTTCTCTATAAGTCTTAGGATCATCCTCAACGAGAAGTACAATAGGAATTTTCCTAATGACTTCCTCTCTATTTTCTTCTACCATGTAGAATGAAATTCGTTGAGAATCTATCTCATCCACTACTAGACTTTTATGACTTTTAAGCCTTTGACTTCTTCTAGGTTCAAAGGGTTGCTTTACATCCTTTTGAGAATTCTCCTCTTGAGAATCAACTTTGGATGTAGAAGCTTGAGAATTGTTCTCATATAACAAATTCTTCTTTAGAGATGTTGAAGCTTGAGAATTGTTGTCACATAACATATTCTCAAAGAATTCAACTTCTCTAGATTCAATCACAATATTAGACTCTAAGTCTAATAGCCTATAAGCTTTACTATTGTTGGCATAACCAACAAAAGCACACTTTATGGCTCTTGAACCTAACTTTGTTCTATTAGGTTCGTTTTTCTTGCAATATGCAAGACACCCCCACACTTTGAAGTACCCTATGTTGGGTTTTCTTCCTTTCCATAACTCATATGGAGATATCTCATTTTTCTTCATCGGTATTCGATTAAGAATGTGACAAGCGGTTAAAAGCGCTTCACCCCATAAGTTGAAGTTCAACTTAGAAAACACCAACATAGAATTTATCATCTCTAGATAAGTCCTATTTTTCCTTTTGGCAACACCATTGTGTTGTGGTGTATAAGGTGCAGTGCACTCATGAATTATACAATTTTCTTCACAAAATGTATTGAATTCATTAGAGAATTACTCTCCTCCTCTATCACTTCTTAGCACCTTAATCTTTTTATTTAGTTGACTAAATAATCTCAAAGTCACTTGACCAACTTTTGTGCGTTTTCTAAGAGTCTCTTTGAGATTATTTTGAAAACATCATTTTGACATCCATTGATTTTCTCGTCAAAATCAATTTGAAGATGTCAATTTTAAACACTTAAATCAAAGAAAATAAACCCTCAATGATTTATTTAAACACTTTGATTTCTAATGCTTTGGTTTAACATTATCTCCTCATTGAGATTAATTTAAAACATATCACCATCTTTAACAAGAATGAATAAAATTCTCTTCAACCTTATTCATTATTGGTATAAAGATTCAAAATTGCTTCTCCAATTTTGTAATGTCACCTCATTGAGACATTGAATATTTGAGAATTATTGTCACTAAATAATTCTCAAATATAATCTCTTTTGACCACACTTTAGACTCCAAGCCTATAGGTCAATATGTCATCCCATAATTTGGATCCACCTTGATCAATTTTTCTTGCAATAGCAAGATACTTATCAAAAGATGTAACCTTTTTAGGTTCATCTTTTCTTATCTCATAAGTTGAGATGGTCAACACTTAAATGAGAAATTTTAATTTCTCAAATAATTCTCTTTATTTACCAAATAAATGGTAACTCATCACATTGCAATAATATAGGATAAAACATATTTATATTATTATCACCTTAATAATCATATTATATGGCACACCATAAAAATCATGATAATTCTCATGTATATATCAATATACTTTTATATATTAACATAATTATGTCTCAAAGAAATTTCACATAATTTGTCAACATATATCCATCATATTAGCATGAATTTCGAATCTCATAATTATATTGTAAGTATATCACAAATATCATACAATATTTCACATATCTATTGATTCACAAAATCAATATATAGGCATGTCAAAAGACAACCTAATTATCATGCTTTATAAATTCTCAAAACATAATTTTCATGTCAAATGTATGTACTACTATCTCACTTTTAGCATACACATAAGATTAACAATCACTAGATTATGTAGAGCTTCTCAAAAGTTAACTTCTAAGGATTTAACTTTCACAAATAGATGTGCAACCTATGTTACAATGTATCTCATATTATATTAACATGTTAACATTTACACAAAATTTATTCATATATCAACATTTGGAAAACATGCTAATACATGAAATAAAATTTCATCACTATTATATAAAATTTACCCTTACCTTGTCTTACCACCAAGTTCAATTGAATCCATGAAACCTATTCCACCCTACTAGGTATTGGTTCATGATTTTGATAGTCTCACCTTCCATTGAAACAAACAATGGGGTTAAGCTTTTGAATGTTAGGAAAATATTGTTTTGCCTCAATGGAAATGATTATAATATTACAACTCTATGCAATATATTACAAATAAATAATGATTGATTGAATAAGATTAAACTCTATAACTGAAAATTACAAATAAACAAAGAAAAGGAAGAAGATGATGATGAAGAAGAGAATGGTGGAAATACAACTCAAAGCAAAATGTTACTAGTAAACTAAAATGTTTGAAATAAAGAAAAGAAGATTACAACATTTGAACAAGAAATACAAGTAATAGGAACAAGAGAATAAGAAGAAAACAATGCAATAGAAAGAAGAACAGAAACATAAGCAAACTCTCACTTACACAACCTAAGTGAAGAGGATTGGGGATCACCAACTTGAACAAGGTTTAAAACCTTTGTCCAAAAGCTTATTTCCCCCTAACTCAAGCACTAAGGGATCTCTCTCAGATATTGGAAAAGCTTTCTGGAATTATCAAGCCTCAAGGTGTTTCTAGCCAAGTGCTCTAGTGGATAGAAAAGTTGTGTCTTACAAGTGAGCTATAGGCTCCTATTTATAGAGTTTAGAGACACCCTTTGAATTTCAAATTCCACCAACCCCCATGGCTGTTACCAATGTTTAATTGGATTAATATGGAATTAAAAAAGAGATGTGGGAGTTATTTGGGTTTTTTGAGCCGTTCAACAAATATTGAAAAAACTGAAAAATTGGTCAGTTTTTTGGCCTGTGGCCGCGGCCAGAGACAATGGTGGCCGCGGCCACTGGTCTCTGTCCCACAGGCCGCGGCCACTGACCAATTTCAGCACAAAAAATTGTGCTATTTTTCCAAACGGTTCCAAACCCTCCCAAATGATTTTGTAACTCCTAAAACACATTATTGGGGTTTAAATCATATCTCTAACAGCCATATCACATATGGCTTTATGAAATTCATCTCAATATTGTGTAACAACAATTTACACAATAAAGGGTAATATCTGGAGGTTACAAATTTGTAACACCAAATATGTTACATTATTTGGATATGTCTCATATATCTAAATATTGTAACTCTCTATTATATGTTACAATATGTGACACACTTTGTCACATTTATTTAATCTAAAACATTATATTATAATATAATATAATTTTACAGTATATTATAAAATAATATAACAGTAAGTGTGCATGAATATCTGAGAAGAAGAAGGGGAAGTGAGAATTAACGACCAATAGAATAAATTAAACTAAGAAGAAAATAAATACTGCTCGTGGATTAAATCTGGTATTTATCTAACCAGCATCATTTAACAGCAAACAAATTTTAATATGCGAGCGCGAAGGTACAGATCAAAATCAGATTTTTACTTTGATTTTGGACCTAAAACTGTTTACGCTACATATTTAAACCTACTTAATGTCTCTACACACCTACACACTACCTGAAATGCCTTTAACCCCAGAATTACACACTAAAATCATAAAAAAATCAAAGTCTTCACGAACACCATTCGGGTTTTCCACAGAGCTTATAAATTCAAAAATCATGGCAATCAGGTGAAGAAATTGTTAAAAAAACTGAGAAAAGTAGTGTAAGAACTTACTTAGATTGAAGATTGACAAAGATATCGCTTGAAAATTACTTGGAAAGTCTCGGATTGATCATAAACCTACTGATTTTTTCTTTGAAAGTTAAAGTGTTCTTGAAGAGAGAGAAGGCAAGGGTGAAAAATGAAAAGGGGAAAAGAAAGGCTATATATACTCGATTAGGGTAGGTGGAAAGCCATGATCAAAAAGGTGATTTTGGAAGCACTGAGAAGTGTGAAGCCATCAGTTTTTCTCTTAAAAACCGTAAAATCATGATTATTTACTTTTTCAAGGAAAGAAAAGTGCAATTGAAGTGACATGTTAGATATTGATGATCGGTTAAGTTTATTTGATGCTGGTCGCATCATAATAAACTTGGAGGGAAAATGCTTCCTTAAAAATTAACATGATGATGTGGCACAAGAATATGACACGTGGCAGTCACACGGCAATGTAGTTAATGAATACCTGGTCGAACCTCGACCAGACAGGAGCATTCTTTTTCTCTTACTAATTGGATCTACAGGCATAGTGAGGCAGAAACTAATCAGGCTGATCGGTGGGCAAGACTAGAGCTGTTCGGATGGTAAGCAAAGAATGCTCAGAACTAGTTAAGACAAGATATTTTAAGTAATATTCATTAAATTTATATTATTTTCTTATCATTTATTACGTAAATCATGTAAGACCCACAACCCATTTATGTACACTCCTAAGCCTATAAATAGAGGACTTAGTGAATCATTATTTCTTATGCTTTAATTCTTTAACTTTGGGAGAATTCATAGTGCAAAGTGCTTTTATACACGTATTTTTATACTCTCTTGAACTCACGAAACTTAGTTGATCCAATTAATCTGATTGGGGGTTTTGAGAATTCTACATAAATAAAGGTACTAAAGGTGATGTAGGTTTTTACCAATCTGGGGCTAAACCATTATAAAACTCCTGGTGTCGTTATTTATTTTCACGTTCAGTTCTCACTTTATATCGTTTTATTGACTCGGTGTCGTTGGCCAAATAGTGGGTCAACAATAATATTGTTTAGTTATTTAAAATTTATATGACAATCATAAAAATTTAATAAAAATAATTAATAGTTTATTTAAAATAAAACTAAGCAAACGTGCATTGTATGTTGTTTGCACCTAGTATATTGATGGGCCCAAAATGGGTATGTTTTAAATATGTAAATCGCAAGCGCACGAATCGTTCATATAGAATAGTGATCGTGTAAGCAAGGATGTCGAACACAAAGGAGTTGTCTAAAATAAAAAAGAAAACTATTTTAAACCAAAATTAATACATTCTAACCTAGCTCCAAAGAATGATGAGATTTAATGTCATGAACATAAATAAAGCTATTTAAGAGAATAAAATTAAATCAATAATGATTTGAAAATAAGTGTTAAAAGGAAAGATGATTAAGATACTAGAATCCATAAAATGTAAGTTTAATAATACTTATTAGTATATTGATTCTCAAGTTTTAGTGGCAGTTAAAATAAGTCAAACTATCATTTTCCAAATAGATTTATACTTTTAAGAACAAATTATTTCTAAAAAGATAGGATTTTTCTTCACTTTTCAAAAAAGTATAATTTCAAAGTATTTAATGTGAATCAACCTAATGAAACAACAAAAAAACAAATAACATTATTTATAAGGCAAAACATAATATTTTTGTTCTAAGCATTGGATGTGTACAATTTAATGACACATCTTACACAAAGAATATTATGTTTTGCAAAATGAAGAACAAAGTGCAATATTATCTAACAATCCAAAATATGAGATATTAAAGATGAAAGACATATATGAAGAAGAAAAATCCATAAACTTTGTTGCATTACAAGGGAAATCAACATACAACATAAATATTATCTAGTTACAAGTTGCTTCATCATGATCTTAATAATTTTATGAAAAAGATTAGAAGCACATAACTACCATCATGCACATCAATCTTAGTTCTCACAGTTTTCATGAATGATCTCCCCAACAAAATTGGAGTGGAGCATGGAATAGATTCATCTTCCATATCAAGAGCATAAAAATCAGCCAGAAACACCAATTCATTTACTTGAACTAAAACGTCTTCTATTACACCCCTGGGATAAGCATTCGACCTATCATCAAGTTGAATAATCATCCCTGTTTCTTGAAGTGGACCGAGATTCAATGAAGCATAAATGGAGAATGGCATGACATTGATAGAGGCTCCCAAATCCAACATACAACGCTCAATTCTTTTATTACCAATAGTGCAAGGGATAGTAAAAGTACTAGGATCCTTACACTTTGGTGGAAGCTTCTTTTGAAGAACTGCGGAAACATTCTCCCCCACACTAAATTTTTCATTACCCCTCAACTTACGCTTATTAGTGCACAACTCTTTCAAAAACTTGGCATAGCGCGGCACTTGTTTAATAGCGTCAAGAAGAGGAATATTCACTTCTACCTTTCGGAAGGTATCAAGAATTTCCTTGTCAACCTCTTCTTTTTTAGTCTTCTTTAGTCTGCTTGGGAATGGAGGTGGAATGACAAAAGTAGGCTTAGGGCTTAATTGTGTAGGGGTGGTTGGTTCTGGAGGAACATCTTCATTAACTGAGCAATCAACTTGTGGCTTGGATGACAATTTACTGGGCATTGGAGGACTAGGTGGATCATATTGCGTCCCACTTCGCAAAGTTACTGCACTAGCATTCTCCTTGGGATTCATCTCAGGTTGTGAAGGCAATTTATTTGACAGATGAGCTTCCAACCGGTTATATGATGCTGCTAATTGTCCCACCTGATTCTCCAAACTTTTGATGGAAGCTTGGGTGGTTTGCTAAAATTGAAGAGTATTTGTAGCAAGTGCATTAATTAAATCCTCAGTAGAGGGTTTGGCACTTGGTGTTGGAGCAGCTTGCGGTGGTTGTGATGGTCTAGGTACATAATTATTTTGAGACCGTTGTTGCAAAGTGAAACCAGGTGGTCTTGCTGATGTTGGTTGTGGAGCAATTTGTTGTTGATTCCCATAACGAAGATTTGGGTGATCACGCCAGCCAGGATTATAAGTTTGTGAAAATGGTTCATAATACATCTGACGTAATTGACCAGGGAAATTTCCTACAGCGTTAACACCCTCAGTTTCTCCCTCCACTAGAGTAGGGCACGTATCAGTAGGGTGCCCCACAACTTGACAGATTCCACATGGCCGCACCTGTTAGCCCAAAGCTAGTTATTGGACCACTTCAGTTAATTGAGCCAATTGTTGACCCAGCTGATTAGCATTAGAGTTGCTCACTTCATTAGCTAATTTGGGTGGTGGAATAGGATCTTGACGAATGCCAAACTGTTGTGAGTTAGCAGCCATATTAGAAATCAAGGTCCTGGCTGCAGCAGGAGTCTTATCAACTAGTGCGCCCCCACTGACTGCATCAATCATACTCCTATCCAGTGATTGTAATCCTTCATTAAAGTATTGAATGAGGAGTTGTTCACTAATCTGATGATGAGGGCAACTAGCACAAAACCTCTTAAATCTCTCCCAATATTCATACAAAGACTCTCCTGTATACTGCCTTATACCACAGATCTCTTTCCTGATGCTTCCAACTTTAGATGCTGGAAAGTATCGTTCTAGGAACATAGTTTTCATACCATTCCAAGTTTCAACAGTACCAGGTGGAAGATAGTACAACCACTCTTTAGCTGCATCCTTTAGGGAGAAAGGAAAAGCTCGCAGCTTAATTTGTTCCTCAGTCACTGCAGCGGGTTTCATACTAGAACAGACAATATGAAACTCCTTCAAATGTTTATTCGGATCCTCACCAGGCAGCCCATGGAAAGAAGGCAATAAATGGATGAGGCCCGATTTTAGCTCAAAGTTTACATCCAACGGTGGATACTGGATGCAAAGTGGTTGTTGGTCAAGATTTGGCACTGCCAACTCTTTCAATGTCCTTTGTTGGGCCATTGTTCTATAGGATCAAACTGAATCGCCAATATCAGATTCGTTGTCAAACGGTAATGGCACTTTAACAGGGTTGACTTGTGGAGCAAGACGTGGAAAGAGCGAATTATCGGTAATAATCCTTGAAGAACGAGAAGCTGACGATGACTCAAGATATTGTTTAAGCCGAGATAACCTTTCTTGAGTATCGTCTTCACCAGACATATACACCTGATAATTCCACAGTAAAAACTAATTAGTCACAAACAAATAAATAAATTTGAATAATAAAGAGAATAACAATAGTCCCCGGCAACGGCGCCAAAAATTTGATGGCTGTCGTATACCACACAAATTTAACAATGATTTTTCTTTCAATACTTCCAATTATTTCAGTATAATAGCAAGCACAGGTCGAACCCACGACGACTATCGTTCACTTTATTATTCAAGAATTAACACTAAAACATAAAAGGGGATTTTGATTTTTAACTCAAAATTAAATAGCATAAACTAGAAAGCAATTAAAGATTGATATTACGATATTAAGAAACAGTTAAAGGTTAATCTCCACCCTTGACAATCATTCCTAATCACTAATAATAAATATTATTCCAATTTCTCAATTAAACTATTAACCCCGCAGATAACGCTGAAGCAGTCAATTATCCCAGTCTCCCTATTATAAGTAATCAAGGCGAAGCGCTCAATAATTAACTCTTTTATCTAAGCAATAAATCTATGAAGCATACAATCTATTTAACTTAGATAAAGCATTAAGTCCTATGGAAACAAGTTAATCTAGGCAATAAATTAATGAAGCATATAATTCATTTAACCTAGGTTCTATTTTTCATCACAATCAACAATTTTTTTGACATAACTATCAATTGTAATTTATCACGTACATTTAGAATCCTAAACTATTACGTGCGTAGTAATTCTAAGATGACAATTGAACAATGTAAAACCTTAATTAGTTGGCCACCTAACAAGAAATTACAAGATTCATAACATTCAATTGGAAAAATAGAAACAATCTAATATTGAGAGAAATTAAAGAACAATATTCATTATCAATAATCAAGAATTCATGTCTTCGGTTTTGAATTAACCCTTAACCTAAAAAGAACCTACTCCATAATTGTAATCATAATCACAAACATAATTATAAATAAAATTAAAGAGATTAAGGGAAGAAAAGAAACTAGATTGATGAACAAAAGTAATGTAGTCTTGTAGTCTTCTCTTCAGCCCTTTCTCAGTCATTTTCTCTCCTAAATCGTGATAAAGATCTCTCTCAAATTAACCATAATCATCCTCTATAGTCTCAATTAAATTCTAATTAAAAAGTAATAAAAAATCTGAAAACGACGTCGCAAGCCGCGGCCTGAAAAATGCGAGCCGCGGCCTAAAACAAAATCTGTGCCTAAATCTGTCCCTCAGGCAGCGGCCTGGCACCCTAGGCAGCGGCCTGAGTTTTATGCTCAGCGGCCTGTCTGTAAGAAAAAATTCTGAAACTACAATTCCTTTTAAAGTGTCGCAGCCTGAGTTTTATGAGCCGCGTCCTACCTCCAATTTCTTCATTCCTTGATCTTAGATAGTTTCCACGTTGCCACCACTTCCACATTTCAATCCCGAAAGCTTTGAATACTCCTAAAACTTTATTTTAACTACACTTGCCATCAAAATGTCAGATTTATCATCATAAAACGCAACGTAGAAAATATGTTGTAGAATCACGAAACTTAATGAAAACTATTAAAAATGCTATCATAACACCATCCAAGCATAGAAAAACTTAACAAATATTAATACAAAAATGACCTTATCAAATTCCCCCACACTTGAATATTGCTAGTCCCTTAGCAAAACACTAAAATAACAAAACTAAAAATAAAACAAACTAATCCAGACTCACTAAACAAAGGTCTTGTCAAAAGCTTGAATGTCTCTGAGAATCACACAAATAAGTAATGCCAAAACAATTCAGATTTTCATACTCATTAGAATTTCAACTCCATATGTAATTTACCATTTGATTTTCAAAAATAATTTACTAAGCACTTAATCACAACACCAACTCAAATGCATCAAATTTATTCCATACTTTCCAAATCATTTTCTTTTAAATCAGTCCCTATATACCAAAATGTTTTTCAATGAAAAGCATCCACTCCATAGATATTAACCAATCATTATCCACTAATATAAACACACAATGATCAAAAATCTAAAGGTCTTTATAGGCTTGTAATGTAAGGCTAAGGTTAAGGGTACTTGAGAAAGATACATTTAAGCTCAAATCACACCATAGCATACATCAACTTCATTCTTTGAACTTGCCCCAAATTTTCCCATACAAATCAAGAAGTGCCTATTTTTTTTCTTCTTTCCATAATGATCTCACTATTTCCCCCACACTTATACTTTTGAAAAATTTGCATATATGCATTTTCTTTCATTGCAAATCATTTTTTTCTTTTGTTTTTTTTTCATAATATTCCAAGGAGAGAAATAGAGATCATACACAAATTACAACCAAACAAATAACCCATAAGTATCCCCCCCCCCCCCCCCCTTTTTTTTTAACAAACCATCCCACAAGATCAAATCATATATAAATAACCATGGTGTAATGGGTTAAAAAAAGAAATATTTTTCAAGGAAGTATAAGGTCAAAAATTTCGGTTCATAGAAGAAAAGAAATAGTCATCATGGCTCAAACATGGGAAACTAAGGATTATCATATAATAGGTTGGCTTGAACGGCTCAAACGATCTAAAGAACTGCCTTAATCATCTTCCTAATCATGTGTACTTATGATTTCGCCTTAAACAATTGATTAATGATTTCTAAAGTGGTTGGGACTTCAAAAAAAAAATTCAACAAGCATAAATTTTTTTCAACACATTTAAGTGGTGAATTCAATCGTGCATAGAGTGAAAAACAACATAAATCAAAATAGCAATTCACATAAGAGTCAAGCACACAAATCATACAAAATTCCTCATTGTCTGACATCACTTTAAGCATAATTCAAAGTTTCATCATCGACCAATGCTTTCAACAAGACCAACATAACTGAACACTAACAGACACTAAATAAAACGAAAACTAACAAAGACATAACAGAAAAAAACATAAAATTTCTTTCCCCCCCACACTTAAACAGTACATTGTCCTCAATGGACTTAGGAAAATAGAAAAAAAAAAAATTAAAATATAAGAAAGAAAAAACTCCCTCATAACACATTATTCCTCAGGAATATCCATATCTGTCGCGCCAGCAACATCCTCATCATCAAGGGCCTGATATGGCACCATGGGCATGGGAACCGGTGGTGGGTATGGCTGCAACCAAGTAGGAGAAGGTGGATATGTAGACATATCCACATTCAAACGAGCCTGATCCATCCTATAACAAATATCCTGATAGCTTGCATATTTCACAAACCTCTGATTGTGATCCAGGATATGCTGAGTATTCGCCCGAATATCAAGTCGGCCATAATAAACCTCTTGCTCCAAAGCTTGCAAGCATTGTTGGGTGGTTCTTCTACTATCGTTCAAAGGAGGAACAGGGGCCGGAATAGAAGATTGGCCTTGATCATTAACTTGAACAGCGGTTTTCCCCTTCAATCGATCAAGGGTATTATGATCAATGATGCGCAATGGATGCACCTTGTCTTCAGACTCATCCCAAGGAACACCTGCCTTCTTACATAACGCAGTGATTAATGAGGGAACATAAAATCCATTTGTCACTTGGCTCATACTTCGGATGATGGAAGCATGAATAATTTGCCCCACATTAATGGTTTTGTCAGTGAGAATTGCATAAAGAAGAATTGCTTCATGAATATCCACATGACCAAGTTGGGCTGTCGGCATTAATTTTGCCCCCATGAACCGCTGCCAAGCTTTTGTATTGCTATCCAGATACGCGGCTTTGATGTAGCGAGGAGCCCCATTATTATATAAATTCCATACAGCACCCGGCATTGCAATTTCATCAATAATAGCTTGATGATCAAAATTATCTTTAACCGCACCATATTCATCACGTTGAAAGTGAGGTAGCTCATAATAGCTATTAATAGCAGCTGCTTTGAAGGACACTTTCACCTTGTAATTTTCATGAGCCACAGCGTTGGCATAAAACTCACGAACAATAGGACCAATGTCCGGTTCAGGATGAGCACATAATTTTTCCCAACCCCGAGACTCAATTTGATGCATGAGGAAAGGTTGATCATGATGCATATGAAGATCAAATCCTCGCTCAGGGACCCATGCCTTATCATGAGCAATGGCATTCAAGTAGCTCTCATAGGCCTCAATAGACACAAATTTTAGGGGATCATATGGAATTGGTGTCGATGAAGAAGCTTGATTCCTATTTGTCTTTGGAGCCATGGCTGTCCAAAAATTAGAAAAATAAAGAACAAGAACCCAACAACACCATTGTTATTCATTAAAAGATTAAGAGAAAAATACCACAATGGCCAACATTAATCCATACCAAAGTTTAAATGCCCCCAAATCCGGGGTCAAAGTGACACAATGCATCCACTCAACTCCTACATAACAATTTCTAACTCACCCCAAAAACATTCATACACCAACCATATACTCCATTCCTCACAAACTTTTTATCAAACACATAGAGTGCATAAAAATACCATCTCCAACAAATTATAGACCATGAAGCAAAACTTCCCAAAAAATCAAAATGTCCACATTTCATGCCTTATAATCAAAGTAATACAAAGGACATGGATTACCAAAATAAACTACCACACAAATATTTCCTAAATACACCACACTTCAATTACTCAAGTAACAAAACAAATATTTGATTTCAAGAAAAACTTACTTGATGAAATTAATGAATGTGAGTGCAAATCTTCTTGGATTATATATATGAAATGTTTAAGAAATGTAAAGAACAAAATGGAATGTGTGAATTTCGGATTAGTGTGGGGGAATTTTGGATTAGTGTGTTTATGGAGATATGGGGGAATTAAGATGGAGATGTGTTTATGGAGATATGGGGGAATTAAGATGGGGGTGTGTTTATGGAGTAATCGAAACAAGGGGAAATGGAGGAATTGATAGGGGTTTGTGATGAGAATGATGGGAAAAAGAAGAAAGAGGAATGAGGGTTTTTGGTGATGTTTAGATAAATGATGAAATGGAAATTTTAAAATTATAAAGTGCTGAAATCGTTCGTAGGCCGCGGCTTGCAAAGTGCGTGTCGCGACCTACAAAAAAAAATTTCTCTGAAAAGCCTCGTGTGCCACGGCCTACGAAATACGTGTCGCGGCCTACCATGCCCTGAAAGTATTTTTTGGAGAAAAGGGCCGCGGCACACCAAAGACGAGCCGCGGCCTGCGAAGCTTTTGTCTGACATTCTGTTCGTAGGCCGCGGCTTGCAAAGTGCGTGCCGCGGCTTGCGAACTTCTGAAGCAATTTTTCCCCTTTTTCTCGTAAAAGGGTCGCGGCCTAGGAAATGTGAGTCGCGGCCTACCTTGCCCCAATGCCTTTCATCATTTTTTTTTTCATAAAAGGGTCGCGGCCTAGGAAAAATGCACCGCGGCCTAAGTCCCTTTCCCTTTTTTTTTCAAACTTTTTCATTTTTTTCATATATTTTTTTTTCACGATTTTCACGGTTCGAATTACAGAAATTAAAACAAAAACAAAAATAAAAACATAATGTTCAATTTAAATAAAGAAAATAATAATAAAAATAAACTAATTTACAAAGTAGCTAAGTTTATCGTCACTAGCTCGACTAAATGCTTCATTCATCAACATTTACCGGGTCAATGAGGTGAATCACCGCAGCTTGTTCTTCCTCCATTGATTCATAATATGGCTTTAATCGCTGACCATTCACCTTGAATGACTTTCCGATACTTGGACTTACAACTTCGACCGCTCCATGAGGAAAAACCTTGGTAACAATGAACGAACCTAACCAGCGAGACTTCAACTTCCCAGGAAAGAGTTTAAGGCGAGAGTGATACATGAGAACTTTCTGACCTTCCACAAAACTCTTCCGAAGAATATGTTTGTCATGAAAATCTTTGGTTTTCTCCTTGTAGATTCTCGAACTCTCATATGCTTCATTGCGTATTTCTTCTAGCTCATGCAATTGAAGCCTTCTTTGTTGTCCTACAGCAACCATGTCCATGTTACACTTCTTTACAGCCCACCAAGCCTTATGCTCTAGCTCCACCGGTAGATGGCAAGGCTTCCCATACACCAACCGATAAGGTGACATACCGATAGGTGTTTTATATGCTGTACGATACGCCCACAAGGCATCATCAAGCCTTGTACTCCAATCTTTTCCGGTTTGGATTTACAGTTTTCTCAAGAATCAATTTAATTTCACGATTAGAAACCTCCGCTTGCCCGTTGGCTTGTGGATGATAAGCAACTGTCACCTTGTGAGTTACACTATAGCGTCGAAACAATGCTTCTATACTCTTGTTACAAAAATGAGTGCCTCGATCACTAAGTATAGCCTTAGGTGTACCAAAACGCACAAAAATGTTGGACCGAATGAAATCCACTACTGTTTTTGAATTATCCGTTCTAGTTGCAATTGCTTCCACCCATTTAGACACGTAGTCTACTGCCAAAAGAATATATTCATAGCCGAAAGAGGATGGGAACGGTCCCGTGAAATCCATACCCCAAACATCAAAGATCTCAAGAATTAAAATAGGAGTTTGAGGCATTTGATCCTTGGTCGTTATGTTACCAACTCGTTGACAAAGATCACATGCCTAACAATAAGCATAAGAATCTTTGAAAATTGTGGGCCAATAGAAACCACTGTCAAATATCTTACGAGCTGTCCTCTTAGGTCCAAAGTGTCCACCACAAGCATAAGCATGACAAAAAGCAAGGATGGAAAGAAATTCGGATTTAGGTACACACCTTCGAATGATTTGATCAGTACAATGCTTCCAAAGTTAAGGTTCATCCCATATGTAGTGGCGAGCATCATGCTTGATCTTGTCCTGTTGTGCTTGTGTGAGATCACTTGGTAACTCCTTTGAAACAAGGTAGTTTACAATGTCGGCATACCAAGGAATAACTTCTTGCATGGCGAGGAGTTGCTCATATAGAAATTTTTCTTCTATGGGCAAATTATCTTCATCCCGAATAAGACGACTCAAGTGATCCGCCACCTATTCTCAGAACCCTTTTTATCTTTTATCTCCAAATCAAACTCTTGAAGAAGTAGAATCCACCAGATCAGCCGAGGCTTGGCTTCTTTCTTTGCCAATAAATAGCGAAGAGCAGCATGGTCAGTATAAACAATCACTTTAGTTCCAATCAAGTATGACCGAAACTTTTCCAAGGCAAAAATGACCGCCAATAGCTCTTTTTCAGTGGTGGAATAATTAAGTTGAGCATCATTAAGAGTGCAAGAAGCATAATATATAACATGAGGAAGCTTGTCAACTCGCTACCCAAGAACAGCACCCACGGCATAGTCACTTGCATCACACATGAGTTCAAATGGTAGCTCCCAATTCGGTGGCTGAATTATAGGAGCTGTAGTCAAAGACTCTTTTAATAAGTTGAAAGCCACTAAACACTTTTCATTAAACTTGAACTTTACGTCTTTTTGGAGAAGGTTGCATAGTGGTGTGGAAATTTTAGAGAAATCCTTGATAAATCTCCGATAGAACCCAACATGCCCAAGGAATGATCTCACTTCTTTCACACTAGTTGGAGATGGTAGAGAACGAATTAAATAAATATTTGCCTTATCGACCTCTATTCCCTTGACTGAAATCACATGACCCAAAACTATACCTTGGTTTACCATAAAATGGCATTTTTCCCAATTAAGCACAAGGTTAGTTTCAATACACCGCTGGAGTACCTGATACGAACCACGCCAACAAGTGTGACGAAACCCGACACCAAATATGGAACAGCCACCAAGAACACACGAGATTGGAATGGAACCGCGACCCAATGCTTAGCCAAGCACGAACCTTGGTATGAGGAAGACGCCACAAACGGGGATGGAATCCGTTTGATAAGTCAGGATGAACGCCACAAGGAATCTCCTTGATAAGTTCAAAAGTTTCTTCAAGAACTCAAGAAGAAATAAACTCACAATTTCTTTCAACATAATCTGATTTTTCACATTGTTTTGGCAGTCCTTATAAGGACGAAAATTACATGAAAACAAGACCCTTGGTCTTTCTAATGAAACCGAAAAAACAAGGACAGCCCCTTTGTCTTCCTAATGAAAACCGAAATTAAAGACAAGCCTTTTGTCTTCCTCATGAAAACCGAAATTTAAAGACAACCCTTTGTCTTCCTAATAAAAACCGAAAATTAAAGACAAAAAGGACTCTTGGACTCACGCAAGTAAAATGTTTGACTTATCACAAAATAAACAAAGACTAAAAAACGTGATTAAAAATAAAAAGACTCATTAAGCTCCTAAACTCAGTCAACTTTGATGAGTAAGACAAGTCTTTGTTCTCCTTCAATGTTGACCACGGTCTCCTCTTGTTTTAGGACTTTGTGGACTAGGCTGTTAAGTTCTTCCTTGAATCTCTTGGCTCGTGACCTCGTCACTGGACCAACTGGAACTTGACTTGATACTTGGGTCTTGGTGTCCTCATCATTCCCCCCCTCTTTAAAAGGATTTGACCTCAAATCGTCACCTGCATCAAAAGGACTCAAATCAGAAACATTAAAAGTAGCACTAACATTATACTCACCTGGTAAATCGAGTCTGTAGGCATTGTCATTGATCCTTTCAAGTACTTGAAATGGACCATCTCCTCGAGGTAGCAATTTTGAACGCCTTTGTGTTGGGAATCGCTCTTTCCTCATGTGTAACCATACCCAATCACCGGGCTCAAAAACCTGCTTATGACGACCCTTGTTAGCTTGCTTAATGTATTGTTCAGTCCTTCTCTCTATGTTGAGTCGCGCCCTCTCATGGATTTTCTTCACAAATTCTGCCTTCTTCTCGCCATCTAAATTCAAATGCTCAGAAACAGGTAAAGGTGATAAATCCAAAGGAGTTAGAGGATTAAAACCATAAACAATTTCAAATGGTGAAAATTTAGTAGCAGAATGCATTGAACGATTATAAGCAAACTCAACATGTGGCAAACAATCTTCCCAAGTCTTAATATTTTTACTTATGATAGCCCTCAACAAGGTGGATAGGGTCCTATTAACTACTTCTGTTTGACCATCGGTTTGAGGGTGACAAGTAGTAGAAAATAATAGTTTTGTCCCAAGTTTTCCCCACAATGTTTTCCAAAAATAGCTTAAGAACTTGGCATCCCTATCTGATACAATTGTTCTAGGCATACCATGTAATCTCACAATCTCCCTAAAGAACAAATCTGCAACGTTAGAGGCATCATCAGTTTTATGACAAGGAATAAAATGAGCCATCTTAGAAAATCTGTCTACAACCACAAAGATTGAATCCCTCCCACGCTTACTTCTAGGTAAACCCAACACAAAATCCATTGAAATGTCAACCCATGGTGAACTAGGGATAGGTAGGGGTGTGTAAAGGCCATTTGGCTGAACTCTTGATTTAGCTTGCCTACAAGTGACACACCTATCACAAATTCGCTCAACATCTCGTTTCATGTGGGGCCAAAAGAAGTGCTCTTGCAACACAGCTAGGGTCTTAGCAAATCCAAAATGTCCCATCAACCCTCCCCCGTGGGACTCTCTAACTAGCAAATCTCTCAAAGAACAATTAGGTACACACAACCTATGCTCCCTAAACAAGAAACCCTCATGCCTATAAAATTTTCCTTCAGCAGATTTTTCACAAACACCATAAATTTCCCCAAAATCATGGTCAGCAGAATACAGCTCCTTTATGTGTTCAAATCCAAGTAATTTAGCATCAAGAGTGGAGATTAGGGCATACCTGCGAGAAAGGGCATCAGCAACCACATTCTCCTTACCTTGTTTATAGCGAATGACATAAGGAAATGTCTCAATGAACTCAACCCATCTTGCATGTCTCTTGTTGAGCTTGTGTTGGCCTTTCAAATGTTTCAAGGATTCATGATCTGTGCGAATCACAAACTCCTTTGGCCACAAATAGTGCTGCCATGTTTCTAAAGCACGCACTAGTGCATACAATTCTTTGTCATAGGTGGGGTAATTGAGGGCAGCCCCACTTAGCTTTTCGCTAAAGTATGCAAGCGGTCTCCCATCCTGCATAAGAACAGCGCCAATACCTATTCCAGAAGCATCACATTCAACTTCAAAAGTGTTAGAAAAGTTAGGCAAAGCAAGTAAAGGAGCATGAGTAAGCTGGTATTTCAGTAGCTGAAATGCCTCCTCTTGAGCTTCACCCCATTTAAATATCACATTCTTTTTGATAACTTCTGTAAGTGGTGCGGCGATGGTGCTAAAATTTTTCACAAACCTCCTATAGAAGCTAGCAAGTCCATGAAAACTTCTAACATTACCTATAGTTGTAGGGGTCGGCCACTCTTGGATGGCTTTGATCTTTTCTTCATCCACCTGAATACCTGTAGCACTTACAACAAAGCCTAGGAAAACAAGCTTATCGGTGCAGAAAGTACACTTACTGAGGTTAGCATATAAACTCTGTTTCCTAAGAACATCCAAAACAGAATGCAAATGCAAAACATGGTCATGCAAATTCTTACTATAAATAAGAATATCATCAAAATACACAACCACAAATTTTCCAATGAAAGCACGCAATACATGATTCATTAAACGCATGAAAGTGCTAGGTGCATTAGTTAGTCCAAAAGGCATGACTAACCACTCATACAATCCATGTTTAGTTTTAAAAGCAGTTTTCCACTCATCCCCTTCTTTCATACGTATCTGATGATACCCACTTTTAAGATCAATTTTGGAAAACACACAAGAACCATGCAATTCATCTAACATGTCATCTAAACGAGGAATGGGATGTCGATTTTTTACCGTTATATTGTTGATGGCTCGACAGTCAACACACATCCTCCATGTTCCATCCTTCTTGGGAACTAGAATCACTGGAACAGCACAAGGGCTCATGCTTTCTCTCACATGCCCTTTCTCCATCAATTCTTCAATTTGCCTTTGCAATTCCTTTGTTTCATCAGGATTACTTCTGTAGGCTGGTCGGTTTGGGATGGAAGCACCTGGAACAAAATCAATTTGATGTTCTATTCCTCGAACAGGTGGCAACCCATGTGGTACTTTCTCAGGAAACACATCCTCAAATTCCTGCAAAATAGACACAACAACACTTGGCAGCGAAGAATCAAGTTGGTTAGTATTTAAAAGAGCCTCCTTATACATGAGTAAAATCATGGGCTGTTTTGTACACAAAGCTCTCTTAACCTCACTTTTTTTTGCATAAAAATTATTTTGTTTTCTCTCACTTGATTCCACACTTTTCTCTCTTTGTCTCTCTTTTTCCTCACTCTCATTCATCTTTTCACTCTCTTTTTGCTCACTCATTTTCTTTTTGTCACTCACTTTTTGCAACCTCACTTGATCTTCATACACTTGCTTTGGTGTCAAAGGCGCTAGAGTGATTGTTCGTTGACGGAATGTGAATGAATACTTGTTGGTGAAGCCGTCATGCTGTACCCGCCGATCAAATTGCCAAGGCCTTCCTAGAAGGAGGTGTCCAGCTTGCATGGGAACCACATCACACAACACCTCATCTTCATACTTGCCAATTCGAAATGAGACTAGCACCTGTTTTGTAACCCTCACTTCACCACTATCATTCAGCCATTGCAATTTGTATGGACAAGGATGCCTAAGCGTTGTAAGCCCCAGCTTGGCAACCATGGAAGCACTAGCAACATTAGTACAACTACCTCCATCAATAATGACACTACATACCTTGTCTCTCACATGACAACGAGTGTGAAAGATGTTCTCTCGCTGCACCTCTTCTTCCTCTTCTTTTGCTTGCAAATTCAGGACTCGCCTTGTGACTAGTGCAAGCATCTCACCAGATTCTGGTCCATACTCATTGTCAGAAGCATCTTCCAAAGGTGGCATGTCAGCAAGATCATCTTCATCTTCAGAATCTATCTCTCCACTTTCTCGAATCACCATGACTCTCTTGTTTGGACACTGGCTAGCTATGTGTCCTCGCCCCTGACATTTGAAACACCTTATCTCACTAGAATGAGACTTAGTAGGAGTTGTTTTACCTTGAGGTGGTGTGGCTGTGGTGGCTGGTTTTGGTGTAGATGATGAAGTGGGTTGGTCTTATTTCTTTGGATAGTTCGACCTCCAAGGTGTTGTACTTGGATTGTGTGGGCTCGGTCTTGACCTCGAACTTGAACTACCCTTCTTGAGTTGCCTCTCAACTTTGATTGTCATATGAACCAAATCCTCCAATTCCACATAATGGTGTAGCTCGATTGGGTCAGCAATCTCTCGGTTCAACCCATTCAAAAACCTTTCCATGGTTGCCTCCCGATCCTCTTCAACATTGGCTCTAATCATAGCCATCTCCATCTCCTTGTAATACTCATCAACACTTTTGTAGCCCTGACGAAGACCCTGCAACTTAAGGTAGAGATCTCGATAATAATGAGGTGGTACAAACCGTCGCCTCATCACCCTCTTCATGGCCTCCCATGTGTCAATAGGGCGATCTCCATTCCGCCTCCTGTTGATGCACAACTGATCCCACCAAACAATAGCATAATCAGTAAACTCAATGGCAGCAAGTTTTACCTTCTTCATGTCGGAGTAGTTGTGACAATCAAAAACTAGCTCCATTTTCTTCTCCCACTCAAGGTATGCTTCAGGATCACTCTTCCCCTGAAATGCTGGGATTCTCATTTTGATATTCCCCAAATAATTATCTACCTGGTTCCTATCTTCTCTATTCCCACCATACCTCCTATGGTTACCCGCCGATATCCTATCAAACTCATCATCAGAAATTACCCCTTCCAAATCCCCTTCATTCTCATCCTCCCTTTGGTGTACCCTACCCCTCCTTGGTCTCCGTTGTGCCCCCTCTTCTACCCTATCCAACCTCTCATGTATCTGCTCACACTCCGCCCTCATCATCCTTCGCATCTCCCCAATTAATGCTTGTATTTGTAGATTCGGAACCTCAGGTGGCAGATTATCATTGCTTGCATCTTTCTCTGGATTTTGTGACATGATGGAGAATCTGCAAAACAATAAGGTTAGACAATTATAGAAAGGACCTCACTGCACTCCCTCACGTGTTTCACTCAAAGAAAATGGTCACTCAAGTACACTCGTGTTTGCACTCAATGATGGCTTTTACCCTCAAATAAGCTCACACCTCTGCCTTTTTCCACTCTATTTTCTTCTTTAAGCTCTTTGAAAACTAATGAAACGGTGATATGGAGGTTCAAGCAGCAAATCCAACCAAACAAACCAAACGAACACCGACGAAAACTGGTGAAAATGACGAAAAATGATGATTTTTGGAACACTTGTGTGGGGTTTTGGTCAAAAGGCCTCTAGACCATAAGGAACAAGAATAGAACAAAAAATTTTAAGAAGGGTTTCCAGACTTTTTTTTTTTTTTTTTTTTAGGTTCGGATCCTCTTGATTTTTCCTTTCCTTTCTTCCTTTTTTCTTTTTTTTATCTCTCAAATTTGATAACCCAGATACTCAATTTTTGAAAAGAAAAAAAAAATTTGAACACCAAAGAACCAATCCGAAAACCAAGCAAACTGTGGTACTATAACAGATTCAAGAACAATCCCAATAACAGAAAACCAATATTCCCAAAATCTAATCTGTGATTCAAACAATAATATCAAAACCAAACTAATTTGTGGCACTATAACAGTCTCGGATTCCACAACAAATAAAGGAACCAATGGAAACCAGGGACACAATTGAAACAAGGGAATGATCAATACCAATTTCGGATTTCACAACAAGAACAAGAAACCCAAGGCAAAATTCGGATTTCAAAATAAAACAGCACTAGAAACTCAATGAAAATTCAGATTCTACAATTAGAACAAGAGAAAAAAACTCAAAGCCCTAATTCACGATTTCAACAAGCTCTAGAATAGTTTCTGATTTCACAACAAACAATTGGAACAAGGATATTAAGAACACGATTTGAACAAAGAAACAATCTGGAATAAAGAGATTAACTATAATGGTTTCAGATTTTTAGAAGGAAAACAAGAACAAAGACTAAGAAAATCAAGAACACGAATAGATAGATTTTTTTTTTTTATTTCAGAAACCCTAAAATTGAAATACGAATAGAACACAAATGAAAAAAAAGGATAGGCCAAACCGGATGATCCTAATCTCTGATACCAACTGATACGAACCACGCCAACAAGTGTGACGAAACCCGACACCAAATATGGAACAACCACCAAGAACACACGAGATTGGAATGGAACCGCGACCCAATGTTTAGCCAAGCACGAACCTTGGTATGAGGAAGACGCCACAAACGGGGATGGAATCCGTTTGATAAGTCAGGATGAACGCCACAAGGAATCTCCTTGATAAGTTCAAAAGTTTCTTCAAGAACTCAAGAAGAAATAAACTCACAATTTCTTTCAACATAATCTGATTTTTCACATTGTTTTGGCAGTCCTTATAAGGACGAAAATTACATGAAAACAAGACCCTTGGTCTTTCTAATGAAACCGAAAAAACAAGGACAGCCCCTTTGTCTTCCTAATGAAAACCAAAATTAAAGACAAGCCTTTTGTCTTCCTCATGAAAACCAAAATTTAAAGACAACCCTTTGTCTTCCTAATAAAAACCGAAAATTAAAGACAAAAAGGACTCTTGGACTCACACAAGTAAAATGTTTGACTTATCACAAAATAAACAAAGACTAAAAAACGTGATTAAAAATAAAAAGACTCATTAAGCTCCTAAACTCAGTCAACTTTGATGAGTAAGACAAGTCTTTGTTCTCCTTCAATGTTGACCACGGTCTCCTCTTGTTTTAGGACTTTGTGGACTAGGCTGTTAAGTTCTTCCTTGAATCTCTTGGCTCGTGCCCTCGTCACTGGACCAACTGGAACTTGACTTGATACTTGGGTCTTGGTGTCCTCATCAGTACCAAAGTGAGATTATGAAGGCAACGATCAAATGAGTCACCATAAACACTAAAATCATCCATAAAAATCTCGATGATGTTTTCAATATATTCTGGAAAAAATGCTCATCATACATCGCTGAAATGTGGCAGGAGCATTACATAACCCAAACGGCATTCGTCGGAAAGTGAATGTACCAAAAGGGCATGTGAAGGTTGTCTTCTCTTGATCTTCAAGAGCTATAACAATCTGATTGTATCCCGAATAACCGTCAAGAAAACAATAATATGGATGACCCGCTAACCTCTCAAGCATTTGATCAATGAAAGGTAATGGAAAGTGATCTTTACGGGTTGCCGCATTCAACTTTCAGTAGTCTATACAAACTCGCCACCCGGTTTGCATTCTTTTTGGTACCAGCTCGTTTTCATCATTTTTTACCACTGTGATTCCAGACTTCTTTGGCACTACCTGAACAGGACTCACCCATTGACTGTCTGAAATTGGGTAAATAATACCCACACTAAGGAGCTTCAGTATCTCCTTTTTCACAACCTCCATCATAGGTGGATTCAATCTCTGTTGTGCCTCACGTGTTGGTTTAGACCCTTCTTCAAATAAAATTCGATGCATGAACATAGAAGGGCTAATCCCCTTAATATCAGCAATAGACCAACCAATGACTGTTTTATATTCTTGGAGTACTCTCATTAATTTTTCTTCTTGGACTTGATTAAGATCTCGTGCAATTATAACTGGAAGTGTCTCGTTCTTCCCCAAGTAAACATATTTGAGATGCTCCGGAAGTGGCTTCAATTCAAGTGTTGGAGCTTGAACAATTGATGGCTGCAATTTCTCATTAGAAATCGGCAAATTAAGAAATGCAACCTTCTTAAAAGTCTTGTCAAAACCACTATAGAGTGTGGTTATGACATTCATGATCTCATGAGACAAATCTTCATCGGTCAACACAAGATGCTCTCTCAACGCAACCTCCAAACAATCTTCACTATGCAAATCTAAAACTCGTTGAGAGAGGATATCCAACACATCAAGAGAGTAAACAGCGTGTACATCACTTGGATACCTCATAGCCTCAAAAATATTAAATCTAATTGTCTCCCCATCAAATTCCATGGTCAACGTACCGTCATGCACATCAATCTTAGTTCTCGTAGTTTTCATGAATGGTCTCCCCAACAAAAAAAAATAATAAATAAAAATAGATTTATCAAACATATTTTATGTTTAATTGTCAAATTTTTAATTAATTAAATAAAAAACTGTTTTTTTAAGTGTTACCAAACAACACCAAAGTGTACACGTAGAAAAAAAAATTGGCGACCAAACTAACTAAGATTTTATAAGTGTGACAATTAGATACTCAAGCTTTTGTAAGTGTAATAGATAAATACTCAAATTTTTCCTTTTTTTATTGTAAACTATCGTGGTTAGGCGGTGGATAGTAATGGAGCACTATTTTAGTAAGTTTAAGTAATTTTGCCACAAAAAAAAAACTTAAATATTTATTTATTACAATTACAAAACTTTGGGTAGTTTCACCACTAATATCCCTCATCTTAACCAAAAGTTTAATTCTTTTAGGTTGTTCCAAATATAGTCAATCTTTTGTACAATTAAAAAATAAAATATTAATAATTTATCATAAAAAAAATTAAATAACATTAAAATATATTCAATGCTAATAAAAAGTATAAATTAGATATATAGAAATTAATATGATGTTTCTTTTTGGGCTACCAATGGGTTGGTTGTGTGATTTGTGACAAGGTTCCAATGTTAGATGATATTGTTTTGGCTCAACCTATGTTGTTGTTAATGACATTTTTTTTTTAATTGCTCATCTTTTTAGCGTAGATAAGAAAGGTCGATATCATTCGATCCATAAACTTCTCGTTGATAAATTGATATTTTAAAGTCTTGGTTGGCAAGATTTTTTAAAGTAGTTTTGAACTTAAAAAAATTAACACATATTTTTTAGTATTGAGTGGGTTTACCCATATTTGGTTTTTTACTTTTGAAAATCTTATTAAGAAAAAATCATTTTTTAGGAAGAGCTTTCAAAAAGCTCAAAACCGAAAGCAAAAGCTTAATCAACCAAACCTAATTCTTTCGTCTTGCTAAATAGAGTGAATAGAGTAGGACTCTGTTTATTCCAAATCGCCAATATTTACTTGTCTGCCAAATGATTCTTGCAGTGTTCCTACTCGGGATACTTTGCGGAAGAAAGACATGTGCTTCTTCAGTATGTTCTTTCTCTTTAAGCTGCCAAAAACATTGACGACATCTTCACTAAGTGTGTATGATAACTTTTCATGTTTTCAGTTTACATTTAATATTTTCAATTTACATTTTGATTTCAGATCAGATTTCGCACATCTATTTGTCCAGTCAACTGCTGCGTCTCAACGCATCTCGCCTTATTTTGACTATTTGGTCTATTTGGCGTGCTAAGAATAATTTATGATATGGTCATCCCTTTTCATGTGCTTATTGCTAAAAAAAAATCTTTGGTGCACGAGATAGTTCATTTTCATACAAGTGTTATCCACAATTTTCAGCATGATTTTTTTTTTTTAAAGTTCATCTTTGCCATGTCCTCCAGTCAAGCAATTGCATGTCCAATCCATTCATTAGTACTCTCCCATTGATCATTGGGTTAAAGTCAGACAATAGCAACACAAATTTAAAATCTTTGGGAGTTTGAAAATCTATAGAAGGAAATCTATCAGCAAAACGGAATAATAGGGGTTAGATTTTCTTTAATAAAAGAATCAGTGTCCTAACATTTCTTTTTCCTATGATCTGTGTAATTCTCTATCTAAAACTTAAATGTATGCTAAAAAAATTACAGAGGAATACTTTATGCTAAATCTAAACCTTATTGAGAACCCAACTTAGACCTATGAAAAAATGACAAACAACAAATAAGTCATCTTGTTAGTCGTATCTAGTTATCTACAAAACGTGATCAAGAGAGCACATAAATTTAAAATGGTGGACATCTTTCTTTTTTCTTCTCTCTGTATCTAGTGTGGTTGTGTTCTTCCGAAGGCTTTCATCTTTCTTGGTTTCTTGTTCTCCTTTGGAAAGTTGTAAGTACAATTTACAAGCAAAGAAGACTATAGAAAACAAGTGGTATAAAAGCATTATCAAGTTGTGTTGTGTAGGCCTCCAATAAACCACTCACAGTAACAGCAACGATAAGAGAGAACCAATGCTGCCAAAGTGAAAGACAGAAAGCATAAATAACGTAAACAGAAACTATGTGCACGATTTGCCGCTGAAAATTGACTTGCAACAGAAACGCACAAAAACGGATTCACATACTCACCTGCTTCTAATTTGACACAGCCTATGCGAATTTTTGTCGCAACAAATTTTTAATTGGAGGTAAAACTTAGATAAAAAAATATCTCATATGCATAAAGCACAACCATCACCGTCTATGTTGACAATGAACTGTAGCAATGCTTAATTCAAAGATAAATAGAGAGCTAGAGATACCTCTGTAACAATATATCCAGTTGATGCTAGAAGCGGAAGCAGAATTGAACATGTGGCCAAAACCGATGTAATACCAGCTGCAGTACCTTCAATGGTTTTCTCTGGCAAAGTTGACCATGTCCAGCACACATCAGCAAAGTATTGAGAATTGATAATACCAGCTTGGCTTAAAAAAAACAATGGTAAAAATAATATAATCATTAATGAAAAGCATACTTACTGCCCGACTTGCTCCATCTAAGGACACCATACTTGTGGCCAACCATTGATGCCTGAATATGTAAAGCAAAACTGTTGGTAAACATGCAATACATCATCGCATAAAACAAGCTTTTGAAGGATAGTATAATAGCACTCTCGACAAAGGTTTAGAAAACATTTTCAACAAGTAACTTTGTTCTCTGCCAACTTCTGTAACAAATGTGAGCACCGTTAACATGTTCTGTTAGCAATACTAAATTGACAAACTATTGGTATTTAACTTATGGCTACCTTTGCACGCCATACTTGCTAACAAGGATTCACAAATACAGAAGAAACACTGAGCTACAGACATCATGCTTGCCAAACAACATTCTTCTTATGTCAAAGATAAGAACAGAGTTATGAATGATATCTCTAACTCAACATAACATGTGAACTAGTATGTCAAATTAAAGGTGCAAAATGACAAGTACAGTTGTGAACTCACCATTGTATCTCCAATCCCAAGGCTCAAAATTCCAGCAAAAGGAACAAGAGGACGATCGTTGTAGCCAGAAGACATCCAAATGGGAAGTGCACATCCCAACAGAAGTGAAAAGTGGCTGAATATTTAAGAAATTAGAAATCAATGCATTAAGATCTTTTTGAAAATGCATTAAGATCAATTTGAGAACTACTAAATTTCAAAGCTTCTGATCCAAAAGAAAAATAAAATGCCTCACTCACCTGACAATTAGAATATCAGAGTCACGATGGTCCGTGAAAGCAGTCATAAATTGATGCACTAGTTGCCCCAAAGGCCAAAGTCTCCATATCTGACAAAAACAATATGGTTATAAAAAATGTACTATAAAACATAGGAAGATAAGAATTGCTTGATATTTTTTTTTTTTTTTTTTTTAAATGATGTTCTTAAGAAGCTTAGACCCAGCTAGTCTTTCGACAGATGACCAAGAAAAAAGCAGAGATCATAAGTAATGACATTACATAAGGTAGCCAACAATGTTTTGTCATCTATTGAAATATACACTATGTAACAACCTTCCATTCTATGAACACAAATTCCAGGAAATATATTTCAGCTTTTACGTCCAGGGCAAACAAGCATATGAGATTATTTTTTGTTTGTTTTTGTTTTTTCTTTTCAATTCTATCATTGACCAATTGCTACACCATAAAAAAGTATTCAAAGCACTCATTTCCTTCAAATGAAAGCATCAAAGCTCGCAAGTTAAGAGATTTCTGTTCTATTTGGATAAAGATATTATATGATTTTAAGTTATTTTAGTCTAGTTTTGGACATAGATTAATAACACAGTTGCCCAAGGTATGCACTGAAAACAAATTTAAATCCAAACATATTGCTGTACAATCTCCTATCGTACGATTACATATGCAAAAAATATTAACACAATTGAATATCATAATAACCTGTTTACAAGGATACATCATTTGGTATGCCAATTTAAATTAGAACAAAAGAAAAGTCAGTTTTATCAAAACAATTATACCATAAGTTTTCTAACTTACTCGAACAATTTCCAATGCCATGAAAACTCCCAAAGCCACACCAAAGGCTAGATCAAGAAATTTTGGCTGAAAATCAAACATAGAGAGAACATATCTAAGAGCACCACAACAATTGAGAATAACATCAGAATAAATACATTAAAATCCCTTATATCACACCTGAAAGACAAGAGCAGGCAGAAACATTAAAACAGCCATAAGATGGTAGTACTTTCGTAGAAGAATCCTCTCAATCTTGCTATTCTTTGAGATGTTATAGAATCTCACAACAGAAACACATATGACAAGCACCCAATAGATGCATAAAGATAATCTTTTAACGGGTTCTGAAAAGACAAATTGAAGGACCCTGCCGAAAAAAAAAGGCAACGTAGAGATCAAAGAGTTATTTGATAAAAACACTATATTCCAGAATACACAGCAGCTAATAGAAATCATAATTGTAGAAGCAACACCTACCCCACCCCCACGCCCACCCCTACCCTTCCCCAAAATATGTCTTATTCAACTGGTACAGTACACCAAAATCCATACATCTTCATAGGCAGAAAAGTCTCAAAAGTCTAATTAGTAATAAATATATGCTCCAATTCATAGGTAAACCTTACATAACGATAATTTATTTTGAGCAAGAAAATGTTTGCGGTAGATTCTACAAAAAGCAAGTGGTTGACTCAACTGTTAGAACAACCTTACTGTGTAGCTTGGATGTCTACTAATATTGCATTGCAAAAGCTCCTACAAAGCCAGAACTTTAATCTTTACAAAAACTTATTTGGCTACTAATCAGGTAGGGGCCACAAGGATAGCTACTACTGTCTCCAACATTCACATTAAAAAGGACCTAGCCAAGATATTAACATGCATGCAGACCCTAACTCCTACTCCAAGCATTATCAAGATATGTAACTCCCATGTAATCACTTCCCGTAAGAATATCACATAGAAGTCGCATCCTAATAAGGCTTACTGATGAATCATTCTGCAGGTGGAGACAAAGATTATCAGTATTCTAAGTAATAGAGTGGGAACTATAATTAAGCTTCAATTTCAATGCAACTCCCTGGTAGACCAATAATAAGATACTTATGTTAAAAACAGAGGGAAAGTTAAAGGTGGCATTTAGGTTAGTTAAACTTAAGTAGTCTTAACTCTTAACAGAATATTATTTAGTCAATCTACTTGTCTATTAAAAGGCTAGCCTAAGGAAGGATTCATTATCTGATTGTTCTGAGACTTTGGAGAGCCTAGCTCAAGTAGAGAGACCAAACCTCGCTAATGTTTGGGACCCTATTTGTACATTGAGTTGTTTTTGTTGCTGTTTTCTTTTTTCAGTTTCAATAAGAGTATATTTCAGTTTGAGTTCTGTCTTTTACCTTAGATATAAAAAGAAAAAAAAAAGTTCTGGCTGGGATTCGATTCTTGTTGTGGTTGATAAATTGAGAAAATACGCTCATTTTATAGCCCTTAAACCCCCTTTACAACAGCTGTTATAGCATTTTCATAATGGAAATTGTAAGACTCCATAAACTGCCTCAATCAATGATTACAAACCAAGATAGAATCTCATAAGTGGATTTTGAAAGGAGCTATTCAAATTACAAGGCACAAAACTCAAAACTAGCATGGCATACCATCAACAAACGGACGGACAAATGGAGGGGGTAAATCGGCGCCTTGAGACACACCTAAGGTGTTTTTCATGATTTGGCTGAGTTGGACCAAATATTGGTACAACACCAACTACCACTCAGCAACAAAATGCACTCCCTTCTGAGCATTATATTGTCGAGTGCCTTCCCCGCATGATTTAATATATAGGAAAGCCTACACCGGTTTCAGAAGTGAATAGGTTATTACAAGATCAAGACGCTATCCAAGATGACTTGAGAATGCATCTCTTGAGAGCTCAACAGCACACAAAGACTTATACTGAGAAAGCAACATGAAAGAGTTTCAGCCAGGGGATTGCCTTTCTTAAGCTGAGACCATATCACAAAAACTCACTAGCTCAAGGAAGGAATGAAAAACTTTCAGCTAGGTACTGTGGGCCCTACAAAATGGAGCAAAGGATTGGAAAAGAAGCCTACAAATTGGAGCTGCCCCCCACAGCAGCCATACACCCCGTTTTCCACATATCACAGCTTTGGCGTGCAATAGACAGACTTTGGCAACCACTATTATTCCTCCCCAGCTCACAGTCAAGTTGGAAATGAGAGAAGAACCAGAAGCAATTGTAGACGAGTGCCCTATTCAAGGAAGACAAGATGGAGAGAAAGAGGTGCTAATCAAATGGAAGAACCTACCAGAATTTGAAGCTACTTGGAAGGAGTTTCAGATCCTAACAGAACAATTTCCTGAATTCCAGAAATTGAAGCTACTTGAAATGAATTTCAGATCCTAACAGCCTGAATTCCATCTTTATTCTTGAGGACAAGATGAAAAATTGACTGGGGGAATTGATAGACCAATAATAAAATATACTTATGTTAGAAACAGAAGGAAAGTTAAAGGCAGCAGTTAGGGTAGTTAGACTAAAGTAATCTTATCAGAATATTATTTAGCTCCCCTATTTGACTATAAATAGGCTAGCCTAAGGAGGGCTTCATTATCTGTTGTTTTGTAACTTTGGAGAGCCTAACTATAGGGGAGAGACCAAACCACTTGAAAGTTTGGAACCCTATTTGTACATTGAGTCTTTTCTTTTTTCTTTTTTTCATTTTAATAAGAGAAAGATTTCAGTTTCAGTTCTATCTTTCACCTTTGATAGAAAAGAAAGTTCTATCGCTCCCATGTAAAGATTGAATTCTATGCCAGAAATATATACATATAAAAGATAGGGCATTTCTCAGTTGAAATAAATGATAGTGGGTTCATAGCAGCTGTCAAACAGAGTCCTATCGCTGCCGAACTACCACATCAAATTTAATATAGTAAATGCAACCAAAGTGATAGCAATACCATAGCAATGGATGCATGTGAAAATCCTGAACAAACTCCATCCATGCTGGAATAATCACAATCATGCTAAATCCAAGGCAAAAGAAGAATAAAAGAGATCTCCAAATCTCATTGTGGGTCCTTGATTGAGAAGAAGCTTTAGTTAAAAAGTATTCCCATATTTGAAGTACAAATCTAAAGACCACTGGAAAAAGAAGAAGGCCAAGCAGCATTCCCTGCACAAAAGAGAAGCTTTGCTATACAGCTAGGTCATTTTAACAATCAATTCATTACATAAGAAATCATACCTGAATAATAACACCAATCTCACTTCTTTTGCTTCCATATCGCACCACATCTTCTGTAATCAACAATCTACATGACTGTTTGAACAAATTTGTCACCCCCAATATCATAAGCTAGTTTTCCTAGAGGAAAAGAAGAACAACCAAGTGCAGAAGAACCTTACTTTTGCTATGGTTAATGCCAACATGTCACCTAAATAGAGAACGAGACCGGATGTCACCAAAAGTGCTTCTCCTGAATGAAAGAATAAGAAATGAAATACAAATAAATAAAACTTTTGATGTAATTAGTTATTTTAATGTTAATAGTTATGTTTAATATTAGTTGTATTTTATCTTTATCCTAGGTGTATATATTAAAGTTGGAAAAATAACTCTTGTACAATTTCAACCCCAACATTGAGGTTTAATTTAATTATTCAGTAACATTCAGATTTTCTCAAAGTTTAGTTTCTCTAGTTTTCTTTCTACTTTCTGGCTCTTCTTGTTTCTCTCTCGGGAATCTACATCAACTGTCCAAAAAATTTGAAATGAAATGGTTTATGCAGTTTATCATCCACTAAAGATAATGCTGATAAATTCAATTCTACTAATTTAAATGCACTTGATAAAGACATTATAACTGCAAAAATAAAATGAAAATTTGCTATTGCAGAAAAAGGACATATTATTAGTCTATCATAACATATTAAAAATTAATAAATAAATACAAAGGTAAATTGAATTTGTTCCTTTTTTTTCTTTTCCTTCTCATGATACATACCAATGGAAGCACATGACGGGAAAGTATTGAAAAGATGCTGTATCAATTTCACAGCTGCCAATCCATGACAAAACATCCACAATAGCTTTAATATTGTGTTGAAGCCTGTAAAAACAATGATTAAAACAACACTGTCAGCAGAGATATTTTAAACTTAAACAGAAGCAAGACACACACAACACAAGAAATCAACAGGATGAATTACATTTCGATGTAATCAAATCGTAGCTCTAATTGTGTGATCGGCAATTAGGACGATGGAAAAAAATAATTAATAGTTGTACTTCAAGAATAAGCACTTACCAGTAAGAGAGATTGTACCAAGAGACATGCAGCACAGTGCTGTATATAAGACTATGCAGCTCAAGCTGAACTTTGCATGCCAAGTACTATGCAGAATAAGGGAATGCACATTGCTAGGTGGATACGATATATGCATGCAGAGAAGTATTATTACGCCTAAGCAACAAGCAGAAGCAGCCCAGTACTGCATCGTTAAGTGCTCAAACTCTACACACCGAAAATAAAACATAGGCACAATACTTACAAATTGTTAAAAGACATAAAAAAAATCCAAAAAGGAAAACAGGACTAAAAGATGAAGGAAATAGAACGATAGAACAAAACATTTTTCCATTCGCAAAGCAACTTTACAAAGCTTTGAAGGAGATAATTTTCCATAACTATTTGTCACTTGAGTAATATCGTAAACAATCCAACGGAACAATATTGATTGATTCGATAATTGAGCGCAATAAAATACCATCGAAATTTTGAACTCGAGAAACATTGTATTTCTACCTTCAATTTCGATTTCGTTGGACACTGCCCTTCCCATCTGTATCAACTTGGACAACATAACAGTTGGCAGAGTAACAGCCCCCAACAGTATACCAGATGAAACACCTGGTCTGAAATATAATAGAAATTTGTATATTAATCCTATTTTTCTATGTTTTTACCACCAAAACCCAATCTGAATTAAGGAATATACATTTCAGCAAAATCAAAATCACAGAGAAACAAAGCCAGACAGATATTAAGGAATGAAAGAGAAAAAATACCTGGTATGGAAAAGTGGGAATGAATTGAAATAATCGGCTCCTACATCGAGGGATAAGGCGGCGAGTGCGAGAAGAGATAGTGCGAGACCATGGCAGAAGAGAGAAGGAGGAAGAGAGACGACAACGCGTGTTACGAAGACGACGACCACGGCTCTCTCGCCGTTCAGCAGCGACGCCATAGCCGCCATTTTTAATTTCAATTTTATTTATTAACTTATTTTGAGAAAGAAGTATTCAATGATAAAAATATTTGGACATTCTGTTTGTAATTTTTCTATTAGTTTCACTTGTTCTGATTTTCGAAGAAAAATCCTTTTTTTTTTTTTTTGAAAAGGTAAACATTTTTAATTTAATCAATATTAGTCATTTATTAACAACAAAAATGAATTAAATGTTAGTTGAAATGAGCGACAAAACTTGAAATGAAAGGCGAGGAAATGCACCAGCACCACGTTTACGCGTTTAAGGAGTCCATCCGCCACGTTTACCACGACTTTCGGACCAAATAAAGCCGAAGTTTCTACTTTTTTAAAGCGAAAAAACATCACAAAACAAACATATAGAAGGGTGACTGAAAAGGCCACCGAGGGATAACCATCCACCTATATGCTAAACTCTTTGTCGGTAGGGGTGTTTACAGTTTTTATATTATTGGGAAAGTTGAAGTTGAAGAGAGTAATTTAATAGTCTAGAAACTTACATTATTATGTTTAGTTGTGCACTGTAATCTTATCTATAATTCATAGAAATATCACTTTTTGTGTTTGGTTATGCATAGAAATCTATTAAGTTTTCATATTTTCATAAAATTAATATAATAATATATTTCATCAAAATAATTTATAAACAATTTTGCTCATAAAATATTTTTTAACAGAATTAAAAAAATATATTTATTGAATACTAGAATCAAGTATAATTTTTAAAATTACAAAAATATTCTTATTTTATTTTTAATAATATTTCATTTGTTATTTTAAACTAAAGTAATAATATAAAGACTTTACAAATCAATTTCTTTGAATAAACAAATATTATTTATCATTTTATAGTTTGATATATGTATATTTGTTTTAATATTATAAGCTTCAAAAATAAAATAAGTGATTAACTAAAAAATTATTGGTTTAAGATTTTTTTAAAAAAATAATAATAATTTTGAAGTGTTTCACATTCCTGGGTATCTGAAAACCATTTGTCAGATGGATTTCACTTGAACCTAGAATCAGGAAAAGTTAAAACCCCTAGAGTACAGATTCACAAGTTAGAAAAACTCAAAGTCAGTACCAAACATGGGAAAGTGTTCAGATTCTCATTCCCGTGTCTAGATTCCTGCATACCAAACAGCCCTTTACTCGTCTAACTTACTCGTCTAATTAGCTAAGAAATAAGTTGATCTCGCAGTAAAATGGAAACCAACAAAGCCACCATCTAGGGATTCTTCTTGGATATCCTTATGAGCACATCCAAATCACATATATCAAAGGAAATGAAAAATCTGACAAAAATCATCTCTTTGGCTATTTTTAATCCATCCCAAATAGCAAGAATCTCTGATGTTAAATGACTAAAGGGTCTTCAAATAAACTTGTAGTAAGAAACTCTATTTTTTTTTCTATTCCATCTCTAGTCGCACCATATGTAATTCTTAAAATTGACAAATTTTATAGAAATATATTTTTATTTAAAAGATAATTTTACTTTCTCATTATTGTGATTTTCGAAATATCAATAGCTAGAATTTGTTGGAATTAATTTGTAAGGTTTTCATATAATTCATTATTTAGCTTGATTTTATCACAATATGATTATAAACGAAGTTGTATCTTCGTTGTATAATATAAAGGAAATATTATGTACTTACTCAAAATCATTTATGGAATATTTATCTTTTATTTTTCGTACAGCTCAAGGTAATAAACTTCAAGAAACTAAATCTTTGAAGTAATAAGTTGTTATTTCTATCTTAAGAAATTTGATCTGACACAGGTATTAGTTGTCCCTACCAAATTCGTATTTGTCGGATCCGAATCTTCTAAAAAAGGCAATTCTTCATTAATCAATAATATTTTCAAATATTCTTGCTTTTATTAGGAGATTCTTTCTCAGCATTTCTAAGCATGAAAATGACTCTATAAATAGGTTTCTAAGGCCTAGAGAAAAAGTGAACTTGTTGGTGCATAGTTTGTGAGTGAGTTGTAATATTTGTGAGAGTTCCTTGTTTGTATTCAATATCATAGTATTCACGTGATCTTGTAGTAAAATGAGTGTTTAGTTTTTGTGGTAAGTTTATACCACTTTCATGAGTCAATACATGTTGTAATTTGAATACAATTTTTACAAGTCTTCGGGAGAAGATTTTTACAAGCCTTGCGTTGGGAGGATGCAAGCACTTGCTGGGCATTGAAGGGAATTCAAGTGGTTGAGCATTTCAATCAGAATCAGATTAGTGAAGAGAAGTACAACAAAGTTGCGGCAAATCTCAAGAGGGAGTCTTGTTTTGTTTAAGTCAATATTTTATACTTGTAATTCTGTATTAATTAGTTTTATTCTCTGGGCGTGGCCCCAAGGAGTAGGTTATCCGAAAGGGTTTCTGAACCTTGTAAAAATTCGTTGTGTTCTTTACTGTTTTTGCACTGTCTTTTATTGTGTTCAATTTCTGTCATGACAAGTTTGGATTCTGTCCCGACAGATCTGAACTTTGTTTCAACATTTAATTACCATTCCGCACCTTAATTAATTCATATGATTTAATTAATTTGGTAATTACTAAAAACAGAATTTCGATTGGTATCAAAGCGGGTCACTCATTTCTGAGTGTGATCTTGGTTTATTTCATTTGTTATTCTTGTTCTTGCAATGTCTTTTTTCACAGAAGGAGACTCCATAACTCGCCCCCCTTTACTCAATGATTCTAACTATCTATATTGGAAAGTTAGAATGAGTGTAACGCCCTGTTATGGTGAACGTTGAACCGTGAATTTAACTAGCTAATCGAGTTCTTTGGTTAAAAACGTGCTTCTAGGTGTTATTAATATGTTAAGGTGGAAAACCAATCAAAAGGAAAGGATATGTTTTATGTAAAACATAAAATTGTTCATGGGCTCATAAACGTTTACAAGTTATTTACAATGAAAAATGGTCATTACAGTTTGAAATTTACAATTCGTCGATCTAAGCGGCAAAAATAGGGTAAACCCCCTAGTTCTCCTGAGAACTCCTTGGTCGTGGTGGTCAAGCGGCCACATATGTACACATCACCACCTAAGCTCTCCACTTAAGGCTGGGTGAGCTTTTCTTTCCTTTTACCTGCACCACATAGCACCCATGAGCCAAAGCCCAGCAAGAAAACACAATAATGCATATAAATATTATCAAATGATTATCATTATAATCACACAGAGCTTAAAGCTCTGAACAGATGAGTGAATATCACTTTATGGGTATGTTAACCATGAAGGAGCTTATAGCTCTAATCAGATGAGTGGTTTAACACTTGAGGTTCTGGTAAACCATACTGAGTGACTGACAAGCAAGTCACTAGCTTAAACAAATGAGAGACTGATGGGTAAGTCTCTAGCTTGACAGATGAGTGACTGATGGGTAAGTCACTAGCATAACAGATGAATGACTGATGGCTAAGTCACTAGCTTAAACAGATGAGAGACTGATGGGTAAGTCTCACGGGGCTCGACACCCATAGCCATGTGACTAAACAGTCACTGGGCTTGCTGGCCCTGGCTCTAAATGACTAGCCTTTGGCTAGACAATCGCTTATAATATTCATCGAACTTGAGGTCGGTCTGGCATCAATGCTCATTCGAGTCATTCAATGCAGATGTCAATTAGATCTAATCTTTATTGGCTTGCATTAGACACGCTAAGGTCATTCTTGACTTATGAGTCAATACCATGTGACCAACTCTCAGTACCTCTGCCGAACTTAACTAATGAGTCATAGCTTCACAGTTGATACTGACACCATTGCCAATTATGACTATTCAGTCAGTGCCATACACAAGTGAGCAAGGTTTGCTAAGCATTCAATATTCAATCCATGTCCACATTTAAACAGTCAACATGCCTCATGAATAACCATGCATGTCATATATGCGGTGCAGTTTTCTTACCTCTGGTTCGAGCGAGAATTAGTATAAGAACGACCCTTGAGAACGATCGACCTTTTGATTCCTTAGCGGTTAGCTAATCATAACCAATTATAACCTCCATTAATGAAAATCAACAATAATAGGATCTTGACCCAAACCCCACTCTCGGGACCTCGAAATGTACCCACACAGTGAGTATATTCGATCTCGGGCCTTAAGCATTGAAACCCCGAGCCAAAAACCCTTAAAAACACTCAAAACAGGATTTTGAAGGAACAGAGTAGTGCCCCAGGGCGCTACTCACTAGCGCCCCAGCGCTCATCTCAGAACCAAAAATGCCCAAACCAATCCTGGGTAGCGCTGTAGCGCCCCCTTGTGGGCTATAGCGCTACACCAAGCCTGATTTGCCCCTGAATCTTCTCCCTTCGACTCCTCCATTTCCAACTTGATTCAAATGCTTCTGAACATAAAATTAAGTGCCAAATGAACCCAAAAGCCATCCCCACATGTCCTAGGAATCACAACCCCAAGAACCCTAGCCAAAAACTCCAAGCAAAACCAATCAACCAATCTAGAAATCTCAACTGAAATCCATAACAAAAACAAAGCAAACTAGAGATTTAATGGCTAGAATCTTACCTCAAGTTCAAATTATGATGCTCTTCAATGGTGGAACACACTCCCAAGCCCTCAAGACTTATTTCTCAAGCTTGGTTCCTCTAATTAAGCTCAAAAATCCAAGAAGAAAAGGAGAGAAAATAGGTACGGGAGAAGTGTAATTGATGCTCTGTTTTTTCTTCAAACTTCCACAGCCTTCATGGCTTAAAACTATCCTAGGGGTGAAAAGACTAAAATACCCCTAGGTCAAATAAAAGTTTCTAAAGGCTCCCAAGGAAAAAACCGTCATTTCCCGCCTACTTCGTTAATCATAATTAACACCCTCTAATTCCCGCTATTCTCGATATTCTCAAATACCAATAATTCATATCCCGCTACCCTTTAATTTCCGGCAACGCTCTAATCATTAAAATCACCCCGAGACTCGCCTCGAGCCCCAAACTTAATCCTGACTAAACTGCTAATTTTCACTCAAAGATCATCTCATGCCGAATGGCTCGAACAAATCCACATTATAATGTGGTCTCAACAATTTGTCACCGACATGCATACAAATATACAATTACGCCCTCAACAGGCCAAATTACCAAAACACCCCTGAAATGTGCATGTGGACCCATATGCATGCATTTAACATCATATTATAATATAATTCACATAAACATGCATATAATCATGTAATGGCATAATAAAGCAATTATGGCCCTCCCAGCCTACTAATCCAACCATTAAGCCACATTAGGGATTTTGGGGCATTACAATGAGAGTCTTCATCAAATCTCAAGATGAAAAGGCTTGGAGAGCTGTTTTGAGTGGTTGAACTCCTCCAGCAGAAAGCAATGATGTAACTAAGGTAAAATCTAAACTTGATTGGATTGATGCTGAAGATAAATTGTCCAATTACAATAATAAAGTATTACATGCTATTTTTAATGGTGTTGGTGAAGGTTACATTAAATTGATTTCTTCATGTGTTTCGGCCAAAGATGCTTGGCAACCCCTTCAAATCCAATTTGAAGAAACTGTTGATGTCAAGCATTCTAGGCTTGTTATGCTCACAACAAATTTTGAAAATTTGAAAATGAATGAAAATGAAACTCTCATTGAATTTTATGAGAAATTGTTAGATATTGCTAATGAATATTTTTCTCTTGGTGAGAAACTTGAAGAGAATGTTTTGGTTAGAAAAATTGTTAGGGTACTCCCTTACAGGTTTCAGACTAAGCTCACTGCAATTGAAGAAGCAAAAGATCTGGACAAAATAAAAGTAGATGAATTGATTGGTTCACTTCAAACTTTTGAACTAAACTAACAAATTAGACAAAAAGGTAAAATAGAAGAAATCAAGGAGAAATCTATTGCCTTAAAATCTTCCAGAGAAAAAAAAGGAAAGTTCGGATGATAAGAATGATGAGATGGCTTTGTTAACAAAAAATTTTCAAAAGTACATAAAGAAATTGGGAAATAAAAAGGTCATATCCAAAAACCCAAAAGGTAATTTTTCTAAACCCTTTGAAACTAATAAAAAGGGTATTCAGTGCAGGGAATGTGAAGGATTTGGACACATTCAATCTGAGTGTGCAAATAAATTTAAAGAAAAAGAAAGTCATGCCAGCTACTTGGAGTGATCAAGACTCTGAACAGAGTGATGAGGGAGACAATAGTGTTGCATTAACCTTTGTTCACAAAAGTATGGCTTTTTCTTTAGTTGATTCCAAGGATTTGGTATGTCTTAATAATTCTGTTCAGAATAATGAAGAATCTGATACTAACTCTGATGAATCTGACTTAGATGATGAGTCATTGAAAGATTCTTACAAAAGAATGTATGATCAATGGCTGAAAGTTTGCTCTGGGAATCGATTAATGGATAGCAATAATAAAAAATCTGGTGAAAAAATTAAAGAACTTGAGATGATTATTGCTTCCAAAAATGATGAAATTAATTCTTTGAGTAAAGAAATTGATCTTATGCAAAAAGGTGTCAAAATGCTTAATCCAAGATCTGAAATTTTGGATGATATTCTCTCTGCAGGAAAAAAGGCTGGTGATTTCAGTGGATTAGGATCTAATGGATCCGAATCTTCTAAGAAAACGGTTTTTGTAAAATCTATGAATTATCCGTCTGTTGTGACAACTAACCGTTTTGCAGGAACAAGTGACTCTTTGGAGACCACACAGTTGTCATCTATTCCATTAGATCTACAACTAAAGAAAATTTCTTCGAAGAAAAATATTGGTCAATTTGTACCATTTTTTCATTTTTGTGGTAAGAAAGGACACATAATGTAATGACCCAAATTTGCTAATAAGGCTTAAGGGCCTTGATTAGTGTGCCTAGAGGGCATAATGGGAATTATGTGTGACTTTAATGAGTAAAATGCATGATTATGATTTAAAGCATGTTATATGACTATTTGAATATTTAAGATACATGACTATGTGTATTAGTATGCATGTAAGCCCTAATTAGGTTAGAAGGGCATAATCGTAATTTTGGCCATTATGGGCATAACTGTATACATATATATGATAATTGTTGAGACCACATTATTATGTGGATATATCTGTGATTTGTGACTCGAGACGATCCTAGTGAGCACATTAGCGAAAAAATCATGGCGGGGATTTATACCCGGCTCGGGGTGAGCCTGGGGGTATAAATGAGAATTTAGTGAGTATATTGGAGTCTATTTTGACATCGAGGAATATAAATGGTGATTAATTAGGTATTGGGAAGTAAGCGGGAAAATATTAGGAACACTCGAGGAATTAGCGGGAATTTGGTAGAATGACTAAAATGCCCCTAAGTGGATTAAAGGGTTATAATTAAAAGGTAGGGCATAATGGTCATTTGGCTTGCATGAGATAAGTACTCTGAGGCTTTATACTTAGTGGGAATTGTAGAAAAGGGTAGAAGGCTAAGGAAAGAAAGAAAAAGAAAAGAAAGGAAAAAGAAAAGGAAGGAAAAACAGAGTTGTTTTCCTAGGAGTCGGTTGGTGATCTCCTTCATCATTTCTGGGTGTTTTCTTGGAGTAAAACTCAGAGGGGAGCTGGGTTAGGCTGAGCAACAGAAATCCTAAGCTAGGCTTGAAGAGTTGGAAGGGCTTAGCAAGAACACACCATCACTTGAGGTAAAACTTTGTAGTTCCTTCAGTTCTGGTTTTGGTTTTTAGCTAAGATATCTAAGCTGTGTTGATGGGGAATTCTAGGGAAGTTGGAGCCAAGGGTTGAGGAAGAGCAAGCCAAGGAGGTTTAGAGGCAACTTGAGGTCGAATTTCCATCAAAGGTATAAATTCTGAGCTTTTAACTTTGATGTTTTGACTGGTTTCTGCTGAGTTTTGAAGTCTAGAAGTGGCTATGGTGAATTTTGAGATTAGGGATGCATGTGCTTGGGTTTTGAGTATTTGGGGTGCTTGGGATGACTGGGATGTGTTAATAAGCTTGTTTTTGAGTTTGGTGAAGGTTTGGAGAAGTTTTGGTTGAGTTTGGTTCGAGGAAATCGCAGGAAGGAAAATTGGGAGGTTGGCTATCTGTGACTAGCGCTACAGCACTAGCCTTTGGGCGTTGTAGCGCTAGGCCATTCTTTCTGGGGGATTTTGGTTCTGCTTGTAGAGCTGTAGTGCCCTCCTAAGAGCGCTGTAGCGCTGCCTTGTTTCCAGAAAGGGATTTTAGGGTTGTTTTCAAGGGTTTTTGACCAAGGATTCGGGGTTTGATTCCACCACCTTGTTTGGTGGAACTAGGACTTTTCGAGGGCTCAGGATTGGTCCCGAGGCTAGGTTTTGGACTTGAGGTTTGGTGATGACTTTGACCTATGGTTGTGTTTAGGTGAACGCTAGGGCTCGAGAGGGATCGTGCTCAAGGAGTCAAGTGATCAAAGCTAGCGAATTGAAAGGTAAGAAAACTGCACCCGGATATATGTTTGTGATGGGACTAAGCGCTCCCGATATTTGTATTATGTCAATGATGGTATTATGCCATGGGACATGTGATAGTGGCCTAAGGGTGCCATACACAATATTTGCGCACAGGGCGCGGCTTGGCCACTTGTAGCCGAGGACAGCTTAATATTCACTGAGCTCGGTTTAAGCGGGCCAGAGTCAGTGGGATAACGGAGGGCGCGGCTTGAGGGCGTTAACCCTAGTTATCATATGTGATTTGGTGTATGCTATAAATTGATATGTTTAGTATGCTGAATACTTGACTATTCTAAATGTTGATATGGTTAAGAATATGTGATGCTACATGAGATATTGAATTGTCTGTTGATTGCTTATGCTCTGTTGTTGTGTTTTCTTGCTGAGCCTTGGCTCACGGGTGCTACGTGGTGTAGGTAAAGGCAAAGGAAAGTTGGACCAATCCTGAGAAGGAGGACTGCGGGGTGGAATGTACATAGCCAGCTGTTCAGTCGCCATGGCCGAGGAGTGGATCAGGACAGAGATTGTCTAATTGTCTGTTTTGCCTTAATATGGCTAATACTGTATTTAGTCCTTGAATCTTTTGTAAACATTTTTGGGATCCCATGTAAATAGGAAATGTTTCTTTATGAAAATGTGACTTTTGAGACCAAAACATTTTAACCCTAGTTTCTTTGTAGTTTCAATAACACGTTTTTAATTAAATAACTTGATTAACAAGTCTAGCACTTTATTAACACACAGTGTAACGGTCTTGGCTATCCAGGGCGTTACAACTTGGTATCAGAGCGTCCTAGGTTTATGGGTCCTGAAGACTGGCTGGATATGTACATTCGCCACGAGAGACAAACTCAACTCAGGGTTTGGTAATTGGTAATTGAGTGAGATATGATTGTTGATATTTGTTTGATGAATAAGGAGCATGAGATACTGATAGGGCCTGGCCCTTGACTATTGCATGATGCTATTGAGGCGTGCTTATTAGCACTGCTGTGCATGTGGATGAATATCTGGATAAATTGCTATATTTTGATTGCTTGTGAATGATTGGAGTTCCAGTAATGGATCATGAAAGGATTATTACCCTGTCATCATAGTCTAATTGTCGAGTCGTTGATTGCAGATTGACTTGGATAATTATGCGTCCAAGGAAATCCACGCGACTAGCCGGTAGGTCTAGGGCTAGAGATGATGAACAAGGCCAGACCCCTCCGCCAGTCCCTGAGAACTGGCATCAGTTGATGGCAGACATGCAGGCTCGGCTATAGAGCAAAGATGAACAGATTCGGATTCTGCGGCAGCAGGCTCCGTCTGGGAGTGTTGCCCCTGTTGTGCCACCTGTAGTGGTACCTGTAGTGCAGCCAGTTGAGGTTGGGAACAAATAGGAACCGTTGTATGAGCGGTTCAGGAAGCAACAACCCCCAATCTTTGAGGGAAGACCAGATCCACTGAAGGCTGAGCAGTGGATGACTATGATTACTACCATTCTTGATTTCATGAGGGTAGAAGGACATGACAGGGTGGCCTGTGCCACTTATATGCTGAGGGAGGATGCCCGAATCTGGTGGGAGGTGGCATCACAGACCAAAGATGTTACTGCATTGACTTGGGAAGGGTTTAAGGATTTGTTTAGTCAGAAGTATTATAATGTTGCCATCAGGGCAGCAAAGATAAATGAGTTCGCGGGGCTGGTTCAGGGCAGTATGACAGTTATAGAATATGCTTTGAAGTTTGACAGACTTGCGAAGTTCGCACCAAATCTTGTGCCTACTGATGCAGCTAGGCAGGACAGATTTATCAGAGGGCTGAATGCTATGATAGCTCGAGATGTGAGAATTACCACAGTTCCTAGAGGGACAACTTATGCCCAGGTTGTGGAGAAGGCTCTTACCGCTGAGGAAATGAAGAATAAGATATGGAGAGAGAGTGCTGTGAGGAGGGAGGGCCGCAGGGCGGTGCCTCCATATTCTGGTTCAGGTAGGGGCGAAGACCCCAGTGATTTGAAGAGGAAGACCCCTGAGGCTTTGATCGCTCCTGGTCCAGATAGGAGAGGTCGAGGTACCCAGGGTGGCCGCCAGGGAGGCGGTGATACATGGAGGACTTATCCAGAGTGCACGAGGTGTAGGAGACGCCATCCGGGCGAGTGTCGGGCTAAAGCCTGTTATGTGTGCGGAGTGGTGGGACACCTCAGGAAGGATTGCCCGGCAGTGAAGAAGAGGGATACAGGGAAGGTGGACAGCTTGACTCCAGCTCGGGTGTTAACCTTGACGCAGGCAGAGGCCGAGGCTAGTCCCTCGGTAGTGACAGGTCAGCTTTCTAGCGTTGGCACTTCTTTTACTGTTTTGATAGACTCTGGTGCTACACATTCGTTTGTATCTGATAAGGTGATTGATAGATTGTGTAGACCTAGTGAGTATAGTACTTCAGGGTTTGGGACTATTTTGCCTACAAGAGAACTGGTAGTATCTAGGAGGTGGATTAGAGCATTGCCAGTGATAGTTGATGGTAGGGAGTTGTCAGTAGATCTGATTGAGTTGAGTATGGAGGATTTCGATATGATCCTAGGTATGGATTGGTTGGTTAGATATGGAGCTACCATTGACTGCAGGAAAAAGATGGTGACTTTTGAGCCAGAGGGCGAGGATCCCTTTGTTTTTGTGGGAGCGGTGCATGGACCCTGCGTACCCAGGATATCTGTATTGAGAGCCAGAGACTTGTTACATGGTGGATGTATAGGCTTTCTGGCTAGTGTGGTGGATACCACCAGAGTTTCGCCAATAGGGCCGGAGGAGACCAGATTGGTTTGCAAGTTCCTGGATGTGTTTCTTGAGAATTTTCCTGAGTTGCCACCGCATAGAGAGATTCAGTTTGTCATTGAGTTAGCGCCAGGGACAGAGTCAGTGTCGAGGGCACCATATAGGATGGCCCCGGCAGAACTGAAAGAATTAAAGATACAGCTGCAAGAGCTTCTGGATTTGGCATTTATCAGACCTAGTTACTCGTCGTGGGGTGCTCCGGTTCTATTTGTGAAGAAGAAGGACGGGACTTTGAAAATGTGCATAGACTACAGGGAATTCAACAAGTTGACTATCTAGAATAAGTACCCCCTACCAAGGATTGACGACCTGTTCGATCAGCTGCAGGGTAAGATGGTGTTCTTGAAGATTGATCTTCGATCTAGTTATCACCAGCTGAGGATCAAGGATGAGGACATACCGAAGACGGCCTTCCGGATGAGGTACGGGCACTATGAGTTTCTGGTCATGTCGTTTGGTTTGACCAATGCCCCAGCAGCCTTCTTGGATCTAATTAACATGGTGTTCAAGGACTTTCTGGATCAGCTCGTTATTGTCTTCATCGACGACATCTTAGTGTACTCCAGTTCAGAGGCAGAGCACGAGATTCATCTTCGACAGGTTCTTCAGAGACTGAGGGAGCATCGGTTGTATGCCAAGTTTAAGAAATGCATATTTTGGCTACCAGAAGTGACATTCCTTGGACATATTGTGGGTGCAGATGGGATTAAGGTGGATCCGTCTAAAGTAGAGGCAGTTATGGATTGGCCGAGGCCAAGGAATGCCTCAGAGGTGTGGAGTTTTCTTGGTCTAGCGGGTTATTACAGACAGTTTGTGGAGGGCTTCTCGAAGATAGCGGCACCGATGAAAAAATTGACACGGAAGAATTTGAAGTTTATTTGGTCAGACAAGTGTGAGGATAGTTTCCAAGAGTTGAAGTGACGACTTATTTTTGCGCCTGTGTTGAGTCTTCCTTCGGGGGAAGGGAAATTTGTGGTCTATTGCGATGCATCGGGGTTGGGTTTAGGCTGTGTGTTGATGCAGAATGAGAAGGTCATAACTTATGCATCACGACAGCTGAAGGAGTATGAACAGCGGTATCCTACCCATGATTTGGAGCTAGTAGCTGTGGTTTTCACACTGAAGAATTGGCGACATTACCTATATGGGGAGAAGTGCGAGGTGTACACTAATCATAAGAGTTTGAAGTATTTCTTTACACAGAAGGACCTGAACATGAGACAGAGGCGTTGGCTAGAGTTGGTGAAATATTACGATTGTGATATTCTTTATCATCTGGGGAAAGCCAACGTAATGGCGGATGCATTGAGCCAGAGAGGCCCAGGTCAGTTGTACAGTTCCACCCAGATCTCGAGAGAGCTAGCTGATGAGATGGTCAGGGTAGGGATAGAATTGGTGGTAGGCCAGTTGGCCAATATTACTCTACAGTCAACCCTGCTAGAGCAGATTAAAGAGGGGCAATTGGTAGATGCTCAAATACAGGAGGTTAGAGAGAATGTCTTAGCGGGAGTAGCTAAGGACTATTCTATTTCTGAGGTTGGTTTACTTCGGTATCAGGGGCGGATTTGTGTTCCAGCTGATGAGGGAATTAGACGAGAGATACTGGATGAGTCTCATACGATGTCGTGCTCACTTCATCCGGGTACCACGAAGATGTACCAGGATCTATGGATGTTATATTGGTGGCTCGGGATGAAGAAGCATGTAGTGGAGTACGTAACCAAATGTTTAACCTGTCAGCAGGTGAAAGCTGAGCATCAGCGACCAGCAGGGTTGCTTTAGTCTTTGGGTATTCCCGAGTGGAAGTGGGAGGATATTACGATGGATTTCGTGGGCGGTTTACCTAGGACGGTTGGGCTTCATGACTTGGTGTGGGTGATAGTGGACAGATACACCAAGTCAGTCCATTTTCTTCCAGTGAAGTCAACATATACTATGGATTAGTATGTTGTGTTGTATGCGAGGGAGATCGTACGTATCCATGGGGTTCCTAAGTCTATAGTGTCAGACCGGGATCCCATCTTTACTTCTAAGTTTTGGGGAGGTTTGCAGAAGGCTATGGGAACCCAGTTGAAGTTCAGCACAGCCTTTCATCCTCAGACTGATGGACAGTCTAAGAGGAAGATTCAGGTATTGGAAGATATGCTCAGAGCGTGTGTGATTGACTTTGAGGGATCATGGAGTAAGTATCTCCCATTGATTGAATTATCGTATAATAATAGTTACCAATCAATAATTGGAGTGGCTCCCTACGAGATGTTATATGGGAGGAAGTGCAGATCACCCATACATTGGGATGAGATGGTTGAGAGGAAGTATTTGGGGCCAGATATGGTTCAGAGGACAAGTGAAGCTATAGAGAAGATTCGAGCTAGGATGCTCGCCTCTCAGAGCAGACAGAAAAGCTACGCTGATCCCAAGCGTAGGGACGTGGAATTCAAGGTTGGGGACCACATGTTTCTCCAAGTTTCACCATTGCGAGGGGTGAGGAGGTTTGGTAAGAAGGGCAAGCTAAGCCCTAGGTTCATCGGACCTTTTGAGATCCTGGAAAGGATTGGTCAGGTAGCTTACAGGTTAGCCTTGCCACCATTATTGTCAGGAGTCCATGATGTATTCCATGTTTCTATGCTTCGGAAATACGTCTCAGATGCGACTCATGTGTTGAGGTATAAGGATTTGGAATTGCAGTCAGACCTAGCTTATGAAGAGCAACTGGTTTAGATTTTGGATCAGAAAGATAAAGTACTACGGAATAAGACGATGCCTCTTGTTAAAGTATTGTGGAGGAATAGTAGGGTCGAGGAAGCGACCTGGGAGCTTGAGACAGCGATGCGGGATCAGTATCCCGAGTTATTCAAGTATATTTCGAGGATGAAATTCTCATCAGGAGGGGATAGTTGTAACGACCCAAATTTCCTAATAAGGCTTAAGGACCTTGATTAGTGTGCCGGGAGGGGATAATTGGATTATATGTGATTTAGTGATTAAACGCATGATATATGACTATTTGAATATCTGTGATGCATGACTATGTGTATTGGTATGCATGTAGGCCCTGATTAGGTTAGAAGGGCGTAATCGTAATTTTGGCCCATTGAGGGCATAATTGTATATATATGTGATAAACTATCGAGACCACATTATTATGTGGATATATTTTTAATCTGTGATTCGAAGCGATCCCAGTGAGCGGTTTAGCGAAAAGTCACGGCGGGGATTTATACCCAGCTCGGGGCGAGCCTGGGGGTGTTTCTAGGAATTTAGAGTATATATTGGGGTCAATTTTGACATTGAGGAATATTATTTTTGATTAGTTAGGTGTCAGGAGGTAAGCGGTAAATATTAGAGACACTCGGGGAATTAGCGGGAATTGGGTGAAATGACTGAAATGCCCCTAGGTGGACTAAAAGGCTTAGGAATTATGGGAGGGTATTGTGGTCATTTGGCTTATAAAGGATAAATTTTATTAGGCTTTATACTTAGTGGATTGTGTAGAAAGGGCTGGAATTCTGAAGGAAAGAAAGGAAAGAAAAGAAAGAAGAGAAGGAAAAAGGGAAATTGGGAGTCTTTTTCTCTCAACATTCGGTTGGAGGTTCCTTCTTCATTTATTTGAGGTTTCTTGGAGAAAAATTTAGAGGGAAAGTCAAAGTAGAAGCTTGAGACTAAGGTCCCTAGTCTGGCTTGAAGAATTGGCAAGGATTTAGCAAGAGAAATCCATTCACTTGAGGTAAGGGTCAAGGTAGTTTTCAATTTCTAGTTTTGGTATTGTTATGGGTTTTGAGCTGAGTCTTCGTGGGGAATTTTAGGGAAGTTGAAGCTAAGCTTTGAGGAGGTGAAGGCCAAGCTATTGAGGAGGATAACCTAGGCTAAACTCATCCAGTAAAGGTAAGGAATTCTAGTTCAAGTTCTGTGGTTTTAGCTGTTGTTTGTTAAGTTTCTGAGCTTTAGGTTCAGCCATGCTGAATTCTATGTTTAGGGATGCATGTGATTGAGTTATGTGTGTTTGGGATGCTTGGGATGAGTGGAGGATGTTGGTAGGCTTGTTTTTGTGTTTGGTTGAAATTTGGAAGAGTTTTGGTAAGGTTTGGCTTGGGGAAAATCAAAGGAGGAAAAATGCAGGAGTTGCTATGTTGTGACTAGCGCTACAGCGCTAGTCACTAGGCGTTACTAGCGCTGTAGCGCTAGGCCATGTTGTCTGGGACATTTTTAGGTTCTATTTGTAGCGTTGTAGCGCCCTCCAAAGAGCGCTGTAGCACTACCCTATTTCCAGAAAAGGGTTTTTGGGTTATTTTCAAGGGTTTTTGCCCGGGGGTTCAGGGTTCGATTCCACCACCCCGTTTGGTGGAATTAGGGCTTCCCGAGGGCTCAGGATTGGTCCCGAGGCTAGGTTCTGGACTTGAGGTTTGGTGATGATTCTGATATATGGTTGCGACTAGGTGTACGCTTAGGCTCAAGAGGGATCGTGCTTGAGGATTAAATCAAACAAAGCTAGCAAATCTAAAGGTAAGAAAACTGCACCCGGTTAAGTGTTTGTGATGGGACTAAGTGCTCCCGATATCTGTATAATTTCATAGATGGTATTACGCCATGGGACATGTGATAAATGGCCTAAGGGTGCCGTGAATTATACTTGCGCACAGGGCGCGGCTCGGTCACTGGTAGCCGAGGATAGCTTAATATTCATTGAGCTCGGTTTAAGCGGGCCGGAGTCAGTGGGATAAATAGAGGGTGCGGCCTAAGGGCGTTAACCTTAGTTATCATATGTGGATTGGTTATTGATATGGAATGATATATTTGGTATGCTGAATACGTGGATAACATGAATGCTTAAACTGTTGAGTACATGCTTGTAACACCCCAAGTTGCTAATAAGGTTTAGGACCTTGATTAGAGTGCCTGGAGGGCAATAAGTGAATTAACATGATAATATATGAATTTGAATGAATATGTGATTAGAATGCATGTTTAGGTGGTATAAATATGCATGTGGGCCCCGTTTTTATGTTTGGGGTAAATTGGTAATCTTAGCCCGCTGAGGGCATAAATGTAATAACTGAATTGTATGATTAGTACCATGTGTGAGTGGTGATATTATTGTGATGCACGTGCCGAGACGGTCCTAGGGAGCTGTTAGTTTAAAAGTCACAACGGGATTTTATACCCGGCTCGGGAGGAGCCTAGGGGTACTTTGGGAATTTTGTAAGTTGAGTTGAGAATTAGTGGTTAATGGTTATTGGTGATTAAGTAACCTGAGTAACCATTAGTAATTAGCAAGGGTAACAAGTTTAGATGAAAGAAATGGTAGAATTGTATGAAAGTAGAAATGACAAAAAGGGCATTGGGGTTTAGTTAGAAAGGGAAATAGATAGAAGGGTAAAGTGGTCATTAGGCAAGGGTTAGATAAGGTTCAGCTGAGGGAAAAAGGATTCACGTTTTACACTTGGTCACAATTGGGTTTATGCTGAAATTTGAGGAAAAAGCTAGAAGAAAAGGGAAGAAGAGGAAGGCTGAAGTTGGGAGACCTAGGAGGAGAATCAAGGTGGTTTAAGGCAATTAAGTTGAACATAAGCCAAGATTATTCAGAGGTAAGGATTTGTCTCTGTTTTGCTTAAGTTTCAAGTCTGGTTTTTAGAGAATAAGCATGAAATTGAAAGAGAGTTGTGGCTGGTTTTGTATGGAATTCAGTTTGGATAATCAAGGGGGAAAGTGGCTTGAAGCTGAGATTGAAGAGAATTCAAGCTGAATTCTTGATTGAGGTAAGAGCCCTAAACATGTTTGAATTCGGTATCTGATGTGGTTAAGATTTTAGAAGCATGAGTTATACTTTTCAAGTTCTGGTCTAAGTTTTAGAAGCCATGGTTTAAGTTTCTGAAATCTAAAACTCAAGTGTAGAATTTTGGGTGTAATTGCGTAATTGTGCTTGTTGTTGATGTTTATAGGTTGTTAAATGGTTTATTTGGGGTTTTAAACTGATTTTGGGGTTTAAATATGCATTGGGGGTGGAATTGGGAGTGTTTTGGCTCGGGGAAAATGCAGGGGAAAACCCAGATTTCTGGGTTCGCGAAGGGGCGCCACGGCCCTGTTCTTTGGCGCCGTGACGCGAGGTTGCATCAGGGCTGGGGGTACTCTCTGACTTGCTGGGCGCCGCGGCGCTAGGCTATTTTCAAGATAGGGTAATTTTGCATTTTTGGGCATTTGATCTGGGGGCTCGGGGGATGTTTCTGTTGTGTTGTTTTGGGAAATTGGAGGTCCCGAGAGTATGGGATTGGTACCGGGAAGTGGTTTTGGATTGGTTAGTATTAAAGGATGTTTTATATGTGTTGTGACTAGGTCTTCGAAGAGACTCGGGATAGAGGACCGTGCTCGTGGCTTTGGTGCATTGTGAAGCTCGAGATACAGGTAAGAAAACTGTAGCACCCGTAGAGTAGGGCGTGGGCCCATAGTGTTGTTGCAGGGCACGACCCTAGATTGCATTATTGTTAGGGTGTAGCTTTGATTGAATTATTGTATGCTTGAGTGCTGTAAAAGTATGCTATATGTGTGGATATAGTAGAACAAACGGCAAAGGAGCCAAGAACGGCGAAGGTCGAGAACGGCAGTGGGGCCGAGAATATCACTTAGCATATGGAGTGCTTATGGTTAGGGTGAGACCCCAAAGGATACATGGGATGTAACGACCCGAATTTGCTAATCGGGCTTAGGGCCTTGATTAGTGTGCCTGGAGGGCAATAAGTGGTTTAATTTGCCTATATGTGAATTTATGTGTATATATGATTATGATGCATGTTTAATTGAGTTAAATGTGCATGTGGGCCCCGTCTGGATATTGGGGGCATAAATATGATAAATGAAATATATGTTGTATATGTGTGATATGTCTGTACAGCACGATCCGAGACAGTCCTGGGGAGCAGTTAGTCAGAGAGTCACAACGGGGTTGAGATTTGGACTCGGGGCGAGTCGAGGGGTAATTCGGGTATTAGTTGAGTTATGAGATGATCGGGACATAGAAATAAATATTTGGAGATATATTTGAGGATAGAATACCTAGGCAGGAATATTTGGGGAATTTACCATTTTTACCCTCGGGGACGTTTTGGCACCCCGAGCCTTGAGGTAACCTTTAGACTTAAGTTATATAAAACAAAAAAAGGGAACTATTTAGAAACCTTGGGAAACCGACCCATACTATCCTAGAACTGAAGTTAGCTTTTTCTTTCCTTTCTCTTACACTCTCTAAGGTGAAACTCAAGAGGAAACTCATAGGAAATTCTTGGTGCAAGCTAGCATAAGCAAGGGGATTCAGTTGTGTTAACTCAGAAGCTTAAAGCTTGTGGATTAAGGTTCAACATCAGGGGTTTGAATTCAGCAAGAGGTAAGTTTTCCATGGAAGTTATGTTCAAGTTTCAGCCAAGTTTTAAGCTTTGCATGTGGATAGAATTTAGGTTGTTTTTGGGTGTTCTAGTTGTATTTTGGAGTAGAATTCTGTTGAGTTTTGGTGTTAATATTGAGCTGAAATGAAGGTATTATTATCTGGGATTATTGGCTTAGCTTTGGTGGGAATTGGCTTGAAGAAAGGATGAAAAACTGATGGGAAAATCTGGGTTCGCTGTATAGCACCGCAGCCCGCATGCGCGCACAGCCATGGGAGGCTGAGGGAATCTAAGCGCGCCGCGGCGCTTGCAGGGCGCGCCGCGGCCCGCGTGGTGGTCAGTGAAGAGCTAGCCTCTGTTTTGAGGCTAGCCGCGGCTCTAGTGGGAGGGGTCGCGGCCCTTAGCGTCAGTGAGGATTTTAATGATATTTTTGACTTGGGAACTTAAAGGGTAAGGCTCGGGATGGATCTTATCATTCAGATTGATAGAATTCAAGGTCCCAGAGGTTAGGGTTATGGTTTTAGGTTATTTGTTGAGTTAGAATTTGATGGTCGGATATTGTTATGTGTTGTGACTAGGATTTCGGCGAGGCTCACGTTAGCGGACTGTGCTCGGGGCATCGGTGCTCAGGAAGCTGGGAACTCAGGTAAGAAAACCCCTGTTTCCATAGAGCTTGTGTGCAGGGCTGAGCCCAATATATTGAATGGAAATGACATGCAGGGCCAAGCCCTATATACTAGAATTGTAGAGCATGGCTCTTTATCTGTTTATGCTTGAATTATGTGCTTGTTGCTATAACGTGTTTGATATTATATGTGTGATCGGCAAGAGCCGGGAATGGTGTAGGCCGGGAACGGCGTGGGGCCAGGAACGGTATCAAGCACGATGAGTGCAAGGCCGAGAATGGCAAGAGGCCGGGAGCGGCATTGAGCACGTGGGGTGCGAGCTGCCAGGGCGAGTCCCTAACAGGATACTTGGGATATCCTTACGGCGTGGTCCGCGAACCCAGGGCTTGGTAAACGCCTGGGACGGCTAGGCTGTATGTGTTTAGCCATTGGTGGCCTGATTATATGTTTGATTCGTGTATTGCATATGTTGTCTGTTATGGGTTTTCTTGCTGGGCTTCGGCTCACAGAAGCTCTGTGGTGCAGGTAAGGGTAAAGTGAAGATCAACCAACCATGAGCACAGCTGGCGTGAGAAGGCGTGTACATGTCCGGCCAGCCTGGCTGTCACAGCTAGGGGATTTTGGGAGATGCTTGTAAATTAACTTAGATTTTGTCTTTTAGTCGACTCTGATCAGTTTTGTATTGTAAATATTTTATAAACTATGTTTTGGGATCCCAAGTGTAAACTTTTATGATTAGCTATGAAAAACTACTTTCTCTAATGTTTTCTTTTTAATTATGGCTTAGCTACACGTTTTGAATTAAAACCTCGATTAGCGAGTTAGAGGCACGATTTTAAACACACTTGGTAACGGCTCTAAGGAAGTAGGGCGTTACATGGGATATCCTTACGGTGTGGACCGAGATCCCAGGCTTTGGTGACGCTTCTGGGACGGCTTGGCCGTAGATGTGTTTAAATCTTTTGGACTGTTTGTTTATCTGTGAGTTATCTGCTATAGTGGTTGTATGATATGCATATATTATGTGCTGTGAGTGTTTTCTTGCTGGGCTTCGGCTCATGGGTGCTCTGTGTTGTAGGTAAGGGCAAGGAGAAAGTCAACTAGCCATGAGTACGGAGAGCGTGGGGTGGCGCGTACATGTTTGGCCTGCCCGACTGCTTTGGTTGGGGGTATTTTGAGAAATGGCTATATTAAACTATGTTTTTGATAATTAGTCATCTGTAAACCTATTTTGAATTGTAAATATTTTACAAACCTTATTTTGGGATCCCAAATGTTAAACTCTTAGAACTTTTAATGAGATAGAGTACTTTTAAAGATTACAGCCTTGACTTTCTGTCTAATCACACTTTTGTGCTAAAAACCTCGTTTAGCGAGTTAATTGCACACTTTAAACACACTTAGTAACGAATCTAAGGTAGTAGGGCGTTACAACTTGGTATCAGAGCGAGCCAAGGTTTATTGGTTCTGGAGATTGACCGAACATGTACGCACGCTGCCATTGAAAAGGTTGACTCAGGGTTGGTTGGTATGGTTGATTATTATGATTGAATATGTGCTTGATGCCCTATTTACCTGCATAGTTATAGAGAGCATGATGAATGAAACAACATATGCATGATGACAGGGCATCGCCTGTTGTGTGATATATGTTATCTGTATGTTATTTGGATTGTTGATCTTGGTTTGTTGTTGAGATTGAGAGGTGGAATTGGATCTTGTTATCATGCCTGATGAGCGGTGTCACTGATTACAGGCATATAGTCATAATGCCTCGGCAATCATCTAGACTCCACGGCAGTCGAGCCGAGGATGACAATCAGGGTCAGGACCCTCCACCTGCCCCACAGAACTGGCATCAGATATTAGCCGAGATGGAGGCTAGGTTGCAGAGAACAGAGGAAGAACTCCGTCATATGAGGCAGCAGGCCCCTTCACAGGTTACAGGGTTATCGATACAGCAGAATGTGGCGCCAGTGCCGGTTCAGCCTGTGGTTGAGAACAGGTGGGAACCCTTGTATGAAAGATTCAGAAAGCAACAACCTCCTACCTTTGAGGGTGGATCAGACCCACTGCGAGCCGAGCAGTGGATGACTATGATTTCCTTGATCTTAGATTTCATGAGGGTTAAAGGAAATGAAAGGGTAGCTTGTGCTAGCTATATGCTTAGGGAGGATCCCCGCATCTGGTGGGATGTAGTGAGTCAGCGGAGGAATGTTACAGTTATGACCTGGGAAGAATTTAAGAGTATCTTTAATGAAAAATACTACAGCGTAGCAATTCGAGCTGCGAAGGTTGATAAGTTTATCAACTTGACTCAGAACAGGTTGTCAGTTACTGAGTATGCCCTGAGATTCGACAGACTGGCGAAGTTTGTGCCAGACTTAGTGCCGACGGATGCGGCCAGGAGAGATAGATTTATACGGAGGTTGAATGTGATGATCGCTCGTGATGTGAATATTACGTTAATTCCAGAGATTACTACTTATGCACAAGCAGTGGATAAGGCCCTTACTGCAGAAAGGGCTGAGGATCAGATATGGAAGGAAAGCGTTGTTAGGCGCGATGCCAGGAGGACGGTGCCTCCTTTTGTTGGGTCTAGTCGGGGCAGTGGCCCCAGTGAAAAGAAAAGAAGGGTTCCAGATTCATTTGTTCCTCCTAGTTCTGATAGGAGGGTACGAGGTTCTGTTGGTGGCCGTCAGGGCGGAGGTGACAACTGGAGGAGTTTTCCAGTGTGTCCTTGGTGCAGGCGACGACATCAGGGTGAGTGCCTAATTAGGGCATGTTTTATCTGTGGGAGTGCCAACCATCTAAAGAAAGACTACCCACAAGCTAAGAAAGAAGAGCCAAAGCAGGGAGACAGTCTCGCTCCTGCCAGGGTATTCGCTTTGACTCAGACTGAGGCAGAGGCTAGTCCCTCAATTGTGATAGGTCAGATCTTTAGCGCTAGTTCTTTGTATACTGCATTGATTGATTCAGGGGCTACCCACTCATTTGTATCTGCTAGGGTGATAGACCAGCTTTGTAGACCTAGTATTGTGTATGCTAGGGGTTTTCAGACTTTGTTACCAACAGGAGAACTGGTAGTCTCTAGGAGATGGGTTAGAGCATTACCAGTAGAGATAGATGGTAGAGAATTGTTTGTTGATCTGGTTGAACTAGACATGGATGACTTTGATATGATATTAGGGATGGATTGGTTAACAAGGTATGGAGCAACGATTGATTGCAAGTGGCGTATGGTGACTTTTGAACCAGAAGGTGAGGTACCTTTCGTGTTTGTGGGGACGGTGAATGGACCGCGAGTGCCTATGATCTCAGCACTGAAGGCCAGAGACCCGATGCAGGAGGTTTGCATAGGATTCCTAGCAAGTATTGTGGATACCTCTAGAGTTGCTTCGGTGGGACCGAATGAGACTAGATTGGTATGTGAGTTCCCAGACTTGTTTCCAACAGACTTGCCAGGATTGCCGCCACAGCGAGAGATTGAGTTCGTCATAGAGTTGGCACCAGGGGTGGAGCCAGTTTCCAGGGCACCCTATAAAATGGCTTTGGCAGAGTTAAAAGAATTGAAGATTCAGTTACAGGAGTTATTGGATTTGGGGTTCATCAGACGAGCTTCTCACCATGGGGTGCTCCAGTGCTATTTGTTTGATGGTGCATGTGGCCAAATTTAAGGTTGTTGGGCTATGTGGGATGAGATGCAGTGGATGGTAGGCTTATTTTGAAGTGTAGTTGAGGTTTGGAGGGGTTTTAGGGAGTTTTGGCTCGGGGAAATTCGAAGGAAAACTCACGGGAATATTAAGTGTTTTCTGTAGTGCTATAGCACTAGTAGTAGAGCGCTACAACGCTATGCCTGGTTTGTCTGGGGGATTTTTCCTCTGCTTGTAGCGCCCACCTTGTGGCGCTGTAGCGCTACCCTGCCTTCAGAAGTGGATTTTTGGGTATTTTCTTAGGGTTTTCGCCCGGGGGCTCGGGGTTTGATTCCACCACCCTGTTTGGTGGAATTAGGGCTTCCCGAGGGCTTGGGATTGGTCCCGAGGTTAGGTTATGGGATTGAATGTTAATGAGGGTTCCATGTTGAGCTTGTGACTAGGTGTACACTAGGGCTCGGACGGGATCGTGCTCAAGGATTGTCTCAATTAATTAAAGCGCTCGAAATCAAAGGTAAGAAATTGCACCCGATTATGTGATTATGTTGGGAATAATATCTCCCTATATTTGTATGTGATGTCATGAGATGGTATTATGCCATGGGGACATGTGATAAATGACCTAAGAGTGTCAGAATCAATATTTGCACACAGGGCACGGCTCGACCACTGGTAGCTGAGGTTAAGTACATAATCAATGAGCTCGACCTAAGCGAGCCGGAGTCAGTGGGATAATTAGAGGGTGCAGCCTAAGGGCGTCGTCCCTGGATTTTAGTGTGATATGTTTATTGTTGTTTAAATTGATTATTGTGACGAATTTGTTATCTGAATAACTGATTACTAGTTTGTAGATTAATATCACTGTTTATGTGAGCAATATAACCTGTTGTATATCTGATCGATGATTTGTGAATTATGTGTCCGTTGGTTATCGCTTATGCTATGCATTACACTTTTCTTGCTGGGTCTTGGCTCACGGGTGCTATGTGGTGTAGGTAAAGGCAAGGGTAAGGTGGACCAGTCCTAAGTTGGAGAGCTTTGAGGTTGATTGTACATAGTCAGTTGATCGGCCACCATGGTCGAGGAATGGTATAGGACAGGAGAACCTTAAATGTCTATTTTTCCCTTAGAGAGGCCAGTAGCAATATATAACCTGGAAATTTTTGTAAACTGTCTTTTAAACTCTATTTTTGTTGGGATCCCATGTATGAAATGTTATTAAAATGAAATGTATCTTTTATGACCAAAATATTTTAACTCTAGTTCAATTATAGCTTCAATGACACGTTTCTAAATAAATGACTTGGTTAGCAAGTCTTGCACCTTTATAAACACACAGTGTAGCGGCCTTGGCTACCCAGGGCGTTACACTCAATGTCAATTATTTTCATATATTTGGGTGTCTTTGTTATATTCTTAGAGATTGTGAGATTCTGGGCAAATTTGATGCCAAAAGCGATTTGGGAGTTTTCATGGTTATTTCACTAATAGTAGGGCCTATCGTGTTTATAACATGAGAACCCAAACTGTCATGGAATTTGCTAATGTGGTTGTTGATGATCTAAAAGATTTTTTTGAGTGCTCCCATGAGGAGGAAATTGATAGGTTCATTAATGTTCAGCAACATAAAGGGATACCAGATTTGACAGAACAACGTTAAGAGGTGACAACAGTTGCTGATGATGTATCAAACACTGATTCTGTCGCGACAACAACTGAATGAATAGAGAAGGAAAATCCAGTTAATTCTTCTGACTCTGTTAAAAAAAAACCCTCAACCAGAGTAAAAAGGAATCACCCTTCTGATCTTATTTTCGGAAATCTTGAAGAGAGTATGGTCACGTGAAAAAGGTATGTAAACTTGGTTCAATTTGTTTGTTTTACTTTGACATTGGAACCAAAAAATGTGAAGGAAGCCTTAAATGATGAATCATGGATTAATGCTATGCAAGAAGAGCTAGATCAATTCACAAGGAATGAGGTATGGATCCTTGTCCCTAGACCGAGCCATACTAATGTTATAGGTACAAAGTAGATATTTAAAAACAAAACTGATGAATTTGCACCACAATTAGAAATAAAGCTAGGCTAGTTGCACAGGGGTACACTCGAGTTGAAGGAATTGATTTTGATGAGACATTTTCCCCTATTGCAAGACTTGAATCCATAAGATTATTGTTAGCTATTTCATGTGTTCTTGGTTTTAAATTATTCCAAATGGATGCCAAATTCGCATTTTTAAATGGATTCTTGAATGAGGAAGTGTATGTGGAGCAACCCAAAGGGTTTGAGGACCCTCACTGTCCTAATCATGTTTTTAAACTGCAAAAAGCTTTGTATGAGTTTAAATAAGCCCCGCGGGCTTAGTATGAGAGACTAACTCATTTTTTGGTCGCAAAGGGGTACAAGAGAGGGGGAGTCGACAAAACCCTTTTTATCAAAAATGTTGATACGAATATTATGATAGCTCAAATATGTGTTGAGGATATAGTGTTTGGTTCTACTAATGACTCTCTAGTACAGGAATTTGTGAAACAAATGCAGGAAGAGTTTGAGATGAGCATGGTGGGAGAGCTCAATTTTTTCTTAGGACTCCAAGTTAAGTAGTCAAACGAGGGAATTTTCATTTCACAAAGCAAGTATGCCAAAAATTTGGTGAAGAGATTTGGGCTCGATGCATCTAAACCTGCTAAAACTCTCATGGGAACCACTATCAAATTATCTAAAGATGAGAATGGGAAGAAAGTTGATCCAGCTCTTTACAGGAGTATTATTGGGAGTCTCCTATACTTAATTTCTAGTCTCCCAGACATTAGTTACAATGTTGGAGTGTGTGCTCGCTTCCAAGAGAACCCCATGGAGTCTCGTGTGACTGCTGTAAAAAGAATTATTCGTTATATCAATAATACTCTTAATTTAGGCATTTGGTACTCGAAAGAAACAAACTCTAACCTTGTGTGTTATAGTCATGCAGATTGGGCAGGAAACACTGATGACCGCAAAAGTACAAGTGGTGGTTGCTTTTACTTAGGAAATAATTTGGTCTCTTGACATAGTAAAAACAAAACTCCATCTTCTTGTCAACAGCCGAAGCTGAGTACATAGATGTTGGAAGCTGTTGCACTCAACTTTTGAGGATGAAAAAAATGTTGGCTAACTATGGGTTTGATATTAAAACTGTACGCCCTGAATATCCACACACTTTGGCGAGCTAGAAAAGGGCCTAACTCGGTCTGCCACATGTCAACCGTCCATCCGGAGCTATTTGTTACCATCCCCTAATTTAACCAGCCCAAGCTGGTTAATCATTTAGCTGTTCCTTGGAGCCATTATGTTGACATGATGAGAGCCACGAGCTAGCACCACCTTAAGCTCGTAGTGCATCAGAGGCCTGACACCCCCGAATCCTTGTAAAGTCAACCACGCAATATAAACGTGCATATCCCAGACGTCACGTGTCTATTCTATTCCTGAATTCTCGGACACGCAGTATAAATGTGCGTGTTCAGACGTCCCATGCCTGATTTGGGCCATGTGGCCCATTATCCATCCTTACCTATTGATTAGACCACACTTCACTGCAAGGTTTAGGAATTAATCATCGATGTCACATAAATGATTTGATGGATGAAGAGGTCATGGGATGACCCCAATACCTACTCAGAAATCAATCTCCTATAAATATTGAAACCCTGGATAGTGCAAGGGGTTGGCTTATTCTTGCAAAACAAACACTTTGTAAGAAATAGTGAGGAGATATCAATAATATCGACTGGTGGACTAAGGGGATTTTAACCTCTGAACCACCTAAAAAATGAGTGACTATTGTTTCCTTGCAATTAATTCTCACATCCTAGAATACTATCATTTTCATATTACGGTTTATCAATCAGCACTAATCCATCATATTTATTCGTATAATTATCTGTTGGCAAAAAACCGCGGCAACAGTTTGGTGCTTTCATTGAGAGGATTTAGATTAGTGCTATCACAAAAACTTGATCATGGTGGTTACTCGGTCGAGGCATGGTAACGAGGCGGATCAACATGATGGGCAGGAGGCCCACCATGCCGCCATATCCAACAAACCAAACTCTGAGGTCCAGCAGCGATCGGGAAAGCAGCCGATGGGCCAGAGCGACACCGGGAGTTCGGCGCCCTGACCACCAAATCCAAACCCGGGTTACCTGACGACGATAGAAATGGAGAACATACAGTTGAGGAGTCAGCTATCCAAAGCAAGTAAGCAAAACGAGGAAGTCTTGGCCCGACTATCCTCTCTTGCAACCGTCGTTAACGTCGGAAAGAGGCAAAGCGGGACTCACAAGTCCCGCAGGGATAGTCGGCCCAGACCCAGTCAATCAGTCAGAACCTCAACCCCGAGTTCTGCACCCATGTCACACCATAACCAGGAAGCTATGTTTGAGGAGTTTCCCAGGGCCAATCAGCAATTCAGCCGATCAGTCAGAACCTCAACTCCTAGTTCGACACCACCATCGAACGCACCCAGAAGGGCTCGTGGCAGCTCGCGGAGGAGGTCCGGGGAAAGCTCGCGCAGACAACCTACTCCGGCTAGCCCTCCCATGCCGTGGTCAGACCGCCGGGCGCAGGAAGTTGGAGACAGCAGAGTAGAATGACCGCGAGCTAGTTTAATCCGGCCGAACGGGACGAGGATCGCTTCACCAATTAGGCATCCCCCTTCACTGATAAGATACCCATCTCCCCCTCGTCCTGCTCGAGATATTTCGGCGCACGGGAATGTTCTGGATCCTCACCCCTGGCAACGAGCTCCAAGCTTTTACAACAGGAGCTACTAGACCGAGAGCCACCGATATGGCAGATCCGGTGGAGACCTGCGTAACTGTTTAAGTTCGGTGCAAAGCCCTTGAACCACCTCGAGGGCCGACCTTCGAGATCGCCTCAACTCGCAGAGGGGGGATCCGGCCAGAAATGACAGCCATGCTCGTCGAGAGGATGGTCTTTCCGAAGTACATGGCAGTGGGAATGTCCCGCCAAACCAAGCTCAAGCTTGGAGGGACAATAACCTGCCTAACGCGTACAATGGAACTGAAGCTGTTGAACAGCCCCAGAACAACCAAGGGACTAAGGACCAGACCCTAGAACGGTTAGCTCAGATGGAGGAGCTAATGAAGAAACTCTTGTCAGAAAAGGACAAGGACGAGTATGACTCGAGGGACGAGCTCGAGCTCTTTTCCCCTAGCATAGCGGCCACGACGTACCTGCCGGGTTTCCAGATGCCCCATCTATCCAAATTCGATGGGGACGGGGACCCGTCGGATCACCTGGGTATGTTCAATACCCTGATGATGGCCCATAATATCGGCCCCAAGCTGAGATGCTTGATTTTCCCTTCCACCTTAATCAGGCCAGCTAGACAGTGATTCAAGCAGGGTAAAAAGCAGTCCATTAGCTCGTGGAAGAATTTTTCTTCCGATTTCAAGAGGGCATTCTAAGCTTCTCAAGCAGCCCGCATCAAAGCTAACACCCTGGTGAACGTGAAGCAACAACCAGGGGAACCCTTAAAAGCTTACCTGAGCAGGTTCACAAACATTGCGGCCCGAGCTAGGGACGCGGATGATAATTCCAAGCTCATGGCTTTAAGGACTGGAATCCTCATTGGGGATGGGCTGTGGAAAGAAATCCAAAGAAGAGGTGTCAGCACCGTGGATGAATTCCTGAACAAGGCACAGGAGTGGATAAACCTAGAAGAGGCATGAGTATCGGTCGCGGGAACCAGCCAAACCCTTGATCAGCCCATTAGAGCAGATGCGAATGTCGTGAAAATGACTCAAACTGTCGCCCAGAATAACCAAGGGGTGGAGGCAAGAGAAAGGGGAGCGGCGAGGACGGCCAGCACGACCCAAAGAAGAACAAACCCGCGAAAAATTTTAAGCCAATCTACGCTACTTCGACCGAGCTCACGAACACTAGGGAACACATTTTCCTAGCAAATTATGCCCGCCTTCCCTGGAAAAAACTAGAGCCTTTGAAACATCAGAAGGCCAAGAGGGACCCTTCCAAGTTCTGTCAGTTCCACAACAACATTGGCCACAACATTGACGATTGTAGGCACTTGAAGGATGAGATCAAGACACTCATTAGAGCTGGACCTTTGGCTTAGTATGCGTGGAATCGAGTTCCTACTAGTCAGCCAGCCCCGGAAGATTCGATAAATCAACCCGGGGCCTGGGTAAATCAGGATACCCCTCCTCCTATAATAGGAGGAGAGATAACCACCATCTCCAGAGGCCCTCATCTGGCAGGCATGAGCAGAGGTGCCCAGAAGAGGTACTTCAATGAGCTGAAGTCTCATAACTGAGTTGAATTTATTCTGGAGCAGCATCTACCCAAACAACGACGATTGGAGAGGCAACCAATTAGTTTTACCGAAGAGGACGCTAGTCATGTCCAGTTTCCACATAACGATCCTCTGGTGATATCTGCACAGCTCGCCAATCGGTGAGTTAGGAGGATGCTGGTTGATAATGGGAGTTCGGTGAACCTATTGTTCCCGTCCACGCTAGAAAAAATGGGGTTTTCTATAGCCGAACTGAAGGCCACCTCCATGATGTTGTATGGGTTTTCCGGAGAAGGGTTGGTAGCGATAGGAATGATCGAGTTAGTATTAACCTTGGGAGAGGGACCCCGAAATGTCTCAAAACTCCTCGAGTTCGTGGTTATCAACTGTCCCACTGCATACAACGCAATTCTGGGCCGGCCTACGTTGATGGCATTTGAAGCCATAGCTTCTATTCGCCACCTCGCAGTCAAATTCCTCTCCTCTACAGGGATATGTACGGTCCGAGGTGATCAGATCACTACCAGGGAATGTTATAGCATTTCCATGAAGGGAAAATCACAACCCGTGCAGCAAACGATGACCATCCAGAGCGGAAGCGAGGAATCTCAAGAAGTAAGATCTATTCCTGGGATAGAAAAACCTCAGGAAGCCGATGGTGTAGGTATCACCTTGAGTGATGATATCAACCCAAGGATAGGCGAAGATAGATCCGAGCTCCAGGCCATCGAAGAGCTCAAAGAGGTGAACATCGATCCTAGAGACCCTTCGAGGGTGGTTAGGCTCGGGAAAAACCTTTGTAATGAGAGAAAGGCCGAGCTGCTTAAATTTCTACAAGAAAATCTAGACGTGTTCACCTGGTCTCATGAAGACATGATAGGGATCAGCCCAAGTGTCATCATGCATACCTTTAACTTGGACAAAAACATGTCTGCGAAGTCCCAGAAACAGAGGCGCCTAGGCACAACCCGAGCTGAGGACCTAGAAGAAGAAGTAGCTTGAATTTTAAAATGCGGCTTTTTTTGCGAAGCGAAATACCCGATCTAGGTCGCCAATCCTATTTTGGTCCCGAAGCCCAACGGGAAGTGGCGGACCTGCATCGACTTTTCTGATCTGAATAAAGCATGCCCCAAAGATTGCTTCCCCTTGCCGAGAATGGACCAATTGGTGGATGCCACTGCGGGGCACAGACTCATGTCCTTCATGGATGCATACTCAGGCTATAACCAGATTGCCATGAACCCTGCGGACCAGGAACACACTAGCTTCATGACCCTAACCAACGTTTATTGTTACAAGGTCATGCCCTTCGGGCTGAAAAATGCGAGAGCTACATATCAGAGATTGGTCAACAGAATGTTCGCTAATCAGATCAGGAAAAACATGGAAGTATATGTTGACGATATGTTGGTCAAGTCAAAAACAGCCGATAACCATGTTCCCGACTTGAAGGAATGTTTTGAGATCTTAAGGAAATATGGTATGAGGCTGAATCCCCAAAAATGTACCTTCGGGGTTGCGTCAGGAAAATTTCTGGGTTTCATAGCCAACACCCGAGGAATAGAGGCGAACCCCGATAAAATCAGATCGCTACTCGAAATGCCAACACTCCGGTCGCGAAAGGACGTCCAAAGTCTGACGGGAAGGGTGGCAACCCTTAATCAGTTCATTTCCAAATCAACCGACAAGTGTTTGCCATTCTATAACCTACTCCGGGGAAATAAAAAGTTCGAGTGGACAGATGAGTGCGAGCGTGCTTTCCTCGACCTAAAATCACATTTAGCTGAGCCACCTGTGTTGTCTAAACCAACAACATGAGAGCCTTATTTCCTTTACCTAGCTATCACGGAAGATGAGGCTAGCGCCGTGCTGGTCCGGGAAGAGGACCGGCCGTAGAAGCCGGTCTATTATATTAGTAAAAGGCTCCTCGGAGCCGAATCTCGATATCCGTTGATGGAAAAAATGGCATTCTGCCTCATCATGGCCTCCAGAAAGCTCAGGCCGTATTTCCAGTCACATTCAATCCACGTCATAACCGATCAACCTTTAAGGCAGGTATTACAGAAACCTGAGGCATCGGGACGTCTTTTGAAGTGGGCCATCGAGCTCAGCCAATTCGAGATACTCTACGTATCGCGAGCTGCAATCAAAAGCCAAGCTCTGGCTAATTTCGTGGCAGACTGCACTGGATTCCAAGAGGAACCGATGGAAGAACCGGTTCAGGCCTTGTGGAAAGTCTTTGTGGATGGCTCATCTAATGAGAACGGGTCCGGAGCTGGATTCATTTTTATATCCCCAGAGGGACATCGTTTCCACTTTGCGGTATGATTCGGATTCAAAGCGTCCAACAACGAGGTCGAATATAAAGCTTTGTTGGCTGGGCTAAGGGTGGCCGGGGAGCTGAAGGCCAGGGCCATCCAATGCTATAGCGATTCCCATCTCGTGGTTAACCTGGTATCAGAAGAATATCAGGCACGGGGAACCAAGATGGTGGCCTACCTGGCAAAGGTAAAGAAGGAGCTGTCTGCATTTGTATACAGCGTAGTCGAACAGATCCCTTGGGAGCAGAACGCCAATGTCTATGCCTTAGCAAAGCTCGTCGCCTCCAGGGAAGCCGAAACCTTGGGTTTAATACCGGTGGAATTCTTGGCAAGGCCGAGCGTAGATGAGACTGCGAGAGAGGTCGAGATGATCGACGCTAGGCCAACCTGGATGACTCCCATAATCTAATACCTTACAATAGGAAAATTACCTTAAGAGAGAAGCGACACGAGGAGAATACTTTATCAGGCCCCGAGGTATACAATCGTAAATGGGACATTGTACCAACATGGCCTTTCTTTGCCTCTTCTGTGATGTGTTCTGCCAGAAGAGGCCAAGGTTATTCTGTAGGAGGTGCATGAAGGCTTTTGTGGGGATCACGCTGGGGGGCAAAGCTTGGCCTTGAAGATATTGAGGCAAGGATATTATTGGCCCACTCTATCAAAGGACTCAATTTCTAACGTCCAAAAGTGTGACAAGTGCCAGCGGTTCGCCACGATCGCCCGAACTTCGCCAGTCGAGCTGAAGATGATCTCGTCCCCATGGCCGTTTGCGGTCTGGGGAATTGACTTAGTTGGTGCCCTGCCCACGGGAAAAGGAGGAGTTCGCTATGCGGTGGTGGCTATTGACTACTTCACGAAATGGGCAAAAGCAGAGCCCCTGGCGACAATAACATCAAAGAGGGTCATCGACTTTGTGGTTAAGAATATTGTCTGCGATTCGGGCTGCCAAAGAAGATCGTGTCGGATAACGGAACCCAGTTCGATAGCGACCTCTTCACCAAATTCTGTGAAAGGCACGACATAGTTAAAAGTTTTTCCTCTGTGGCCTACCCCCAGGCTAATGGGCAGGTCGAGGCTGTGAACAAGACACTTAAAGCGAGCCTTAAGAAGAGGCTAGATGAAGCTAAGGGAGTTTGGCCTGAACATATCCTCAGGTGTTGTGGGCATACCGGGCCTCACACCGAACTTCGACGGGGAATACTCCTTTCTCCCTGACCTTCAGAAGTGAAGCCGTCCTTCCTGTTGAAGCAAAGATAGCCTCGCATAGAGTTCGGGCGTTCAGCCAAGACCAGAACGATAAATTGCTTAGCGCGTCCCTTGACCTAATTGACAAAAAACGAGAAGATTCGCAGCGGCAGCTCGCGCATTATCAACAAAAAATCACTCGGTATTTCAACTCAAGGGTCAAGAAACACGTCTTTAACTTAGACGACCTGGTGCTCCGAAGGCTCTTTTTAGTCGGTAAGGATCCCAATGACGGAGTTTTGGGACCAAACTAGGAAGGACCTTATCAAATAATAGAGGTTGTGAAGGAAGGAACCTTTAAGCTCGCTCAGCTTAATGGAGAAATAGTCCCATGGACATGGAATGTTGTGCACCTAAAGAAATATTATCAATAGTCGTGCTTTTGTAAGGCTTAATTATAAAAGCCACCCTGTTTTATTAAAAAATGAGAAGTATATTTCTGGTATTGTATGTTTCCGTGTGCGTATAGGCTTAAAATAGCGTGTTCAAAGTAACCGAGAAAGATCTTTTTCTGCCTACTTGGGGGGCGTATATCCTGTACCTAACCAGGTCCTAAAACTTAGAAGTTAGTTAAATTGATTAACCAGTGTTTTTCCTAAAGAGCACGAGGTGTCGATAAAACTAACGCGAACTAAGTTTTTAAATCAATACCCTAGACACAACCAGGTCCTAAAACTTAGAAGTTAGTTAAATTGATTAACCAATGTTTTTCCTAAAGAGCACGAGGTGTCGATAAAACTAACGCGAACTAAGTTTTTAAATTAATACCCTGGACACAACCATGTCCTAAAACTTAGAAGTTAGTTAAATTTATTAACCAATGTTTTTCCTAAAGAGCATGAGGTGTCGATAAAACTAACGCGAACTAAGTTTTTAAATTAATACACTGGACACAACCAGGCCCTAAAACATAGAAGTTAGTTAAATTGATTAACCACTGTTTTTCCTAAAGAGCACGAGGTGTCGATAAAACTAACGCGAAGTAAGTTTTTGAATTAATATCATGGACACAACCAGGTCCTAAAACTTAGAAGTTAGTATAATTGAATAACCAGTGTCTTTCCTAAAGAGCACGAGGTGTCGATAAAACTAACGCGAACTAAGTTTTTTAATTAATACCCTGGACACAACCAGGACCTAAAACTTAGAAGTTGGTTAAAATTGACTGGCAATACTTTGCAATCTCAAAGAAAAATTGTCAATAAGCTAACACGAACTAAGCTTTTACCAGACACAAAAAAATAAATAAATAAATAATAAGAGTAATAATAAATAAAGTAGATTGAAATAAAATTCATGGTAACTGAAATCAATTGTCTCGAGGAGGAAAAACCCCGTGGTAGATTATTATAGGTAAATAAAAAAAAATACAAGAGTACTAAGCCCCCCAGGTCGCTCCGATGAGGTCACCCCCTCGGTCTCTTGCTCCCTGACAGTGGAAGTCTCCCCAGTCTCAGAAGGCGGCTCCTGTTGAAGACGGGCCTTGAACTTCTCAAGGAATGGCTCCCACACCTCGGCCGCCAGAAAGGAGAAGGCGCCATCTTGGTTGAAGGCCCAACAATGGTAGAGCATGGCCTCCATGGAGGAGCTGGAGGACGCCCTCTCTGCCACGGCGGTGGCCTCGGCCTCCAACTGCTTAGCCTTGGCCTCCTCGAGCTCGGTCTTCGCAGCGGCCAAGGCGGCCTGTACAACCTTTTCGCTTTCTTTAGAAGATGTCAAGGCAACCTTGGCACTTTGCTCTTGCTATTGGGCAGACACGAGAGAGGCTTGAGCAGTCTGGAGCTCGCCCTTGAGCTCATCAATTCTAGCCCTGGACTAAGCTATGCTGTGGTGTAGAGCCAAATCCGCCTGCAAAGACATAGATAGTAAGGCACATGATGGGAAGAAGCAAATAAATTTAACTAAGTAAACTTACCGTGAGGTTAATCCCCAGCGCGGACTCCATGACATTCTCAGGGCTCCTCGCCTCGATCTCCCTCAAGTCCCTCGGGGTGGCCTTGTAATAATGCTCCACTGTATAGCTTGCGGTCTAATAGACCATCCGTCGGAAGGTCTTGGGGATTTTCTCCAGGTCCTGGGCATTAACCGGGATGCGCACGATGGGAGGGGGGACTGGCGAGGTTCCAGCTGGTGCCTCCTGTTCCCGAGTAGGGGCTGGAGGTCGCGAGGGAGGTGGGGGCATGGTCTCTGTGGCTGTAGGGACCTGGCTCCTCCCCTTGGCGGGAGACTTGGAGGTGGTCCCGGAGGCAGGAGTCTTCTTGGCCAGTCGGGGTCTCTTGACCAGTGGCCCGGACGGTCCGGAAGGAGGATTCCCCCCTGGAAGATTGATCGCAGGGCGTTGTCTCTAGGCTGTGCCATCTCCTCGCCTGAAATAAAAAGAAAGGAACATTAGTATACATGTAAGGTTATTTTATTACAAGAGAAATCTAAAGGTGTATTGAAAAAGTCCTACCCTCCGAGCTAGAGGAGGAATCTATTACCATGATCTCCGGCCTCGAAACTTCTATAGGGGAGTCTAAGTTTATTACTTCACGGATAAGAGGGGGCTCTAGGTCCGAATCTGCCTTAGGACTGGACTCCTCTACGTATTTCTAAGCCCTAGAGCAACTACACCCTCCAGAAGGGAGGGCCACGACCTAAGGTTGGTCCCGTACTCCTCAAAGAAGGCCGACCTAAAGGACAAGGTGTTGTCTACTACTACGGTGCCCCTAGGACGGCCCATATCATGGCATAACACTAGTTGATCTATACACTGGAGTAGGGTTATGTTAAGGTCTGGGTCATCTCGATGACGATGTACGAGCTGGTTTGGGTTAAACCTAACAAGCCTTAGGTTTGCGGCAACCCTGTCTAGGTCCCTAAACGGGTATGGGTTACCTTGGTCGGAGGGGCTGGCTGCTGCCCCCGACTAAACTCGGTCCACGTCGAGGCCCTGAGCGGCCTTGGGAGCTCGCCTTTGTCACACGAGCAGCACCTCATCTTCTTCGTCCTGCTCGTCGTCGTCTGCGGCATCCCCCTCGGGGATAGGCACCAGCTCGCGAGCTACTGGGTGGTTAGCCCGCGTCCTCCTCAAGGCCAGAGTCTAGCTCGCAGAAATTAACTTACATGCCAGCATCGTCTCATCAGACACGAGCTGGCGATTGTCTTTCTCATTTGATGGAAGCCTCGCCAAAGTATCGTATTGACCCCCAAGGGTCACTGATTTGGCCATCCTCACAAAAATGGCTGCATGATGATGTTCAAGTCAGTACGTGCTGAAAGAAATAAAACAATATGGTGATTTTGCGAGCTGAGAATAGAGATAACTTATGAGGACAGTTGAAATAATGATGTTCGCAGTTGTGAAACCCGTTCGACATAAAGAACTGGTCTTTGAAGTCGTTGGGATGGCTGGGCAGTTCGATGACTAGAGGAGAATTCGGGAAGTGGGTCAGGTAGTAGAACCCGCCGCCTCGTCCCCGTTGATCCGAGCTAGCCTTGAGGCAGAAGAAGGATGTCTGCAGGGGTGGGGACCTCCCACATCTGTTGCAGGAGAAGATACCTCAGCCCGGCCAGCAGACGGTATGAGTTCGGGGGGAGTTAAAATGGCACCAGCTTCACATAGTTGAGGAAGTCGGCAAAGTATTGATCGAGGGGGAGGAAGGCCCCAGCCCTTAGGTGCTCGTCACTCCAGGCCACAAATTCCTCCTCAAGCGGCGCGCAGCTCCTCTCCCCCTCATAGGGAGGCCGGGCAATAAGAACGCTAGTCCCAATCTCGATGTTATGGGACAGCATAATCTTATTGACCCTCCCTTGGGTCGTGATCTTCGAGGCTATCCTCTCCGCCTCAAAAGAAAGCATCAGGTCCTACCTCGACCTCCTTCTCCACTGTGGGACCAAATTGGGGGATGGGAGACTCCACCTCGATCCCCTTCCCTTTGTTGGACCGCTGGGATGACGAGCCGGCCGCACTTTTCTTGGACACGTTCTTTCTGTGTCCCATCGGATCGCCTAGCGAACAAGAATGAGGAAAAGCTTAATAGGCGACCTAAAAAGTAAGAAAAAAAAAGAGCGCGAGAAGAAGCGATTTTCATACACGGGCTAAGGTAATCTCAGCCCGTGGTGTGTGAAGCCACGCGTTGCCATAGTCACGCGCCCACGTTTCCAACGGATCCTTGATCTCCAGGGATCTTTGTATCAGGAGGGGCAGATTATTGCTTGCCTTGGAAGGGAAGTTTTGAGAGCAAAACCACCTAGGAAGCGTGACCTCTAAGCTACCCGGTTTTGCACCCTAAAAACCTCTCACCTTCCATATTCCAAATAGGCATTTCCTATATTTACCTAGAAAATAACCCAGAAAGTTACCCAGAAGTCCCCTAGTTATGAATATCACATTCCTAGACGTGTTTCTAAGTGTAATCAATATGCCTAGAATTGGAACCTACGTGCCAAAGACCAGCCAAAAACAACCTATTGTTTACGACTAAGAAATAAATTTGCCTATCAAAGAAACAGGGAACTTACAATGTATTTTTCCGAGTGAAAGTTGCAGAAAGCGTAAGGGTAGGAGTCCTAGTTGAATCCTTAAAGCTAGACTTCTGAGAGACTCTTGTGGTGAGAACGTGGGGATCTCTGGGATTATGACCGGAAGAAGAAGAACTTCTGAAACTCAAAAAGAGAAAATGAAAAAAAAAATTCAAGCGAAGAGTGACTAGTACTGAAGATTGCCCACCTTATATATACGTAAGAGGCATGAGGAAGCAAGGACCGTCCGATCAAATCAATGTGAGATACGAGGGTCATAACTCAGGAGGCGAAACGACTGCAGAAAGATGGCTAGGCCATTTAATGCAATTCTCGGAATCCGAACAGTCGCCAACCACGGCGTTCCACGTATCCGGTACCAATGTAGTGGGCAGGACATGAAGAGTCGAAAGGGAAGTTTAAAAGCCCCTACTGTGAAGATCAGAGGTGACGTCATAAGTCACGAGCAGGGGCCTGGGGGGAAAATGTACGCCTTGAATATCCGCACACTTCAGTGAGCTAGAAAATGGCCTAACTCGGTCTGCCACGTGTCAACCGTCCATCCGGAGCTGTTTGTTACCATCCCCTAATTTTACCAGCCCGAGATGGTTAATCATTTAGTTGTTCCTTGGAGCCATTGTGTCGACATGATGAGAGCAACGAGCTAGCACCACCTTTAGCTCGTTGTGCATCAGAGGCCTGCCACCCCCGAATCCTTGTAAAGTCAACCACGCAATATAAACGTACATATCCCAGACGTCACGTGTCTATTCTATTCCTGAATTCTTGGACACGCAGTATAAACGTGCATGTTCAGACGTCCCATGCCTGATTTGGGCCATGCGGCCCATTATCCATCCTTACCTATTGATTAGACCATACTTCACTACAAGGTTTAGGAATTAATCATTGATGTCACCTAAATGATTTGATGGATGAAGAGGTCACGGGATGACCCCAATACCTACTCAGAGATCAATCTCCTATAAATATTGAAACCCTGGATAGTGGAGTTGGCTTATTCTTATAAAATAAACACTTTGTAAGAAATAGTGAGGAGATATTAATAATATCGACTGGTGGACTAAGGGGATTTTATCCTCCAAACCACCTAAAAAAGGAGTGACTATTGTTTCCTTGAAATTAATTCTCACATCCTAGAATACTATCATTTTCATATTACGGTTTATTAATTAGCACTAATCCATCCTATTTATTCGTATAATTATCTGTTGGCGAAAAAACGCGTCAACAAAAACTTTAACCCTTTTTTGTGATAATAAGAGTGTTATTAATATCTCCAAAAATCTTGTTCAGCATTCTCGTACCAAACATATTGACATTCGTCATCATTTTATTAGGGAACTTGTTGATAACAAAACTCTGATTTTAGAATATGTTGAGACTTACAAAAAAATTGTAGATATATTTATTAAAGCTTTAGACACGGTCAAATTTGATTCCCTCTAGAAATCCTTGGGGGTGTGTTTTATTTGAAATTTCCAATAATTGATTGACTTGCCTTGCATATGTGATTGTATAAATCTCTTGCCCTGTTTGGAAGAAATTTGATGACAATTTTTTTTTTTTTTAGAAAATGAACATTATAATTCTTATACTTTATGAGGAATAAAAACTATTTTTGAAAAAATTATAGACCATCCAATTTATATTTGATCAAATCATTATGTATGTTTTAGTATGAGCATTCCTTAATCCAGTTTCTTTTTAGGCTCCATTATGGAAAAGAGCTACCTATACTGATGTGTGAAAGCCGACACTGAGTAAGTTGGTACCAGGTATGTAACGTCCTGGATAACCAAGACCATTACATTGTGTGTTTAAAATAGTGCAAGACTTACTAATCAAGTCATTTGAATAAAGATGTGACCCTAAATTCATAATCAAGTTAGGGTTAAAATATTTTGGTCATAAACGGATAATTTTTTATTAAAATAAATGTTTAGTACATGGGATCCCAAAAACAGGGTTTAAAGGACAAATTTACAAACTTCCAAAAGTTATATACAAACAAGGCCACTCTAATGGAAAAATACACATGTTAGGTTTCTGTCCCTGTACAATCCCTCGGTCGTGGTGGACGAGCAGCTGAAAATGTACACCTTGCCCCCAGAGTTCTCAACCTCATGGTTGTTCCATCTTACCCTTGCCTTTACCTGCACCATGTAGCACCCGTGAGCCAAGGCCCAACAACAAAACTATAATAGCATAGCATATTCGATAATTCACAAGATAGTTAACCAGATATTCAACAAGCAATAACAGATATATAATCAGTGATGACAGTCAATGAATCACAAGCCAATCATCCAGGTATTTAACAAGCCATAATCATCAGATTAACAATAGAAAGCATATTTATACTCAACAGCTTATCACAATAATCATACAATACTCAAGGTCGGCGCCCTTAGGTCGCACCCTCTATTTAACCCACTGACTCTGGCTCGCTTAGGCCATGCTCAGTGATTATCTAGCTGACCCTAGCACTTAGTGGCCGAGCCATGTCTTGTGCGCAAAATATCAGCCCCAACACTCTTAGGCCGTCTATTTCATGCTCTCATGGCATATCATAATTATACAACATTTGTATTCAAACATAGGGAATCTCATTCCCAACAGAGCCACACAAAGGGTGCAGTTTTCTTACCTTTAAGTCCGAGTGGAGAAAAGAAATGGTTTTGTTGATGTTGAAAATTCCATGCTTGAAAAAGGTCTAAAACACACGCTTAGGTCCCATAAACGCCCAAATACATGCCTGTGCCATGAGGCCCTTAGGCCACCATCGTCTCATGGAGAGGCACATGAGGCTAACCTCGGCCTGCTTAGCACCCACGCACCTCGGCAGGACCATCGTTCCACTCCTCGCAAGACACGCACCTACCTCCCCTTGGTGCACCCAAGGAAGACATGCCTCGTGAGACGCGTGCCTACCTCCCCTTGGCGCTTCCAGCGAAGCCATGCCTCGTGAGACGTGCGCCTACCTCCCCTTGGCACACCCAGTGAGGCCACGCCTCGCGCATTAGCCCCTCGCGAGGCCAGTGTCTTGTGACTGCCTCCACTCGGCACCCCCAGCAAGGCTATGTATCGTGCATCATCCCCTTGCGAGGCCAGTGTCTCGCGACAGCCCCCACTCAGCGCACTACAGCGAGGCCATGTCTCGTGCATCAGCCCCTTGCGAGGCTAGTGTCTTGCAACTGCCTCCACTCGGCACCCCCAGCGAGGCCATGTCTCGTGCATTAGCCCCTCGCGAGGTCAAAGTCTCGTGACTGCCAGCGAGGCCACGGCTCGCACACCATGCAGCGCCTCTCGCGCGCATGCCCCAGATGACCTCGCGCCTCGTGAAAGGAGGCATCTCGCGCCCAAGAGTGGCATGCCTCACAAAGCACGTCTCGCACACATGAGGAGTGTGCCTCATGCCCAGGAGGGGCGCGCCCTACATAGCCTCATGCCTAAGACCTGATGAGATGGCTCCGCACCCAAGTTCACCCGCGAGTTGGCCTTGTGCTTGAGCACCCCGCGGGACCTCTAACACCTCGCCCATTTTGTCTAGCCACTCCAGTCAATAAGCAATCTGATGCTGAGATAGGCATGAAGGGACTAGATCAACATGCACATCTTTGGAAGGTGAAAACATTCACTAGGTGCAGGGTACACGTATGGGTACGGAATATACGTACCAATCAAAGAGGTGTAAGGATACAAGGACAACACCCACGCCAGACAAGTAGTGCTCGTACAAGTGAGGTGCCTATTACGATCCTCGCCAACCCATCTCTGACACTTGTACTAGGTGAGTAGTGGAGGCACCATCACATACTAAAGCGGAGGTGCTCCCACAAACTCTGACCATGCAACAGAGCCAACCACCACTCTCCCAAAGCCACTACACCTGATACCACTCTCCTGACAATGTACTTGTGTACCATCTGGTCCCCTGGACCACAATGTATCCGGGGCCATTAGAGTCCACTATAAAGGGAACCCCTCTTCAACATTGAAGGGGGTTGGAAAAAACACTATAGCTGGATACAAAAGAGAAATACAAGTTCTTTTCCCCATTTTTCTTCTGCAATTATTTTCTAAGTTTTTGTTTAGATTTGTGAAGTTCTTCATCTGTAAGCACTACACTTTGATTTTTCTAACGTAACATAGTTGACGAGTTCTCACCGTCAATAGTTTGGCACCGTCTGTGGGAAGAATAAGTGTCAAGCCACTGTTCTTCCGTCGATTTCAATAAGAAAGAAATGCGACGACGTTATAAACGATTGAGAGAGCCGCGGGAAGTGGAGGTCCACCTTGACGGAGATCAGCTGAAAGCCTCTATGAAAGATCCTCCTCCACCCACAAACATGGAGGCCCCAAAGGAGCTTGAGGTTCCCAGAGATGAAAGGGAAGCCTCATTGTAACGACTCGAATTTGCTAATAGGGCTTAGGGCCTTGATTAGTGTGCCTGGAGGGAAATAAATGATTTAATATGTTAATATGTGGATTTATGTGAATATATGATAATGATGCATGCTTAGTTGAGTTAAATGTGCATGTGGGCCCCGTCTAGATATTAGGGGTATAAATGTGATAAATGCTATATATATGTGATATGTCTGTGCAGCACGATCCGAGACAGTCCTGGGGAGTGGTTAGCCAGAAAGTCACAACGGGGTTGAGAATCCGACTCAGGGTGAGTCGAGGGGTAATTTGGGCATTAGTTATTATATGGGGTTATCGGGTTATGAAAATAAATATTTGGAGATATATTTGAGGATAGAATGTCTAGGAGGGAATATCGGGGAAATTTCCATTTTGCCCTCGGGGACATTTTGGTACCCCGAGCCTTGAGGAAACCACATAGATTAATTTAAATAAAACAAAGTAGAGGAACTATTGGGAAACTTGGAGAAACTGACATACACTTTCCTTCTCAGCTGAAGATAGCTTTCATCTTTCTCCCTCTTTCATTCTCTAAGACAAACTCAAGGAAAACTTGGGGGAAACTAACTTGAAGCTAAGGGATTGCAGCTGGAGATTTAAGGGAGCTTGAAGCTGGGAGCATAGGGAACTGGTTTTGAGGCTTAATCCAGCAAGGGTAAGCTTTAATTATAAAGATTATGTTTAGAATTGCTGCTGGTTTGTTAGAGTTTGCATGTTAGTTGAGTTTGATCTGTTCTTGAGCGTTTTAGTTGACTTTTAGAGTAGATTTTGATGGGTTTTGATGTTGATACAGAGCTGGAATGTTGTGTTGATTATCTGGGACTGTTAGATAAGCTTTGAGTGAGTTGGTTTGAGGAAAAATGCAGGGAAGATGATGAATTCTGGGTTTGGAGGCGAGGGTCGCGGCCCTAGGATGGGCATGCCACGGCTCGTGTGCGCGCGCGGCCATGGGAGGCCAAGAAGCTTCATGCACACCGCGACGTTTGGTGATGCGATCCGCGGCTCGTGTGGGTGGCAGTGGGGTGCTAGCCTCTGTTTCGAGGCTAGCCGTGGTGCTTGTGGGTAGGGTCGTGGCTCTTAGTGCCAGTTTGTGTTTTTAAGTGTATTTAGGCTTGAGAACTCAATGGTTAAGGTTCGGGATGGATTTTATCACCCAGATTGATAGAATTCAAGGTCCCGGAGGTTAGAGATTTGGCTCAAAGTTATTTAATGGATTAGAACTTGATGGATGGATATTGTTTATGTGTTGTGACTAGGGTTTCGGTGAGGCTCAAGTTAGAGGATTGTGCTCGGGATAGCGGTGCTCGGAGAGCTCGGGACTCAGGTTAGAAAACCCTTGTTCCCATAGAGCTTGTATGCAGGGTCGAGCCCAATGTGTTTGAATTGCAGGGCGTAGCTCTTTGATTGAATTGGTTAGTACTCAATATATGTTTGTTATGCTATGAATGCAATTATGTGAATGATCGGCCAGAGCCGGGAATGGTGTAGGCCGAGGTCGGCAGGGGCCGGGAACGGCAAAGGGTCGGGAACGGCGTTGGGCACGTTGAGTGCAAGGCCGAGTACGGCAAGGGGCCGGGAGTAGCGTTGAGCATGTGGAGTGCAAGTTGCCAGGGCGAGTCCCTAAAGGATACCTGGGATATCCTCACGGTGTAGACCACGAACCCGGGGCCTGGTAAAGCACCTGGGACGGCTTGGCCGTATGTGTTTAGCTTGTTGATGGCCTGTTATATGCTTAGTGTATGTTTTGCATATGTTATCTGTTATGGGTTTTCTAGCTGGGCTTTGGCTCACAGATGCTCTGTGGTGCAGGTAAGGGCAAGGAGAAAGCCAACCAACCATGAGTGTAGCAAGCGTGAAGTGGCGTGTACATGTTTGGCTAGCCTAGCTGCCACAGCCAGTGGATTTTGGGAGATGTTTGTAAATAAACTTAGTTTTTGTCGTTTAGTCGACTTGGTTCAGTTTATATGTTGTAAATGTTCCTAAACTGTATTTATTGGGATCCCAGATGTTAAACTTTTATGATTTTCAATGAAATGGAGTTATTTCTAAAGTTTTTCCTCTGTTTATGGCTTAATTACACTATTTGACCTAAAACCTCGATTAGCGAGTTGAATGCACGTTTTTAAACTCACTTAGTAACGACTCTAAGGAAGTAGGGCGTTACACTCATCCCTGACAGTCCCATCTGAGGAGGAATGTCCAAGGCCAACGACTACCCCAGCAAGGGATGCCGACGAGTTCCCGCCCTCGAGGCTGCCGTAGGTGCCAAACTATGGCTGGCAGGATCCAGGCCCATCGGTGTGCAGACCTGACAAGCATCCTCGGGTCTATTCCGTGAGCTCGAGTTCTAGATCTCGATTCTATGAAGAGGACATACGTGAACTGCATCGTAAGAACCAAAGGCTAGAAACCACCCTGGAAAACATGCAAGAGGTGTTAAATTGCCTGTTGCAAGGGAGATTAAACGCATCACTCCCTAAGCGAAAAGAGAGAGGTTAAGAGGGGGCAGAAACCACCGTCCAGGTAGACGATGGAAGGACTCGACTCTCCACCAGTAACACCCCCCGGACGAAGCAGCACGAACATCCCGGACCACCGAAGCAGCCCTTGAGGCCAGAACCGAAGACCAACGCTGGCCCTCGTAACGACGTCGAAGACACCTCAAGGAAAACACCCTCAAATTTATGAGAGGAACTCAACAAAAAGAGGGTGAGTAAAAGGACCACGCCACCTATGGCGCCCCGGGAAGGCAAAGGAAAGGGAGATCCTAACCCATCCACTTTGAGCGACTCCTTGAACAAGAGGAGACAAGACCTAGACATAGAAATGAGGAGCCTAAGGAGCAAAATCATCACCGCCTCTGGAGAACAGGCCATTGAGGACGAGTTCGACTGTGAGTCGCCCTTCATCAAGGAGATCCAAGCCATCCGGCTCCCACCCAACTTCAAGGAGCCCCATATGACCCCATATGAAGGAAGCATAGATCCTAATTACCATCTGGATGCATTTAATGAACTGATGAAGTTAAGGGGGATTAGTAGCGGGGCCAGATGCCATTGCTTCGCTGTCACATTGAAAGGACCTGCGTACAAATGGTTCAAATGACTTAGACCAGGGTTCATCAGATCTTGGCAACAATTTTCCGATGAATTTCTCCAGCAACACCACGCCATGCGGGACTACACTACAACAATTTTTAGTATATATTACATTAAAAAATAACACTTATTTAAAAGTGCTATTAATAAGCAATTAAAAAAACACACGACCGAATATGTGAAATTTCATTTGGCGCCATATGAAATATATAACTAGGCGCCAAATGAAAATAAGAGACACGGAAACACACAGTAAACTAGTCTCAGCCTCCGAACCCCTAAGCCTCCATTGAATCCCTAATTTCTGGTTTCGTTTCTTTGCCTCTCTTTCTTTCTTTCTTTCGTCTCTTTGCTTCTCTTTCTTTCTGGTTTCCTAGTCTCTTTCTTTGTTTCTCAGCTTCTCTTTCATGCTTCTCAGCTTCTCTTTCTTTCTCTTTTTTTTTTTTCGTCTACACAACCAAGCAGAGCATCGCTCAACAACCCTTTTATTCAAACTTCACTATTTATTCTTCTATGTCGTCTAAAATTATGAAAAACCCGAAGAACCATTCTTTCAGGATCTGGGTTTTCACTTCCTCGCCTTTTTTCTTCATGGGTATGTCAATTTCTTTACTGGGCTTTCGTTTTTTGTCCATCTTCTTTATTGTGTTTTCTTGATCTTTTGTGCTCTGATGTGTTATGTATAGCTTTAGGTGAAACCCATTTGGGAATTTCACTGTTCAGGTTACATTTTTTTTCTTTCCTTTCTTTACAGCGTCACTGCATTTTTAAGCTCTTCAGTTTTTTTTTTTGGTTGAGTTTTTTTGAAATTGGACCAAGAGGTCTTGGGGGTTCTTAAAAGGTTCCAAGATTTGGTTTAGCTTTTCAAAAAATGTGAGGAATTTTTTTATAGGTGAAAGTAATTTCATTTTAATTTTGGAGCTGAGAAATTTTCATATTTGGCATCTTGATGCTTTCCATTCCTTAATTCCTTTAGATTTATTCTTTATTTGCTTGATCAGCCAATTTATGGTGTTACCTTTATTCAAGCTTATTGAATGCTAGTAAATTCCATGTCTTTATCATTTATTGACCATCACGAGTATTTACAATTTCTAAAGGTATGGTTGATTATTTTTGTCCAATATTTACATTATCAATCCTTTTATGCTGTAATTTACCTTGGTCTGTATGTTGAACAAGGAAAATCTCCATATAATTTTTTTATAGGTTAACATTTAGCTCAAAGCTGTTCCTTTAACCCTATTGATTTGAACTTGTTGAGTTTTATGGCTTTCAATATATGTAGAAAGCTGATGGCACAACCGAAGTATTGATGAAGAAAAAAACTTAGAGGTGAATTGGTTGAACTCTAAGGAATAGTTTGAATGATCAAGTTGAAAATGGCTACAAATATGACGACTGATCAAGGTCCTAATAGAAATGGTACTGTGTGGACTATAGATCAGAAGCTTGATCAACCCATGGACGAAGAGGCTAGAAAGCTTAAAAACATGTACACAGAAAAGGTATACTTGTTTCTTGTTCTTGGAGATCTCTTTCTCTTAGTCTTTCATCCTTTTGAAATACCTATCAAAGTCAAACTCATGATACCTGGCAAAATGTTTACTTCAAAAGCTTTGGATTTTTCTCACAATATGGGAAATCGTCAAAATGGATATTACCGATATAGAAGGGATTGCTGCAATATAGTTGTATGCTTGTGCTCAGGGTAGATTACAATTCTCTAGGCCCTATTTTAATTTCCTGTGGGATGTATTCTGAAAATGGCGGGCAATGAGATTAATGAATTTGATGAAATTGAGCATATTATGATAGTTGCATGGTTCCTTTACTGAATTGCTTTTGTTTTGTTTAGAAAATATTAGCACTGATACTTCTGTATTTTTCACTTCTGAGCTAGACGTTATTTGTGCACATCTTACTTCATAGAAAGAATGTAGAAATACGCTTCTCTCAAAATTTTATTGTTGATTTGTATGTTCTACTTTAATTTGCTTGTGCGATGCATTAAAAATGGCCAGCTACTAGCCATGAGAGTAAACAAAAATTTATAGAAATTTAGCATGTGATGCTACGTATTTAGTTCCTTTGTTGATTTGGTTTTGTTCTGTCTTGTCCAGAAGCTTTCAGCAGTAATGCTTCTGCAACTTGCATTCCAGAGCCTTGGAGTGGTATATGGAGATTTAGGCACATCTCCGTTGTATGTTTTCTACAACACTTTCCCTGATGGAATTAAAGACCCAGAAGATTTGATTGGAGCTTTATCTTTGATAATACACTCGCTTACTCTTATTCCGCTTCTCAAGTAGGTGCTAATTGTTTGTAGAGCAAATGATAATGGTCAAGGTAAAGTGTTCTCAACCTGGAAAGTTGATTTGCCGAAGTTAATCTTCTAATGCTTGCATATAAATTTTATATATTTCTTGTTAAAATAAATTGAAAAATGAAGATACAAAGAAACAGGGATTATTTATGAATAGCATGATTGAAAAATGAAGATACAAAGAAACAGGGATTTAAGTATTTATGTTTCAGAGAAGAAATATGATAATCTAGATGTTGTTTATGTATTTTATGGTATTTTATAGTCGTTCTACATTTAGTGAACACTCATTTGCCGCAAGAACCAAGAGGTGGTTGGAGGGATATGCATTTATGAAGAACACAATGCTTATTCTTGTCCTTATTGGCTCTTGTATGGTAATTGGGGATGGAATTTTGACTCCAGCCATTTCAGGTCTATATTTCTTTGTTCTGATTCTCTTCAGGAGAGAGCAGAAACCCATTTTAATAACTGTTTAAGGATACCTTCACTTAATTCCTTCTAATATTTTTGTCTCTTGACCAAAATTTATAAAAATAAATTGATATAAAATTGTTGTCCAATCATAGTACCAGCTGTCAGCTTGCTGCCTTTTACTTTTTCCCTGAAAGCTCCTTTGCTATTAAATCTACCATATATACCATACAGCTTTTCAAGGACCACAAGAGTGACAATTTGTATAGCCATGCCCATTCTGCCCCATATACATACACTATGCCATAGGCCACCTTTCAAAGCGTTTCACTTGACTATACTTGTTGATGATCTCCTTCCTACCCTTTCAAACAAGTCAAACTTTCTTGGTTCAATTAGAAGATACTTTTTCGATTAAAAAAAAGTAATGTTTATGAGATACTTAATTGTAATGTTCTTTTGCAGTGTTGTCAGCTATTGGTGGGATTAATGTTGGCCACCCCATGATAAGTAATGGTATCTACATTCATCCGAGTTTGAATATTTTCTATTATTTGGTGCAATTCTATCTTTTCCAATTCTGAAATTTATTTTGTTTCCGTGTCAGACATAGTTGTACTTGTTGCTGTTATTGTCCTAGCCATTTTGTTTAGCATTCAACCATCAAAAAAGAGTGTGGAATAGATTAAAGGTGGAAAAGAAGTTTAAAACCTGATATTTTTACTGGTCTACTGGTCTGATATTTTTACTTAATCGTTTTCAATCATGGGGTATCCAACAAATAATAATGCCAAACAAGGAGAAACTTGCATTATTTATATCCTTGGGTTATAGCAGCTCAAGATGACTTGGGGCCCTTTCTGAGATTCTTTTAGTTTGCTGCAATACTTAGCATCTAATGATGAAATTATGGGCTAACTGTGGTACAGGTAGAGCTTTATTTTTGGGACTTTTCTCATGCACAAGGCAGATATAGCTAATAAATCACAGTGACTATTTGTAGAAATGTTGACCATTAATTTAAGACAAAGATGAGTTAGTCAAAGCTCAAACTGATGGTAAATGACGATCTATCCCCGTCCGTCATATATTGACTAGCCTTCAATGTAACAAAAAATAAAAATAAAAATCGGAGGCCTCATGTTCTTTTGAACTAGCTGGCAAATTGTCACAGTTTATCCTTATGTTTAGTGAACCACTTAGATACAAAATTACCCTCTGTTTTTCTATATAGAAAAAAAAAACAGGCAATTTTGACTAGTCCATTTGGGTAGCAAACCAAAGTATGATACAAAATCATCCTGTGTTTTTCAAAATAGAAGATGGTGATCTTCTGTCAAGAAGTATTATGTGATCACATCAACCACTAGGAAAACATAATTCAGTCCAGTTATTCAAGTATTTAGAGATTGTTAAGCATAAAGAAATTCCTAGTTATGCAGTGAGAAAATATCATTCATCCTATGTATCAAGTTGTATTAAACTTTTATGACTGGCTAATTTAGCATAAGAGTTTCTCGATATGAAATATAGGTGAATGAATCCAAGGAAAATTTGTTACACATACCTAGTGATAATTTTTTTTATCCCCATCTCTATTTGGCAGTAATTCTTGATTTCTTGTTTGAATGAAAAATGTGCACCTGTGTTCTTTCTTTCTTTATTATGGTTTTCTCTCTCACTCTCACTCTCACTCTCTCTTGCCCCTAGCCCCTCTTTCCTGTGTGGTAACTTGTTGAATTTTTCAGTAATAAAAGAAATATATATATACCTCTGGCAGCCGAGCTACTGGTTTTATCTGTTTGAGACTTCCATCATCAAACCATCAATCTTCGATTTTTATTTCTTTTCCCTCAATCAATATTTTATTATTTTATATACTCTAGATCTTTAAAAGTTAAAATATATTGGATTTGCAGTCAAGTTACTAGTTTCGTTGGTCTCTTGGATTTCAATATCAAACTACCAAATTGTAATTATCACATCTCTGCATATTAACTTCGTTAGTGATTGACATTTGTTTTGCAGTATCAAATATTAGAAAAGAGGAACGAAATGTCCTCTGAGACAATGCTGTTGCTGTGGAGCATGAAGGAGAAGTACAATAATAATTCAAGATTTAAGAACTACTTTGACACGCTGCCAGAAGAATTTCATACAGGTGCTTAAACTTGTTGTAGAATGCTTAGATGCATATATGAAATTTCATTTCAACTTGTGATTATTCTTTTAGTTTTGTTCCTTTAGGAAAAAATATGATATATGGTGTCGTTACACAATATTTTATCAAATCCATTACTACCTTTAACATAAAATAATGCTAAGTATATCTCACTGCAATCTAACCCAATCCGATCCATTCAACAAACCATAAAGTTGGTTGGCTTTTTGCTCCAATTGTGCTTCTTTGGTTTCTCTTAATTGGAGGAATTGGCATATACAACATATGGAAGTATGATAGCAGCGTTTTGAAAGCTTTTTCACTTGTGTACATATACTGGTATTTTAAAAGGGGAAAGAGAGATGGTTGGACTTCTCTAGGAGGCATTATGCTTAGTTTAACAGGTAAACTAAAGTTTCTTGCAGTTGATGTGTTTCTCCTTTCCAAACCTAATTTTGGTCCATGAAACTAAAATAAAAAATCCTGACTGTTTATTCTGTACAATATACAGGAACCGAAGCTCTTTTTGCTGACCTATCCCACTTTCCAGTTTCATCTATACAAATTGCATTTACTGTAGTTGTATTTCCTTGCCTTCTTTTAGCCTACTCTGGACAAGTAGCATACCTTATGAACAATTCAGATCACATAGTTGGTGCCTTCTATCATTCTATTCCAGGTTCATTTTACTTTTAATTTTTAAAATTAAAGAGCAGGAAGTCTAGGTTCTGCAATTTCGTGTTTTATCATGCAATATTAGTACAGACTCTTATCGTACTTTCTTTAGAGGCATTTAATAAAATCTTGTTTCTTGTGTTCGTCACAACACGAAGAGTACTTATCATAGGTCATTGCTCATTGAAGTTAGTTTCTCAATATTTAAATTTTGGTTCTCGCAGCCTTTAATCTCTAGAATAGTGGTAAAGGTGAAAAATGGGCGGTCTACTTGCCAACAACATTTTATTCAACAACCATAAAATCGATTTCCTTTTCATTGTCAAAAAAAATTAAATTCTATGTTATCCACTAATATTGATGAAAAAAATGATTGAGTTGGGTGTTGGGAAGTGTGTGTGTGTGTGTGTTTCTAGAAAGAAAAAAACAAAGCAAAAAGGAAAAAGAAGGAAGAGAATTTATAGTATTGTAGGTTTGTACTAGTCAGCGTGCTTATAAAGATTATTTCATTATTGGTTTTGCAGATTGCATATATTGGCCAGTGTTTGTTATTGCAACTGCAGCTGCTGTGGTTGCAAGTCAGGCCACCATATCTGCAACTTTCTCATTGATCAAGCGGGCTCTTGCTCTTGGCTGTTTTCCAAGAGTCAAAGTTGTGCATATATCTAAAAGGTTCCTGAATCAGGTTTATATTCCAGATGTAAATTGGATCCTTATGATTCTTTGCATTGCTGTGACAGCTAGGTTCAAAAATCAAAACCAAATTGGAAATGCCTCTGGTAAGTCTTTTATATGATGAATTGTGAAATATGTTGATCCATTATCCATGGGACAACATATCTCTACTAGGAAAGCAGCATATAAGTTTAACTGATTCCTTGTGTCATTTTCCCATCATAGCATAAAATATACCCTCCTGATAGTCTTAATCTATTTATAGTATTAGCGTTTGGATGGTGATTTCATACCAATGGGTATTGTGCATATATTTGTAGATCCACATGTAGCGTAAGCTTATGATTTATATGTACATATAATCATGGAGACATTTGTATATACCTTTTAGTAAAAGCGGTAGCATAAACAAAATGATTCTCTAAAAGTCCATTAAGATTTAGTGTTCTCCTTAGCCTTATTTTTTTTCCCTTGGTGGCGGACTGGTCACATAACATGAATGCTGTGCTTGTGCATTAGTTGCACCACATTGACAGGGTAAAGAGTCATTCAAAGGGTCATTATTTGTTTGTTTAAAATTTTCTTTTTCTTTAAGATTCTCTTCCTCATCATACCATTTTTATCTCATCACTTGACAAATATTGATGTTCTCACTTTTGCATGGATTTTTGGGTCAGCCTTTTCTCTTCTCTCAAAAGGCAGTATGTTCCTAGGTGGGCCCAAATAAAAGTTATTGTCCCTGACATCTCAAATTGTTTTTTTTTTCAACATCTCTTATTGACTTGCATTAGAATCTACTTCCCCAAGCTGTATCCAGTGAAGTGATTAGAACATAACTTTTTGGAAAATCTAATTCAGACAGGGCAGCAGTATATACATGCACATCGTAGTAATCTTAATTTTGACATTTTGTTTTTGTACGTGAGAGCCATGCTAACATTTTGATTTTCCTGAAAAACGTAGGGACTGACTTCAGTAATTTGAATTCTGCATTTTACAAAAGGGACAGCTGTTGTAATAGTCATGTTGGTGACAACCTTTCTCATGATTTTAGTGATGATACTAGTGTGGTGTTGCCATTGGATTCTTGTCTTGATCTTCACTGTCTTATCATTAGCAGTGGAGTGCACGCACTTCTCCGCTGTAGTCCTCAAGGTTAATCAAGGCGGGTGGGTTCCTCTCGTGATATCAGCAGTATTCTTCGCCATCATGTATATATGGCATTATGGTACCCTGAGATGCTACGAGATTGAGATGCATAATAAGATTTCAATGGCATGGATTATTGGACTTGGTCCTAGTTTAGGGCTTGTTCGTGTGCCTGGAGTAGGATATGTGTGCCGTGTGTCCCTGAATTCTATCACTTCTTTTATCTAGGAGGTATGTTTTTCAACCTGATTTGAGTATCTCTGTTTTGGTAGGGTGTTTTCATAAATCCAGCCTTCATTGAGCCATTTGGACTTACTTTAATTGAGGTGATTATTTTTAACTTTGGTTTCAGATATTGATTAATGTGAAGTCCAACATGATCTCTTTTATTTATTCTACAAAAGGGAAATAAATTACTAATACAGAAATAAAAAAGTTAAATAATGCAATTTGGTGGTGCTACTGTTTTGTGTTCTCATTAACTGGCCTTTTTTTTTTATTTGCTCATAAGCAGTTGCTTCAACTAAATTGGGGAAGATATTGAACTCCTATGCCATTTTAACTTGTCCTTTCACTGTGAATCTCTCCTATGCATTCCTAGTAAATCTAACTTGTCCGATGCAATTGTTTAAATTCTGCAGCCAAACTTGAATGTGAGGGAAAATATACTAATCCTAATTGACACATGGCAAGAAGCCTTCGGGGGACCTCAGGGGAGATATCCTCAATACTATGCAGCATATAATGAACTGAAGTTAAACACCACACTAGGATTAGACACAAGATAGATGCAAAATAAAGTTATAATATATAATTGCATGGTCACCTGATAAAGTTATAATTAGGTAATTAACTTTTTTTATGTACTATTTCAGTTTACTATAACTTTAAGTTGAAGCATTAATTATTTAAATTTTGTTGTAGCTAAGCAAATGGACTCACAACAAAGACAAGTGCACAAAGGATGATGAATTGAAGGATGGAGCAAGTTTGGTTTACTTTTGTGTATCTTGTAATGTTTCTATTTTTCATTTTTGAAGTAAAAATTGTTCAAGATTATAAAACTTTATTATGTTATGTTTTCAAACTTAAGTTAGAACTAAGATCTCATGAAGTAGACACATTCATGGTTTGAATTAGTTATTGTTTAATGTAATACTTATAGTTTATCAATCTATTGAGAATTACATTTTATGATTAATTTTGAATTTTTTTTATCAAAATACAATAATGAAAATCTTTTAATTAAAAAAAAACCATATAAGTATACTTATCAAAATAAAATTTAAAATTTTATTACTATATGTTATGATTTAAAAGCATATTATAAGCGTAAAAAATCGTTATGGTTTATATAATATAACAAACTAAAAATGTTATCAAAATAATCAAATGTAACAGTTGAAAAGTGTTATGAAAAAAATACAAGATTAAACTTCAAATTTATAATCAAAAACTCTATCTAAATGTTATTATTTGAATATTATAGCACCTAAAAATGTGTTATTGAATAGTTTAAGATAACACTGAACATAACATTAAAAAAATGTTATAGAAAAGACTGGACTTTTAATAACAGGGGCTACGTTAGCATTTTCAGAAGTGCTATCAATAGTCCCAGATAGCACTTTTTAAGTGTTATGAATACTGTTTTTTCTTGTAGTGCTACATGATGCCGGGCACCAGCCTCGCTAACGTGAAGCAAGGAGAAAATGAGAGTCTAAAGAGCTACATTCACAGGTTCAATATGGAGGTGGCCAAAGTAGGGAGTTTGACCCGTAAAGAGCTAAAAATGGCCATCACAGCCGGAGTATGCCCGAGAAGCAAGTAATGGGATAACATGCTCAAGAGGGAGGACACAGATTTGGACGATTTCTATGAGCGGGCACAGAAATAAATTCACGTAGAGGATGGTCACGAGATCCTTAAGGCTGGAAAAGGCCAATCCCCGCCAAAACCCTCAATCCGGGAAAGCCAAAGCGATGCAAAGAAGAAGAGGGTCTATGAAGGAACAAGGGATGATCGGCCTTGAAAGCCCCAGCACGCTGATGAGCGCAAGCAGGGCCCCTACACCTTTTATACTGACCTCACCCACGCTAGAGAACATATTTTCGTTACGAATGAAAACCCAGGTCCCTTTTAGAAGGCCCCCGCCAATGAAAAAAGACTGGTCCAAAAGAGACCCCAGCAAATATTGCAGTATCATAAAGATATCGACCACACCACCGTGGAATGCATCCTTTTGAAGGTAGAAATCAAGGAGCTTATACGCAGAGGACATTTGGGCATATATATGTCCATAAGGAGAGCCAAAGGCCAGAAGAAGGAGCATCCTCGCTGCGGGCACAAGAGGTGGCCCTGGAAATAGAAGGAGAAGTCAGGACCATCTTTGGAGGGCCAGGATTTGGGGGCAAATCAAGGAAGGGGCGAGATAAATATGCCAGGGAGGCCAGACAAAGTCCACCACCGTGCGTCTTAAGTTTGGAGCAACGCCCCCCGAAGAGTTTTAAGGGTGAAAATAACTCAATAACCTTCACTGAGGAAGACGCCCGGGGTGTACATTTCCCCCATAATGACCCCCTAGTGTTGATTGTCCAGCTTGCAAACATGAGGGTGCATCGGGTCTTCCTCAGTAAAGGTTATCAGCACCCTCAGAAAGTTCAGAAAGCTAAATCCACTCAAGTGCACCTTCGAAGTTTCATTAGGGAAGTTCCTAGGTTTCATGGTGAATTCACGAGGTATCGAGGCCAACCCTGACAAAATCAAGGCATTGCTAGAAATGACCCCACCGTGAAACAAGAAAGAGGTGAAATGCTTAACAGGGAGAGTAGCAGCCCTCAATAGGTTCATTTCCAGGTCCACTGACAAATGCCTCCCTTTCTTCAACATCCTAAAAGGGAGAAAAAAGTTCGCTTGGGATGATGATTGTTAGGAAGCCTTTACTAAGCTAAAGGAACACCTTAGGAAACCACCCCTCTTGGCCAAGCCAAGAAAAGCGGAGAAGTTGTACTTGTATTTAGCTGTATCAGAGCATGCTATAAGTGTCGCCTTGGTGTAAGGAGAAAAGAAGCATCAGCAACCCGTGTACTATGTGAGCAAGCAGTTGGTAGATGCAGAAACCCGGTACCCAGAAATAGAGAAATTGGCATATGCCTTGATAGTGGCTTCTCGAAAGCTGAGGCCCTATTTTCATGTCCATGCCATCGAGGTGCTTACCAACACCCCGATGCGTCAAATCTTGCACAAACCGAAAACTTTGGGAAGATTGTTAAAGTGGTTGATTGAACTAAGTCAATTTGATATCACTTACACCCCAAGGACCTCCATCAATGGGCAGGTACTTGCAGACTTTATAGTCGAGTTTGCACACCGTCCCCATGAGGAGGGAGAAGTAGAAGGAGATGAACTAGCACATGAAGAGGGAAGTCACCCTGAAGAATGGAGCCTCCATGTAGATGGGGCATCTAATGAAGGAGGAGTCGGCGCTGGCATAGTGATGACGGGACCTGAGGGGCACAAGATGTATTGCGCCTTAAGATTCGGATTCGAAGCTTCCAATAATGAAGCATAGTACGAGGCACTGTTGGCTGGCCTGCGACTAGCTAAGGAGTTAAAGGTAACTCAATTGCATGTCTTTAGTGACCCACAGCTGGTAGTTTTTCAGGTGAAGGGTGAATACCAAGCCAGAGGTCCAAAAATGGCTGCATATCTCGCCAAGGTGAGGGGGTATTTGGATCAGTTCGAAAAATACACCATAGAACAGATCCCAAGGGAGCAAAACACAAACACCAATGCACTCACAAAACTCGCCTCCACTCAAGACGAAGACACGCTTGAGTCCATCCCAGTCGAATACCTCCCCAAGCCGAGCATAGCAGAAGAAAGGATCAACATGGTCAATGGCACTGAGGAGTCATGGTTTGCACCCATTGTGAGATAATTAAATGATGGGACCTTGCCTTTGGACAAAAAAGATGCCCGTAAACTGACCTACAAAGCTGCTCAGTACACCCTAGTAGATGGAGCCTTATACAAGAGAGGCTTCTCTACCCCGCTCGTACGGTGAGTAGATAAGGGAGAGGCTTTAAATTTTTTACAAGAGATACACGAAGGGGAATGTGGAAATCATGCTAAGGGGCAGTCCACGGCAAAAAAGGCCATCCGCCAAGGGTATTATTGGCCTACCATGGAGAAGGACGTGAGCGACTTCACAAGAAGGAGTGACAAGTGCCAAAGACATGAAAATTACCCCCGACAGTCACCAAATGAGCTGGTGAGCATGACCAGTCCGTGGCCCTTCGCTGTGTGGGGAATTGACTTGATTGGAGCGTTGCCAACAGAAAGAGGAGGAGCAAAATACGTGGTGGTAGCAGTCGATTATTTCACTAACTGGGTGGAAGCAAAGCCTTTAGTCAACATAACAGCTAAGCAAATCACCACCTTCGTCAACAAATATATCGTCTGCAGATTTGGAGTACCCTACATGATTATCTCTGATAATGGAATGCAATTTGAAGGAGGAATATTGCAAGGAAAAAGGAATCAAGAGGAGTTTCTCCATAGTGGTACACCCACAAGCCAATAGACAAGTAGAGGCCATCAACAAGATCCTAAAAAGGAACTTGAAAACAAAGTTGGAAAAGTTGAAAGGGGCCTGGGTCGAGGAACTCCCCAATGTACTTTGGGCCTACAGGACCACCCCTCGTTCCACCACTGGGGAGACACCTTTCGCCTTAGCCTACGACTGCGAGGCTGACCTTCCAATAGAAATGAAGATCAACTCCATCCACATGCAAGCATATGATGACCAGGCTAATATCGCGGCATTGGTCGGGAATTTGGACCTGTTGGAAGCCAAGAGAGAAAGGGCACAATTGAGGCTGGAAACATATCAGCAACAAGCTGCAAGGTACTATAATTCGAGGGTCCGAGAGAGGGCATTCAGAGTGGGAGACCTCATGTTGCGGAAATTCCTGCCCAACACTCGAGATCCAAGCGTGGGTGTGTTAGGGGTGAACTGGGAAGGACCCTACCAAGTTGCCCAAGTTGTGCCCCCCAACACCTACAAGCTCGCACGCTTGGATGACACCATGGTACCCAGGGCGTGGAACGCAGAACATCTGAAGAAGTATTATCAGCAAAACTTCCATGTTGAGGCAAGGTTGATATTAACCTGTCTAACATGCAAATTAAATGTAATAGTTGTAAGTTCAGTTTGAACTCCTTAATATGTAGCAAGAACAAGTCACACTAAGTTTCCATGTACTTCGCCTGTTTTCAATGAATATGTTGTGACATTAAGTGAATATGTAGTAAAGTTTCTTGTTTAAGCAAAATGATTATCAAAATGCATGAATAGAATGATCAAAGTGCCTGCCAAGATAAATCTAACCAAACACTTGGGGGGCAGAGTATATGAGTATATAGGGGGTAAAAAAAAAAAGGGGTCCCAAACGAGACCCTTATACCCTAAGAGGACCCCTTATATCAGGAGGTCCTTTTATGTCAAAAAAAAAGGGTCCCAAACGATGCCCTTATGTCCTAAGAGGACCCCTTATATCAGGAGGACCCTAAAAGGACCCCTTATGTCAAAAAAGGGTCCCAAACAAGACATTTATGTCCTAACAGGACCCCTTATATCAGGAGGATCCTAAAAGGACCCCTTACGTCAAAAGAGGTCCCAAACGAGACCCTCATGTCCTAACAAGAACCCTTATATCAATAGGAACCTAAAAGGACCCCTTATGTCAAAAAAGGGTCCCAAACGAAACCCTTATATCCTAAAAAGACTCCTTACGAGAAGGATCCTAAAAGGATCCCCTTACGAATAAAGAGGAAGACCTTGTAAGGCATCGCTTGAGTTTGCAAGGATTAGCTACCCTTATGAACATCAAGGAGGTCAAAAGGTCTTGCAAGAAAAGCATCCTAATAAGAGTAAATGCTTCCACAAGAGGAAATGCCTCAGGAGAAACACCCACCAATAAGCCTAGAACGGCCACCAAGCCGTCTAGCCAAAAAGGGTCCTGAAATAGACCCTTGCAAAAATAGTACTATGAATAACGACGAGAAGGACGCTTCTTGCAAAAGATAATAAGCGCGTGCAAAAATATATAAAAGGATAACTAGAACCCGAGGGGTCAATATATCCTTATAGGTACAATCAAGAGGCACCAAAGAGGGACCTATTGAACCCCTTCGCATGGGCTCCAAAGGACCTCAAGCCTGATAAGTAAAAAAGAGAACCTATCAAACCCCATTGTGCGGGCTCAAAAGGACCTCTAACATAAAGGAATAAAGATGAATGATCGCATTTGTATATATATATAAAGAGTTTTGATAATGTAACATGACTTAGAGAAATTACAAGAAAAATAAGGCTCAAATGAGCATAAAACCACATTGGACTGAAACGGCAAAAAATGCAGAATGACAATCTCAAGGCCTCCTGCCGTAGGCGTTCCACTCGGCCACCCTGGACACGGCATGCTCACCAAAGGAGGAAAAATCAAAGTTTGGATTTTGCCTCCATACCCCATAGAGGGCGCGCTCTATGGATCTATACTCAATGTCAGCCTTATCCACTTCTAAGGAAGCGACCCTCCCCTGCAACGTTGCGATGGTAATCTTTGCACCCTCAAGATAGGCCTCCAAGCAAGTGACCTTCTCCTGCAGCATCACAGCCTTGGCAATCGCCCTCTTCTTCTTTTTCGATGATGAAGAGGCCTTTTCCAGGGCGTTCTCCAACTTTTGTTTGGTTTCAGCTCTCTCTCTCTCAAGCCCCTGGACCTGGACCGTAAGATGATCCCTTTCAGCATTCAACGCGGAGAAGTCCTGAGTCGAATCGACAAATCACTGAGCCACTGTATAGGTCTGCACAAGAAAAATAACAATAAAGATGCATGAACTCACCCAAGCAGCGTAACGCGCAAGAGTCTCCCCGAAAATTCCCAAGACCACTCCAATCAGCCTCAGGAAGATCCATGGCGACCTGGACATACCATTGCCCATAAAAGGCTGCAATGCGGCCCACCCAGGGCGCCCCTTCCGAGCCAAGGGCGCTTGGCTGGGTGGGGACAGATGACCCGCTCGCTAAAGGAGGAGGGGGCGTAGGAATATTATAAAAATGTGCCCCTGATGGACCAGGATCAAGGGAAGCCCGAGGGAAAGCATCGAAGTCCTTAGAATAGGGACAGACGAAGCCCCTCGGGGTTGCCTGTTGATCCTGGGAGTGGGAGGCCATGTCATGGTCTGTAGGGGCTAAGGGAGGGCACCCCCTGGGAGACAAAGATGGCCGGTGGGGTTACCCATGTCCTGGGGAGACCCCCTCTAGCACACGCTCAGCCTCACCCCTGTCCGAGTGATGTTCAGCCAAAACAGCCTTTTTCTTCCGCGTTCCAGAAATAGCCCACAACAACTCAGGCTCTGAGACCGGGGACATCTTGTGACGGGTGAGGTTGGTCACGGTGAAGAAATGTACAACCATTTTTTTTAGCAGGGTTAGCCTTGAGAAATTTATCCACTGCATCCGCCTCCGACTCGATAACTTCAGGCACGACGAAATTCTCTGCACAATCAACACAGTTGCCGACATGAACATAAGTTCCAAAAAATAATTAAAAAAAAACTTGAAGTACTTACTAGGAGCTGAGCGAAAGTGCTCACGAACAGAGAGGGGACCCTTCACAAAGAAGAAGTCATGCTTCCAAGACCCTGGGTTGGATACAGAACCCTCTATCAAGGGGATCGAAGAATTGGATTTTTGCAGGAAACAAAAGCCTTTGGATTTAGGAGAGGGCATGAGGTTGTACATGAAGTGCACCTCTTAGGTCATTGGATCACGCTTGAAGCACTCCATATACACAATAAAGAGGCAACTCAAGGCCAGCCAACTGTTGGGCACCAACTGGAGCGGAGCAAGGTCAAAATAGTTGATAACCATGACGAAGAACGGGTGTAATGGGATCGCGCCACCCGCTTTCAAGATATGCTCGCTCATGGCCACATAACTCGGACTTAGCCGATTATCCCGGCACTTGTTCGAAGGAACATATAATTTGTATTTCGGGCAAACATGGTAGTTCTCTGTTAATTCCAACAATTTATTTTCTGACACATGGGACACTAGGGTGGATGCCAACAGGGGGCCAGTGTATTGATCCTCAGCGGTCACCTGTCGTCGTGCTCTTTTCGGCATATCTGCAAAACCAAAAGAAAAAGGTGAGGTGGAAACATGGCACTTTACCCTCCATTTTTTCTTCCTAGCAAGGGTTTTCCACTGAGGCGCCGAGTGTGAAAGTGCCAAGCAAGGGTAGACCGAGAACAAGGGTTGAGGAGAAGACGGGACGGCCCCATGACAGTCATTAGGGGAAAATGGGGTAGGAGGCTCAGGCGGGAGATTTCCCTCCATAAACTCCAACTCCATCTGTAAATCTAAAAGGGTCACCATAAGGTTCGTTATATGGTCATTAAGGTCAAAGGGAAAAGATACTCCGTCTCCCCTCAAAACCGAGTCTATTTTGCTCTCTACCACCCAAATTTTACGTCTAAGTTCAGCCATGTGCTCGAGATGATGAATACGGTCCTGCCTTAAGGTGTCATAGTCTTGGTGAAGGTTGTCCTTGAGGGGCTCCGAGTCTGAAGACAAGTTAATAAACTCGACCCCCGAAGGAGCGTTAAATGGTCCTTCACATGCCATAAGACCTTGTCCCGAAAACAAAAAGGGTTCACGTATAAATGAGAGAATTGCTACAAAACACAAAGGAATGGGCTCAAAACCTCTAGGCACAAGCACTTTAAATAACCAACTACGGGGTATGAATGAGACATGCATCTGGGTTAACTCACGACGAGCTCAAGCCAAATCCTGAGTGGTGCTAATTTGAACCCAATAAACATAAGGGAGAAAGAAAGTATACCTCAAGCAAGTAAAATTAGGCGCTGACATGGTCAAAAGGAGGTCGAGGGCCAAAAGCACTGTCACGGTCAAATAGAGGCAAGTGGTCGAAAGTACGCGTGCAAAAACAAAGGAAAAAGGTGTTTTAGTCCTCAAATACCTGCATGGATATAAACATACAAGAAATGAACTCAAATAAAAAAAAATAGGAAAAGATAAGAAAAGTGAGGTTGTGGGGGATTGAACTCCTCACCTCTTGAAAAGAGTAAGGTTTCCAAAACCACTAAGCCAAAGAAATAAAGGTGAAGGATAGGCTAGATATGAAGGGATATATATAAGGATCCTGAGCTCATCTTAGCCATTAAGTCCAATGCTTGATCTATGGTCGAAAATGGAGGTGAACACCTACATTGGGATCTGCGAAGCCAAATAATAGGCTCACACTCAAACCCAAGCAATAACAAGGATCATCACAACACCGCCTATGCTTACAAGACACCATACCGAAAAGTCTACCAGAGCACCTAAAGGCCCTCTCCTTGACTGGGGGGCAAGTGTGGATGCTGAAAATCCCATGCTTGAAAAAGGTCTAAAACACACGCTTAGGTCCCATAAACGCCCAAATACATGCCTATGCCATGAAGCCCTCGGGCCACCATCGTCTCGTGGAGAGGCACATGAGGCTAACCTTGGCGTGCTTAGCACCCATGCACCTCGGCAGGACCATCATTCCACTTCTTGCGAGACACGCACCTACCTCCCCTTGGCGCACCCAACGAAGCCATGCCTCGCGAGACGGGCACCTACCCCCTCTTGGCACACCCAGCGAAGCCATGCCTCGCGAGATGCGTATCTACCTCCTCGTGGCACACCCAGCGAGGCCACGCCTCGCGCATTAGCCCCTCGCGAGGCCAGTGTCTCGTGACTGCCTCCACTCGGTGCCCCCAGCGAAGCCATGCCTCGCGAGACGCGTGCCTACCTCCCCTTGGCACACCCAGCGACGCCATGCCTCGTGCATTAGCCCCTCGCGAGGCCAGTGTCTCGTGACTGCCCCCACTCGGTGCTCTCCAGCAAGGCCTTGTCTCGCGCATCAGCCCCTTACGAGGCCAGTGTCTTGTGACTGCCTCCACTCGACGGCCCCAGTGAGGCCATGTCTCGCGCATCAGCCCCTCGCGAGGCTAGCGTCTCGTGACTGCCAGCGAGGCCACGGCTCGCGCACCATGCAGCGCCCCACGTCTCGTGCGCCTGCCCCAGATGACCTCGCACCTTGTGAAAGGAGGTGTCTCGCGCCCAAGAGTGGCATGCCTCACGAAGCACGTCTCGCGCACATGAGGAGTGTGCCTTGTGCCCAGGAGGGGCGTTCCCTACATAGCCCCGTGCCTAAGACCTGATGAGAAGGCTTCACACCTAAGTTCACCCGCGAGTTGGCCTTATGCTTGAGCACCCCGCGAGACCTCTCACACCTCACCCCTTTTGTCCAACCACTCCAGTCAATAAGCAATCTGATGCTTAGATAGGCATGAAGGGACTAGATCAACATGCACATCTTCGGAAGGTGAAAACATTGACCAGGTGCAAGGTACACATATTGGTACGGAATATACGTACCAATCAAAGAGGTGTCAGGATACAAGGACAACACCCATGCCAGACAAGTAGTGGTCATACAAGTGAGGTACCTGTTACGGTCCTCACCAACCCATCTTTGACACTCGTGCTAGGCGAGTAGTGGAGGCATCATCGCGTACGAAAGTGGAGGTGCTCCCATAAACTCTGACCATCCACCAGAGCCAACCACCACTCTCCCAATGCCACTACACCTGATACCACTCTCCTGACAATGTACTTGTGTACCATATAGTCCCCTGGACCACAATGTATCAGGGGCCATTAGAGCCCATTATAAAGGGAACCCCTCTTCAACATTGAAGGGGGTTGGAAAAAACATTGTAGCTGGATACAAAAGAGAAATACAAGTTCTTTTCCCCATTTTCTTCTACAACTATTTTCTAAGTTTCTGTTTGGATTTTTGAAGTTCTTCATTCATAAGCACTACACTTTGATTTTTCTAACGTGACATAGTTGATGAGTTCTCACCGTCAACAGGTTCTGAGCACGATTCCCAGCCCCGAGCCTTAGCAATAAACCTAGTCACAAAGGCCAATGGGTATCCATCAACTTCAATTCCAAATAAATACCTAGGAGAGACAAACTAGCCTCCGGGACCTCAATTCCTACTAAACCGGGTAATAGAAATTGTCCCGAGTGCCTAGGTTTGAACCCCCGAGCCTTACCAATTCTAGAATAAATTCTAAGGCTAAAATCCCTAGGTGGGTCGTGATTCGGCTTAGTGGGTCGCGACTTGCCCCCAAGTTAGAGAGCAAGCACCCAAGCCAAAGGGGAGGCGGGTCGCGACTTGGCCTGATGAGTCACGGCGCGCCCCCAAGTCAGAGACATCCGCAGGCCAAAATGGCCACACGCCGTGGCGCCCCAGGGCTGGGTTGTGGTGCGTCCCCTTCAAACCCAGAAAATCTAGGTTTTTCCCATGCATCTCTCAGCCAAGAACACCAAGATTAACCCAGAATTTTCCCCAACTCCTCTCAATTCAACACTAAACCAGCTACAAATTCAAAATTAAATCCCATATTTCTAATCACAAAAACCTTAGCAATTGCACCTTAATCACAACTCAATTTCAACCAGAATTCATCACTCCAAAAACCCAGTCCAATTCTACTCAAATTCCATAAATAAAACACATGTTCTAGGCTTCAAACTAATCAGTTCTACTTGGTAAATTCAAAGGTGAGGAACAAGAGTTTTACCTGAATTTGATGACCCTAACTTCTCAAAAAATCCTCTAGCTGTCTCAAACTTGCCTTTCCTCAGCTTGACCCAACCTAGAACCAACTTAGTTCCCAGCTCCTGGCCAAAATTCAACAGCCCCTTCACCTTAGCTCCAAAGTAAAGAGAGAGAGAGAGGCAATCCGTGAGGGAGAAAGAGAGATTTCTGAGTATCTCTCAAAGTTTCCAATTTTTTCTAGTATGTGGCTAACCTCAAATACTTATTGAGTATATCCCTTAGTTCCTAGGCAAAGACCATTATGCCCTTCTTAATTAACTAGCCCTCAAGTTGACCCTAGGGGTAAAATGGTCATTTCCCCTAGTTCTCGCTAATTCCTCAAATGTTCCTAATATTTATCAACTAATCCCATCATCCAATTAATTACCAACTATTTACTCAATATCTAATAATTCCCAAGATATCCCCAAAATTCCCAAAAATAACCCCAGGCTTCCCCCGAGCCGGGTATTAATCCCCATTGTGACTACTTCGCCAATCCGCTCACTAGGACCGTCTCAAGCCATATGCTACAAATATATCCACACAATAATGTGGTCTCGACAATTTATCATACATAATCACATTTATGCCCTCAATGGGCCAAAATTACAAATATGCCCTTATAAACTAAACAAGGCCCACATGCATATTTTATACTCATAAACATGCATATCACATATCCATATAACCATATAATCATGCATGCCACATAATCATGCATTTAACCATTTAATCACACATAAACCAATTATGCCCTCCTAGTACGCTAATCAAGGCCCTTGCTATTCCTCGAAATTGGGTCATTACAACTATCCCCTCCTACTGAGAATTTTGTCCTCGAAATTTACCTGAATAACTCGGGATACTGATCCCGCATCGCTGACTCAAGCTCCCAGGTCGCTTCCTCAACCTTGTTATTCCTCCTTAACACTTTAACTAGAGGAATCGTCTTGTTCTATAGAACCTTGTCTTTCCTGTCTAAAACCTGAACCAGTCGCTCCTTATAAGACAAATCTGTCTGTAATTCTAAGTCCTCATACTTCAACACATGAGTTGTATCTGAGACGTACTTCCGAAGCATAGAAACATGGAATATGTTATGAACTCCCAACAATGATGGTGGTAGAGCTAATATGTAAGCCACCTGCCTAATCCTCTCCAGGATCTCAAAAGGTCCGATGAATCTAGGGTTCAGCTTGCCCTTCTTCCCAAGCCTTCTCACCCCCCGTAGTGGTGAGACTCCCAGAAACATGTGGTCCCCTACCTAGAACTCCACATTCCTATGCTTAAGATCAGCGTAGCTTTTCTGTCTGCTCTGTGAAGCGAGCATTCGAGCTCAAATCTTCTCGATAGCCTCATTAGTCTTTTGAACCATGTTCGGTCCTAAATACCTTCTCTCACCCATCTCATCCCAATGAATGGGCGATCTACATCTTCTCCCATATAATATCTCATATGGAGCTACTCCAATTGTTGATTGATTACTGTTGTTGTATGAAAACTCTATCAACGGGAGATACTTACTCCAAGACCCCTCAAAGTCTAACACGCACGCTCTGAGCATATCCTCCAATACCTGAATCATCCTCTCCAACTGTCCATCAGTTTGAGGATGAATGGTCGTGCTGAACTTCAGCTGAGTCCCCATAGCCTTCTGCAAACTACCCCAAAACTTGGAGGTATAGATAGGATCCGGTCTGACAATATAGACTTAGGAACCCCATGGAGATGCACAATCTCCCTCACATACATCTCCGCATACTGATCCACAGTATGAGTCGTCTTCACTGGAAGAAAGTGAGCTAACTTGGTGTATCTATCTACTATCACCCACACCGAGTCATGAAGCCCCACTGTCCGGGGCAAACCTCCCACAAAATCCATAGTAATATCACTCAGGAATACCCAAAGGCTGTAGCAACCCCGTTGGCCGATGATGCATAGCCTTCACCTGCTGACAGGTCAAACACCTGGCCACGTACTCCACCACATCCTTATTCATCTCAGGCCACCAATACAACGTCCGTAGATCCTGGTATATTATCATGGTGCCTGGATGAAGTGAGTACGGTGTAGTATGGGATTCATACAATATCTCACGTCTAATCCCCATATGAGTCATAACACAGATCCGACCCTAATACCGTAGCAAACCAACCTTAGAGATGGAATAGTCCTTAGCCACTCCCGCTAAGACATTCCCTCTAACTTCCTGCAATTGTGCATCCACTAACTGACCCTGCTTAATCCGCTCCAGTAGAGTCGACTGCAAATTAATATTGGCCAACCGGCCCACAACTAATTCTATCTTCGCTCTAGACATCTCCCTTGCCAATTCTCTCGATATTTGATTATAACTAAACAACTGTCCCAGACTCCTCTTTCTCAATGCATCTGCCACTACGTTCGCTTTCCCTGGGTGGTAAAGAATGTCGCAGTCATAGTCCTTCACCAACTCCAGCCAACGCCTCTGCCTCATGTTCAGGTCCTTTTCGGTTAAGAAATACTTCAAACTCTTGTGGTTGGTGTATATCTCACACTTTTCTCCATACAAATAATGTCGCCAAACTTTCAGTGCGAATACAACCGCTGCCAACTCCAGGTCATGGGTAGGATACTGCTGCTCATACTCCTTTAGCTATCGTGATGCATAAGCTATAACCTTCTCATGAGTGAATACATGTTGTAATTTGAACATAATTTTTATAAGTCTTTGGGAGAGGATTTTTACAAGCCTTGCGTTGAGAGGATGTAAGCACTCACTGGCCATTGAAGGGAGTTCAAGTGTTTGAGCATTTCAATCAGAATCAGATTAGTGAAGAGAAGTACAACAATGTTGCGACAAATCTCAAGATGGAGTCTTGTTTTGTTTAAGTCAATATTTTGTACTTGTGATTCTTTATTAATTGGTTTTATTCTCTGGGCGTGGCCCTAAAGAGTAGGTTATCCGAAAGGGTTTCTGAACCTTGTAAAAATTTGTTGTGTTCTTTATTGTTTTTTGCATTGTCTTTTATTGTGTTCAGTTTTTGTCGTGACAAGTTCAGATTCTGTCTCGACAGATCTAAACTCTGTTTCAACATTTAATTACCATTCCGAATTTCACCATAAATACTACAAGCATTTTCATCCCAATTTATGGCATCGTCTGTGTTGCAAGAAGGCATGGCCCAGACCAATACCCACAAGTAGCAGCCTTGTGGTCTGCCAGAACAGCTTGTGTGGTCACGCCTCGTGGTCAGCCAAACCCTTCTCCTCAGGGTAATGTTCCACAAGATTGGTCAGTAGTTTGGACTCGCCCCTCTTGGCCTTGAGGTCACTTCTCAATACAAGGTGTCATTCCATGAGTTGATGACTATGTTGCAATGATGAGGAGATTGGATTTAGCTGCCCAAAAAAGAAAGGCACAACATGAAAACAACTTGAGAAAGCATGCCACACACCACTCGAACACGTCACTCTGCTGAAGGGTTCTATCCCCAACTTATCAAATCAGCAAGGGCCAAAAATCCCTTTCGTTGCCTAAGAATTGGAACATTTGGTCAGGCATATGAGTTGGCCAAGTGACTTGATCCAACATAGAGGGTTTCTCTTAGGAATCTCAATCGTAAGGCCAACTTTTCCACCTATTAAAAAAAGGTAGGGGTGAGTGCGGTATGGGTAAGAAATGAAAAGATGAAAAATATCCACCATCCCATAAAATGCAATGAAGTAAAGATCTTAACCACATGATTCAGGTCCGCTCTTGAAAATATGGGACTATCTATATCCGACCTAAAGGTGACCTCCACGATTCTTTATGGGTTTCCAAGAGAAGGGATGGAAGCAATAGGAACAATCGAGCTCGTTGTAACCATGGGATAAGAGGCACAGGTTGTTGCTAAAATGCTTAAGTTCGTTGTAATTGACTACCCAACCGCTTACAATGCAATCTTGGGGAGACCAGTGCTGATGGCGTTCAAGGCCATAACTTATGTTCAACACTTGGCCATGAAGTTCCTTTTATCCTCAGGGATATGCACTTTAAGAGGGGATCAACTCGCTGCTAGGCAATGCTATAGCATTTCCATGAGGGGAAACTCACAACCCGGGCAGCATGCCATGGTGGTAATTAAAGAGAACGAGGGGTCTCATGCAATGGAAATTGCCGAAGAAGCGAAAGAATCTCAGGAGATTGGAAATGACAATACCCAATCAGATGAAATAGACCCAAGAATAGGTGAAGACCGTTCTGAGTTCCAAGATCTAGATGAGCTCGAAGAAATATTTCTCGATCCAGAGTGTAACAATGCCCTATTCTATTCTCTTTGTAAAAACGTCACTCAGTTCATATTTATTAGAAAAATACCATTTTTTAGAAAAGTTCAGTAGGGCCTTGTCAAAACATGCAATTTTGGCCCAATTATTTAAAATAAAATGCAGTATCTATTTTACAGTTTTAAAAATAAAGGTAAAGTCCCACTGTAGCATAATAAAATCATAAGCCATAAAATAAAAGTTCATAAACATTCTTGACGTTTGTCTAGATCGTTTAATCGCTCATGGAAGCCCCGCGACATACATGCTTAGACGTTGGAACTCCCCACATCACAGTGTGTGATAAGAAGAAATCATATTGCCTACCTGAAAGGGGAAAGGTATGGGGTGAGCTAAAAGCCCAGTGAGTAAGTACAAATAAAATACAACAATTACAAAGAAACACATTACAGTCTACTTCATAACGTAAGCTCATAACATATCATATCAGATCATAATCATATTATAACCATGCACTTTATCTTAATATATCATCATAACAAATAAAGCAAGAAAGTTCTAGGAGGCAATCAGTAAAGCGTAAACCAATAAGTCATCTTCTATGAGGTAAACAGGAGCTCTTGTCCTCGAATAACCTCGGCGCATCTGCCCTATGAGTTACGCCATATCCTTAGTGTTTGTATTAAATGGAAAAATCAAATGTGTGCAGCGGAATATATGGACCCATTTTAATAAATATTAATACCACCCAGGATCATATACATATATAAACATTAATTCACATACAAAAAAGATCAGGAATTACCTCTTGTAGCCTATCAAGTGTCCTTGAGTCTTTTTGTATAAAATCAACGATCTTCCTATCCAGTTTTCTGAAAGCTCACACCTTGATCTTCCAGACCAATCCTCAAACACACAATGACGTGTGTGGGCATATAGTATTCAAAATGTTGATTTATGTGACTCTCTAGATGTACTCAACACATGAGATTTAGAGAGATTTGACTGAGAGAAGAGGTTTAGAATAGTTTTCGGGATTAGAGAAAACTATCGCTTTAGAGAGAGAGACAGTATTTTTTAATCTCATAAAAATTAAAAGCTTATTCTTAAAGTCACGTACTATCAAACTTATATAAAATTATTTAATCTAATTCAATAATCTTTATTTTATTAAAAAAAATTCAAATTAAAACTGGTCATATATTTATATTTAATTATTTATTTAAATCATATTTAAAAAAAATTAAATAACTGATTAAACAAACTTATTTGAAATTCAAAATTCAAATCCCAGTGATAAAAATCCCTGAGTTAGGCGCCACACACTGTACTAAACAATGTGTGTCGCCCAACCCTATTAGGGTTTCTCTAATTTTCTCATTTATTTATTTAATCAAATTTTAAGACAATATATTTATCCCAACATAAATATCAATTAATTCAAAATTAACTTTATCTAAAAATATCAATTTTAAATTAAATAAATAAATATCATATTCTAAATAAGATATTTATTATTTTCTCTCTTTATATTAATCCAAACAAGATAAATATTAGTTTTAACCTATAGTTTTTAAAAATAAAAACTATATAGTTAATGAATTAATTCATAATTAATCAATTACACATAATTATCACATAATTATTTTCTTGCCCTCGAGAATTAATTCCTTTGCAATTTATTCATTCTCTCTACAAATCTTTCTTTTGACAACCTTACCCTTGACAGTGTAGGACAGAGGTGATATGGAGACCATGGACCTATAATACGAAGCTCCAATAAACCAGAATATTAATCAAAATATTAATCAAACTCTTTAATCTAATAATCTTATTTATTAATTCCATGATTACTCCACTATAAATATGGAATTGCACTCTAAGTATTTATAAAATTATATTTACAGAGTTTTCTCTTGTAGTCCATTGATATAATCAATATATGTAGTTATGTCCCCCATTATTGGTTCGTTAATTAGAGCTGGTCAAAATTACCGTTTTACCCTTCTAATTACCTCTTGATCCTTAAGTACCATTAATTCACTAGCGAATAATTAATCTATAATATAATTATATATTTGAGCTCAATAACTATTCAGCTCCATAATTAACCCTTAAGGGAACCAATATTCGATCTGTTAGGAAAGCATGGATTCCTATATTATAATTCATGTTCCCAGCCACCCATGATATTGAATCTCCAAAACAATAGTCATTAGCCTCATTATTCTAAGAGACCTTAGCAAGTGAATCAAAAGATCCAATAAACACAAATAGGAGTTCATGAATACTCAGGATTTAGACTGATCTAGAAATGATCATCTATTATGATAAGAATTAAATATTTATGTCAAATGACAAGTTTATAAAGATAATTAATTCTCATCGACCTTGTCATATATAATCTCTATTATATACAACACATTTACTAAGATGTTTGTTGTGATATTTTTTGCTATGCAAGTGCACACAGTCGCAAATTCGTAATAAAATGGTAAAACCAAGTATCGTCCTCAAGGACTGATTTATCAATTACCAGTCAATTAATTTCTTGTTCTATTTGATGAATTGAAATTCTTGATTTTTGTAAATACAGCAAAAGAAACTATAAATTGCAGAAACAATAATTGAAAATTGAATGGAATAACAACTAATAGAAAAACTTTTAATTTAATCACTGAGAAACAATTAGGATATTCAATCTCATCAACTATCCTCCCTATTATTCCCTAATGCAGAGTGTGAATTCTTCTTCTTTTTACCTAATTCAATTAACAAGTTGATACAACAGCCTATAATCATACTATGAATTATAAACTCAACCTAGGTGACAATTTCCTATATTTCTATGGTAAATTGAACCACAAAAGTAGCATTAATCTCAACAACTTAATAACAGTTACACAATTAATTCAGATACTTTCGTTCTAAATTAGAATTATGTCCAATATAACCATAGCAGAATTAAATCTCACTTCTCAGATTTTGACTTAAAAACATATGTAAATGACTAAAGATGGCCAATCAATAATCAATCTATAAGAACAGATTATATGGAATTGAAGAAGATTGAAGAAGAAGAATATTAAAATTTCATTAGTTCATAACAGGGATTCAAGTGATTCAATTAAACATCCTAAACAGAAAATTAGTTCATAGCCATAGTGCTAATCACAACAAAAATTAAAGATAACATCAGGAAAAGAAGAAAAACATGTAAAAATACTCTAAGCTTGAGCCTTCAAAACCAGCATTCCTCTCCCTCGTCCGTACATCCCCTTTTTACCTCTTTTTCGCCATATTAAAACCTAGAACTTCAAATTTTAAAGAGGCGGGCCGCGGCTCTTCATTCACTATGTCGCTGCCCGTATCCAATTCCCTGGGCAAAAAGCTCTATCCATGCCGCGGCCCCATGTAGCCATGCCGCGGCCCGCGTCGACGAGTTCTGGGCAAAATGCCCATCTATGCCGCGGCTCTCTCTAGCCATGCCGCGGCCCGAGGATTGCCTTGAAAACATTGGTTCTGTTTCCCACCTAGCCGCGGCTCCACTTTGCTCATGTCGTGGCTCTTAAGGGATTTCTCAATTCTTCAAGTTTTCATCCCAAAATTTCACCAACACTTCTAAATTATGTTGAGAACCATTCTTTATCAAAATATGATGAAAAAAAACTTGGTTATTTCTTCCCTTTCTTTGGCATTTTCTTCCACATGCTCAATTCTTCCTGATATTCACAAAGAAAGACAAACAAAGCATAAACCCGCACTAAATGAAAGAAAAACGAAATAAAAGACTACTAAAAACATCACCAAAACATGATAAAAACTAGACTCAACAATGTCTATCCACATCAGTAATCCGTATCTAGATTACTCGCATCTCGTATGCTTAGCAAACCGTACTAGTAATCATTCATTAAAGATTCTATACTTTATTGTGTTATTGACTATTTTATTCATTATATATGGTCTTAATTCTCTCGTACTAATACAATATCATATTATCATGAATGAATAGGGAATTTTCTTGATATTATCATATAATTAATTCGAACAATAATTATAACACTTAAGTATAATAAAATTGTTCTTTTATTTAAATCCAATAAAATATCTTTACATACTTTTAGGGCATTAATCCTAACACTTAGTAACTCTTTTGTTGTGTCGCGTTCATCACTCTAACAACCTACTGCTTTTCATACAACATACAAGCATATATACAACCAGCTCATCTCATAACATAATGGCTCATTCAACTCATAACATAATAGCTAATACTTCTCATAATATAATTCATAGAAATTCTAGCTAACTTCCTTACCTCAAGTCCAAGCAATTTAAATAGAGGTATGCACTACTACAAATATAGGTTTTCTCTGCGTTTTTTTTTCAACCTTAAATAAAAATCTTTGAGAAAAGATTTGAATGGGGAGGCGGAGACTTTTCTCTACGTTTTTATGAAAAAACCGCAAAGAAAATATTCACTACTTTTCTCAACGGGTTTTTCATAATAACCGCGAAGAAAAGTCCCCTTCCCCATATACTTGACCCCGACCCTTCACTCTCCTCATTTCTCTCATTTTAGTCGCGCGCGAGAACGGAAAATCCATCGTCCCCAGCCACAATAATCACCATCTTCACCCTTTTTATGTGTTTTTTTCCACATTAATGCTTTAAATCATGTATATATATTCATAAAAATAATTTATTTTGAAGTTTTAGGTCAAAAATGAAGATATTTTGAGTGGGTTTGATGAAGTTTTAATGTATGTTTATAGGTTGAGTTTTTTTTGAAATTTTTGGACGTTTTTTAATGTTTGTGGAGGATTATAAGACAGTGTCATGCTTCAAAACATGTATTGATCTCTTAAACTTGACTTTATTTTTTTTTAATATTTTAGATTTTGGGATATTAATACCTAATGTATTTGTTTTTTCATAATGTTAATATTAATTATGTTAATTATTTACAATATATTGTTTTTCATATCTTTTTATATTATTTACATAATGAATTTTTTTAAGTTAATTTTTGTTAATTATTTTAGGAATCCAAATTTATTATTAATTTTTCACTAATTTTGTAATTATGGTTTAGTAAATTTAATTTTAGTGGTTTAACTAATTTATTAGAAAGTTACTAGTTAAAATTTGAGTACTGATTTTAATTTAATAAATAATTTTGAATACTCTAAATCATACCAATTACCATATTTACTAATCATTGTTTAAACTTTTATTGTAGGAAATACTTGTTTGAATTTGAAGTGTATGTGTCGAAATTGTTGAAGATTAATTTTGAAGGTGAGTAATAATTACTACCTAATGTTTTATTTTTCTTTTTGATATTATACATACTATTGTTACAGGAGTTTTAATATATTAGATATTCATCTATAGAGAAGTAGGTTCTGAGATAAAATTGCGTGCTGCAGAGATAACAGAAGGTTGAGAATATGTGTGTCTTAGTGAAGTAGGTTCTGCAAATTCTGTGTGTTGCGGTGGTTTATGGACAAAATTATGCATGTTGATTGTTGTGTTTGTTTGAATTGAATTTATAGGTAGTAATAATTTGGAATATACTATAGAAAAAGAGGAAAATTTGCCCAATTTTTTAAAGATTAATATATTGATTAAAATTATACATGACGGTTTTAAGAAAGAAGTATTTAACTTAAAAGTTGTGTTGTTGTGGACTGTTAATGATTTCCCTGCATATGGAAATAAATGTTAGGGTTAAGCACAAAAGGTTATCAGTGATGTCCAATATGTTGCACTAACACATGGGCTCGTCGTCCGCCGAATGGACACAAAATGTGATTTTTATGTATTAAGATACATTTATGATCTTGTAAATGCACCAAATCCGGCAGAAGTTATTGAAGAAAGTATGTTATATTTATACTTTTTTTTCTTTAAGAAAAATTATATATGGCACTTAATCATCTAATCTATATTTACTTGTCAATTTTGTAGTGGTTTGGCAAAAACGTATTCAGTGTCAAGGACAACCTACTCCCACTACAAACCGACTTGTTTGCAAGATTGATGTCATTTATTTATGAAGTCTAATTTTTCTTATTTGTAACTTACTAACTTGATTCGTATGTTCTTATTAATTTTTCTTATGTGTGTATATTGAACTACTTATGTATATATATAAATGGCACATTTTAATTAGTAATGATATGCGAATATTTTTTCTTAATTTTAATTTATACATTATGTTTATGTAGATAATAATTTATAAAATTACGTGTATAAGATTATGTTATATGCTATATTATTATATAAAAGTATTTATATAAAATATGGTATTTTATATTAAAAAATTTAAATATAATTTTGTATTGAATATAGTATTATTAATATAATTTCATTGGTATTAAAAAAAATTAATCTGAAATCAAATTATAAATGAAAAGAAAAGAAAAATAATTGAATATTAAAAAAAAATCTTTCTCTCCGCTTATTTTTTAAAAAAAAAACCCAGTGAAAAGTAACACTTTTCTCTGCGGTCGAATACACTGCGGTTCCAATTACTCCAAAAAACCGCAGTGTATTAAGGAAAAAAACCGCAGAGAAAGCCATATTTTGTAGTAGTGATGATTCACAATGAGCCTAAAATCACAACCCAACACATTCGTCTCAATATCAAGTAAGACTACGTGTGCTCAACAAACATACCTCACGTGTTCATGAGTCATGCACACGTGGCACAAATTACATCACAAAATCATAGAAGAATAACTCTCAACCTTACTATTGTAATCTCAACAAATGTCAAACAACAAACGTTTACCCAATTAAACGTAAAACAAAACTTGCATGCGTCATGCGTCATGCGTACATGGGAAAGGTTCTTAAAATGCGTGTAGAAGTTGGTCGATTTTAGTCCCTTAAATTCTTATAAATTGCATAAGATTTTATTATAAAAAAAAATATTTTACCAACTTGATTTATATCGCAAGGCTATATTATAATCGTACTCAAAATATAACTAAAAGAACTATTTTACTTTAGTTGTCATTTTCCAAATATTAATCTCATTTATTATTCTTAAATAAAATAATTACAGAAGTATAGGACCATTTTCTATTTCTTTTCTCACCAAATATAATTAATTAACCAAATTAACTATTACTAAAGAGTTAATCATAATTATTTAAGATAAAACAATTTTGGTACTCACTCCCTTAACCCAATGAATAAATAAAAATTACATATTTAACTTTGTTAAAATAATAATGTCTCAAGGTTACCACATTTTCATAAATATCATAATTTTAATTAAGTTGAACAAATTTCTTTATCTCATCCTTTTACTCAAATAAAATACTTAGTCTCATAAAAATGATGCTTACTTAGTTAATTATTTTATAAATAAAAACTGCACTATTTTAGTTAAAATATTCCATATTTAAAAGTTTAGAAAATCACATTTTTCATGTATATAATCTAGGGCTTAATTTTATTTGAGCATATACCTTATATATTGTATTTAAAAGATATTTCAATAAATTAAAATTTTCAGCAAGCATTTTTATTTGTTTAAAATCACATAATTTGACAAAATATATTTTCTTTCACAAAATATATATAAAAAAAAAGGCATGTGTTTAATTAAATACAAAAAAAAACCCCATTAAAATGTTAAAAAAAATATCTCTTGTTTGCAGAAGTTCTAAAATATAATTTTGAGGTAACTTGTGCATTTTAAAATCATTGATTAATTACCACAACGAAAATTAGAAGAAAAAAACAGCAAGTACATTCATTTAAAAGATACATCTTAATCATGTTTAAATCATCACTTAGCATATTTCCACCATTTCATGTATTTCAAGAAACAATAATAGTTCAAGCATCCAAATACAAAACTAAATTAACATTTTTAAAGAAACTTATACCCATTTCAAACCTTAAACAGCCTAGCATATTTCAAGTGGCAACAAGATAAGAAGAGAAATTAAAACCAAACATTCTAAAAGAAAAGAAACCATAACACGTTTATATCTTCAAAACAGTGAACATGCATAGAACCAATAATTGTGATATACATAAGAATCCTAGATTACCCAAAAATGTAAAGACAACACATATATAACCCTAATATGCATTAATCTATTAATGCATCATAACCATATACCCAATTCCATAAGCATGTTTTTCAAATCAAAAGATTCAACAACAAGAGCGTAAAACATGTACTAGGCCGAAACATACACCATCAAAACAACCCCTTAAGTTTTCCAAAACAACATATCACATATATCATAATCATGTCTTCTCAAAACAAACAACAACCAAAATATAGCAAGAATTATAATAACAACAAAACATGAATAAGGCTAGAGATCCACTACCTCCTTTGATAGTGATCAAAGCCCACAAAGTTCATCAATCTTTTGGCACTTCAAGAACTATGTTAAGACAAAACCCAAGAAAGACATGCTATTGCTTAGAGCTTAGATGGAGAGAAAGATAAAAAAAATAACATGAGAACTACAACATTACCCTACAATTTTCTAAATCCCTTTCTTCCCCTTCCTTTCTCTCTTTTCTCTCCTCTGCGAGCTCTTTCTTTCTTTCTTCCTTTCTTTGCTTCTCTCTCTCACTTTCTCTCTCTAGTCGAAATCCACCAAGAGCCTTCAAGCTCTCATCCTTCCTTTATATAACCCCTAATGGTTGAACCCTAGAGGTAGGAAAGAAAAGGAAATTTCTAAATTGTAATATCCCATTATTTTGCCTATTAATTCACAAATATTCCATCATAATGAAAATGGTAGACTTTTCCCATTTCCTTGATTCTTTGCTAAAGACTAATCCTCCCAAAATAGAAACAAGTCCACCCTTCCTCTCTACTAGCCTCACACGCCAACCCCTCTCTCCCCTCTTCCAATTTATTTCCCGAATCTCTAATATAAACAGTAGCTTTCAAAATATCCATACAAAAAAATTCCCATCATTTCCCTTTTTCTTAAATAAATAAACCAAATAATAAATAAATAATAATCTATAATATTGCATGGAAAAAACTATTGCATGCTCACCATGCACACACACAAGTGCTAGGGTGCATTTCTACTAATCATGCACCTTGGTGCACACAACCGAATCTCAAGAACTCACTTTTAACAATTACTAAAATAAATCAATTAACAAATAAAAATCACATATTTTCTACAAAATAATTTAAATAAAATTAACACTTATCAATTTTAAGATGGTTGAACCCTACCAGAGTTGAGACACTTCCATATCCATGCCTACTCAATGCATAAGCCACCACATTGGTCTTTCCTGGGTGGTATAGAATTTCGCAATCATAGTCCTTTACTAATTCTAACCACCTCTGTTGTCTCATATTCAGCTCTTTCTGGGTGAAGAAGTACACCAGACTTTTATGATCAGTGTAAATCTCACACTTATCTCCATAAAGATGGTGCCTCCATATTTTTAGTGCGAACACTACTGTTGTCAATTCAAGATCATGGGTGGGGTATCTTTGCTGATAATCCTTGAGTTGTCTCGAGGTGTATGCTACCACTTTCCTATTCTATATCAATAAACACCCCAAGCCATTCTTAGATGCATCACAATACACCACAAACCTCCCTCCCTCTGTGGCAACACAAGGATCGATGCAGAGATTAACTTATTCTCATAGTCTAAACTCTCCTCACAATTATTTGTCCATGATAAATTTTGGTGTTTGCAGGTTAGGTTGGTCAAGGGTGTGGCAATCTTAGAGAAACCATCGACAACCTACTAATCCTAAGAAACCTCGAACCTCTGAGGCATTCTTGGGTTGGGGCCAATCTCTAATGGCCTCGATCTTTGCAAGGTCCACTGCTATTCCATTCCTGGACACTATATGCCTTAGGAAAGTCACTTGTTCCAACAACAATTCACACTTAGAGAATTTAGCATAGAGTTGGTGCTGTCATAGTTTATTGAGCGTCAACCTCAAGTGCTCATCATGCTCCTCCTAAGTCTTCGAGTAGATAAGGATATCGTCTATAAACACCACTATGAATTTATCCAAGTAGTCCTTAAACAATCTGTTCATCATGTCCATGAATGTCGTTGGGGGCATTAGTGAGTCCAAAAGACATTACTAAGAACTCATAGTGCCTGTAGCGAGTTTTGAATGTTGTTTTAGGAATATCTCCCTCCCTCACCTTTAATTGATGTTACTCGGATCGCAGTTCAATCTTTGAGAACACCGATGCCCCTTACAATTGATCAAAGAGGTCATCTATCCTAGGAAAATAATCGTGACCTTGTGGAGTTCTCATTAATCGATGTACATTCTCATACTTCCATCTTTCTTTTTCACAAAAAAAATTGGCGCTCCCCATGGCGAATGACTAGGTCGTATGAATCCCTTGTCCAACAATTTATGTAACTGGGTTTTGAGTTCTTTTAACTCTACATGTGCCATTTGGTAGGGTGATTTGGATATTGGTGTTGTTTCTAGTGCAAGTTCAATGACAAATTTGATTTCTCTGTCCGGTGGAAAACCATGTAAGTCCTCAGGAAACACCTCTGAGAACTCACAAACAATGAGAACATTCTCTAGTTTTAGGTTGGTCTCTCTAGAATTATCCACCGCATTAGCCAAGCATGCTAAACACCCATGTTGCATCACGTTCCAAGATTCTAGCGCTGACACGATGGGTGTGTGAAATCCCGTCACTTCTCCCTTGAAAGAAAAGAGTTCCCCTTCCTCAGGTCTGAACTCTACTGTCTTTCTCCGGCAGTCTATTGTTGCTCCATATTTGGCTAATCAGTCCATGCTAAGTATAACATCATAATCTTGTATGTCTAACTCTATGAGGTCTGATGAGTACTCTCTACCCTCAACTACTATGGAAGCTAACTACAACCACCTAGTTGACAACACAATGTCTCCTGATGGTAACATGGTATTAAAACTATGCTAAAATAGTTTACAAGGCATTCCCAGATTATCAATTACATTTATAGCAACATAAGAGTGAGTCACTCTAGAGTCATTGAGGACTCTACATATCATACAATAAATTGGAAGCTGACCTGGGACGATGGTATTATTGTTGCCTGCTTCCTTTTGAGTCAAAGAAAAGACTCTGGCTAGCACTAGATTGCCATTTTTGCTTGTCCTACTTCTGCTCTCCACTGTGGGCAATCCTTCTTCAGATGGCCTGCCTGACTGCACTTGTAACAATTGTTGTTGCCTGCTTGACAATCCCCTAGATGTTGACGCAAGCAATTGGGACAGGTAAGGTATTCAACCTTGCGATTATGCTGGTTTCCGTGGTTATGACCATTGTTATGATGGTTGTGGTGATTGTGGTTGTTTGCATTTGGGGCTGAGGTTGTAGGCCTCTTGTCATTGCCACTGCTTTAACTGTAACGACCCAAATTCGATATTAAGGCTTAAGGGCCTTGATTAGTGTGCCGGGAGGGCATAAATGGGATTAGAGTGAATATTATTGACTTAAATGTGTGAATATGTGATTAATAATGATTATATGATTATTAATGATATTATGTGATAGTATGATATATATATATGATAAATGTGAGAACCACATTATTATGTGGGCAGGTTCTTAGAGCGCAACTCGAGACGATCTTAGGGTCAGATAGCGGGAAAAGTCACAACGGGACTTAAGATATGACTTTGGACAAGTCAGGGGTACTTTAGGTATCGGGTAGCGGTTTGGACTATCGGGTTATGAAAATAAATATATGGAGATATATTTGAGGTTAGGATGTCTAGGTGGGAATATTGGGGGATTTTATCGTTTTGGCTTCGGGGACGGTTCCGGCACCCCGAGCCTTGGGACTAGTTTAACAAGTAAGACAAAAGTTAGGAAGCCTTTAGGAAAAATATAAACCGACCTAATTTCCTACTCAGCTGATTACTCTCACTCTCACTCTTAAGAAAAAACAAAGGGAACCAAACTAGAAACACTCAAGGGAATTGGGGAATTGGAGCTGAAGAATTGCTGGAGATTTAGAGGAATTCAGGAGAAACCTTGGGGATTAGCTCAGTAGACAATCAACGATTAAATCAGGACCAAGGTAAGCATGAATTTCCTTTTTCTTGTGGTTAGAACTTGAGTTTCAGCTGGGTATTGAGGTATTGTTCAATTGATGGTTATGGTGGAATTGAGCTGGGGAAATCCTTGGAATCAGCTGGGTTTTAGCTAAGGGAAGGGTTCAATCAAGAAGGTAAGCTTTGTTTCATGAATTGATGATTTGAGTTTTGACTAATTATAATTGGGTGTTTATGTTCTTAGAGTTTCAAGGATTGGAAGTGAATTTTCTATGGTTTATTGAGCTGAGTTTTTGTTGAAATTGTGTAGCATGAGTTAAGGATATGTTTGGTGTTGAAGTAGGAAGCTTAGGGGTGGTTTTGGCTGAGGTTTTTAGCTTTAAAATGATGGGTTTTCTGGGCATGAAGGGAAGGACCGCGGCTCTGTTCTAGAGTGCTGCGGCCCTAGGTTGAAGAAAAGCCAAGGAGGCTCGGCCAAGGGTGGGCGCCGCGACGCCCAAAGCAAGGGCCGCGGCGCGTATCTTTGTCCAAGATAGCCTTGGTTCTGTTTTGAGGCTAGGGCCGCGACTAAGCTTCAAGGGCCACAACCCTTGGTTGTGCACATGAACTTTTGAGGGTTTTAGGCATGGGAATGTGGTCTAGTATGCTCAGGATTGATTTCACCACCGTGCTTGGTGGAATTTGGATCCCCGGGAGTTAGTTTTGTAACCAGAAACCTATATTTGAATATTAACAGAACCCTATACTTTGGTTGTGACTAGGTGATAAAGGCTTAGGCTCGGGAATGGATCGTGCTTGAGGGGCGTTGCTCGTAATTCAATAACTGTAAGGATTAAAGGTAAGAAAACTGCACCTGATTGAATATATGTGACGAGACTAAGGGTTCCCTATTGTGAAGGCTTGAAATGATGGTATTATGCCATGCAAGCTATTTAGTGAACCAACGGCCTAAGGGTGCCTAGGGTTTCACTAGTGCACAGGGCGCGGCTCGGCCACTAGTAGCCGAGGACAGCTTATTATGCACTGAGCTCGGTTTAAGCACGCCGGAGTCAGTGGGTTAAACAGGGGGTGCGGCCTAAGTCGTCGGCCCTGAATATCATGTGATATGTGATTTATTGTATCTTGAATCTAAATGTATGTGCTGAATATTTATTGTGGATTACTTGAAGGGAGTACATGTGTAATGATTTAACTGTCTATTATCATTGATTGTATTGTATATGATGTTTTCTTGCTGGGTCTTGGCTCGCGGGTGCTACGTGGTGCAGGTAAAGGCAAGGGCAAGTTGGACCAGCCCTGATAGGAGAGCTCAGCGGGTGGAATGTACATGGCAAGCCGCTCAGCCGCCACGATTGAGGAGGCTACAGGAACAAGAGGACTAGAACCTTGTATTTTGCCTTAGTATGGCTAAACTTTTAACTGTTGGGTTTTGCAATTCAACTTTTAAACTCTGATCTTTTGGGGATCCCTTCTGTAAACTGTTTGTAAATTTATAAAATGTATCTTTTGCGACCAAAATGTCTTTTAACCCTAGAACACTTAAACTAATGACATGTTTTTAAATTAATGACTTAATTAGCAAGTCTTGCACTTTACAGGTACACAGTGTAGCGGTCTTGGCGGTGTTACAACCTCATGGGCCTTCCTCTTATTGTTCTCTTGGAAGGCCTTGTTTCTGTTGGCCTCCCTACTTTCAGCACTTTCCTTCCATATGCGATCCTCTAAGTACTCTGCATCAAGAGCCTTATCCAAAATATCAGTGTAACTAACCACCTCAGCACTGCTCATCTTTACATCCCTAGCAATCATGGGAATTAGTCCTCTCATAAACCTTGGACTCTCAAGGCCTTAGTTGGTACTATCTCAGGAGCAAACATTACCAGCCTATCAAACTTTTGAGCTTACTCGGTGATAGAAAGGCTTCCCTGAACCAAAGTCACAAATTCATCCACCCTGATTGCTAGTACAACTGCACTATAATACTTTTTGCTAAACACTTGAATAAAATATGCCCAGGTCATAGTGTTTAGGTCACGTGTCTACTTCACAACATCCCAACTTATCCTTGCATCCATTTTAAGCAGATGAGCAACACACAAAACCCCCTGATGGTCAGCCCATTGTGTACAACAATAAAAAATTTCATCATTCATATAAATAGTTTATATAAACAAGAAAACATCCAATAGAAACATTAACATACAATATTATTAATTATGCAATATATATAAATATAAAATATATTTATATATATCATAAAAATATTCAAGAACACAAGCAATTACCTCTTGAAGTCTATCAAGTGTCCTTGAGTCTTCTCGTATATTTATCGATCTTCCTATCCAATGTTTTGAGTACTCAAACCACGATCTTCCAGAATGTTCTCTACACCTCAAGATGTGCGTGGGCACATAGAGAACATGGGTTTAAAATTTTAGGTATCACAAGTATTTCTCAACACATGAAAACTTTGATTATGGTCTGAGAGTGGTTAGAATAAAGAAGAAGAAGAAAGACTTTTTGTCTAACAAAAAAAATTCTAAGAACTCCAATGAATTGTATATGTATTGTCTATCTATTGTGTATATTTCTTCTCTTTATTCTATATTATATATATAGAGATGATTTTATTACCTTATTATTCCTAATAATAATATAATAATATCATAATGATTATAGGAATTGATTTAGGTAAATATCTAACTTACCGAATTTGAAAAAACTATTTTCAAATTATTAATTAATTAAATAAATAAATAAAAACAACACTGATACAATATCAATATATTGATATACGCATGGCACAGTCCTTGGACTGTGTCATGCGTGTACTGCTATATCCCTTTTTAAGGGATATTGCATTTTTATTTTTATTTATTTATTTAACTAAAATCAATCTTCCACAAAATAAGGTATTTATATTTTTAAGGAAAAGATAACAACCATATTTCAAAATTTAAATTTTAAATTCAAAATTCAAATTGATGATCATCATTATCATCATCTTTTAAAATTCAATAAATCAAAAACTATTTTTGAACTTACCAATTTTATTTTCTCCCACTCAAATAAAATAATTAATTTCAAAATTTTATTTATTTATTTATATATATGAATTTCGAAAATTACATATTTAAATTAATAAATATATTTTCATAAATTAATAATTAATTCCAAAGTAATTATTCAACCTCAATTATCATATAATTGCATACTTGACCAAAAGAATAAAATTCTTCTCAAACTCCCAAATTATTCCTATAAAATATGGTATTTATCTTTTTAAAGAAAAGATCACAACCATAATTCAAATTTAAATTTAAAATTAAAAATTAAAAATTCAAATCAATGATCATCATTATCATCATCTTTTAAAAATCAATAAATCAAAACTATTTTGACTTACCATTTTTATTTCCTCCCACTCATCTAAAATAATTAATTTAAAAAATTAATTAATTAATTATTATATATGTTTCAAAAATTCTATATTTAAATAAATAAATATATTTTTAAAATTAATAATTAATGCCAAATTAATTATTCAACATCAATTATCATATAATTGTATATTTGACCTGAAGAATAAAATTCTTCTCAAATTTCCAAATTATAGTTTTACCCTTGTATCAACTCTTACATTGATATGGTGTTAATAGAGCCACCATGGGGACCTATGAACCTATAATATCAAGCTCCAATAAATAGTAGATTATTAATCAAAGCTCTTTGATTAAATAATTATATTTATTAATCTCATGGTTACTCTACTATAAATATGAGATTGAACTCTTGATAATTATAGACATATATTTACCAAGTACTTTATTAAAGAATAAAGTGTCCATTGATATAATCATTACATACAACGTTAATCATGTATTAACGGTTCATAATTAAAAGGGAATAAAATTACCATTTTACCCTTTTAGATATATCTTGTTCCTAGAGTACCATTGATTTTACTAGTGAAGGTTGTGTCACAACAAGTTTGCGACATGAGCACTCATAACATTTTCAGTTCCAACAGTCAACCTAATAGGGAACCATTATTCAATCTATAAGAAGGTATAGATTCCATATCTGTTAAACTACGTCCTTAGCCACATATATCATTGAGTCCCCAACACAATTGTTCTGACAAACGTTAACGCATGAATAATATGATTAAATGGCATATATAGGAGTTCATAGCAATCTCAGGATTAAGATCATCGTTTGATGTGTTTGATTAATACTATGAAACAGTGTTTAAAAAAGTATTAACAAATCGCATCTGGTCCAGCTCTATATATCACTACATATAATGCACCTTCATTAAAGTGTCCTACTACACTAGTGACCTGGATATAGGTCACTTGTATTTATAATACTAGCGAACTGTACTAGTAGTAATTAATCTAAAGATTCCATAACTTTATTTTACAGCAAACTGTGTTAAGTTTATTATCATAACCTCGATCATCTCATACCAAAATGAGATTGAGACCACATAGATAAACTTTTGAATTTTATGATATTTACTTAATATTATCAATATAATATCGGACATAGTCTATATATATATAATAATTCAATTCAACTATTTATTTCATTTAAAACATTGTCAACTACGATTGCTTTAAGGGCATTATTCCCAACATCCATGTGGTCAAAGATTGCCTCCACTGACTTCAACCAATCTTCAGACACCATAGGGTTGGTTTTCCCCTCAAAGTTAGGTGGATTGCTTCCTAAAGCGTTCATAAACTAGCTTAAATCCATAGACCATGGGCACTGGTGCAGGTGGAAGTATTGGATGCTTAAGCTATGCCAATGTTACTTAGGGTGCTTGGGGCACTTACTTAATCTTTTTACCTCTGCAACTAAATTCATAGCTGGTGCAGCTGGAGCTGCTAGCTGAGCTAGCGGAATTTCCATGCCAGGGATTTCAGTGGAATTAGGGTTTGCAGAGTTGCCTCTTCCGCAACCTCTTCCCCTTCCTCTGCTACCTCTTGTGCCTCTTCATTGTGTTGACATTATGATATTCTAAGGCACCAAAAGAAATTATCATAAAAGAGGATAAATCACATTGTGTTTAACTACTTAAGAGTTAGGATTGTCATGCATGCTCATATTCATACAACATCCAAAGTTTACAACAAGAGAAAAGAAAAGATAGAACTTAAAATATCCAAAATCACCTAAAAGCATCCGCATAATTATAATATCCAAAATGTGTCCAAAAATAACAAAAATATTCAAAAGTATCCAAGGGTATTAATGGAAGTCCCAATTATTCGAGCAATACTACTAGGTTGGAAATTTGGGAAAAGACTTTAGTCCTCCACTGTGGACTCATCCCCTGGTTCGTATTCAAAAATGTCCTCCGAAATGTGGAAGTAATTGGGGGCATTTTCTAGAGTCTTCCTCCTCTCATCCACCTCTGAGACGGCCAGCAGTTCTTTTTGCAGCGCCATTTCTCCCTCCATATCATGAACGGTCTTGTAGCTCTCCTCGAACTCACCGTCTATGTTCCGAACAAGAACCAACTCCAAATGGTGGAAATCAAAGTTCTCCATGAACCCATACATGGTGTACTCAAGAGCTGCAAAGTCCAAATCATCCTCAACAACGCCGTGCCATGCCACGGTCAGCCAAAGGAGGGCCTCAAGGCATGTTGCCAACGTTTCCCTCAACACCAAGTATTGTTCAATGGGCCATAGAAGTGCCCCCCTTTTGTTGATTACTCCTTGAATGCATTCAAAGACCACTTGGGTCTTTTTTCAGCATCGTAATCCTCCAGTCTCCATAGCGGATGTCGACCTTGACCTTTGTTATCCCTAGAATCTCTCAAGAATAGGTGAAGACCGATCTGAGCTCCAACCTCTAGATAATCTCGAAGAACTAGTTCTCGAACGAGAGTGTAACAACGCCTTATTCTATTCTCTTTGTAAAAACGTGAATCAGTTCATATTTATTAGAAAAATACCATTTTTGAGAAAAGTTCAGTGGGGCCTTGTCAAAACATGCAATTTGGGCCCAATTGTTTAAAATAAAAATGTAGTATCTTTTATGCAGTTTGAAAAATAAAGGTAAGGTCCCACTGTAGCATAGTAAAAACATAAGCCATAAAATAAAGTTCATAAACATTCTTGGTGTTTGTCTAGATTGTTTAATCTCTCATGGGCGCCCCGCAACATACATGATTAGACATTGGAACTCCCCACATCACAATGCATACCAAGAAGAAACCATGTTGCCTACTTGAAAGGGGAAAGGTAAGGCGGGTGAGCAAAAAGCCCAGTAAGTAAGTACAAATAAAATAGTACAATTACAAAGAAACACATTGCAATCTACTTCATAACGTAAGCTCATAACATATCGTAACCGTGCACTTTATCTGAATATATCATCATAACAAATAAAGTAAGCAAGTTCTAAGAGGCAACCGGCAAAACATAAACCAATAAGTCCTCTTCTATGAGGTAAACATGAACTCTAGTCCTCGAATAACCTTGGTGTGTCTGCACTATGAGTTACGACATATCCTTAGTAACTCATTTGTTGTGTCTCGTTCAACACGCTAACAACCTACTACTTTTCATACAACATATAAGCATATATACAACCAGCTCATCTCATTACATAAAAACATATACTTCTCATTGCATAATTCATAGAAATTCTTGCTAACTTCCTTACCTCAAGTCCAAGTAATTTAAATAGCGAGATGCTTCACAATGAGCCTAAAATCACAACCCAAACATTCGTCTCAATATCAAGTAATACTACACATGCCCAACAAACATACCCCACTTGTGCATGGGCAATGCACATGTGGCATAGATCCAGTGACGAAGCTAGAAATTTTACTTAGGGAGGGCAAGAATTAGGTGAAGTTGGCGATAACTTTTAGGATATAAAATTTGATCAATTTTAGGCAATTAATTTTTGTTTTTTATTCGGACTACGTTAGCTCGCATTAGAGAGTCAAAGACACATGTTGGAACCTATTCTTTCTATTATTTTTTTTGATAATTTTACTTTAATAAAAAATTGAACAAATTGCGACAGAGTAAGTCAATAAGCTATATATAACACAAATAAGTTGGAGTTTTTTTTTTGGAAGGCTTCATTGCTCTCAAATCTTCTACTGCTTTTAATGATGATTTAATATTAATAATAATACTTTTGTAGAAAAGAAAAATTGCAGAATGAGTACTCTTTATTGGTCTTTCAAAAGCTTTAGTATTTGCGCCTAGTTCACATGACACTCTCCTATACATTTATTCATTTTAGTAGAGGATATGTTATATGTTCAACACCTCATACGTCTCATTTTAGTAGAAAATCTGTTATATATATACTTTGTTTTTTTTTTTTTTTAAATTCAGTGTAGGCTTGAGCCTACACTAAGCCAAGAGTGGCTTTGTCACTGCATAGATCACATCACAAATTCATACATAAAATCATAAAAGAATAACTCTTAAAATTACTACTGTAATCTCAACAAATGCCAAACAACAAACGTTTACCCAATTAAAAGACGTATTTTGAATGTAAAACTAAACTTGCATGCGGCATGCATACGTGGGAAAAGTTCTTAAAAATCACATAAGATTTTATTATACAAAAATATTTTACCAACTTGATTTATATCACAATGCTATATTATATTCGTACTCAAAATATATCTAAAAGAATTATTTTACTATAATTGTCATTTTCCAAATATTAATCTCATTTATTATTCTTAAATAAAATAATCACAGAAGTATAGTACCCTTTTCTATTTCTTTTCCAACCAAAAATTATTAATTAAGGAAATTAATTGTTACAAAATAATTAATCATACTTATTTAAGATAAAATAATTTTGGTACTCACTCCCTTAACTTAATGAATAAATAAAAATTACATATTTAACTTTGGTAAAATAATAATGTCTAAATGTTACCACATTTTCATAAATATCATATCATAATTTTAATTAAGTTAAAAATTTTTCTTTATCTCATCCTTTTACTCAAATAAAACACTTAGTCTCATAAAAGTGATGCATACTTAGTTAATTATTTTATAAATGAAAACTACACTATTTTAGTTAATATTCCATATTTTAAAGTATAGAAAATCACATTTTTCATGTATATAATCTAGAGTTTAATTTTAGTTGAGCATATTCCTTATGTATTGTATTTAAAAGATATTTTCTTTCAATAAAATAAAAGTTCCAGCAAGCATTTTTATTTGTTTAAAATCCCATAATTAGACAAAATATATTTTCTTTCACAAAATATAAAAAAAAAATCTGAATGTGTTTAATTAAATAAAAAAACCCATAAAAATGTAAAAAAAAAAAAATATCTCTTGTTCACATAAGTTCTAAAATATAATTTTGAGGCATAATTTGTGCATTTTAAAATCATTGATTAATTACCACAACAAAAAAAGAAGAAAAAAAAACAGTAAGCATATTCATTTAAAAGATACATCTTAATTATGTTTAAATCATTGCTTAGCATATTTCTACCATTTCATGTATTTCAAGAAACAATAATAGTTCAAGCATCCCAAAATCTAAACCATCTACATACAAAACAAAATTAACATTTTTAAAGAGACTTATACCCATTTCAAACCCTGAACAACCTAGCATATTTATAAGATCACAAGTGTCAACAAGATAAGAAGAGAAATTAAAACCAAACATGCTAAAAGAAAAGAAACCCTAACATGTTTCTATCTTCAAAACATTGAACATACATAAAATCAATACTTGTGCTATACATAAGAACCCTATATTACCCAAAAATGCAAGCACAACACATATATAACCCTAACATGCATTAATCTGTTAAAACATCATAACCATATATCTAATTCCATAAGCATGTTTATTAAATCAAAAGATTCAACAACAAGAGTTTAAAACATGCACTAGGCCGAAACATACACTATCAAAACAACCCCTCAAGTCTTCCAATATAACATATCACATATATCATAATCACGTCTTCTCACAACAAACAACAATCAAAACATAACAAGAATTATAATAACAATAAAAACAACAATAAGGCTAGAGATCCACTACCTCCTTTGATAGTGATCAAAACCCACAAAATTCATCAATCTTTTTGACACTTCAAGACCTATGTTAAGACAAAACCCAAGAAAGACATGCTATTGCTTAGAGCTTAGATGAAGAGAAAGATTAAAATAAAATATCATGAGTAATAAAATATCATGAGTACTAGAACATTACCCCTAGGATTTTCAAAATCCCTTTCTTCCCCTTCCTTTCTCTCTTTTCTCTCCTCCACGATCTCTCTCTTTCTATCTTTCTTTCTTTCTTCTTTCTTTCTCTACCTCACACACTCTCCTCTCTCTCACTTTCTCTCTCTAGTCGACAGCAGCCAAGAGCCTTCAAGCTCTCATCCTTCCTTTATATTACCCCTAATGGTTGAACACTTGAGATAGGAAAGAAAATGAAATTTCTAAATTGTAATATCCCCATTATTTTTCCTATTAATTCACAATTATTTCTTCATAATGAAAATGGTAGAATTTCCTCATTTTTCCTTGATTCTTTGTTAAAGTCTAATCCTCCCAAAATAGAAACAAGTCCACCCTTGCTCTGAACTAGCCTCACACACCAACCCCTCTCTCTTATCTTCCTATATATTTCCCAAATCTCTAATATATACACTAGCTTTCAAAAATATCCATACAAAAAATTTCCCATTATTTCCCTTTTTCTTAAATAAATAAACCAAATAATAAATAAGAGAATAATCTAAAATATTTCATGGGAAAAACTATTGCATCCTCACCATGCAATCATGCACATGCACACACACAATTCTTAGGGTGCATTTCTACTAATCATGCACATTGGTGCACACAACCAAATCTCAAGAACTCACTTTTAACAATTAATTAAATCAATCAATGAACAAATAAAAATCACATATTTTCTACCAAATAATTTAAATAAAATTAAAACTTATTAATTTAAATAAAGCACAAAATTAAAATAATAAACAAAAATTGGTGCGCTACACAGAGACACCTTCGAGGGTTGTAAAGATTGGGTAGAATCTAGGAGTCGAACGAAAGGAGTTGGTCAAGTTTCTGAGGAATAATCTTGACGTCTTTGCCTGGTCACACAAAGATATGGTGGGAATCACTCCAAGTTTGATTATGCACACCCTAAACTTGGACAAAAACATGCCTGAAAAACAGTAGAAACGAAGTCTATTGGGGAAAGAGCGAGGAAAAGCTCTAGAGAAAGAAATAGCTTTCCTATTGAAATGCGGGTTCATTAGAGAAGCAAAATATCCAACCTGGATCGCCAACCATATTCTGGTTACAAATTCAAACGAAAAATGGAGGACTTGCATTGACTTCTCAAACTTGAATAAGGCATGTCCAAAAGACTATTTTCCACTGCCAGTGATAGATCACCTGGTTGACGCCACGACTGGCCACGAGCTCATGTCCTTCATGGACGTGTATTCTTGATATAACCAGATCGCGACGAACCCTACGAACTAAGAGCACACCAAATTCATGACTGAACATAATGTATACTGCTATATAGTTATGCCATTTAGGATAAAGAATGCTAGTGCCACGTATCAAAGGCTAGTCAACAAAATGTTTGTTGATCATATCGGGAAAAACACGGAAGTGTACGTCGATGACATGCTCATCAATTCAAAAACTGCCAATAACCATGTTTCTAATCTAGAATAATGTTTTGGCGTATTAAGAAAGTATCATATGAAAGTTGAAACCCAAAAAGTGCACCTTTGGAGTCTCGTTAGGGAAATTTATAGGCTTTATAGTTAACTCAAGGGGGATCGAGGCAAACCCTGAAAAAATTAGATCGATGTTAGAAATTTCATCACCCAGGTTGCAGAAAGAAGTCTAGAGTTTAATTGGAAAAGTCGCGGCCTTAAATCGGTTTGTGTCCAATTCCACGGACAAATGCCTCCCCTTCTATAATTTGCAAAGGGGGAACATACGATTTGAATGGACAAAAGAATGCAAACATGCATTTCATGATTTGAAGACACATTTAGTTTAACCCCCCATTTTATCAAAACCAGTTGATGGGGAATGTCTATACTTATACCTAGTAGTCATAGAGAACGCAGTTAGCGCGATGTTAATGTGAGAAGAAAATCGAGCGCATAAACCATGTACTACACAAGTAAGAAGCTCTTGGGATCTAGATCTTCTTATTGAGAAGCTTGCTTTTTGTTTCATCTTTGCTTCAAGGAAGCCCAAACCCTATTTTCAGTCCTACACCATACACGTCTTAACCGATCAACCTTTAAGTCAGGTCTTGAAAAATCCTGAAGCATCGAGCCGTCTGTTGAACTGGGTCATCAAACTCAGTCAGTTTGAAATATTATACAAGCCACGCACAACAATAAAGGGTCAGGCACTCGCTGATTTCATAGCTGAATGTACTGGATTCTAGGACGAGCCTATGGGGGGAACCGATACAATAATTGTGGAAAATTTTTGTTGACGGATCATCCAACGAAAACGGATCTAGATCTAGAATAATCCTAATTACACCTGAAGGAAATCGCTTCCATACAGCTGTCAGATTCGATTTTGACGCATAGTTAAAAGTTTCTCTTCGGTGGAGTACTCTTAGGCCAATGGGTAGGTCGAGGCATTAAATAAAACCCTAAAGGAAAATCTAATGAAACAACTAGAGGATGCTAAAGGGCTATGGCCCGAGCAACTCCCACAAGTACTCTAGGCCTACAAGACCTCACATCGCATTTCCACTGGGCAAATTCCATTCTCTCTAACTTTTGGAAGCGAAGTTATGCTCCCAGTCAAGGCTTTGGTAACGTCACATAGGCAAAAGACCTTTGACCAGGATCGAAATCACGACCTGCTTAATGCATCCCTAGATTTAATTAAAGAACGACGAGAAGAATCTCAGCTACAGCTTTCCCATTACCAGCAAAGGGTGACGTGCTACTTCAACTGAAAGGTCAAAAAAAGGAGACTCAAACTAGGTGTAACGTCCCAAAATTACCTAATCAGGCTTAGGGCCTTAATTAGGGGGCTAGGATGGAAATTTAGGGAATTATATGCTTATATGAGATATATTTATGTGTAATTATGTGATTATGTGAGTTATATAATATTATGACTAGATATGCATGTGTTAGGTGTATTAAATATGCGTGTGGGCCTATGTCTTATTAGAAGGGCAATTTTCGTAAGTTGGCTCGTTATGGGCATAATTGTATATATGTGCATATATGTGAGAGACCACATTATTATGTGGGTTTATTTGGGTTACTCGGCACGAGATGATCCTAGGGAGCAAGTTAGTGGGAAAGTCACAACGAGACCCAATACCCGACTCGGGGCGAGTCAAGGGGCATTTTGGGTAACTGATACATTACCGGGTTATCGGGTAACGGGAATATGTAATTGAGGAAATATTTGGAGTTAGTGAGATTATGAGGGAATATCGGGGATTTTGACCATTTTTCCCTAGGGGATGTTTTTGGTACCCCAAGCCTCGGGAATAGCTCAAATTACTTGAGCCTTAAGGAAACAAAGCACAAGCACTTTCTCCTGCCAACGCCAACCAACTTTCTCTCTCCCCTTCATTCTCTCTCAACTTTGTAAGTGAGTTACTTTAGGAAACTAAGAAGATTGTTGGCTAAAGCTTTGGAAATTGAAGGCTTGGCTCTAGAATTGGATTAGCTATAGGTAGGGGGACTTAAATCATAGCTGAGGTAAAGTTCTAACCTCTGTTCTAATTGAATTCTATTAAGGTTTCTTAGTGTTCTTGAGTTGTTCTTGAGCTTTGTGACTCAAGTTTTGAATTTGAGTTTTGATGAGTTTTTAATCAAGTTTAAGTTGGGTTTTGGTGCTGGCAATGTGTTGAATCTATTCTGGGATTAAATTGTGGTTCCAGATTGATTTGGGGCGGTTTGTGGTTGAGTATGGCTAAAGAAAAACCAAAGAATTCTAGGTTTGTAGGGTTGGGTCGCTGCCCTGTTCTTGGGGTGCGGCAATCCTCTTGAACCCAGAGGTCAAGGGAGGTTTCTGATACGAGGTCGCGCTGCGGTGCGTGTTTAGTGTGAAGGGAGGTTGGGGCCTTTGACTTGGGTGGGCCACGACTTAGATGCTTGGGGTCATAGCGTTTAAGGGGTTTTGACCCCCGGGAGGGTTTTTGAGTGCGGGAACTCAACCCTAAGGGCTCAGGATCGATCCAACTACCCGATTTTGTAGAATTCGACGTCCTGGAGGCTAGGACTCGTTCAAGAAGCATTTATTTGCTCGTTTTGACGGGATCCAATATTATTGTTGTGACTAGGTTATCGCTAGGGGCTCGGAACCGGGATCGTGCTCAAGGGTCGTTCTTATTATTACTCCATACTCGAACAAGAGGTAAGAAAACTACACCCAATATGTGATATATGTGATTAGGGCTTGGCCCAGTTGTTGATTATGACTATGAATAGGGCTCATGCCCCTGTGAATGAACGGGATTGAGTTATGTTTGCACTTGTTTATTGAACATACTTGCATATTCTGTTTCTGGCTAAGTGTATATGATTGTTCGTGTTTCCCAAAAACGGACTACTTGATGACGTGGCAAGATTGGCCTACACGTGGGATACACATGGCAGTTTAAGTAAGTATGGTATGTTCGACCATCGACCAGAAGAGAAGTGGTTCATCAGACAACATAATTATGGGCGACCAGTCTGGTCGCATATTTTCATTTATTTCCTTTAGATATGTGATCTTGTAATTATGTATCGATTGTAATTTCCATTATTATTTAGATACGTCGGTATTAAATGTAATTAAGGCCCATAGGCCCATGTAGAACTCCTTGAGCCTATAAATAAGAATCAAAGGGCTCAAGAGAAAGGACTTTTACTTTGGGGACTTCATAATTCTCATAGAGAAATAGAGTGTTTTTATCCACCATAATTTTATTCATCTGAAAGCTTGTGAAACTAGTGAGCCCTAGTTCATTGATCACAGTTCTTGGAATTATATATCAACAAGAACACTAAGTGGACGTAGGTTGTTACCATTTTATTGGGGCTGAACCACTATAAATATTTTGTGTCGTTTATCTTTTCGTCTTGATTTCATCTCATTTTCTATCATTTTACTTGACTCCGTGTCGTTGGCCAATTCGAGGGTCAACATTTTGGTGCTTTCATTGAGAGTTGAACTCAAGACTTTCAAAAAGATCAAATGGCGAAAATGGCTAGAAAGACTGGACAAACCACTGGTGCCGCACCAACTCAGCCACCTCCACAAAATGTGGCTGAGGATGAGCCAAAAGTAGAGTTCGAAGAGGAGGAAATGGATTCTGAGACCTTCAGGATGACACTGATTGTGTTGCAAGAAGAGTTAGCCAATCTAAGCGCTAAGCAGAAAAATGTGGCTGAAACGATGGCGTTGCAGCAGAGAGAAATTAATAGGAAATGCCAAGAACTGAATGAAAGGTAGGCCGACAGAGGGACGCCACTACTGCCCTGGAGGCAGCCATTCAGTTGGCTAAAGGACAGTCTGGGCCAGCTTCTCAACCGGATTAGCCATTGTAACGACCCAAAATTACTAATAAGGCTTAAGGGCCTTGATTAGGGTGCCAGGAGGGCATAATTGGATTATATTTGATTTAAATGAGTAAATGCATGCGTATATGATAATTTGGATAAATGTGATGCATGGCTATGTGTATTAGTATGCATGTAGGCCCTGATTAGGTTATAAGGGTATGTTTGTAATTTTGGCCCGTTGAGGGCATAAATGTAAATATTGGTGACAAAATGTTGAGAACCACATTATTATGTGGATATATTTGTAGCTTATGACTCGAGGCGATCCTAGTGAGCGGTTTAGCAGAAAAGTCACAGCGGGGATTTATAACTGGCTCGTGGGAGTCCGGGGGTATTTCTGGAAATTTGAGGAGTATATTGGAGATTATTTGATACTGAGAAAAATAATTGGTGATTTGTTAGGTGTTGGGATGTAAGCGGTAATTATTAGGGACACTCGAGGAATTAGCGGGAATTGGGAGCAAATGACTAAAATGCCCTTGGTGTGCTTTAAGGCTTAGGAATTAATGGGAGGGCAAATTGGTCATTTGACTGAAAATAGATAAGTGTTATATTGTTTTTTTTTTTAGCTTAAGTGGAGGCTGTAGAAAGTTTCAGAAGTTAAAAGAAAGAGAAGAGAAGGAAAGAAAGAAAGAAGGAAAAACAGGGGACTCTCTCTCTCTCTCTCTGTCGGTTTGGCCATTTTTCACCATTCTTTGTGAGATTTGGAGCTGGAATCTCAGAGTAAGCTCAGGCTGGAGCTTAGGGCTTAAGACCTTGGTGAAGCTAAAAGAGCTACCAGGGATTAGCCACTCAATTGAGGTAAGTTTCAAGATTTCCTGATGTGTTTTTCTGAGTTTTATTGAGATGGTTTCTAAGCTTGAGTTTTGGATAGAATAAAGGGAAATAAGCTTGAGGATTTGAAGGGCTTGAGGCTGGTTGGATGCTAGAGATAACTTAAGGTCGAAATTCTCCATAGAAGGTAACAAATTCTGGTTTTGAAGTTCTAAGTTTCTGAGTTTCTGGTTGAATCCTTGAGTTCTTGAGTTCAATGGTTGTTTTCTTAGTTTGATGATGCATGTGGTTAAGTATTGTTATTGGGTTGTGTGGGTTGAGATATAGGTGATGGTAGACTCAATTTGGTATGTAGTTGAGGTTTGGAAGGGTTCCAAGGGGTTTTGGTTTGAGGATAGTCGAAGGAAGAAAAACAGGGTGTTGTTGGTCTGTGACTAGCGCTGTAGCGCTAGCCTTTGGGTGCTACAATGCTAGGCTTGGGTTTCCTGGTGCTTTCGATTCTGTTTGTAGTGCTATAGCGCTGTAGCGCTAGCCTGTTTCCAGAAGATGGTTTTTGGGTTATTTCTTAGGGTTTTTTCCCGGGGGCTTGGGGTTTGATTCCAGCACCCCGTTTGGTGGAATTAGGGATTCTCGAGGGCTCAGGATTGGTCCCGAGGTTAGGTTTTGGTATTGAAGTTTAGTGATGGTTTTAATTTGTGGTTGTGACTAGGTGTATGCTAGGGCTTGGACGGGATCGTGCTTGAGAGTTGACTCCATTGCACAAACTAGCGAAATTAAAGGTAAGAAACTGCACCCGGTTATGTGTTAATGATGGGACTAAGAGCTCCCTATTTCTGTATAATGTCATAGATGGTATTATGCCATGGGACATGTGATAAGCGGCCTAAGAGTGTCGAAATCAATTTATGCGTACAGGGCGCGGCTCGGCCACTGGTAGCTGAGGACGACTTAATATTCACTGAGCTCGGTTTAAGCGGGCCGAAGTCAGTGGGATAAATATGGGGTTCGACCTATGGGTGTCGACCCTGATTAATATGTGAATTGATTATTATTGTTAACTGATGAACTTGGTATGCTAAATGCCTAATTATATAGCTATTGTGGATTGCTGAGCATGTGTTTATTCTTATGAGTTATTTGATTGTGAATTTGTAAATTGACTGCTTAGTGGTTATGTTATGTTGTATGGTTTCTTGCTGGGCCTTAGCTCACAGGTGCTACGTGGTGCAGGTAAAGGCAAGGGCAGGGTGGACCAGTCCTGAGTTGGAGAGCTTTGGGATTGAATGTACATAGTCAGCTGATTGGCCGCCACGGTCGAGGAGTGACACAAGATGGGAAAAGCCTAAATGTCTGTTTTGCCCTTAGCGTGGCTAGTAGTTGTAGTTTTAAATAGAATTTTTCGTAAACTGTCTTTCAAACGTTATTACTTTTGGGATCCCATGCACTAAAATGTTCAAATGTATGAAAAACAACTTTTGTGGCCAAACTCTTTTAACCCTAGCTCAATTATAGTTTCAGTAACACATTTTTAACTGAATGACTTGATTATTAAGTCTTGCACTTTCATAAACACACAGTGTAACGGTCTTGGCTATCCAGGGCGTTACAACCACCCAATTTAGTGCCACAACAAGATCCACATTCAAATTGTCCACAACATCATCACACTCTGCCTCCACCAGAAAGCCCTCAGAGGCTGGAGCAGCCTCTTGCTGCCCAACAGGATATTCTGTTTCAACATCCTGAGCAGCAACCTCCTTCTCGCGATGGCCGAGATAATCCCCAGCAACAAAGGAAAAATAGGGTCGGGCAGCCTCCCCGAAGCACTAGACGCCAGACTGCTAAAGAACTGAATCCACCGAGTAGGGAACAACGTCCATATGCTGGCAGGAGACATGTTGAGTCAGGCTCTGTGATCAGGGGTCCCCCATGACATAATAATGCCTGGGGACCCACCGACCAACACAGACCTCCACCTGACGGACGAGACATGCCAGTGAGGGGAGGGGAAATAGCTCAATCAGCAGGTCGCACCATATTCAGTCACATTTTAGGGATGGCCATGACTATAATGAGGCAGATTCTGGCAAAGGAAATGCTAGTTGAGGGCAAGGAGATAGGGGTGGGGAACGTAATCCCCCACCAAGAAAAAATCGGACGATGAGCCAGAATGGTGGGGGCAGCCTAGGCAACCTAACGTCTTTAATCGACTGACACTAGCAAGCAAAGGCTTAGGGATGATGATTTGAGGGACGTACTCAATGACAAGCAGGAAAGGCACGACGAGTATGCCCCTCCAGCACCGGTCACCCCAATAGTACTAGATGTTGTACAGGCCCAGCTTGATGCGCTGAATCAGGCCATCCAGCAGTAAGTGGGGAGCCTAACATCCCACATTGAGTATGATCGAAGAAGAGGCACTCTGTTCATACAAATAATAGCAATGGTCGAAACCCCAAGCAAATTTAAGATGTCGGTCTTACCCAACTTCAATTGATTTGGAGACCCATTATCTCATGTGAATAAATTCGAGATACAAATGGACATCCAGAAGGTGTCAGATGATGCTTAGTGTAGAATCTTTTCGGCCACCATACCCAATACTGATCAGGAGTGGTTTTTCAAGTTTCCTCCTGCTAGCATAGTGTCTTGGGAAATGTTCGTGAAAGAGTTCTACAGGTAGTTTTACGCTGGTCAAATACATCCAACCGAAGCCAACCAACTGGTCGAGATACGACAAAAGGAGGGTGAATCTTTGAAGGAGTATGGCCAGTGTTTTATGCGAACCACTGCTGGGGCTAAGACAGTTGGTGATGAGGAGAAGATGATGGCATTTACTGCTGGAGTACGGCGCCATTCATCCCTCTGGAAAAATTTAAGGAAAAATGGGGTGAAGAGCACCCAAGAATTCTTAGACCAAGCAGACCGATACATCAACCTCGAAGAGGCAATTGCGAACAAAGGTAAGGCGCCCGCAGACGACCAGGGTCTGAAGGAAGATCCTACCAAAGCTGCCAATGGGTATGGTAAACCCAATGGCAACGGCAATAATAATGAAAAAAATGGAGGAAAAAGGGCGAACCACAAGCCGTCAACGTTTGAGAATAAACGCCCTAAAAGTAACATATACGAACCAAGGTTCACCAATTACACGGCCCTAGTCGAAAGCACAGCGGAAGTGTACCAGGCTACCAACACCATTGTCCCTTACAAATGACCAATGCCGATTAGGAAAGATATCTCTAAAAGAGATACAACCAAGTTTTATCATTTTCACAACGACTATGGTCATGACACCAACGAGTGCAACCAGCTTAAAGATGAGATTGAGTTCCTTATTAGGCAAGGACACCTGAGACGATATGTACGAGCCATTAGAGGTTCTTAGCGAGAGGGTCAATGAGGCAACGAGTAGGCACCTGTACGCCAACGCTCACCCCCTTTACAGCCAGCTCCAGTGGCGGGTACATTGCTGACCATCTATGGAGGCCCACACCTGGCAGGGGATAGTGGGAAGGCAAGGGAGAGATACGCCTGAACCTTACGTCACAACCAGGACATTTAAATGCTGAACGTAAAGGATCCAAAAAAGCTCAAATAGTGGAAGAGCTACCAAATTTCTCTGAGCATGATGCCCAACATGTCTGGTTTCCCCATTCAAATCCTCTGGTCGTGGACGTCCAGATCGCCAATGTGATGATGAAGCGGGTGTTAGTGGATACAAGAAGCTCAGTAAACATACTGTACAAGTCTTCGCTAGAGAGGATGAAGTTTTTAGTGAAAGATTTGGAGTCATGCAACCAAACCATTGATGGTTTTTCTGGCGAAGGGCTCGCGCCAATGGAGTCGATCAGGCTTCCAGTCACACCAGGAACTGCACCTGCGAAGGCCTATTCTGCATATAATGTTGTGACTGGAAGGCCTATTCTAGTCGACCTATAAGTCGTGACCTCGGTTTGGCACCTAGCCATGAAGTTTCCGACTGACGCAAGGGTAGGATGCATGTTGGGAAACCAATGAGAAGCGCGAGAATGCTATAATTCCTCGATTACCAAGGTGAAAAGGGATGGATCGGGAGAAAGAGCCGAGAAAGGGTTGCTATTGGCCAATGAAGTACAAGCCCAACCAGGTGAGCAAGTCACCAAATAGGGTGTTGCCCAAAGTGAGGATAGAGATTTAGATCCTTGCTTTGGGGATTTTGAAGAAGACGTAGGACCAGTCGAGGACCTCAATGAGGTCCAACTTGATGAGGCAGATCCGACCAGGGTTGTGAAAGTCGGTAAAAACTTAGAGACAACAACAAAGCAAAAACTAGTGGAATTTTTAAAGGAGAACCAGGAGGTGTTTGCCTGGTCGCATAAGGATATGGTTGGGATTGACCCAACAGTTATCAGCCATGTCTTAAACATAGATAAAAGTTTTCCACCAGTACAACAAAAAAGGAGGCTGCTCGACAAAGATAGATCAAAAGCGTTAAAAGAAGAGGTCGAGAAGCTAAAGGAGAATGGATTCATCAGGGTAGCGTTTTATCAATGTTGGGTCTCTAATCATGTGCTAGTTCCCAAGCTGAATGGCAAGTGGAGGACGTGCGTGGATTTCACAGACCTCAATAAAGCCTACCCAAAGGATTGTTTCCCACTCCCAAGGTCGACTAGCTAGTCGATGCCACTTCAGGGCATGAGATCCTATCATTCATGGATGCATACTCTGGATACAATCATATCAGTATGCACCCACCTGATGAGGATCACACTAGCTTTCGAACTGATATAGGGCTTTATTGTTACAAAGCAATGCCCTTTGATTTGTAAAACGCTAGTGCAACTTACCAGCGACTAGTCAATCACATGTTCAAAGAGCTGATCGGTGTTAATATGGAGGTATATATTGAAGACATGCTGGTTAAGTCAAAAAAGGTAGAAGAACACATTGGGGACCTGCAAGAGTGCTTCAATGTCTTGAACCAATATCAAATGAAGTTGAATCCCCTTAAGTGTTCCTTCAGAGTTTGATTAGGGAAATTTTTGGGATTCATAGTGAACTCGCGAGGTATCGAAGCTAATCCCAAAAAGATCAAGGCCCTGATCGAGATGAAGTCGCCAGCTAAAATTAAAGATGTTCAAAGTCTAACCAGGAGGATTGTCACTTTGAGTAAATTCATTTCCAAATCAACAGACAAATGCATTCCATTTTTTAATTTTCTTAGGGGCAATAAGAAATTCGAGTGGACGGAAGAGTGCGAGCAGGCTTTATAGGCTCTAAAGTCTCATATGTCGCAACCACCGATTTTGTCCAAACCTGTCAAGAAAGAAACTTTGTTCATCTATTTGGCGGTCCCCGAGTATGCTGCTAGTGCTATCCTGATCAGAGAGGAGGAACATGTTCAAAAAGTTATGTATTATATAAGCAAGAGGCTAATAGGAGCAGAACTGCGATATCCACCCATTGAGAAACTAGCCTATTGCTTGATTTTAGCCTCCAGAAAGCTGTGACCATACTTCCAAGCTCACCTCATCGTAGTACTAATTGACCAGCCGCTACAGCAAGTCCTGCAGAAACTAGAAGCCACCGATCGATTGTTGAAATGGGCAGTTGAACTTGGACAGTTCGATATTTCTTACTCACCACGAGCAGCTGTGAAGGGACAGGCTCTAGTAGATTTTGTTGCAGACTTTACTTGGCTCCAAGATACCGAGCTGATGAAAGAGCCTGAACTCCAAAGCCAATCTCCTTCCTTGAAGTTGTTCGTAGATGGCTCTTCCAACGAGCATAATGCTGGAGTAAGTTTGATCTTAGTCATGCCTGAAGGACATCGATTCCACTGTGCAATCAGATTCGACTTCACAGCATCCAATAATGAAGGCGAATACGAAGCTCTGCTTGCAGGATTAAGATTAGCCAAGGACATGGATATAAATTCACTTGAAATCTACAATGACTCCCAGTTAGTGGTTAATAAAATTATTGGAGAATATCAAGCCCAACGTCTGAAGATGGTTGCATATTTGAACAAAATAAAGGACTTATTGGCAAAGTTCAAAAAATGTACTCTCTAGCAAGTACCTCACAACCAAAACTCAAACGTTGATGCTTTGACCAAGTTAGCAAGCGCGAAGGATGCTGACACCTTGAATATAGTTCCTGTTGAACATTTGTCCGCACCGAGCATTCAAGCATAAGAGTCTTCCCTGGTAATCCAAGCAACAGACACATGGATGAAGCCCTTCATTGAATACTTAGAGCATGGAGTGCTACCGGCGGACAGAAATAAGCAAGAACCCTCCAAAGGTAGTCAGCTCAATTCATTCGGGTCGATGGAGTTTTATACAGGAGAGGGTACTCAATGCCACTTCTAAGGTGTGTTTCAAAGGAAAAGGCCAAAGAGTTAATGTGAGAAGTCCATGAAGGTTTCTGCGAAGATCATGCTGGGGGCAGAGTTTATAGAAAAAGATCCTAAGGCAAGGATACTTTTGGCCAACGATGAATGAGGACTCTGTGTATTTTGTTTGGAAGTGTGACAAGTGCTAGAGGTTCTTCAAGATACCGCAAACAACCCCTAATGAGCTAAAGCAGATGCAAAGCCCGTGGCCATTCACAGTGTGGGGAATAGATTTGATTGGGTCTTTACCCATGGGAAAAGGCAACATCAAGTATGTTGTAGTTGTTGTTGACTACTTCACAAAGTAGGCCGAAGCTGAGCCACTTGCAACAATAACGACCAAGAATGTGCTGGATTTTGTGGTCAAGAACATTGTGGGCCACTATGGGTTGCCAAGAAGGATTGTCTCAGATAACAACACACAATTTGAGAGCGATCTGTTCATAGATTTTTGCGAAAGGCACAGAATTATCAACAAAATTTCTTCAGTATCTCATTCGCAGGCAAATGGACAGGTTGAAGCTATCAACAAAACATTGAAGGATACCCTGAAGAAAAGGCTTGAAGAAGCGAAGGGAGCATGGCCAAAACAATTACCTAAAGTCCTTTGGTCGTATAGAATGTCCCATCGAACAGCAATAGGCCATACTCCATTTTCCTTGGCCTATGGATATGAAGCCATGTTGCCTGTTGAATTAGATCCACCATCGCATAGAAGATTGGCATACGATCAGAGTGTGAATAATCAGTTATTAATGGAATCTTTGGATTTGGTCGATGAAAGGCGCGAGTAAGCTCAACTCCGAGTAGCAGCTTACCAACAAAAGGTCGCTCGGTATTTCAACTCTAAAGTACGCGAAAGAAAATTTAATGTGGGGGATTTGGTACTTAGAAGAGTTTTTCTTAACACCCGCGATCAAGCTGCTGGAGTGCTTGGACCTAACTGTGAAGGTCCGTAACAAATTGAAGAAGTCCTCCAACCAGGCACCTATAAACTTGCTTGCTTAAATGGAGATCTCATTCCTCGCTATTGGAATGGAGAACACATGCGCAAGTATTATCAATAAAATAGTTCTTTTTAAAGAATTAGCTTGTATTAATTTCACTTTTTACAAGTTTATGAACAAGGGTAAGTCAGTCATATGACTAGTCGCTTAAGTGTAAGATCAATTTTTTGATCACTCGTACAGACACAATTGTCCATTTACTACGAGAAATAAAAGGAACTTTGCGCAGCCAGTTATTGTATTTATTACAAGTATTTGCTCATTACGTGTGTTGTTTTGCTATATTATCATTTTTTACAAGTCTCTTTTTTACGAGCGGTAATGTTCGAACAAGTCCAGGTGTAACGCCCTGGATAACCAAGACCGTTACACTGTGTGTTTGAAATAGTGCGAGACTTGCTAATCAATTCATTTAAATAAATACGTGAATCTAACGGCACAAACAGATTAGGTTTAAAAGATTTTGGCTATAAACGAATAATTTTCGATAAAATAAATGTTTGGTACATGGGATCCCAAATCAGGGTTTCAATAACATAATTACAAAATTTTCAAATCTTACATGTAATCAAGCCACTCTAATGGAAAAATACACGTTTTTGGTTTGCGTCCATGTACAATCCCTCGACCGTGGCGGCCGAGCAGCTGACAATGTACACCTCGCCCCCAGAGCTCTCCAACTCATAGTCAACACAACATACCCTTGTCTTTACCTACACCACGTAGCACCCGTGAGCCAAGGCCCAGCAAGAAAACTATAACATCATAGCACAATCAATATCGATAATCAAATAGATCAAAGAGTATAACCCAATGATTTACAAGACATTAATCAATTAACCAGCAAGCCATAGCATCCACTTAATTAAGGATATCAGTCAATAACCAATGATCTAGTTCCCAGATACTCAACACATCACATACATACAATTAACAAAAGTATACATATCAAACAACAACTAGGGTCGACGCCCTTAGGCCGCACCCTCTATTTAATCCACTGTCTATGGTGTTAGGAACGAGTTTCCTAATACGCAGCGGAAAGGTGGTGTGGTTGGCCCAGTGTACAACAAAAATTTTGTAACATATTTAAACTACCTTTAAATATGCGAATCCATTAATATACATACATTAATCATAAACAAGATAAGGATAGAATTCATACCTCTTGCAGCCTATCAAGTATCCTTGCTATCTTTTCGTATTTAGAGCGATCTTCCTATCCAAGCCGCTCCCACGTACTCACACCAAGATCTTCCAAAGCGTTCTCTACACCTCAAGAAATGTGTGGGCACTTAGAGAATGAAGGATAGTTTATTTGTGAATCTACTTGATGCACTCAATACATGAGATCAAGAGAATAGGCCTCAGAATTGGTTCTTTATTTTCAGGAAGATAAAACTATCGTTCTATTTTTCACAGAGCGAATGTTCAAAATTGTCTTACATTCTCTTCTCTTATCTAAATAATTTTCTGATCAGTCATACTTATCAGAAAATATTCAAAATTTAAAAATAAATCTGTAACCATTTTACAATTTACTTTTTTTAATTAATTAATTATTCTATTAATGAAAAAATCTAAAAACTAATTTTTGAATTATCCATTAATTAATTAATTAAATAAATAAAATTGAAAATCTCATCCCTGAAAAATGCTGGCCCTACACGCCACACACAGTCCTGGACTGTGTGTGAACGTGTAGCTTCCTAATTTCTAGGGATATTGGTTTTTCAAATTTTATTTAATTATTTATTCAAATTACTTTGTTAGATAAGATCTAACAACCTGATAACTAATTCAAATTTGAATTCAAATTAATTATCTCTTTAATTAATTATCAAATATAATTAATTATTTGAATAAATATTAATCTTTTAAATTCAAATCCAATTTGAACTTATCAGATTATTTTCTCCCACTCAAATAAAGATATTTAATTAATTCTACCAATTAATTAAATCCAAAAATTCGGAAATAAATATTTAATTTATTATAATTTCAAAAATTATAATTAATTAATTATTTAATTAAAATTTGAAATTAATTTAATTATTTAATATAATTTTGAAAATTATACAATAATTAAATATTAATTAATTTTGTTAACTACAACTAATTTGTAATTAATTAATTAATCACTATTATCACATAATTGCATATTTGGCCTGAAGAACAAATTTCTTCTTAAATATGTCTTTAAACTATTTTCCATTCATATCAACTCTTACCTTGAACAGTGTTGATAGAGCCGCTGTGGGGACCTATGGACCTATAATTCCAAGCTCCAATAAATTTGAGATTATTAATTAAACTCTTTAATTAAAGAAGCTTAATTTATTAATCTCATGATTATTCCACTATAAATATGAGACAGCACTCTTGTAATTATAGACATTTCATTTACTGAGTACTTTGTATTCATAAAGCATCCATTGATATAATCATTGCATACAACTTGACCCTCTAATAATGGTTCATAATTAATCGGGAATAAAATTACCGTTTTACCCTTTTAATTATCTCTTGTTTCCTTAAGTACCATTGACTCTACTAGTGAAGGTTAATTCATAACTAAATTATGAATTTGAGCTCAATAACCTTTCAGTCCCAAAAGTCAACCCTTAAGAGAACCATCATTCAATCTCTTACGAGAAGGTATAGATTCCATATCTGTATACTATGCCCCCAGCCATCTATATTAATGAGTTCCCAAAACAAAAGTTTTTAGCCTGATCATTCTGACAGACCCTAACAAGTGAATCAAAGAACTCATATAACATAAACAGGAGTTCAAAGTAACTTCAAGATTAAGATCTATTTGTATATGATCATCAATTGATATATTTAATAAATACTTCGAAACGGTATTTAACTAAGTATTAATAAACATATCTGGTCCAGTTCTATATATTCTCTAATATATAAAGCACCTCCACTAAAGTGTCCTACCACACTAGTGATCCTAATCTAGATCACATGTATTCATAATACTAGTGCACCGTACTTGCAGTAATTAATCTAAAGATTCCATAACTTTATTTTACTGCGAACTATTCAAGTTCATTTATCTCAAACACAATCCTCCCGTACCAATACGTGTTTGAGATCACATATATGAACTTAGCAATTTTTCGTGATATTTACATAATATTATCATAGAATAATATAGTCCATAAAATATATGCATAACAAATTCAATCTATTTAGTTATTTCATAAAACAATGTCTACTACATATGCTTTCAGGGCACATTTCCAACATATGGCTCACTTAGGCCAAGCCCAGTATTCACCCACTGACTCTGGCCCACTTAAACTGAGTTCAGTGATTATTAAGCTGTCCTCAGCTACCAGTGGCTGAACCGTACCCTGTGCGCAAGTATTGACTCCGGCACTCTTAAGGCTTTTATCACATTTCCCCATGGCATAACGCCACCTCATGACATTCATACAATTATAGGGAGCCCTTATTCCCAACATATTCACATGGTTAATCACAATCATATAACAGTGCATATTAATATAGGGAATAATTAGTCCCATCCTATCCACATAAACGAGTGTAGTTTTCTTACATGTGTCCCGAGCTTCTTGAGCACCGAAATCCCGGGCACAGCCCTCTAATTTGAGCCTCGCCAAAAGCCTAGTAACAATACATACATAGCACTCTCATTACTAACCAATTCATAATCATCTCCCGGAACCAAACTTGTGCTCTCGGGACCTCCCGTTTCCCCCACACAAGGTAGCAGAAGCGTCCCCCGATCCCCCTGAGCCAAAACCCTAAAAACTCATTTTTTTTCCCATTTCCTTAAATTAGCCTAGCGCTGCGGCACAGCCCTTTGGGGCTGCTGCGCCCAAAGTGGTTCCCTCCTCCTGATTCAACCTAGCGTCGTGGCACGGAAGAACAGGGTCGCTGCGCTCATAAGCGAACCCAGAAAACTGGGTTTTTCCCAGCATTTTTCCCGAGCCAAAACTCTTCCAAATCAATACCAAGGTACACCCAAGTCCCAATTCAACCTAAAACCCCAAATAAACAGTATGGCAACTCAGAAGTAACAACAACAAGCCCAGACATGCAATCAAACCCAAGAATCACCTAGTGGCTTGAAATTCACAAAACTTAAACCACCTTTTATAAAACTTAAACCACCCTTTCAGAATATTTAAACCACACCAAAAAATAAGCTTCAGAGGTATATGAAATTCTTACCTGAAACAGGGATTCGACCTTGAGCCACCTCCAAATCAAATTCCAAGCTCAATTCCCTTCATTCCCAAGTTGAACCTCACAATCACCAAGCCACACATCCAATTTTCAGCACTCAACCCCAAATTCTCTAAAACATGCAAAGAGATTCAAAGAGAAGATGAAGCCTGAAACCTAGGTGTAATAGGAAAATATCTTAATAATTTTGCAGGCTGCCCTTGTAGAATCTCCTTTGTGTATTCATTTTGCTTCCATCTTGGATATTGACAGGTGGGACACACTTGGGCATTAGCATTTTCTTTTGTGAACAAGCAACAATCATTCACACAAGCATGTATTTGCTTATAGTTCAGATCAAACATCTTTAGATACTTATTAATTGCATACATAGATGTTAGTAGGAGATTATCTTTTGGCAACATTGCTTTGATCATCTCCAACATCTCACAAAAGCCAACATCTGAGAATCTATGCTTTGTTTTTAGATTGTATAGCTCGACGATGGATGAAATTTTGGTGTATTTCAAACAACCTTCATACAATGGAGATTCAACATCTCCTAATAGACTATCAAAATCATCATCGTTGTTATCATCATCCAAATCATTGACATTACTTGAACATACTCCAACAGCCCGAAATAAATTATATGTAGAACTTGTCTTAGTCGTGCTACTTTGAACTAGATCTCCCCCGTGATGAAACCATGTTTTGTATGATTTGTCCATGTCGTACAAAACTATATGTTCTACAACTTGATCTGAAATTTGATGTCTTAGATTCTGACATTCGTTGCATAGACAAAGAATCTTACTCGGAAAATCGGCATTCATTACTACAGTCTTCACAAACTCCCTAGCTTTTCTCTCATATTCCTTCGTAGCTCTACAATTTTGAAGGATACTTCAATATTAAAATACCAAAACTTAAACTTAAACTTAAACTTAGACTATATAACTTTATTTTCAAACCTGTTAAGATGGATCCAAGTTTTATCCATCTGCACATCATAAGCATAGATATAAAAAAGCTAATCACAACTCATATGTATAATGTTTTATTATTCAAACCCTAAGGTTGGGGACGTGAAAATTACCCTTATTCACACCCCGGGCGAGATATCTATCAATATAATCAAACCAATTCAAGCAAACACAATTTATTTGTAAGAAGATAATACATAATTCTAGATAAAATCTGACATCATTTCCCATATAAAGGTTACCTAACCATCTATCAATACCAAGTAAGAAAATTCAAACAACACACAATAAGTTTTCTTCCTTATATCACCGCAACACACACACAAATTTTCTAGAACCTACTTCTCTAAGACACACAAGTTTTCAACCTTCCGTTATCACTACAACGCACAATTTTAATCTCATAATCTACTTCCCTACGAATAAATATTTAAGATATTCAAACTCCTCTAACATTTGTATGATATTAATAAAAGAGTTAAGAGAACATATTTTTGTACCTCTTGCAATGAATAATCAAGTTAATTAACTTTGCAATGCTCCTTGCCAATTCGATCCACAACCTAAAGAATATAATCAATACCTAAAAGATTAATACAATGAATGATGTGGCTAAGTAATACATACAAATTAAACCCTAAATATATATAGTTAATTGCAGCTTCAATAATCTTGTGGTGGTTTACTTGCTTTGGAGGAGTTTATGTCGTTGTTATTTTCACACAAATACAAATTCACATGCTTTGCCATGTTTGACAAGAAATTAAGTTGTGCATGCATATATGTAATTCTGTATTTGCTCTAAACATGTTGTTTCAACCACCCTTACGGTTAAATAAACATGTCATTCTATAAAATATAATTGCATAGAATTACCATACCATTGTGTTATGAATGATATTTAGATTTATTTTAACCTATTAATCTATAACAAAAATAGAGAAAAAAAAGCTTTGGTAATTGAGGAATATCACTTGAAAAGGTTTGGAAAAAAAAATACCATATCAATAGCTAAATTCTACAAAAAATAAATGTTGAAATTTCATGCTTAAGAATCTATTTGATTATATGACAAACATATCTATATGCATTATATTATATGTAAACTTTGGAATAATTGGTCTTCTCCAATAGCCCCACATTTATCTGAAATATTTAATTGATAGTTATTGTTTATTAGGAAGATTAAATATAGATATCTATCCAATAAGTTAGTGCAAGAGATAGAAAAATGAAGTGGAGAAGTTGAAATCGAATTTCTCCATTATTATTTTAGATTCTAATATGTTATTGAAACTACTTTGATTATTTTATTAATTGAACAAATCCTAGATGTCCAAAAAGGATTCACTACAACATTTCAGACTGTATATACCACTAAAAAATGACATTTTTCAAAAAGTGCTATTGATTTAGATATTGATACTACATGTTGGGCTGGTAATATTATGTCCATATTAAGTTCTAAATAATTTTGAGGTATCAATCTCTATCTCTGCTGTATTTGTGTGTATATATGTAGAACGTAGAGATTGATTGAGATTGGGCCATTCTAAGTATCAATCTCCAATTCGTTGCTCTTTTTCTCTTTATGTATGTTGTGCTCTTCATTTAGGTTATACTTTTTACTTTGAATTAGATGTATTAATATGATTTAAGCATTATTGTGATTTGATTTTAGTCGAAATTGTTTATACTCTATTTTCTTACTCTAATATTTATGCTCTGTTTTCTTACTCTATAGTTTATGCAGATTGAATTGTATCATATATACTTGATAGATGCTATATTTGTAGTTTAGTTGTTTTGTTTCTCTTTTCTGATTAATTTCTTGCAAAGTGTTTGATAAATGACCTCTTTCAGTATTTAACTTACTTTCTTATTCTTATAAAGCTTTATAAGTATTAATTATGTATATGGATTAATAATCAAATATTTTAGAAAGTGATTTTCATTTCTCTTTATGCATTTTCTTGGTGAGATTTATGGTTGAGTAACTTATTACTATGTTGTAGTGTATTCCTCTCAAGTTCCACATAATAATTAGGTGAGTTCCTGTAATTGATACAGTACATATCATATAATATTACTGTAAACATAAAACACTTTTCTTCCTGTTAGAAACAAATTTCCTAATACGTAGCGGAATGGTGGTGTGGTTGGCCTAGTGTACAACAAAAATTTTGTAACATATTTAAACTACCTTTAAATATGCAGATCCATTAATATACATACATTAATCATAAGCAAGATAATAATAGAAATCATACCTCTTGAATCCTATCAAGTGTCCTTGCTATTTTTTCGTATTTAGAACGATCTTCCTATCCAAGACGCTCCCACGTACTCACACCAAGATCTTCCAAAGCGTTCTCTACACCTCAAGAAATGTGTGGGCACTTAGAGAATGAGGGATAGTTTATTTGTGATTCTACTTGATGTACTCAACTCATGAGATCAAGATAATAGGCCTGAGAATTGGTTCTTTATTTTCAGGGAGAGAAAACAATCGTTCTATTTTTCACAGAGCGAATGTTCAGAGTTGTCTTACATTCTCTTCTCTTATCTAAATAATTTTCTGATCAGTCATACTTAACAGAAAATATTCAAAATTTAAAAATAAATCTGTAACCATTTTACAATTTACTTTTTAATTAATTAATTATTCTATTAATGAAAAAAACCAAAAACCAATTTTTGAATTATCCATTAATTAATTAATTAAATAAATAAAATTGAAAATCTCATCCCTGAAAAATGCTGGCCCTACACGCCACACACAGTCCTGGACTGTGTGTGAAAGCTTCCTAATTTCTAGGAATATTGGTTTTTCAAATTTTATTTAATTATTTATTCAAATTACTTTGTCGGATAAGATCTAACAACCTGATAACTAATTCAAATTTGAATTCAAATTAATTATCTCTTTAATTAATTATCAAATATAATTAATTATTTGAATAAATATTAATCTTTTAAATTCAAATCCAATTTGAACTTACAAGATTATTTTCTCCTACTCAAATAAAGATATTTAATTAATTCTACCAATTAATTAAATCCAAAAATTCGAAAATAAATATTTAATTTATTATAATTTCGAAAATTATAATTAATTAATTATTTAATTAAATTTCAAAATTAATTTAATTATTTAATATAATTTTGAAAATTATACAATAATTAAATATTAATTAATTTTGTTAACTACAACTAATTTGTAATTAATTAATTAATCACTATTATCACATAATTGCATATTTGGCCTGAAGAACAAATTTCTTCTTAAATATGTCTTTAAACTATTTTCCCTTCATATCAACTCTTACCTTGAACAGTGTTGATAGAACCGCTGTGGGGACCTATGGACCTATAATTCCAAGCTCCAATAAATTTGAGATTATTAATTAAACTCTTTAATTAAATAATCTTAATTTATTAATCTCATGATTATTCCACTATAAATATGAGACTGCACTCTTGTAATTATAGACATTTCATTTACCGAGTAATTTATATTCATAAAACGTCCATTGCTATAATCATTGCATACAACTTGACCCTCTAACAATGGTTCATAATTAATCGGGAATAAAATTACCGTTTTACCCTTTTAATTATCTCTTGTTTAAGTACCATTGACTCTACTAGTGAAGAGGTTAATTCATAACTAAATTATGAATTTGAGCTCAATAACCTTTCAGTCCCAAAAGTCAACCCTTAAGAGAACCATCATTCAATCTCTTACGAGAAGGTATAGATTCCATATCTGTATACTATGCCCCCAGCCATTTATATTAATGAGTTCCCAAAACAAAAGTTTTTAGCCTGATTATTCTGACAGACCCTAACAAGTGAATCAAGAACTCATATAACATAAATATGAGTTCATAGTAACTTTAGGATTAAGATCTATTTGTATATGATCATCAGTTGATATATTTAATTGATACTTTGAAACGGTATTTAACTAAGTATTAATAAATATATCTAGTCCAGTTTTATATATTCTCTAATATATAAAGCACATCCACTAAAGTGTCATACCACACTAGTGATCCGGATCTAGATCATAATACTAGTGGACCGTACTTGCAGTAATTAATCTAAAGATTCCATAACTTTATTTTACTGCGAACTATTCAAGTTCATTTATCTCAAACACAATCCTCCCGTACCAATACGTGTTTGAGATCACATATATGAACTTAGGAATTTTTCGTGATATTTACATAATATTATCATAGAATAATATAGTCCATAAAATATATACATAACAAATTCAATTTATTTATTTATTTCATAAAACAATGTTTACTAGATATGCTTTTAGGGCACATTTCCAACACTTAATGTGAACTCTTTTACATTCATTAGATTTGCCTATAACTTGAGGAATATTTTTGTGGAATTGTTGACGTACACTCCAACATTACGGGATTATGGTTAACATGCTTTCACTAAAATTATAATTGTGCTATGTAGGCTAGCAGACACACTATCATCATTGATGCAAACTATTCGTAATAGATCAACAAAGACATGTATGGATTATGTTTAAATTAGTCAAGCTGAGACAATGTTCACCAATGACAAAACTTACAAAAGTCTTGGAAGGCATCTATTTGATGTCTACATTCAGGTAAGTCAGAACAGAGATTGGATTGGTCTTCCATTGAAGTATAATAATATGTTGACTAATGTACAAGTATGTTCCAAGGAAATCTAGTGTTGAAGGATTTCAATATTGCCAATGAGGCTGGTAGGGTTTGTATTGAGTTTATAAAATGATGTTGTATTTGAGTGTGTGTGAAATATGTTATGTTTTAGCTTGAATTCGTCCAAAGAAAAATGAGTTCATAAAAAAGATGTTGTATTTATCTAAATATTTTGGTGCACAAAAGAATCATTTTATTCTATTTTCTTATTCCAAAAAGATATCTATATATGTATATATCAGTATGTTTCCTGAAGCATCATCCTAATTTTTCGTGAGACCAACTTTAGTGAAATAAGAAGTGGTGAAATATTATGCATGCACTTACAATCATTCACTAATATAAATATATATATATTGTGAAGTGTAATCCATATGAAAATCTGAAATAGAACTACTGTTACTATGTTTTAATAGTTAGTTAAAAAGGTTGTTATATGTTAGTTGTTAGTTGAAGTCATAAGTCGGTTGGCTAAGTTTTGTAAAGCTATATAAGCTGTGCTATTAAGTCATTATAAAAAGTATGTGAGATAGAGAAATATCTGAGACTAGAGATTGATAGAAAGATAGAGAGAAAAGCTGAACAAGATTCAAGAAGAAAGGTGCTACTTAACCATGGCATTCATGGTGGATTGACAAGCAAGAAGAAAGTCAGATTAGTGGTGTTCAGTTGTAACATTGCATAGCTTGAATTGGTGTTTGAAATCAATCTTTTGATAGTGGAGAAACTCCTTGAGGGAGAGCTGGATTAGGACTCACATTGAGATCCGAACCAGGATAAATTTCTTTGTCTTGTCTCTTTAATTTTTTCTCTGTTTTATAATTGATTTCATTTCTCGTTTAATCATATTGATTGTTTGAATTGCTGTGATATTGCTGTAGCAAAACTGAGTCTGTGTTGTAAGAAATCACAACAGTGGTACCAGAGCCAGGTTTGAAGAATCCGAGACTCAAGTTGCAACACAACCAAGAATCAAGAAAGAGTTGATCAATGGCCTCATCATCAACCAGATTCGATTTAGAGAGGTTTGATGGATCGGGGGATTTCAGTCTTTGGAGAGAAAAGATGATGGCAATCCTAATCTACCAAAAGTTAGATTGTGCATTAGAGGAAAAGATTGAAAAGACAGAAAAGGAACTTGATGCAACAAAGAAAAGTGAAACAGAAACAATCATGAAGCAAGCAAGATCAGCCATAATAATGAATCTTGCAGATAATGTATTGAGGCAAGTCATTGGAGAGAAAACAGCTTTGGGGATATGGAACAAGTTGCAGCAATTGTACATGGCTAAGTCGACAGCCACCAAAATATTCTTAAAAGGAAAATTCTATGGCTTCAAGATGAATGCCACCATCTCATTAGAGCAGAATTTGGATGACCTCAACAAGATTGTTTTATCTCTAACCAACATGGGAGAAACAATCAAAGAAGAAGACCAAGCTGTGATCATACTGAATGCTCTACCAGATCAGTTCAAAGAAATGAGAACTGTGATAATGTACAGCAGAGACACCCTCACCCTCGAAGATATCATGAGCACACTGAGATCAAGGGATGCAGAATTGAATTGGCAAAAGGCAGCAAGACAAGAAGCCAGAACTGAGGAGGCACTAACAATTCGAGGAAGACAACCAAGAAGAGGAAATTCAAGATTCAGAGACAACTCTAAACCAAGATACAATTCAAGAACAAGAGGGAATAGCAGATCAAAGTCTAGACCAAGAGAAACTCGAAAATGCCATCACTGTGGCAAAACAGGTCACCTAATTCGATACTGCTGGGAACTTAGAGACAAAAGAAAGCAGAATAAAGATGAGGAAGAAAAAGGAAGTGATTCTAATGCTGCAGTTGATGACAACTACAGCTCAGATGGTGATGTCTTTGTAGCCATAAAAGATCAGAAAGAATCTTCAGATTTTGGAGAGGCTTGTACCAGTTCAGATTACAAAGACAATGAGGAATGGATTTTGGATAGTGGTTGTACTTACCATATGAGTCCAAACAAAGACTGGTTTAGTGATTATACCAAGATTAATGGTGGAAAGGTCATGATGGGAAATGACCATAAATGTCAGGTCATTGGTATTGGTTCGATATCCATCAGAAGCTATGATGGCACCATTAAAACTCTTAGCAATGTTAGACACATTCCAGAGTTGAAAAGAAACTTAATATCACTTGGTACATTAGATGATGAAGGCTTAGAATACAGAACAGGAAAAGGCACAATGAGAGTCACTAAGGGATCACTACTGGTAATGAGGGGCATCAAAAGAAATGGGTTATATTTTCTAGATGGAAAAACCATAACTCCAGCACAAGCTGCAGCTGTTACTAAATGCAAAACAGACTCGAAAATGTGGCATGCAAGATTAGGCCACATAAGTGAGCAAGGACTGGTAGAGCTATCAAAACAAGGTTTGCTTCTAAACTATACACATGCTAACTTACCTTTCTGTGAGATCTGTGTGCAGGGAAAGCAACACAAGATTAAATTTTCCAGGAGCAACTATAGAGCTAAGCAAATTCTGGAATACCTACATGCTGACCTTTGGGGAGCTAGCAGGGTCAAAACTCCAGGTGGAAATCAATATTTTTTATCTGTTATAGATGACTATAGCAGAAAGGTATGGGTTTTCTTATTGAGACACAAAAATGAATGCCTTGAAAAGTTTAGAAACTGGAAAATATTTGTTGAAAACCAAACTGACAGAAAAGTTAAAACTTTAAGAACTGATAATGGGCTTGAGTTTGTTAATGAAGAATTCGACAAGCTGTGTATAGAAACAGGTATCAGGAGACATAGAACTGTTGCAAAGAATCCACAACAGAATGGAGTTGCAGAAAGAATGAATCGAACACTGCTTAACAAGGTTAGATGCATTTTACTAAATTCTGGTTTGCCAAAAAGATATTGGGGTGAAGCTTTGTATACTTCCTGTTATCTAATAAACAGAAGCCCAAGTAGAGTAATTGATCTTAAAACACCAGAAGAATTATGGAATAATAAACCTCCTTCATTAATGCATCTAAGGACATTTGGTTGTGCTGCATATGCTCATGTTGTAGGAGATAAATTAGACAAAAGATCTGTTAAGTGTGTCTTACTAGGATACCAAATTGGTGTCAAGGGATATAGACTGTTATCAACTGAAAATTACAAAGTAATAGTCAGTAGAGATGTTGTGTTTAATGAAAATGATTTCCCTTTTAAAAGAAATGAGAAAGGTATCTTGTCTGATGTTTCAGGTACAAATTCTCAAAGTGGAGTTCAGATTGAGGTGGAACCACTGCAGCATGCAAATTTAGATTCAAATGATCACACTGATGTAGATCAAGAAATTGAAGAAGAAGGTCAATCTGAGGACTTAGAAGGCTACCAGTTAGCAAGAGACAGAACAAGAAGGGAAATAAGACCTCCTGCCAGATATGGTGAAGCTGACATTATTGCTTATGCTTTTGCTATAGCAAAGGAATCAAAAGAAGCTGTGCCAAACAACTATCAGGAAGCTTTAAAATGCAGGCACTCAGTGAAGTGGAAATCAGCTATGAATGAAGAAATTGCCTCATTAAAGAAGAATGAAACATGGTCATTAGTCTTGAAACCAGAAAGGCAAAAGATTATTGGATGCAGATGGCTTTTCAGAGTTAAAGATGGTATAACAGAAGCTGAACCAAAAATTTACAAGGCCAGACTAGTTGCAAAGGGATTCAACCAAGTTGAAGGGGTGGACTACCAAGAAATATTCTCACCAGTTGTTAAAATGAAGACCATCAGAATGATGATTGCAATAGCTGTTCAATTGGATTGGGACATACAGCAAATGGATGTGAAAACAGCATTTTTGAATGGTAAACTTGAAGAAACAGTCTACATGGATCAGCCTGATGGATTCAAGGTGAAATCAAAGGAAGGAGAGCTGGTATGCCTATTGAAGAGATCTCTATATGGACTTAAACAGTCCCCAAGGCAATGGTATAAGAAAATCGATTCAGTAATCACTAAGTTTGGTTATGTCAGATCCAACTTTGACACTTGTCTATACTTCACAAATTTGAAGTCACAAGCTGCTACTTTCTTACTAATCTATGTCGATGATTTGTTAATCATGGGAAAGGATCAAAATCAGATAAACAAGCTCAAGCATGTTCTGAACAGTGAATTTGAAATGAAAGACATGGGGGCAGCAAGGAAAATACTTGGCATCGAAATTTTAAGAAACAGAAAAGAAAGAAGCCTGATGCTAACTCAGAGATCATACATTGAAAAGGTAATAAAGAAATTCAACATGCAAGGTGGAAAGGAAACTCAGATTCCCTTAGCTGGCCATTTTATTCTGTCTACAGAACAATCACCAAAGGATGATCAGTCAAAGAAGAAAATGGAAGAAATCCCTTATGCCAAAGCAATTGGCAGTGTTATGTATGCTATGATAAGCACCAGGCCAGACATTGCATATTCAGTAAGCATTCTGAGCAGGTTTATGTCAAACCCTGGTGAAGACCACTGGACAGGTTTAAAATGGCTATTGAGATATCTGAAGACAACTTCAGATTATGGTTTGAAATTCGAAAAGGGAGGAAATGATCTAAACTTAGAAGGATATGTAGATGCTGACTATGCCTCCAACAGAGACACCAGAAAGTCAATGACCAGTTACTGTTTTATGTTAAATTCATGTTGCATAAACTGGAAATCCCAGCAGCAACATGTTGTTGCTTTATCCACTACTGAAGCAGAATTCATGGCTATTACTGAAGCTTTCAAAGAAGCAACATGGATCAAGGGAATCTTACAAGAAATATGCATGCTGAAAGGAAGTGTTTGTGTTTTCTCAGATAGTCAGTCAGCAATTCATTTGAGTAAAAATCCTGTCTACCATGAAAGATCCAAACACATTGACATAAGGATGTTTTGGATTAGAGACAAGATAGAAGCTGGTGAAATCAATTTGGAAAAGGTGCCTACTGAAGAGAACCCTGCTGATGCAGGAACCAAAGTGCTGCCTGTGAGCAAGTTCAATCACTGTTTGGACTTGCTCAACCTTGGACCTGTTTGAGCAATCAGGTTCGCTCCCTCAAGGACGAAGATACTTCTAATTTTCATGGATTAAGGTGGAATTTGTGAAGTGTAATCCATATGAAAATCTGAAATAGAACTACTGTTACTATGTTTTAATAGTTAGTTAAAAAGGTTGTTATATGTTAGTTGTTAGTTGAAGTCATAAGTCGGTTGGCTAAGTTTTGTAAAGCTATATAAGCTGTGCTATTAAGTCATTATAAAAAGTATGTGAGATAGAGAAATATCTGAGACTAGAGATTGATAGAAAGATAGAGAGAAAAGCTGAACAAGATTCAAGAAGAAAGGTGCTACTTAACCATGGCATTCATGGTGGATTGACAAGCAAGAAGAAAGTCAGATTAGTGGTGTTCAGTTGTAACATTGCATAGCTTGAATTGGTGTTTGAAATCAATCTTTTGATAGTGGAGAAACTCCTTGAGGGAGAGCTGGATTAGGACTCACATTGAGATCCGAACCAGGATAAATTTCTTTGTCTTGTCTCTTTAATTTTTTCTCTGTTTTATAATTGATTTCATTTCTCGTTTAATCATATTGATTGTTTGAATTGCTGTGATATTGCTGTAGCAAAACTGAGTCTGTGTTGTAAGAAATCACAACATATATATTTATATATGTGTCAAGAGTACGACATGCACTTTTGTCAAAATATTTTGAAACTCTCTTCTTATTTAGTTATCTTTACTTGTTTGAAACACTTTCTATATGTTTCTTTATAAAGTTCTCTTTTATATAAACACTTTAGATAAGAATTATTTGTTCCAGTCAGTATCTCTAAAAGAAACAACAGAAAAGCAAAGGGTAGAACAAAGACAATGACAAAAACAATTAACCAAAATAGGCACAAACGGTATATAATTCTCATTTACTGAACTTAATTAATGCAATAAAGCATACAGGGGAAATCATGAGGAGGAGGCTGGCATTGACAAAAACTGATGGTTGAACACACACTCCTCTCCTTAGTAAATTTTTGGGTCTTCAATTACTAACTCATCATCATCAAGTACGATTTAGAGACTCAAAAATTAATATCTACTTTCCTAATTAACTGAAGTCATATATGTTGTACTTAATGTGGATATCTGACAAATTTCAGGGCATAAAGTTACTAAATCTGAAGGGGAATGCTGAAATAAGGAACTCAAAAATAAAAGTATGGTTATGGCTATGTTAGACTAATGAGTGTTTGGAAAGAGAAATAAAGAGAGATTTCATACTCACAATTATAGAAAGGTAGTAGCAATCCAAGAAAATTGATAGAGTGATCGTTAAATCGCCGAAGCAAGCATCAATGTCAGTGGAGAACAATTGTAAAATCACCAGAGTATTCCTCAAAGTTAGAAGAACAACTGGAAACTCGCCAGAGCAATCGTAAAATCGGTGGATCAATTCATCTAAGAATATCGTCGGGGCACATCAATTCAGTCAGTCGGCACACACAGAGGAAGCTAGATCATTCACGGCAGAGGAAGCTGAAAAATAATTTTAATTCATCTAATCATATTGGGCCTACTTTTCTCCTTTAAAAAGACTTTAAATTTTCAGCCCTATTTATGAAAATTCCTACTTATTATTAATTTAACCTCCAAAAAGTAGAGATTTACTTACGATACTCGTTTAATAAATTGTCCCTTCATCACCACTAAAGTTAGTACGTGCCTGCTACTATATTATGTTGACTTTATTATAGGTCAAACTAATGTTTTTGTTTCTTGGAAAGGTGAAGCTAAAACAATAAATTCGATTTTTCAGATTCTATATTTTATTTTATTTATTTATTCTATTACATAGCATACTTAATGAATGATACAATTTGGAATTTTTCAAAAGAAAGGATGTACTATAATTACTCAAACAGAGAATCATGAGAGGAATCGTCCGAAGGGCTACGAGCGGTTGCTGAAGCAGGTTCTTTGTATCATTCATTTACTTCTCGAGTTAGAAAGTTGGCCTCTGCATATAAGAAAACCACTTATTTCAAAAAAAATATATATATATTTTAAATGAAAGGAAATTACTATAAACAGTAAACACTGCATTGGCAATATCAAAATTTTGAGGGAAATCAGCAGCCAGAGAAATTAAGTAAAATAGTTGGACTCCATTTCTGTCAAGTTGTATCTCTCCAGTTGTTCCCTTATTCTTGCTGTGATGAGTGTTGTACCAGTATATCCTCAAAGGTCCTTTTCAGTGGCTGACTCCAACAAAAGCCTCTAGATCTCAAATGTGGACTGCATTTGAGTTGATACTTTATTTGTTTTCCTCTTATTCTTAGTGGCTTCACTATGGATATATATTATCTAATACATATTTTTATCAGTCATGCTAATTCTTGCCTTTGTAGGTAACATGAGACTGAAGGGTATTCGAAAATCATAAAAGATTGTAGCATATTCAACAGTTATAAACACAGTCTGGCCCGCAAATCATACATGATGAACAAACTCCAACAACCATCAGTATAACCTTATTCATTTTCAATTCTGGTTGTATAAACCTGAAACAAAGATCTCTTAACTTGGTATTTCCAACTAAAAAGGGAATCAACTGCTAGAGAAATATTCCCTCCTTGATATCTCATAATAGAATCCTCAACTTTGATAAGTCATCGAAATTACTGCTAAAGAGCTTTTTAATAACAACTTCATTTTCATTTTCAAGAATGTCAGACAAAAGAATATAGTTAGCACTTCTCATAATCATGCATTATGAAAACTTATATTTGTTGTAGTGAGTCCCAACAGAATCAAATCCCAACAAACAATAAACTATGTTCTCATCAAACAAAAAAAAATAATAATAAAGTATGTCAAAATGATTTTTATATTGTTTTTTCTTTATAGTTTTATTATTTACTTTTTCACTAAAATTTCAACTCCAACCCAAAATGATGGACCATTAAAAAAACATAGCTTTAATACACAATCAAAGTCATATATTAATAATGTTATGTGTAAAAAGTGATAGTAATATATCAATAATACAAAATTTTCTACAAAATTCCTTAATAATCTTAACAAGTTACTTTTCTCAACAGAGCAAAATTGGGATAAAAAAAGTTGTCTATAGAAATAGAAATTAGGAGAGAAATAATAGTACTCGCATGTAAGCAATGGGGCCTAGATTCTCAAAGCTCCTTTAAAACCTAACAAACAATATATTAAATAATAGAAAACATTAAGAAGACAACCAGAAATCTAAACCCAAAAACAATATTAGTTTGCAATCTTCATTTTTAAATCATATAATCTTATCATATTAATATTTCCAATTTATTATTTTCAAATAAAAAAGCAATTAACTCCTAATATATCACCATTATCTCCCATGGGTGTTGCAATAAAGCAACTATAATGACCATCAAAATTCAATTTCATCAAGAACTAACTTTTATTGCACTAACACATAAGACATTGAATTGAAACAAATATACATAGCCATCTTGAATGTATTAGGAAGGAGGAGCATTCTTTGGTCTCAAGTAAACTCAGTGGTTTGAGTTTTTTATTCATCCGTAAAAATCATAAAAATGATAAAGCTATCCAATAACAACGTTTTCTCAAAAATCAAGCCCTCTTACCTTCCTTCCCCATGGCAGTAGGCCTCTCAATGACCTTCCTCTCTTCAAAATATTTCAAATGTATGTATATAATATATATATATATTAATATAATACAAATAATGAACAAGTATATATGTATATCATCAAATATATATTCAAAATAATTTATTTATATGAATTGAAAACTGAAAAACAAATAAAAAATAAAACTATACTTGAGACTGTAAGAGATGCACGAAGAAGATGACCATGAAAGACATTACCCTTGCTCTTGCTTGGTGCCAACAACAGAGAAAAACGGAGAGGGAGAGAGACGGGGGGACGAGTGGAAGATTTTTTTGCCATGCTTATGCTTCAGCGACTCATCCGTCGACAACAATGAAAGAGAAAGACAGACAAAGGTAAGACCTTTAGGGTCTAATTGGTTCGCAATTGGAAAACTGTATTTTTTAAAAGTTAGATTCTGAAATGAAAATCTGAATTTAGGGACTAAAAATATGTTTATGAAAATGTGATTGGTTCAATATCTGTAAACTGTTTTTGAGTTTTAAAAAACTGAATCTGTGATTGGTATTAAATTTGAATGTGTAATTGGTTCAACTGAATCTGAATATTATTTTAATTTTATATATTCTATATACATAGGTTGTATAATATTAAATTTTGATTTATCAATAGATTTAATTAAGTAAAATTTAATAATATTGATAAATTAAAATTTAATAATAGTGCATTGATTAAATTCATAAATTTGCTTCAGTATATAAGTGTTTTATTGCTTCAGTATATATATATATATATATACTAGGTACAAACAACGTGCAATATGTACGTTTGCTTAGTTTTATTTATAGAATTTATTAATTATTTTTATTAAATTTATATTAATGTCATATAAATTTTGAAATAAATATACTATTTTAATTAAATAATTTATTTATTTAATGTAATATTAAATATTATACGTTGATTTTAAATTTAAGTTTCTTGCTAGTTTAAAACAAAAACAATTTGTTGCTAATTCACAGTAGATTATATTATATATTTAATATGATATTATTCTAATAAGTGAGTTTAAGTTTAATTATATTTTATTTAAGTTATAAAACGTATGATTTTATTATTTTTAAATAATTATCATTTTAAAATATCTCAAAAATATCATATTTTAATTTGTTTAATTATTTATTATTTTAAAATAATTATCATGGTAAAATATATGAAAAATATCTTATTTTAATTTGTTTAATTATTTATTATTTTTAAATAATTATCATTGTAAAATATCTCAAAAATATCCTATTTCAATTTTTTTTAATTATTTATTTATTTTATTTAAGTTTAAGTGTTTACAAACTACCGTTAAATATAAGAATATTCTATTAAATCTAAGAATATTCCGTTAAAGTTAACATTAAAAAATTAAAAAACCGTTAAAACCAAGAATTTCCGTTATCTACACACTTATTATATAGAAGAGATATATAGAAGACTTTTCAATGGTTATTACTCATAGATATGTACTAATAATTATGATGATGTGGCAACATAGTGACTTGGTATACTAAGTCACTAACAAATAATTTTTTTTTTCTACATTAATTTCGAATTTAGTTTTTTTTTTTGTCATAATTAATGTTGTTTCCAACTAATGAGAGACACTAGCTATATTTAGAAATTGACATGCATTTGAGAAATGAAAAGTTTACAATATTATATTTTTATAATAAATACACGTTTTTCATCAGGTAAACCTTCTAAAAATTTGAAAAAATCAAAATTTATGTTTAGAAATATTAATTAACAATTATAAATATGGATCATTGATTTTAATCCAATAATATTGAAGTAATCATCTATATATAGTAACCATTAAAAATACACTCATATATATATAAATATATATTATATATACTAACACACACTAGAAGTAAGTCACAGTGAAAAAATCAGAAAATAGAGAAAACAATATTTTGTTGTTTTCAATTATATAGGCAAAAGTTTAAAATCATATTCTGATTTTGTTTTAGGAAATAACTAACCATTCATAGATTATTGTGGGTCCACTTATTTTTAGTTTTTGGAAACATAAAATTGAATCCTAATCACATACCAATCATACCCTTACTAATTTTTTCAGCTAGGGCTTTTAGTAAAGGAAAATGAGCAGTAGGAGAAAATGAAAAGAATGATGAGAGAGAGAGCAATACAAAACAATTACATTATAAAAATATTTCATTTGGCGCTCTTTTTTTCTTTTGCCACTTTTTATTTCGAGAACTTTTACTTTACTGCATTTTTGGTTTCTATTATAATACTTTTTCATTAAAGTTATGCTTGTGTGATGTTAAAAGTGGCTTTTGTTGTAGTGTCTTCCTCTCCTTCTAGCTTCTAGGTTCTCTAAACTTCCAGCAAAACTTGAATAAGCTTAAGTGTAGCAAAAAAAACGTAAATGACTTCCTCTCAGCCAAGGTTATCCTCTCCTAAAGCCAAATTACCTATTTGCCCTTTCCCTTAATAAAACCCTTATACAACCTCAAGGGCAATTCTGTCATTTCACCCAAATCCCACTAAGTCCTCAAGTATTCCTATAAATCCACATTTGAACCCGACATACCAAATTATTAACAAGCTACTAACCATTACTCAATAATTCCCGAACACGTTATAATATTCCCAAAATACCCCTAAGCTCTTCCCGAGCCGGGTATTTAACCCCATTGTGACTTTCTAGCTAAACGGCTCCCTAGGACCGTCTCGGGTCGAATGCTGCAAATATAAATATATCCACATAATAATGTGGTCTCAACAGTTTATCACATTTATGCCCTAACAGGCCAAAATTACAATTATTCCCTTACAGACTAGACAGGGCCCGCATGCTTATCTAATACTCATAAACATACATTTCACATAACCATATAATCATAGGATCATGCATACCACATAATCATGCATTTTCACCATTAATTCACATAACTTCCAATTATGCCTTCCCGACACACTAATCAAGGCCCTTAAGTCTTATTAGTAATTTTGGGTCGTTACACCAGGTCTTGGCAAGTGACCAAGGACCTTAAGCTCCTCAATCACTTGGGGGGCATATAAGGTACTAAGCAGGCAAAGCATATCAACAAGTATATGTAAACACACGAGCAAAATAAGGGAAAGCATACTATGGTACTTAGAGTATTTTTCAAAAGTTTGTTTAAATTTTGTTAAATCAAAACAAAGTGCTACGCTAAGTTCGGTCATGCGAAAAAATGTTATAATAAATTGCAAATATTATAATATCAAAGTAAAATGTTTTACACCGCGAGCAGTTGCTGCTCGGATGTAATTGATAATTAAATTAAAAGTTGCCCTATGCAGCAAAATATTGTCTTGACATCACGAAATGTGGTTAGTGTGTCCTAGTTATAAATTAAAATAAAATAAATAAAATTCTGAAGCAGCAGGGGCAGATGGAGGATCTTACTGAGGCTGTTGGTCGACTGTGGTATCAGCACCCTCGCTAATGCCTTCAATACCTATGGCCAAAGAAATCTCAGGGGATCCCTGAGTTGTCTCCTTCCTCCAGGCGAGCAACGCATTTTTCCAGCTCAGCCTACTTCATACGCTCTGGTAAATAATCAAAGTTCGCCTCGCAGTTGTTTTTACAAAAAATATAAAAGCAGTTAAATGGTGCTCCCCTGAACCTCTCCAGATCACTAGTGTTGGTTTCTTCGAGCAATTTAACTCGCTCCTCCAACTCAGTAGTTTCTTTCCTGCTGATCGCTAGTTCATCTTGGAGTTTGGAGGCCTCTTTGAAGCTCAACACTGAATACTCCTTGTACCACTCTTTGGATTCAGTGAATTTTGCCAAGGCCTCCTTAGGTTGCTTCAGCTCCCCGCCCAGTTTGGCATTTTTCTCCTCAATTGCTCTTAGCTCCTCGACCAGTTGGGCGTGTCTATCCTCGATCGCTTTGAGTTGCTCAGCGAGTCTTCCCTCGACAGCTTTAATTTCTTTAGCATGCTTTGCAGACGTCTCCTCCGAGCGACACTGTAGTGTCCCAGAATATTTACTTAGCTAGCTAGATAGTGGTAGTAGTTAGTATTAGTTAGTAGTATGTTAGTTACCGTGGATTTTGGATCAAACCGGGACTTAGTTGGAAACTCATAGCAACAGTTATGGATTTTATAAGTTTAACCTATAGTTTAAGAATATTAATTTTAACATAAGGTTTGATTAATATTGCTGGTCATAGATATATATTTATTATAACCTATGGTTGAGATAGAGCTAATAAGAGTGTGACACTTGTCATAATTATGTTTATTAAGGAATTAAGTATTTTGATGAATAGTTTTAATAAAAGAAAGATCTAGAAGCTCTAGAACCTTCCAACAGCTGTTAGGATCGTATTATGACTCAATCAAAGTTGTTTATCCAATTCAAATTATGCTAAAAAAGTGCAAATACATGTTTGATATATCAACGTATGCCGATATATCGCAGCATAGGGGTCGATATATCGCCGACGAAAGATACGGAAAACACGTCGACTTTGCACGAACGATCGAACAAGCCTCGGGAATACAGGGGGAGGCAATATATCGCCTATAGGGGGTGATATATAAGCTCCATATATGTATTTTTGAAAGTTTGATTTAACCACTTAGACCTTCCTTTGAACAATTTTGACCGAGTTCTGGGCGTCAGTTGAATGAAAATTCAAATATTTTTCATTTTATATTCATTTATTTATTCAAATTAAAAGGGGTTAGTTTCACTCCTTGAACTCTATAAATAGGACCTAGTGCTCAGCTATTTTCTTCATTCTTCAAGCATTTGATTAGAGCCTCCATGGTGCTAGTGTTACTATAGAGAGATACACTTGGGTTTTGGGTTAAAGCTTTATCATTCCAAGCTTTTATAAACACTTGGGAAGTGAGAAATAGTGTGACTTCAGTATTGAGGTTTAGACCAATCCATAAGGTCATTCAAGGTATTTCTATTCCTAAGTTCAGTTCTATATGGTTCTTTAGTTTTCTTTAGTTTCTTTTATTCAGATCCTAACTCTTGTTTATGATTCTTGATTAGGTATTTAAGTTCTTGAAACTTAAGATTCTTCTTGGTAAATTTCTTCTTGATGGTTTAGTTCTCATTTCATCTTTATTCTTTAGAGATTCTCACCATTTTACTGTTGGTTTATAGGAGTGTTCTAATCCCGTTCTTGTTCCCAAATATCCCAGCTTTTGGTAAGGAAAATAGGATAGATTTTATGTGCTTATATGTTATGATATGTTTATTTTATGATATGTACATGTATAGTATGTTTTATAGTCCCTTGGCATATGACTTGTTTAGTTAGCAAGCCTCAATAATTTATAGGCATATGACTTGCTTAGATAGCAAGCCCACAAATTTATGGGCACATGACTTGCTTAGCTAACAAGCCCCAAGAAGTATGATAGCCATTGTAGTCCTATATGATATATGTTTTATAGTCATATGTTTTATAGTATATGTTTATGTCATAGTCTTATGATGTATGTTTTAATAGATTTTCCTTTCTGAGGATTAGGCTCACTCTTTTATTTTTAGTGTGATGCAGGAAAATAATTATGGAGGCGGAAGGATTCTTGGTAGCTTGGCTTGTGTGTTAAGGATGAATGGACTTAATGGACTACGTGTTGATCGAGGACGACGTTACTTATTTTATGTCTTTTAAATTATGTTTGATGTAATTCTGCAATTAGTATTTAAAAATATGTTTTATGTTTTATAAACAATGGATACCTATGCCATATTACATTTTAAATTTATAATTTTATGTTATTGATACAATATTTATTTTGGAGTTTTAATAAAGTTATGATTATTTCGTATGTATGTTTTCTAACAAAAAAATAGTAGCTATGTCTAGTAGTTTTAATGATCCAAGGTCTTAGAAACAGTTGGGTCATTACAGACGCCAGCCGGTACTCAGGGTCAAAACTCCCTGTGATCAGAGAAAAAAGCAAAGTTGTTAGTATAAATAAAAAGGGCGAGATAGACAACTAAGACACAGCAAAAAAAAATAGCAACTTACACTGAGTATTTCATTCAGCGAGCGACTGAGAATCTGCTCAACCTTCATGTAGGAGACATTACTGAAGGCTTCCTGACTGCACTGATGTCTTGATAGCTTCTTCAGTTTTTCATTGAACGAGTTGTAGGCTATGTTCAAAACAACCTCGGCTTGATTTTTTCCTGACTGGTCAGAAGGCGTTGGGTTGACAGGAGCTGGAGGAGTCGGGTCGATGGGAGCTGGTGGAGGAGTCTGGTCGATGGGAGCTGGAGGAGGAGTATTTTCCTTGGAAGGCATAGGTGTAGGAGGATCCTCAGTCCGAGCTCTTTTCTTTGAGGGATCGCTACTGCTTTCCCCAGGATGTCGCCTGCTTCCCTTCTTCCTGCTCGCAGGAGTAGTGGTTTTGGGTTGGCTGTACATATCAAATGCATCGTTGGAAGGCATGACTGGATGATATAAACAAATGATCAGGCAATATCAATTGAAATACTTACTAAAGCAAGGTAATAAGAGTAAGAAAAATTCTAAGTAATATACGTGAGCTATTATTACTGGTCGATACATTATTTATGGTACTACTGCTACACTCACTCTCTGCTTCAAAGAAGTCTAAATTTAAACTACTGATCGCATATTTAAAGTTACCATCCCCGTCAAATAAATGATAAGGAATGGGCAAACTAAGAGTGAGAAGTCAGTACCGTTCTCATCAGACGACTAGAGCGCTGGAAGTTTCTACTTGCCCTTCACCTGTTGGGTCGGCACAGCAGCAGCTCGTGGAATATTGGAAGGTTCCCTGATGGTCACTCCCGTTGCCCACCTTCTCGAGGGCTATGACACATCTTGATGCTGCTTTGGGAGGTCTCCTCTAGTAGAACTTCCTGCTGTAGACTCCCTCACATCCTGTTGAGGCGCCAGAAGGCCGACCAGCCTTAAGTTGCTCTCCGTGACCAGCTCCTTAACACTTTTTTCGATGTCTATCATGCTGGCCAAGGCAGCTGCCCTTATCTCCATCTTTGGAGTAGGGACTGGTCGATACCATGGACCTAAACAACACCAAAGTTCTAAAGATGGTATAGAAAAGCTAGAAGAAATTAAATGACCAATGATTAAAAGATTTACCTTCTCGAGTGAAGGCCAGGTTATCAGCAACAAGGTATGTTGTAAGAAAGCATTCCTAGAAATACTTCCCTACATTGGACTTGTAGGTAATATCTCTCAGGAAGGTGAGAGCAGACTCCTGGTGGTAGAAGTGGAAGAACCCCGTGTTGTTGTGGTTGGGGTTGGATTTGAGATCGAACAAGTAGTTGATCTCATGTGGTGTTGGTACAGGCCACTTATTATGGTTATAAAGGATATAGAGTGTAGATAGTACTCTATATCCGTTGGGGGTAATTTGAAAATGGGCAACCTCAAAATAATTGGCCACCCCTTGAAATGGCCAACCTCAAGATTGCCCCTACATCGATATGGTACCTCGACCAGGCACTGAAGGTGCCCCCAGGCACGTTTGCCCTCTGGTCAGGTGAAGGTTTGATGAGGGTTATCCTAAGAAGACCGTACTTCTTGAGATAATTAGTTACCATCCTAGCAGAGGCGATGCTAGGAGGCGCAACGTGTTATATTATTTCATATAATATAATATTAGATTAAATAATGTGACAAAATGTGATTTGTCACACCTTGTAACATATTATTGAGAGTCACAAAATTGGACACATGTGCGTGCCCAAATGTGACATATTTTGGAGTTACAATTTGTAACTCTCAAATATTACCCAACAATGTGTATATTATATGTTACACATTTGAGATTGGATTTCATAAAGCCATAATGAAATATGGTTGTTGGAACATGTTTTAACTCCCAATAGGTGTTTGGAGGTTACAAAATCATGTGGGAAAGGATTTGGGACGTTTTGGAACGATTTGGAAAATGACATTTTTTGTGCTGAAACTAGGTTGTGGCCACGGCCACTGTCTTTCCCTGGCCATGGCCAGTGAGGCTGATAGTCTATTTGGTTTTTCAGTTTTTTCCAAATTGAACGATTCTAACATCCAAAATAACTCCCAAATCTCCATTTTAATTCCATAAACATCCAATTAAACAGTGGTAACAGCCATGGGGGTTGGTGGAATTTGAAATTCAAAGGGGTATCTCAAACTCTATAAATAGGAGCTGTTAACCGAGATTTTCGGCAACTATCTTAATGAATGATATTTACTAGTAATAATGATGAAGATGGAAGATCGACACGGGGATTTTACGTGGTTAGGGCGTTAACTAGCCTTAGTCCACGAGTCCATATATTAGAGCTAGAAGAAGCTTTTACAATGGAGTTTTCTAATTATATCTGAACAGAGTTTTCTGCCTCCTCCCCCATCTCCTTTACGTTGTTCTACATCTTATATTTATAAGCTGAGGGGGACACCGGGTCTGGGCCGGATCCGACCCGGGCCCATCAGAGGAATGTGCACAAGGGGCCTTTCTAGTGGGGGCCCAATATAAAAAGGTATACAATACACAAAATTCAAACCAACCAAGGCCCAATTAGTTGACCTGTGACACAAGCCTTCGCCCGACAAAACGGCGCTTTGGCTCTGACCACTTTGAGTCACGAGGCTGATTCAGGAGACAAGACCGGTCAGGGTACTTGGCTGCGCAGTCCTGACACACCAGGGGGCAATCCCGAGGCGACCTTTTCTGCAGGCAAAAAGTGGGGGACAATGCCCACGCGAAATGAGGCGGTTTCAGGATTCTGGACGCCTGGCCCTTCAACTGGGGAGGAGGTGATCCAGGTCCGTTTACCATTGGCCCGCTCCATTTACCTCGGGCCCAGACCATACCAGGCTCCGGGATAGGGACGCATAGGCCGCGACAGTCCGGGCGCTCTGGACATCTCCGGGACCGTTCAAGGTGACGACGAACCCGGAGGTACGTTCCGGACCACTCCAGATGGGCCTGGTCTGGGGTCCCCGGTCCGTACCAATTCCCTTGGGCGATACTCAAACCAAGGGACCTTGGGCTAGGCCCATACGCCGAGTCGGGCCTCTGACCGTGGGCCAGGGCGAAGGCCCAAAGCCCTTCCAGGAAATGGGGATAACAGGAGCATAATGCTCACTTGTAAGAAACACCATTTTCCATCCACAAAGCACTTGGCTGGAAAATACACCTTGAGGCTTGATTATTCCATAAAGCATTTCCAAAAATCTGTGAGAGATCCCTTAGCGCTTGAGTTAGGGGAAATAAGCTTTTGGACAAAGGTTTCAAACCTTGTTCAAGTTGATGATCCCCAACCCTCTTCACTTAGGTTGTGTAAGTGAGAGTTTACTATTGTTTTGTTCTTGCATTTTTCTCTATTTCTTTTCTTCTTATTTTCATTTTCTATTTACTTGTAACTTTTGTTTAGAATTGTAATCTTCTTTTCTTTTGTTTCAAACACCTTTCCTTTACTTGTAATCTTTTGTTTAGAGTTGTATCTTTCACCATTATCTTCTTCTCCTTCTTCCTCTTCCTTTCTTTGTTTGTTTGTATTTTTAGTTATAGAGTTGTAACACTCTTTTTAATCAATCATTATTTATTTGTAATATATTGCATAGAGTTGTATTATCTTACCTTTTCCATTGAGGCAATTACATACTATTCTCTAACACAATGTACCATTTGACCTCTGGCCTAAGGCCGTCGCGAGGCCAGGCTTTAGTTTGGATTTCGGGTGGTACAGTGTTTACAAGCTGGGGATTTGTAGAAGGCTCTTCAGTACGAGGGGCAGACTAGTTAGAAGGAGGGTCGGCTGTTCTCTTCTTTGTGTGAGCAATATACTTCACGTGACCCATGTTCAGTTGACTAGTCGGAGGTTTGGTCACTAGGTTGTGTTGAGAAAATGGGACTTCTGAAAAGGTAGCGACGGTTGTTCTTGATTCTCGAATAGTAGTGTGAGCAGATCGTCGTCAATCGGCCTCTCACCTCCCCAAGGGTCGTGCATGAAAATCTGATAACAGAAAAGGGGAGATGAGAATCTACGGCCAAAAGATAGGAGAAGTGGAAACGTTGGGATAACGTTGCTCGTGTATAAAAGATAAGATTTTATACGAACAACAACATTCTAACGTAAACACTAAAAACATGCGAACAGTTTGGAAAAACGAATTAAAAAGCAGAACTGAAAAGTTTTTTCAGGGAAACCTTTCGACTCCGAAAATAGGCAGGAAAAACCCAGATTTTTCCGAATCCATAAAAATCGAATTTTTACTTCGATTTTGCACCCTAAATAAGTATTCCTACTTCCCAAGCCAATTCCTAAGCCTCATTTAGTGTTTTTTCGAATTTAAACTCCTATCCTACCATGTTACTACCTATGAGCCTGATTACCCCAAAATTGTTTTTCCTCAAGAACATTCAAAAACTCAAAGCACATAATATCAGAAAACCAGAGAAGTAAACGTTGCATGGCATATCAGAAACAAAGAAGGTCAGGAAACTTACTTGAATGAAAGATTGAAGTGGGTCGCGAGTGTTGATACAAGCAGCTGGGCAAACACACCTTGGATTGTCAAGTTTTTTCTGAGTTGTTATTTCTTTGTTCTTCAGAGTCTGAGGAAAAGAAGAGTGGTAAAAGGTAAAAAGTGAGGAGGGCGAGTTATTTATACTGATCGAAGCATGGATAAAGAGGTAATGATGGGAGTGAGCATTCAAAACATGGGGAAATGTGTTAGCCGTCAAAACGCTTTTGGGAAACTGCAACGACATGACTAGTTACTTTTTCAAAAAGGTGCTGACAGATGTGACAGGTTGGTCGGTTAAGTTTACTTTATGTTGGTCGCAGTAAAGTAAACTTGGGGGGGAAATGTTTGCCCGAAAATGGACTACTTGATGACGTGGCAGGATTGGCCTACACGTGGGATACACGTGGCAGTTTAAGTAAGTATGGTCTATTCGACCGTCGACCAAAAGAGAAGTGGCTCATCAGACAAAATAATTATTGGCGACCAGTCTGGTCACATATTTTCATTTATTTCCTTCAGATATGTAATCTTGTAATTACGTATTGATTGTAATTTCCATTATTATTTAGATACGTCTGTATTATATGTAATTAAGGCCCATGTAGAACTCATTGAGCCTATAAATAAGAATCAAAGGGCTCAAGAGAGAGGACTTTTACTTTGGGGACTTCAAAATTCTCAGAGAGAAATATAGTGTTTTTATCCACCATAATTGTATTCATTTGAAAGCTTGTGAAACTCGTGAACCCTGGTTCTTTGATCATAGTTCTTGGAATTATATATCAATAAGAACACTAAGTGGACGTAGGTTGTTACCATTTTATTGGGGCCGAACCACTATAAATCTTTTGTGTCGTTTATCTTTTCGTCTTGATTTCATCTCATTTTATATCGTTTTACTTGACTCCGTGTTGTTGACCAATTCGAGGGTCAACAGTTCGCATGGTTTGCGTAGCTAGGGCTCGGGCCTGTTAAGGAACATGGTTATTACTATGTTTGCATTTAATTAATGGTATTATATGATTAATATGTATGTATACTTGTATTGTCTGAAGTATGCTTATCTGTATCTATATATGTATCTAAATTTGAATACCTGGCTCAAGGCTTGACTTATTAGTCAAGGGCGGCAATAGCACGTTGGGCGCTGGTCAAAAGGCTTAGGCCCAATCAGGAATGTACTATTACGTTGGTTGACCCTATGGTCATTGAAAAATTAAAGCGCAGGTACGTTGAACTAACTCTATATTTAGTTACTCAGAGCTAAGGGCTAAGGCCCCAGGTGACTCTATGGTCACATAGCTAGAGCATAGGGCTTGGGGTTGACTCTATGGTCAACTTTTCAAGGCAGCGGGCCCTAGAACTAGGGTTGTGTCCCTTATTTTTCTGCTTAGGTCAGTCGGTTGTAACTTTTGATGTATAAACACCCTTTTAAACGGTTGTTTTTAATAATTTGGGATTCCATGTATGTACGAAACTTTTAAATGAAAGTCAATAGTTCCTTTGACCAGAATTTTTAACCCTAACCCTTGACATTAACCTTAGTTACATGTTTATAACCAAATGTCTTGATTAGCAAGTCTGACACTATTTAAAATACACAGTGTAATGGTCCTGGGTTAGGAGGACGTTACAACTTGGTATCAGACCTGCCAAGGTTTCAAAGTTCCTGAAGACTGGTTGGGCATGTACACTCGCCACTGAAGACAAGCTCGACTCACGGTTCGCTAACTATTTATGTGGTTAGGTGTTTAGCTGCTTAAATAGGATATAAATGCCTTATCTACATGCCTATTTAGGTAGCATGATATAATCTGATAGGGCCTGGCCCTTGACTATTGCATGAATGATAAAGAACGTGCTTATTAACATTGTTATTACTTGTGAATGCAAAGGAACCGCTTATTAGAATTATTATATGGACATGTAGGTAAGAACGCGCTCATTAGCATCGTTATTTGCAAATAGGCCAGGAAATTCTTATTAGCACTGTTAGCACTGCAGGGATTAAAGAACATGTTGATTAGCATTGTTGTACATGTATAAATGTTTGAACATGCTTATTTGCATCTTTAATTGCTTATGAATGCCATAAATACTTATTAGCATTGTTATTTGCTAATGAATATTAGGAAGTGCTTATTAGCACCATGATTGAATATAATATGTGTTGGCATGCTTATTAGCATTGGATCTGTTTGTCTGTTTGATCTTGGACTGTCAGGTGGCAAGAGGTATAGTTATTACTTACCTAACGACTGATTTGATCATTGTAGAGTGGGTTGGATATCAGTATGATTCCTCGAAGGTCGGAGAGGTTGGTTGGCCAAGAGATACAGGCCAGGAAAGAGAATGATTAGGGCCAAGCCCTACCGCCAGCTCCAGAAAACTGACAACAAGTGCTTGCTGATATGCAAGCCAGGTTAGAGAGGCAGGAAGATGAGATTCGCCTCCTGAGACAGCAACATGTTCCACCAAGGATCCCACAGCCTGCAATACCCGTAGTGTCACAGCCAGGGGTACCAGCTGTAGTACAGCCCCAGCCAAGGGGAGATGGATGGGAACCCCTGTATGAGAGGTTCATGAAGCAGCACTCTCCAGTTTTTTAGGGTAGCTCTGACCCACTAATGGTTGAGCAATGGATGACCATGATAACCAATATCGTAGATTTTATGAGGGTAGATGGTAATGAGAGAGTGACCTGTGCCACTTACTTGTTTTGGAAGGATGCTCGAATATGGTGGGAGATGGTATCCCAGAGTTTGTGATTGAATTAGCGCCAGGGACAACCAATTTCTAGGGCACCTTATAGGATGGCTCCAGCTGAGCTGAAGGAACTAAAGGTTCAACTACAGGAGTTACTAGACTTGGGTTTTATTAGGCCCAGTTTCTCACCATGGGGCACACCAGTCCTCTTCGTGAAGAAGAAAGATGGTTCTCTCAGGATGTGTATCGACTGTAGAGAACTAAACACGTTGAATATAGAGAATAGGTATCCTCTACCAAGGATTGACGATTTATTTGATCAGTTACAGGGTAGGACGATATTCTCCAAGATAGATCTTTGATCTGGTTATCGCCAGTTGTGGATCAAGGAGGAGGACATACCGAAGACAGCTTTTCGCACTAGGTACAGGCATTATGAGTTTTTGGTGATGTCATTTGGATTGACTAATGCCCCATCAGCATTTATGGATCTGATGAATAGGGTGTTCAAAGATTACCTGGATCGGTTTGTGATCGTCTTTACCGATGATATACTGGTATACTCTCAGTCAGAGACAAAGCACGAGTAGCTTCTTAGATTGGTACTACAGAGGTTGAGAGATCACAAGTTGTATGTGAAATTCAAGAAGTGCGAGTTCTGGCCGCCACAGGTGACTTTCTTAGGTCACATAGTCAGTAAGGATGACTTTCTTAGGTCACAAGTTGTATGTGAAATTCAAGAAGTGCGAGTTCTGGCCGCCACAGGTGACTTTCTTAGGTCACATAGTCAGTAAGGATGGAATTAAGGTGGACCCAACGAAAATTGAGGCGGTCAAAGACTAGCCAAGGTCGAAGAACGCTTCAGAGATCAAGAGTTTCTTGGGATTGGAAGGGTATCACAAACACTTTGTGGAGGGGTTTTCCAAAATTGAGTCACCACTGACAAAAATGACACGCAAGAATCAGAGGTTCATATGGTCAGGCAAATGTGAAGACATTTTCCAGAAATAGAATAAGAGTTTGGTCACCGCTCTGGTTCTGAGTCTTCCTGCAGATCAAGATAAGTTTGTAGTTTATTGTGACTCCTCGAGGCAGGGCCTAGGTTGTGTCCTTGTGCAGACAAGGAAGGTGATCGCCTAAGCATCATGTCAGCTGAAGAAGTATAAGCAGAGGTACCCCACACATGATTTGGAACTTGCAACATTAGTTGTTGCACTGAAGGTGTGGCAGCACTACTTATATGGTGAGAAGTGTGAAATATACATAGATCGCAAGAGTTTGAAATACTTCTTCACCCAAAAAGATTTGAATATGATGCAGAGACGTTGGTTAGAGCTGGTAAAGGATTATGATTGTGAGATCCTCTATCACCCTGGGAAAGCCAATGTGGTAGCAGATGCCTTAAGCCGGAAGGGTCTGGGACAGTTGTATAGTGCCAGGCAGATATCCAGGGAGTTGGCTGATGATCTGACTAGAGCAGGAATTGAGCTAGTGGTGGGATTAGCTTAAGTAACTTGAGCCTTAAGGAAACAAAACACAAATAGTCTCTCTTGCCAACACCAACCGACCTTCTCTCTCTCCCTCATTCTCTCTCAACTTTGTAAGTGAGTTACTTGAGAAAACTAAGAAGATGGTTGGCTGAAGCTTGGGAAATTGAAGGCTTGGCTCTAGAATTGGATTAGCTACAGGTAGGGGGACTTAAATCACAATTAAGGTAAAGTTCTAACCTCTGTTCTAGTTAAATTCTGTTCAGGTTTCTTAGTGTTCTTGAGGTGTTCTTGAGCTTTGTGACTCAAGTGTTGAATTTGAGTTTTGATGAGTTTTTAATCAAGTTTAAGTTGGGTTTTGGTGCTGGTAATGTGTTGAATTTGTTCTGGGGATTGAATTGTGGTTCTAGATTGATTTGGGGTGGTTTTTTGTTGATTTTGGCTAAAGAAAAACCAGAGAATTCTGAGTTCGTAGGGTCGGGTCAGGGCCCCGTTCTTAGGGTGTCGCGACCCTCTTGAACCTAGAGGTCAGGGGAGGTTTCTGATGCGAGGTCACGCCACAGTGTCTGTTCAGTGAGAAGGGAGGCTGGAGCCTCTGACTTGGGTGGGTCACGGCTCAGATGCTTGGGGTCGCGATGCTTAAGGGATTTTATCCCGGGAGGGTTTTTGTAACGCCCCATGTCACTATGGTTGCTTCCTGGAATGACGACTGGCCCTGCAAACCAACACAAGTATTTCCAGTGTGCTTTGTCCTCACTCGCACGCTTCCTGAGAAAACTTCCCAGGAGGTCACCCATTATGAGACTACTCCAGGTCAATCACGCTTAACTTTGGAGTTCTCAAGTGATGGGCTACCGAAAAGAAGATGCATCTTGTTGGCATAGGTAGTACCCATCAATCCATTTAAGCCATCTTCAATTATGTAGTCTCATACCTACACAGTCTTAGAATCATCACACTTGACCTTCCCCAGGCGATGTGGGATTGCACATCTTTTTACTCGGTCTTTCCCCTTACGAATCATGGGATACTGACTGTCATAGTTTTTGAGTGCGGGAACTCAACCCTAAGGGCTCGAGATCGATCCTACTACTTGGTTTTGTAGAATTCGACGTCTCGAAGGCCATGACTCAGTCTGGAAGCATTTATTTGCTCGTTTTAACATGATCCTATATTATGGTTGTGACTAGGTTATCGCTAGGGGCTCGGAACCAAGATCGTGCTCGAGGGTCGCTCTTATTATTACGCTATACTCGGACCAGAGGTAAGAAAACTGCTCCCAATATGTGATATATGTGATTAGGGCTTGGCCCGGTTGTTGATTATGACTACGAATAGGGCTTAGGTCCCTATGAATGAACATGATTAAGTTATGTTTGCGGTTGTTGATTACACATACTTGAATGTTCCATTTCTGGCTAAATGTCTATGATTGTTCGCATGGTTTGCATAGCTAAGGCTCGGACCTGTTAAGGAACATGGTTATTATGGTATTATAAGATTAATATGTATGCATACTTGTACTATGTGAAGTATGCTTATCTGTATCTGTGTATGTATCTTAATACCTAGCTTAGGGCTTGACTTATTAGTCAAGGGTGACAATAGCCCACTGGGCGCTGGTCAAAAGGCTTAGGCCCAATTAGGAACATACATTTACGTTGGTCAACCCTATGGTCGTTGAAAAATTAAAGTGTAGGTACGCTGGACTAGCTCTATGGCTAGTTACTCAGCGCTAAGGGAAAAGGCCCCAGGTGACTCTATGGTCACATAGCTAGGGCATATGGCCCGAGGTTGACTCTATGGTCAACTATTCAGGGCAGCGAACCTCAAAATGATCCAATGATCATTCATTTGTAATTGTATGCATGCATGAGTAGGTTATTACTGTTGGTCATGCTAGATATGTATTTAGAACCTGTATTTATTGTTCATGCACATGTTTAAGTTTTCTTGTTGAGCCTTGGCTCACGGGTGCTATGTGTGCAAGTAAGGGGAAAGGAAAGCTTGACCAGCCACGAGTTGGAGAGCTTTGGTGGTGGCGTGTACATATGCAGTTGCTCTTCCACCACGGCCGAGGGTATCTCAGAGGAACTAGGGTTGAGAACCTTATTTTGTCTCTTAGGTCGACCGGTTGTAACTTTTGATGTATATACACCCTTTTAAATGGTTGTTTGTAATAATTTGGGATCCCATGTGTGTATGAAACTTTTAAAAGAAAAGTCAGCAGTTCCTTTGACCTGAATTTTTACCCCTAACCCTTGACGTTAACCTTAGTTACACGTTTATAACTGTTTACCGAGTTTTTCGGAAACGAATACAAGCAAAATAATAAAAAGATAAGAACTGTAGAAGTGCGGAAATATAAATAAACAAACAGGTTTTTTACGTGGTTCAGGCGTTAACGAGCCCTAGTCCACGAGTCGATGTTATTATACTTGTAGTGGATTACAGTGAAATGGCTGGTGTATAAGACCCTCACAAACTCACACTGTTTCTCTCGGGTTCTCTTGAAAAAGATGAAGCTAGAGAGATTTCTGCAGAGTTCTTGCTATGTAATCTTTTTTGGCCATCCCCTCTATCGTAAAATGAAGGGATCTTTATAGCTAGGGTTTTGGATTAGGGTTTCACTCTGCCCCCCTGAGCTTTAATTACACCAGCCATAAATAGGGGATACAATTACCGTAGTCGCCTGGCTACCAGGCTTTAGGTGGGTATATTTACATGAAAGTATGGGGAATGCACAAAGGCAGCTGTCTTTTCCAGGCTGTCAGCGGAACAGTAGGCGAAGTGGTACTTTTAGGCGTGCTGGGATGTGTGCGGCCTCGACCTGTCAGGCGTGTCAGGCGGGATCCTGTGTCAGGTGGAGATCATTCCAACTATGCCTCCTCCATGACTCGGCCGCTTGGTCTTCTTTCGTGTGAGGCACGGGACTGTATCCGCGAAGGTAGCCTGAAGAGCTTCTCCTGGGAAAACCTTCCCCGAAGGATATCCCTTCGGGAGTCCGGGAGAATTGACGAGCCTCCGTGAGTAGGCTTGACACTAAACGGGAGAGGCAAAGCCTTTCTGTCCATCCGCGAGCTCTGGTCACCTTTCGTGAAAGACTTTGATAATTCTGCTTCCCCGAGGCTATCCATCTAAACGCTATCCGGAAATCTGGATAACATTTACCCCCCAAGGTCACGGAGCTTTGAGAGGTCCGGGAGCTTGTACAGCCCTCCGGGTATTCTGGTTTCTAGATTAGGCGAGGGGTCACCTCCTGTGTTCCTGGAAGGGTTCCTTTTTCCCGTCTGAGTGTTAGTATGAAAAAGAAAGGAAATTTCTTCTGTTTGAACTCAAGTACTCAAGTGTGGCAAAGGGCCACGCGTCATGCCGGGTATGGCTCTGTGACTAAGACGTGTGCGTGAGGCGACTGGCTGAGTATGCGTGCGTCAGGCATCTGAGTAGTGATTTGACGGTATTTAATGGTACACCGGCCCGAGATGGTATGATGATGGGAAATAAATACTTTATTCCCATCCGAGGAGTCATAAATAGGACCGGCGCTTCATCTCCAGCCGTCGGATCTGATGCATGCGGTATGGGAAGATCAGGACCGTCCATTTGTAGAATTCGAAAGGACTTCGTTCCTGCTATAAAAACGAGGGAACGGACCTTTCTTCCTCTTTACGCTCTCAAATTCTCAAGCTTTCAGATTTTCAGATTCTCAAATCTTCGAACTCTCAAGCTGTCAAGCTTCCTTTCCTGCGAATTCGCCACTTCTTTTGGTAAGGAATCCTGAAACTTTTCTTTCAACCTGATCGTAGGTTTGTTCACCGAAGCTCTAAGTCTGAATCGTTGCCTTGTCTTGGCAGCATTTACTTTACGTGATCGTGCGGTGCAGTGATCCGGTTACTCCTTCAATCTTCAACTACCCGAACACCAGTAAGTATTTCTACTTTGCTCTTTCCTTCCAATCCTTAGATTGTTGGTAGTTGTTAGGGTTGAGTTTTCTGCCGGTGTCGTCTATATGCATGCGTGAATAGGGCTTTGATAGGCATGTGACTGATGTGAGTCAATAAGTAATCTCTTTGCATGCTTTGACGATTTGCGTTTGGAAAGTCGTTCCTCGTCTTGCTTGTGCTGTTCTGGTTTGCTGTTTTAGGGCATAAACGTGAGCGCCTTTAGGGTGTCTTTCTCTGGAAAAACACTTCTCTTGGCGGGCTTAGGCTCGGAGTTTGAGTTTGGTTCCTTGCTGTCCTTCGGGTGGCATGGTGCCAAACCCTCGGCAAGCTCGGTGGGAGCCTCTCCAAGCAGTTTTCGGGGAGGGTCTCCCCGACGCCTTTGATACCGTTAGGGTATGACAAGGGTGCTGACTGCTTAGAGTGTTTTCTTCTTTGTTTCTTTTGTTCAGTGACGAACACCTCAAAGGAACAAATCATCGCTGCGGTAGAGGCTGAATCTGCCCAGGAGCAAGGTTCCCCTGTCGCTGGCGCAAAGGGGAAAGGAAAAACTAAAATGGTCGCGGCTAGCCCACCGACTATCAACAGTTCAATCTGGGAGATGGACCAGAAGCCGAACCTGTTCAGGAACTACGGCATGCTGGAGCTGTACTCCTCAGAGGCAGGCCTGAAGAACATCCCAGGCCTGATGTGGCGCCGTCTGTCGGTGCTGGGTGAGTCTGCTAGTCAGAGTCACGAGGGCATTGGTGCCTGGAGCTGGGCACACATAGTGTGTGGGGCGCACTTGCCCCTAAGAAGTTATTTTGCCAATTTCTGTGTGAAGGCGGGGATTGCCCCCTTCCAGTTGATTCCCCCCAGCTACAAGCTCCTAGCGGGGTGGTACATCTTTTGCAAGTCCCGGGACCTGGAGGCCCCTACCCCGGAGGAGGTGCTATACTTCTATGGGCTGAAGTCTCAACCCATGAGAGGTCATCCAGACAAGGTGGGGTTTTACAGGCTGGAGAGGTACCCGGATGTGATGTGTCCCACCTGTCATACCGCGAGGGTTCCAGATCTCCGGGAGTACTGGTTCCTGACGACCGGCTTCCCATTGAAGAGGGTGTCAGCCCTATCTTTGGACTTCAAAGTCCCTGGTAAGTGCTCCTTCCTCTCCTTTTTAACTTTGTTTCTTTACGTTTGGGTTGCCTTTCGGGAGGATCTCTAATGCTCGTATTTGGATTTTGCAGAAGTCGTCCCGCGGACACCTCGTTGTGCGGAGATGATAAGGAGGTCAAAATTCTACGAGGGGCTCTCGGAGGAAGAGCTGAAGGTGGAAGGACTTGTGACCACCGAATCTTTGAGGGAGTATGGGCTACTCGCCTCTTTCCAAACTATTGAGCCAGTGAGTGGCAAGGGGCAAAGTCAGGTGTCAGCTGACATCCGGGAGCAGATTGCCCTGGAGCTGTCCAAGGTGATCTGCCAAGCGGCCCGGGACGAGAATAATTTATCTCCTAGTTGGGTGGAGAGGTTCCCCGACCCCCAGCCGGAGGAAGAAGATATCGAGGCTCGCCACGCCGCAGCTTACCCCAATGAAGGGACTCTGGGAGCTGGCACCTCCGGGAGAGGTAAGACTAGTTTTCGATTGATCCACACCCCCAGCCTGTCTGAGGTTTCCCGGACTTCTCAGGCGGGGTTCGATCCCTGCTTCCTTAGGCTAGATCCGCGTAGGATACCCTTTGACAGATATTGCGATAGGGTAGATGAGCTCCTCGGGTGTTTGAGTGACGATAATTTGCCAGAAGGTGTCACCATGGTTGACCCTTCTTCCCTCAGCATGTTATTCCCGGACTTCGAGGAGCACGGGAGCTTCCTGGAGCAGGAAGCGATGTTTTGTTTTGCTCGGGGATGGCCATCCACGTTTCTCGTGCATGGTCGTCCCTTTCAAACTTTTCTCTTGCTTGTTTCTTGTTCCCCGCTGGTGGACTTGTTTGCGCTTTTATGTTGTTGCATGTTTTGTTTTCTGCTTATCTTTCTTCACATCGCTTGCCGGTTGGTTAACTTTGCTTCGTGCATTGCTTGCAGAACATCCCGAAGCAAAGATGTTGGGGAGAGTTACCTTACTCATCAAGAAAGCCGCCACCAGCCAAGACCCGTCCAAGGGGAAAGGATGAAAAGCCAGAGCTGGTAGGGGAGGTAAAGCTGCCACATCCAAGAAGATAGGTGGCGAGGCGCAAGTGTCTCCGGCGGTGGAGAGGTCTCCTGCCAAGGGGCCTTCCGAGACCATGGCGGCCTCGAGTAGTAGCAGCGACGGGGAAGGGCTTGTGTTCCCCGCGAAGACGACCGGGACGAGCAAGCGCCCCGGAGGAGAGACTGAGGGCGACAAGAAGAAACGCCTCAGACATTCTTCTCCCGGAGGTGATGGAGACCTCCAGGCTGCGCGCAGTCCTCGCCAGACTACTGTCACCCAGCAGCAACCACAACAACAACAACAACAGCAACAACAGCAACAGCCAAGACAACCACCACTGTCACAGCAGCAGCAAAAACAACAGCAAAATCAGCAGCAACAACAAAGGCAATTACTTCTGCCACCGCCGCAGCAAAAGCAACAGCAACAACAAAGGCAATCACCTCCGCCACCGCAGCAGCAAAAACAATAGCAACACCAGCAGCAACAACAAACCGGGGCGGTAGTGTCTTCCCTACCGTCCCTAATACCCCTTTTACCTCCTCCTTCAGTCCAAAGGGAGTCCACCCTTCCGGGGTCTCCTTCTTCTCCTTCTCTTCCACTTTCTCAACAAACAAGCCTTCCTCAGCCTGGCCTGAAGTTCCAATTCCCTCAGAAACCAACCCGTTTCTCCGCTGCCCTCCTGGAGGGTGTAAGACGGGCTGATAACTTTTTGAAGAGGCGGTTGGAGGCCGAGAAGGCTATTACTCAGGGAAGGGCAGACAACCTGTCTGCCATGAAGAGAGCTGAGCTGGCGGAAGGGGTGAGATCCCTTCACCCGGCGGGAGCGGTTCTGGATGGCCCGGCCTTGGAGAAGAGGCTGGTGCCTAGACTCGGGCGTGCTTTGGCGCCGTTCAGGGCGGAGATGATGGAAGACGTGGCCTTGAGCTTGTGCAAGCTCAATTCTGAGAAATGGGCCATCAGTAGCAGTAAGGACCCGCTGTTGCTGACACATGCCGTAAAGCAGCAACTTACTGGGGTGAGCTATCAGTTACTGTGTTCTGGGGTCATTGGTCTTAGTACATTTGGTTCTGCTTAACTTATTATGCTGTTTTTCCTTGCAGGCCTCTCTTATCGCGGAACGCTCGTTCCGGGAGGTGGGTGCAGTTCTGGTTCAGCTGGAGGAGAGCCAGGCGGGTCGCCAGGCCTTGGAGGTAGAGAAGCAGAAACTGACCCAACAGGTCGAGGGCATGAAGGGGGAGGCTATGGAGAAGATTAGCCAGGCCCGGCGCACGGCCGAGGAAGAGGCGGATAAGAAATATCTTGCCAAATATCGAGAGTACCGGGCCAGCGCGGAGAATGAGTTCAAGCAGCGGTCGGATGACTTGAAGGCCCAGAACTCCAAGCTCCAGGAAGAGCTATCCCAGGCCAGGGGGGAGAAAGACACCCTGGATGCCCGCTTGCAATCGAAAAATGATCTCCTCCTTAAGCAAAACGAGGAATACGCCATTCTTCAGAATAAGCTGCACGAGGAGGAGCGAGATCACAAGAGGAGCAAGGATCTCGCGTCTATGCTGGAGTTGGGGCTTGCTGAGAAGGATAAACAGATTGGAGCCTTGCAATTTACTGTCAGGGGGCATTTGACCGAGAGGCAATCCTTGCTGGATCAAAATAGGGTGCAGCGCAAGGAGATTGATTCCCTTAAGGGAAAGCGGGATGCATCCAAGACCAAGCTGGAAAAACTGAGGGCTCAATTGGCTGTCGCGGAGGCAATGCTAGCGACCTCTGAGGCGGAGCGCTTGAAGGAGAAGGAAGATGCCGAGGTGGTGCTGAACAGAACGATTAATCTATCCCACGTGTTCCTCATGCACCAACTTTGGAAAATAAACCCGGAGGTAGTAGGCTACCTGGGAGAGGACGCCGCCGCAATGAGGGAAAAGATACAGGCGTGGGATCAAAGCCCAGAGGTGTACGTCCAGACTTATAACATCGACGAGCCTGCTGGAGTCCCTGAGGCAGAAGATCCCGAAGAGGCGGGGACCTCTGAACTTGCCATTGATGACGCTCCATCTTCCAATGAACTGACTCCGCCAGCCCCAGTTGAGACCGCTGTCTCCGAGCCACCGGTCGTGGATGCCGCTGCCACCCCCAGTGCTTGAAGGGGTCTTATCTTTTGTAAAAAATATTCTTTACTGATTATTATTTTTCATTTGTATTTTTCTTTGGGGCGAAGCTCCCTGTACTCTTTTCTCATTGCAGACATATTTGCCATAATTATAGCATTTTTCTTTCCTTTTCTGCCGAGTTCTTTGTTTAACTTTGCGTTTACGGTAGGCTTTTATACGGTAGAAACTGCTGTAGGGGCGCATGAGGTTTTGGTTCCAACGGCCAGAACCTATGCAGTTCCAATTTGAAGCTCCAACGGCTAATGTCTTTTCCCACGTAGTTTCTAGGTTACGAAGGTTTCTTGGTTCCAACGGCCAGACTCCTTTCACCGTATTTCAGCTTTCCTACGGCAAATAGCCAATCCCGGGACTTGTAGTTATACCGTTCGCTGGGATTGCTAAGGTGAGTCATTCCATGGTGCCGGAACGGGAGTTCTTTTGGTGAGCGTCGTTAGACTTAGGGTTAGATCTTTGTGAAGCAAAACTAACTGTCATTGCGAACCTCATGGTGGCTGACTTCAGGGACCTGGCATGGAGCCCTGCGAGGCAAGGCTCGTTGCGGTTGGGGAAATTGCCACGCCCACCATGTGCGATCCCGGAGCAGGGGCTTTGCGAAGCAAGGCCTACTGTAAGTGGGGGATCGATCATATCCGCTCCTGGAGCTGAAGCTTGCAGTGGTCAAGGAGCTCACCATGTATTATTTTGTGAGATCCGGAGCTGAAGCCTGCGAAGCAAAGCTTACAACGGTTGCGGATCTTGCCATCTTTCGCCTTGCGGGACCCGGAGCTGGAGCTTGTGAAGCAAAGCTTACAGCGGTCGCGGAGTATTCTGCGAAGGACTTGTCAGGGAGTTGGGGGTGTTTCGGCGTAGCTCTCTGAATGTGCCTCAACCCCCAGTCCTGTTCATCGCTGGGCTACACAGGAGATAATTTTCATGATGCATAATGGCAGACATTTGCATGGCAATTTTCACATAACCACATAAGGCACATATGACACGTAATGCATTTATGTTCATGGCAACAAATCAACTTAAGCTTAACAATTTAAAATTTTCAAACACAATGCTAACACATAAGTGGTGCTCTCTGTATGTTTTGTTCAAGGGGCGTATGGCTATGCCTTAGCCATGTATACCCCCCCAAGTGAGCGTGGGGTCCGGACGTCTCCGGACCGCGTGGTCACTTGTTAAAACGCAGCTTGGAACAAAGGGATAAAAAATGCAGTAAAAGCAGAGTGAATTTCTCCGTGTTTTATTAAATTAGCCTGTTAGGCATTCGTTTTACAGCTGGGAGGATTATCTCCATATTTTACATTTTGGCTATATCTACCAAGGACTTCCGACTAGATAGTCCGGGGCCTACTGATAGTAACGGCGGAGGTGCTCCGCGTTCCAGGCGCGAGGGACTTTAGATCCGTCGAGTCTCTTTAAATGATACGTCCCATGGCCCACTTTTTCTTGGACTTCATAGGGGCCTTCCCAGTTGGGTCCGAGGACTCCCACTCCCGGATCCTGCGTAGCAGGAAATACTCTCCGCAGGAAAAGGTCCCCAACTTCGAATGTACGGCTCTTGACTCTTGTGTTGAAGTGTCGGGCTATCTTGCCTTGGTACATTTTTAGTTGGACCTGCGACTGCTCCCGGAGCTCTTCGATCATGTCCAGGGACTCCTGGAGAAGGGCGTGGTTCCGGGTAGGGTCGTAGGTGTCCTGCCTGTGAGAGGGGATCATAGTTTCTACTGGGATGACGGCTTCGCAACCGAAGGTCATGGAATAAGGTGTGTGCCCCGTCGAAGTTCTCTCTGTTGTGCGATAGGCCCAAAGTACTCGCGGAAGCTCTTCCGGCCAGTGAGCCTTGCATGGTTGGAGTTTTTTCTTCAACGTGGTCTTTAAGATTTTGTTCACTGCTTCCACTTGCCCATTGGCTTGAGGTCTGGCGACTGAGGAAAAGCTTTTGATGATTCCATGCAAAGCACAGAAGTCCGTGAAATGCTGACTGTCAAATTGCTTTCCGTTGTCGGACACAATTTTTCGCGGAAGCCCGAAACGACACACTATATTCTTGATGACAAAGTCCAGTGCTTTCTTAGAGGTGACCGTGTTCATAGGTTCAGCTTCAACCCATTTGGTGAAGTAGTCTACCGCGACTATGGCATACTTCACTCCACCCCTCCCAGTTGGGAGGGAACCTACTAGGTCAATGCCCCAAATGGCGAACGGCCAGGGGCTGGTCATTAAGGTAATTTCTGTAGGCGGCGCACGCGGAACCTTGGCGTACCTCTGGCACTGCTCACATTTTCTGACATAATCCACACAATCCTTCTTCATGGTGGGCCAGAAGTATCCTTGACGAAGGATCTTTTTGGAGAGGCTCAGACCGGAGGTATGGTCGCCACAGAAGCCTCCATGAATCTCATGGACGATGGTGCTGATTTCGGTTCCGGAAACACACCTAAGGAAGGGTATGGACAACCCCCTGCGGTAAAGCTTTCCATCCATAACCACGTATCGGGGAGCTTGATATTGGAGCTTTCTTGCGTCAGCTTTATCAGTGGGGAGCTCTCCGGTGGTGAGAAATCTGAGGATGGGCCCTATCCAGGAATGGGAATGGTCGATGATGGCATTTACCCTCCGTGTCTCGGTACTAGGCGCTTCTAAGTGCCCGATGGGAACTAGGCCATATTGTTCAATTTCCGGGTCTGTTGCAAGCTTGGCCAGTGTGTCCGCGAGTGAATTCTGGTCCCGGGGGACCTGGCGGATTTGGTGGCCTTTGAAATGCTGCAGGAGGCCGCGGGAGAGAGACACGTATGCAGCCATTTTTTCGCCTTTCGTCTGGTATTCTCCGGATATTTGGTTTACCACAAGTTGGGAGTCGCTGTATACTTCGATTTTTTGGGCTCCGACTTCCCTGGCCAGTTGTAACCCAGCTAGCATGGCTTCGTGTTCTGCCTCGTTGTTGGATGCTGGGAACGCGAAACGGATGGCGCTCTGGAGCTGATGTCCTTGGGGAGAAATTAGGATAACCCCTGCTCCAGCTCCTTTTTCATTTGAGGCTCCGTCTACATAGACCTTCCATGTGGGAAGTTCCGGGACAGGATCTTCCGGGAGGTCATTCATTCCTGAGCATTCCACAATAAAGTCCGTGAGAGCTTGACCATTTATGGAAACACGGGGCTGGTAGTGGATATCAAACTGGCTCAGTTCCATGGCCTATTTAAGTAATCTGCCAGAAGACTCGGGCTTCTGCAGGACTTGCCGGAGAGGGTGGTTGGTGAGTACTCTGATGGTGTGCGCCTGGAAATAGGGCCTTAGCTTTCGCGAAGCAATTAGCAAGCAGAGGGAGAGTTTCTTGATCATTGAATATCTGTACTCGGCGTCCAGTAATCTCTTGCTCACGTAATACACAGGGAGCTGGAGACGGCCGTCTTCCCGGACGAGAGCGGCACTTACAGCATGCTTGGTTACAGCTAAGTACAAGAACAATGCCTCTCCTTCGACAGGTTTGGACAGTATGGGAGCTTGAGTTAGATGTTCCTTGAGGTGTTGGAAGGCTGCTTCGCATTCGGGGGTCCACTCGAACCTCTTGTTTCCTCGCAAAACATTGAAGAAGGGGACACATTTGTCAGTGGCCTTAGATACAAAGCGGCTGAGAGCAGCTATCCTTCCCGTAACGCTTTGGACATCCTTATGCTTTCGGGGAGAAGGCATATCTATGAACGCCTGAATTTTCTCAGGGTTGGCCTCCACTCCGCGGGAGCTGACAATGAAACCGAGGAACTTCCCCGACGAGACCCCAAAAGTACATTTCTTCGGATTCAGTTTCATTCCGTACTTTCGGATCACGGCGAAAGCTTCCTCAAGGTCGTCGCTGTGGTTCCCGGAGGTCTTGGATTTTACCAACATGTCGTCTACATACACCTCCATATTCCTCCCCAGCTGGTCTTTGAACATCCTGTTTACTAGGCGCTGGTATGTCGCCCCAGCATTCTTCAACCCGAAAGGCATAACCACGTAACAGTAGACACCCTTGTCCGTGAGGAAGCTGGTGTGTTCCCGGTCCGCGACATGCATCTTGATCTGGTTGTACCCGGAGTATGCATCCATGAAGGATAAGAGTTCATACCCGGAAGTAGCGTCTACCATTTGATCGATTCGCGGAAGAGGGAAACAGTCTCTTGGGCAGGCTTTGTTTAGGTCCGTGAAGTCAATACACATTCTCCAGGACCCATTGGGTTTCGGGACCAGAACCGGGTTGGCCAACCACACGGGATAGTGTGACTCCTGGAGAAAGCCTATGGACATCAGCTTGTCCACTTCAGCTTTGACTGCTTCGGCCCTCACTGGGTGTAACGGCCTCCTCTTTTGGCAAACGGGAGTTGCAGATGGGTCGATGTTTAGTGCGTGGCACGCAACATTAGGATTAATCCCCGTCATATCAGCGTGGCACCATGCCAGGATATCCTGATTTTTCTTCACAGTGGCCACGATCTTTTCTCGAATGGTTGATGGAAGGTTTTTCCCCACCTGAATGACTTTCGTGGGATCTCCCGGGTTGAGGATCACCTCCTCGACTTCCTCCATCGGCTCTATCGCCCTCTCGACCCCCAATCTAGGGTCGAGTTCGTCAACATATGCCCCTTGGACACCCCCATTTTCTGGCAGATTCTCCGCCAAAGGAGCGGCAACAGTCGCCTCCTGGACCGTGCCGACGGATCGGACGGAGACGTTATAACAGCTTCGTGCACTTCGTTGGTCCCCTCTGAGGGTGCCGATACGCCTGTTGTCACATGGAAACTTCAAACATAAGTGGCGTATCGAGGTTACTGCCCCAAAATCGATTAGGACCGGTCGGCCTAGGATGGCATTATACGTCGTGGGGCAGTCGACCACCACGAATGTGCAGTGCCTGAAGGCACAAGCGTCGCTGTCTCCTCTGAGGGTGACTGGAAGTTGAATTTTGCCTAAGGGCATGAGTGCATCCCCATTGAACCCTTGAAGCTGGATGGGGCATGGGGTCAGATCAGTCTCGGTTAATCTGATCGCGTGGAAGGCAGCTTTGAAGAGGATGTTTACGGAGCTTCCATTATCGATGAGGATCCGTGACACCTTCTTATTGGCAATCTGGGCTTCCATGACGAGGGGATCGTTGTGGGGGAAGTGCACATGCCGGGCGTCATCTTCCGTGAAGGTGATGGGAAGATCCATCATTCGGGGACGCTGAGCAGGTGACTGAACCAAGGCGCACATCTCCCCGGTGTGTTCTAACTCCCTCAAGTACCTTTTCTGGGAGTTGCGGGTGCTTCTGGCAAGGTGTGGTCCTCCGGAAATGGTGGCTACGTGTCCGTCAACGGATGGCGGAGCAAGGCCAGGCGGATATGGATTTCCGAGTCCGGGAGCCAACATGGCAATGGGTGCCGGAGAGGTCGGAGCAGGAAGCGCTGGGAACTGGGATCCAGGAGGTTGGGGGTGACTAGCTCCAGGATCACTAGCGGTCCCCCTCTGTCCCGGAGAGAACGCAGCTCCGTGAACTACTCCCTGTCCGGGATAGATTATGGGTATCCTCACCCATTGACCGAGGTGTCCCGCTCTTGCCAGGGACTCGATCTCATCCTTCAGTTGAAGGCACTCGTTTGTGGTGTGCCCCACGTCTCCGTGGAACTCACACCTTTTATTGGAGTCTCGCGGACGCCTTCCTCCGTGAGACACTTTCGGGGGCTTCCTGTAGTTGACCATATTACAGGTCGCTCGATAGACATTCTCTCGTGAGTCTATCAAACTGGTGTACTCCGTGAACTTGGGCTCATAGTCCTTCCGGGGTTTTTTTGAATGGTCCCCCCGGTTGGAGTTTCTTCCTCCTCGTTTACTCCGCGATTGGCTCAGATTTTTTTCTGGGCCTTCCGCTTGCGGTTGCGACCGGCCGGGAGCGATACTACATCCGGTTTGTACAGCTCCGTACCCAGAAAAATGGGTTTGACTCGGCGTCTGAGCAGACGCGGAAGGCCCATACACGCTTAGAGTGAACTGGGCTCCTGGAAACGTGAGGGCTGGTGCAGGAGCTTGTGAAGCAAAGCTCGGCGCAGTCACGGAGGGCGTCGGAGCTGGGGGAACTCCAAAGGCCTGTTGGTAGGCATCTTCAAGGTTGATGATTCCCTGAGCTTTCGACATGAATTCGGACAGAGTTTCTGCCCGTCTCCTTTGCATTTCCCCCCATAGCAGGGAACCGACGGTAAGCCCCGATTGAAGGGCGACCAGCTTCATATCATTGCTGACCTTGGTCTTAGCAGCAGCTTCCATCATTCTTTGAATGAAAGCTTTGAGGCTCTCATTGGGTAGTTGCTTGATGTTGGTTAAGGAACCAACCTCCATGTCGTGGTCCCGGGCAGCAATGAACTGCCTCCTGAACGCGGACTGTAGCTCGTTCCAACTGTGGATGGATCCAGGAGCTAATCTTTTCCACCAGTCCTCTGCGGACTTGGTAAGGGTGAGTGAGAAGCACATGCATTTGGCATCCTCACTGACGCGCGCCACTTGCATCATCTTGTTGTATTTAGCTAGATGGGTGCGCGGGTCTGTCCTCCCCTCATATAATTCTATATGAGGCATTTTGAAGTTCTCCGGGAGGGGCGTTTCCGCGATCCTCCGAATACATGGTTCCGGGTCTTCCTCCTCAGAGTCTGACAGGGCCCCACTTTGCTTCCGGACCAGCTTGGTCAAGGTGGCTATCTGTTCCTCGAGCCTCTTTGTATCACTCTCCGGGAGGTCACGTCCCCGGATCTTGTCGTTGAGATGATTTCGCAGGTCATCTCCGCGAGGCCGGGCCTTTTCTCCTTTGGCCTTTTCATACTTGGCCTCCAACCTTCTTCTTAGGTCCACCATGGACCAGCTATCCTCAGAGTGCGTGTCCGCAGCTCGACCGTCCTGGTTGACGGAATCACTGGGGCGGTTGTTCCTTCCCTTAGGCCTGGGTGCCTTAGCACCGGGCCCTTCAGGCACAGAGTGCCCCCTTGGGGCTGAAGGACGTCTGGGCTTAGGAGCGCCAGAGACCTTCTGCGCGCGGGGGGGGGGGGCAGTTGGCTTGGTGATTCGCGCCTTTAGGAGGTGCAGGGGCGTTAGTGCGCACAGGCTCCCCAACTTTTTCTTTGCCCTTGTTAGGGGCGGCTTTGGATGGCCCAGCAACGGCTGGATCCGGCATGGTGGCATCAGCACCACCTAAAACAGAGGCGTCCTCGTCCGAGTTGCCTAGATCTCCAAGCTTGCCTCGGAGACGCTCCATCATGCGCTGCATTTTTTCGGAGACGCGCTCCTGCTCAGCAAGCTTGGCCTTAGTGGCCACCAGTTCCTCGGCTACTTGGACCAGTTCTGGATCCTTCTCGTAGAAGTAGCCGTCTTTGTAGTAACCGTCTCGGACATACTCTTCTTCGCTTTCTAAGTATGTCGTATCTTCAGTACTGACCTGATCCTGGCGGGACGTCGGGTCTTCACCTTGGTAGTCCGAGGGTTCGTTTTGTACCGCATCTTCCATTATAGTATCGGGGTTGACCCTAGCATTTTTGTCAACCGCGGATTTTCTCGTAGTCACCATCTTTTCAGTACGGAGCGAATACAAAAAACGTACACAGAAAAAGAGCTGACTCACAACTCCCTACAGCTCTCAATGAAAGCACCAAAATGTTTACCGAGTTTTTCGGAAACGAATACAAGCAAAATAATAAAAAGATAAGAACTGTAGAAGTGCGGAAATATAAATAAACAAACAGGTTTTTTACGTGGTTCAGGCGTTAACGAGCCCTAGTCCACGAGTCGATGTTATTATACTTGTAGTGGATTACAGTGAAATGGCTGGTGTATAAGACCCTCACAAACTCACACTGTTTCTCTCGGGTTCTCTTGAAGAAGATGAAGATAGAGAGATTTCAGCAGAGTTCTTGCTATGTAATCTTTTTTGGCCGTCCCCTCTATCGTAAAATGAAGGGATCTTTATAGCTAGGGTTTTGGATTAGGGTTTCACTCTGCCCCCCTGAGCTTTAATTACACCAGCCATAAATAGGGGATACAATTACCGTAGTCGCCTGGCTACCAGGCTCTAGGTGGGTATATTTACATGAAAGTATGGGGAATGCACAAAGGCAGCTGTCTTTTCCAGGCTGTCAGCGGAACAGTAGGCGAAGTGGTACTTTTAGGCGTGCTGGGATGTGTGCGGCCTCGACCTGTCAGGCGTGTCAGGCGGGATCCTGTGTCAGGTGGAGATCATTCCAACTATGCCTCCTCCATGGCTCGGCCGCTTGGTCTTCTTTCGTGCAAGGCACGGGACTGTATCCGCGAAGGTAGCCTGAAGAGCTTCTCCTGGGAAAACCTTCCCCGAAGGATATCCCTTCGGGAGTCCGGGAGAATTGACGAGCCTCCGTGAGTAGGCTTGACACTAAACGGGAGAGGCGAAGCCTTTCTGTCCATCCGCGAGCTCTGGTCACCTTTCGTGAAAGACTTTGATAATTCTGCTTCCCCAAGGCTATCCATCTAAACGCTATCCGGAAATCTGGATAACAATAACCAAATGACTTGATTAGCAAGTCTGACACTATTTAAAATACACATTGTAACGGTCCTGGATTAGGAGGACGTTACACTAGGTGTAACGACCCAAAATTACTAATAAGGCTTAAGGGCCTTGATTAGCGTGCCGAGAGGGCATAATTGAAAGTTAAGAGAATTAATGGCAAGAAAGTATGGATATGGTTACTGGATAAGCAGGCGAGCCCTATTTGGCTGGTAAGGGCTTAATCGTAATTTTGGCCCGTTAGGGCATAAATGTGAATGTGTGTAATAAATTTTTGAGACCACATTATTATGTGGATAGATAGATAAATGTATATATGTGTGTACATGTGTGTGCATTTGTAGCTATCGGCACGAGGCAATCCTAGGGAGCAAGTAGCTGGAAAGTCACAACGGGGCTTGATAGTTGACTTTGGATAAGTCAGGGGTATTATAGGTATCGGGTAGTTATTTAGACTAACGGGTTGTGAAAATAAATATATGGAGATATATTTGAGGTTAGGAAGTCTAGGTGGGAATGTTGGGGAATTTTACAATTTTGCCCTCGGGGAGGTTTCCGGCACCCCGAGGCTCGGGATTGACTTAACGGGATAAAGGATAGACTTGGTTAAGATAGAAGCTAGTGGAAGGAAGGTTTGACCGACTCTCATTTTCTCTCCCTCTTCTCTCTCAAGGGAACTAGGAGAAACCACAAGGAAAACAGAGGAAACTTGGAGGATTTGGGCTGGGATTTCAAAGGGTTTCAGTGGGGATCTAAAAGCTTAGCTCAAGGATTATCCAAGGAACATTTAATCAAAGTCAAGGTGAGAATCAAACTGTGTTTTTGGGGTTAGAAGCTCTAAGTTTTCTGAGTAGTAAGATAATTATAATTTTGGTGTTTAAGGTAGAATTGAAGCTAGAAACTTGGGAACTAACTGGGATTCTGCTTAGAGAAGGGGTTCAGCTGAAGAGGTAAACTTTTATTTATGATTTAGAAGTTTAAATTTGAGTTTTGTATGGTTGGTTTTGGTGTTTGATGTTCTTGAGTTTCAGAGATTGAAACATGGATTGCAATGAGTCTTAGATTGGGTTTCCTGTTGAATTATGATGTTAAAGTTGTCTTAAAAGTGTTGGGAATGATTGATATTGAGATAGGGAGCCTTGGGATGATTTTGGGTAAGGTTTGGAGGTTGGAAATGGTGGAAATTCTGGGCTCGGAGGGAAGGGTCGCGGCTCTGTTCTAGAGCGCTGCGGCCCTAGGATGAAGATGAGCCAGGAAGGCTCGGCCAAGGGGGAGCGCCACGGCGCCCAAGGCAAGGGCCGCAGCGCGTGTCTTCCTTCAGGGAGGGCCTTGGTTTTGTTTTAAGGGCAGGGCCACGGCTAAGCTTTGGGGGCCGCAGCCCTTAGACGTATACTTGAACGTTCAAGGTTTTAAAGTACGGGGATCGAGCCTAGGGTGCTCGGGATCAATCTCACCACCGTGCTTGGTGGGATTCGACTTCCCGGAAGCTAGTTTTGTATACTAAAACCTATATTTGAATATTAATGGAATCCATTATCTTGGTTATGACTAGGTGATAAGCTAGGGCTCGGGAGGTGGATCGTGCTCGGGGGTTGTCCTTTCTAATTAAAGCACTTGGAATCAAGGTAAGAAAACTGCACCTATGTAGGTGGATAGGTTGGGACTAAGTGTTCCCTATATTTGTTTGTATTGCTGTGAGAATATGTTGGGACTAAGAGTTCCCTATGATTATACGAATGTCAGGAGGTGGTATTATGCCATTGGGACATGTGATAAGCGGCCTAAGGGTGCCGAAATCAACACTTGCGCACATGGCGCGGCTCGGACACTGGTAGCAGAGGACATCTTATTAATCACTGAGCTTGGTTAAGCTGGCCGGATTCAGTGGGTATGTCACTGGGATTGGCCTAAGCGAGCCAAAGACAGTGAATTAAACAGAGGGTGCGGCCTGCGGGCATTAACCTTAGTTATTGCTTGACATGTGTTCTACTGTTGATTATTGTGTATGATTTGATGAGTATCTGGAGTTGAATTATTGGTCATTGACCAGTGTGCTGCCTTGAATGTACTTTATGGTGTGCTGGTAACTGATTAATGCCTTGTGATTATTTGGATTATGTTATACGAGTTGTTAGCTGTTGATACCGTTATATTATGATGTTATGTTTTCTTGTTGGGCCTCGGCTCACGGGTGCTACGTGGTGCAGGTAACGCTAGTTGGCCATGGGTTGGAGAGTTCTGGGGGCGAGGTGTACATTGTCAGATGCTCGGCCCCCACGATCGGGGGATTGTGCAGGGACGAGAACCTAAACTATGAATTTTTCCATTAGAGTGGCTTGGTTGTCTATTCGTTAACAAGAATTTTATATTTACGTTATTTAAACCTTGTTTTGGGATCCCATGTATCAAACGTGTGTTTAGTAAAACTTAATCATTTATAACCAAAATTCTTTTTAACCTAACTTGCTTACGTCATTAGTTACACGTTTTGAATCAAATGACTTGATTAGCAAGTCTTGCACTACTTCAAATACACAGTGTAGCGGTCTTGGTTATCCAGGGCATTACACTAGGAGATTTGTTGCTCTGGAGGGTGTTCCTAGCGAACAAAGATCATAAAGACAGTGTACTAGGACCAAACTGGGAAGGACCCTAACAGATCATAGACATCTTACGGGAAGGAACCTTCAAACTAGCTCGATTAAACAAAGAGATGGTTCCACGAACTTGGAACGCCTTGCATCTCAAGAAGTATTACAAGTGATAAGAAATCTTTGTTAGACTTTATTTATTTCATCTCTTGTAAGGCTTAAGTATTAAAGCCATATTTCATGTTGTTATAATTTCAATAGTATAAGGTTGTTGTGTAATTTAAACACTATGCCATAATTTTTTAATTTATTCTTATTATTTAGCACAAGTTGATTATGTAAAAGTGATCTAGATTAATTTTTAAATTCTGATCGCTTGGGGGCCATAAAACCCTCGATAATCTTTGAAATATTCTGCAAACTTAAGATAAATTTTTGCAACTTAGAATTGGGAAATTTGGAAAGTCTGTGGCTTTTTAAAGCTCGAGTATTCAAAATATTTCTGAATGCGAACTAAGTTTAGAAAATTCAAAGCAAAAATAAAAATCCTAGAATTTAACTAGGTACAAAAATCCTAGAGCCAAACCAGGTTTGAGGCCTGAATCCTAACAGGTATGCACAAATAGGCAATCAAAACTCCTTGATATAACCAGGTCAACGACTATAAATTAACTGGTCAAGCCATCACACCCATGTCTCGATCTAAAAAGAACTCCCTACAACTATGCAAGTGTATAAAGGCTTCAAAGGTTTATAAACTTGATAATAATCAATAGAAAGGGGGAGCAGAAAGATCAAACATAAAAACCAACATATAGAAGGAAATTATGTATAAATTGGAGGAGAAACATTGCCCTAAGGCAATTGTCTCGACCTAAAAGGCCTCCTTACAAGGGTTTGCAATAACCCCAACAATAAAAAATAACAAATAAATTGATATATGGAAGAGCCTTGTCATCCCTGAGCTCTGGCAGTTTTCCCTTGAGATGACAACTCTTCCTCTCCTCCATCAGCCCCGGCCCTAGAAGTTGTCTCCATTGTCTCTGCGGGCTCCTTTGCCAACTGGTCTTGAAACTTGGCGAGGTAGCACCCCCAAACTTTGGCATCAAGGAACGAGAAATATTCGTCTAGATTTTACACCTAAAATCGATAAACACATCTCCTCCAAGGAGCTCTCAATCTGGGCCCCATGGCCCTTCACCTGAAGTTCAAGCTCCTCGATTCGGGCAGCATCCATCTTGGCCTTGGATAGGGACTTCTCCTTGACCTCCAAAATCTTCAACTTAATGTCCTTGACCTCCTTTAGAAGTTGATCGCGACTCTATATCACCTCCAAATCTTGTACCTTATCAATTTTCTTGTTATTCTAGGAGGTTTCCAAAGTTACCTTCGCCTTTTCCACCTCAGCTCGGATTCGAGCAATACCTCAAATCTGAGCCATGCAAGACTGCAACCAATGATTAATGAGGGGTTAGTTCATGAAAACATGGAATGAAAGAAGGAGGGTAAGGATAGGACTTATGGTCAGAGTCACCCCCAACGCAGAGTCAAGGACAGTTCAGAGGATTTTACCTCTATGGCTTGCAACTATCTGGTGTTGACCAGGTTTGCTTGCTTCGCCATATGGTTCACGATCACCTGGAGCGAACCACGTAGGGGTTCTGGATGTTTCTCCACCTCAATGAAAGGACCTAGGATCGCATTAGTTGGGGATGCAACTTGGATAACATGTGGGATATACGTAGGATCACAAAGAGCTGGGGGAGGAGCATTTTGGGTCGTAATCATGGAGGGCTAGAGTTGCTTCTGGGTGGAGCTAGTTCCCTTAGTTTTGGTTGGGGATCCAGCAGTAGCTCCAGTTCCTAATGTAGTTTTCTTCAAAATCCTCAGCCTCTTGACGACAGGGGAAATGTCAAAGATGTCCTTAAGGCTCATTTCTTCTTCTGCAAGGACAAACATAAAAGTTAGAACAGAGTCTTATAATTTTAACTGTGTAAACAACAAAAAGTAAGAGAACAAGAACCCTATTAGGTCAGGGTTCTTCATCCAAACGATGATCGTATTCAGTCTACCTAATACTTGGGGTAAAGGATCCATGGCACAAGTAATACCATGACAAAAGGTTTGCACCGTACTATTATAAAATGGTGGACCTGAAGTGTAAAGTGTTATCTACTACTACGGTGTATTTAAGGTAGCAAAGCCATGGCGAACAAAAAATTGGTCAGTGCACTAATGCAAGGTTACATCCAGGTCTGGGTCTACGGGATGTTTGCTCATGAGTTGCCTCAGATTGAATCGGGTTAGTGCAAAACTGCCAGCATCACGGTTAATTTCCATATCTTTATTACCTTGGTCGAAGACGACAACTGCTTCCCCTGATTTGACATGACCCTGGCTAGAATCTTGCCCACATTCAGCGATCTTTATTTTATGCACCAACAGTGTGACCTTCTCCTCTTCCTTAACCTCCTTAACGACTGGAGGCAGCCTCTTAGGAAGACCTCGTGGTCTGATGGCCAATGTTTGATCTTCCCTGATTAGCTTGCAGGCCACCATGGTAGCATCATTCACCACCGCCTTAAACTCTTTCTCCTCAGCAGAAGTGTTGGCTAGAGTATTGTATTGACCCCAAGGGTCTCTGACCGTTCCGTCCTCTTATAAATAGATACATGAGATAACAACTCGATCAGAATAAGTAAAGCTTAACAAAAGTTAAGAATTCAGATGAAGAGATTAAAAGCTAAGATACTTACGAGGTCGATTGAAATCAGTGTTCGCAGTCCTGAAATCTGTTTGACATGAAGAACTGGTCTTTAAAGTCATCAAGATGGTTGGGGAGGTCGATGATGTTGGCAGAATTGGGAAACTGGGTGAGGTAGTAGAAACCATCACTTCGGGTTTTAACGTCTGGATTGGCCTTCGGACACAAAAAATATAAAATATCCTTTGGGGTGGGGACCTCTCACTCGTTCTTGAAGAATAGATACTTTAACCGCGCGAGGAGGCGATAAGAATTTGGCAAGAGCTAAGATGGGGCGAGCTTCACGTAGTTCAGGAAGTCTACAAAGTACTAATCAAATGGGAGAAAGGCACATGTCTTCAGGTGTTCATCACTCCAGGCCCCAAAGTCGTCCTCCAATGGGGCACAGCTCCGCTCACCTTCCAATGGAGGTCAGCGTAGAAGTTAGCTTTCATCTCGATCCCGTGACTTAGAATTATTTTATTTAATTTGGATTGAGAAGTAATTCCAGAAACAATCATCTCGGCATCGAAGGACTGTGAGGTCCTACCTCGATCTCCTTCTCCACCACTGGACCAAAGTGCGATATTGGGGTCTCGGAGGCGACCTAATTATCCTTTCCTCGAGAAGAAGAGCCTACCACAGTCTTTTTCTTTTGAGAGTCTGTGATGATTGTTTTAGCTTGCCTGATTACAAAATAACTCATTAGAAGCAACCTAGGGATGTAACCTAGTTCTAAATAACGGAAGAAATGGTGACCTAAAATTACAGGGCTTCTCTACCCGGCTTTACTACTCAACCTAAAGCATCTATGCATTAAGTTCAAGCTTAATACCCTGATGCATGGTCCCATGCGTGTCCCTAATTCATGCGTCCTAATCTCAAGAAGGTGCTGAAACTTCAGGATTACTGTGTCAGACACGGTAGTTTTGAAAAGATTTTACTGCAAAACCACCCTAGTATCATGTCCCTTAAGCTACCTGGATTTGAGCCTAAACCCTTCACCTTCCAAACTAAAAGACACGCGTGTCCCTAAGTCGATGTGTTTTCTGTATCAATCATAGGCGATATATCGACCCCTATAACTGCGATATATCGGCATACGCTGATATATCAAACACATTTTTCCACACTTTCAGCACACTTGAATTTTTTTAAACCACTATGAGTGAGTAAAACATGATCCTAACAGCTGAGGAAAGGCTCTAGACTTCCTACACTTATCCTTAATTAATTTATTCATCTAAAATCCTTAAATCCTTAATAAACATCCATGTGACAAGTGTCATGTTCTTAATTATTCTATCAAAACCTTAGGTTATTCCAAATGTCATTTCTAGGACCAGCTATATTAATTAAACCTTATGTTAAAATTAATATTTCTAAACTATAAGCTAAACTTATATAATCCATAACTATCTCTATGAGTTTCTAACTAAATCCCGGCTTTGACCAATATCCACGAAAACTAAAATACTACAGCGTAAGCTACTACTATCTAACTAAGTAAAGTTCCGAGACGCTACAATTCTCCCCTGCTTAAAAGAATTTCGTCCTCAAAATTTACTTACCAAAAATCTCAGGATATCGCTCCCTCATATACTCCTCCAATTCCCATGTTGCCTCTATTTCTGTGCTATTGCTCCACAAGCTTTTAACCATAGGGACACTTTTGGACCTTAACTCCTTAGTTTCCTGCTCTAGAACATGTATTGGTCGTTCTTCATAACTGAAATCTTGTTTTAACTCCAGAGCATTGTAATCGAACACATGGGATGGATCTAATATGTATTTTCTCAACATTGATACATGAAAAACGTTATTCGTTTCAGCTAATGATGGCGGCAACACCAACCAATATGCTACCTGCCCTACTTTGTCCAATATCTCAAAAGGACCTATAAACCTCGGGCTTAACTTTCCTTTCTTTCTGAAACACGTAACACCCTTCATTGGAGAAACCTTGAGAAAGACTTGATCGCCTTCTGAAAACTCAACAATTCACCTCTTAGTGTCGGCATAGCTCTTCTGGCGACTTTGAGCGGCAACCATTCGTTGCCTTATCTTTTCTACTGCCGCAGCTGCTTCTCTTATAGCCTCAGGTCCTAAATATCATCTTTTACCAACCTCATCCCAATGAAGTGGTGATCGACATTTCCTTCCATATAGCATCTCATAAGGTTCCATGCCTATCATTGCCTGATAACTGTTGTTGTAAGATAATTCTATTATGGAAGATACTTGCTCCATGATCTTGAGAAGTCTAAAGCACATGACCTCAGCATATCTTCTAATATTTGTATGGTGCATTCTGACTGAATTTTCGTACTTAGTTTTAACTTAGTGTCCATTGCATGTTGTAGACCTTCCCAGAACTTTGATGTGAAAATCGATCCTCTATCGAAGATTATAGTCTTTGGTACTCCATGTAATCTCACTATCTCTGCCACGTAAAGCTCTGCGTACTGCTCAGCGGTATAAACTATTCTTACTACAAGAAGTGAGCATATTTTGTGAGTCTATTTACCATTACCCAAACAGAGTCATGCTAGTGGGAGGTCCTTGGTAATCGCATCACGAAGTCCATCGCTATATCTTCCCATTTCCATTTGGGAATCTTCAATGGTTGCAAAGTTCTAGCAGGTCTCTGATGTTCGACCTTAACTTGTTGACATGTAAGGCATTTTGCTACAAATTCTGCTATGTCTTTCTTCATCCCCGCCCACCAGTACATTGTCTTGACATCGTTGTTCATCTTGGTCGATCCCGGGTGAAGTGAATATGGAGTAGTGTGCGCGTCCTTCATAATACTTTCTCTTAATTCACCACTTTCGAGCACACATACTTGGTTCCTATATCGTAACACGCCTTCTTTTTTCAAGGAGAAATCAGCATTTTCTGAGCTTTGTAGTGCTACCTTCATCTTAAAAAGAAACTCGCCCTCTTGTTATTTCTCCTTTATTTCCTCCATTAGTGTTGACTTGATCGTGAGGTCAGCTAGTTGTCCAGTTATTAAATCAATTTCGGTCCTCTTAATATCATCTTGTAAATGTTGAGTTATCCCCTTAAGTGTTGATATGTTTCCGTAACTCCGCCTACAAAGTGCGTCCGCCATGACATTAGTGTTGGGGTTTTATGCCCTAATTAAAACCCAAATTCTTTGTAATCTCATTTTATTATCAATAAAAAGAATAGAAATCATTTTTTTACTTGCTCAATCACTTTGCTCACATGTTTTATTTTCAGGATTATTTGTTTAATATAAACTTCTTTTGAATCCCGAGCATATAGCTAATCGTATTTATAGTGACGTAATCACAGTGGAACATAAATATGATTATATGTTGAAAATAAGTTAGTCCTATGATTAGTCAGTGCACGGGGTTTACACTGACTTGTCAATCTACGATATGATTTACTTACACGTTGTGGTGTTATGTTCTTTCCAGAACATTAGCAAAGTAGATAAGATCGGATGTATTTGTTACATTGGACTGGACTGATATTGACAGTTGATAGAATAAGTAAACATACCGTTATTATATATTCTAGTCATATCATATAGTTGACCATAGGTTAATTCAAGCTCAATTCTGAGTAGTTAGTATTCTAACTGATTGTTTTATTTGAGTTCTTTGACTTGTTCGTTACCAGCTTACCCCACGGACTAGCCCATACTTACATCTTGGGAACTCGGTAGTATAATTGAGTGGGAGTGTTAATCATAGATATGAACATCTATAGCTTCTGATGAAGAAGTGAAACGGTGGTTTCCTTTTAGTTTGGTTCAAGGTGTTAAATGATAGAGATCTCATTTCAGTTTTACTGAAATATCATTTACAAGGAACTAAGTGTTTTAAGGATAATATACAATGGGGGTAAACTGGTATTTTAGTCACATATCATTATAGACTGTCTATAGAGGATTGAGTGACAATTATGGTTGTAACAATGGATAATTAATAGCGTATCTATTTGTGTTATAGAGCGTTCTATGAATTTAAGAGTGCAATTCCGAGTCTTTAGTGGAGTCACGAAGAATTAATAAGTTAGTAAATTTATTTGTTAGATTTATGATAACTTATTGGAGCTTGATTTCATAGGCGCTGGTCCCCATTGTACCTTGGATAAAATCATCTAGATAGTCACAATTAATTGATTTAATTATCAAAGTTGACCAGGTCAATTTTGGATAGTTTCACAGAGTTATGTAATTTAGAGAAGAAAAGAGAAATGATGGCAGATTTATTAATTAAGATAAATTGGTATCTAAATTAATAAATAAGTTTAAATCAAGGTTCAAATTATAAATAATTAATTTGATAAAGGATTTAAATAATTATTTAATTGAATAAATCAATAAAAAATAATACTGTAACGTCTTCCTAATCCAGGATTGTTACACTGTGTACTAAAAATTGTGTCAGACCTGCTAATCAAGTCATTTAACTTAAAACGTGTAACTAAGGTTAGTGACAAGGGTTAGGGTTAAAAAATTTGGTCAAAGAACTATTGACTTTTATTCCAAAAATTTTATATAACATGGGATCCCAAAATATTACAACTCAACTGTTAAAAGGGGTAGACACGTATCAAAAGTTACATCAGCCGACCTAAGCGGCAAAACAGGGTTGTAACCCTAGTTCCTCTGAGATAACCCCAGCCATGAAGGTCGAGCAGTTGCATATGTACACGCTGCCACTTAAGCTCTCCAACTCATGGCTGGTCAAGCTTTCCTTTTCCCTTACCTGCACCACAAAGCACCCATGAGCCGAGGCTCGGCAAGAAAACAGAACATTCAACAACAGAAAACATAACTTTAAAATAACCATTCAATAAAAATCAGTAACATTGATTCATAGCCAATATCATTTAAGTTTAATCGCATGATCATTGGATCAACCTGGGGTCGCTGCCCTATTCAATTGGCTTCTAAGCCACTCTCGGGCCTATGCCCTAACTACGTGACCATAGAGTCACTTGGGGCCTCGCCCTTAGCTCTGTCTCACTAGCCAAAGAGCTAGCCCAACCCCCATGGTTCACCATCAACCTTAGAGTCAATCAACGTAATAGTATGTTGCTGGTTTAGACCAATGCCTCTCAACCAACGCACAGCGCGCTATTTTCGTCCTTGACTCATAAGTCAAGCCCTGATCTAGGATTACATATCTTACTTATAAGAAACATATATGGATAGGCACATCCTGAAAAATTAAGCATATATTCATGCTAATCATATAATCTCATTGAATAACTATTTTCATAATACTAACATATTCATATAATGGGGCCACAAGCCTTAACCATAGAATTCATGTAATGAACATAAGCACTTAAGCATTTATCAACAAGCATTCAGAACAATAACCTAACATAACTCATCCTGGGGCCCAAGCCCTAATCATATTAATATATAACAAACGGGTCAAGCCCTAATCACATACAACACGTTCTAAGTGCAGTTTTCTTACCTTAGATCCAAGAAAGCGTAAATGAGAACGACCCTCGAGCATGATCCTGGTTCTGAGCCCTTAGCTGTAACGCCCCAACTCCAGGGACCGCTACAGTGCACATTGCAAACAGTGCTAAACTCGCTAATCGAGTCATTTGGCCATAAATGTGTAACTAAGTATGATTAGCGGTTTAGGGATTAAAAATTTTGGTTAAGATATAACGTTTCACTAGAACGTTTATTATATACATTGAGATCCCAAACATATAACTTCAGAGTCTATTACAAGAGAATATTTACAATAGGCCATTCTAAGCGGCAACACAGGGTTTATCCCTAGTTCCTCTTTCAAACCTCGCCCAAGTATTGGTCAAGCAGCTGCATATGTACACATCATCACCTAAGCTCTCCAACTCAAGGATGGTCCAGCTTCCTTTTGCCTTTACCTGCACCACAAAGCACCCGTGAGCCGAAGCCCAGCAAGACAACTCATATGCTCATAAACAGTCATATCATGATATCAAATCATATCTGGCATGCCTAGCAAACATAGCTCTATTTAGCATGCAAATGAGTTCAAACAATGCTGGGGTATCTAGGATAAGAAATCATGCCCTTCTGATTGGAGGACTATCAAGTCAAACCTAATCAGATGAGTGTTTCCACACTTGAGGTTCTGGTAAACCATGCTGAGTGACTGACAAGCACGTCACTGTGGGGCCAGTGCCCATAGCCATGCATATGATGATCAAAATGATCATACAGAGCTCATAGCTTTGATCAAATGAGTGAATATCACTTGAGGTTCTGGTAAACCATACTGAGCGACTGAAAAACATGTCACTAGGGCCTCAGTGCCCATAGCCGTGTGACGACACCGTTACATGGGCTCTCCTGCAATGGCTCTTATCAGATGAGTGACTAACAAGCATGTCACTGTGGGGCCGGTGCCCATAGCCATGTGACATAACAGTCACGGGGCTCGCTGGCCCTGGCTCTAAATGGCTAGCCCTTGGCTAGACAAGTGCTTTTAATATTGGCATTAATGCTCTTTGAGTCATTCAATGCAGAAAGTCGATTAGATCTAATCTTTGTTGGCTTGCGTGAAACACGCTAAGGCCGTCCTGACTAGTGAGTCAGCGCAATGTGACCAGTGCCCAGTACCACTGCCGAACCTGACTAGTGAGTCATAGCTTCACAGTTGATACTGACACCTTTGCCAATTCTGACTAGTTAGTCAGAGCCATGCACAAGTAAGCAATGCTATCAATATGTATCATATGCCAAACATCCAAAGATGGGCATTCAGCATGCTTACTTAACAATTGCGAGCATAATAATGATCATGCACAAACACAGAGACTCCAGCTCTGACCAATCTCATATTCCTCACTCATGGCATGCCCTAATCACATGTTTCTCGTGCATCACATGCATCACACTTAATCATCCAGCATGCCTTAGTAATAATCATATGCAAATGGGCAAAATTGCCAAGCATTCATTATGCTATCAATGTTTACATTTAAACATCCAACATGCATCAATAATAGCCATGCATGTCACACATGGGGTGCATTTTTCTTACCTTCGGTCCAAGCACAGGTTACCAACAGATGAGCCACAAGCACGATCCCGATTCCAAGCCTCTAGTGAAAACCTAGTCACAACCACAAATGGTGATCCAATGAGTTCAAGTTCTAAAACCAATCCTTGAACTAAAACTTAGCCTCCAAGACATCAATCCTCACTAATCCGGGTAGTAGGAATGATCCCGAGGCCTAAAACCATGTTCCCGGGGTCAAAACACCCAAACGGGCTCAAAAGCCTGCCTGAGTCGCGGCCCTGGAACCTTGAGCCGCGGCCCCCAGCACAACCAGAGGCAAGCGCCATGGTGCCCAACACCAAGGGTCGCGGCGCCCAGCAAGAGCAAAACTGAGCACCTGCTTCATCAAGCAAGGGCCGCAGCGCCCAAGAACAGGGCCGCGGCCCAACTTCGGGGCAGCCATTTTTCTTCGTTTTTAACCTTTCAAAACCTCCCAAAAACATGTCTAAACATTCCCAATCATCAAATCAAAGTTCCTAAACTCCTCAATGGTCCAAAACAACCAAAACCTGAGGCTCAAACGAACTAAAAGCTCAACGATTCACAAAGTCCAATTCAAGCTTAAAAACTTTTAAAACTTAAAACTTAAACTTGAATTACCTCTGATTGAGTTGTTTCCAACTAAATCCTCCAATTAATAAGCTTCTAATTCTCCTTAGGATTGCTATGCCTCGATCCTCGCTTAATTCCGAGTCCTAGAACTCAAGTTATCTTTGAAAATGCGATCGGGAGACGAAAAGGGAACTTTAGGGAGAGAGAACGTACAGAACGTTCTTTTTATTTTCTTAAAAGGTTATTTCAAGCTTAAGTAGCTTCCAATAAAACCTAATGCTCGGGGTCCCGAAAACACCCCCGGGGACATTATAGTCAAAACTTCCAGAATTTCCCCTTGGTCTTACTAACTCCCAATTTATCACAAAATATTAATTCCCATTACCCAATAACCCAGTAATGCTCTAAATACCCCTTGACTTACTCCAAGTCAAGTTTAAATCCCGTTGTGACTTTCCCACTAGCTTACCTCCTAGGATCGTCTTGTGCTGGGTAACCCTGGCATAACCAGATAATAACAAAGCACCACGCCCATTTCACATATATGCCAAAAATGCCCGAAATGGCCAAAATATGAAAATCACCCAATTAATCACAAATGGTTCACATGCATATTATCATTAAATAGCATAATATATCAATTATGGCCCTCCCGGCCTCCTAATCAAGGTCCTCAACCTTATTAGGAAATTTGGGTATTACATTAGCGATACCCTAAGTCACAACCATAAAATAGGATTCTATTAATATTGAGCGATCAAAGGCTTCTGGACCAAGTCCTAGCCTCCAGGGCCTTGAGTTCCACCAAACCGGGTATCCCGAGCCCTAAGGAAAAATTTCTATTTTGAAAACAAACTCCCAAGGCAAAACTGCCCAAGCGGGCCGTGACCCACAGGTGCCTGGTTCAAGCTAAGTCACGACTTGTCAAGAACAAGGTCGCGACTTGGCCCCTCGAACCCAGAAATAACCTCCATTTCAGCAGCTAAATTCTATCCAATTTAACCCAAAATCATCCCAACAACACAATTAAATCAATACAATGGCTCCAATATGTTCCCAGCAACATAACCCAACAGAAAGCTAGCTTAAAACCTCATCAAAACTTCACTTCAATCTTTGAAACTCAAAGGCCCAAGAACACCTCAAAACAGCCAACAAATCCCTTAATTTAAATGTTAAACCATAGTTTAAAGCATACCTCTACTGAAGAATGAATCCACCAAATTTCTACCGAGTTAATCCCCAAGATTTTAGCTCCAATCCTTGTGTTTCTAGACCAAAATTCTCCTTGTTTCTTTAATGGTTTAGCTTAAGAGAGTTTATTTTAGGAGAAAAGAGAGTGAATAAGGGAGAGGTTCGGTTAAGGCAGCTTCCAAAGGTGTTCTATTGTTTTGTCTTATCTAACTTTATCACTTAAGTTAATCCCAAAGCTCCGAGTACCAAAAACGTCCCCGAGGGAAAAATGGTAAATTTCTCCAATATTCCCTCCTAAACACTCTAACTCCAAATATATCTCCAATTATTTATTTTCATAATTCGATAACCAAATTAAATGTCTATTACCCAAAACACCCCTTGACTCGCCCCGAGTCGGGTATCGAGTCTTGTTGTGACTTTCCCACTAACTTGCTCCCTAGGATCGCCTCGTGCCGAAAAGTTCAAATAAACCCACATAATAATGTGGTCTCTCACATATATGCACATAAATACACATTTATACCCGCAATGGGCCTAATTACCAAATCGCCCTTCTAATAAGAAGCAGACCCACATGCATATTTAATATCCCTAAACGTGCGCATTTAATCATATTATCACATAATTTACATTGAAAATAGCAATTAAACACGTAATTTCATATATTGCCATCCCGGCCCCCTAATCAAGGCCCTAAGCCTTATTGGGTAATTTTTGAACGTTACAAATACAGGCCTTGATTTTAAGTCCAATGGGCTTATAATCAAATAGGAAATTTCACGGGCCTAAAGCCCATGATAAGTTTGACCTAAGGTTGTTAATTGGCTATTATTTTATTGATTTTTTAATTAAATGAATGACCTAATTGAGTCTATAAAAGGAATGTTAAGAGAGAAGTCAAAAACACAAGTTTCTGATAAGTTTTAGATTCTCTCTAAACACAAGTCATTTTCTAAGCCTCTTAGTTCTTTTCTCTTCTTCTCTTTGTATCTATCTCATGTGTTGAGAATTGCCCACTCTAGTCTAGGTGATTCTAAGGATACTTTGGAAGACTGTGAAGATTATAGAATATCGGTTCAGTTTCTTAATAATACTCTGGGACAGAAAGGATACAAGGGTTAGAGAAACTGAAGGAAGGACTCATTCATTCTGTTGCGTATACTGTAAGTATTCTTATCATTGTTTCTCTTTGAATTCAATTTTAGAAACATGTTCTAGGTTATCTCATATTAATTTGTTTAATATTAGATCTACATGAAAATAAATAAAGATCTAGTAAAAGTTTCCCAACAATTAGCCTTTCCCAGATGATACAAGATCTCACAATCATAGTCCTTTACTAAATCCATCCACCTCTGTTGCCTCATATTGAGCTCCTTCTATGTAAAGAAGTAATTTAGACTTTTGTGGTTCGTATAGATTTCACACTTTTCTCCATATAGGTAGTGCCTCCAAATCTTTAGAGCGAAAACCACCACCACTGCTAATTCTAGGTCATGGGTTGGGTACTGCTACTCGTACTCCTTTTGTTGTCTCGAGGCATATGCGAGCACTTTTTTGTCTTGCATCAAAATGCATCCAAGTCCCTGCTTCGATGCGTTGCAATATACCACAAACTTTCCCTTATCGTTTGGGACGCATAAAACTGGGGTTGATATGAGCTTGTCTTTTAATGTTTGGAAGCTTTCTTCTCACTTCTCCGTCCACACAAATTTGTGTTGCTTCCATGTCAAATTTGTTAAGGGTGTAGCTATTTTGGAGAACCCTTCAACAAATCATCTATAGTATCCTGCCAATCCCAGAAAACTTCTCACCTCTGTGGCACTCTTGGATTTGGTTTAATCCTTCACTGCTTTGATCTTGGCTGGGTCTATTTCTACGCCATTTTTAGACACAATGTGTCCTAGAAATGCCACATTCTCTAGCCAGAATTTGCATTTCTTACACTTAGCGTAAAATTGAAGACTTTTGAGTCGTCCCAACGTCAGTCGCAGGTGCTCTTCATGCTCGGCTTTCATCCTTGATTAGATCGATATGTCATCTATAAACACCACAATGAACTTATCCAGATAATCCTTAAATACTCGGTTCATATGATCCATGAACGCGACTAGTACATTCGTTGAGCCAAAAAACATTACCAGGAACTCGTAGTGTCCATATCTAGACTAAAAAGCCATCTTTGCGATATCATCTTCTCATACTTTTAGCTGATGATACCCCGACCGTAAATATATCTTTGAGAATACCATAGATCCTTGTAGTTGATAAAAAATATCGTCTATTCGAGGCAAAGGGTATTTTTTTTATCTTTAGTTTATTTAGCTCTCGATAGTCGATGCACATCCTCATACTTCCGTCCTTCTTCTTGAAAAAAAGCACTAGTGATCCCCAAGGCGAATAGCTCAGTCGGATGAAACCCTTGTCTAATAGCTCCTGCAGTTGTATCTTTAACTCCTTTAACTCGGTAGGCGCCATTCTATAGGGAGCTTTCAAGATTGGTTCTGTAACGCCTTGGGTTGCCAAGACCGTTACACTGTGTGTTTATAAAAGTATAAGACTTGCTAATCAAGTCAATTAGTTGAAAACATTTCGCTAAGACCATTAGTGAACTAGGGTTAAAAGGGTTTTGGTCATAAAAGATACATCTCATATAAATAAACGTTTTATACATGGGATCCCAAAAGAAATAATGTTTGAAGGACAGTTTGTAAAAAAATTCTAGAGTATATACATCAATTGGCCACTCTAAGGGCAAAACAAACATTTAAGGTCCTCATGTTCCTGTCCATCCCTCAACCGTGGCGGCCGAGCAGCTAATCATGTACATTCTGCCTCTAAAGCTCTCCAAATCAGGGCTGATCAAGCTTACCCTTGCCTTTACCTGCACCACGTAGCACCCGTGAGCCAAGGCCCAGCAAGAAAACCATAATCATAGCATAAAAAATGACAATAACCAAATAATTCTTTAAGCATGATCATATATTCAGCAGACCATGACATTCACAAGATCAGTAAACATAACCAGCAAATCCACAAACTAATGCTCAGATATTCAGCATATCATATTCGTCAATTAACAACAGCAACCAAATCATACAATAACCAGGGTCGACGCCTTAGGTCGCACCCTCTGTTTATACCACTGACTCTGATCCGCTTAAACCGAGCTCAATGAATATTAAGCTGTCCTTAGCTACCAGTGGATGAGTCGCGCCCTGTGCGCCATTATAAACTCTGGCACTCTTAGGCTGTTTTTTTTTTTACATTTCCATGGCATAATACCACCTTATATAATGCATACAAGAATAGGGAGCCCTTAGTCCCATCATAAACTCACAACCGGGTGTAGTTTTCTTACCTTTAATTTCAAGAGTTCTGATTACGAGAGATGACCCTTGAGCACGATCCGTTTCCTGAGCCCTAGCTTACACCTAGTCACAACCAAGATAAGGGATTCCATTAATAATAATTGTATAAAGGTTTCCAGACCAAGTTCTAGCCTCTGAAACATCGAATTCCACCAAACACGATAATGGAATCGATCCTGAGCACCCTAGGTTAGGTTCTCACGCCTAAAACCTCCTTAAGGCCAAAAATGACCTTAAGAGCCGCAGCCCTAAGCTCTCTATGTCGCGGCCCGCCCCTATCTAGAGGCCCAGCCTCACCAAATAACAAACACGGATCACAACCCAACACTCCCCATGTCGCGGCCCGCTCTTCAGCCTCAACTCCCATCTACTCCAGAGGGTCGTGGCACACCAAGAACTGAACCGCGGCCCAACCCCTTCGAACCCTAAAAACTCACCATTTTTAACAATCAAACCTCACTCAATTCAACCCAAATCCACCCCCAATGACATGAATTAACTTCCACAAACACTCTAAAATATTCCCAGTAATAAAACCCAACAGAAACCTAACTTAGAAACTCATCAAAACTACACTTCAATCTTTGAAACCCATAAGCTCCAAAACACTAAAACCCAGCCAAGAAAACACATAAATTAATGACCAAGAATTTAATTCAAAGCCTACCTCAATTCCTGATTATATCCTCTAGCTATCACTGAGTCAATCCCCAAAGTTCCAGCTCAATTCTTGAGTCTCTAGCTAAATCCTCCTTTGGTTTCAATAGCTTCCTTGAGAGAGAGTTTGAGAGTTTAGGAAAAGGTGAGTGAGCTGAGTGAAAAGGGAAAGGATTGGTTTAGTTAAATTCTACTGTTTTCTTAATTTTGTTTTATCCACCCTTAGTTACTTAAGTTAATCCCAAAGCTCGGGGTACCAGAAACGTCCCCGAGGGCAAAATGGTAAATTTCCCCAGTATTCCCTCCTAAGCTTCCTAACCTCAAATATATCTCCAATTATTTATTTCCATAACCTGATAACCCAAACAACTGTCTAATACCCAAAATACCCCTTGACTGGCCCAAGTCAAGTATTGGGTCCCGTTGTGACTTTCCCGCTAACTGGCTCCCTACGATCGCCTCAAGCTGCATGCTACAAATATATCCACATAATAATGTGGTCTTCACAATTATAACATATAATCAAATTTATGCCCCCAACGGACTAAAATTACAAATACACCCCTTTAAGCTAAACAGGGCCTACATGCATACTAATACTCTTAGACATGCATTTCATATATCCATATAATCATATAAGCATGCTTATCACGAAATCATGCTTTAAATCATATAATTCACACATAAACCAATTATTCCCTCCTGACATACTAATCAAGGCCCTTAAGCCTTATTAGTGATTTTTGGGTCGTTACAGGTTCCGTCTCAGGTGCCAATTCTATTTCAAACTCGATTTCCCTACTCGAAGGTAATCCCTGTAGATCTTCTGGAAATACTTCGGGAAATTCACATACAATATGTATATCCTTTAGTTCGAGTTGTGTCTCTCGTGTTTTTTCCACCACACTGGCTAGAAATGCTCAACCACGATTGATTAACCGTTGAGCTTTGAGAGTTGAGACTATCGGTATGCGAATTCGAGAAACTTCTCCTTTGAAGGTGAACTGTTCTTAGCCTTATGTTTGAAAGTTGACTGTCTTACCCTTACAGTCTATCGTTTCCCCATATTTTGCTAACCAGTCCATGCCTAAAATTACACCATAATCCTTAAGGTCTAACTCGATTAAATCTACTGGTAATTCTTTTGCTCCGATTCTAACTACAATGCTACGCACCCCTATATACTAGATAACATTATTTCCCCCGAGGCTAACTCCGTGACAAACTTATCTCTAAAAAGTTCTGATGGTTTATCTAAGTTATCAATCATATTTAAAGAGACAAAATAATTTGTAGCTCCTAAATCGAATAAAACATTGCATAGTTTACCAAAGATAGTGACCTGACCTGTTACCACTGTATTACTAGTTTCTGCTTCACCTCTAGTAAGAGCAAAAACTCTGGCTGGCACAAGCTTGTCATCTTTCTTTTGGTCTTTCATCTTTGGGCAATCCTTTTTAATGTGTCCTCCACAATTGAAACAACCTTTCGTCTTATATCGGCATTCTTTAGAATGCTTCCTCTTGTAGATAGGGCACTGGGGATATTCCACATAGGGCTTCTTATTCTTGTTACTTTTTGATGTAGTCTTATTCTTCTTGTCAGCTTTTTTATTTTTGACCACCGTCATGTTTTTGTTTGTGGTCGTTATGTTCATTGTTATTATTTTTGGCGTCCCTTCAGGCTGCGCCTTTCTTCCAGATCCTTTCTTCCGCCTGCTCAGCTTCTAAGGCTACCTCTAATGTTTCTGCATAAGTGGTTATTCCCCGAATCAACTTTATGTCACGGGCTATCATAGGTTTTAGTCCCTTCACGAATATTTGAATTATTAGCGTCTCGGTGGGTACCATGTCCGCCGCGAACATAGCCAGCCTTGAGCAAGCGCGATGAATTTGTCCACCCTTGTGACTGGAATCGCAGGACTGTAGTACTTCTTGTTGAACACTTGGATAAACGCATCCTAGGTCATAACGTTCACATCTTTAGTTTGCTTCACTATATCCCACCAGATGCGGGCATCTTCCTTTAGCAAGCTTGAAGCACAAGAGACTCGATCTTTGTTTCCCATCCGCATATGTTCTAGAATGGACTCCACTGATCGAAGCCATTCTTCTGCTTCTATTGGGTCAGATCCACTGTCAAAGTTTGCCGGTTGCTGCTTTCTAAAACATTCATACACTGCCTTGTATTGAGGTTCTACCAACTGTAGTAATTGTGCTAGAGGAATGACTGGTTGCGCCACTTGTTGTTGTTACCCTGAGTTTATTTGGAACTCTTCCTCCCTTCTCCTTAGTTCTGCCCTAAGGCGGGCACTTTCTCTTTCCAAATTTTCTTGAGTAACAGCAGTTGCCGGTTCTTCCACTACAATGGGTGCTTCTGGCACTCTAGGGGCTGATGGAATTTCTTCACATATGGAGGTGGCAGCTACTCCTCTTCCTCGCCCCCTTCCCCATCCTCAGCCTCTACCTCGACCTCTTCCTTGGCCATTTAGTCTTTCATATCTTCTTGGTTCCTTTTCCATGTGTCTTTACTATTTTCCCAAAAGAAAAAATAAATAAAAGCTAAGACAAACAAAACAAGTAGAGGTTATAACTTAGCATATTGTACTATTGTCTATTAGGTTCATGTATCTATTAAAACTACCCTATTACAATTAAGTCCAACTCGGGTAAATGGGCCTTAACAATTTAATCTTCCATGGAGGAGCGTTGGGTTCAGTATATTATACCCACTACTAAGGTCTCCTAACTTCCACTTGGACCCAAAAGACAGGAATTTAAACCATTGTTTTATTAATTGTTATTCATTTAAATTAAATCCAATCTAATAATGCAAAGCAAATGGGCATTCACAAATGAGCTGACCCATAAGAGCGGAATTTAAACTTTACACTTTTAATTGAATCCAAAATTCTTAACAGTTACTAAACAATGAAACAATAACAAAAGAAAATAACATGTTTTATTAAAATAAGAAAATAATTACAAGCTAGTGAAAAATTCTAAAACAGCATAAAATAAAATTTAATGATGTGTTCTTATATACGTCTAATCCTCCATATCAGATCCTTCTTCTAGCATATCTTGAGTGAAGTCCTCATAATCCTCTCGAGTGTAGATAAACCTTGAAGTAAAAGGAACTTGATTAAGAAATCCTTCCCTAAGGTTATATGATAACTGATGAACCCTTTCTCCTATTTCTCCATTTGGTAATATAATATCCTCAAATATTTTTAAATGTCGTGCAAACCTATCCATAAATATGTCATATTTATCTTCAATAGGTACATCATTATCAAATAAACTTCATTCCATGCTATCCTTATGCTTGGTTATGCTAACGGTAGTTTGACTGAGTGCATGAGAACTATGAACTTCTCATGTGATTTTAAAAGGGTTGTATGACTATCAATAATCTTTTCTATTTCCTTGTGAATTCAGTTGATTCTAAGAAACACTCTCTCGAACTCATTATCATACTCAGGGTCTGGTATTCTTCTTATAACTTTAACCTTTCTAACCACACTTGAGTCCATTGAGCTAATTTCTGAAAATAACACAAGAAAGACATTACAACATATTTCGAAAACAATGTGTATACTTACTTGGTAACGAGTTGGTCGTTTGTAGCTGTCGTGTGTATTTCGTGGGAACGTTGAGGACCAATATAGTCATGGCTCTGATACCACTTGTAACACCCTAATTTCTCATAAATTATCAAGAACACAACGTTGGATCATAATCATAAACCTTGCTCTTTTATTGAATGAAAACTTAAAAAATAAGTATATGGATCCATGGTTTTACAAAAATAAAATAATTGTCTTTAACATATTAAAATGAGCAACATTTAAATAAAACTTTAAAAGAAAACATTCTTTAATAAATAAATAAATAGGCCCGCTTGATCTTCCTCGACTATATGGTCCCCACGAGTACATCACGAAGCTCCTAGGTCCCACTCGCCACCGACCTTTCTATCTTTAATTACTTGTATATAACAACATCATAAGGGGTGAGCTTCTAAGCCCAGTAAGGAAAATACAAACAAGAATTAGTCATATAATCATTTAATCAACATATCATAAATTTCGCAAAAGTCATAACAAAACTTATTTATAGTAATCATACAACATCATAAAACCCTAAGTCATATCATAGCCAAAGTCATAATCATAAATCATAATCTAAGTCATAGTTCATAGTCATAGGTCATAAGTCATAATCGTAACTATAGGTCATAGATTATAATAACAAGTCAGATATAATAAAAAGATAAGTGCTTATACAGGGGTGGCAATTAAGCCTCGGACCTAACTCTGTCATACACCGGACATCAACTTAGGTCAGTCATAAAATTTTAGCAACTAAGCCTACCAGACATAAGTCTATCATACATCATTGGATATCTCTGGTCCAGACACACTTACCCCTTTATTGTACCTGAAATGTTAGGTCATACAAAACATAAACTAAATCATAAACTAAACTACCTAATTTGCCTTACCAAAAACCGAGATATTGGAGACAAGAGCGGGACTGGAAACTCCTAAAACCAAACAATAAAAAAAATCATAAGTTTCCTAAAGAAAATAAGATGAAGAGAAGATCTAAACCATCAAGATAAGAACTTACCGATAACCTTAAGTTTCAAAGAAATCGAACACCTAACCAAAAGTCATTATAACGAGTTAGGATTTGGAAGAAAATGAAAAGAATCAAAAGGATTATAATGAACTAAACCTGAGGATAAAGAATACCTTGGATAGATTAGAACTTTGATCTACACCTCACTACCAAAATCACACTCTATCTTACTTCCCAAGTGTTTAGAAAAGCTTAGATTTGAAAGCTTTTAACCCCAAAACACTAGTGTTTCTCTCTATAATGAACTTAGCAGCTTGGAGGCTCTGAAAAATGCTTGAATGATGAAGCAAATGGCTAAGTGAAAAGTCTTATTTATGGAGTTCAAGGGGTGAAACTAACTCCCATTTCAATGAATAAATAAATCATTTAAGAATGCATTTTTCGCTCAACAAATGCCCGGAACTCGGTCAAAAACATTCAGGAACAAGTCAAAGTTGTTGAGGGCTGTTTCTAGTTTCGAATTCCACGAAAATTCAAAAATTCATAAGGGAGCCGATATATCGCCCCCTATAGGAAATATATCGCTTGCCCCATAATCCCGAGCCTTCATGGTTTCGTTCGTGAAAAGTCGACGTATTTTCCGTATCAATCATAGGCAATATATCGGCCCCTATAGCTGTGATATATCGGCATACGCTGATATATCAAACACGTTTTTCCACACTTTCAGCACACTTGAATTTGTTTAAACCACTATGACTGAGTAAAACGTGATCCTAATAGCTGAGGAAAGGTTCTAGACTTCCTAGACTTATCCTTAATTAATTTATTCATCTAAAATCCTTAAATCCTTAATAAACATCCATGTGACTAGTGTCTCGTTCTTAATTATTCTATCAAAACCTTAAGTTATTCCAAATATCATTTCTAGGACCAGCTATATTAATCAAACCTTATGTTAAAATTAATATTTCTAAACTATAGGCTAAACTTATAAAATCCATAACTATCTCTATGAGTTTCTAACTAAATCCCGGCTTTGACCAATATCCACGAAAACTAAAATACTACAGCGCAAGCTACTACTATCTAACTAAGTAAAGTTCTGAGACACTACAATGTTACAATTTATAGTACACTTAACCAATATTATCCATCATAATTCCCTATAAATATAAGGGGAATTGATAGTAAAAGAGAGCGACATCTTGTATGCCAAAACTCTACTGAAATTGTCATAAACAATTTCTCCAAGAGCACCGAAGCAAGAATAAGAGTGACTTGTGGACTAGGTAGATTTTAACCACTGACCACGTTAAAATCTTGTGAGTTTACATTTATGATTTATTAACAAATTTAATCTCTCTAATCGGGTTTCTTAATCTCATGTTGGTGAAAAATTACATCAACAGTATTAAAGTGCAACAAAATGAACTACATATGTATTTATGCTGCAAATTTCTTAAAAGCAAAATGCTGCCACATGTACCAATTGACATACTTAACAATTGAGGGACCAACGTCCGCACCAAATGTGTAATAGTTGAGATTTTTGCCGCCAAAAAATTTACATAGGGATTTAAGTGCAACAAAATGAACTGCATAAGGATTAATGCTTCAAATTTCCCTAATAATAATAATAATATCTATAATTATAATTAATTAAAAAATGTAAGTGTTGATTTGTCAAAAATATATATATATATATATATAACAGTTGATGAACTACTCTATAGGCTATATATAATGACATACTTGGATCACGAAGTCAAAAGTTCCATTAGTCATACAAACCAAAGTTGTTTCTCTTCATTTCTGTTTTTTTCAAGAATATTGACACCTCGTGGTGTCTTCTCCTTGAATTTAGATAACATGTGCACATGTCCTTCTTTCCTTGTCTTTTTTTCTTTGATATTTTATCTACTTCTTCGTATATATTAATATATATATATATATATTAATTAGGGGTAAATCACATGCAAAGCATGTGGTACAATTTATTTATTTTGAAAGAAAGCTACAATTCACTTTTATCAGTTTAAATATTATTTGGATAACATTTGATATTTTTTATATTATAAGTTTATATGTTATGTCTTTTTTAATTTTAAATTAAATACTTTGTATTATATAAAAAATATTTATAAATTATAATTAAATTAATATTCAAAATATATGAAATTATAAACTTAATATTTTAAGTTAATTATATTTTAATTATTTATCTCAAGACATTTCAAATCTAATAAAAACATATACATAAATATATGATCAATAATATAAACAATGAAATAAATAATTTATTTGAGATATTTTAAGAAAAGTAATTTTTTTAAAGTAATTAATCAATTGTTGTAATGGTTTTAGTTTTAACCGTTAACTTTAATGGAAAAATTACAAAATCCGTTAAACCAAAAAAATTCCATTAGATACACACTTTTTTTATATATGCATGTAGGTTAATTATTTCTTATACTTAATTGAAGAACACAAGTTATTGTGCTGTAATTTTTTTTGTTATCTTTGTATTGGTTATCCTATATAAGTGTTTATATGTATGTTAATACAGGCAGAGGGAAAATGGTAAGATCTAAAACGTCAACTTTGATTACAACCAGGATTTTTTTTATGTAATAAAATATTTCGACTGTATTTGTGTAACGCCCTGGATAGCCAAGACTGCTACACTGTGTACTTATAAAAGTGCAAGACTTGCTAATCAAGTCATTATTTATAAAATGTGTCACTATACATGTAAGAGCTAGGGTTAAAAAGGTTTTGGTCTCAAAAGACTCATTTCATATATTTGAACTATTATAAACACGGGATCCCATAGGAAAACAGAGTTAAAATAAGTTTACAGACTCCCAAAAGTACATAAGTAATCACTAGCCATACTAAGGCAAAATAGACAGTCTTCAGGTCTCGCGTCCCTGCCTAAACCTCAACCGTGGCGGCTGGGCAACTGGCTATGTACATTCTGCTCGCTGAGCTCTCCAATCAAGGCTGATCTAACTTGCCCTTGCCTTTACCTGCACCACGTAGCACCCGTGAGCCAAGGCTTAACATCTTATACAACTCAATCAATGATAACAGACAATTAACTCATTAAGCATGTATTCCCATCAGATAATCCACATCAGATATTCAGCACATACATTCAGATTCAAGATACAATCTATCACATATTACACTCATATCACATAATATTCAGGGCCGACGACTTAGGCCGCACCCTCTGTCTAACCCACTGACTCTGGCCCGCTTAAACCGAGCTCAGTGCATAATAAGTTGTCCTCGGCTAACAGTGGCCGAGCCGCGCCCTGTGCGCTAGTGAAACCCTTGGCACCCTTAGGCCATTGGTTCACTAAATGGCTTGCATGGCGTAATACCATCTTTTCAAGCGTTTACAATAGGGAGCCCTTAGTCCCGTCACATATATCCAACCAGGTGCAGTTTTCTTACCTTTAGTCTGTACAGCTATTGAATTACGAGCAACGCCCCTCAAGCACGATCCGTTCCCGAGCCTAAGCCTTTATTACCTAGTCACAACCAAAGTATAGGGTTCCATTAATACTCAGATATAGGTTTCCAGTTACAAAACTAACTCCCAGGAATCCAAATTCCACCAAGCACGGTGGTGAAACCAATCCCAAGCATACTAGATCGTTTCCTCGTGCCTAAAACCCTCAAAAACTCATGTGTGCAACCAAGGGCTGCGGCCCTTGAAGCTTAGCCGCGGCCCTAGCCTCAAAACAGAACTAAGCCCATCCTGAAATAGACACGCGCCATGGCCCTTGCCTTGGGCGCCGTGGCGCCCTCCCATGGCCGAGCCTCCTTGGCCCTTTTTCATCCTAGGGCCGCAGCGCTCTAGAACAGAGCCGCGGCCCTCCCCTTCGTGCCCAGAAAATCCATCATTTCTAAGCTTGAAACCTCACCTTAAACCATCCCAAAGCTCCCCAACTCATAACCAATTAATCCCAACTCCTTTAGCATGACTTAAACAACATAATTCCACAGATAACACAGCCTAACACACACTAATCTTCTCTTTTCAATTTCTGAAACTCAAGAGCTATAAACACTCAAACCAGCCATTCAAATACAATTTAAAACTTCTAAACCATGAGTTGAAACTTACCTCTTCTGATGAACCACTTCACCAAGCCAAATCCAAGCTAAGTCCCCAAGTTTCCTCCTCAATTCTGCCTTAAGACATCAAAACCATGTTTGCTTCAACACTTAACCAAAACCCAGAATTCTAACCACAAAGAAGAAGATTAAAAGCTTACCTTAACCCTGTTTTAGTTCTTGATTTACTCCTGAGCTAAGCCTCCAAATCACCCCCCTTCATTCCTCCAAACTCCAGCTGAATTCTAGCAAATTCTCTTTAAGTTTCTGTGTTTCTTCCCCTTGTTTTCCTTGAGAGAGAATAGAGAGGTAAGGCTGAGAAAATAAGGTCGGTTTATATTTTCTAAAGGCTTCCTTATGTCTATCTTAATCGTTAAGTTAATCCTGAGGCTTGGGGTGCTGGAACCGTCCCCGAGGCCAAAATGGAAAAATCCCCCAATATTCCCGCCTAGACATCCTAACCTCAAATATATCTCCATATATTTATTTTCATGACCCGATAGTCCAATTCACTACCCAATACCTAAAATACCCCTGACTTGTCCAAAGTCACATCTTAAGCCCCGTTGTGACTTTTCCCCCGCTATCTGACCCTAGGATCGTCTTGAGTCGTTCCCTACAAACCTACCACATAATAATGTGGTTCTCACATTTATCACATATATATACATATCACATTACCACATAATATCATCAATTATCATATAAACATTACTAAACATATAATTACTCATTTAAATCACAATTATTCCATTAATGCCCTCCTGGCACACTAATCAAGGCCCTTAAGCCTTATTAGCGATTTTGGGTCGTTACAATTTGCCTACTCAGGTATTAATATTGTTTGTCCTTCATTTATTTTATTTTTTTAATAATTATATTTATATATATGTTTTAAGAGGAAGAGGTTATGATTGGTGGTTTTTTGTTATATTTTCTATTTTATGTGAAATTCCTTTGTTTTAGCATTGTCTTTCTTATATGTAAAGATTTGGGCATTGGTAATGGTTGGATGTACACATGATTTTAGATTTTAAAAAGCTCATTGGGAATAAGCTACTCTATGTAGATTTTTGAGGAAGAGTTTTTGAAAAACTCAAAGCCTAAAGTCAACAGCTTGGCCTGTAGTGTTGTTTGCCAGAAGATTGGGGAAGTCTTTGACTTGGGTTTACAGTGAGGTGACATTTTTTCCCTACATTATTTATATGAATTCAAAATTTTATGGCTTATTAGGATTTTTCTCCCGAACTATTACCAATTCAAATCGTGCGCCCCAGATTTTTCAACCTATTAAAAATTCCCCTTGAATTATTCATGTTACTTAAAGGTGGGACTTTCGTCCAATTTCACTAATAGAATGGTGATGTGGTAGTTTGGGCGTCGATGTGGTATTGTCACATCAATGCCTCGTTTATAATATAAAGAATGATTTTTGCCCCTGAATTATTATCACTACCAAATCATGTCCCTGGATTTTAAAATTTTAAAATTAAACAATATTTTGAATTAAAAAAATTGAAAAAAAATATATTAAACTAAAAATCAATTGAAATTAAAAAAAAAAATTGACGGTGACAAAAAATTGGCTTAGGTGTTGGGCATGCGTCTGAGTGAGCTTGAAGTTGGCTGGGTAGCGACATCATTGACAAACTAGGCTCGTGCAAGTTCCCCAACGACATTCAACTTTGGTGTCGCCTATGTTTTCCTTCTGCATCTCTCCATTTCACTACCTATCTCATATCTCTTCTCTCTCTATCATTTGTTGAGTGTCCAAGGGGATTTGAATGGTGCAAAAGTATGAGAAAAATAATAGAAAATCTGAATTTTTTGTTATGTTGTTAATATCATATTAAAATGTGTATGAATTTGAGATATTGAAATTTTGATTTGTATATGTTGTGATAATTTTTTTTGGTTGAGTTTTTGTTGTGATAAATTGACGAGTGTCGTTGAGATTATTAGGTTAGTGCAAAAGTGAGGGAAAATGAAAGAAAGTAAGAAAAAGTGAAAGAAAATAAAAGTCATTTTTAATATAGTTTTGTTTTTTTATCTATTTGATTTTTTAATTTGTATGATTTAGTTTAATTTAAATGGATTTTTAGTTTAATATTTTTTATATTTTCTTTTTAATATTTAAAATATTGTTTGAATTTTAAAATTTTGAATTTGAGGGGCATGATTTGGTAGTGATAATAGTTCTAGGGGTATAACCTTATTTATTTTTTAAATTATACATGTGGTAATGCCACATCAGCAAGCAAAGAGTCATGTCAACATATCGTTAGCCACATTAGACAAAATTGGACGGAAGTCCCACTTTACAACACTGTGAATAGTTCAAGGGGAATTTTTAATGGCCCGAAAAAATCAGGGGGCACAATAATGTATAGGTCATAGTTCGGGGGGCAAAAATCATAAATAGCCAAATTTTATATATAGACTTATCTATTGCACTCAACGGAACTTCATCAAAAATCTTCGATGGAACTCACAATAGTTTAGTGTTGAAACTATCAACTTATTAATGACTTGTTATTACCCATTAAAATCTTTCCCTTGATATAAACAAGGTTGTAGTTGGGTATCCATCATTGGCGAATCTCTTATTGTAGGAGTTTTAGTCTCATCCCGCTAGATGTAGAACTTACTAACCTTCTCACAAGAAATTTTGTAAATGGATCTGTTAAATTCTCACTAGTCTTAACATATGAGATAGATATAATTCCATCTTGAATCAGTTGTCTCGCATATTCATGTCTTAGACTTATATGTCTAGACTTCTCATTATACACATTATTATATGCTCTAACAATGTATCGAGATCGTTGATACCATATCCGCTGTAAAAGGGATGTCCATCATGAGTCCCTAAGCCACTCAACCTCTTTGTCGGTTGCCACTAGAGCTATAAGCTCCGCTTCCATGGTTGAGTGTGATATACATGCTTGTTTCTTAGAACCCTAAGAAACGGCACCGCCTCCAAGAGTAAACACTCAACCAGTGGTGGAGATATTTTCTCTCACTCCCAATATCCAACTAGCGTCAAAATATCCTTCAAGTATCCTAGGAAAACTTGAATAGTGAAGGTTATGTTCTTTGGTATACTTAAGGTCTCCTATAATACTCTCAATAGTCTTCCAATGCTTGATACTTGGGTTGCTAGTAAACCTACTAAGTTTACTAACAGCATATGCAATGTCCGCTCTAGTACAATGAGTTGTATACATTAGGCTCCCTATTGCACTTGCATATTCCAATTGAGTCATCGCTCTTCCTTCATTCTTTTCAAGCTTCATGTTTGAATAAAATGGTGTATTTTCCTCTTTGATTTTGAGATGACTAAATTTTTCAAGCACTTTCTCGACATAATGGGCTTGACTTAAAAGAAAACCCCCACTATTTCTTCTAACTTTGATACCTAGAATAGTATCGACCTCTCCAAGGTCCTTCATCTTAAAATTTGAAGATAGAAACTGTTGGGTTTTATGCCCTTAATAAAACCTTATTTATCATGTAACATGTTTTTATTATCAATAAAAGAAGTAGAAATTATTTTTTTTATTCAATCGCATTGTTCGTTTATTTTATTACATGATTATTCAATTAATACAAACATTCATAAAATCTCGAACATATGAATAATTACAATTATAGTTACTAGGTCACAATGGATTTTAGATGTAATTATATGTTCAAAAGAATGAGTCCTAAGATTAAATCAGTGCATTGGATTTTCACTGATTTGGCTATCTACGATATGATCTACTTACACATTCAGGGTGTGGTGTCTTGTCCAATGCATTTACCAAGTAGATAAGATCAGATGAATTCAGTTACATTGGACTAGGACCGATATTGATTATTACTAGATAAATAAGTATCATTGTTATCGAATCTAATCAATGTCACAACGTTGGCCATAGGTCAAGTCGATCTTTATTCTCAATGATAATATTCTGCTAATTATATTATTTAGTTATTTTGACTTGTTCGTTAGCAGCTTACCCTATGATATAGCTCATACTTACATCTTGGAGATTTAGTAGTGTAATTGAGCGAGAGTATTATTCATAGATATGAAATCTATAACTTCTGTATGAGAAGTGAAAATATGATTTCCTTAATTGCTTTGTTCAAAAGGATATATGATTGAGATCTCATTTCTGTGATTAAATTCACGGAAATATCATTTATAAAGAACTTAGTGGGAGTTAAGGATAAAATACTGATGAGGGATAAAATGGTAATTTGCACACGACTCATTAGTTAGTCATAGATAGAGTAATGACTGACCGTAATGGTTATAACAATGAATAATGTATTTGTGGTTCGAAAAATATGTTCTGTGAACTTAAGAGTTCAATTCCGAGTCTATAGTGGAGTCACGAAGAATTAATAAGTTGTGAGATAATTTATTATCATAAATAAACTCACGAGAACTTATTGTAGCTTGGGTTCATGGATCCACGGTCCCCATGTCGTCTCTAGTAAAATTAGATCTAATAGTTTCAAATAATTGATTTAATTATCAATTAGTAATATCGAGTTGACTGGGTCAACATAAATAATGAAATTATTTATTATTATTAGGTGAGAATTAGAAATAAGAGAAAGTTGGAGGATTTAATTGGAAATTCTCAAAATAGAGTTTTATAGACAATTGGGCAATTTTATTGATATTAATAAGTTAGTATTAATATTAGTAAAATAAATTAAATTAAGATTCAAAATATAAATAGTTATTTTGAACAAGTATTTAATTAATTATTATTTAAAATAAATAAATAAGGATTTGATTTTGGGTAATTTTGGAAACAAAATTGAAAAATTAAAATGACAATTATACCCTTGTATGGGCGGCCATGTGTGTGTTTTGTGAGCAAGTAATTGCTCCAATCATACACTTATTTATTTAATTAAATCAAAAATGAAATTTATCCTATTTCAGTTGCCCTAGTATTTGCCTATAAATAGAACATTGAGTGAGTGATTTTCTAAGAATCTTTCAGGTAAGAAAACTCTGTCAAAATTCTCTTTCTCTGTGTATTTATGTCTTCTCATGTTGAGACTTAGTCTACCCTTTGTTAGATCTAAATTAGAGAAAGGTTTGGAAGATTGTAGTACTGTGTTCTAGCGTTTGAATTCATTCCAATACCTACCATTCTATAAGGACAAAAGGTTAGGGAAGTAATGGAAGGAGTCAATTAATCCGCTGGGTATTCGTAAGTTTCTATATCTTTATGTTTGTGTTAAATTTACGAATCTGATGTTTAAATGTATGTCATGTGATTCTATATTTCTATTATGTTTTTGGAGAAATAATAAGGAGCATGCATCTAGATTTAAATTATTAGATAATACAGAAACGTCTTTGTTTCTATTATTCCTCTCATGTCATTACTCAAAATCAACATATCATCTACATAAAGACACACTAGTATGACATAGTCATCACAAGTCTTAACATATAAACACTTGTCCACGTTGTTGTGTCTAATTCCATCTGAAGCAATGACTTTATCAAACTTCTCATGCCATTATTTTGGATGTTGTTTCAAGTCTATACTTGATGAACAAAACTATCCGGTTGTTCCATATAGACCTCATCTTCGAGATCTCCATTTAGGAATATTTTGTTGACATCTATTTGGTGAACATAAGGGTTATATGATGGGTGTCGTATGTTGTATCAAATTTAAATATATTTTATCAATCAATCATACGAGCTACTTTAGTATAGCGATAAATAAGGGTCGAACCTACGGGGACTATGATCAAATTATTATTCAAAATAAAAACTAGATATAAATTAGATAGGGATTTTAATTTTAAAAACTGAAAACATAAAATGAAATAATGATCAAAGAATAAATAACTAAGGATGAAACGATATTAAAGAAATAGTCAAGAATTACTCTCAACCTTCGACAATCAATCTATCCACAATCACAAATAATATTCCCTATTCCCTATTCCCAATTAAACTATTAACCCCGCAAATAATACTTAAGCAGTCAATTATCTCAGTTTCCCTATTACAGTTAAGTAAAGCTAAGAGCTCTTAATTAATCCTTTCTACCCAGCAATAAACTCATTAAGCATGTGATTTATTTAACCTAGTAAAAGTATTACACTCTATGGAAACAAGTTAATTTAGGCAACAAATTCATTAACCATGCAATTCAATTAACCTAGGTTCTATTTTTCATCACAATCAAGAAACCCGTCACAATACCCTAACTGTAATTTATCACTCTACTTAGAATCCTGAACTATAAGATGAATAGAATCCTAAGATGATAGTAGAATAATGTAAAACCCTAATTAGTTGACCACCTAACAAGATCTCACAATATTCATAGCATTCAATTAAAAAAATAGAAACAATTTAATACAAGGGAATAGAAGGAATAAAATTTATGATTGCATTCAAGATCTCATGTCTAGGGTTTTGAAATAACCCTAAACTACAAAGAAAACTACTCCATAATCACATTCATATTCACAAACATAAATATTCAATGAAAATAAAGGAGTTTTGAGAAGAAAGAAAAAACTAAATTGAAGAATGTATATGTTGATGTCTTTTCTCCTCATTTGCTTCTCTAGCCTCTAAAATTTGCAATGCAAAGTTATTTTAAAAGTTAAACCTAATCCCTTTTATAGCCCATTAAAAATTACATTTAAAAATCAAAATTTTAAAAAAAATATATATCGCAAGCTGCAGCCAGTGATTCTTGGTGGTGCGGCCATGGGATTGTTCTGGACAAAATAGGCACTCTGACCGCGGCCAGTGATTCTTGGTGGCCGTGACCAATGACCATTTTCAGCACACATACATTTTTCTTCAATTTTTCGTGTTTCTTCTATTGCAGCCACTTAGGATATTTTAACCATTACTTCATCAATATAGCTCAGAATTGAACAATTCAAAAAGTTATGGAAAGCTAAGAAAAATATCTAAAACTTGTAATTCCGAGCTTAACCATTGCTTGTAAAACATCTCAATTTCATTATTTTTCACCCAAGTGTCTTGGAAGTCCTAAACACAAAATAAACTTATTAAACATATATAAACAAATGATCAAGTGCATAATCATAGAAGAATATTGAATTAAAAATAGACAAATTTGATACTTATCAAATTCTCCCACACTTAACATTTGTTTGTCTTCAAGCAAACAAAATAAAAACTAAACACATAAGCAATGGTTTTGTCGAAAGCACTAGTTGTCTCAAAAATTGGTCAAACAAATAAGTCATAGGAAAAATTGGAATTCCATATTCCTCAAAATTTCAACTCAACGTCAGTTACCACTTAAACTTGATCTCTTATGATTATACATAATCTAACTTACCAAAACACAAACATTCGAATCAATTTATACATGCCAAAGTATGTTTTAAAGTCTCTTGCATAGTAAATATTTTCATGAAAAGCATCCACTCCATAAACATTAACCAATTATTCTCCACTAATGTAAACACGCATAATCAAGAATCAAAAGGTCTTTAAAAAATTGTAATGTAAGGCTAAGGTTAAAGGTAGATGAAAAATGAATATTTAAGCTTAAATCACACCATAGCATGTATTTTTTTTTCTATTCTCTAGATCTTCCCACAAATTTCCCATAGAATTAACAAAAATACATAATCTTTCCATTTTTTCTTACACAACGATCATACTAATTATACTCTTACAAACTTTTCTTTTTTTTTCAATGCATAATTTTTCTTCATTTTTTTCAACTTCATTGGAAGAAATACTAGATCATATACTTTCACATTATAATCCAACAAACTAATACAACTTCCCCTTCTTACAATCCATAACCCAACCCACCAATTCAAATAATCATATAAAACTATGGTGTAATGGGTCACAAAATGAGATAAAATTTTCAAGCTACAAAGGTTTATATATTGGCTTATAAAATAAAAAGATTAGTCATTATGGCTGAAAAATGGGAAACTTGGGTATTCAATTTCATAGGTAAGCTTGAAAGGCTCAACTGATCCAAAGAACATGCCTTAATCATCTTCCTAATCATGTGTACTTAGGATTTCGGCTAAAACAATTAATCAATGATTCTAGAGAGATCGAGATTATGCATAAGTAATAGCATGCATAAATATCTTTGAACAATAGTGAAAAGGTAATTCTAATTGTATGCACATTATGTTTAAAAATTGAAGATCAAGCTTAAGCAACAACCACACTAGAGTTAAGCACACAATTCATGCAGAATTTATCAATTTCCTAGAAGTAGTCTCATCTCAATCATAAGTTTTATCATCAACAAATGACTTTCAACACAACCATGCTTATGAAAACCTAAAAAAAACTAAAACAACACAAACACAAACACAAACACAAATAACAACTAAAGAAATGACAAATAAAAATAAAACAGGCAGTTTTCCCTTCCCACGCACTTAATTTTAGCATTGTCATCAAGGCATATACTAAATAAAAAATCAATGAAAAATAAAAGGATAAGGGTAAGAAAAACTCCTGCAAGTTTGTTTTGTTTAACGTCATTAGCTTGATGGAATGCTGCTCTCAAGATCTTTATGTTTGGTATTTCAATGAAGTCTCCTTCCCTTTGATCCTACCAAGAGAATCAAACACATTGAATTTGATAACTTCACCATCAAATTCCACTGTCAGCGTTCCTGCTCTAACATCCAACTTTGTATTTGTTGTCATCAAGAATGGTCTTCTAAATAAAATCGATGTCGAATTGGGTGTTAATGCATCCCTCATTTCAAGTATATAGAAATATGCTGGAAAGACAAGTCCATCAACCTTCACCAGCACATCTTAAACTACCCCTAAAGGATAAGCATTAGTGTGATTGGCCAATTGAATAATAACTCATGTCTCCTTTAGTGACCCAAGATTTAAATAAGCATATATTTAATATGACATGAGATTAATCGATGCTCCCAAATCTATCATACATCGCTCGATCCTTTTATTCCCAATAATACAAGGAATTGTAAAGGTTCCAGGATCCTTGCATTTTGGTGGCAGCTTTTTTTGGAGAACAGCAAAGACGTTCTCCCCCACAGTTATCTTTTCATCACCCTTCAATTTCTTCTTATTCGTGCACAACTCCTTCAAAAAATTAGCATAAAGTGGCACTTGTTTAATAGTATCAAGTAATGGAATGTTTATCTCAATGTTGCGAAAAGTCTCAAGAATTTCCTTGTCAGCTTCTGCTCTCTTAAACTTTTTCAATCTGCTTGGAAAAGGCGGACAAGGGACATAGGTTGGCATAGTTGGTTTATGTGACTTTTTTCTACATTGATGGCTTATCATGGATGGAGTTGTCTACTACTTGCTTTTGCACTGGAGCTGGTGATTAAAGGTTGTGTGGGTGGCTCATATTGTATACCACTTTGCAGTGTTATTGAACTTACATTTGCTCTTGGGTTCCTCTCTGGTTGGGGAGGTAATCATTCTGAATTTTGAGTTACAAGCTTGCTTAGAGATGCAGTAATCTATCTTATTGTGTTCTCTAAATTCTTGAGAGACGCTTGAGTACTCTGAAGAATTACTTTAGTTTGTATATTGGAAGCCACCAAAGTTTTAAGCATGTCTGATATTGATGGTTTTCGATCTTGTGGAAATCCAGTAGGAGGTTGTTGATGACAAGGTACATAGGCTTGTTGAGGACTTTGTTGGTAATTAAACCCTGGTGGTCTGGTAGGTGTTGTTTGTTGTTGGTTCCCATATCTTAAATTATGATGATCCCTCCATTCTTCATTATAAGTGTTTGAATAGGGATCATATTGTTTTATTGACTGCCCAGGAAACTCACCAATGGCATTTACTTGCTCATTTTGTACCCTTTGAAGAGTGGGACATGCATCAGTAGGATGCCCCACCAACTGACATATGTCACAAGGTCTCACTTGCTGACCTAAATCCATTTGTTGAATCATACTAGTCAATTGCGCAAGTTGTTGCTTTACTTTAGAGTTTGTCTCATGTACTCCCTTAACTAAACCATCATGACAAACTTCAAACTATTGGGAATTGGTTGTCATATTATAAGTTAAACTCCTAGCTATAGCAAGAGTTTGTCCACCAGTGCTTCCCCACTTGCTGCATTAATCATTTATCTCTAGAATAGGACTGCTCATCAATCCTCAAATGTTTGAGAACTTCCTCCAAAGAAATCTCATCATTCTTGTGGGAGATTTTCTTTCTATAGCCCTCCAAGATGGAGGTAACTTGGCTATGATGGTGTTGACGCGGTTCTTCGCCAACAGGTAATTAAGAGAAGAAGAGAAAAGGATTAGTGCTGAAAGTAGAACCGTCACAGATGAAATCTTAGAGAGTGAACTAGGTGACTCAAGACACGTTTTTAAGTGGTTCAAAGGTTAAAATCCTTCTACTCCACTAGTCAATATTATTGATATATTCTGGATTTTTGGTTACAAAGTGTATATCTCTTTGTAGACTATTTTTTCCAACCTCTATCAACTCCCAGGGTCCCCATATTTATAGGAGAAGGCACCTGGAAGTTGGTAGGGAGGTCATCCCGTGACCTTACCATTTGTCATATCAACTCTGTAACATTTATGATTAATTCCTAAACCTGACTCATAAGTGTGGTCTAATCAGTATGTAAGGAGATAATGGGCCGCACGGCCCAACCCAGCCGTGGGTGTCTGAATGCGCACGTTCCTGCTGCGTGTCCGAGAAGTCAGGGAGATATCGGACACGTGATGTCAGATATAGGCACGTTTATCTTACGTGTGTTCTTTACAAAGGGTCAGAGATCCACGAGCAGCAGCTCGCACCACGAGCTGCTTTCCTGACCCAACCTTCGGCCTCAAGGATTCCTTCCCCCAGTCTTGGGCAGCCTTGGCGAGTTCTTGAGGATACCTCGAGCTAAGTGGGTACGACCTCGAAAACAAGATCTCCGACCTGGGGAAGTTTACGAACTAACCTTGATTAGTCCGAGGCTCGACCTGCTAATCAGCCCGTGGGAAAACCAGGGCGTACATCTGCCCCCCAAGCTCCTGCTCGTGGTATATGACGTCATATATAGAAGACCACAGTAGGGGCTTTTAGACTTCCCCACAACCCTTCACACTCCACTTTTTGTGCAGGCGTCTGATACGTGGAACATCGTGGGTGGTGACGGTACGTTTTACAAGAACCGCATTTAATGGCCTAGCCTATTGCCCAGCCGTCGTTTCATATTTCGAGTGGAAGGCCTCGGATCCCTCACTAGGGCCATCCAAGAGCCTTCTTCACGTGATCCTTCCCTTATATAAAAAAGGGGTGGCCATCCTACGCACGGGCCATCCCTTCATTCAAAAATTTCCCAAATCTCTTTCCTTCTTCCTTCTTAGACTTTCAGAAGAACGAAACCCTCGACTCTACTGCCACCATTTTCCTTGTTCACGAAGCTTAGGCGCACGAGTTCCTCCAAAGCTTTGGAAGCTACTGCACCAACGAGGCTCCTACCAACGCAACACTCTCGTTTACCATCCAGCCATATACTGTAAGTTTTCTGACCCTGTTCATTTTGAAAACATGCCACTGTAGCTTAGGTAAAAAAATTTACTATAGCCGCATGCAAGGGTTTTCTGGGTTGCGTGGGTAGGAGGGTGACAGCCCCTTTTAGGCTAGAGCACACTTGTTGTAGGAAATCGCCTTAGAGTATGGGTTTCAAGATGCTTCTTCAGGAACAATTTCTGGTTAGGATCTTTAGGAATTTTGGGTGCAAAACCGGGTAGCTTAGGGAATACGCTTCAAAATCGGTTTTGCAACATTCTGCCTGTTGAAACTTCCCCCCCAAGGCAAATTTTTACTCTGAACCCCCTGACACACGAATTCCGAGTAATCTGGGATCCGTTGGGAGCATATGCATGTGTTCATTGAACCGCGTGGTTCCACTCTCCACGGGCTGGGCTTACCTCAGCTCGTGTAAATAATAATTGTTTCGTCCTTCTGCTTGGGTCGCCTTTTCTAAAGTGTTTTCTTTTGTTCGATAGGCGACCAGATGGCTCCAAAAAGGAATCTACCTCAGAAGAACGTGGGAAGCTCGATCTCCCAGCAAGAGAAAGGAAAGGCGGTGATGTCAAGCTCGCCGATCCCCCACTTCGGGCCGGCCGTGGAGAAGCAGGTCGAGGTGGCCCCCGACGCATTCTTTAAGGCGGAGAGAATCGTCTCAAAGATAACCGACCAGGCGAAGATCAACAAAATCTTCCTCACCCACAACATCCCACTGGGGAAAGCCTCAGTGATTGCCCAACCTGCTGCGGAGGGCGAGCGGAGCTGCACGCCACTCGATGAATCGTTCGCGGCCTGGAGCGTTGAGCACTTCAAGGCAGGGGCCTTCCTTCCCCTGGATCAGTACTTCGCTGACTTCCTGAATTATGTGGGGTTGGCCCCATTTCAGCTCCCCCCCAACTCCTACCGTCTGCTGGCGGGTTTGAGGTATTTATTCAAGAAGCAGGAGTGGGAGGTCCCTACTCCTGCTGATATTTTATATTTCTTTTGCCTCAAAGCCAGCCCGGATCAGCGGGGGCGAGGTGACGGGTTTTACTATTTAACCTGTTTTCCTAATACGGCAGCGGTCATCGAGCTGCCAAGCCATCCAAATGACTTCAAGGACCAGTTCTTCATGTCAACTGGGTTCCAGAACTGTGAGCACCACTACTTCAATCGTCCTCGTAAGTGAACCCTGACCCTAGCTCGCCTTTTAAGGGTTGTTTAATTTTAGCTCCTCCCGTATTCCATTCTGATTCCAACCCAATCTTGCAGCCATCTACGCAAGGACCGAAAAGTCTGCGACCCTCAGGGGTCAGTATGACACATTGGCGGGCTTACCCCCCAGTGAAAAGGACTACCGCGTGCTCGTGACGGACGAGACGATGGTGTTCTACAAACTGATTTTTCCAAATCAGACTCTGAACCTGAAGAGGCTTCGGGGGCCGCCCCCAGCTCGCGCAAACAGACCTATCACCGTGGAGGAGGTCGCGGAAGAGGAGGACGAGGAGGATGAAACAGCTGAAGTTCTGCTCGTGAGGAATAGAAAGAGGACCTTGGAGGTCGCTCAGGGGATGGACGAGGAGAGGATCCAAACCGGACTAGCCGCGGGTCCTTCCGGCCAAGGTAACCCTTATTTGTTTAAGAATGTAGATAGGGCCACTGCAGACCCCCGGCTGGTTAGGTTCAATCCTAGGCAGATCGTCCATCGTCACGAGAGGGACCCGGACCTGAATACACTCCTGCTCCATTGTGTTGACCGGTTCGTGCTGGATCACCAAGAGAGTCGGCCTAGGGGTACCGTAGTAGTAGATAACACCCTAGCTTTTAGGTCGATCCTTTTTGAGGAGTATGGGACCAACTTACGCACATGGCCATCACTTCAGAGGGGTGTCTATGCTCCGGGGTTTAGACAGTATGTAGAAGAGTCCAGCCCCGAGTCAGAACCGGACCTAGAACCCGCGCCAGTTCGTGAGATAATTGTCCTAGGCTCTTCCAGCTCGGGGGGTAGGGCTCCCTTAATATTCGTATACTTTTTTGCTTTTAACCTTTGCATGATTGCTAACTTGTAATAACCATGTTTTTGTTTTTGGCAGAAGAGATGTCTCAGCCCGGGGGTAATCTGCGGGGTGTAGTCTTCGGCGGGAATCCCCCAGCAGGGCCAAGGTTGAAAAGGCTCCGAGAGTCCAAGAGCGCGGCCGGGGCCTCCACCAAATCCCCGGCTAAGGAGAAGGAAAAAAACCCCGCCATCCCAGGTCGAGGGGGCAATCCTTCCTGCTGCCGGAGCAGGACGCATGCCCCCGCCGCCCCAGCGATCTCCATCAGCCACTCAGGACGTGGTACTGGAGGTCGGGACTCTGGCTGTGGCAGCCCCGGACGTACGCATCCCGGTCGACCCCCAGGATCTGGGAAAGATCCCAGAAGCATTCCGGGGGACGGTGTATAAGTCGGCGAGCTATGTCGTCGGCCGCTTCTACAAGCTCAAAGAGAAGGATCTCCGGGCTATCGAAACAACGAGCCCGGTCCGAGTCATAGAGTCTTCGATGGACATGACCCTAACGGTAATCTACCCCACTCTTTTAAAGCTTTAACACTTACACAATGCCTTGTTTTTCCGCTTAGCCAACTTATCCTTCCTTTCTTGCAGGGCATTGCTGCCGTACATCGAGGTATCGCCAGGACCAAGGCTCAGCTCGAGGAGATGGAGGCTGAGCGCCAGGCCGCCCTTCAGGAAGCTCAGGCGGCGAAAGATGCGCTGGCGGCTTCGAAGGCCGAGCTAGAGAGGAGCCGCTCAAAGAACCGAGAACTTGAAACCTCCCTTGCCACTTCACGAACAGATCTCGAGGCAGCGAAGACCGAGGCTCAGGCCGCCCTGGAGGCCGCCTTGGAAGCCGAGCGGGCCATCTCGGAGCAGTCCATGCAGGACCTGTTCTATCACTGCTGGGCCCATAACCCGGATGCTGACTTCTCTTTTATGCCACTGGACCTCTGGGCTTTTTTGCTGCCGAAGCTCCAAGCCCGCCTAAACAAAGAGGTACCGCCCTCGGAGACTGGGGAAGCCTCTGGCGCGGCGAAGTAGGGCGAGAACGCGACCTCCAAAGGACCAGCTGATGGGGCTTAGGGCACTTCTCCTTATGCATTTTTAATTATTTTTATTTTGTCTTTGTAACCTTTTCATGAGGTGTTTTCACCTCGAGACGATTTACTTGGCAATCTTAACTTATATATATATTTTTTTTTTATATATATAAGCTTAGTTCATGTTAACCGTTATTTATATCCTGAGCTTTTTAAGAAAGAGCCACGACCAATAAACTTAAGTTAACTTCTAAGTTTTATGACCCGGTTAAAACCAGGAACTTATTTTGAAAACTTAGTTCATGTTAACTTTTATCCATATCCCGAGCTCTTTAAGAAGAACCACGATCAATAAATTTAAGTTAACTTCTAAGTTTTAGGACCCGGTTAAAACCAGGAACTTATTTTGAAAACTTAGTTCATGTTAACTTTTATCCATATCCCGAGCTCTTTAAGAAGAACCACGATCAATAAATTTAAGTTAACTTCTAAGTTTTATGACCCGGTTAAAACCAGGAACTTATTTTGAAAACTTAGTTCGTGTTAACTTTTATCCATATCCCGAGCTCTTTAAGAAGAACCACGATCAATAAATTTAAGTTAACTTCTAAGTTTTATGACCCGGTTAAAACCATGATAGGACTTAGTTCGCGTTCACCCTTATCCATAGATAAGAGTCAACATCTAAGTCGTTAAGGAGACCTGGTTATATCCAGGTACCATATGCCCCCCAAGTAACTGGGAAAGGGTCTTTCGTGGTTACTTTAAAATCACACTTGCAAATAAAAAGAAACATTTGATTCTTATTTATACATAGAAAGTGGCCTTCCAGGCCTTACAAGTGGATCATTGATAGTATTTCTTTAAGTGGATGGCATTCCAAGTCCGCGAGATCGCCCCTCCATCAAGTCGAGCTAACTTATAAGTTCCCTCCTTGATGACTTCGATGACCTGGTATGGTCCTTCCCAGTTTGGTCCCAAAACCCCATCTTTGGGATCTTTTCCGGCCAGGAAAACTCTCCTTAGGACCAAATCGCCAACGCTAAAGGCACGTTTTTTGACCTTAGTGTTGAAGTAGCGAGTGATCTTCTGCTGATACTGGGCAAGTTGGAGTTGTGAACCCTCCCGCCTTTCATCAACTAGGTCTAGGGAATGGCATAGGAGTTCGTGGTTCCAATCTTGGTCGTAGGACTGGACTCTATGCGACAGAACTTTAACCTCCACGGGGAGGACTACTTCACTCCCAAAGGTTAGGGAGAAAGGAGTGTGACTCGTGGGAGTCCGATGCAAGGTCCGATATGCCCACAGGACCTGGGGGAGCTGTTCTGGCCAGACCCCCTTTGCCTCATCTAGCCTCTTCTTGAGGCTTGCCTTTAGAGTTTTGTTCACAGCCTCAACCTGGCCGTTCGCCTGGGGATAGACCACGGACGAGAAGCTTTTCACAATTCCGTGTCTTTCACAAAATTCGGTGAACAGATCGCTGTCAAATTGAGTGCCGTTGTCGGAGACGATCTTCTTAGGTAGGCCAAATCGACAGATGATGCTTTTCACCACGAAGTCGAGTACCTTCTTCGATGTTATTGTCGCCAACGGCTCTGCTTCGGCCCACTTGGTGAAGTAGTCAATGGCTACCACGGCGTAACGGACCCCACCCTTTCCGGTGGGCAGGGCGCCCACTAGATCTATTCCCCAAACGGAAAATGGCCAAGGTGCCGAGATCATTTTTAGCTCGACCGGAGGAGCTCGGACAACCACAGCGAATCGCTGACACTTGTCGCACCTTTTCACATATGAGATCGAGTCTTTGGATAGAGTCGGCCAATAATAACCTTGCCTGAGAACCTTTAAGACCAGGCTTTGCCCCCCAGTGTGGTCTCCGCAGAATCCTTCGTGAACTTCCTGCAAGATGGCCTTCGCTTCACTTGGAAGAACGCACCGGAGGAGAGGTAGGGAGTGCCCACGTCGGTACAACACTCCTTCGACTAGCGTATATCTAGGAGCTTGATAAAGGACTCGCCGTGCGTCGTTACGTTCTTCGGGTAACCTACCCTCGACGAGATACTCAAGAATGGGAGTCATCCAGGTCTGCCTAACATCAATCATCTCGATCTCTGCCCAATCTCCTTCTATACTTGGTTTTTCCAAGAATTCTATTGGCACCAACCCCAGGGCTTCTGTCTCTCCCGAGGTGGCGAGTTTGGCGAGAACATATGCGTTGGCGTTCTGCTCCCGAGGTATCTGTTCGATCGACCCTCGCCCAAATGCGGACAGCTCAGCTTTTACTTTTGCCAAATAGGCAGCCATCTTGGGTCCCCGCGCCTGATACTCTCCCAGAACCTGGTTCACCACGAGCTGGGAGTCACTGAAGCACTGGACGGAGCTCGCCTTTAGCTCACTAGCTACCCTCAGCCCAGCCAACAAAGCCTCGTACTCTACCTCGTTGTTAGACGCCTTGAACCTGAACCTCAGCGCCGAGTGGAATCTATGTCCCTCGGGGGATATCAGGATGATTCCGGCCCCGGAGCCGTTCTCGTTAGATGAACCATCAACGAAGATCTTCCACGACGAATGCGTGGAGGCGACCTGAGGCAAGCCTTCTGATGGATTCTCCTGGAATCCCGTGCACTCCGCCACGAAGTCAGCCAAGGCCTGACTTTTTATGGCAGTTCGTCGAGTATAGAAAATCTCGAACTGACTGAGCTCGACCGCCCACTTTAACAAACGTCTCGATGCTTCAGGCTTTTGGAAAACCTGCCTTAGAGGCTGATCGGTCATGACGTGTACCGAGTGGGACTGGAAATACGGTCTGAGCTTTCGCGAGGCTGTGATTAGGCAAAATGCCAATTTTTCCATCAGTGGGTACCGTGACTCTGCTCCGAGGAGTCTCTTGCTGATGTAGTAGACTGGCTTTTGAACTTGGTCCTCTTCTCGTACTAGCACGGCACTAGCTGCATCCTCAGTGACAGCCATGTAGAGGAAAAGAGGTTCTCCTGCCCTGGGCTTGGACAGCACGGGCGGTTCAGCCAGATGCGCCTTCAGGTCGAGGAATGCGCTTTCGCATTCTACTGTCCACTCAAACTTCTTGTTTCCCCGGAGCAGGTTGTAGAAGGGCAAACACTTGTCGGTTGATTTGGAAATGAACCAGTTGAGTGCTGCCACTCTTCCTGTGAGGCCTTTGACGTCTTTCCGCAACCTGGGGGAAGGAAGCTCGATCAGCAACCTGATTTTGTCGGGGTTTGCCTCGATTCCTCGGGTATTGACTATGAACCCCAGGAATTTCCCTGATGCGACACCGAACGTGCATTTCTGAGGACTGAGCCTCGAGCCTCATGCCATATTCCCGTAGTATTTTAAAACATTCTTCCAGGTCAGAAACATGGTTGTCGACAGTCTTTGATTTGACAAGCATGTCATCAACATACACCTCCATGTTCTTTCCGATCTGGTCCGCGAACATTCTGTTTACTAGCCTCTGATAGGTAGCTCCGGCATTCTTCAGACCAAATGGCATGACCTTATAGCAATAGACATTCGTTGGGGTCGTGAAGCTGGTATGTTCCTGGTCTGCCGGATTCATCGCGATCTGATTGTAGCCTGAGTACGCGTCCATGAAGGACATGAGCTCGTGCCCCGCCGTGGCATCCACCAGCTGATCGATCCTTGGCAATGGAAAGCAATCCTTGGGGCAGGCTTTATTCAAGTCGGAGAAGTCAATACAGGTCCGCCACTTCCCATTGGGCTTTGGAACCAGCACAGGATTAGCGACCCAAATTGGAAATTTGGCTTCGCGGATAAAGCCACACTTTTTTAGCCGGGCCACCTCTTCTTCTAGGGCCTCGGCTCGGGTTGTTCCTAAACGCCTCTGCTTTTGAGACTTGGCAGGAACGCTTTTATCCAGATGGAGCGTATGCATGATGACACTCGGACTAATCCCCACCATGTCCTCGCTCAAGGCGATCTTTTCCTCTTCGGTCTTCTGAGGTTTTTCAATCTCAGGAGCCGCCCAGGGTCCCTGAGATTCCTCCTCGCCCTGAATGGCCATTGCCAGCTGCCCGGGTTTAGACTTTCCCTTCATGGAAATGCTGTAGCATTCCCTGGCAGCGAGCTGATCGCCCTTGATGGCACAGATTCCTGTTGAAGTAGGGAACTTCATGGCGAGGTGTCGAACGGAAGTGATGGCCTCGAAAGCTATGAGCGCAGGTCGGCCCAAAATAGCGTTGTAGGCAGCGGAGCAGTCAATGACCACGAACTCAAGTAGCTTGGAGACTGTCCGAGACTCTTCTCCTAGGGTGATCACCAGCTTGATCGTCCCTATCGCTGCTGATCCTTCTCCCGAAAAGCCATATAGCATCATCGAGGTTGCCTTTAGCTCGGCGACAGTCAGACCCATCTTTTCTAAGGTGGATCGGAATAGGAGGTTCACCGAGCTCCCATTGTCCACCAACACTCTCCTTACTTTCCGGTTGGCGAGCTGGACTGCTACGACCAAGGGATCGTTATGAGGGAATTGGACATGGCCTGCGCCTTCCTCCGTGAAAGTTATCGGTTGTTTCTCTAACCGTTGCTGTTTTGACTGACGTTGCTCCGGGACGAACTCCGCTCTGTTGTGAGCCTTTAATTCATTCACATATCTCTTCTGGGCGCCTCTACTCGTGCCAGCCATATGCGGTCCTCCAGAGATGGTGGATATCTCTCCCTCGACCGCGGGGGGAAGAACGTCCTGATCTATCCGAGGCCCGGGCTGGCTGGCTGGGACCTCTGGAACGGGTCGACTTGCTGGGACCCTGTTTCGCGAGTATTGCGCCAATGGGCCTGCTCGAATGAGAGTTTCGATCTCATCTTTTAGATGCCTGCAGTCGTCGGTATTGTGGCCGACGTCGTTATGGAAACGGCAGAATTTTGAAGTATCTCTCTTTCCCTTGTGGTGCTTTAATGGCTCCGACCTTTTCCAAGGGACCCGAGTAGCGTTGGCCAGGAAAATATTTTCCCTGGACTGGGTGAGCTCAGTATATGTTGTGAACACGGGCTTGAATTTATCCACAGACTTATTCTTCTTTTGACCGTGCTGGTTGTTTTCACCGTTTCCCTTTCTTTTGCCACCGCCGGGCTGGTTGTTTTGCGCGTCGCCGGGGATTGCCACCGCGATCTCCGTCCCCGCTCCAGCGGGCTTCTCGGGAACCTGGCTGGTCCCCGCGGCTGAAGCTTCAGCTTCTTCTAAGTTTATCCACTCTTGGGCTCTGTTAAGGAATTCGTTAACCGAGCTGACTCCCTTCCTCTTAATATCTTTCCACAGGTCTCCTCCGACCAGGATTCCGGTTCTCATGGCCATGAGCTTAGAGCTATCGTCAGCGTCTCGGGCTCGAGCAGCGACATTCGCGAATCTGCTCAAGTAGGCTTTTAGCGTTTCACCGGGCTGCTGTCTCACGTTAGCTAGGGAATCGGCTTGGACTCGGGCGGCCTGGGAGGTGCGGAATGCCCTTTTGAAGTCAGCTGAAAAAGTCTTCCAGGAGCTGATTGACTGTCTTTTACTTTGCTTGAACCACTGCCTGCAGGTCCGATCAGCATGGAAGGGAAGATCAAGCAACGCAGCTCCGGGCCAATGTTATGAGCCATCATTAGGGTGTTGAACATCCCCAAATGATCCGACGGGTCCCCGTCCCCGTTGAACTTTGACAAATGGGGCATACGGAAACCAGATGGGTAGGCCATCATTGCTATATTGGGGGCGAAGAGTTCCATTTCGTCGCCCGAATCATACTCGTCTTTTTCTTTTTCTGTTAGGAGCTTTCTCATCAGCTCCTCCATCTGAGTTAGGCGCTCGAGGGTTTGGTCCTGAGATCCTGGGTTATTCCGGGGCTGTTCCACAGCTCCGGACCCATTGTACATATTAGGTGGGTTGTTGCCCCTCCTATCTTGAGATAGGTTATTTGGGACATTCCCTCCGTTACGTCCTTCGGATCGGACTCCCGCCGAGCGGGCCTGACTACCATCTCCGGTTCGATCATCTCTGTGAGAGTTGAGGCGATCTCGGAGGTCGCCTCCCTGTGTAGTCTGGTGACTTTGTGCCGAACTTAGTCGCTGACGCAGGTCTCCTCCCGAGAGATCACTCCGGCGACTACCGGTCCAGTGGCTCCTGCTGGATAGGCTTGGAGTGCGTCTTTGGCGGTTACGATCTGATCCTTCCCCTAGCACCCTGCTGCGCCAGGAAGGCACAGCCGACGGCGAGTCTCTCCTGCTACTCCAGTAGGCCAGGATGTCCCGAACGGGCTGAGGAGATGGGTATCTGATTGGAGAAGGAGGATGCCTGACTGGGGAGGCGATCCTAGTTCCGTCCGGACGGATCAAATTTGGCGGGGGCCTTTCGGCCCTGCCAGCTTGCTGGTCCCGCCCTGGGCGAGCTGGACGAGGCGCAGGACGGTCTTCTGGGACGGGCTGGCGCTGCTGGCCCGCCCCAGATCTCCTTCGGGAGTTTCCCCGAGCTCTCCGGAGCGTTCCCAAGGAAGGTTGAGAACTAGGAGTTGACGTCCTGACCGAACAGCTGTATTGCTGTTGTCCGACCCCAGGCATTTCCCTGAAGTTTGCCTCTTGATGGTGTGATGAAGGGGTGGAGTTGGCTGCATGAGGCCTACCCGACCGGCTATGCCTGGGCCGATTACCCCGGTGAGACTTAGGAGCCTCACCTTGCCTCTCTCCAACGTTAACGTTGGTTGTGAGAGGGGGTAGTCGGGCCAGAATATCCTGGATTTGCCGACCGGCTGTTGCTAACTGGCTCCTCAGTTGAGCATTCTCCATCTCCACCGCAGTATAATAACACGGGTTTGGATTAGGTGGTCGGGGTGCTGAGCTACCAATGTCGTCTTGGCCCGCCGGCTGCTTTCCTGGCCTTTGTTGGACTTCGGGAATTTGTCCATCAGGGATGGCAATATGGTGGGCCTCCTGCCCATCCTGCTGCTCCATTTCGCTGCCATGCCTAGATCGAGTGGTCACCATAGTTGGATGTTTGTGGCAGCACTAGTTGAACTTTCTCTCAATGAAAGCACCAAACTGTTGACGCGGTTCTTCGCCAACAGGTAATTAAGAGAAGAAGAGAAAGGGATTAGTGCTGAAAGTAGAACCGTCACAGATGAAATCTTAGAGAGTGAACTAGGTGACTCAAGACACGTTTTTAAGTGGTTCAAAGGTTAAAATCCTTCTACTCCACTAGTCAATATTATTGATATATTCTGGATTTTTGGTTACAAAGTGTATATCTCTTTGTAGACTATTTTTTCCAACCCCTATCAACTCCCAGGGTCCCCATATTTATAGGAGAAGGCACCTGGAAGTTGGTAGGGAGGTCATCCCGTGACCTTACCATTTGTCATATCAACTCTGTAACATTTATGATTAATTCCTAAACCTGACACATAAGTGTGGTCTAATCAGTATGTAAGGAGATAATGGGCCGCACGGCCCAACCCAGTCGTGGGTGTCTGAATGCGCACGTTCCTGCTGCGTGTCCAAGAAGTCAGGGAGATATCGGACACGTGATGTCAGATATAGGCACGTTTATCTTGCGTGTGTTCTTTACAAAGGGTCAGAGATCCACGAGCAGCAGCTCACACCACGAGCTGCTTTCCTGACCCAACCTTCGGCCTCAAGGATTCCTTCCCCCAGTCTTGGGCAGCCTTGGCGAGTTCTTGAGGATACCTCGAGCTAAGTGGGTACGACCTCGAAAACAAGATCTCCGACCTTGGGAAGTTTACGAACTAACCTTGATTAGTCCGAGGCTCGACCTGCTAATCAGCCCGTGGGAATACCAGGGCGTACATTTGCTAAGTGGGTACGACCTCGAAAACAAGATCTCCGACCTGGGGAAGTTTACGGACTAACCTTGATTAGTCCGAGGCTCGACCTGCTAATCAGCCCGTGGGAAAACCAGGGCGTACAGATGGAACCAACAAGGAATTGTTCTAGCAATATAATATTAAAAGTAGATAGCATATTTATAATAATTTGTAATTCATGAATTTGGTGTAGAAGGGGTTTCACATCAAAAAAAAAATAAATTCCATATATTGAGTAATAATGAAATTCTTTGTACCTTCTTCTCTCGCTTTGTATTTTAATTCCAATGCCTCCCAAATCTCATTAGCGGTCTTGATGTTGGTGTAGAGATCGTACAACCAGTCCAAAAAGGCATTGAGAATGTGGCCCCCACATATTAGTGCATCTTCTTTATGTTTCTTACTTTCCTTGATGACTTCTTGAGTGTCATCATCCTTAGAGAGTTTTATGGCCTTTAAATCCTTCTCCAAGATGTAGTACACCTTGAGAATAGTGTGCAAAAACTTAATCTTGTCTTGCCAATGCACAAAATTAGTTCCATCAAATCTATCCTATCTAACAAAGTCTTGTGTCAAGAATTTCAAAGTCAAAATTGAAAACGATTCTTCCACGATGATGTAAATCAGAGAATATAGAATTTGATTGTTGTAAAAGAGTGAAATTACACCACCAAGATAACAATAATCTACACATAATAACACTTAACAGAGTCCAATCTAAGATTGAGACAGAGAAATACAAACCCTAGTTGTAGAACAAAACTTCTTGTTCTTCTTGCAAGCTTCAAACCCTAGTTAGAACACCACTTGAATCATTTGATAGAGAAAATTAAAACCAAGGCTTATACATGAGATGTATCATCATCATCAAAATTCTCTATATCCTAGCCCTTGATGGATGCTCGAGGCTTTCTCTAGTAGGAAATGGAATTCGGATTGAACAAGCCTTGAAATTCACAAAGACAGGCACTTACTTTATGAATTTCTTGGAGAAAAGTTATGATCTTGAGAGCTAGAGAGAGAGAGAGAGAGGGGTTAGAGAGATATTTGAAAAAGTGATCAAGTTTATCAAAACTCTAAGAAAACCATTTTTATAGTGTAGGCACTGTCATTAAGTCCAACCAATAGGATTAGAGTTTTTGAGCACATTATTTGGAGCTTAAAACATGTGTCTGTACGGACACGTCAGACAATGCATCGCCTGTCGCGTCTCGCACAAACTCTAAGGTTTTAGGGAATGCATCACCTCCAAGGAAGCGATGCAACGCCACATGGTCAGTCCAACTTGTCAAAAGTGACCTTAAACACGTCCAAATGTTCCCAAACTTTCTGGGCATCCTTATATACCTGAATATATCACTTTTGATCAAAAATACAATTTTTAAATGCCTACAACAAAAATTCAAATTTTATATATTCACTATGTGAAATCATTTAGGATTTTATACCCGGCTTGTATAAGACCACTTGAACTTTATATTTTAACTATTCCTAACCGTTAATATTTATGGATGACAATAAACATTTAGGAGAGACACATATTACAAATAGGGTTGACCTCTTCAATATATCTGCCATGCTATTATTAGGCAACAACTATGGTTCAAAATGTCTATTCAAGCACTCTCTAACTCAATCCTTATGAGCACCCCAACCGTCCAAACAAGCGCGCACTGGCAGTCTTTCGATCACAAGCACTTGCTCGCAGTCCACTAAAAGTTAATTGAAGAGTGTAAAAAAATACTTTCTTGAATTGGAGCACGTACTCGTGTCACATACTTCCCGTGACTTGCTTGTGGCGCTTCGAAAATATGGACAAACAATGATATATCAATAAGGATGATTAAGCTTAATTAATCTAAATAAATTATAATGCGGGCACTGAAAGATTTTGATATTGTTCGACTTAAATATTTGTCTAGTCTACGATTATATTATTGAGAGAAAATTTTTGGGTGGTCATACTTAAAAATATTCATCTCCTTTAGAAATTGATCTCTCCTCATATTTATAAGGAAGAGTGAGGTTTTTTACAGGATATTTTCATAAACCAGTCATGAGTTTCTACTTTAGTGAAAAGTCATTCCTTGTTGCAGGTTACTTTGAGTATATAATCAATCCTTACGAGTCATTTGAATGCATTAAGTCTTCTTTTGGAGTCAATTGAGTGCAATAAGTTCGTTGCGATGTGGCGTGATAATAGTAATTGATTCATAACATAAATGAGCACGTGTCCTTGTTTACATGACTATGGAATATCGTATAACAATATAATAAACTTATTCGTTACAAGTTACAACATATTTTATTAGATTATAACTTAATATAATTATATCTATAAAATATTATAAATATACATATTTAAATTTAAATTAAATAATAATCAATAAAATATATCAAATTTAATGTATAAATATTGATAAAGAAAAATAAGATAAAATTATAACTACAATATACATATTTATAAAATGTTATAAATATATAAAGTTATATTAGAAGTCTAAATGATAATTAATTTTTAGCATGTATAAGATAATATATATATAAATATATTTAATATTAAGATAATTATTACTATGTAGAGGTGTATTATCTAAAGAAGATACTAAAAAATATTATAACTTATTACAATATAGAGTTTATTATTTATAAATGGTCTTAAGTTGGGATTAAAACTTTTTATGACTATATGAGAGTCATTTCAATATAGAGTAACAGTTTATGGAACTTTTACTGTATATATTTTTATTTTTTTACATCTAACCAAGCAAAATTGAAACAATATCATTAATATTAGGAATATTCATCGATTCACATCTAATATTTTCAGGCCTATCTGATTTATTAGATTGGATCGATGTGTCCCTATATAATTAAATTAGATTCATCCAATATTTTTAGAGTCTTTATTTATTTAGCTATATTTATTCCAATAATTTATAATATTATAAATAAAAAAAATTAATTTGTTCAAAATAATACAACACCATATAAATTCAACACAAATTATAAGTATAATCCTAAATAAAAAAATAGATATTTTAAAATATATATAATTGGATCGATCCAAGTATTAAATTTTTGTATATATCAACCGATCCGATCCAATTTGTGTATTCAAAAATACTACTAATCCAATTGGTAGTTATCTTGGAATCATCCATTCTAATTTTTGCACATCCTAATTAATATTTTTTTAATAAGTAGCAGTATTCTTCTATAGACTTTGTAGGAGAGAACAAATTGAACAGAGAGAGAAAGTATAAAGATTGAGAAAATGGCTCGAATAAAATAATTGAGAGCCTTTGCCTTTTTATATAAGCTGAATGCCACGATAGTTACAAACTAACTAACCATTTTGGTTAGTAACAGTAAGAATAACAGAATGATAAAAATACAGCTAAGGCATAACAAACTCACTGACCACTATAACAGAATATACTCTAACACCCCCCCTCAAGTTACACTTGGTTGTCTAAGTGCTAACTTGGACCGAAAATCTTGAAACTGAGTAATAGGGAGTGGTTTAGTGAGAATGTCAGCAACTTGATGAGTGGCAGAGATGTGGCGAATATCAAGTTGACGAGCTAGAACTTTGTCCCGAATGAAATGAAGGTCAACTTCTATGTGCTTCGTACGCACATGGAAGACTGGATTCGAAGCCAGAGATGTAGCACCAAGATTATCACTCCAAAGAACTGGACATGAAGAAAGAGGCAGGCCAAGTTCTGTAAACAAAGATTGAAGCCAGATGAGTTCAGTAGTGGCAAGAGCTATTGCTCGATATTCGGACTCAGTGCTGGAACGGGCGACAACAGATTGTTTTCGTGAGCTCCATGAAATTAAGTTGCCTCCTAAGTAAATGCAGTAGCCGGAAGTGGAGCGTCGATCATCAACAGAGCCTGCCCAGTCAGCATCAGTGTAAGCAACAAGACTAAGACTGTTAGATGATGTGAAGTAGAGACCGTGGTCGATTGTGCCAACTAAGTATCGAAGAAGTCTTTTACAAGCTGACCAGTGATCCATGGTAGGAGCCTTGAGAAACTGAGATAGTTTGTTAACAGCGAATGAGATATCAGGCCTTGTGTGAGTGAGATACTAGAGTGCTCCTATAACACTTCGGTACAGTGTTGGATTATCAAGTGGTTTGCCAACAGTAGCAGACAGTTTGTGACTTGGACACATTGGAGTGGGAGTGGGAGAGGCATGAAGCATGTTTGTCTTGTGAAGAAGATCAGTAACATATTTTGCTTGAGTGAGGAACATGCCGCCAGAATTCCTAGTGACTTCAAACTCGAGAAAGTAGTGGACTGGGCCAAGGTTCTTGAGAGCAAATTGATGATGAAGAATGGAAATAACTTGGTTGATATAGATAGAATCCTCCCCTGTTAAAAGTATGTCGTCTACATATATCAAAAGGAGTGTAAGCTTTCCATTTTTGTTAATGTAGAACAGTGATGTATCAGCCTTGGAATTGAGAAAACCCCATTGGAGAAGAAAAAATTTCAACTTATCAAACCATGCCCGCGGAGCCTGTTGTAAACCATAGATAGCCTTGTGCAACTTACAGACATAAGTGGGATGCTCACTGTCTTTAAACCCCAGAGGTTGAGCCATAAAAACACTCTCTTTAAGGTCCCCATTTAAAAAGGCGTTGTTTATGTCTATTTGTTGGATAGGCCAGTTGTGAGAGGCGGCAAGAGAGAACATTACCCTTATAGTAGAGGGTTTGATCACTGGACTGTATGTTTCAAAGTAGTCTAATCCAGGAGTTTGTTGGAACCCTTTGGCAACCAGTCTGGATTTGTATCTGTTGACAGTGCCATCAGCCTTATACTTCACCCGATGAACCCATTTGCAGTCAAGTATCTTCATATCTTGTGAGGGGGGAACCAATGTCCAAGTTTTATTGTCACGGAGAGCCTTGATTTCACACTTCATTGCATCGAACCATAAGGAATCTGCAAGAGCTGCTTTGAGGTTTTGAGGTTCTAAATTTACTGAAGAGATAGTTGAGAATGCCTTTGGTTTATGTATACCAGCCTTTGATCGTGTGGTCATGGGGTGTTGATTTGTGGTAGAGGGGATATTTGAGAGTGGAAAAGTTGTTTGTGTGTTTGATACTAGAATGACGGGTAAGGGGGGTTCATGAAGGCTAGATATTATGGTGGATTCAGTTTGAGGTATGGTTGTATCAGGAGGGGTAGGTAAAGGGGCAGGTGATGGTAAAGGTGAAGAGGTGGGAATATGAGATATTGATGGCATGACAGGGACTGTATAGGCAGTAGTGGAAGGTATATTTTGTGGTTTATTAGGCTGAGAAGTTGAGGGAAACAAAGACTGATAAGGGAAAGATTGTTCATCAAACTTAACAGTTCGTGCAATGTATATACGGCCAGAAGGGTGTAGGCATTGATAGCCTTTGTGACAAGGACTGTAACCAAGAAGGAGACATTGAGCAGTCCTAAAGGAAAGTTTATGGGGCTGATAAGGACGTAAGAGAGGATAACAGCCACAACCAAAAGCCTTGAGAAATGAGTAATCAGGTTTTTGATGAAATAGTACCTCAAAAGGTGTTCTCAGCTGAAGCACGGGTGTTGGGAGCCTATTGATGGTGTAAACAGCTGATTGAAAAGCATGCCACCAGTACTTGAGAGGCATGTCAGCTTGAGCTAGTAAAGTAAGGCCCATATCGACAACGTGGCGATGCTTTCTCTCTGCTCGGCCTTGTTGTTGATGAGTATGTGGGCAAGGGTGCCTAAAAACAATTCCAAGATTGTTGAGAATGGATTGAAGAGGCCTGTACTCACCACCCCAGTCTGTCTGCAAAGCTTTAATTTTAGTGCCAAACTGTCTTTCAACATATGTATTGAACTGAATGAAAATGTTAGTAACTTCAGACTTGGTTGTTAAGGGAAAAATCCATGTGAATTTAGAGAAGTTATCAATGAAGCTAACATAGTACTTATATCCATTTATTGAACTGTAAAAGGAAGGGCCCCATACATCTGAGTGAACAAGATCAAATGGAAATCTAGTTTTTGGAACTGAACTAGTAAAAGACATACTAAGAAGTTTACCAAGTTGACAAGCTTGACAAAAAGGTAAATTGGTACATTTGGTGCTACACTTTATTTGAGACAATACAGTACGCAAGATTTGTAAAGAGGGGTGGCCTAATCTATGATGCCATGTCTGAGCTTCACTGGAGGCAGAGTTGATGGAGTTCTGTGCACAAGTCAGAGCAGTAGGTAATGTTGGAGAGGTCCTTGATCTGTGACTGTTATAAGCGGCCTAAGACAGATCAAGATGATATAGACCATTCTTAGGAGAGCCCCGAAGAAGTACTTGGCCCGTAGTCTTGTCCGAAACGAGACATGTATGAGCATCAAAAAACAGCACAATGTTATTATTTGTAGTAAATCTTGAAATACTTAACAGATTCCGTGTTATGGCAGGAGCATGTAAAACATTGCTTAAAAGAAGTGAACTGTTTTTACGAGTAGTGGGAATTGTAGTGAAACCAATATGAGAAATTGGAATCGAAGAGCCATTACCTACTGTGACCTTGGCCTTTCCTTTGTAATCAGTGGACTGGGACAAATTTTGATTGCCGGAGGTGATGTGATGAGTGGCTCCGCTGTCAACATACCAACCATTGTCACCAGAATTGTTGTTGGAATCTGAGAGAAAAGCTTGTGAGAGGTGGCCAACAGTTGAAGTAGAAGAACTGAGTGCTTGATTGTCACTGTCATAGCGATGATAACACTTGGGTGCAAGATGACCAATCTTGCCACAAATTTGGCAGATAGGCCGATTGCCTCTGCCACGACTCAGTTGAGTACCACGGCCACCATAGTTGAAACCACGGCCATTAGAGTGTCCTCGGCCAATGTTAGTACCTCGAGCATTGGACATTCGATTTTGATTATTACTGGATTTGAGATTGAGATGAGCAAGATTAGCATGGACCTGATCAAACGTTTGAGGAGTGGTCTGCTCAATTCGCATTTCTTGGTTTTGAAGCATGTACTGGACTTCTTGCATCGTTAAAGCATCGACCCGTGCAGTGAGAAGAACAACAACGGTTTCATATTCTGGTCCCACTCCACCAAGAATGTACATTGCAAGTTCTTGATTGGAGAGTTTCTGACCTGCTGCAGAGAGAGAATCAGCAAGATTCTTCATCTTGAGAATGTATTCATCGATGCTGAGGGAGCCTTTCTTTGTCGTCTGGATCGCAAACCGAAGCTGAAGCTGCCGAGCCTTAGATTGAGTGGCAAACAGAAGTGAAAAAACTGTCCAGAGTTCGGCGGCAGAAGCACAGTGAAGAACATGACCTAGCATAGGTTCAGAAAGAGAATTCATGAGCCAACTCATGAGAAGAGCATCACAACGAATCCAATGCTCAAATGCTGGATTTGGAGTGTGAGCATCATCAAGAAACTGATCTGGCCGAGGTGTGGTACCAAGAAGTATTCCATCGAGACCGTGAGCACGAACAGAGGGGAGAATGAGAGATCTCCAGTAGGAGTAGTTATGGCGATCCAATCGAATGTTGAGAGGAATGAGATTATTGTTGATCTGAAACTGCGGATTGTGGTGATGAGCAATTGGAGCTATGTTTGGGCGAGGATCATCATGAAGATGGTGAGGCGCAGGATCGGCCATGATACTGATACCATGTAGGAGAGAACAAATTGAACAGAGAGAGAAAGTGTAAAGATTGAGAAAATGGCTCCAATAAAAGAATTGAGAGCCTTTGCCTTTTTATATAAGCTGAATGCCACGATAGTTACAAACTAACTAACCATTTTGGTTAGTAACAGTAAGAATAACAGAATGATAAAAATACAGCTAAGGCATAACATACTCACTGACCACTATAACAGAATATACTCTAACAGACTTTTTAGGTGTTTTTTTTTTGGAAGAGGAGAAAACGTTGCAAAAAATGCTTATCATCCCCATGGAATTTTTTGGACGACCTGAATTGGCTTAAAATGATTGGGCTTAAATTTTTTTACTGTCGTCTGAATAAACATTTCTTGTTTATAACAATTATTTAGACCAATATTTTGAAAGCATCTGGATCTTGAAACATTTCCAAACTAATATTTCACATAAATGTAAGATGTTAACGTTATTTCAAAAAAGGACGAAAGAATTGTAAGATGTTAACGTGAAATCTAAAAATCAATAGTCCCATCAGAAGTCATTCTGATATAACTCCTTAACCATTCTATCTTTTCTTTATTAATTGGAGATAAGTTAAATAATTCAATTAATGATCTTAATTCACAACCTATAGTATCTCTATATAAATATATCAGTTTTTTATTTTATTCTAATAATACTTAACTATTTATCCGAACAGATATATTCGCGAGGGCCCAATAGACTACATACCAGGTGTTTAGGCAAAAACTTATCTTCAACATTACAGCACGACGTCGAATCGTCCATGTGTTATGCCACCAACTAATCTTCAAAGCCTTCAAAGACGTTAGAGGTGCAGATTTTGGTCTAGGCAACACTGTTTATGAGTTTGAGCCCGACATCATTCAAGTCCTTAAGACCCATATTCCATTCTACGCCATTCGACCTATTTTGGACCAACTGGGTTCACCAAGAGCTCTGTAGTCACGAGACTGTGGTCCGAGTCCAACTTCACCTAATGGGTCCATGTGCTTTATATGTTTCATTTGGGGTTATGCCCATGTTACTTAAAGGGGCTTCATTGAAATAGCTAATGGGCTTTCACTTAGCAAGGTCAACTTTGTACTGTGAGAGCCCCGGCTTGGCTTGATACTGTGAGCTCAGACGATGTTGATCCCTTGCCTTTTGGATTTCGAGAACAGGTTTGTGACCGCCCGATGATCATACCTTGGTGCTGTCACATCGAGGTGTTGATCCACACTGCTGTTGGAATTGAAGAGTGTTTGGTGCCAAGTGCCAGCCTCACTGCCTCTTTTATGTTTCACTTTACTCACTGATCAGTTCACTAATAGAAAGTTACTTGCTAATGATTGAAAGATAGGAACTACTTAAAAGAACCAAGGTTTGGTGACTAGGACTGAAGTTTCTAAATAAAAAAAATGATCATTTGATGAATGACAAATCAGAGTCTGATTATAGGAAAGCGTTACAAGAGATGAAGAACATCTTAGATAATGCACATCAGAGAAAAACATGAACCAATTCACCAATGATCTAAGGACCAGGATTTGAAAATTAATCTTGCCCCACCCAGCAGCCTTTTGGTTTGAACTTTAAAAGCCATGTAGCGATCGATCATTTCTGAATGACTTCATAATACAAAGCCATAGTAGCAATCTTGATCCAAATTTCAACTATTAATTTGGGGGTGTTATGGTGGTGACCAGTAAATATTTATCCTGCCCAAAAATCCTTGATGCAACTCCAAGCGGACAAATCCCGAAGGACTAAAATAATTGCATTAGGACAGACACGGATTGATGATGCCTCAAATCATGCACTTCTTTTTCTTTTCTTTTTTTGTCTAAAGTTTTAACTATTGCCAAGAGCACAGGGAAACAGCCAAAGAAAGCTCACAGTACATTCATTCATCTTGAACTATTTGTATCCTGACTACACCGGAAAATTTTATGTATGGATGTGTTCTTCCCTATTCGAAAGAATAGCAAAACAAACACAAAAACACGATAGCTTACTGCCATAAGAAACAATACCAGTAAATTCTCCCACTTTGAATTGCTGTCCGGTGAGATATCATATGCACTCCGGATTGCCTGAATACCGGATATGGTCCTTACTTGTCCAACTGCAAATGTGGTCCCTAGATATTCATTCTCAAGAAGGCCCTAAAATGAACAAAAACAACTTTTAGGGGAAATATACAATTTTAAAAGGCCAGTGAAATATCCCTTCTAAAATTACACGGCTTTTAAGCTAACAAGGGTAAAATATTTCAAAAGAGAACTTTATACAACATTATTTAAAAAAAAAAAAAAAAAAATAGATCTACTTGTATTATTTAATTGAAAGAAATAATACAAGGAGTGAAAAGTGGTGCAGGAAACGAGCACCTCAAAAACTAAAAGAACGGGAAAAAGAAAACAACATTATTATTCAGAGAGGAAGACACATAACATCGTTAGCCATCTTGCCTGGATAGAGTAGGTATGAAAAGCAATATAGGATATAGGAAATGTCCAGACTGGTCCTGGTAATGCACTACGAATTCTGAAATATCCCGCAGAGAGCATCATTACAACCTGATATTCCATAGTTCGTGACAGTAAGATTACCGGAAACTAGATAATTAACCAAACTCATCATAAACACATACAACCATGATTAGTTAAATATTCATTTAATTGGACTATACAAGTTTATGAATATACCAAGATCCATTATTGTTGACAGTGTGCAACCACAAAATCTCTATAAATTAAACAGAGTAACCAAGTAATAAATTGTATGAAACCTACTTGTATGGATACGAGGGTCAGGACACTCCAGAAAACATCTTTCCACATAGAAACAACAGCCAGCACTAGCCCTTCATTTACCAGGAGGCACATGAAGAAATTTAGCACAAAGTACATTAACAAGCTGAATTCATCTCGCAACCCCACGAGGAAATAGAAGACAAGACTTGATGAAATAGAGATGAGAAACAGGAATGGAATGCTTGCGAGAAGTTGCCCAAATAAAAACACTAAAACCCCAGAATGCTGGTTTGATTTTTCACTTGCACATATCTGCAAAACATACAAAAATGAGATAAATACTGTGATGGATGAACCCAGGAAAATCTACTATGAAACTTGTTAAAACTACAATAAAGGACGAGAAAACAATACTACATGTATCCTTTCAACTATATAGGCAGTTAGAAGGTTCTTAACTAGACAATTTAGAAATCTATTATTGCATAATGTGTATTTCAAACCTTGGCTCATACACATGGCATGAATACCCATTCATTTCTTACTTCCTTCTCTCCTGAGGAAAAAATGACTTGTGCCTTTAAATACTTAGATATCACCAACCACCGGTGAGTTCATTCTTGTTACAGACTAATGAAAATCTTCTTAATTTTCAAGCTATAAAATAGAAGTATCTTGACAAGCAGCGGTACCTTGATTTCTTTCATAAGTGCAGGCACTCCAGCAATGCTTAGAAGTGCAGTAAATGATATAAAAATGAATATTGCTGCAACTCTTGTCTGCAATGTAAATAGTCAAGAGAAAAGAAAATTAATAACTATACATCATATGAAGCAAACAACACGAGTGCAATACTGAAAGGAAACTATTTAATGAATACCAGAAGGCATAACAGTGGTACTCATTTTTAACAAGATACCAAACTTTGACAAGAAAATTGACAAACCAACTATACTTAAGGGACTTCATGAGATTGGCATATATAGTGATACACACAATATTAGTAAGAGTCTAGGACATTTCGGATAGAACAGCTCGCTGCTATGCACTACACAGTAAGTTGAAAAAACTCTAGGTCATTGAAAAATAGTCAAAAGATAGTGTTAAAATGAGACTGCTGGCAATTTAAATTACAACTGTAGCATCAGAAAGGATAAGCTTATCTCTGTTAGGCCTCAAATATGTGCTAATATGGCTAACACATTCAGGCACAAGAATATGCCACAAGTAATTAGAAGCTGTTGTGACTTGTATTTTCCTAATTGGATGAGTTGTGTTTTTAATTAGTGGGGTAGTTATTTGGTTAAGTCCTAGTAGGAGAAAGGCCTAGTATATATAGTCTCTGAATTAGTCATCTGATTATTATTTTGTGAAGAGTGAAACTCTTGTGTGGAGATATCCAAGGTCTCGAATACTTGGAAACCCTTTTGTATTGAGCTCTTAGATACCAATAAAAGATTCATTCTAGCTATTCAATATACTAGTGTGTATACTCCCTCAAAATTTGGGTTCTTCTCGGATTCTTTTAATAAATTACTTCACCAGTGCCAACTAAATCGGAGAATGGAGAGGTTCCTTCAGTAAGTCTTATTTATTACTATTCAAAAGAATCAATTCATATTTGAGCTTTCATCTGAGAAAGGTTTGTCACAATTGCACAATTTTCATAAGAAACAGGCAGTTCCATATAGGACATTATGATAAATTTCATAAAACAATATTATATTACACAAGAAAGAATAAGAACATTCTGACAATGCATGCATGCAAGTTAACTCTATCACTAGAGAAAAAATATAAAACAGGGATGTGATCCTACAGGAGATAAGGAGAAAGGACTGATTTTTTATATACCAAAAAAAAAAAGAGCAGTAGCCTTCAAAAACAACTATAGAATAAATTAAAGAAAAAAGGTGCAAATATCTGTAGATAAATACACAGAAAACTTAGTTTTAAAAATAATATTTACTAATATTCTGATGAACTTACCACAACTGAAGACAAAGAATGCCCTAAGCCCGAAAACACTGTACCAATACAAAGTGTCAGAAGCATATTCAGAATGAGACGAAGCCAATAGTATTTCCATTCCCTTGACATGATTAATAGTGATCTCCAAGTTAAAACTGCTATCCTCGTAGCACTGCCTGCCTTTCCCTTGGTTTTGAGACGTGGACCTTCCTGTAAATTGCATATTCAAGTAATTAAATTAACAAAAGCCAACATACAACAGCAAAAGAAAATGCCTTTTCATAAAGTAAATTGGGGGAAAGATGGGTATTACAAATTGGAAGGGAAAGATCATTTAGGAATAGAATTGGGATTCCAGCTTAAAACCAATAGGTGCTAAGTGTGGACTCTAATACAGTCTCCATGTTTGGTCCTGGGACTGTGGACATAATAAACAACCTTAGACACAACATGACCAAACAACCTAAAGAGCCCAAATTAAGGTCAAGGGTGGAGTAAATCAGAAGGAAAAGGCCATTTGAGAATAGGATTGGGGTTCCAACCTAAAAACAATTGGTGCTAACTGGAATAACCCTTTCCTGTAAAAGGGTATTGTGTTTCTCGTATTATTCCTATGTGAGACTCTAATAATAGGTATCAAATATATATATATATATATATATAATTTCTAAGTCTGTAATTTAATCTTTGGTCTAAACTAACCAGCAAACAACAAATTATTGTTAAGCTGAAGGTTTTTCTTTTTTCATACCAATAAATGGATCAAGCTGATGCCTGGCATACATTGATGTATAATAAATCACTCCAAATATGTAACATTCCCCAACTTCACTCAGTTTATTACTTCCAATTATTCTATCTGATACTCTTTTCCCGCTATGTTTTCATACTTTTAGAATGTAAGGTTTAATGGGAGGACTAGTCCCAAAAATGGGAAACATATATAAATATATATAGTAACTACTTTATTATAAATGACTACATTTTTATTATCCACTGATTTATTTACAAGTTCATCTCAGTTACAAGTAATGCTAAATGCAATAGATACAACTACTGTTATAAAGAATTTGAGCAAAGTTGCTTGCAAACTTGAAACAGCAAGGACACAAAATATAATATGATATATACATATACATATACATATAAATACATGAACATTGAACATTGAACACAAACCTTCTCTGTCAGTCTCAGAATCATGGTTTCAACTGCAGCAGCATCAGCAGATGATTTATATGTTGCTTCAAGGGTGCGTATTGCTACAGCAGTGTCCATATTCACCGATGAGAAGTCCCCATTGTCATCCTGTTATAATGCCAGCACATTGTTAACAAAGAAAAAATATCCAGCTGAATTTGAGATTAAGCAATTCTTAAAGATTTTGCAAGATGCAATCAGTTTGGTGAAAATTAAGAACACTGGAAACTATAAAATTACCTGCCAATTTTTACACATGGCAATGATCCTGTCGAAATCTGTATTTATTGCGCGCAAAAAGTGATCTGAAGGACTTTGCATAATTGGGCAAGGAAATCCAGCATTTGAGAAGTGCTTCATCACCAAAAGGTACGTTAGTTGCTAATGTTCTATAAAGTTTCAATTTAGCTTCCTACTTTCCAAGAGGACAAAATGTTAAGATATCCCAAGTCAACCACATAGTTGGATTATAGATTGTACTTTTTATCATGTATATCAACCACATCAATCATAGAATTTCAGTTCATCAGCAACATTTGGTCAAATTATGTATGAAAGATATTTACTTTACAAAGTAAGCATATGATGCGGACAAAAGTAGCAGAGAAAATCACATATTTACAGCTGTACCTGCAGACAAGCCAGTGTTTCCCCAAAAAATAATGTATTTCCATTTGAAAGCAGACAAATCCGGTCAAAAAGGCCAAATACTTCTGTGCTACTTTGGCAAATGGTAAACAAAAGAGTGCACCCCATGCTTGCAAGTTTCTTCAATGTAACCATCATCAGAAGTGCAGATACACTGAAAAATTAATAAATAACATAATCAATTCAACAACAAAATGCGCAAATATATTTTCCAATAAAATAGAACAATTTAATTCAGATGCAACCATTTATAAACAAAAGATGCATATCAATCATAATGGAGACCAATAAATACACAAAAAATAAACGAATGAGTACTTTCCTAACAAGAAAATCAACTTACAGAGGAAACCAAGTACCAGGGCCCTCAAAAAACCAGCAGTCAATGTTTCACCAATTAAGCATTCATTATAAAAATAAACAAAAGTTGAGTAAAAACTAATATAATATGCTATGGAGACACTCAATACTAATTAATGCACATTATTTTTATGCTGAGGGATGTCCCAAAGCCTCTAATCCAAATTCTCAAGATTCCACACAAATAGAACAGCTCACCATCCCAATGCAGATGTTTGATTAACCATGGAATCCATAGGGGTGGAGAGTCAACAAGGATGGATGGTAAAATCTGTAAGAAACAAAGATATTTAAAAACACCTCCTTACCTATCAAGATGATAAAGAGGCTCATCTATGAATAAGATATGAGGCCTCATCACAAGCTCCCGAGCAATACTAACCCGCCTTCTCTCGCCACTAGGAAGGCCCTTCATATAACAATGTCCACCTATCAGTTTGTTTGCATAATCACTCAGTGACATGGCAATGATGGCATCTTCAACCACGCTCTTTTTCTGACAAAAGAAGCCAGGAAGCTGAAGCAGTGCTGAGTAGAAAAGAAACTCGCGAACAGTGAGGGATCCAATTAGAGTTGTTTCCCTTTCAACAAAGCCCTACCAAAAACAAAACAATAATGAAAATTTAAGAATAAACGGGTGCTTAAAACTAACTAGGTGCCAAAAAAATAACCCATATACAACCTGTTAACACTATGTATAACTTACATATGATCCATATGGCATGTCCAACTTTGCTCCATTTACAAAAACTTCCCCGTACATCTTAGCAGAATGATGCAGTCTTCCTAAGGTACAAGTATTTATAACAACGTTCAATTCCTATGCATCCTAAAACAAGAGAAAGCACAAATAAATACATACTTCACAGATGGAATTCAGTGCATGCATACCAGCAATAGCTTTTAATAGGGTGGATTTCCCGGATTTGGGAGGGCCCATGATTACTGTCATGGTTCCTGGCAATGCATAACCAGTTGAACTCTTCACAACCTTATCAGAGTACTTCCTTTTCCCCTTTATAGTAACAGTTAAATCTTTCCAAACAACTGATGCCCCAGCAATCTTTCTTGCCACAACTGCACCCTCAGGTAGCGGCGGGGAAGGCAGGGACCTACTATTAAGCTTAGAGAGAGATGGAGAGGCTGGCGTTGTGGCAGCATTAATAGAATCACCCCCATCATCAACCCTAACATCAATATCAGTATCCCCCCAGTCTGGAGAATCCTCAAACGAAATGGGTTGTCTAAGCGAACCAGGTTTCCGCAAGTAGAAAAAGTTACTTGAGGGTACCCTGCTGGCTGGACTACTGGCTGACGAAGATGAAGACCTGTAATTGTCAGATTGAGACTGTATTTCCTCCATTATCTTCTTTCTGAGAGCTAAACTTCAATTCATTCTGATTAACTTAGATAACCATATAATGATTTCACTCCAATAAATCAGAGCCCAATTCAAAAACCTGCATCAATAAGCATGGTTTAGGAAAAATCAGATATTTTACTCAGAAACTAGGGGAAAACAAAACTGTGTCAGCCAGCTGAGAATACAAAGTTAAGCATGAATTTGCAGAGGGAGGCTTTCACAAAACCTCCCCATATACTGAGGAAAAATGATACACCAACAATCTATTAATTGTTCATCAAAACTAATCCCTGAAATTAGTGCCTTGAAAAAAGAAGAAATTAAGGATTTTTTTTTATCATACTTAACTATTGTTGTGAGCAGAAAATTGAAACAACTGTGAATTAACAACAAAGCACCAAACTTTAATTTTATTTTATGACTCATTTTATTTTTAATTAGAGGACTTTAATTCCAGAAATTAAATGAAGTCAAAATATAACCCCTTTTTATTCTCTCTCCTTATTTCTATTCTGCTACTTGAGAATTAATACAAAACTTTTTAAAATAATACTACAAATTGAGAAAGAAAAATAGATAAGGAAAGTAGTAGGAAACCATAAATGCTCAAAGGCCAAAAACGAAAACCCATTAGCTCATGTTCAATACTTATACCCATTATTTTTCTATCTCAGGAAATGAAGAAAAAACAAAACCAATTTATTCAAGCTTGGTCACTGAGAAAAGCTGAGAAACAACAAGAAAAAAACAAAACTTTAAATCAAGCTATTTTTTCTCTATTTATTGGGACCCAATAAAAAGAAGAGCTTTTGCTCTCAAATATGCAAAAAAAAAAAAAAAAAACACTTGAGCAATTCTTCTTTCAATTTCGGTAAAGATTTAACCTTTCAAACATCATTAAACCCGCTTCACCATTATAATTCTACTTTGTTTTCTTTAAATATACATCTTCTAACTCAATAACCAAAATCTTCAAGGAAAACATGGAAAGAAAAAACTAATATCGACAAAGTAAAGTTACCAGAAAATGGAAAGTTGCAGAGACTGGAGCAGAGGCAAAGCTGGATCTGAATGGGAGAGCTCAAAGAGGAAGGAATGTGAAAGCAAGCACTGAGGTACTGAAAAAAATTGAGAGAGAGAATGTTTTGAGTATCAGTGAGAGTAAATAATAATTTTCTAAATGGATTATTTGACCCGCTTTTCCGGGTATTTTGTGAGATATGGTATGCTTTACTCTTATCTCTCTCTACTTTTGCCCTTTTTTTTTTTCTTTAACTTTTTTTTAGTTCAAATGTAATCATTTATGTTTGCCAACACAGCATGCTTTCTTTTTTTTTTTTTAAGAAAAACACAGGATGTTTTTAGAGATGAAATTGTACTAAATGACGTACTTTCTTTCCTTCAAAATGTTATTCTTTTTTTTCTCCTTTATTAATTTATTTTTCTCTTCAAATTGACGCAAATGGACCTATTAAATAATTCAATTTTTGAGAAATTATAATAAATAACTCAAAACATTAATATCAAGAAACTAACATGTTTATTTTAAAAATTGTAAAGAAATGATAATTTTACGTTATTGATTACCTAAATTATCATTGTCATATAAGTCTCTTATTTGTGTCTCATTAAAGTAATACTCATAACAAATAACATCTCATTTTTAAGATGATAATCAATAAATGTCTCTTATTTTTAAATTAGAAAAAAATAATATTTTTTCAAATGTTTAATTTTATTATATATTTATTATACCAATTTTCTCTTTTCTATCATTTTTTTATTTATTTATAAACGTGTGACTTTAATATAGTGGTATATATATATTAGTTTTGTTCAATTAGTTTTTATTTTAAAGTTATATTGATTTTTTAAGTTTTTTATGAGTTATTGGTATATTATTTTATAACTAGTGTATATGATTTTTGTGGTATGGTATATCATTTTTTTCAATAATATTTAGTTTCTATTTTTTTATACAAAATGGTAGTATATAATTTTGTATCATTATATATATACTTTAATGGTAGTATATAATTTTAATTGTTGACTGTCTTTTTCACTATCAACCTTAAAACGAAATATTAAAGAAATAATTAACAAAAACACAAAAGGATTTTACGTGATTCAGGCTATAAAAGAGTTTTAGTCCACGAGTTTTTGGTATTAAGAGGATTAAAAGCTAGTTGATGCAAGCTCCAATGGTGTATTCTCAGGCAGCGTATAGATTGCTCTGAGCATAAGGTCTTTTTCTCTCTAAAGAACTGAACCCCTTACAATGAGACTCACAATCCTATTTATAGAGGTTGGGATCATTAATACTAATCATTTGTAATTAATATACATTCTTTCTGTTATTGGGGGATTAATACCAATTCAAAGCATTGGGCTGCATTTAATAAAGACCACGGCCCAGGCTAGGTTTGCAGGGCCCACTATAGAAAAGGTACCTACTTTATGGGGAACATGCCCTAGGTACTGTCAGGGCGTGTTATACGTATCTCCATGTCAGACAATGTAATGGGAGTGCGAATTGTCGAGTCGTACAATTGACAATACTGTGGACGGATCGCCAAAAAGGTTGTCAGGCGATCTTTTGACGCTGCAAACCTGCATTGGTTGACACCTGGCTTGCCTTCTAGATCTCGAGGACAAGGTCCTTATACTGGAAGACAACTGTTTGTAAGGAAACCGATGACTATTAACCAATTCTCGTTGCATGGCCTCAGAGAGACGTCTATGCCCTACCTTTATCCAAGGGATGTGGCCTCTAACCGAGAAATTCACCCTCTGAGGACTGACCCTCGGGACGTGGCCTCATTTGAAGAAGTACGTGTTCTTGCCACATGTCCTACTCAGATTGTCACGTGTCATTTGGTGAAAACACGGACAACATTTGCCCCCCAAGTCTCTACTCATCCTCAGACAGTGGAGACTTAAAACTGGGAAAAATCGAATAGTCCTCGAATGGAAACGTTTGGACTTCTGCTAATGCCACTACGAGATTTCCTGCCACATGTTGAGCCCCCATTGTTGGGTCCATCAATCCGTGCAATTAATGAAGGGTCAGGTCCGCGGCCCGAAACACCTTTTCCGTACCCTAGGTGTCCTTTCAGCCTATACTCGAGATTTCCCTTTTCCAATGCCAATGATCACAATCCACACTTTTCTGATCTTTTACCCTTGGATCGCTCTCGAGTACCTATGTCTTAGGTAATCCAACGGTCGGGGTAAACTTACTTCACCCCAAGCACTAGACGTAGAAAAGGTCGAGAACCAACTCTCCAACATTACTCTAACCCATTCTAAACTTCTTGTGCTGTCAACTCTTCAACCTCCCAAACCACTCTCCGCCCTTGCATCCTTTCTAACTCTCTTGTCACTCTGGACGATTGGCTGAAGCTTCTTACTTCTAAGCAAATGGCACACAATTCTTCAGGGTTCGCACACGATTCAGCACCATCCGACGCTTCATTTCGAGTAAGTGCCTCTGAACTGTGACTCTGTTTTTACATACGTTTGATGACTTAGGATGCATGTTTATGAGTTGTTTTTTAGCTTTTTATAGGTTTCTTTGACCTTATTTGTCATTGAAAATGGTCTAAACGACCTATTTAGATGTTCTGGGGTTTCCATATTCCGACGGTGTTCATCATCTCCGATGGTGCTCATCTTTTCCGGTGGTGTCTCTGGTGCCAGGTGCTTGGCTCTGAGGACACCCCAATGTCTAGTTTTTCTTTTTCTTCCCCTTTCCCTGAGTAGTTGTCTTAGGGGTTCTCATTTTGGCCTAACTTTCTTTGGGTCAAGGCGTTAACTACTTGGTATTTGTTTCAAATGTCTGAGGAGCCTCATCAACTCCATCAACAAGGTTTCTACGCCTTCAACAACGAGATCTTTTAAATGGCCCGAGAAGCGGGACAATGCCCCGAGAAGGGGAAACAAGTGGCTGGTAGCAGCCAAGCTCTCGCAGTACGGGAGAGCTCGGAACTAGTGGTGATGAGACCTTTCAAAGTTGGTCTCTTGGAGGAAGAGGCCAATACGGGCCCAACACCTTCAGACTCCCCTTACCCTGCCATAGGGTTCAAAGCGGTAGACGTCTCGAGCAAGCTACGACATAAAGGCGCCTTGCAGAGGATCCTCGAAAACTACGGATAGAAGATGGCGAAATACTAGTGCGCCTAGCTTGGGAGGACAAGAGGGTGCACGAGAGCATTCATGGGCTCAGGCTCTAGAGCGCCTCTCATCTCTAAGTGAGTGCAGCCCTGCTGCTGCACCAGTACTATGTCGACTTTCTTAAGTTTGTCAGCATAGCTCCTTTCCAACTGTCCCCGAACGGATATCGGGTACTGCAAGGCTATACATCTTATACAAGAGGCAGAACTGGCCTACTCTATCCCCACCCGAAATAATGTACATCTAGAGTTTTCGCCAATGCGCAAAGAAGGGGGAAAAGGGGGGATATTATACCATGATGAAGCATACGATCCCAGTTAGAGGCTACAAAGCCCCGTGTGGCAACGAGAATCACGCTCAGGCCTATAAGGACCAGTTCTTTTGGGCAGACGACTTCCCGACAAGGACCAACCCTACATTACTCCTAGACTTTGCTACAATTGGTAAGTACTTCTGTCCTCGCGTTAGTTAGTACAATAGTATTCAATCCGTGGCTCATCCCTATCCGTGTCGTCTTAATCAGGTATGTTTCACCGCACTCCCTTCGTTGACTCTTTCGACGAAAGGCTTCAGGCGATGGGGTCCATTCGCAACGAGGAGCTAGAGCTCAGCTTCCTTGTCACTGACGCCCACCTCCGACAATACGGGCTTTTACAGGCAAGACAGAGCATAAATCCGATGGTGTTAACCAAATTCTAGGATTTGAAGCAATCTCAGAATGTGGCAAGGCTATACACGGATTACATGGTGGCCAAGGCACAACATCAGTACGTACAATGCCTTCGTGAGGAGCATGCGGAGAGCATCCTCGCCATCAAGTCAGCCACGAAGGCGAAGGAAGACGAGGAGCTTAAGGCGGAGCTCGAGGCGGGGATCGAATCGTCTTCCGTGCCTCAAGGTAAATCTTTGATTATACTTTACTACTCTAGGCATGTAAGGGAGGGAACTAGTCTAGACCATTCATCCTTTTCTCCCTCCCTTCTCGAATGCGACCAAGTCTTGGGGCGTCACTAGTTCACGGAGGAGTATCAAGATTACCAAGATCTCATCGACGTGTTCCTCCGCAACCCGAGGAGGAAGAGGCTCCCTCAAGGCTTTGTGCCTCTTGACGAGACGACGACCATGCACGCCTCTTGGTTTTGTCAGTACGAGACCAACCTAACGCAGGAGATAGGTTGACTCGTACGCGAACTCGCTAATTATGTCCTCCATTATGAGGAGCCTGGTCGTGTTGGGGCTTCTGGGGAGTTTTATTTTCCTTTCTGCACACATTTTATTCTGTTGTGATTTTCCTATCTCTTATTGAGACTAATTAGGGTGTTTCCTTTGTGCAGAAAGTATGGGCCTTTCTGATTTAGTGTGTTCGAAAGATCAGAGGGTGTCGGGGCCTTCTAAGATTGGCACCTTGACAACTCCAACAGCAGTGCCCACACCCATGTCGACTGCCCAAGCACCCTCTATCGCTGCTCCAACAACCCCTGCCATAAGCACAACAGTTGTCGGTGAGGTCATTAACCTCGAGACCTCCTCTCCCTGAGAATAGGGATTCTTCAGGAAGGGAAAAGATATCCCTTCCAACTCCCCTCAAGCCAGGGTGCCCCGGTTGTTCATCTTCCTGAAGCACTATGAAAGGGATGACTCGAAGCTGCACAAGGAGGTCATCGAGTACTACAACGCTCGTATCGGGGAGGGCAATGAGAATGACTGACACCTGGCCGAATACCTGCGCGAGGACTGGCCAAAGGAACGCGTCGATCTTCCTCGCAGTGAAGAGCTGGAACCTCTCTTTGTGGGGAGAATAGGAGATAGGGCCTTACCGCTTGGCACGGAGCTCATGCAGGGACTAGCGGCGTCCTGATGCGAGATGCCCGCCAACAACTTCGCCCGTTGCAGCAGCGACAATGAAGTGGCGCTGGTGGTTACCAGCCGCCACTCTTCCACGAGGGTAAGTCTCTTGATTTTTTCCCAAGTTCAACGTATATTTTCCATCTTTTTGGCTGACTTGATATTCTGATTTTACAGACTGCGACCCATGAGGTGGAGGACCAATTGGTCACCAAGAGGTCAAAGTTGTCTTCCTTGGAGGAAACATCCTCCAAATTACTGGAAGATGTTGCAAGCCGCACGCGGATTGTGGAGGAGGAACTGGCCCAAGTCTGCGAGGAGCTCTGGTTGAGCTAGGTGGAGCCTCTAGCCTGTGTCAATGAGCTGGAGAAAACCAACAGAGAATTGGCCAAAGACCACAATGTGATGGTCGAGGACATGCTCTTCGTTGTGTGGCAGAGAAACAGAGACATGGATATCTCATTCACAGAGGATCCCGACATGAGGACTAAGTTCGAGGCACGTCTTGAGGCGGACGCTGCTCGCGCGGCTCAGGAGAGAGAGGCTTTGGCGGCGGGTCACGCCCCCGAAGCTAACCTGGTGATCTAGTTGGTAGTGGAGGTGCCCCCAAGTAAAGGGCCCCAATAACTTTGCCTCATTTATGATTTTTTTTTCTTTTTACATTGAGTAGGCCTGCATGTCATAGCTTATTGGGGTATAGACAAACAACGCTCGAGCCCCCGAGCACAGTTGTAACTATTTAATGCAATGACAGCCTGCACTACTTTTAAACTCCTTTGGTTCTTTTAGTTCATCGTATCATTACATTCACGAGAACATGAACCCTAAGTTCTATTTTACTTGGTTTGTTTCTATAAATTCAACATGACTTAGCTGTTACGAGAATAAGCACTCAAACCGTATTAAATGCTTGGTTCTATAAATTCAACGTAACATTACTGCCACGAGAACAAGAACTCAAACCATTTTAAACACTTAACTTGGTTCTATAAATTCAACATAACATGATTGCCACGAGAACAATAACTCAAACCATTTTAAACACTTAACTTGGTTCTATAAATTCAACGTAACATGATTGCCACGAGAACAAGAACTCAAACCATTTCCAACATTTGATTTGGCTATGTAAATTCAACGTAACATGACTACCACGAGAACAAGAACTCAAACTGTTTTATGCATTTAACTTCAGCATTTAGTGTCTCTTGTAGGCTCACAATCCTAGAAGTAACTTTAACGCAAAGTTTAGCATTAAGCTAACACAGCTCAGCGTCCCCAAGCTCCTACGGCTTGAGGTGGAGCCAGCCTGTCTTCCCCTTGTGCCTCTGTAGTCCAAAGACTCAGGCTTTCGTGAGTTCTTGCAAATCGATTGCCTGCCCCCAAATATGCAATACCCGGGAGGCTAGTTAAGGGCCTTTGCTCTGCCCCCCCCCCCCCGAGTGTGTATCTCGGGGCTTCCGTTCACCTTTAAGGATCATCTCACAACTCCCTGGGCTCTATGCCATCGGGAGGTGATGTTAATCTGTATTAGCACTACTAGGGGTTACTTTTAGGGTCTATTCTTCCAAGTATTTAGCTCGGATCCCGACAACGTGATGTCCACAGAAAGTATCCGAGTACAAACGACTCGGGCGTCCATTCACATCTCGAAGATTAGGATTTGGTTATTACTCCTCAGGCACGCTTTGTCCTCGGGAGGTAACCTGAATCTCTAAGTTCACGTTATTGGACTTTTTACGCTGGATTTTCTCCAGGTTTTTAGCTATGGGATCCCACGACACTAGGGGTGCTTCACTCGTCGACTAGCCAAGCTCCCCATGTCATGGACTTCTCGACGCTATAATATTTGAGGCATTCGGAGGACTTGGGCATACTCTTTGGGAGTGGTGTCCACGGGAGGCGTCCCAAGTCTGCCTCGAGACCAAATACGGAGTACTCGGTCATCTGTTCGCATCTCGAGGACAAAGACTTGGTCAGTGCTCCTAAGATTGTCTAATTTCTAGGTGCTAAGCCTATTCTGCTTGGAATAAGCTTAGTATCCTATGCTAGACTCAATTAGTTTCCTACGTTTTTCTATACTCAGGGTGGCGACATTAGGCTTACTCTGCTTGACAACCTTATTTTCCTTGGTTGCTTCCTGCAAGTCGTGGTGTTGCCCTAACTCCATAACCCCCAAGTGATCAGAGACTAGTCTGTGTTCACTTGTTCATGCCAGCGAGTGGGTGCTCTTATACTTAGCAATAACAGAACAAAGGAAACAAAGAAATATAAGCAGACAATAAATATCTTTCCTACCATGTTTTGTATACACGGTTTTCATTAAATGTTCCTGAAGGCTATAAAGAGTATTACAAAAATTGACAAAGTTCCCTGCTCATATCACTGGTAATATCAGCGAAGGTGCTCGACATTCCATGTGTGGGGAATCAACTCCCCAATTAGTCGGGCCAATTTGTATGTTCCTGGACATACAATGCTCTCGACTTGGTATGGGCCTTCCCAGTTAGGTCTCAGCACTCCTACACCAAGATCTTGGGTGGCTAAGAACACTCTTCGCAACACCAGATCTCCAACTCCAAATTTTATATCCTTCACTTTAGAGTTGAAATACCTGGCTACCTTCTGCTGGTAGGACGCTACGCGAAGCTGAGAAGCTTCACGGAGCTCCTTCACGAGGTCCAGGGATTCTCGCAGTAGAGCATGGTTCGTGGTCGGGTCATACGTATCCCGTCGGTGCATGGAGATTGCTGCCTCAACTGGGAGCATAGCCTCATACCCATAGGCCATGGAGAACGACGAGTGGCTAGTAAAAGTCCTGGCAGTGGTGCGATAGCTCCATAATACCCTAGGAAACTCCTTAGGCCAAGCTATTTTCTCCTGTTCCAGTCTTTTCTTCAAAGTGGACTTGAGTGTCTTGTTAACTGCTTCCACTTCATGATTAGTGCTAAAAAATACACATTTATTGATTTTAATAGTCAAAATAAATTAAGTTTTAATTTATATTTTCATGGAATTAATATGATTTAATTTATAAATTATATTAATAAATTAATATGCTTCCAGCTCCTGGTGCTTTCCAACCCACCATGCGTCGCTCAATGGGTCGAGGTCGTACCCTGTCGAACCAATGATAATGCTATAGTTGTCAAATTCTTGAAAGAAAATATGTTATCAAGGTTCGGTACTCCTCGCGCTATCATCGGTGATCAAGGCACTCATTTTTGCAACAAATCTTTTGAAGCTCTTATGTGTAAGTACGGTGTACTTCATAAAGTTGCAAACGCCTATCGTCCATAGACTAATGGTCAAGCTGAGTTAGCCAATAGGGAGATAAAATCCTGACTGCAAAGATTGGTCTACACGTCTTTTAGACGCTCTTTGGGCATACCGCAATGCTTCCAAATCCCCTCTTAGAGTGTCTCCCTATCGGCTTGTCTTTGAAAAGTCTATCATTTACCTTCCGAAAATAATCTTTTGATTACCCAGGTGACCGATGGGTGTCAGTGCAATTCTCGAAACGTCCCGTCTTTACGAAAAAGGTTTATTGGTTACTCGAGTAGGTTGTTTAATGTTTCTACATTATCCAGAACCGTTGGATGGGGATAGTTTTGAGATTTTCAATGTGGACCGTTAGATGAGGTAGGTGTGGATCATGGATTGACGAATCCACAACTTAGTACTCGATTGGGCCAATTAATGCCTCTACCCAATCCGGGACCGTCGAACGAGGTTAGTCTAGGGATCTTCATTGCGAACTGTCGGATCAAATAGTGGATTTTTACCCTATAAATACCTCGACAGGCTCCTTTCCACACATTACTCATCCCATATATTCAAACTAGAGAGCTGAGGAGAAAGCTTTATATGTCCAATATTGCCGACGAGATTCTTCGGCAATTAATTCACCTTCGTGTTCATCTATTTCCGACTAGACCTCTTACCACTTAACCGACAGATAATTCTGTCCCGGTTCACACATTTTGGAGTGCCGACGAACTGCTACATCGCCTTCTTAGGTTCAAGACTGAGATTCTACCGAGGGTTTCGCCTGAGACTTTACAAATCTCAAATCTAATACCCCATAGTAAGTTTTCTGGTCATTTTCTCCTTTTTCTATTCCTTTTTGGTTGTGTTTTATTGTCATGCTATTTATGCGACCATAAAATTTTTAGGGCCGGGACCACCGTGTAGGGCGGTTCTAGGTAGGATAGTGGTAGACATGAACTGTAGAGTTTCTGGGTGACACCTCATACTAGTCTGGTTGTCCCGGGTCAATTAAGACGCATCAAGACTGTTTTGGGTGAATTAGAAAAACCTTTGGCCTTTAGTTCCCGACATAAGATCTTGGGATCTCTATTGGTCCCGGATCTGGGTCCGGAAGGGACCTCTCCAACTAGTTTTAGGAGAATCCCCGTACCTTAACAAGTTTTCTTCGGTTTTGGTTCTAACTGCTTGGTTCTTGTTTTCCTTGTCACTTCCAGGCCCCTGATCACGAGTCGCGGCATTACTTTGTACACGAAGGACATTGTCCATGCGAGCCTTGTAGTCTTGGAGGGGACCAAACTTCCCACTAGAAACACGTGGGAAATAGACGGGGAAAAGAACGAGTTCTGGACTTACCGGATGCTGCATCAACTGGAGATGGCCCTTGGAGTAGAGTCGACTCCGGGGCTTTTTTATCACTGACTGGCCCGGAAGGAGGAGAAGGCCCATATCAGAGTAGGCATATTCGCGGCCTAGATCACAGTGTTAGAGATATTTGTATTGTCTCAATGGAAAATAAGAAATACTATTACAACTCATGTAAAAATACAATAGACAAGGTAATTGATTAAATAAGATTACAACTCAATAATCAAAATACAAGTAAATGTAGAAATAAGAGGAAGAAGAAAATTATAAGAACTACAACTCTAAAACAAAGGATACAAATAAGTATGTAAACATAAAACAGAAGAAGAGAAAACAAAAGTAATAGTAGAAAAAATAACAAGAACAAAAAAGTAAAATACTCTCACTCACACAACCAAAGTGAAGAGCATTGGGGATCACCAACTTGAACAAGGTTTACAACCTTTTTCCAAAAGTTTATTTCCCCCTATCTAAAGCACTAAGGGATTCTCTCAATATTGGAAATAGCTCTCTGGAATAATTAAGTCTTTTGGTGTATTTCTAGTTAAGTGCTCTAGTGGATAGAAATAGAGTTGTCTTACAAGTGAGCATTGGGCTTCTAATTATAGAGTTTTGAGATACCCATTGAATTTCAAATTCCACCAACCCCATGGTTGTTACCAATGTTTAATTGGATGTTTATGGAATTAAAATAGAGATTTGAGAGTTACTTGGGATGTTAGAACCGTTCAAATTGGAAAAAACAAATTGGATGTCAGCCTCACTAGCCGCAGCCAGGACTATTAGTGGTCGCGGCCACTGGCCTCTATCCCCTCGACCGTGGCCAGGGAAAGTCAGTGGTCGCGGCCACAGGCCATTTTCAGCACAAAATGTCATTTTTCCAAAACATCCCAAATCATTTCCCACATGATTTTGTAACCTCCAAACACCTAATGGGGAGTTAAAAACATGTTTCCAATAGCCATATTTCATAATGGCTTTATGAAATCCAATCTCAAATATGTAACATACAATCTACACATTATTGGGTAATATTTGGGAGTTACAAATTTGTAACTGATTTTGTAACTCCAAAATATGTCACATTTTGGCACACACATGTGTCCAATTTTGTGACTCTCAATAATATGTTACAAGGTCTGAAAAATCACATTTGTGTGACAAATCACATTTTGTCACATTATTTAATCTAACATTATATTATATGAAATAATATAACATTCCCCACTAGATTAAATAATCACTTTTTGTAACACTTATTTAATCAATCAAACATTATATTAAAATATAATATTCCCCCACTAGATTAAATAATCACTTTCTATAGAAACCTTTGCATTGGTGCATAAAGTAAAATGTCTTTTGACTTGAATTTTACCTTAGTGTAATTATCACAAAGATTGTTGAAATTTTGGTTGCCGAAGCATTGAACCACTATCCCTTAATAACAAACCAGTGATAATACACACACCTTTGCTATGTTCACTTGAGATCTCAATGTCTCGCTTTTGCACCGTTAATGGCTATGTGCACATTCCATTCATAGACTTTTCTTAAGAATGACTCCCAATTCTTACGAGGGGCGGCATCGCCCCTAAGTCTATATAGGTAGAACTTTATAAGTATTTTGTTACCCTAAAATACTTGTCTTTTCAAGACTGAGTTCTTTAAAAAGTCTTTTGGTTTTAACCCTCATTTTGGTAACACACTAGTACTCATATCTCAGATGGGACAAGATTTGAGTACTACTACTATTCACTTGATTGACTTGTTATTACCTATTGAACCTAATACTAGTTTGGTTACTAGTATTAAGATAGGTTACCATCAATCGTGAATCTCTTGAGGGAGTCTAAGTCCCACCCCTTGAGATGTATAAATGATTCTATTTGAGTCATTTCTTTTCTCATGCATGCATACTTAAACACTCTCATTATTTTATTCAAACTTTGTTGCTAGTCATAGTTTGATTAAAATAGTTACCCCTTTAAAATAGTGATTTTGACCATAGTCAATACCCCCACTATTTTGTGGTTCAATATCCAAGATAAACATTTGAATATTAATTCTAGAAATCTATTTGTTTCTAAAATTCTCCACTATTTTAAAATTGATTCCTTCTTGAATCAAAATATTACAAAAAAATAACTTTAGACACCAAACATGTCTAGAATTATCCATTCTATATACACATATTGTCAATGTGATTTAGAATGTGAATTTCCAAATCACATATTTGATAAGATGACCAAATTAATCAATTATTATCAACAAAATAAATTGATTAACTTTGGAACATCACTCTCACATTTCTCACATATTGATAATAAAATATAACTTTAAAATATAAATCTCTTCATTTATATTAAGTCTTTTATCCTCCAAGATAAATCTAGACTTATAATTCTCAAAGTTTATCATGAGTCATCTAAGCCACATGATCAATTCTCAATAGATCAAGATAAAAACCTCAATGTTTATCTTGATTTATTTACTTGTTAAAGCAAGACACACTCCTTTGAAAGTAACTTTCACTTAATTTCTTTCTTTTATATATTTCACAAAACAAAATATGTGAACACAAATGTCATGTGAAAATTTATCAAACAAATAATCACTAATTTTTACTTTTAGTTGTCTAAATAATCTCAAAATCACTTAAACAACTTTTGTGTATTTCTTAAGAGTCTCTTTGAGATTTTTTTGAAAACACTAATTTGACATCCATTGATTTTCTCATAAAAATCAAAATGAAGATGTCAATTTTTAAACACTTTAAATCAAAGAAAATAAACTCTCATTAATTTATTTAAACACTTTGATTTCTTATGCTTTAGTTTAAAATTGCCTCCTCATTGAGAATAATTTAAACATATCACCATCTTTAACCAAAATGAATAAAGTTCTCTTTAATCTATTCACGATTGGTGTAAAGATTCAAAATTGATTTTCTAATTTTGCAATGTCTCCTTATTGAGACATTGAATATTTAAGAACTATTGTCACTAAATAATTCTCAAATATATTTCATTTGACCACACTCTAGACTATAAGTCTATTGAGTTAATATGTCATCTCACAATTTTTGAATCCACCTTGATTCATTTTTCTTGGAATGGCAATACACTTCCAATAAAAGATGCTCAACACTTATAAGTTGAGATGCTCAACACTTAAATGAGAAATTTTAATTTCTCAAATTATTCTTTTAATTTACAAAAAAAAAATGGTTGCTGATCACATTAATAATCATATTATATGGCAAACTATAAAATCATGATAATTCACATCAATATTTTTTTTTATATATTAACATAATTATGTCTCAATGTAAATTCACATAATTTGTCAACATATGTCTATCATATTAACATGCCTTTTGAATCACATAATTAATTGTAATTATATCACAAATATCATACAATAATTCTCATATCCACATATTGAAATAATCTATTGATTCACAACATCAATATATAGGCATGTCAAAACTACCAAATTATCATGCTTTATAAAATCTCAAAACATAATTTTCATATCAATGTAATACTATCTCACCTATAGCATGTACATATAAGTTTCCTTATTTCTATCACCACATGAGAGCCACTAGATCTTCTAAGGGAAACAAAGAAGAATATTACCTTATCTTACCATCTTTTCACAAGATTTCTATGATTTCTCCTTCCATTGAAACAAACAAGGATAATAAGCTTTTGATTGTTAGAGATATTTGTATTGTCTCAATGGAAAATAAGAAATACTATTACAACTCTATGCAAAAGTACAATAGACAAGGTAATTGATTAAATAAGATTACAACTCAATAATAAAAATACAAGTAAATGTAGAAATAAGAGGAAGAAGGAAATTATAAGAACTACAACTCTAAAACAAAGGATACAAATAAATATGTAAATAGAAAATAGAAGAAGAGAAGACAAAAACAATAGTAGAAAAAATAACAAGAATAAAAAAGTAAAATACTCTCACTCACTCAACCAAAGTGAAGAGCATTGGGGATCACCAACTTGAACAAGGTTTACAACATTTGCCCAAAAGCTTATTTCCCCCTATCTTAAGCACTAAGAGATTCTCTCAATATTGGATACAACTCTATGGAATTATCAAGCCTTTTGGTGTATTTCTAGCCAAGTGCTCTAGTGGATAGAAATAGAGTTGTCTTACAAGTGAGCATTAGGCTTCTATTTATAAAGTTTTGAGATACCCTTTGAATTTCAAATTCCACAAACCCCCATGGCTGTTACCAATATTTAATTGGATGTTTATGGAATTCAAATGGAGATTTGAGAGTTACTTGGGATGTTAGAACCGTTCAAATTGGAAAAAACTGGAAAAAAAAACAAATTGGTTGTTAGCCTCACTGGCCGCGGCTAGGATTATCAGTGGTCGCGACCACTGACCTCTGTCCCCCAGGCCGCGGCCAGGAAAAGTCAATGGCCACAGGCCATTTTTAGCACAAAATGTCATTTTTCCACAACGTTCCAAAACGTCCCAAATTCTTTCCCACATGATTTTGTAACCTCCAAACACCTAATGGGGAGTTAAAAACATGTTTCCAACAGCCATATTTCATAATGGTTTTGTGAAAACCAACCTCAAATGTGTAGCATACAATCTAAACATTATTGGGTAATATTTGGGAGTTATAAATTTGTAACTGATTTTGTAACTCCAAAATATGTCACATTTTGGCACACACATGTGTCCAATTTTGTGACTCTCAATAATATGTTACAAGGTGTGAGAAATCACATTTGTGTGAAAAATCACATTTTGTCACATTATTTAATCTAACATTATATTATATGAAATAATATAACACATAGGCCACATCAGTGCGGGGAGCTACTCTTCCGCTCCACAATTATTTTGTGTGGTTATTCAAGTTCATGGGGATCGCGCTTTTTTAACTTATGGCCCAAGCATATAAATTACTCGCGGGATGGCACATATTCTGCGCGTCGAAGGAGATCCCGGCGCCCACCCCCGCAGAGGTGTTGTACTTTTACAAGTTGGAGCCGCAGCTCAACTCTAAGGACAAGACGCGGGATGGATTTTATAAACTAAAGGCTCGTGGCGTTAGTCCGACTCCATTTAGTACGTGGAAGCACCCCCCAGATGTCAGGCACTACTGGTCCATGACATCCAGGTTCCTCCTGGAGAAGAACCTCACCTTGGTGATGGACTTCTAATGTGTGGGTAAGTCGTCATTCTTCATTTTTTATTTAGCCCTTAATTTTGTTTACTGGACACTCACGATCCTAGAAAACATGTCGATATGCTCAGACTCGGCTTAGTAAATCGATCCTAGATCGACGAAAGTTCTATGCCACTCTTAGTGCTAAGGAGCTGGATGTGGGGGGCTTTGTGACCACAGAGAACCTTCGGCTGGTCAAGTTGATTGCCACGAACCAGTCGATAGATGCCCCTAGCTTTCGGGATCTGCAATGTGAGAGGGATCCTGCCCTGAGGGAGGAGCTGGCCCTTATCCACATCGAGGCAGTGGAGGTGGCGGCCAAGGCGGGCGGAGAAGGTGAAAAAGGAGCAGGCCCGTCAAGCGGAGAGGTCGAATCTGATGAACTGGTTGCCCTTCCCGAGGGGAGGCAGCCTAACACTAGAGCTCCCAGGGCAAGGAAAACTCCTCCAATCTTCACTTATGCCCCCCATATTGAGGGCTTTATTAGGAATAAGCAACGGTACCGTCATTATTTGACCGATACCGTTAGCAACTTGGGGTTTCCTTGCCCCATCGTCATGGACATGTTGTTCCTCATGCATTCATCATGGTTTCTTCAGTACGATAGTTTTTTGGACTCGAATGACATGGGGGATCAGATTCACGCGTTCGCACTAGGAGAGTTAAGTCTGGCCCAATCTATGGATAAGGGTCTGTCCCAGAGGACTTAGTTATATGTTTTCTTTGTCTGCATGTGATCCCTATTCCTTTACGTTACTAATCGATTTTGTTTTTATTTCCATCTCAGGTGATCTGGAGATGTCCAATCTAGTGGCCAAGATGAAAGAGATGATTGAGGCCAGGGCAGCTGCAGCCAAGGCTTCGGCAAAGAGGGCCGCCAAGGGTCAGGCCAAAAATAATATCATCAAGTTGATACTTAGGGACTTAGAGCCAGTCTTAGAGGCTTCTATGGAAGTCCCATTTGCAGTCCCCACTCCGATGGTGCTCATCAAGAGAAATTCGCCTTAAGCCGCTCCTCTCTAAGTTATTAACTTGGAGCAGGAGCCTTCTGAAGGAGGAGGGGTGGACAAGAGGAAGGCAGACTCGGTTGCCATAGAGTCCTCGAAGCGAGCCAAGAAGGCCAGGACCAAGGATCCTGCCCTGGCCAATGAACATTCCTCTGGGGAAAGCCTCATCATCACGCAGGAGGTTCTGGAGGCTCCCAGGCTTCCCATCAACCTAAGGGGACTTGATCCTCCGGGAAGAGAGGATGAAGATGGTGTCATAGGCATGGGGCGAAGGTCGGGTACAACGTGATGAGGTGGCCCGGGCCTTGCTCATCCAGTGGAAGGTGTAGTTTGTCGATCGTCTGGAGGCCTTCAATGCTCCCCAACCGATCATGGATAGATTGGTTGCTGAGATCGGGTTTCAACCTAAGTTGGGGCAGGGCAGGGCCCCGCTTGCTGCGGACCTGTTAGCCAAGGTGGGGACTACCATGTCCACCCTTAACCTCAAGAGATACGCAACCCTAGCTAGCCAGGATGCCTTCTTTGTCTCCCAGGCCATTCGTCACCAGGCCACTGCGGTAAGACACATATTCGCTTTGTCTTTTCTTCCTTCATCATTATTTCTTGAGAATTTTCTAACTTTAATTTGTTTCAGGGTGCTCTGTTGGCCCATAGGAACGCAAAGTTGGTGGCCGAGATGGCAGTGAAGCTGAAGACGACCCAAATGGAGCTGTAAGGGGCCGTCAATCAGCGGGAAGCTGTCTGGGAGGCCCTTGCCAAAGAGGTTGCCCAGGTTCAGGCTGAGCATGAGGAGGCTGCCCAGGTTCAAGCTCAGTAGGAGGAAACTTTGTTCAAGAAAGACGTCGAACATAAGAAGTTGGTGGATGAACTGGAGGCGGAGCTTTCTCGTGTTCGTTGCTCGGAGGCAACGACTAAAGCCCTTCTGGAGGCAGCTGAGGCCCAACTTCACTAGGAGTGGGAAAATTTGGCAAACCTTGGGTCCCAGAACCAAGCTTTGGAGGGCATGGTCCAGCTGGAGATGAAGCGGAGGGAGGAGGTTTGCCGAGAGAAGGAGCAGACTGGCGAGATGTTGGCAATCACTTTTGACGAGGCCATTTACATGGCCTAGCTCTAGGACAAGAACATGAATCTCCTCCTCTATCCGGATCCAGCTGCAAAGAGGGCTGAATTCGAAGCCAAAGAAAAAGCTGATGTGACGCTCCTACTTGGGGATCAACAGGAGGAGAATGTTCCGAATGCCCCATATCAAAATGAAGCTCAGGCCTGAGCCTTTGTATTTTGATTAGGGCTCCCTTTCTCCTTTTGGTTTTATGTACCCGTACTATCTTTATGGATGCCAATGCGTCCAAGACAATTATTTAATTATCTGTATTGTTATTATATTGGTTTTTCTCTGCTTAATGGTTCCCACTTTGTATTCATTTATTTTTTCTTCCAAATTCACTAAGTGTTTTATCACTTTGCATGAATCCAGGTTGAATATTGAGTCCTGGTTCCAATGGTTAGGACCATTAAAGGAAATATTATAGAAGGTATTTAACCTGTCTTGAGACCCATGTTCGGGTCTTGATGTCCTGGACCGTCTTGGACTTAACCAATATAACTCTATGGATTTTTTAGGTATGACTTAATTAATTAACTCATTCTGAACCCAAGGTTCAAGTTCCAACGGCCTGGACCGTTAAGGAGTTGTTAGCTGTCGTCTTATTTATTTGTCCTAATTCTGGTGTTCAGGTTCCAGTGGTCTGGACCTTAAAAGATTAGTTGATTAGCTTATTTCGAACCAGAGGTTCAGGTTCCAATAACTTGGGTCGTTTATAAGACTAATTTTAATCAATTTCAACCTAAGATTCACGTTTCAATGGTTTTGGGCCATTATAAGGAAAACATGAATAGGGATTTGGTTATCCTGGACCACGTTAGGTCTGGACCAATTTTTTAAGAGTTGGTTTTTGAACCCCTCGGACAATGTGGGTTCGGCCTAGGACCGGGCTTTGAGCCTTGCATCCCATTTTGGTTAAACCCCCCTGGATCACACAAGTCGCAATTAGGATTGGGCTAGGACTGGGCTTTGAGCCTTGCATCCTATTTTGTTGGGAGTTGGGTTTTGCATCCCCAGTCTACACGGGTCTGGATCAAGACTAAGCTCTGAGCTTTGCATAGTTACCAAAGAGTGTAGTCTTAGGTCACTTGTAAAAATTAAAGACAGACGCGAACTTTTTCTTTCCTAACAACATTTCTTATGGTGTTTTGTAAACACCATTTCCATTAAAAAAGAAATTTCCTTGGGGTGTACATTTCTAGAAATAAAAAATGTTAGAAAATAGCAGAATTAGATCCTCCCGACTACTGATAGTACCAGCAAAGGTGTTCCGTGTTCCAGGCCCTTGGGACCTCCATTCCGTCTAGTTGCCTTAAGCGATACGTTCTCGGACATACTTCATTTTGGATTTCATAGGGTCCTTCCCAATTTGGTCCCAGAACCCCCACTCCTAGATCTTGAGATGCAGGGATGACTCTTCTGAGGACTAGATTGCCGGTTTCGAACCTTCGGCTCTTAACTTTATAGTTAAAGTGCCTGGCGATCTTACCTTGATACATCTTCAGCTGCACTTGTGATTCCTCCTGGGTCTCTTTGATGAGATCTAGGGATTCCTGGAGTAAGGCGTGGTTTTGGATGGGATCATATGTGTCCCGTCTATGAGACGGGACCGCCATTTCTATGCGGAGCAACTCTTCCGGCCACTTGCTCATGCAAGCTTGTAGCTTTTTCTTTAATGTTCCCTTCAAAATCTTGTTCATGGCCTCTGTTTGCCTATTTGCTTGAGGCCTTGTGACTGTGGAGAAGCTTTTGATAATGTCATGTCTTTCACAAAAGTCAGTGAAGTGGATGCTATCAAATTGCTTCCCGTTGTCAGACACGATTTTGTGAAGGAGGCCGTATCGGCACACAATGTTATTGATGATGAAGTTCAGGGCCTTTTTGGAGGTGATAGTGCTCATTGGTTCTGCTTCGACCAACTTGGTGTAATAGTCGACGACTATAATAGCGTATTTTACTTCACCCTTCCCGGTCAGGAGGGATCCTACCAAATCTATTCCCCAAACTGCAAAAGGTCAGGGACTGGTCATCAGGGTTATTTCTATTGGAGGGGCTCGTGGGATCTTCGCGTACCTTTGGCACTGTTCACATTTGTGGACATAATCAACACAATCCTTCTTCATCGTTGGCCAGAAAATATGCTTGCCTCAGGATTTTCTTGGACAAGCTGAGTCCAGACGTGTGATCTCTGCAAAAGCCTTCATGCACTTCATGCATGATTGCGCTCATTTCGGTCCCGGATACACATCTAAGATAGGGCATGGACAACCCCCTGCGATAGAGTTTGTCATCCATCATTACATATCTGGGAGCTTGGTACTGAAGTTTCCTAGTGGCAGCCCTATCCGCGGGCAATTCCCTAGTGGTTAAGTGCTGGATGAAAGGGCCCATCAATGACATAGAATAATCGATGGCGTTGATGATTGCGAGGGCTTGAATACTGGATAGGGGTAGATGGTCGATCAGGACCACTCCAGAGAGTTCCGCTTCAACATCCGTGGCCAATTTTGCCAATGTGTTTGCAAACACATTCTGATCCCTAGGGATTTGGTGGATGAAGTATTTATTAAAAGATTGGAGTAACTCTCAGTTTCGCGCCACATAGGTGGCCATCTTCTCTCCCTTTGTTTGGTACTCCCCCAAAATCTGTCTGGCCACTAGTTGGGAGTCACTGTGCACTTCAATATTTGCTTCCCCTACCTCCCGGGCCAAGCGTAATCCGGCCAGCATGGCCTCGTGCTTAGCCTCTTTGTTTGATGCTTCGAACTGGAAGCGTAGGGCACTTTGCAATTGGTGACCTTGAGGGGATATCAAGATGATCCTGGCCCCGACCCCATTTTTATTGGAGGCTCCATCTACAAAGATTTTCCACAAGGGCATTATGGAGTCGATGGGTTCTTCATCTTCGGTTATCCCGGTGCATTCTAAGATGAAGTCGGCCAGGGCCTGTCCCTTGATATAAATCTTGGGAACATACGCCATGTCAAACGGGGTAAGCTCCATGACCCACTTCAAAAGTCTTCCCGATGATTCGGGTTTCTATAGTACTTGACGTAGGGTATGGTTCGTCAGTACCTTGATGGCGTGGGCCTGAAAGTAAGGTCTTAGCTTATTGGAGGCGGTCAATAAGAAAAATGCTAGCTTCTCGATTAAAGGGTATCTGGACTCCGCGCCCAACAAACTTTTGCTTACGTAATAGACTGGGAGCTGGACCTTTCCCTCTTCTTGCACTAAAGCGGCGCTGATGGCGTGTTGAGTGGCTCCCCATCCACTGGTTTCCGTGAAGTATGTTGAAGAACGGGATGCATTTGTCTGTGGACTTCGAGACGAAATGGCTCAAAGCTGCTATTCTTCCTGTCAAGCTTTGAACGTCTTTGTTCTTTCATGGCGATGGCATCTCGATCAACACTCTGATCTTATCTGGGTTGGATTCTATTCCTCTCGAGCTTACTATGAAGCCCAAAAACTTCCCAGATGCCACGCAAAAAGTGCACTTTTTAGGGTTCAGCTTCATCCTAACTTCCGGATAATGGCAAATGCTTCTGCCAGATCATCCACATGTTGGGCCGAGGTCTTGGACTTGACCAACATGTCGTCTATATAGACTTCCATGTTCCTCGCCAGTTGGTTCTGGAACATCCTGTTGACCAGCCTCTGATAGGTGGCCCCAACATTCTTAAGCCCGGAGGGCTTGACGATGTAGCAGTACACACCTTTGTCCGTCTGGAAGTTGGTGTGTTCCCAGTTTGCTACATGCATTAAAATCTGGTTGTAGTTGGAGTAGGCATCCATGAAGCTCAACAACTTGTACCCTGAAGTAGAATCCACCATCTAGTCTTTTCGGGGAAGAGGGAAGCAGTCTTTTGGGCAGGCCTTGTTAAGATCCGTGAAGTCGATGCAAGTCCTCCATGTTCTGTTTGGCTTCAATACCAACATCGGATTGGCCAGCCAAATGGGATATAGGGCTTCCCAGATGAAGTTAACTGAGGACAACTTCTCGACTTCTAACTTGAGGGCCTCTGCCCTTTCCGTGCCTAGGGGCCTTTGCTTCTGCCGAACGGGAGTTGCGTTTTTGTCAATGTTTAGGGCGTGACTTATGACGTTGTGGTCAGTCCCAGTCATATCTGAATGAGATCAGTCCAGGACATTCAAGTTCTCTTTCACCCAGGCGATTATGGCAGCCCTAATCTCTGGGTTCAAATTTCTCCCAACTCGGATAGCTTTTGTCAGATTGGTGTCATCGATGCACACCTCTTCCACCTCCTCTATGGGTTCTAATGCCCTTTCTGATTCTATTCATGGATCCAGTTCATTGTCTTCCTGGACCACTCTCCGTGCTGGCCACGGAGGTGGAACTGGATCCACGCCTTCCTCTTCAATAGGTTCTTCATGGACACTACAACAAAATAAGCATTTAATGCCTATATGGGGGAGACATTGTAGACATTTAATGTCTCCCCCTATGGGAGACGTTGTTGAAGGCGCTATCTTAAGTGGCCCTACGATGACTCCCATGGGGAGACTTTGTAGACTTTTAATGTCTCCCCCTGAGAATCATCATTGGCTTTTGTATTTTAAAAAAATAATAATTAATTAATCAAATAGCTATTTTTCAGATTATTTAATTATATATATATTGAAATGAAATTAAATATATTAATTAAAAAATCTAAACTATATGCAAATTTAAATTGTGAATTTTTAATAATAAAACTGAAATGCGTATATAATATGTTTTAGCTAGCTAAAAATACAAAAAATTAATATTTGTTGTTACACATACAAAATCAACAAATATTACACTAGCTAGCTAGACATATGGTAAGATAGAAAAAATAAACAATAAAAACCTATTTTTTGGGACGATGACTTTGAACTATCGACACCATATCGTTCTCCCGCTGTAACGCCCTAAACTCCAAGGACCGTTACGATGTGCCTTCTAAATAGTGCTAAACTCGCTAATCGAGTCATTTGGACAAAATCGTGTAACTAAGTATGATTAGCGGTTTAGGAATTGAAAATTTTGGATAAGATATAACATTTCATTAGAATGTTTAATATATATATTGGGATCCCAAAATTATAATTTCAGAGTCTACTACGAGAAAATATTTACAATAGGCTGATCTAAGCGGCAAAACAGGGTTTAACCCTAGTTCCTCTTCAAACCTCGGCCGTGGTGGACGAGCAGCTGCATATGTACACATCATCACCTAAACTCTCCGACTCAAGGATGGTCCAGCTTTATTTTGCCTTTACCTGCACCACATAACACCCGTGAGCCGAAGCCCAGCAAGAAAACTTAATATGCTCATGAACAGTTATATCATGTCATCAGATCATAAGGCATACGCCAGCAGATATAGCCCTACTCAGCAGGCAAATGAGTTCACGTAACGTTGAGTATAACACATCAACCAATGATCATAATAATCATCCAGGAATCTCAGTCCAAATATAGAAGAGTGACAATGGTACAGTCACTATGATGGGGACAGTTCCCTTTAGCCATGAGACGATAGGGTCACCAGGGCTTACAGATAAGTGATCCTTTCACTAGCTTAGGCAGGACAGGTATCTGGTGAAATAGTCACCATCATAAACCAATCAAGCAGACAAGTGATCCTTTCACTAGCTTAGATAGGATAGGTGCATGATGATTAGTCACCAACATAACCTTCCTCATGACCATAGAGTCATAACCCTGGAACATCGTTCCCTAGCCATGTGACAAGCAGTCACCTAGGCCCTGGCTCTTAGTAACTAGTCTTAGACTAGGAAAGCGCTTATAAGTTCATCGACCTTAGGGTCGGTCTAGCGTTAATTCTTTAGAGCCATTCAACGCTGATATCGATTAGATCTAATCTTCATTCGGCCCTGCGTTCAGGACGCTTATGCTGTTTCTGACTCTTAGGTCAGTATCCCTGACTAGTCAGTGCCATATACAAGTAAGCAATGCCACCAAACATATATCACATATCCAATATCCTAATACAAGGCATTCAACATGCTTACTTAACAAATACCAGTACAATTAGGACCATGCATAAACACAGAGGCTCAATCTCTGAACATTCTCATATTCAATAACCATAGCATGCCCTAATCACATGTTTCTCGTGCATCTCATGCATCATATTCAACCACTTGACATGCCTCAACAATAATCATGCATGCCACATTTAATAATCCAACATGCATCCAGAATAACCATGCATGTCCCATATACACAGGGTGCAGTTTTCTTACCTCTGGTTCGAGCGAGAATTAGAACAAGAACAACCCTTGAGAATGATCAATCCTTAATCCTTTAGCAGTCACCTAGTCATAACCAAATACAATCTCCAATTAATGAAAATCATCAAAGATAGGGTCTCGACCTAAACCCCACTCTCGGGACCTTGAAACATGCCCACACAGTGAGTAGATTCGATCCCGGGCCTTAAGGATTGAAACCCCGAGCCAAAAACCCTTAAAAACATCCAAAACAGAGTTATGAAGAAACAGGGTCGTGCTACAGCACCACCCTCCTAGCGCCCCAGCGCTATACTCAGAACCAAACCGCCCTAGCCTCCTCTGCTGGTAGTGCTGTAGCGCCCTACACTGGGCGCTGTAGCGCTACCTTCAGCCAGCAAATTCCCAGAATTCTCTTCCTTCGATTCCACCATTTCTAACCCAATCCAAAAGCTTCCAAACATCAAATTAAGTCCCAAATGAACCCAAATACCACCTCCACATGTCCTAGGGACCACAACCCCAAGAACCCTAGCCAAAACTCCAACCAATTCCCAACTCTCCAACCCAAAAACCAGCTGGAGCTTAACTTGGAAAACAGAGCAAAAGAAAGAGTTCTAATGGCTAAAAACTCACCTCAATCTCAGCAACACACCCTCCTCAATGGTAGAGCATAACCCTAGCTTATCCCAGCTTGGTTCCTTGGCTTGATTCCTCAAAAATAGCTTGAAAATCCAAAGAGAAAATGGAGGAAAAAGACCATCGGGAGAGAAGGAAAGCAACACTCTATTTTCCTCTTCTTTCTATAGCCTTAATGGCTTATGTCAATCTCTAAGGGTGAAAAGACCTAAATGCCCTTAGGCCTAAAATAAAACCTTAATAGCCACCAAGGGCAAAACCGTTCTTTCGCACCTATTTTGTTAATCATAATTAACACTCTCCAATTCCCGCTATTCTCAATATTCTCACATACCAATAATCCATATCCCATTACCCCTTTAATTCCCAGTAATGCTCTAATCATTAAACTCACCCCTAGACTCAAACTTAAACCCGTTATTACTAGACCGAACACTTGCATTTCATGATCGTCTCATGCCGAAAGGCTCGAAAAAATCCACATATAATGTGGTACCAATCATAACTCACCCACATGCACGAAAATACACAATTATGCCCTCAACAGGCCAAATTACCAAAATGCCCTTATAATTATAAATACACCCATATGCAGCATTTATCATCATATTATAATATAATTCACATAAACATGCATATGATCATTAAATAGCATCATAATTCAATTATGGCCCTCCCAGCCTCCTAATTAAAGTCCTAACCCTTATTAGGAAATTCGGGGCATTACACCCGTTGTTGTCACATTTCATTAATCTGTGCTAGCGTATATGACAGAGTGTTTAGCTACAAAAAATATAAAGTACAATATTTTATTTGATTATATCTACTTTAATAATAAATAAACTGTAAACTTTTTATAAATTTATATATATACATACCTCTTTCTTCAAGTAATGTCCAGGTATGTCCATATCTTTTCCTATGTCTATGAAAAATTAAACAAAAAAACTATATAAGCATACGAAAAATTGGCCATCATTTCCCTTATATTAGTAACCTAACCATCTGCCAATCTAATCAAATAAGCACAACACAATACAAATATAATATTAGAATACATAATTCTAGATAAAATCGAGCAGCATTTCCCCTATAATAGTGATCTAACCATCTGTGAACAATAAGCAAACAAGTCAATCAACACACAATAAGTTTCTTCCTTATAGCTCCGCAGCACACAAACAAATTTTCGTGAACCTACTTCACTAAAACACACAGTTCTCAACCTTCTGTTATCACTGCAACACATAATTTTAATCTCAGAACCTACTTCACTATGGATGAATATTTAAGATATTCAAACTCTTCTAACAAAAGTTTAATAATACTAAAACAAAAAATAAGATAATGAAATTACCTTTCGCAATTAATAGTCCTTGCTAGCAAATTTACTTCACTTTTGCAATGCGCACACTATGTTATTAATTAAAACTTTAAATTAATTAAATAATAAAAGATTAGTAAATCAATAAAAAAAACATAACTATATATAAATAACCTACTTCAATGTTAATAAAGATTACAAATATATATAATTTTCTAATTAAATAATAATATAAATTAAAAAAATTATAAACATATTAACTTGAATTATTATTTAGTATGTAAAATTAAAATTAAATTATATTTTTTATTTTAGACAAAGTTATTAAATACATTTTAGCAAAACATATTTACATATATATACTTAACAAACATTAAAAATTAATTAAAAAATATATAATTTTCGGAATAAATAGTAAATAAAAATTTAAAAATAGTAAATAATGTGGTATCATGTTCAAATTAAACAATGTAATATCTCAAATATACATATAAAATATTTTTCATACTTTAAACTAATATTTCTAATAAAACCCACAAAATCTATAAAAAAATAAGCACAAAAACAATGTTTTCTACCATTATAACTATAATACATTATTTAATCTTGAAATCATACCTCAAATTTGCTTTAAATCCACTTTGATGAGCCAAAAATCACCCAAAACCGCAACTATCATAAACCCTAAAATCTCAATATCAATCCCTTAATATTTAGAGAAAATAAGCATAAAAATTATCCTAACTATTATACAACACTTATAAATGATAAAAACATACCTCAAATGGAATTTTATGGCCTAAAATTGGCCAAAATCGTCAAAGAGAACCCCAAAAATTGCCTGAAAATGCCCCATCTCTACCTCTCTGTTTTGTGCGTATGCTCTCGGGGAAGAAGAAGAAAAAGGGCTAAGTAATATAGTAGGGGAGGCCTTTAACGTCTCCCCTGCCTAGCCTCAAACGTCTCCCATTGGGAGACGTCCGATGTGGCACGTCTTCTCAGGGGAGACATTAGAGGCTAGGCACGTCTTCCCAGGGGAGACATTAAAAGTCTTCCCTTATATATATTCGGCTCAATTTTTTATATTTAAAAAAAAATAAAAAATTATATCATATTTTTAAGTATAACGTCTCCCACCACTTTTGATGACTTACCTAGTTAGTCATCAACACAAACTTTTAATGACTTACACCTCTAGACTTTAAATATCACTGAATACTTTTAATGACTTACACCATTGGTGTAAGTCATTATAGAGAGTCATTAAATGCCAATTTTGTTGTAGTGGGACCATGAAGATTGGTCGGGCGGAAATGTGATAGCACTTTCGGGCGCTCTTCTGATCTCCACGAACAGTTCCCACACCTCCATTATCACATGGGAACTTCATGCAAAGGTGGCAGATGGAGGTGATGGCGCCGAAGTTGACTAAATAGGGATGGCTAAAGATCACATTGTACGCAATGGGGCAGTCCACCACTACGAAAGTGCAATACTTGAACGAGCTCTGTACCTCGTTCCCCAATGTCATGGGTAGCTAAATCTTGCCCATTGGGAGCAATGAATCCCCATTGAAGTCGTATATCTGTCTTGGGCAGGAAGCTAGATCTATCTCTGTTAGGCCAATCGCTATAAATGTTGGCTTGAATAGGACATTGACTAAGCTCCTGTGATCTACCAACAGTCAGGATACCCTTTTGTTGGCGATTTGGGCACCAATGACCTAGGGGTCATGATGCGGGAAATGAACGTTCCGGGCATCCTCTTCCGTGAAGGTGATGGGTAGGTTCATCAACTTCGGGCGCTGGGCCGGAGTTTGGACCAAGGTGCACACCTCATGGTCGTGATCGAGCTCGCTGAGGAACCTTTTCTGATCGTTCCGGGATAGTCCTCCCAGATGCAAGCCTCCTAATATGGTGACCACGTGGCCATCTACTCGAGGAGGCGCGGTTCCTGGAGGATATGGCATTTTGGGCCCAGGGGCCATTGGGCCTCCAGGTGATTGCACTATTGGGGCCCTTTGAGGGGCCTGTGCTCCCGAACCTGGAGCGTACCCTCCCTGAGGAGCTCGGTATGATCCCGGTGCACCAGGGGCCAAAGGATGTCTGAGAGCTGCTAGCAGTCCCAGAACTCTTGTTGGCATCATGACCCATTGGTGGAGATGCCCCATTTTGATCAGATTCTTGATCTCGTCCTTCAGCTGACGACATTCTTCGGTCGTGTGGCCCACGACCTTATGGTAGGCACACCTTTTGCTGATGTCCCTTGAATTCTTTCGCCCCTTTAAACATGGGGCTTGGTTTTTGGTAATGGACTTCATTGCCTGTTGCAAGGTAGATGTTTTCCCGGGTGTCCACCAAGTTGGTATACTCCATGTATTGGGGCTCGTACCCATTCTTCCCCTTCTTTGAGGGCTTGGATCGGTTTTGAATTTTTCCCAATCTCTTTCCCCGAGAGGGGATTATTCTTGCCTCAAATGCTTCAACCTGAGGCGGTTGGGCACCGCCGGGAGCGACACTGTACCCGGTGGGTGCCACTGCTTACCCATAGAATGGGGCTGATGGAGCCGGAGCATATCCCCTCGAAGTGCGCCCATAGACCGCCGGGGTCATGAATGGCATCCCCAGGGTTCCAGTGGGTCCGAACATCGTTGGGGATGCTGGATAGATATTTACCGGATACTGCGCTCCATATCTGGGAAAAGTTTGTGTTGTCGACTGGGTTGTTGGTTGCCACCCAAAGGCTTGGATTCGAGCCTCTTCCCAGTTGATGAAACCTTATGCAATTCTGATGAATTCTTCAAGGGTGGCCACCTTATTGCGTTGCATGTCGTCTTAGAGAGGGGACCCAACTCTAATATCAGAATGGAGAGCAATGAGGTGCTGTCCATCATCTACCTTAGTTTTTTAGGCTTCCTCCGTGAAGCGTTGGATGTAAGCCCTAAGGGTCTCTGTGGGATTGTAATGTCCCAAATTCCCTAATGTAGCTTAATGCCTGGATTAGGGGGCCAAGAGGGCCATAATTGATTTAATATGTGATTATGTGATTATGTGATTATATGCATGATTATGTGAGTTATATTATTATATGATGATAATTTAATGCATGTGGGCCCACTTCTTATTATAAGGGAATTTTCATAATTTTGGTCCGTTAAGGGCATAATTGTATATTTATGTGCATGTATGTGATATATGGGTGAGAAAACATTATTATGTGGATATGTCTGAGCTATTCGGCATGAGATGATCCTAGGAAGCAAGTTAGAGGTTCGGTCATAACGGGATTAATTACTGGGCTTGGGGTGAGCCTGGGGGTAATTTGATGCTTAGTACATTACCGGGAATGAGCGGGTAATGGGATATGATTTATTAATTAATTTAGGATATTGGGATTAGTGGGAATTGGAGGACGTTAATTATGATTAACGGGATAGGTGGGAAATGATAGTTTTGCCCTTGGTGGCTTTGAAAGCTTTAGAAGCCCCTAGAGGCAATTTGGTCATTTTGACCATTAGATAAGTTTAAGTTTAGAAGGCTGGAATTAAATAAGGCAGGAAAAAACAGAGTTCTCTACTCACTCTCTCTCGATCATCTCTCTCTCTCTCTCGGTTTGGAGTTTTGAAGCAAGCTAGAGAATTGAAGCTTAAGGATTTGAGGATTGAGGGTTTAGGATCGTGATCAGCAACTGGAGGTGTTTATTCAGGGATTGGGGTAAGGATTGTAAGCTTTAATTTTTAAGTTATACTATATTTTTAAGGCTATTTATAAGCTTGATGTTTGATTGTGTAATTGGATGTTTGGTAATGTTTTAAGTGGTTCTAGGCCTGGGTTTTGTTGTTAAAGTAGTGATGATGTTGTGGTGACTATTGATGGTGATTTTGGGATTGGTTTGATGAAGATTTGGCAGGGTTTAGATTGGAGAAAATGCAGGGGAGCTGGGTTTGCGGGGTCAAGTCGCGATCGAGTTCATGCAAGTCACGACTTGAATGTATCCCACAGCCTCCCCTGGGCTTTGTTTGGTAGGCGCACCACGACCCTCAGGGTCAAGTCGCAGCCCGCCCCTGGCACCCAGACAGGGGGGCTTCCTGTCTTGCGGGTGCACCGCGGCCCACCTGTCTTCCTTGTGCCAGGTTGGGTTTTAATGAGTTTTAGGCGCAGGTTTTCGATTCTCAAGGCTTGAGATTGAATCTACTAACCGTTTTAGTAGGGTTCAAGGTCCCGAGAGCTGGGTTTTAGTCCATGAACCTTTTATTACTTATTTTATTGATGGAATTTCATATTTGGTTATGATTAGGTGACCGCTGAGGGCCTAAGGACAGGATCATTCTTAAGATTCGTTCTTTATTTATTTACACTCGAACATGAGGTAAGAAAATTGCACCCAGTATGTGACATACATGAATATTGATGAGGCATGTTGAGTGCTCTATATATGGACATTGGTTGCAATGTAAATGCTTGGCAGGGTTGCTTATTTGTGAATGACACTGACTTATTAGTCAGAAACGACAATGGTGTTTTGTATTGGTCGGGAAGCTCTGACTTATCAGTCATGATCGATAATAGTACTGAGCACTGGTCGTATGGAATTGACTTATGAGTCAAAGAATGACATTAACGTTCTGACCGCAGGTTGAAATGATTAGATCTAATCAGCATGAGCATTAAATGCTTGATCGACTTATTGGTCGAAGAAAACTAAAGCGCTTTGCTAGCCTAAGGCTAGCTACTCAAAGCCAAGGCTAAAAGGCTCAAGTGACTGGAAAGTCACATGGCTTAGGGTGCAGGACCCCAGAGAGACTTATTAGTCATCTATATAGGGCACAAGACCCCAGAATGACTCATTAGTCATCTAATCAGGGCGCAGGACCCCAGGATTGACTTACTAGTCATCATCTGATTAGGGCTGAATCCCCAGAATAATTACATGATCATTTATTTATAATGAATACATGCAGTAATAAGTTTTCTTGCTGAGCCTTGGCTCACGGGTGCTATGTGGTGTAGGTAAAGGGAATGAAAAGCTCACCCAACCTTGAGTGTAGAGCTTAGGTGGCGACGTGTACATATGCGGCCGCTTAACCACCACGACCAAGGTGTTTCTCAGGGGAACGAGGGCTTAACCCTATTTTTGCAGCTTAGGTCGGCGGATTGTAACTTTTGAACTGTAATGACCATTTTGAATGGTAAATAACTTTGTAAACACTTTTATGGGATCTCATGTACAGTTTAATGTTTTAAATAAAATATATCAATTCCTTTTGACCGAGATTTTCACCCTGGCCTGTTAATAACATTTAGATGCACGCTCATAACATAATGACTCGTATAGCGAGTTAAGCACTATTTGAAGTACACAGTGTAACAGTCTGGCTTATCTAGGGCGTTACATGGATGTTGTTTGATGTTTTCCAGTGCCCTGACTTCCATGTCCAGCTTTATGGCGGCCACGAACTGTTTACAGAAACCTAACTGCAATCTGTACCAAGATTGGATCGATCCCATCTTAAGTCTTTTCCACCACTCTTATGCGGGTCCAACCATAGTGATTGAGAAACATAGGCACTTTTCGTTGTCACAGACGTGAGATATAGTCATCAGGTGATTATAGCGGGACAAGTGATCTCTGGGGTTAGTGTTCCCGATATAGACGGGTATATCCGGCATCTTGAACCCCTTTGGTAGCACGACGTCCAGTATGTGCTTGGTGCATGGCTCATTTTCCTCTTCTTAGGAATCAGAACCTCCGCCTTCTTGTTTCCGGACCAGACGGTCCGTGACCTTTTTTAGAGCGGCCAGCTATTCCATGAACTGCCTGTCCATTCCATCGTCCAGGGGGACTCTCTCGTTCCTCCGGTCGTTGAGGTTATTCCTCAAGTTGCCTCCTCAGGGGTGAATCTTTTCTTTGCGAGTCCACTCCTTTCGGGCGTTTAGGCTATCGCGCGAGTCTACTCGGGAAGTGTCGTCTCCCGAATTGATTGGTTTCGGCTCTTCTCCGCATTTGCACCCTCTGTGATCCTTGTTCATGGAGGCACTGGGATAAAAGTGTCGTGCCTGATCGTCCTGCCTGGGGACGTTCCGAGGCTTAGTACCCTGCAAGCGCTTCCCCTACGGATCGTTCGGATGATTCCGTCCTGGGACAAGATTCATCCGTTCTTTCCTAGAGAATTTTCCTGGGTTAGCCCTGGTTTTTGGAACGGAATGAGCTCATTTTTTGGGGTTTGTTTTTTTTTAATAGGATCATCCATTTTGGCTTTCCCTTTTTCATGAGCCAGATTCGACAGGCCGGCTACAGGATGCGGGGATGGTGCTGGAGGAGGAATAGAGGTAGCGTCATTGGGTACGCCAGTCCTGATAGGTGGGACAGACGGCTGCGTTCCTGGGGGAGGAACGACTGAAGGATTGGTTGCCAATCCTTGGGTAGCAATAAAGGCTTGAAGAGCCAGGAAGGACTCTTCCATTTGGCGGGTGACCTCTTTTTGTTCAGCTATCCTGGTTTATTGATCCAGGACCTGTTGTCTCAGACGGACCACCTCTGGATCTTCCTGTTCAAGATCCATACCCTTCTCATTAGGATCAATAGGCTTCTTAGCTTTGTTATCCTCATACTCTCCTTCATCTTCCTCGTAATATCCTTCGTCCTAATCCCCCCCATCCCCGAAGTTCTGGGAGTCGTTGGCCAGAGGCCCCTAATAAGGTGTATCCTTGGGTTGGTCTTAAGGAAGTGGTTGATTGGGCAATGATTCTTCATTGTCTTGTCGTTGTTGGTGAGCAGGATCAAACATGGTATGCCTAGTGTTCACCATTTTTGCAGATGATCAAGGTTGACTCAAGCTTTCTTCAGCTCTCAATGAAAGCACCAAAATGTTTACCGAGATTTTTGGAAACTAGAAATATATCTTGAAATAAGAGCTAGAAAGAAAGGATTAGAGATTAACAATCACAATTTTTACGTGGTTGGGGTGTTAATGAGCCTTAGTCCACGAGTCACTAGTATTAGGCTTTAGAGAGTTTTGACAATGAAGTTTTTCTACAAGTTTTAGCAGAGTTTTTACTTACAAAGAGAAATTCTGGGATCCCTGATATAGTGTACAACTGGTCCTATTTATAGGCAGTCAAGCAGCTTGGGTCGGACTAATCTGGGCCCAATAGGGATATAATTACAATTTGCTCGCTAATAGATCCATAATACAAAGAATGTAATGTAATTAGATGTTGTTAATCTGGGCCCATTGGACTGGCTTAGGCGTGGCCAAACCTTATAAATGCCCATTGTACGTTAGCACGGACTAGTCCGCGTGGGCTACTAAGGGGATCCTGGGGACAGGATTTGTTAGAGTAGAGGCAGTACTGTTTCCTAGGAACAATGTACGTTCTGTGCGTACCCTCTTTTGCAGGTTAGTTGAGGAGACCAACTGCCAGATTTCCTGGGGATAGGTTAGCATCAGGGAAAACTAGGCTTGCCCTATCTGGACATCTGGTCTTGGTTTGTTTACTATTGTCCCAGTTCATTTACCGAGTCCTGGTTCGTTCACCAGGACCCGGGTTCATTTGCTAAGGTGGACATTGTGGTGGTGGAGATCTCCCTCGGATCCTTGATAAGGTCCGTCTCCAGCGAACAGTTAGTCTGCCACCTTAATTAGCATCCCGGAGGATGTAGGTTGGTCGTGGCCGGGCAGATGAGTTGGGCCTGCATCTCAGTCTCGGTTCCTTCATTATGCTCGCGCCCATTGAATGTTGTTGGGCTCGATAATGTTTGGGCTATCAAGGTTTCCTCCTTCCTCGTTCATTGGGCTCAAGATGGGCCCGAACCTCTTAAGAGGGCCCACGGACCCATTGGGTCATGCCATGTGTTATGGGTGGAAAACAAGGATAAAAATTATTAATAGTTTCCTTTTCTTATTTATCATTTCTAGTTAGTTGTCATTTTATTCTTTGAGTCTTCTCATGTAAATTCCAAAGGTTGTTTGCCATTTGAATTCCAATAAGTTTGTATGCCTATATTAAGATCAATACTTGTTGAAATTGCTTGTCCTAAAATTTTTATCTTTTCTCATTTGAGCGTAAAGTATTAAATTTCCAACTCCAATAGTGTTATCCTTCCCATAAAAATACTTTCAATGACCGTGAGGAAGTTGGAGTTGAGACCTTTATACTTTTGAGATTTTTTGATACTATTTGTGTTATGAATTGCGATAAAAATGAACGTGGTTTGGTGCACACACACACCTCTGGAATTGCAACTAAAGTAGCTTCGATAGTAACCTCTGACTTCTTGTTGATACTTTGAAAATGCTTAGATGATTTTGCTTGGTTTGACTTGATTATTCAACTTGATAAATATTTTTTCTCGCTTGAATTGTTAGTGACTAGCAATAAGCTAGTTGGGGGTTGTGATTAGTGCCCAAAAATACACATTTATTGATTTTAGTAGTAAAAAAAATTAAGTTTTAATTAATATTTTCATGGAATCAATATGATTTAATTTATAAATGAAAATATTTAATTTTAATTTAGTTTGTTTTATTTTGTAGGATTTAATTGGTAGTTTGGTACTTGGAAACAAAGAAAAAAAAAGAAAGAAGAATGACATAAATAAAATTGAAGAAAGAAAGAAAATGTGGCATTTTTGAAAGAAGAAAGCCCAAATAGCAGCCCAGGCCCACATCCTCTCCAGTTCCTGGTGCTTTCCAGCTTGCTAGGTGTCATCCTCGCAGCCCGCCACGCGTCGCCCAAGTGCCCAGCTACTGCCTTCAGCGCACACCACGCGTCCGCCTGTCTCCAACGACTCCTAACCCGCAAGCGACCCACGGACCTAACTTTTGACCCACGCCTCTGACTAGCCCATGACCCGCATCCGACCCAGCTAGCCCAACCCGTGTTGACCTGGTCAAACAAGCCATTTTCTCCATTTTTAGGTGTCCACGTGGCCTCCCCTTATTGGTTGCGGCTAGGTCAACACCACCAACTACCACCGGCCCATTTTATGTGCTCTTTGGGCCTTGGACTTTCCATTTTGAGCTTTAAAGCTCACATTTTGTGTTGTTTTAGAAAAAGGGGCATTTTGACCATTCACTAAAATAGCTAGGTTAATATTAATGATAAGATTTGATTTTTCAAAATAATATTTTATTATTAATATTTCAGATTTATTTTATAAACCCCAGTTGTAGTTTAATTTCTTTTTAGTCATTTTCTTCTTCTATAAATAAGGACTCTTCTTTCACACTTGGTATGTAATTTTTAGAGTAAAGAAACTATAGCAAAATTTCTACTCACTTTTTTCTTAGAATTTTGTGAGAATAATGATTATAATGACCTAATCTTCCTAGGAAGGTTAGGGATGATTTCATATGCTAGTGATGTTATTTTGCTACTTTGATTTACTATGTTCTTAATATAATGCATTTGAGTTGTTTATGTTCTTTCATCCTCATCTTTATTTTGTTATCTTTATTTACTTGTGCTAATAGTATATATGATTAGTCATGGTCTTTCTATGTGCTTCTAATTAGTAAAAGTAATATTAATACATAATTTTATGTCTAATCTTTTATTTCATTATTGCCCTTGGGTAGTTTGTCATTTTTAGATTTTTCATAAGATTAACATTGTGCTCCTAAAGTAAATAACTTTATTACTCAAATGAACTTTTGTTAGAAAATAATATGGATTTAATGTTAGATTTTCCAAGTAAATGTTGGGATGTGAACTATTTACTTGTGTAGTTTTGTAAATCAAGTAACTAAGTAACTAAATAAGCATATGGATGATTCTTGAAACCTTTCTACTTCTCAACTCTTGATTACACCTTATTTTCATTTCACTTGTCTTATTTTATCATTTCATCAAAAAGACAACAAGAAAATCTCAAATCTATTTTCATTTCCATTTTTATTTATTTCATGTTACTAATTTTTTGTGTTATTTTTCTACTAATATTTTGGTTTTAGGTTACCTCCTTGTGGATCGACCGCCCGACTTTACTACAACTACTGCTTAGTGGTTGTCACAATTTGGGCGTTAAACACTTGGCCATGGGCCTGCGGATGGGCCACAGAGGAGAAGCCCTTGATGACTCCATGCCGTTGACAGAAGTCCATGAATACTTCATTGTCGAACTGCAACCCATTGTCGGAGACTATCTTCCTCAGGAGCCTGTACCGGCAAACGATGTTCTTAATGACAAAATCCAAGGCCTTTTTAGAGGTGAACGTAGCGAGTGGCTCATCCTTGACCTACTTCGTGAAGTAGTCGACGACCACTATGGCATATTTCACTCCTCCCTTCCCTGTAGGCAGGGACACGATAAGGTCAATACCCCAAACAACGAAAGGTCATGGGTTGGTCATCTACTTAAGCTCATTCGGAGGCGCTCGGGGGATGTTAGCGAAGCGCTGTCACTTGTTGTATTTCTTGACATAATTCGTCGCGTCTCCATTCATGGTGGGCCAAAATTATCCTTGCCTTAAGATCTTTTTGGAAAGACTTTGCCCCCTTGTGTGGTCCCCGCAAAATCCCTCGTGTACTTCTCGGAGTACTAGACCGGTCTCTTTCTTGGACACATATCGGAGCAAAGGCAAAGAATAACCTCACCGATACAGTTTACTGTCCATGATCACGTACCGAGATGCCTAATAGAGTAGCTTCCGAGCCACCTTCTTATCTGGAGGCAACTCCCTAGAGACAAGATTTGGTGATTTGGCTCTCAACTACCAACAGGTTGTGGTGCGAGAAGTGTATTCTCCAAGCATCGTCTTCGAAGAACATTATGACTTGGTGAGTCATTCAAGGCATTTGGGCAGGCAACTAAGCCAAATCCATCATCTCGTTGTCATGATTCAAAGCTCGCACATACCTATTCTGCGAGCCTCAGGAGGTGCCCCCCAGGTGGGGCCCTCTGGAGATGGTTCTTACTCGCCTGTTCACCGAAGGAGGTCCTCGGACCACTGGATGTTGCGGGGCTACAGGAGCGACTACTGGGACATGCGAGCCCACTGGCAGTACGTGCACTTTAGCAGTGGGGAGTTGGGCCTAGCATGCTCCACCCTTAGCGTATTGGTGGAGATGTCCCAACTTGAGGAGGTTTTCAATCCTCCTTGGGCTTGCGACACTCATTGGTGTGGTGCCCTATGTCGTTGTGAAAATGACAAAATTTTCCTGGATCTCGCCTTTCCTTATCCCTTCAGATGAGTTGTGGCTTCCGATAGTGAACATGTTGATCTGTGGCCATGAAGATGTTCTCTCGGGAGTCCACTAAGTCAGTATACTCGTAGTACTGCGACACATACTTCTCACCAGAGCTAGCCCCCTGGTTGGCCAATGTGTTTCCATTTCCCTTGGGCTTCTGGCCTTTCCCTTTGCCCCCGCGTCTTCTACCATTGGGGGTTCAACTTGGTGTAGCAGACTGGGACGGAGCGGCAACTCCAGCAATGAAAGTAGGCTGAAAAGCACTGTATCCAGTGGTCACTGCTCCATATCCTGTTGGGGCCACGCTGAAACTAGGAGTCGGCACGGCAGTGAAACCTGCGGGCGGGATGCTCAGGTTGGCCTGGACTATTCCTAAGCCTAGTTGGACGAGAGCATAAAGGGAAATTGGATTCCCGAAACCACGGGGCCAGATGGGTCAGAGCGGGGAAGGTAACGGGTCCTCTGAACGCTTCGATCTAGACATCCTCCCAGCTGATATACTATTGTGCCCTATGATTGAAGCCATCAAGCCGTCGACATCCCCTCCACTTTAGGTCATCCAAAATGGAGGCCCCGCACAAATGCCAGGCTGCAAGGCCATCAACTGCTAGCCATCATCAACCCTTTTAGTTCTCGCCGCCTTCTCCTTGAAGCGTTTGATGTATGCCTTGGGGGTCTCAAAGGGCCCTTGTTTAATGTTGGCCAAGGAATTGACCTCGAAGCTCACCTTTCGAGCTCCTATGAATTGCCTTCGGAAGGCAGATGATAGCTGATTCCATGAGTGAATGGATCCTGGTCAATGCTTCTTGAACCATTTGTCTGCTGGCCCCGTTAGAGTGATCGGGAACACGTGACACTTAGCGTCGTTAGAGACGCGGTGTACCGACATCAACCTGTTGAACTTATAAAGGTGGTCGGTGGGATCCCAACCGCCATCATAGGGCAGGATGGCTATCATCTTGAAGCCGTGCGGTAAGGGGGCTACCACAATGTGGGGAGCGCATGGCTCCACTTCTTTGTCTTTCGAGTCTGAGTCGTGGCCTTGCCACCTGGCCATTCTTAGCCTGATCTTCTTTAGACTCTCTAACTCAGCATGGAGCGGATCTCGGTCTCGGTTGACACTTTGCGCCAGGTTCTCTCTTCTTTGGGCGTTGAGGTTGTCCCATAGATCTGATAGACCTTTCCTGGCAGGTTCACGCCCATTGACCTTATTACATCTTCAGGCATTAAGGTTGTCCTGTAGGTTAGCTTGACCCTGGGAAGCGCCATTATCCTCGGGACGAGCCACCTCGATTTCTCCGTCGGACTCAATATTCCTATCATTTGTCGAGATATTGATGCCACGTTCTCGTATCTGCGAGATGTTCCTTGGGTGGGCCCTCGAACCGTTGATCCTATGGGGTTGGTAAGGTCCCGAGGGGACACCACCTCCAGGCCTCGCGTGATTCGTATGGGTGCATCGAAGTGGAACACCTCAAGATCCATGGTCGCCGACAGCCTGGCGGTGTCCTCTGGTTCCTAGACCATTACCTTTACCAGCCTACTGGGGAACCTGGTGGCCCTTGAGGTCTCGACGAGCCCTCTTCTGCTTTGGAGTAGGATTATTATCAACTTTTCCTTTGCCACGATCCTGTGGTGGCACTGGGGTTCCAACTCCAACTGGATGCTTGGTGGGCACTCCAGCTGGCGAATCTCGCGCCTCTTCAGCCAAGTGCTCGAGGGGCACACCTGCTGTATTGACAGGTAGCACGCCAACAGGGTGCGAAGGTGGCACGCTAGTTTGTGCCCATCTTGTACATTTCCATTGGGGTCCACTCGCAGCCCCTGGGCTGCAAGAGTGGCTTTTATGGCAAGTACCATCTCCTGTAGAGCGGCGAGTCTCTTAAGCATTGATCTTTCGTTGCTAGGTGGCTACCTTCTCACGGAGCACCACCACCTTCGGTGCTCCTTCGCATCCATGGGCTGAGGGTATTCTTCCTCATAATACCCCTGGTCGTCACCGTCATCTTCGTCGTCATATTCAGCGTCTTCATCGTAGTCCTCCACCATCTCAGGCATGTCCTGAGGTGGCTGTCGACTGGGTTCCCCTCCTTCAACTCCAATAGGAGGGAGTACGTCATCTACAATGTTTCTTCGAGTAGTTACCATGGCTTTAAGTGTTCCAAATGCTTTCTTCAATCTCTCAATGAAAGCACCAAAATATTTACTACCTTTTTCTCTATCAACCTTAAAACGAAAGATTAAAGAAAGGTTTTTACTTGGTCCAGGCTATAAAAGAGCCCTAGTCTACGAGTCTCTGGTATTAAGAGGATTGTAAGCTAGTTGATGCAAGCTCCAATGGTTTATTCTCAGGCAGCGTATAAATTGCTATGAGTACAAGGTCTTTTTCTCTCTAAAGAACCGAACCCTTACAATGAGACTCACAACCCTATTTATAGAGGATGGGGTCATTAATACTAATTATTTGTAATTAATATACATTCTTCCCGTTATTAGGGGATTAGTAGCAATTCAATGCGTTGGGCTGCATTGAATAGAGACCACGACCCAGGCGAGGTCCGTGGGGCCCACTGTAGAAAGGTACATACTTTATGGGGAACATGCCCCAAGTACTGTCAGGGCGTGTTGTACGTATCTCTATGTCAGACGGCGTAGTGGGAGTGCAAATTATCTAGTTGTACAATTGACAACACTGTGGACGGATTGCCAAAAAGGTTGTCAGGCGATCCTCTGATGCTGCAAACCTGCATTGATTGACACTTGGCTGGCCTTCTAGATCCCGAGGACAAGGTCCTTGCCCTGGAAGACAACTATTTGTAATGAAATAAAGAACTATTAACCAGTTCTCGGGGCATGGCCTCGGAGAGACGTATGTGCCCTACGTTTATCCAAGGGATGTGGCCTCTAACCAAGAATTCCACCCCCCGAGGACTGACCATCGGGGCGTGGCCTCAATTGAAGAAGTACACGTCCTTGCCACATGCCCTACTCAGATTGCCACGTGTCCTTTGGTGAAAACACAGACAAGAGTAATAATTTTGTAAGTTTTGTTGGTGTATTATTTTGCAACTCAGTATATGTATTTTGTGGTACGATATATTATTATTTTTTAAATAATATTTGTAAAATCCTAAAATTGGCTTATCTTCTTATAATAAATGTATTTTATTATTTGGTATTTTCGAAATGGTATTTTGGGTAAGTGCCTCGTTTTGGTAAGAATAATTATCTTTATTAAAGTGCCTTTTATTCTTAGTCAAGTTTCCTAATTTGTTTATAGTAACTTGCCTATTTTAAGAATGACTTTTTATAGGATTATTCTCGGAATATTTTGATTGATTTTAGTCTATTTAGAAAGAGGAAACTGAGTGAGTCTTGATGCCCACAAAAGGAAACTTCGAAATGAATCTGGCTGGGTTTTAAGACCAGGTTCGTCCATTTCTTGATGCTACAGAATGTTTGTTTGTCACATCTGGAAAACCCTATAGTTAATAAAATGAGAAGTTATTTTGAGTAACTTCTCGATTTTTTTTTATTTGGGCCATAAAAGAGATTGGCTGGCTTAGGGGTTTCTAAACTCTATAAATACTAGACCTAAGCAACAACCATCCTTACCTCTTCACCATTATAATATTTTATGCTTTTGAAGAGTTATTTTATTTGTAAAGAGTAATTCTTGTTCTACTATATCTTTGTTTGTTTGTGTTTTGTGTTGTTTATTCTTAAGCAGATCATAAAGCTTGTGAACGTGACATACAAGTCTTCAGGAGAAGATTTTTACAAAACTTACTTCGGGAGTATTATTAAAGTGGAGTACTTCAAGGTTGCGACAAAGATTTAGAGGGAGTCTAAACTTGTATACGTCAATTGCTTTTTGTATTCTTGAGACTTTACTAATTGATTTTATCTCTGGGCGCGGCCCCGTGGACTAGGTTTTCCAAACCATGTAAAAAAACTGTTTGTGTCACGTTACTTTAATTTTATTTATTATATGTTTGTATATTCTAGTCTATCAACATTCTGTCCTAATATATTAGAATATATGTTTTATCAAACAACTGTTTAACAGTTCCACATTAATTAAATTATTTATTAAACTCAGTTGGTAATCTTAAAAAAAGGAATTTCAACATTTTAGGTTCTATCTTGTTATACGTAATGGTGGTGTATAATTTTGTTAGCATGATATATGCATTTTAATGGTGGTATATAGTTTTGTTAGCATAGTTATACATTTTTTAGTAATAATTTTTTAAGTGTTGTCGGTATATTATTTTCCAACTCAGTATATATGTCTTTTGTGATATGGTATATCATTTTTTTGTAGATGATATTTAGTTTTTATTTATTTTTATATATAATAGTGGTATATAATTTTGTTAGCGTTGTATATACAATTTAATAGTGGTATATAATTTTATTAGCATTGTATATACAATTTAATAGTGGTATATAATTTTATTAGCATTATATATACATTTTAATGGTGTTATATAATTTTGTTAGCATGTTATATATATTTTTTAAGTAATTTTTTTTTCATTTTTAAGTATTGGTATATTATTTTCCAACTCAGTATATATATATTTTTTGTGGTATGATATACTATTTTTTAGATGATATTTAGTTTATATCTTGTTATATATAATGGTGATATATAATTTTATTAGTATAATATATTCATTTAGTGGTGGTATATAGTTTTGTTAGCATGGTATATACATTTTTGAGTAATAATATTCCAATTTTATTTTTGTTAAAAAATTTATAGTGTATATAATTTTATTATCATGGCATATTGTTTTTTTTCTTATGGTTTATAAATTAATATGATACATATGGTATATATGCTTAATAGCACGATAGTAAACTTATATACCATAAACTTTTTTTTTAAATACCATACTAGTAAACTCATATACCATAAACTTTTTTTATAAAAAAAACCACAAACAAAATCAATAGATATGAAATGACAATAATGAAATTTGATATATTATAGCATAAAAAATGCATATACCATGTTAATAATAGTTAACATACAACTTTGATATACCATTTTTTTTTTAAAAAAAACACGTAATCTTTATATAATATTAATCATACAACTTTGATATACCATCTCATAAAAAACATATATACTAGTTGAAAAATGATATACCAACAACCCATAAAAAAATGAAAAAAATAAAAATAACTTTAAAATAAAAACTAATTAAACAAAACTAATATACATACATCATAATATTAAAATATTTAAAATGGAATAGTATAATATAATTTGTTAAGGGAAATTTAACTTTAAATGCATATAAAGGGATTGTATTTAAAAAATACCCTATCACTATACGAGTCTCATTTTGGTCTTATTATTTACCTTAGTTCCCAAAATACCCCTACCATTTGTTCTGGCTCTCTCTCTCTCTTCTCTCTCGGCTCTCTATATTCCCTCTCACTCTCGGTCCCGAACTAAAAAAACTCTCAAAACCCACATTTGAATCCATCACAATCCAATGAAATCGAAGAATAGAAGCATTGTCGGAGAAGGTCTTCGGAACCAGCACTTGAAAATCGAACCAGAAGCACCCAGAGGCAACCAAACAACTCCGAAGTAAGCGAAACAACTCCCAAGTACGCGAAGGTGAGAATTTTCTTTTTAATCTGCAATGTTTGGTTTTTTGTGGACGTTTTATTCATAGCATAGATCGAGGCTGGGTAACTGAGAAATCTGGATTTTTTAAAAAAAATTTGACCCACTTCGATAGGCCTAGATATACCTCGATAGTATATGTTCAAATATGTTTTTGAATGTGCCTCGATTGACCTTGATAGGACTCGATGCTATTAGATATATTCAGTTTTAGGGTGGCTCGATAGGCTTCGATAGACCTCGATAGGCATCGATGATATTAGACATATGGCTGATTTAGCACCTACCTCGATATGCCTTTATAGAATAAGACTTATGGCTGATTTAGCACCTACCTCGATAGGCCTCGATAGAGGTAGATATATTAGGATTTTGCATTGCCTTGATAGGCCTCAATAGGACTCGATAGAACTATGCATTTTCTGATTTTACATGGGCCTCGATAGTCCTCGATAGGCCTCGATAGTTACCAAATTGTTTAAAATTGTATTTTTAATTTTTTGTTTTATTTTTTTTAGATGCCTGAATTGATTGTGCCATTGGAGAAGCACTTTCCTGGTCGTGTCACCTATAGGGGTAGTGTTTACTTGGAAACCCTTATAGAGTAGTTTAAGAGGCACGTGCTAATTGAACGGGCACAAGCATGCCCATTGGGACAATTCTTCAAGGCTAAGCCGTTTTGTTTTTCCGGGGTTCTGCTGCATCACCTTATGTTGCGGAAGGTGGAAAGCAAGAAGGCTGAAGAGGGCCAATTCTACTTGGGCAACAGTCTTTGCAAATTTGGGATTGCAGAGTTTGCCCTAGTCACTAGGCTGAATTTTGGGAACACCCCATCCCCAGATGAGTTGAGAGAGCATCTTTCAAGTGATTAGATCATCCAGGAATACTTAAATGGTGATTCGAAGGTTAGTATTGGCCAGTTGGAAGATGCTTTGAAGGCCTCGACAAACCCGAAAGATGCATTTAAGTTGGGTTTGTGCTTTTTGATAGAGGGGGTACTGAATGCCCCAGAGAAGACAACGACAATATGGGGTGATTCCCTGAAGATGGTTGAGGATCTTGACTACTTTTTCAAGTATCTGTGGAGAAAGTTTTCCTTCAAGAAGGTTATTAGAGGATTTCACAAGGACATGCAGAAGCAATTGAAGCATTACAAGGAGAAGAAGAAAGAGGGTTCGAGCAAAAAACAGAAGGAGTCGAAGTATAGTTTCTATGGCTATGCCCCTGCACTTCTGTACTGGGCTTTTAAGGCCATGCCAACTATCGGGAGTGAGTTCGGTGAGAACAGTGGGAACCAAATTCACAGGATGCTTAGCTGGGCTATGAAGGTCGATATCACTATTTTGACAGCTCAGTTGGTTCCTATATTCGGCAACCATCGAGTAAGTTCCACTTTATCTTGTTAAATGTCACAAATTAATTAATTAACGGTTTATTTTATTAAAGTTTTTCTGTCACATGTTATTCAACCATGCAGTTAGTGGTATTTTCCATGCTGAAGCCATGTCCCAGTGAGATAGTCTACTACAATAGCCTCCAGACGTTGATTCTAGGTTATTCCCTGAGTTGGAATCAACTATGGGGGAGGCTGGGACTGCAGCGGAGGAAGTAGTGCCTGAGAAGGAGGCAGAGAAGCTGGCAGAGGTTGCAAAGGAAGCTTCCATTTTTTACGAGGATGTCCCGAGGGTTGAGGAGGGCACTTCACAGGCCTGTGCACCTTCCTCTAGTCAGGTTGCCCAACCTGATTATGAGCAGTTGATGCAGAGGCTCAAGAGGGTTGAGGAGGGCCAGACAACCTTACTTCAAAATCAGACTACGATCATGGCTCAGTTGGCGCAGCTACTTTCAGTGGTCTCAGGTCGATCCACCCACTTAAAATCAGATACAGAGTCTGATATATTGCCTGAAGACTACGAGCCCGGTGATCCACCCTCCACTCCACAGGCCCAGACATCTGTAGTTGCCAGTGACGCTGACAGTCCCAGTGCACGAGTACTACAACCTGAGGAGGTAGCGGGCCTTGAAGTTGTCAGGAAGAAACACAGGCCCAAGCGTTTTGATGACTTCACCGGCCCAATGAAGAGGATGAGAGTAGATAAACAGAGCTAGTTACTGAACCTTTGAGGAAGTGTGATCTGTAAAAGGAGAAGAGCTTCCATAAGTGGATCATCGGTAGGATCGACAATAAGAGAGATTGGAACGTCCATACTGGGACGCACGGTGTGGCATGGTTCTTGCAGTTGCACACAGTCCAGACTTGGCTCTCGAATTCGGTATGTAAATTATATTTATGTTTTCAATTCAATCTTAAAATATATTGATGGTACTAACGGATTTTCATGTTTTTTCAGCATATTGATGCCGCTCTGCACATGCTACGCTGCTGATGCCACTTTTATCATGCTGCATTTCGGCAGGATGCTGCGATCATGAACACCACCTTCCCCCAAGTGTGCCTAGGTCATTGGAATAATTTCATAGAGACCGACACTAAGTATACATGGGACGACGATGTGCAAAAATGATGAAGGGCGATGATAATCAATTCCTCGTATCCTGGAAAATTTTGAGTGAAGTATATTTTGCCTTGCACGTCGAGAAAGTCGCACATTAGATCGCCATTGAAGTCTCCATTTCAACGTGGTGCATCAACATTTATGATTCCAACCATAGCGTGCTTAGTCCAACTCTATTGGAGGAAGTGATCAAGCCTTGGTGCTTATTGTTGCCTTCGTTGTTGTGGTGTTCTGGCATGTTTGACAACCATGACGACCTCCAGACATATCCTAAGCAGAACGCAAAGCCTTTTTCGTATTGTCGTATTTCTCCTGAGGAGTGTCCTCAGACTAAGACAAGGTATTCCCCTATTTAATTAGTGTATTTTGAAATCTGAATATTAAAGTTATTTTTATCTTGTATTGACACAAAATCGATTATATGCAGTGGGGATTATGGTCTGTTTGCCATCAAGCATATCGAGCATTTGGTTTCCAGGCTACCACTTGATACTATTATCGATGAGAACATCCAGCATTTCAGGACTAAGTGGTGTGTGGATCTATTCTATCATAATTTTCCCCCATAATGCTCTTTACATTTTCTTGATACACCTCTTGTATAGTATATCATATAGTTATATTTGTACATTGTTTTTTATCAAACATTATTTTTTTGAAAAAGTTATTAAATAAAAAACTACTGAATTCACATAATGTATCTACCTCGACACAAATCGATGGGTCAAATGAACTACCTCAATAAGCCTCGATAGCTAAAAAATAATACTAACCAAATCTGCCTCGATTGGCCTCGATAGGACTCGATTGACCTTGAGAGATTCATAATAATACATAATTCTGTCTGCCTCAATAGGCCTCGATAGGGTCATAATAATACATATATCTGCCTTGATAGGACTCAATACATATATCGAGGTAGACAGGAAATTTTTTGTGAAGAGCTATTTATTTAGATCAAAACCAACAAAGTATTAGAAGAAATACTGAATATAATAAATGCAGCAAAATCAATTGAATAATTACAGAACACAAATTTTAAAGCCTAGCCTTACATGACTTCCTATTGTGCCCACTACCACCACATCTGCTACACTTACGTGGCTTGATGATCTTTTCCCTGCGTGAAGCATAGCAGTTTGTCTTTCGCCTACCCACTTTCTGCTTCCTGGGCCTTCCTGCAGGGGTTTTCTCAACGGGGACGCCGATAACCATATCTCTGATGTGATCAGGGATTACCCATTCATCCTCGTTCCCAATAGGGTAAATAGTTTCTTTATAAGTGTCCCTCAATGCCTCGATTCTATAGTAAAGGGAACACAATGAGTAAATGTTTATGCTTCTTTTTCTGGCTGCAGCAAAAGCATGTACACATGGTATCCCAATGGTTTGGAACATGCAACAAGAGCATGATTTTGTGGCCAAGTTCACCTCACCATCACCATTACCATCAACCACAAGAAATTCATGATCACCAAGGACTTGGACATCCAGAAAAATTACTTTATCACCTATTTGCTTCAAATCCTTTTCCATCTCAGGTGATAACACAGTTGTTGCTTTTGCATCTTTTTCACGTCAATCTGCAAACCAAGACTGAAGAGTAAATCTTATGAATTCAAGAAAAGTGGCGACTGGAAAACTCCTTGCCTCCTTGGTTTTATTGTTAAAGCTTTATGCGTAGTTTCTCGTCATGATATTGTATCGGTTACCAGGAAAATAAGCGCTACTCCACCTTTCAAAACCAATTCCCTCAAGATATTGAGCAATGGGTGGATCAATGACCTTAATCTTGTCAAAGAACTTATGAAATCCTGTTCTTCGAAACACGTGCGCTACACACCCCATGATGTCTTGACAGTGGTCAGTTTTGAATTTTTCCACCACATTCATATAGATGTGATGGTAACATGCACCGTGATAGGCATCTGGGAACACAAGCCCCAAAGCATGATTAATGCTTTTATGCCTGTCTGATACAAAAGCTAGGTTTTCAACGTCCCCTATGACTTCCTTCAATTTTCTCATTAAATAAGTCCAAGAGTTATGGTTCTCACTGTCCACCAATGCAAACACAATTGGAAACAACTAGTTGTTTGCATCCAACGCAACAGCACAGAGCATGTGGCCACCATACTTATTCTTTAAGAATGTGTCGTCCACACAAATTACAGGACGACAGTACTGGAAACCACGCCTAGAAACACCAAGGGAAAATAAGCAATACAAGAAACAACCATCTTCTGCTACAAAATCAGTAATTGTACCTGGGTTCTTATGCTCCAACTGACACAGGTATCCAGGTAACTTGGAGTATGATTCCTCAAGTTCCCTTTGACATACATAAGAGCCTTTTCTCTGCATCTCCACGCCTTCTCATAGCTCATTTCGACCCCAAAATGGTGTTTCATGTCCTCCCTTTTGTTGTTTTCCATGTACTGAGTACCATCAGTAGCAAATTTGCTCTTGATTAGGTGCCCAACAACCCACAGTGATGCTTGACGGTGGTCCTTATTTCGAATTTCTTGTGAGCAAGTGTGTACTTTGTTGTATACAGTAATCTTGAACATTTCAGATCGCATTTTTTTCTTACCCCTCAATCTCCAACCACAATCAGGATCCTTGCAGGTAATGTACCATACACCAGTCCCAGATTTCTACACCATAAACTCAAAATTATTCTTCATCACAAATATGGATGCCTTGGTTTTCAATTCAAGCTTGTTCTGAAAGAATTTGCCAAGGTGCAATTCTCTTGAAGCTTTGCTGGTTGAGGAATGATGTTGATGTGAGGCCTCTATATCCTCTTTGGTGAACATGGGAGCACTCCATGTTTTTTTATCTTCACTTAAGTCCAATGGAGAACTCCATCTAAAACTATCATCAGTTCTACTTGGACCTGGACGACTACTGTTGGTCCCAGGTGTTTGTCGATCTTCTATTCTGCGCTCCTCAGCTACCATAACATCTGAAGTCTGTGTTGGCAAATCTGCCCTAATATTTGGCCCACCAAGATCTGTTACATCAGCAACAGGATCGTCGTTGACATAAGGATCGTAGCCATATGGATCGTACTCCGCTATGTCATGTAAATGTGGCGAATCTCTAACAAGGATATCATCATGAACTATAATGTCTGGATTTGTCTCGGGAACAAATGTTCCAACTCCACTTTGAGTTCCTTTGAAACCATGACATGGGGGAGAAATGTTCTCTTCAAATTGAACTTCTTTATTAATGCTGGGAGAGGCTGATGCATTTCTTATACCTCCCTTCTTAACCAATGTCACACACAGAGGAATCAACTTCTTTATAGATTTCGATGCTAACCCAATGAATGCACGCACAAGCCTATCATTTTTTATAACGGTAGGTTTGACGGATTATGATAGGCATGTGTATGGGACCTCAATTTTCAAGTCATGCACACATTTATCCACTTCAAGCTCATCGTACAGAATGTCAAACAGTTGCTCATACGTCACATCCTTCTCCAAAGGCAGAACTTGATTTTCAGTATCCCTGAAAATCCAATCCTTATTTTCCAGTTCCCAAACACCATTGAATGCAAAAAATATGGAAACAGACGAATCTGTATAAAAAAAACAAAAAAAAATAGGTCAAAAATAAAAACTATAACATCAAACAGCAAAAAATCGATTTATATTGAGGTCAAACTATCGAGGTCAACCTATCGAGGTCTATCGATTACAATCGAGGTACATCGAGGCAGACTGCCCAACAAATTTCTTATGAACCCATGGAGTCCCATCAAGGCATATACTACATACATTATGTTCTATGCCTCTATCGAGGTCCATCGAGGACCATCGAGTCTCATCGAGGTACCCATTTTTCCAAAAGTCTGAGGGTTTTATTGAGGTCCATCGAGTCTCATTGAGGTAGCCATTTTCCCTAATGTGAGAGGGTTTTATCGAGGTCCATCGAGAACCATCGAGTCTCATCGAGGCATATTGAGGTAGACAAATAATATAAACATACGAGGGTTTTATTGAGATCCATCGAGGACCATCGAGTCTAATCGAGGTAGAAAAATAATATAAGCATATGAGGGTTTTATCGAGGTCCATCGAGGACCATCGAAGTAGAAAAAAAACCCAGAAAAAAAACCAAGAAAGGAACGAAAATCCATTACGAAAGTGAAAAATTACAATAAAACATGAAGGCATACACAGATTTGTTCGAAATAGCAAAAACAATGTTGATAAACAAGTTTCCTCACTACATATCACAAATATATACTTACCCATACAATTTTTATCCAAAATCCAAAATGAAGTTCTTGCCTTGAAATAATTCACAACTTGCCTATGAAATCCAAGCTCGAAAAATTTGTATAGATTAAGCTGTCTTATTTTTTTTTTGTACGAGAGCTTGAGAGATAGATAGCAAGGGAAAAAGTGAGAGAAAGAGAGGGAGAAAATAATTAGATAAAAGAGATGGAAATTTATGATAGGGACATTTTTGGGAATCCAAGAAATGCTAGAATAAAAATGTGATGTTTTTTTTTGTTGGTATTATTTGATTATACAGTACCACTTAATGCATTAAAAGTCAAATTTCTCTTAGTTAAATGATATATTTGGTAATATGTAATATTTAGAAGGAGATTAGACTATTTCACTATAAAATAGAAAATATTGACATTTAGACTATTTCACTATAAAATAGAAAATATTGACATTCTTTTTACTTTTATACGAGTCATTTTGCACTAAATTCCTTTCATTTTCAATCTCTAGACCCAAAATCTTGTTTTTTTTCTTATTATGTTAATTAAAGGGGGAAAATTTTGACAAACGTGGTTCAATTATTACTAACGCGACTTTCATGGATAATGGAGGCATCCTATTGGTCAATGTTAAGAAACAATTGAAATAATTTGGATTGTGATTTTTCTTTTTTTTTTTAATTTTAAAATAAAAATACTCCTTTAAAAAAATCAATATTTCCCACATTCATTCTCTTTTTTTTGGGTCTTGTTGTGATGTACTCAACAGTGTTTTTGGCCATTGGGTCCCAATTAAGACTAGTAGATGGGCAATGGCAACACTTTTTCTTTTCATTTCTTTTTCAATATGTTTCTGTTTCTGTTTTTGTTTTTTTTTTCTTTCATTTCAATGATTTTGGAATCTTTTTATAATTTCTGACTAATATGTCGATAAATCAATGATGACTTTTTATTTCTAATTTTGACTTCCCTATAAAAAAAAAATTAAAAACTCATTGCCTGTCATTTATGAAACGACAATTCTTTCCCACTAGGAGCTCAAGAATAATAATAAAATAATATATATATATATAAAAATGCAATCTACCTCTATAAAATTACAAATTACTTAACAAAGCAATGTCATTTAGAGCTTATAGTACGATGAAATTCATTACATTATGTACTATCTTATTGAAGTTTACGACTAAAGAGAAACCAGCAAGTGGGTCATGATGTATTATTACATTCAAAACCGTGCTCAAAGGTGGGACATTAAAATAATTTATTCATTTTTCAAAATTTATTATGTATCTTCTCATACTAGTGTGAATGGATGTTACCACTAAATTACAGTATGTGAAAAGAAATTAATTCTTTAACACGACTCCATTGATGTTGTACTTAGAAGTAACCTTACAGTTATGATCATTGGAAGCTATAATAAGATTAATAAGTAATCACTCAGTAAGTGGTGGCAAAGGTATATCATTTTTTTTATTACTAGGATGTAGGAGTATTAAAATTTTTTTTGCAACCAGCCCATCCCAATAAATATGAAAAAATGGACAAAATTATAATTTGAAAAACTCTAGCATTTTTTTAAGGGGATTTTTCATAAATATAGCTTTTATATCATTACTGTGCAAAAATATGTGGATTATATTTTTCCTAATTTGTATGAGAAAATTTATTAAAGAAAAAAACAAAGTATGGGAGACACAATTGATAACTGACTAAATATGAGTGTTTAGCAAAAAATATTTGCTTGCTGACGTGACAAGACTAAGGGGCAAGTGGATAGCACGTGACTGTTTAGTGATGGCAATCTGGTCGACCAACGACCAAAATAGAAGTTGCTCGATGGATTCAAGAAAGATGTTGAACAATATGACAGAAGATGTGCTGACATATGCGACCAGGTCTGATCGTAGTAACGAAACCAGAGTTCAAATACAGTTATAAGTGAGATATTTCTAAGATATTTGACCCTCTTTATGTGTAACTATTACGATTTCCGTTATTATTCAAATATGCTTGTAACAAAGTTTAAACACGGCCCATATGTACATCCTTGAGCCTATAAATAAGACTCTTGGGATTCATTTAAAGAGATGCAATAATTTGTATTCAGAGAGAACTAGTGTTTTTATACACGAATTTTGTATCCCTCTTTGGAGCTTGTGAGACTCAGTGAACCCTAGTTTGCTGATCATAGGTTTCAAAGTACATCAATAAAAACACTAAGTAGACGTAGGTCATTACTAATCTCTGGGGCCGAACCACTGTAAATCTTTGTGTTGTTTAGTTCTTGCATTCAGCTTATAAATCTTTAACATTTTAGTGACTCCGTGTCATTGGCTAAATCATCTGTCAACATTTTGGTGCTTTCATTGAGAGTTGAACTCAAGACCTTCAAGATAAACAATGACAAAAAACCTCCAGGAAAGCGGATCAGACAGGGCAGACATCTGGAAGTATGCCAAATCAACCTCCTCCACAAGATGTAGCAGAGGACGAGCCACAGGTGGAACTGGAAGAGGATGAGATGAATGCTGAAACCTTCCGAACAACTTTGATTGTATTGCAAGATGAATTAGCTACTCTGAAATTTGATCAAGAGAACGTGACTGAAACGATGGTGCTGCAGCAAAGGGAGATTGACCTGCAGTGCCAGGAACTAAATGAGCGGAAAGCTGACATGGATCACTGGCAGAGAGATACCACGACAGCTTTAGAAACGACCATTCAGTTGGCTCGAGGACAACTTGCACCTACCTCTCAACCAGATCAACCTCCCAGTTCTCACCCTCAACAAAATCCACAGGCAGAGCGTCCAAAGTATCATCACAATCCATCACACCCAAGGAGTCCTCAAGGACCAGAGTAGCCTCTCGCTGCTCAATAGGAAAGACCAGCCCAAAATCCTGACAGAAACAACAAGCAACAACCACCCTCTTAATCTGGTGGAGATATCATTAAACAGCACAGACATAATAGGGCCGAGCAGCATCCCAGAAGCCCTAGACGCCAGACAGCTGGGGGACAAAACCCTCCTGGCAAGGGACAACTGTAACACCCTAAACTCTAGGGACCGTTACGGTGTGCCTTGTAAACAGTGCTAAACTCGCTAATCGAGTCATTTGGCCAAAATTGTGTAACTAAGTATGATTAGCGGTTTAGGGATTAAAATTTTGGTTAGGATATAACGTTTCATTAGAACGTTTATTTTATACATTGGGATCCCAAAATATAATTTCAGAGTCTACTACAAGAAAATATTTACAACAGGCCGATCTAAGCGGCAAAACAGGGTTAAACCGTAGTTCCTCTTCAAACCTCGGCCGTGGTGGTCGAGTAGCTGCATATGTACACATCATCACCTAAGCTCTCCAACTCAAGGATGGTCCAGCTTTCTTTTGCCTTTACCTGCACCACATAGCACCCATGAGCCGAAGCCCAACAAGAAAACTTAATATGCTCATGAACAGTAATAACATGTCATCAAATCATAAGGCACACGCTTAGCAGATATAGCCCTATTCCAGCAGGCAAACGAGTTCACGTAATGTTGAGTATAACACATCAACCAACGATCATAATAATCATCCAGGACTTTTAGTCCAAACAAATAGGTGATAGTCGCAAAAGTCACTAAGTTGGGTCTAGCTCCATTTTAGCCTTGTGACGATAGGGTCACTGGGGCTTAACAAATAGGTGAACTTTTATTAGTTCAAACAGGATAGGTGCATGGTGACTAGTCACCAACATAACCTTCCTCATGACCTTAGGGTCATAACTTTGGAACATCGTTCCCTAGCCATGTGACAATCGGTCACCTGGGCCTTAGGCCCTGGCTCTAGTAACTAGTCTTAGACTAGACAAGTGCTTATAAGTTCATCGACCTTAGGGTCGGTCCAGCGTTAATGCCTTAGAGCCATTCAACGGTGATATCAATTAGATCTAATCTTCATTTGGCTCGGCGTTCATGACGCTATGCCATTTCTGACTCTTAGGTCAGTGTCCCTGACTAATCAGTACATATACAAGTAAGCAATGCCACCAAACATATATCACATATCCAATATCCGAATACAAGGCATTTAGCATGCTTACTTAACAAATACTAGCACAATTAGGATCACGCATAAACACAGAGGCTCAAGCTCTGAACAATATCATACTCAGTATACAAAGCATGTCCTAATCACATGTTTCTCATGCATCACATGCATCATATTTAACCACTTGACATGCCTCAACAATAATCATGCATGCCACATTTAATAATCCAACATGCATCAATAATAACCATGCATGTCACACATACACAGGATGCAGTTTTCTTACCTCAGGTTCAAGCAAGAACTAGTAAAAGAACGACCCTTGAGAACGATCAATCCTTTGATCTTTTAGCGGTCACCTAGCCATAACCAAATATGGAATCCCATCAATAAAATAAATCATAAAAAGGTTTATAATCTAAAACCTCACTCCCGGGATCCATCCCGCACTCTCGGGATTCTCAATCTACCCAAACGGGGTAAAGGAACCAACCCCCGAGCCTTAAAAGTCCTCCCGAGCCCTAAAAATAGGTTGCTGGAAAAATCACTAGCGCTGGGGCGCTGCCTAGTGGCGTTGGGACGCTGCCCCAAAGTCAGAGAAGCCCCAAAACCTGCCCTGCCTAGCGCTGGGGCACCAGGAATGGCGCTGGGGCACCAGGAATGGCGCTGGGGTGCCATCAGCAGACCAGAAACTTTTCTGGTCTTCTCCCCTACGATTTCCCTTGAAAAACAAACCTCCAAACCAATCCCAAACATTATCAAAACATCAAATTCAACCCCCAATCCTCATCTACATCACACCCTCTTCAAAACCCACTCAAACTTACACAAAAACTTCCATGAATTCTCACCACTAACACCTCAAATTCTCAACTGAAAAACCATAAGGAAAAACAGAGTATAGCCTATATTCAAGGATGAATTCTTACCTTAAGCTTGATTTAGATCCCCTTCAAATATTGAACCAAAGTCCTAAGCCCCCACCTTTGATCTCCTAGCTTGTTACCTCAAGTTGGCTCTCAAAAATTGAAAGGAAGAAGGAGGAGAAATGGTGTACGGGAAGGAGAGAAGAAATGAAGATGAGGATGCTCTGTTTTCAACAATTCCACAACCTTCTAAACTCAAAGGCTGATATACATCTTAGGGGTGAAAAGACCATTTTGCCCCTAGGTCAAATAAAGGCTTCTAAAGCCTCCCAAGGGTAAAATCATCCTTTCCCACCTATCTCGTTAATTATAATTAACACCCTCCAATTCCCGTTATTCTCAATATTCTCAAACACCAATAATTCATATCCCGTTACCCTCTAATTCCTGGCAACGTTCTAATCACCAAATTACCCCTGAGACTCACTTCGAAGCCCGAACTTAATCCCGTTATGACTAGACCGAAAACTTGCATTCCATGATCGTCTCATGCCGAATGGCTTGAACCAATCCACATATAATGTGGTATTATTTATAATTCACCCACATGCATGAAAATACACAATCACGCCCTCAACGGGCCAAATTACCAAAATGCCCTTATAATTAAAAATGAACCCATATGCATGCATTTATCACCATATAATAATATAATTCACATTAACATGCATATAATCATTTAATATCATAATAAATCAATTATGGCCCTCCCGGCCTCCTAATCAAGGTCCTAACCCTTATTAGGAAATTTGGGGCATTACAACAACGTCCCTTAGGAAGCAGAAGACAAGTGGACTTAGGCTCTGCAGTCTGGGATCCCCCACAACACAGTAATGTCAGAGGACCTAACGACCAACGCAGGCCTCCCTCTGTTTATCGAGACGTACCAGTAAGAAGAGAGGGGAACAGTGCGTACAGCAAGTCGCACACTCCTAGGTCACAATTCAGAGATGACCATGATTTTTGTAACGCCCTGGATAGCCAAGACCGCTACACTGTGTATTTATAAAGGTGCAAGATTTGCTAATCAAGTCAAACAGTCAGCTAACCATCACCCAACTATTCAGCATAACAACCCACCAAACAATAATAGCAAACAAATCATATTATAATCAGGGTCGACACTTAAGGTCGCACCCTTTGTTTACCCCACTGACTCTGGCCCGCTTAAGCCGAGCTCAATGCATAACAAGATGTCCTCGGCTACCAATGGCTGAGCCACGCCCTATGCGCTAGTGTAAACTTCGGCACTCTTAGGCCATTGGTTTACTGTTTACATGGCATAATACCATCATTTACAAAGCATACAACATAGGGAACCCTTAGTCCCATTATAATACCATGACCGGGTGCAGTTTTCTTACCTTTAATTTCCAAGTTCACTGATTACGGGCGACGCCTCTCGAGCACGATCCACTTCCCAAGCTCTAGCTTAACACCTAGTCACAACCAAGATAGGGAGCACCATTAATAATCACGTTAATATTTTCGGGTGGAGTTATAGCTTTTGGGACATCGAATTCCACCAATCACGGTGGTGGAATTGATCCCGAGCACCCTAGGTTAGGTTCCCGCTCTTAAATCCCCCAAAAGATAAAAAATGTCGTTAAAGGCTGCGGCCCCTGAAACCTAGCCGCGGCCCGCCCCTGAAATAGAGGCTAAGCCTCTCTGAAGACAGACACGCACCGCGACCTTGCCCTGTGGCGCTGCGGCACTTCCCCACTGCAGAGCCTCCTTGGCTCTTCCTTGCTTCGTAGGGCCGCAGCGCTCTAGAACAGAGCCGCAGCCCAACCCTTCGTGCCTAGAAAATCCACCATTTCTAACATCCTAACCTTATTCAAAACCACCCCAAAGCACTCTAATTCCAAAACCCATTAATCGCAAGGCTTTCAACATGATTCTAACATCATAATCCAACAGAAATCAGGCTTAAAACCCATTAAAATCCCATTTTGATTTCTGAAACCCAGCAACTAAAGAACTCAAAAACCAGTCATGCAAACTTAGAATTTAAGCTCTAAACTACGAATTAAAGCTTACCTTCTTTGATGAACCACTTCCTTAACAGGTTCTTGAGCTAAAATCCAAGCTTCTCAGCTTTAATTCAATCCTTAAACATCAAAACCATAAACACCTTTAATACTCAGCCAAAACTCAGAGTTCTAATGTTCAAGAGTGAGATTCAATCCTTACCTTGATCCTGGTTGAGTGTTCCTTGGTTAGAGCTGAGCTAATCCCTCAAACTTCAGCTCAAATCACAAGATTTCCAGCTGAATTCCCTTAGGTTTCTATAGCCTTCTTGAGAGAGAAGAGAGAAGAGAGGAGAAGAAATGTTAAAGGGTCGGTTTGGGATTTTGTTCTACTGCCCTCTATTTTGTTATTCTAATCTTAGTTAATTAAATCAATCCTGAGGCTCGGGGTACCGAAAACGTCTTCGAGGGAAAAATGGTAAAACTCCCCAATATTCCCGCCTAAGCTTCCTAACCTCAAATATATCTCCATATATTTATTTCCATAACCCAATAACCCAGATAATCATCTAATTCCCGAATTACCCCTTGACTTTCCCCAAGTCAAACATTAAGCCCCGTTGTGACTTCCCGCTAACTAGCTCCCTAGGATTGCCTCGAGTCGCACGCTGCAGACTTACCCACATGATAATGTAGTTCTCACAGATATAACATATAACCACATTTTCATACACATAGCCATATAAACATGTTCATCTTATAATCACACGTTAATTTAATAAATTCACACATAAACCAATTATGCCCTCCCGGCACACTAACTAAGGCCCTTAAGCCATATTAGTGATTTTGGGTCATTACAACTATCCCTCCTACTGAGAATTTCGTCCTCGAAATTTACCTGAATAGCACGGGATACTAATCCCGCATCACCGTCTCTAGCTCCCAAGTCGCTTCCTCGACTTTGCTATTTCTCCACAATACTTTAACTGACGGAATCATCTTGTTCCGTAAGACTTTATCCTTCCGGTCCAAAATCTGAATCGGTTGCTCCTCATAGGACAAATCTGTCTGTAACTCCAAATCCCCAAACCTTAATACATGTGTCGGATCTGGGACATACTTCCGCAACATAGAGACATGGAAAACATCATGAACTCCCGAAAACAACGGTGGCAAGGCCAACTTGTAGGCCACCTGTCCAATCCTTTCTAAAATCTCAAAAGGTCTAACAAACCGAGGGCTCAGTTTGCCCTTTACTCCGAATCTCTTCACCCCTCACAGTGGTGAAACTCACAGAAACACGTGGTCCCCAACCTGGAACTCCACGTTTCTACGCTTAGGATCAGCGCAGCTTTTCTGCCTACTCTGTGAAGCAAGCATCCTGGCTCGAATCTTTTCAATAGCTTCACTTGTCCTCTGAACCATGTCTAGCCCCAAATACTTTCTTTCACCCATTTCCTCCCAATGAATGGGCGACCTACACTCCCTTCCATATAGCAACTCATAAGGAGTCATTCCAATCGTGGACTGATAACTGTTGTTATACGAGAGCTCAATTACCGGAAGATACATACTCCAAGATCCCTCGAAATCAATCACACATGCCCTAAGCATGTCCCCCAATACTTGAATCTTCCTCTCAGACTATCCATCAGTCTAAGGATGAAAAGCTGTGCTAAACTTCAACTGAGTCCCCATGGCTCTCTGCAGAGCTCCCCAGAACTTAGAGGTAAAGATAGGGTCTCGATCAGATACAATAGACTTGGGAACCCCATGGAGACGAACTATCTCCCTCACATACAACTCTACATACTGCTCCACTGTGTAAGTTGACTTCACTAGTAGAAAATGAGCTAACTTGGTGTATCTGTCCACTATTACCCACATCGAGTCACAAAGTCCCACTGTCCTGGGTAGACCTCCCACAAAATCCATCGTAATGTCTTCCCACTTCCACTCAAGAATACCCAAAGGCTGAAGCAACCCTGCTGGCCGCTGATGCTCAGCCTTCACCTGCTGGCATGTCAAACATCTAGCCACATACTCTACCACATCTTTCTTCATCCCGGGTCACCAATATAATGTTCGTAGATCCTGATACATCTTTGTGGTACCCGGATGAAGTGAGTATGGCATAGTGTGAGTCTCATCTAGTATCTCTCGTCTGATCCCCACATCTGCCGGAACACAAATCCGCCCCTGATATCGAAGCATGCCAGCCTTAGAAACAGAGTAATCCTTAACCATTCCTGCTAAGACATTCTGCCTAACTTCCTGGAGCTGCGCATCTACCAACTGCCCTTCCTTCATCCGTTTTAGCAGGGTCGACTGCAGAGTAATATTGGCCAATTGGCCTACCACCAGTTCTATCTTTGCCCTAGTCATCTCATCAGCTAATTCTCTGGAGATCTGAACAGAACTAAAAAACTGCCCCGAGGCCCTCCGGCTCAATGCATCTGCTACAACATTGGCTTTCCCTGGGTGATACAATATATCACAATCATAGTCCTTAACTAACTCCAGTTAATGCCTTTGCCTCATGTTCAGATCCTTCTAGGTAAAGAAGTACTTCAAACTCTTATGGTCAATGTATATCTTGCACTTCTCCCCATATAAATAATGCCGCCCAACCTTCAGTGCGAATACCACTGCCGCCAGCTCCAAATCATGGGTAGGATACTGCTATTCATACTCCTTTAGCTGTCGTGATGCATAAGCTATAACCTTCTCATTCTGCATCAGCACATAGCCCAGACCCATCCTCGATGCATCGTAGTATACTACAAACTTTCCTTCTTCCGAAAGAAGACTCAGTACAGGTGCCGAAATAAGCCGTCGTTTCAACTCTTGGAAACTATCCTCACAATTCTCTGACCAAACAAACTTCTAGTTCTTTCTTGTCAACTTTGTCATTGGTGAAGAAATCTTTGAAAACCGCTCTACAAACCGCCTGTAATAGCCTGCCAATCCAAGAAAACTCCGCACCTCTGAGGCGTTCCTTGGCCTCGGCCAATCTCTCACTACTTCCACCTTGGACGGATCCACCTTAATCCCTTCTGCACCAACTATATTCCCAAGGAAAGTCACCTCTGGCAACCAAAACTCACACTTTTTAAACTTAGCATATAACTGGTGTTCCCTTAACCTCTGTAAGACCTGTCGAAGATGTCGCTCGTGCTTTGCCTCCGAACTGGAGTATACCAAGATGTCGTCGATGAAGACAATGACGAACTGATCCAGGAAATCCTTGAACACCCTATTCATTAGATCCATGAAAGCCACTGGGACATTGGTCAAACCAAAAGACATGACCAAGAACTCATAATGTCCCCATGAAACCTTGAACACCCTGTTCATTAGATCCATGAAATCCGTCAAACGTGTACGATAGGACGGGAGCTGTTGAACAGCCCCAGAATAACCAAGGAACCAGGGACCAAACCCTCAAAAGGTTAGCCCAGATGGAGGAGCTGATGAAAAGGCTCCTATCGAAAAAAGAGAAAGATGAGTGTGATTGAGAGGATGAGCTCGAGCTTTTCGCCTCGAATATTGCAGCGACTGCATATCCACAGGGTTTTAGGATGCCACATTTATCAAAGTTTGGTAGAGATGGAGATCCGTCTGACCACCTGGGAATGTTCAACACCATGATGATGGCCCACAACATCGGGCCCGAGCTAAGATGCTTAATATTCCCCTCGACTCTGATTGGGTCAGCTAGGCAATGGTTCAACCAATACAAGAGGCATTCAATCAGCTCATGGTAGAGCTTTTCTGCTGATTTCAAGAGAGCATTCAGGACTTCTCAAGCAGTTAGGATTAAAGCTGACTCTCTGGAAAATGTAAAGCAACAGCCCGGTGAACCGTTGAAATCATGCCTAAGTAGGTTTGCTAATGTTGTTGCGCGAGCTAGAGACGTTGATGAGAGTTCTAAGCTCATGGCAATGAGAACAGAAATCCTTGTTGGAGGCGACATGTGGCAAGAGCTGCAGAGGAAAGGAATTAGTAATGTTGATGAGTTCTTGAACCGAGCTCAAAGGTGGGATAATCTAGAAGAGGCACGAGCTTCCGTCGCAGGAACCAGCCAAGTCCCTATCCAGCCCGTTGGAGCTGTAACAGATGTAGCAGCTACGGCACAAACCATTGCCCAGAATAACCAAGGAAGGAATAACAAGAGGAAGGGAAATGGTGAAGGTGACCAAAGCGGAACAAAGAAAAACAAGTCCGTGGAGAAATTTAAACTAATCTATACAACATATATCGATCTCACAGATACTAGAGAATGCATGTTCTTGGCAAATTTTACTTGCTTTCCGTGGAAGAAACCAGAACTGTCAAAGAATCAAAGGGCGAAAAGGGACCCTTCAAAATTCTGTCGATTCCATAATGATATCGGTCATAATACTAATGACTACAGACACCTAAAAGATGAAATCGAGACTCTCATCAGAGCAAGACCTTTGGCTCAGTACACCTGGGATCGAATAATTCCCAGTTAGCCCGCTGGACAAAACACTCAGTCAACTCCAATGAATCAAACCGGAGCTCAGGTGAATCATTACAATCCTCCTCCGATAACATGATGAGATATAGCCACCATTTTGGGAGGACCTCATTTGGCAGGCACGAGCAGAGGTGCCCAGAAGAGGTATATCACGAGCTGAAATCCCATAACAGAGTCGAGTTTGTCCCGGAGTAACAATTGTCAAAGCAGCAGCGATTGGAAAAATAACCAATCAGTTTTACAGAGGAAGATGCCAGCCATGTTTAGTTCCCACATAACGATCCTCTGGTAATAACCGTTCAGCTCGCCAACCGGAGAGTTAGGAGGACGTTAGTAGATAATGGAAGTTCCGTGAATCTACTCTTTAGGTCCACCTTAGAAAAAATGGGATTGTTTCTAACTGAGCTGAAGGCCACCTCCATGATTCTATATCGGTTTTCTAGTGAAGGGTTGGTAACTATAGGAATAATCAAGTTAGTGGTAACATTGGGTGAAGGTCCGCGAACTGTCTCCAAGCTTTTCGAGTTCGTGGTCATCGATTGTCTAGCCGCATACAATGCAATTTTGGGCCAACCTTCGTTAATGGCCTTCAAAGCCATAACCTCTATTCATCACCTAGCAATCAAATTCCCCTCGTCTGTGGGAATATGCACTATCAGAGGCGATTAGCTCGCTACCAGGGAATGCTATAGCATTTCCATGAAGGGAAAATCACAACCCAGACAGTAAGTGATGGCCATAAATGATGGAGGTGAGGAGTCCTAGGAGGTGGAAGTTGCCTCTGGGATGGGAGAACTTCAAGAAACAAAGGATAGAGGCATCGTCCCAAGTGATGACATTGATCCACAAATAGGCGAAGACAGGTCAGAGCTCCAAGCTATTGAGGAGCTCGAGGAAGTAAATATAGATCCCAAAGACGGTTCAAGAGTCGTTAAGATTGGAAAAAATCTTGGCGGGGATAGGAAAAAGGAGCTCGTTAAATTCCTGCAAGGGAATCTGGATGTTTTCGCCTAGTCTCATGAAGACATGGTGGGAATAAGCCCAAGTGTGATCATGCACACCCTAAACTTGGATAAAAGCATGCTTGCGAAGTCCCAAAAACAGAGACATTTAGGAACAGGAGCTGAGGCATTGGAAGAAGAAATAGCTTAGTCATTAAAGTGCGAATTCATTTGTGAAGCAAAATACCCGATCTAGGTAGCGAATCCTGTCCTAGTACAGAAGCCGAATGGAAAGTGGTAGACCTGCATCGATTTCTCTGATCTGAATAAAGCTTGTCCTAATGATTGCTTCCCATTGTCGAGGATTGATCAGTTGGTAGAAGCCACCGCGGGACACGAGCTCATGTCCTTTATGGATGCGTACTCTGGATATAACCAAATCGCGATGAATCTTGCGAACCAGGAGCATTCTAGCTTTATGACTCCAATGAATGTATACGGTTATATAGTTATGCCCTTCGGGCTGAAGAACGTTGGGGCTACCCACCAACGATTAGTCAACAAAATGTTCGTTGATCAGATTGGGAAAAACATGGAAGTGTATGTCGACGATATGCTAGTCAAGCCAAAGACTGCCGATAACCATGTTTCCAATCTGAAAGAATGTTTTGAAATCTTGAAGAAATATAATATGAGGCTAAATCCCTAGAACTGTACTTTTGGAGTAGCGTCGGGAAAGTTTCTGGGATTCATAGTCAATACAAGGGGGATAGAGGCGAACCCAAAGAAAATTAGATCACTGTTGGAGATGCCTTCGCCCAGCTCGCGAAAAGAAGTTCAAAGCTTGACTGGAAAAGTGGCGACGGTAAACCGATTTATTTCAAAATCCACTGACAAGTGTTTTCCCTTTTACAACTTGCTCAGAGGAAATAAGAAATTTGAATGGACTGAGGAGTGCGAGTTGGCATTCCTCGCCCTAAAGATGCATTTGACCTAACCCCTAGTGTTGTCTAAGCCTATATCTAGAGAATTCCTGTTCCTATATTTGGCCGTAACAGAAAATGCAGCCAACGCCGTGTTAGTTCGGGAAGAAGACCGTGCTAAAAAACCAGTGTACTATATAGGTAAAAGACTTCTTGAGGCTGAATCCCGGCACCCACTAATAGAAAAGATGTCATTCTGCCTGATATTGGCTTTTAGGAAGCTTAGACCATACTTCCAGTCTCATTCAATCCACGTCATGACCAACCAACCTCTAAGGCAGGTATTACAAAAACCTGAAGTGTCGGGACGTCTTTTAAAATGGGCAGTAGAACTCAGCCAGTTTGAGATACTATACACACCGCGGACCTCATTAAAGAGTCAGGCCCTTGCTGATTTTGTGGCTAAATGCACGGGATTTCAAGAAGAGCTTTTGAAGGAGCCAGTTCAGGAGTTGTGGAAATATTCGTGGATGGCTCATCTAACGAGAATGGATCTGGAGCTGGGATCATATTGATCTCTCCAGAGGGGCATCGATTCCATACTGTGCTAAGATTCGGATTCGGAGTATCAAACAACGAAGCCGAGTATGAGGCTTTGTTAGCCGGACTCAAAGTGGCAAGGGAATTGAAAGCAAGGGTCGTCCAGTGTTATAGCGATTCCTGGCTCGTGGTTAGTCAAGTGTTGGGGGAATTATCAAGCACGTGGTAACAAGATGGCAGCTTACCTAACTAAGGTGAAGAAAGAGCTGTCAAAATTTGAATACGGTACTGTCGAACAGATCCCTCATGAGCAGAACACTAATGTTGACGCTTTGGCAAGGCTTGCCACCACCAAGAAAGCTGAGAATTTGAACGTAGTATCGGTGGAATTCTTGGAGAGTCCAAGCGTGGCAGAAAAGTGATAGAGGTCGAGATGATTGACACAAGGCCGACCTGGATGACCCCCATAGTGGAATACCTTACAACAGGAAGGCTACCTAAGGAAAGAAAGGATGCGAGAAAGATACTCTATCAAGCTCTGAGATATGTGATAGTGTATGGAACGTTATATCGACGTGGTCATTCACTACCTCTTCTACGATGTGTTCTGCCTGAGGAGGCTATAACCATTCTGCAAGAGGTGCATGAAGGCTTTTGTGGAGACCATGTTGGGGGGAAAAACCTAGCCTTGAAAATATTAAGGCAGACTCACTTTAACAAAAGATTACATCTCCCATGTTCAGAACTGTGACAAATGTCAGCGCTTCGCCACAGTTGCACGAGCTGACGATGATCTCTTCCCTGTGGCCATTTGTAGTATGGGAAATTGATTTGATAGGATATTTACCTATGGGAAAGGGAGGAGTTCATTATGCGGTAGTGGCTATTGATTATTTCACAAAGTGGGTAGAGGCCGAGCCTTTGGCAACCATCACTTCAAAGAAATTCCTCGACTTTGTGGTTAAAAACATTGTGTGCCAGTTTGGACTTCCTAAAAAGATCATGTCAGATAATGGAACCCAGTTTGACAGTGATCTCTTCACTGATTTCTGTGAAAGGCATGGAGTAGTCAAAAGTTTTTCTTCGGTTGCATATCCACAGGCCAATGGGCAAGTCGAGGCTGTAAATGAGACCATAAAGGCGAGCCTTAAGAAAAGGTTAGGCGAGGCCAAAGGAGTCTGGCCCGAGCAGCTCCCGCAAGTACTCTAAGCATACTAAACTTCCCATAGGACCTCCACAGGGCACACTCCTTTCTCCTTGACTTTCGGAAGTGAGGCCGTCCTTCCCGTTGAAGCAAAGGTAGCCACGCACAGGTTACGGACATTCAGTCAGGAGTGGAATGATGAGTTGCTTAACGCGTCTCTCGACCTGTTTGATGAGAAACGAGAGGATTCACAACTATAGCTCGCACATTACCAACAAAAAATCACTCGTTATTTTAATTCCAAGGTCAAAAGACGTAATTTTGGTTTAGGCGATCTAGTTCTCCGAAGGGTCTTCTTGGCGAACAAGGACCCTAAAGACATCGCTTTAGGTCCGAACTGGGAAGGACCCTATCATATCGTAGAAATTTTGCGATAGGGAACTTTCAAGTTAGCTCGGCTAAGTGGAAAAACAGTCCCATGGAACTGGAACGCGATGCACTTAAAGAAGTATTATCAATAGTATTACCAACCATCTATGTAAGGCTTAGTTATAAAAGCCATTTAATCAAATAATGAGGGATTATTATATAATGCTTCTTGTTCGTATGGTTTTAAATATTTTTCCCTTATAAGGTTATTCATAAATTAGTTCGTGTATTAATATTTGTAAAAGAAACCAAGAAAGTCTTCAAATTCTGGTTACTTGGGGGGCATATAACCCGAGATGAATCAGAGCAAGGTTGCCGATTTAAAATTTAAAATCCTGGATACAACCAGGTACAAAAATATCCTGGATATAACCAGGTCGAAAACTTAGAAACTTGGAAAATTGATTATCCGATGGCTTCTTAAGAGCACGAGGTGTCAATAAACCTAGCACGAACTAAGCTCAAATTACTTAAAACCCTGGATACAACCAGGCCCAAAACTTAGAAGTTAGTAAAAATTGAATATTCAATGGCTTTCCCAAAAGCTCGAGATGTCAATAAACCTAACGCGAACTAAGTTTGAAATATTTAAAATCCCAAATATAACCGGGTCTAAGGCCTGAAACATAACAGGTACGATATAAATCTACACATTTAATTTGGAAATAACCAAACTCAAAATATCTATCCTGATCTAATGATCGATTCCTAAAATCTCGAATGTGTAAGTATAAGAAAGCATAAACATGAGGGATAATCAAGGAAAAGACAAATAGATTAAAAATTATATATATGAATTACAATTCAAGTTGTCCTGAGGACAAAAAACCTCGAACTAGCCCAAGGGCAATTGTTTACAAACACATAAAAATAAAAAAGAGAAATAAAAAAGGCTTCATCAAGCCCCTCCAAAGCGTTCTGAGGACGTGACCTCTTCAATCTCTTGCTTGCCCACTGTGGAAGCATCCCCAGTCTCCGACTGCTCTTGCAAGATCCGGGCTTTAATTTCTCGAGGTATGGATCCCACAGCTCAGGAGCCATGAAAGAGAAGTTGCCATCCAGGTTAAATGCCTAGCAATGGTACAACATGCCTTCCATGGAGGACAGTGAGACCGATTTCTCCTCTTTAAGAGCAACCTCAGCCTCTAGTTGCTTGGCTTTGGCCTCAGCAACCTGGACCTGAAGAGCAGCCAAGGCAACCTTTGTGGCCTGTTCGCTTTCTTGAGACAATACAAGGGTGGCCTTGGCATCGTGCTCACCTTTTTGAGTAGTTGCGAGGGCAGCTTTGGCAGTTCGCTCACCTTCTTGAGCAGCGATTAGGGCGTTCTTGGAAGCCTGAAGCTTAGTCTGGAGTTCATCATTCCTAGCCCTAGCCCGGGCTATACTACGGTGCTGAGACAGGGCCAACTGCAAAATAAAGAGACAATTTAGACACATACTTGGGAAAAATGAAAAGAAGAAATTCACTAACGAACGATATCTTACCGTGAAGGTCATCCCCAAGGCTTACTTCAGGACGTTCTTTAGGCTCCGCTCTTCTATTGTCCTCAAATCTCTCAGGTTGGCTTTATATATGTGCTCAACCATGTGGTTCACCATCTCATAGAGAGTCCCCTGAAAAGTATCGAGGATCTTCTCCAGATCCTGAGGATTGACTGGGATGCGCACAGTAGCGGTGGGGACAAAAGGAGCTGGGGGATCAGCTTGTATAACTTGATCATGAGTAGGAGCAGGTGGAAATCAAGGAGGAGGCAGAGGAGGAGGAATCCTTTTCTCTGTCACAATGGAAGTCGGAGCTGCTGAGCTCATACCTTTCCCCTTAGCAGGAGATTTGGAGGTGTTTCTTATCGCAGGAGGCGTTTTCTTTGTAAACCGGGGCTTCTTTATGGTAGAAGAAGGGAAAAGCGGACCTATTGATTGACCATAGATGCGAACTCCCACACCCTTAGCCAGTACCAGCGACTAGTCTTCGGCGAGCTGGTTTTTCCCCCCTGGAATGCTGTGTGGAAGTCGGGAGCTTCTGATTGTTCCATCTCTTCACTTGAAAAGAAAAAGAAGGGATTTAATACACAAGTAAAGTCATAAATTTACATGAAAGAAATAAATGAAAGTCCTACCCTCCAGGCTGGGGGAGGAGTCTATTATCACGACCTCCGGCCTTGGGATTACTGGAGGAGATGGGGAGTCTAAGTCTACAATTTCTTGGATCATAGAAGGTTTAGGTTCAAGTTCTACCTCAGGGCTAGACTCATCTACATATTGCCTAAATCCAGGGGCAAAGGCGCCCTGGAGCAAATAAGGCCACGACCTACGATTGGTCCCATACTCCTCAAAAATGGCTGACCTAAAGGTTGAGGTGTTATCTACAAAAACAGTGCCCTTAGGATAACCCATATCATGACGCAACACTAGATGGTCCACGCACTGGAGCAGGGTTATGTTACGGTCTGGATGGCTAAGGTGGCGGTGGACGAGCTGGTTTGGGTTAAATCTAACTAGCCTAAAATCGGTGACAACCCTATCTAATTCACTATAAGGGTATTGGTTACCTTGGCCGGAGGGGCCGGCTGCTGCCCCCGATGCAGCTCGTTCTAGGTTAGGGTCCCAAGCATCCTCAGGAGCCTGCCTCTTTCGCACAAGGGGCACTTCATCTTCTTCTTGTTCCTCCTCTTCAGCGGCCTCAGGGTCTCTTTCTTGGGGAGGCGGGAGCTCGTGGACTACTGGAAGGGTAGCCCGTGTCCTTCTTAAGGCCAAAGTCTGGTCTTCACTGATAAATTTGCATGCCAGCATCGTGACGTCAGTCACGAGCTGGCGGTAATCCTTCTCACTGGCTAGAAGCCCAGATAATGTGTCATACTGACCCCCGAGGTTTGCAGACTTCTCCGTCCTCGCGAATATGGCTGCATAAAAAAAATAGTAAACTCAATTAGTATAAATACAAGGAGTGTGCCTATTAAAAAGAGAGAATGATTTTGCGAGCTGAGAAAAGAAAGAAGACTTACGAGGACGGTTGAAGTATCGATGCTCGTAGTTGCGGAACCCATTCGACATAGAGAATTGATCCTTGTAGTCGTTGGGGTGGCTGGGGAGCTCGATAACCGAGGCTGAGTTCTGGAATCTGGTGAGGTAGTAGAACCCGTCACCTCGCCCTCTTTGCTCCGGGTTGGACTTAAGGCAGAAGAAGTAGAGGATATCTGCCGGAGTGGGGACCTCCCACTGGTGTTTTAAAAAGAGGTATTTCAGCCCCGCCAGAAGTCGGTATGAGTTTGGGGGAGCTGAAATGGTGTCAACTTCACGTAGTTGAGGAAGTCAGCCCCCGCCTTTAAGTGCTCGTCACTCCAGGCCGCAAAGTCGTCCTGGAGTGGCGCGCAGCTCCGTTCCAATTCGAACGGAGGTCGGGCAATGAGGACACCGGACCCGACCTCTATATTGTGACTTAACATTATTTTATTGACCCTTCCTTGGGTCGTGATCTTGGAGACAATTTTCTTTGCCTCGAAGAATGCATTAGGGTCAATCACGATCTCCTTCTCCACCACAGGTCCGAAATGAGGAAGAGGAGATTAGGAGGCGATCTCTTTTCCCTTGTCGGTTTGTTAAGCGGCCAGGTGCATTTTTCTTGGGTGCCATTAGACCACCTAATGAACAAGAATGACGAGTCACTTAGTAGGCGACCTAAGATTTTGTAAAGGTAAAGACACGGAAGTACGGAGGAAAATGGTGTCTCTGATGTAAGAGCTAAGTTAGTCTCAACCCGTTGCGTGATGTCATGCGCTACCCTACGCTACGCACCTCGGTTTCCCCCAACAAATTCCTAATGTTTAGAGATCCGTGTGTCAGAAAATCCGGCCACTACTGTCCTTGGGGGGCGGTTTAGAGAAAAACCACCCAAGAAATATGTTCCCTAAGCAATCTGGTTTTTGAACCCTAACCTTTCATCTTCTATACCCCGAATGGGTATTTCCTAAAATTTATCCAGAAAATACCCAGTTTCATGAATGTCATAGTTTTTAAGAGATATTCTAAACCTTCTCAATAAACCTAAAGTTGAAACCTTACCTGTCTATGAATCTTGTCTATAAGGCAAACTGACCAAACGTCCATTCTTTGCAAAGGGTGATAGGGCCAAGGAACCACTTGGACTTGTTCATTTAGATGTTTGTGGACCTTTGAATGTAAAAGCCATGAGTGGTTTTGAGTATTTCATCACTTTCATTGACGATTACTCTAGATACTCATGTCTTTACCTAATGCATAGGAAATTAGAAAAAATTTAAAAGTTTCAAGAATTCTTAGCTATGGCTCAGAACCAATTAGGGAAAACGTTAAAGATCTTGTGATATGATAGGGGTGGAGAATATTTGGATATGCAGTTCCAAGATCATTTAACTGAACTTGGGATTTTATTACAACTTACTGCCCCGGGTACTCCGCAACAAAATGGTGTAGCATAACGCTGAAACAAAACTTTATTGGAAACGGTTAGATGCATGATTAGTTACTCAACTCTACCAACTTTTTTCTGGGGACATGCAATTGAAATCGCGAATGACATTCTCAATGTCGTGCCATCCAAATCAATCCCCAAAACACCTTTAGAATGCTGGAATGGTCGTGAACCTAGTTTACGCCATTATAGAATCTGGGGGTGTCCCGCCCACGTCCTGAGGTAAAAGGAGGGAAAGCAAGAACCGCAAACTGAAATTTGCATGTTATTGGCTATCCTAAAGGTACTCGGGGTGGACTTTTATATAGTCATTCAGAAAAGAAAGTGTTTACTTCTACGAATGCTACTTAAAAGGAAAATGACTATGTCCAAAATATCAAACCGCGCAGCAAAGTAGTTTTAGAGGAGATGGTTGAAGAATTGACTCCAACCAATGTTCCATCGTCATCAATGCAAGTTGATGATGAAATTCCCACTCTTCATGTACAACCAACGCAAGTCAATTTAAATGAAGAAAGTACCACTATTCCTTAGCAAACAGTCACAAAGCTTCGTCGTAGTGGGACGGTTTCTAGGAACCCAGTTCGCTATGGTTTGCATGGTGAAACCAATATGGTTGTTGGTGACACTGGTGATGATGATTCGTTGTCTTTCAAACAGGAAATGGCCAGCCCTGAAAAGGAACTATGGCTCAAAGCCATGAAACAGGAAATGGAGTCCATGTACTCAAATTCCGTCTGGGATCTTGTGGAAGCACCTACTGACTTTAGGGCCATTGGGTGCAAGTGGATCTACAAGAAGAATAGAGTTGTTGATGGAAATATCGAAACTTATAAAGCTCGATCAGTGGCAAAGGGTTATACCCAAAGAGAAGGTGTGGACTATGAGGAAACTAATAGTCTGTAGCCATGCTCAAGTCCATTCGCATCCTCCTATCCATAGCAACCGCTTTCAACTATGAAATATGGCAAATGGACATCAAGACAGCTTTTCTTAATGGGAAGCTTGACGAATTCATCTATATGGATCAGCCAGAAGGATTTAAAGTAGCTAGACAAGAAGAAAAAGTTTGCAAGTTGAATAGGTCCATTTATGAACTTAAGCAAGCTTCTCGTTCCTGGAATCTTAGGTTTGATGAAATAATCAAAACCTATGGCTTTGAACAAAATATTGACGAGTCTTGTGTTTACCAATTGAAGGCAAATCAAATAGTGGTATTCCTGGTTCTTTATGTAGATGATATCTTACTCATTGGAAACAATGTTAAGAAATTATCAGTTGTGAAGAATTGATTGAGCACTCAATTCCAGATGAAGGATTTGGGTGAAGCAAGTTATGTTCTAGGATCCAGATCATTAGGGACAGAAAGAACAAACACTTAGCTCTATCTCAAGCAGCTTACATTGATAAAGTGCTTGAACGTTTCTCAATGAAAAATTCCAAGAAAGGGCGTCTACCATCCCGCCATGGAATGCATCTTTCAAAGAAGTAGTCTCCCCAGACTCCTGAAGAGGAAGATGCAATGAGAAAATTTCCTTACGCATCTGCAGTTGGAAGTCTGATGTATGTTATGTTGTGTACTAGACCATATATCTGTTATGCAGTGGGAGTAGTGAGCAGGTATCAGTCAAACCCAGGACTGGAACATTGGATAGCCGTTAAGCATATTCTGAAGTATTTAAGGCGGACTAGGGATTATATGTTAGTCTACAAGGGTGGTGTTTTGAACCATGTAGGCTACATCAATTCAGATTTACAGACTGATGTCGATGACAAGTAGTCTACTTTTGGAATGGTGTTTACTCTTGGGGGTGGAGTTGTGATATGGAGAAGCATAAAGCAGTCTGCAATCTCATATTCCACCATGGAGGCTGAGTACATAGATGCGTCTGAAGAACCGAAGGAAATAGTCTTGCTAAAGAAGCTCTATTTAGATCTTGGTGTTATTCCAAAAATGGATAAATTGCTTGTGTTGTTTTGTGACAAAACGGGAGCAATAGCCAACTCGAAAGAACCTCGAAGTCACAAGAGGAGTAAGCATAAAAAAAGGAAGTACCACACTATTCAAGACTGTGACCAGGGGAGATGTGAAGGTTATGAAGATTGCATCTGAAGACAATCTTGCATATCTGTTTAAAAAGACACTGCCAGAAGCTACATTTGATAGGTATATCAAGGAAATTGGATTAGTAGAATTAAGGCATTAGTTTCAATTAGTGCAAGTGGGAGTTTGTTGGGGTTTTATGCCCTAATTAAAAGTCAATTTCTTTGTAATCTCATTTTATTATTAATAAAAGAATAGAAATTAATTTTTGACTTGGTCAATTACTCTGCTCACATGTTTTATTTTCATGATTATTTATTTAATATAAACTTTTATTAAATTTCGAGCATATAGCTAATCATATTTATAGTGACATAATCACAGTAGAATATAAATATGATTATATGTTCAAAATAAGTTAGTCCTAAGATTAGTTAGTGCGTAGGATTTACATTGACTTGCCAATCTACGATATGATCTACTTACACATTGCAGTATTATGTTCTTTCCAGAACATTAGCAAAGTAGGTAAGATTGGATGTATTTGTTACATCGAACTGGACCAATATTGACAGTCGATAGGATAAGTAAACATACCATTATTATCCATTCTAGTCATATTATATAGTTGATCATAAGTCAATTCAATCTCAATTCTGAGTGGTTAGTATTCTAACTGAATGTATTATTTGAGTTCTTTGACTTGTTTGTTACCAGCTTACCTTACGGACTAGCCCATACTTACATCTTGGGAACTCGGTAGTATAATTGAGTGGGAGTGTTAATCATAGATATGAACATCTATAGCTTCTGATGAAGAAGTGAAACAATTCTTTCCTTTTAGTTTGGTTCAAGGTGCTAAATGATAAAGATCTCATTTCAATAATTAATAATAGTTTACTGAAATATCATTTACAAGGAACTAAGTGTTTTAAGGATAAAATACAATGAGGGGTAAATCACTATTTTAGTCTCATCTCATTGTAGACCATCTATAGATGATTGCGTGACAATTATGGTTGTAACAATGGATAATTAATAACATATCTATATTCGTTATAGAGCATTCTATGAATTCAAGAATGCAATTTTGAGCCTTTAGTGGAGTCACGAGGAATTAATAAGTTAGTAAATTTATGATAACTTATTGGAGCTTTATTTTATAGGTCCATGGTCCCTACTATATCTTGGATAAAATCATCTAGATAGTCTCAATTAATTGATTTAATTTTCAATTAGAATTATCAAAGTTGATCAGGTCAATTTTGGATAGTTTCACAGAGTTATGTAATTTATAGAAGAAAAGAGAAATTAAGGCATATTTATTAATTAAGATAAATTAGTATCTAAATTAATAAATAAGTTTAAATCAAGGTTCAAATTATAAATAATTCATTTGATAAAGGATTTATATATTTATTTAATTAATTAATCAATAGAAAATAATACAAGTCTTGATTTTAAGTGCAATGGGCTTATAATTAAATGAGAAATTTCACGAGCCTAAAGCCTATGAGAATTTCGACCTAATGGCTAATATTATATATTATTTTATAGATTTTTTTAATTAAAATAAATGACCTAATTGAGTCTATAAAAGGAATGCTAAGTGAGCTTTTTGAATAACTGGTTTTTGAGAAGATCTGAATATCTAGTCTTGATGCTCTAGGTTTTAGATTCTATCTACAGCATAAGTCCTTTTATAAGCCTCAATATTCTCTTCTCTTATTCTCTTTGTATCTATCTCATGTGTTGAGAATTTTCCACTCTAGTCTAGGTGATTCTAAGGATACTTTGGAAGGCTGTGAAGAAAATTGAAGAACGGTTCAGTTTCTTAGTGATACCCTGCGACAGAAAGGATACAAGGGTTAGAGAAACTGAAGGAAGGACTCAATCATTATGCTACACAATAATGTAAGTGTTCTTATCATTATCTCTGTATGAATTCAATTTTAGAAACATGTTCTAGGTTTTCTTAAAGTAATATGTTTAATATAAGATTTACATGAAAATAAACAAGATCATGTATAAGTTTTTCCAACACTTTATCCTTTGTAGGAGATTCGGTGGCAGCTCCGGATTTGGAGGCACTTTTCTTTAATATTCTCACCTTCTTGATTACGAGTCCAGCTCTGGCCCCACCAGATTTGAAAGCGCCCTTCAGGTCCATATCTTCGCCTGCAAAGGGACAAGCATAAAATTCAGATTTAAGAAATAATTAGTCAAGGTAATGCAAAGAAAAGAATAGATCAAGAACCCTACTCTCCAAGCTAGAGGAGGAGACTACTATGATCAGCTCTGGGTTACGAACCGAACTAGGTAAAAATTCTAACTCATGGACTATCGAAGGAGGGGGGGACTCTAATATTATTACGTTTTGGATCCTACGGGGTTCAGGCTCTTCATCCGAGCTAGACTCATGTGCGGTCTGCCTAATACCCGGGGAAAAAAAACCCTGACGGAGGGAAGGCCATGACAAAAGATTTGTACCGTACTCCTCAAAGATGGTGGACCTAAAGTAGAGGGTGTTATCTACCACTATAATAATTTGGGGATAGCTATGGTCGTAGCGTACAACCAAGTGATCCACACATTGGAGGAGGGTTATGTTCAGGTCCAGATCAACCGAAAGTTGACTCATGAGCTGTCCTAGGTTAAATCAAACTAGCCTAAAACTGGCAGTAGCTTGGTGTAATTCTATATAAGGGTTACCTTGGCTGGCAGTGCTGGCTGTTGCCCCCGATTTAGCTCGGTCTGAGTTAGAGTGTTGCCCATCTTCAAGGACCTTTCTTTTGCGCACCAGTTGCGCGACTTCTTCTTCCTCTTCGGTGTCTTCAATGGTAGGGAGTGATTCTTGAGGAGGAGGGAGCTGGGGTAGAGGACCTCGAGCTCTAATGGCCAGTGTCTGATCTTTCTGGATCAGTTTGCAGGCCACCATGGTAGCGTCATTAACTACCATCTAAAACTCCTTCTCCTTGGCAGGAATATGAGACAACCTCTCATATTGACCTCCAAGGGTCTTGATCGCCCCGTTCTCTTGTATATAGCTGCACAAAGTAACAACTCAATCAGAATATGTTTAAGCTCAATGAAGAAGGAATTCAAGTACAAAATTTGAAGAGCTAAGAAACTTACGAGGATGGTTGAAATACTGATGGGTGCAGTTCTTGAATCTATTTAACATGAAGAATTGATCCTTGTAGTCATTCGGGTGGCTAGGGAGGTCGATGACGGAGGCCGTATTAGGGAATCTAGTGAGGTAGTAGAAATCGTAACCTCGCACCTTCTGTTCGGGTTTGGCTTTTAGGCAGAAGAAGTAAATAATGTCGACATGGGTGGGGACCTCCCACTCGTGTTTCAAAAATAAATATTTCAGCCCCGCCAAAAGCCTATATGAAGTGGGGGGAAGCTGGAATGGCACCAGTTCAATGTAGTTCAAAAAATCCATGAAGTACTGGTCCAAAGGGAGAAAAGCACCTGCCTTCAGGTGCTCGTCACTCCAGGCCCCGAAGTCATCCTAAAGTGGAGTGCAGCTCCACTCTCCTTCCAATGGAGGTCGGGCAAGAAGGCCCTCAGACCCCAATTCGATCCCATGGTTCAACAAAATTTTATTCACCTTGCCCTGAGTCTTTATTCGGGATTCGATGCACTCAACCTCAAAAAAGGTGTTGGGGTCAACTATGATCTCCCTATCCACTACCGGGTCGAAGTGGGGAATAGGGGTCTCAGATGCAATCTGCTTGCCCTTACTCTTGCTTTGAGAAGAGGAGCTCGCAACTGACTTCTTATGATTGGCCATGATATAGCTCGCCTGACGACAAAACGGCCTGTTAGAGGCAACCTAAGACAAGACCTTGCTACAACGATAAAGGTACAGTGACCCGAGGGTTTGAATTCTATTTATTCAACCTAAAAAATATACTCGAGCAAAGATATCTCCTGCCAATGATGCGTGTGTCCACGACCGTTCAGTAGCCATGTGCTATAAACTTAGGAAATCCCTTGACACTTTGGGATTTGATTGTTAGACCCAATACCTTTTTGGAGGTGATTTAATGCAAAAGCGCTCGAGGAATCGTAGCCCTTAAGCTACCCAGAACTGAAACTAAAAACCCTCAAATTTCTACGCATACACAGGCAATCCTCTTTAAAAACTCAGAAAATTACCCACTTTTTACGCACATTATTTCCAATCAAACCTAGTATTGTTGTTTTGGCCTATCAAAAACCCTTATTAAACTTGAACACGGCCAAGTAAGAAACTATACTGGAGAATTTTGTAAAACTTATTGAAAAATAAGAGTGAGAAATTTAAATCGGGCATAGAAATACTTACAGATTAGATGTTTGATCGAGGGAAGTAATGATAGCTCCAAAGATAGTAGTCTGAGAGCTTATGAAGAATGGGAGAATGTCGAAGGTTTCTGAAAGTGCTCTGAGAAGAAAAGGGAAATCTTTTAAATGTAAAGGTGGTGAGATTCACGTCTGTTTCTCCTATTTATACGTAAATTTTGGGAACTAATCTAGGCCACACCATTAGGTCAGTTTAGGATCCAAAGGTCAAGATTAAAAAACCCTTGCGGCGGCAAAAAGTTGACAAGACAGTTGTCACAGTACTTGAAACTCGAACAAGTACCTATTATAGACGGACACGTGTTTAGCACTCGAGTAGTGGGTGGGCATGATTTCACATAACAGAAGCCTAAAAGCCTCTACTGTGCGTGTCAGAGGTGACGTCATGCGCGAGAAGGAGCTTGGGGGAAAATATTGTACCCCAAAACAAACACGAATTGAATCACTCAGTTCGAGGTACAGTTGACAGATAAGCGCACGGAGAAAGCGAACATGTAGAACATCTAGCTAACTTTGGTGTGAGCAGTTCGACTCAAACTTGGTAGTACGACAACCAGATAATCTCCAGGTCGCCTCTTGCACCAATAACCTAGTTCGAGATGCGTGATGGCTAGATCGCCTTCTAGGTACTCTGAACTTGGCCCGTGTCAAATTTTGTTAGCTCTTCGACATCTAGCTCGAGGGAAGTGTTCAGCTTACGGAAGTCTGATCATGATGAACAATGAAGGATCCCAAAAGACTCAAAGATCCCTTATACGCTCATTAATACCCATATTTTATTACACATTTATTACCCGAGATAGAGATGTAAATTCCATAGGCAACCATATCCCTATGTAAATGGGAGATTATTCTGATTGATTATTTACCATATTTATGCACGCGGTTACCCAAAGTTGTCCAGGAAAACCCATTATAAATATCAGGGGAATGGACAGGAAAAGAGGCTTCTTCTTGATATATAGAAACTCTACTGAAATTGTAAGAAACAATTTCATCTAGAGCCTTAAAGAGATTAATAAGATTGTCTCGTGGACTATGTGGATTTTAACCACTGAACCATGTTAAAGTGTGAGTGTTTGAGATATTGTTCATTTGATTAATTACGGTTTAGTAAGAGAACACTAATATCTTTGTTGTCGGATTTCTTAATCCACTGTTGGCGAAAAACTGTGTCAACAATATATAATTTGAATTTCAATTTGAACGAAGTTGTTTTCTTCCAAATTCATTCATTTGATCTGAATTCATGTCATTCATGTCTTCTATGATTTTGTTTTTTCTTATTGTTTTTTCATTTACTTGATTTCTTTTTATCATTATTATTCTCTTTCTTTATTTCCTCACTAGGTCGTTGTAAATAAGTGATCAATGGGAATAATACATTTTTTCTCATTTCTTGGGCAAAGGGGTCAAGTATAATAACAATTTTAATATACACTTCTAACAAATTGGTAATTGTGTATGTATGACCAAATTTCAATTTAAGTCTTTTATAAATTTGTAGCAGTATTTTACTAAAAATTCTTAGTAATTGTTTTTTCTCCTTCGTTTTTCATTTAGCCTTTTTATATGTGTTTTCTTTGGATAATACAATACATGTGCATTTTCTTTTGATAATACAATGTTGGATCGGAAACTTTTTAACCAGAAACACAAACTTCTAATGGAATATGATAAGATATGATTTAAACAAGAAACACAATTTTTTTTGTCAGGTACAAGTAACACGATTTTGTGTTCAAAATATGCTTTTTTAACATTTTTTATTCTACTTTTGTTAAATTGTGATTATTAATTAATTAAATTAAAAAATATCTAAAACATCTATAATAATTATAATTACTTCTTTTAATTTAAATATTGATTTGAATTTAAATAAGATACTTATTAATAACTAAATTTAAAATAATTATAATAATAAATCAATCATTTATAAATTGACATTTATCTTCAAAATTTTCCATTCTACATACGTTTATCATTTTATGTTTTGATATTTTAAATTTTAAATCAAATATTAATAACTATTTTTTTACTAATTATAATAATAAATCAATCAAATATAAATTGACATTTATTTTCAAAACTTTCCATTCTACGTTTTTCCTTTCATTGTTTTGATATTTCAAATTCAAATATTAACAACTAATTTTCAAATAATTACAATATTAATTCAATCATAGGTAAATTGTCATTTATCTTCAATTTTTTCCATTTATTATTTTGATATTTTATATTCACAATTAAAATATCTTAACAATTAAAAATATCAATATATACACATGATATTAATTTAATTTAGAACATTATTAATCAAATCAATCTATATATATATTTAAATGAGAGCCCAAAAAATATGATGTAGCACTCTAAAATCTTTCCAAACACTTTATCTATTTTTTCATCTTTTTATTCTTTTTTTTTCTAATTTAAAGTCATTTAATTAATTTTCTAATAATTATATAGCCACGAAAAATAATTAAATAATTAATTAATATTGAAAATAGAATTGATAAGTATCATATATATAATTAATAGCTTTAAAATCTATTATAACAAAAAAAAAAGTAAATCAATAATATAAATATCTATCTAATATTTTCAAAAACTTAAAATTTTCAAATTTATAGCTATTTAAATTGTCATACAGGGCAATGATCTCTGCTTTCACAATCACACACAAATGCTTAAGATATAATGTTGGAAAAATTTGTAAGTCTCATACACACTTATTAATTTGGATAAAATATTTTTTGTGTCAGGAGTACATATTTTGTGATTTTTTTAAAAATAAAAAATAAAAGCATGATTTATATTAAATATATTTTCTAACCTTATAGTAAAAATATGTTAAGAATTAATGTTTGTTACTTTCTCCAAGGACAATGCACGAAGACATTGGGCACAATCAGAATAGGATATTTTTGGTACTTTTGTTTATATATTATATTATATAAAAAAATCAAAAAAAAAAAAAAGACTTGACCGTGGCTATCAAGAAAGGGAAACTGTGGTAATATGTTGTTTTTTAATTTATCACTTATTATATTTTTTGACCTCAAAAGTTTCTATTTTTGGTTTATTTTCCTTGACTGTGCAAAGTTTTTTTTTTCTTTTCTTTGGGATATCAATTCATTAATTTGGTCTTGAAAAGGAATAAAATCAAATCCCTGAGTGTCATTTTCTTCTCTTTATAATCGGTTAAAGAGAGACTCATTTCTCATTCTTTAAAAAAAAAAAAAATTCTCTTTGTTTTTGTTTGTTGTAACTATGGTGAAAACTCGAGGCAGTAGAGTACACGCATTTCCCATTGGTAACAACCGTCTCGGTCATCACAAAGAAGGCTTGAAAAATTGTGTTGTCATTGCCTTTTGGTTTTTTTTTTTATAAACAAAGAGGGGGAGTAGTAGTTTGACTATTTGGATTGTTTTTTTGTGTTGGTTTTACTCCATTGGCTTATTGATAGACAACAAGGGGGAGTAAGGTTTATTTTGTTGGGTCTTTATCTTGGGTTTTTATCTTGTTAAACTTTCTCAAGATGTCTTTCGTAGGGGGAGTAATGTAACATTACTATTCGCTCTAATCTGGTTTGTCTTTGCAGGATCTTTCAAAATAATCTCCTAAAATATTTTTGTCTATCAAGTTGCCAAAGGGGGAGATTGTAATGTCCTTTATTGGCTAACTTTATTTTAGACAAAATATTTTAAAGTTATTAAGGAAAATCAGTAGCATATCTCCATATTGATTTTCAGATTAATGACCAATATTTTCAGCTGATTTTGTAATGTGAAAATATCTTTAAGTGTGAGTATATTTGTTGCCTTATTTATCACAAATAATCAATTTTTGGTAAAAATATATTGTGCAAATATCTTGAGATTATTTTCAGGGATTATATGAGATTATGTCTATTTTGGAAATAAAGAATGTGTCGAAAATGAACATGGTCAAAAGAAATGACCATGTTCGTTCTGCCAGATGAGACTGACTACGTTGCTGACTCATCAGTTTCTTTTCCGTCAACACAGAATGCATCTGGCTGGCTGATTTCCTTAATCAAAGGAATTCGCAAATTGATTTCAAAGATACCAGAATATGATGGCCTTGGACGATTTCCCTGCCTATAAATACCTTGCCAATGCCTTTGGAATTTTCACCTCTTCCATTTTGAATATTTGTAAACGTTATGTTATTTTGAAGAGTGTCTTTATTTGTAGAGATTAAGTTTGTTCACCTTAATCTTTGTGAGAGTACTGAGTGTACTTGTGGATATCTATCTAGTCCATTGTAAACAGATAATGTCTATTGTGAACGTGTTCATAAGGATCTTCGGGAGATGATTCTATCTAAGTCTCACTTCGGGAGGAAGTGTGCACTCGCTATTCTTTGAAGGAAGTTCAAGAGAATCAGCGTTTCATCAAATCAGATTCGTAGAGAAGAGTACAACAAGATTGCGGCAATAGTTTAAGAGGGAATCTTACATTGTTTAAGTCAATGCTTTTGTACACATTGTTTATTTACTAATTGGTTTATTCTCTGGGCGTGGCCCCAAGGAGTAGGTTATCCGAAAGGGTTTCTGAACCTTGTAAAAATTCGCTGTGTTCTTTAATTTTTGCATTGTCTATTTATTGTGTTTAGTTCTGTCGTGACAAGTTCGGATTCTGTTCCGACAGAACTGCTATCTATGTAAACAATTAATTACCATTCCGCATTTTAATTAATTCATGGTTTAATTAATTTGGTAATTACTAAAAACGGAATTTCAATTATTCAGAATTTCTCAAAAACCTGTAGGGTACTTGTTATATGATGAACACTATCATGAAGAAAAAAAACGGTCAAGACGCCCTTACGTGTCCATATAAAGAGTATGTTGTATGGATAGGGTGAAAATGAATCTTTATCACACAATCTCCAAAATTTTTTTTTTTAATATATATTATTTAATCATTACAAAAAACGGCGCGAAGCGCGGTTATGTTTTCTAGTATTATATATAAAAGAATGACATAAACATATTAAATGAAAAATTAAATCAAAACATTGTTTATGATTTTTTAATATATATATAATATGATAACTTTTTAAAACATAAATAAGAATTTTTTTTAATAAAAATTAAGATTATATATTATATATTATTATAATGATATTTTATAATATTTAAATTTATATTAATATAAGTATTAAATATCTAATTTTGTATTAAATATTGTTATAATAATAATATTTTATAATATTTGAATTCATATTAATATAATTAGTAAAAAATTAAGAATATATATTATTATCATAATAATATTTTATAAAATTTAAATTTAAATTAATATAATTATTAAATATCTAGTATTGTATTATAAATTATTATAATAATGATGTTGACTGCGTTTTTAGCCAACGACGTGAGAACGTCAAATACGACAAGCCTTCAAGAGAAATAAAAACGACACAGACGGTTTAAACAAGAAAAGTAAATAACACACAAGATTTTATAGTGGTTCAGCCCCAATTGTCGGTAATAGCCTAATCCACTTAGAGTTGTGATTTATAGATCTGTACTCAAGATCAGATGGACTGAGCCAACTGAGTTTCTTCAGTACAGATTGTAAAAATACAAGAGTTCTCTCCAATATCAGCACTTTCTCTCTCTAGAAACACAGACCCAATTTTCTCTCTCTAGAAAGAAGAAGCCGAAGAAGCCCCTCTCTTATCCATAAGCCCTCTATTTATAGACCTGGGATACTCAACTGATATCCCCTTTAGATAGGGATATTTTATTATTCATCTTATATTTATATTACAATAAATATTTAAAATACAACTGATTCCTCAATTTGAGTGAGGAATGAGAGATTCCCGGATGCTTAGACCAACTCTTGCTGAAGTCGTTCCGGGGATTTTGACGTAGTCTCACATGCATGTTGATTACTCCTTCAAGCTTTCCTTGGACCAAGGTGATACAAGCTCGGCTCTTCTCGGACCAAGGTGGTCCGAGCCAACTCCCTTGGCACCTCACCTCGGGCAACTTTGAGGCAACCTCCTCCATGACATGTCCGATCGGACATGATGGCCTTCTCCTCGGACCAAGGTGGTCCGAGGCATCCTCCTTGGCATCTCACCTTGGACAAGTCTGAGGCACCCTCCTTTAGCATCTCCCAACTATGTCCTATCGGACATTGTGTAGGCTCTCCTTGTCAAAATCTAAGTCTCCTTTCTTGACTTGCATGGGACTCCTCCTCCTTAGCTACTTACCTTGGACACTTTCGAGCCAACACTTAGGAAACCTTGGGAGGCTTACCTCGGACACACCCTTGGGGTCTCCTAGGACCACATCCTCCTTGGGGTCTCCTAGGACCACTTTCTTGAGTTCTCCTCGGACCTCATCCTTGGGTTCTCCTAGGATCACTCTCTTTATTGCCATGCCATTGATCTCCAATTTTTAGGTATAACAAATGATATTTTATAAAATTTGAATTTGAATTTATATAAATATAATCATTATATATGTAATCTTATATTAAATATTATTATAATAATGATATTTTATAATATTTGAATTTATATTAATACAATTAATAAGTATCTATTTTTAATTAGTTTTAAATGTATATTTTGTTAAATATTTAGAATATTATGTTAAAGTTAACAAAAAAAAACCGTGAAAACCTATAATTTTCATTATCTACACACTTTTTTATATAGAAGAGAAATAGATATAGATATCACGTGTAACGCCCTACTTCCTTAGAGCCGTTACTAAGTGAGTTTTAAGACAAAACAGTGTGCAATGAACTCGCTAACCGAGGTTTTGAAACAAAAGTGTGACTAATTAAAAGTTAGGGCTGTCATCTTTGAAAATACGACGTTTCATTAAAAAAGCTTCTAGTATTAAACACTTGGGATCCCAAAATAAGGTTTGAAAACTATTTACATAATGAAATAAGTTTACAGTTGATTAATCATAAAATCATAGATTATTACAGCCATTTTCGAATAAACCCCCAACCAAAGCAGTCGGGCAGGCCAAACATGTACGCGTCGCTTCACGCTCTCCGTACTCATGGTTGGTTGACTCAGCCATTGCCCTTACCTGCAACACAGAGCACCTGTGAGCCGAAGCCCAGCAAGAAAACTCATGCAGAACATAACATATGCAATGTATACAGTTTATCATAACAGATAATCCACAAATAAACAAGTCAACCATTAGACTAAGCAAACACGGCCATGCCGCCCCAGAAACCTTACCAAAGCCCTGGGGTATCGGTTCTCACCGTAAGGATAACTCATGTATCCACCGGGCCCCGCCCTGACTATAGCATCCCATGTGCTAGGTGTTACTTCCGGCTCCACTGCCGTACCCGGCCTACGCTGCACTCGGCCCTTGCCGTTCATGTCATTACAAACATACATAACATAAATCAAGCAACATTCAAACATATGCCAATTTATTTTAAATCTGCACCCTAACATGTGATGCAATATAGGGCCATGCCCGACAATCATCTCATCATGCAACATGCAATATAGGGCCGTGCCCGGCAATCACACTATGGGCCCACGCCCTATCCTACGGGTGTTATAGTTTTCTTACCTGTATTCCGAGCCTCCTGATGCACTAAAGCCGCGAGCACGGTCCTCTAGCACGAGCCTCACCAACAACCTAGTCACAACACACAAGAAACATTCCTCAATACTAATCAACCCAAAACCACTTCCCGGGACCAATCCCGCACTCTCGAGACCTCTAAAACCTTAAAACAACACCCCGGAGACATCCCCCGAACTCCCGGAGCAAAAGCCTAAAATTGCCTAAAAATGCCATCATGAAATTAGCCTTGTGCCGCGGCACCCAGAAACCAGAGGCTCCCCACCGCGGCAAGCAAAACCCGTGCCGCAGCACGCCCTCGCAGACCCAGAATTCTGGGTTTTTCCTTCGCGTTTTCCCGAGCTTCAACCTCTCCAAATCACCCTAAACCAATATCTAAACCCCAAAACTCAATTCCAGGCTTCATATGAACAACTTAACAACCTATAGGCACTAGATACAAGGCCAAAACATCAACACACTCAAGAATCCACCCCTTGATTCCCATTTTCAGCAACTCAAACCAAAAACTCAAACACACTAACTCAAGCTCTAGATTTTACAAATCAAAACAGAAATCAAAACTTAAATGTGTATAAAACCCTTACCTCAAATGGAGAACCCACACAAAGTCCTTGATCTCCTCCTAGACTCCCACTTCTCCTTCTCTTCTTCTTCTTGCCCTAACTTCTTTCTCCTTCTCTTTCTTCTCTTCAATTTCTATCAAGCCTCAAGTGACATAAATGCCCAAACCGTATACCCCTAAATCCCAGCTGCAAAATATCTATAACCCTTGCCAAATGACCATTTTACCCTTTCCTACTAATCCTCCTTAGCTAAACCTCAAAGGACACTTAAGTCTTTTCATTTCTATTTCATTTCTACCACTTTTTACCTTAAAACTTGTTACCCACAGCAGTAACTAATGGTTACCCAGGTTACTAAATCTCCAATAACCATTACCCGCTTAATCTCAACTTAACCATAAAATTCCCAAAGTACCCCTAGGCTCCTCCCGAGCCGGGTATAGAAATCCCGTTGTGACTCTTGAGTTAACTAGCTCTCTAGGACCGTCTCGGCACGTGCATCACCATAATTAAACCACACCCACGTGGTACAACTCACAGAATACAATTATCACATATCAATACAGTTATGCCCAACATGGCCAAATATTACAATTACGCCCTTCTAACACGATCCGGGCCTACATGCATACTAGAAAACATAGCCATGCATCTCAGTTAAACAAATAGCCAAATAACATGCTTTAAATCATAACCATGCATTTAACTCACAAAATCACACATAAATCCCAACCTGCCCTCCTGGCACACTAATCAAGGCCCTTAAGCCTTATTAGCGAATTTGGGTCGTTACATCACGTGTATAGTAATATTTTTATTTTTATTTTTATTGAAAAGATATATTAGTTTTGAATTTAAAATATCAAAACAATACACGAAAATATTTGTGAATCATAAATAGGAGATAATAGATATAATTGTTTTCTCAATTAATTAATAACTATAAATTAAATAGAATAAAATTTAAAAAAAATGAGAACATTGATAGAGTAGTTTGTAGAGATTTTAGAGGGTCACATCATCTCTTTAGAGCTCTCTTTTATTTAAATATATAATAAATTATAAAAAAATGAGAAAATTGATAAAGTAGTTTGGAGAGATTTTAGAGTGTCACGTCATCTCTTTGGATCTCTTATTTATATAAATATATATATATACTAGATACAAGCTACGTGCAATGTAAGTTTGTTTAGTTTTATTTATAGAATTGATTAATTATATTTATTAAATTTGCATTATTGTCACATAAATTTCAAATAAATAAATAATATTATATATAAAAAAATAACATAAACATATTACATAAAAAATTAAACCAAAATATTGTTTATGATTTTTTTTAATGATAAATTGAATAATAGTTCTCATGGGTTCGACCCTTACTACTACTTTACTAATAATTTAGTGAGTAATAAGGAACAAATATATTTAAATTTGATACGGCATATGACACGCATCAATGATCTCGAAGGAGAGCTCGTGAGGATGAGGGTCGGGATAAACGACTACTCACAATTTCCTCCTCTTTCCTTCTTCAACCTGGATTGTCTAGCGTTGGAAGTGGACACTGCTGTCCTCACATTCAGTTCATTCTTTGTGTTCCCATATTAGTCTTTGGTTATGTGAGAAAGGGGATTCAATTTGGGGTGATGAAGGTTGATAAAGGATGGCAAGGTCTGGCCCCCACCAATTCTTCTTGAAAGATTGCATCTTAAAATAATAAAGAAAAAGGCGAGGACCCTTATAAAAAAGAGAGAGAAGGATAAATTGGGGAAATACCTAGAAATTCGAGCTCGAAGGCTCGAAATGACGAGACAATAATCTCGATGTAACCGAACCAACAAAGTCTCTGAGTATTGAAATTATATCCACAAAAAGTGGGTACCTAATTTTTTATTTAGGAAATCTCAATTTTCTAGAAAAAATGGACGGTTGCCCAAAAATGGGGACATCATTAAAACATGTGTAATTAAAACCCTATTCTAAAACCCTATTTCTTGCTTAACACGATACTCGATCTAACCTATACGAAGCCCAGACAAAGTGCTGTTTCCCATGAAATTTTACCTAAACAACTCTTTTTTACCATCCGTTTATTAGAGAAACAGATCAAAACACCCTTTTTCCTATAAATCTTTGAGAACAAAATCAAGAACCAATATTAAAAAAAAAATCTACAAAGGAGAAGTTGAGGGACTTACACATTGGAAGTTGGTGATGAAATTGAAGAGTAGATTGATAGTACTTGTACAAAAAAACTCTTGGGAACTCGTTTTCGAAAGTGGATCGAGTAGGAAACTGGTGAATCTTTGAGATCTCTTTTCTTTTCTTCGAAGAAAGCGTGCAAGAAGGGCTTCAGAGCTCTGGATATGGTTTTGGAGTAAAAGTGATAAATGAATGAAAGATGAGGGTTTAAATAAGCTCAAGAGATGATTCATGAGTAAATCTAGGCCTTCCAAATCAATTTTCTTGAAATCTAATGGACCACATTTAATCTCAAAGATTGGCGGCAAAAAGAGGGAGTTGAAAAGATGTGTGCAGAAGAAGAGTACTAAACTACTCTCGGAATCCAGTCTTACATTGACACGTGCCCATCCTCGAGTGTGGTAGGTGGGCACGTTTCTGAAAAGTGAAGCTCAAAAGTTTCCTTCTCACAGGGCTCGAAAAGACATTTTTGAGGGGGCAAAATGTTACAAGCGAATTTCGAGAATGAATTAGCAGCCTCGAAATATAGGCTCGCAAGTGTAGAGATCGAATGTAGTAAAAGTATTCGGCATGGATACTTGTACAAATATTCAATAAAGTTCTAAGGTACCATGTCATTGGCACTTGAGCATGAACTGTGAGCTCGAAAGCACAGGATTCCTTCGAAAGGTAGTTTCGAAAGACTGATTAGATAAGGAGGCAAGGTTACTATAATGTTAAGCTCGAAGAAAAAAGGCAAGCTCGAAAGTGCGCTGAAGCAACACACGAGGATGTAGTTGTAAATTCCTATTTATGTGGGTTTGGTTAATACCGTTATAAACAACCCTACTGTTGACTGAATTTTTAGCCAACTGATGTGAAGTCAAAATAATTAATTCAAGAGCTTTTAGTAGAACAATCAATGAACAATAAATGACCCAAACACCTAATAATAAAGAACACCGGGTTTATAGAGGTTCGGCCCCAAAAACTTGTAATGACCGACTTCCTCTTAGTTTTGTATTAATCTTAAAGGTTTAAACAAGATCACAGGGGATTACAAGTGGATTTATATGTGTAAAGGACAATACAATAAGACAAAATCGCTGCTAGGTATAAAAATAGGTTGTTCGGTATCTTTCTAAATATTGGTCGATAGGTGAGTTTGTGAACTCCCTCCACTGTGGTGGAGGATTTGTATTTATAATGTTATGTTGGCCTAGAAGTGGCACACGGCGTAACTGATGGTGGAAATATCCCATTATTCTCGCAGGTAGTTACAGTCCTATTTGTTAAAAGGCTTCATCGAGTTTTCATGGCTGTTAGGCGCCCCTTGAGGGTGGTTGGGTGATTCTTGCGTAGTGCTAATGACGAGTGTAACCTCTTCTTGCTGACCAGGTTTGTCTGTCCGTCTCATTGACTAGCTAGTCTTGCTGGTATACCTGCCGAGTAGTAACTATTATACATTTTTTGTTACGGGCCGACCAACCTACCTGGCCTAACGCCACACGTCTAAACTTAATTCCATGTGTCCAAAGCATAATGACATATGTCTAAAGTATAATGCCACGTCAGGTATGCCAATTTTTGGGATAACATTTGCCCCCCAAGTTTGCAATGGTGTTAAGCAGCATGGAAACTTTCTTCTGGAGACTATACCGTCTAGCTTGGTCGGCGGTGTATGCTCCTTGCCATGTGGCATAACATCTGGTATAGTTAATAGCTTTTGTATTCCATCAAGTTTACAAAAAATGGCTTTTCACTCTTTCCTACCTCTTTTTGAAACCATAAAATGTCATAATGGCTTCCTTCAATAAATGTGCTGACGGTTGTGCAGTTATCGAAGAGTGGGCTTACGTATGCGGCGGTTGAGGAGACATGACTGGAGGGTCGTGTAAGCAAGCGTGCTGACGTGGTTGGGGAGATGTGCCTGCAGCAGTTAAGGGGACTGTTGAGTGGGCAGCTCCATTAATGTCTGGCAGGAGAGAGGACACTCTTCTTTGCCTATAAATAAAAGTTTTCATTCCTTTTTCCACTTTACCCTCTTCATTCTTCAAACACACCAAGCATCCAGAGTCAAACCAAGCTCCAAAGCTCCTTATACTCGCCCGTGCTTAGACACCCGTTGCTGACGTTTCTCAACTCCGAGCACATTCCGCAAGCTTGCTAGGAGTAAGTTTCCCAGCTTTTCATTTTTTGTTTTGGCATTGTGTGCAAAAAATTATTTCTTTTTCTCTACATTCTTCACTGTTGCCGTAAGTGGTTTTTTGGAAAAATCCCTAGATTTTTTTTATTCATGCAGCTTGAATATGGAAATAAATGATTATTATGGGTAGTTCTAGGCATGGGCCATGTACATTAACCTCTGATTTGTAAAAAATTGATTCTTCATATCCTTTTCTTAGTTGATTCGTGTTCAGTGTTCTTGAAGAACACCAAGAACAATTCTTGAATTTTTTTTCAGAAACCCTTCGTTGCCTCAGTTTTTCTTGATTTTTGATTCGATCTGTTTGCAGGTCGGTGCACAGTTCTGTTTTTATTCTGGTCTGTTTAGTGCAACCAAAGGTGTCTATACCAACCAGCACTGTTTGGTACTCTCACCCCATCTTTCCCATTTTTCTTGTATGCGCAAATTATCGGGGGAGGTGATCACTGGACCTACTCGCAAACTTATCACCTGCGAATCAACGATGGCATGTATTAAGAAAACTACTCATGGTGCTGATGATATGACCCCCATGTGGCATGCCATGCCACTGTCGGGGATGTCCATGAGGTCCTGCCCCCAGAGGAAGAGTCGAGCATTTCAGAGCAAGAAGAGGAGACCGAGATAGAGTATGCCACAGAGATTTACACCAAGGCTATTCTTAACCCCTCACCATAGATGAAGGAGGCCCCCTATATGCAGCTCTGGCCAGCACCATCTCTGATAAACAACTGCAAAACGTCAAAGAGAATTTCAAACTCGGAGATGTTACTATCCTCGAACCCTCTTCCCAATAGACTGCCGAGAACCCTGGGAGCCAATTCTACACCTGGAGTAGGTTTCACATCACTGCCAGTGCTACTCTTCCACTTCAGCCATACTTTCTAAGTGTGGCAGAATATTTTGGGCTTTGTCCCACTCAGATCAGTCCCAAGGGTTTTAGGTTCCTCTCTGCCCTCTATGTTTTATACAAGTCTTTAAGTTGGCTGGTGCCGTCTGCGCACAAAGTAAATTACCTTTTTGACCTCAAATCCAGTCCTTGACAAGGCCGCTTGGGATATTTTTACTTTAGCCATAGAGACTCTAACGTTTATTTAGCCAACACCGAAGGTATCTCCAAGGTTGGGGAGTATGTCAGCCAATACTTCATTACGACGGACATTGCCGCCAATCACTTGTCATTTCGACTTAACTATCCCTTCAGCTGGCTGGCCCCCACCAGGGAGATGGAGAAGCAGGCCCAAGAACTAGCTGCCATGGACCCTAGCTGCAAAGACCTGGTGGCCCTGACCACTGCACAAAAACTTGCCAACGTTGGGTTTTACTCTAATCCCAAGGCAAAAGTTAAGGGTGCCACCCCTACCAGATAATCGCCTAGGAAGCAGCCGCCCAGCACCAAGTCGCCCAGTCAGCCACCGCTCAGCACAAAGCCAATGACGTCGTCCATACCCCTAGCCAGGCCTTGCGTTGCCCACCGGACAAGAAGTTTGGCTGGAATCATTATAAGGGAGCCTGCTAAACACAGCGCTCCCAAGACTATTGTTTCCCCCAGCCCAGAAAGGGGAAACAAATTGAAGTTGAGTGCATAGAATCTGACTCATCAGATAGTGATGAGGACATCCCGCTCAGGGCAGCCGGCTGCTAAGGGGAAATAGAAGAGGGTAACCTAACGCTAACCATTAGAACTTGTTTTTACTTTTGCTTATTTATTTCTTTACTTGTTCTGACACTACTCGGCATATTGACTAACCTTTTGCTTTTACTTTGTAGATACGTCGTCTGTCCTTTTCAAGAATTTTGCACGGAAACAGGCTGGCAGTCCCAACAGCAAGACTCATTCGGCCAAGCTCCAAAAAATTGACCCTCCTGTTGAGGCTACCGATCAGGTTGAGAAGACTCCCGAGAAGACTTCTTCTCGCAAAAATACGCAAAGTCCCTCGCACAAATCTGGCAAGGGAAAAGTAACCTCTACCAAGGAGATCCTTCCCTCTACATCTGTAAGAGAGCCCCCTCTCCCGGGCAGCGTTCAGGATGGTGCCATCGAGGACCCTACCAAGGAAGTTAATGAGTCATTGAAGAAGGCCTTGGCAATCCAATAGGGGCATGTAAAAGGGTGTCCTCCTCCTAAGGCAACTTCATGGCTACCTTGGGCACAAAATCATTGGAGTACATCACTAGCACTGGCCTCCAGGATGTTGTCAGGGTAAGTACTTGATCTGTCCGGTGTTTTGTTAATTTTTCATCTTTGTTATTTTTTCTAACTTCCTTCTTATAATGTTGCAGGAAGTTTTGGCTCTCAGCTATTGTAGCGTCCCAAATTTTCTAATAAGGCTTAAGGCCTTGATTAGTGTGTCGGGAGGGCAATAATAGATTTATTTATGTCAATATGTGAATTTAATGATTATGTGATTAGAAATGCATGTTTAGGTGAACTAAATATGCATGTGGGGCCCCATTTGGCTATTAGGGGCATATTTGTAATTTGAACCATTGATGGTATGACTTTGAGCTATGTGCGATGTTTCTGGCACGAGGAGATCCTGTCTCGCGGTGTTAGTAGAGAGTCACGAACTTGGTATTTAGTTGTGAGATTGGTAACTACTAGTAACATGAGAATTGGTGTTGTTACTGAAATAATAAGTTAAAGGTGGCATTTTTGCAAAAGGATGAAAGGACATAGATGCCCTTGTGGGTTAGCCTAAAACTAAGTTAGAGGAAGGGTTTAAGGGTCTTTTGGGCAGTGATTAGATAACCTTTGGCTGAAGGAAAGCCATACACGTTTAACACTCTTCCATTCACTCATTTGGTTCTTAGGAGCTCTAGAAGGAAAAAAAAACCAACAACAAGCTTGAGGCAGCTGGATTTTTGAAGGAATTTAGAAGTGAACTTATTTCAGGAAGAGATTAGCAGCCATCCACACTTAGAAATCTCGAAATTTAAGAGGAGGTAAGGGTTTCATTTTTGTGGTTTAGGTCTTTTATGTTGTTCTTAAGGAATGGAAAGTGGATTTTTGAATTTGGGTTTTGGGATGAATTTTTGAGGAACTTAAGCTTGGGAATTTGAGGATTGAAGCTTGGAGTGGCATTGGAGGCAGCCTAGGGTCGAATTTTGTTCTAAATGTAAGGATTCCTTCAAGTTTTGAAAAGTTTCTAGTTTGTTTTAAGTTTCTGTAGAACTTTAAACCATTGATTGAAATTGAATTTAGGTGTGAGATTGGACTGGGTTTTGATGCATATATGTTGTGTATGTGGTGTTATTTAGGGTTTTGGGACCCTTTGGGACTTAGCTGCACTTGGGGCATGATTTGGGTGAGTTTTGGCTCGGAGAAAAATGGTGGAAAACCCTAGTTTTCTAGGTTTGCGTAGGAGCGTCGCGGTGCTGTTCTTCCGAGTTGCGGCACTGGGATGATCCAAGGCAGCGGGCCCTGGTTAGGTGCCGTGATGCCTGAATGGCTGAGCTGCGGTGCTAGGCCATTTTCAGGGCCCTTAAATTTTTATTTTTAGGGCTTAGGCCCAAGGGGCTCGGGGACAATTTCACCACCTCGTGTGGGGAAAATTGGAGGTCTCGAGAGCACGGGATTGGTTCTAGGGATCAATTGTAAAATTGAGTAGTAACGAGAACGTTACTTGTGGTGTGTGACTAGGTTACCGCTGGGACACAGGAGAGGATCGTTCTCGGAAGTCGTGGTTGCTTGCTTGACATCTAGCACTTGGATTTATGGTAAGGTAATTGTTGTACCTATTGAGCAGGGCGTGGCCTTATTGTTGTATTGCAGGGCGTAGCCCTTTTGTTTGTATTGTAGGGCGTATCCCTATTGTCTGTATTGCAGGGCATGACCCCAATGTTTATGTTCAGTGTATGTTTAAATATCTGTTGATATTGTGCTTTGTGATGCATGTTTGTGAATGAACGACGAGGGTTGGGAACGATGAGGGCCGGGAATGACGAAGGTCGAGTACGACAAGGGGTCGGGTTCGGTATTGAGCACGCTGAGTGCAGGCCACTAGGTCAAGATCCTCTTAGGGTGCCGGAGCCACCCTCTCGTTGAAGACCGCAAACCCAGGGCCTGGTGTAGCGCCTGGGACGACGTTGGCCGCTATGTGCTTAGCCCGTAGGCTGTTTTGTTATATATTATGAATTGTCATGTATGTGCTATATGCTTTCTGTTGAGTTTTCTTGCTGGGCTTCGGCTCATGGGTGCTCTATGGTGCAGGTAAGGGCAATGGAAATGTCGACCAACCATGAGTACGGAGAGAGTGGAGCGACATGTACATGTTCAGCCTACCTGGCTGCCACGACCAGGGTTATTTTGGGAAAATGTAATGTATTGGTTGTTTTGTCGCCTAGGTTGACCTTACTTGTATTTTGAGTTGTAAAGTATTTTCCTAAACAGAATTTTTGGATCCTAACTGTGTAACTTTTTAATGATTTCAATGAATGTCCTAATTTATAATTAATGTTATTAAACGAGTTTTGTTTCAGTTTAATCACACTTTTAACCTAAAACCTCGATTAGCGAGCTAGTGGCACATTTTTAACTCACTTAGTAACGACTTTAAGGAAGTAGGGCATTACAACTTGGTATCAGAGCGTGCCAAGGTTTATGGTTCCTGGAGATTGACCGAACATGTACGCTCACTGCCAGTGACAAGCTCGACTCAGGGTTGGTTGGTAATTAATGAATTATATTCTTAATTTCTTGCTTGAGTGCCATGTTTGCCTGAATATGTAGATAGATCATGATGAATGTGGTGATATATGCATGATGCTAGAGCATGGACCCTTGATTGTTGTATGTTATCTGTGATTTGTGGACTTGTTGTTTGTGGTTGGTTGATGAAATTGGGAGGTGGTTTTGGATGTTGTCATCATGCTTGATGTGCGGCATCATTGATTGCAGGCATATTACAGTAATGCCTCACCGATCAATTAGACTCAGCGGCAATAGGGCCGAGGATGACAACCAGGGTCAGGACCCTCTACCTGCCCCACCGAATTGGCAACAATTATTTGCCGAGATGGAAACTAGACTTCACCGAACTGAAGAAGAGCTTCGACAGTTGAGACAGTAGGCCCTCCTCAGGGCAGTGGGTTACAGGTTCCACGGGCTGTGGCACCAGTGCCATCCCAGCCTGTAGTGGATAATAGATGGGAACCTTTGTATGAGAGGTTCAGGAAACAACATCCTCCCACCTTCGAGGGTGGCCCAGACCCACTACGGGCAGAGCAGTGGATGAACATGATCTCTTCCATCCTGGATTTCATGAGGATGGAAGGAAATGAGAGAGTAGCTTGCACCAGTTTCATATTAAGAGAAGATGCCCGCATCTGGTGGGATGTGGTGTCTCAGAGAAGGAATATAGCAGTCATGACCTGGGAAGAGTTTAGGAATATATTCAATGAAAAGTATTACAGTGTTGCAGTCTGAGCGGTGAAGGTGGATGAGTTTACGAACCTGACTCTGAACCGACGGGATCTGAGTATGCTTTGAAGTTTGATCGATTAGCGAAGTTCGCGTCGGATTTGGTGCCGACTGACATGGCATAAAGAGATCAATTTGTGCGGGTATTGAATGTCATGATCGCCCATGACGTCAAGATAACCTTGGATCCGGGGACTACCACTTATGCACAAGTGGTTGACAAGGCCTTTACAGTTGAGGGGGTCGAGGATCAAATTTGGAAAGAGGGCGCTGCTAGGCGCAATGCTCGAAGAACAGTGCCTCCTTTTACTGGATCTAGTCGGGGTAGTGGCATGAGTGACCAGAAGAGAAAGGCCCCAGACTCTTTTGTTCCTTCTGGCTTGGATAGGAAGGCACCGGGTGCTTTCAGTGGGCGTTAGGGTGGGGGAGATAACTGGAGGAGTTTCCCAGTGTGTCCTCGGTGTACACGACGACATCAGGGAAAGTGCAGAATCAGGGCCTGCTTTACTTGTGGGAGCATCAATCATTTGAGGAAGGATTGCCCACAGGCCAAGAAGGAAGAGCTGAAATAGAGTGATAGTCTCGGTCCTGCCAGAGTATTTACCTTGACCTAGACTGAGGCTAAGGCTAGCCCCTCGATCGTGACAGGTCAGATTTCTAGTGCTGGTTCTTCTTTTATTACATTGATTGACTCAGGGGCTACTCATTCATTTGTTTCTGCTAGAGTGATAAATCGACTTTGTAGACCTAGTGATTTTTATGCTAGGGGATTTCAGACTTTGTTGCCGACTGAGGAACTGGTAGTCTCTAGGAGGTGGGTTAGAGCATTGCCAGTAGAGATAGATAGTAGGGAAATGTCTATGGATTTGATTGAGTTAGTGATGGATGACTTTGATATGATCTTAGGGATGGATTGGTTATCGAAGTATGCCGCGACGATTGGCTACAAGTGCAGGATGGTGACCTTTGAACCGGAAGGGGAGGTACCCTTTGTATTCGTGGGGACAATGAGTGGACCACGAGTACCTATAATTTTGGTACTGAAGGCTAGAGACCTAATGCAAGAGGGTTGCATAGGATTCCTAGCAAACATTGTGGTTACTTCTAGACTTGTTTCGGTTGGACCGAATGAGACCAGATTGGTATGTGAGTTTCCTGATTTGTTCCCCGCACACTTGCCAGGGTTGCCACCACACCGAGAGATCGATTTCATCATAGAGTAGGTGCTAGGGCCGGAGCCGGTGTCTAGGACACCTTAAAGGATGGCTCTAGTAGAGTTGAAGGAACTGAAGATTTAGTTGCAAGAGTTACTGGATTTGGGATTCATCAGACTGAGTTTTTCACCGTGGGGTGCTCCAGTGTTGTTTGTCAAGAATAAGGATGGGTCTTTAAGGATGTGTATTAACTACAGAGAGTTGAACAAGTTGACCATCAAGAACAAGTACCCACTACCTAGGATCGAAGATTTGTTTGACCAGTTACAAGGGAAGACAATGTTCTCTAAGATTGACCTTCAGTCAGGCTACCACCAGTTGAGGATTAAAGAGGACATACCAAAGGCCGCTTTCTGCACGAGGTATGGACATTATGAATTTCTAGTTATGTTCTTTGGATTAACCAACACCCCAGCAGCCTTCATGGACCTGATGAATAGAGTCTTATTATTTGGAAAAATTTGTGATCGTATTCATTGATGACGTACTGGTGTACTCTCAGTCAGAGACAGAGCAAAAACAACATCTACGCCTGGTATTAAAACAGTTAAGAGAGCGCAGATTATATGCTAAGTTTAGCAAGTGTGAATTTTGGCTACCGAGTAACATTTCTGGGTCATATTGTCAGTATGGAGGGAATTCTTGTTGACCCAAGTAAGATTGAGGCAGTGAGGGATTTGCCCAAGCCAAGCAGTGTACCAGAGGTTAGGAGCTTTTTGGGATTGGCAGGGTACTACCTGCGATTTGTCGTGGAATTCTCCATATAGCCACACCATTGACTAAACTAACACGCAAGAAGACTAAGTATGTATGGACAGACAGGTGTGAGAACAGTTTCAAGGAGCTGAAGCAGTGACTGATCACCACTCCAGTATTGAGTCTACCGTCAGACAATGAGAAGTTTGTAGTCTATTGTGATGCTTCCAAACAGAGTTTGGGGTGTGTACTGATGCAAGCTGGAAAGGTGATAGCCTACGCGTCGAGACAGTTGAAGGAATATGAGAAGAGGTATCCCACACATGATTTGGAATTGGCGGTGGTGGTATTTGCACTTAAGGTTTGGAGACATTATTTATATGGCAAGAAGTACGAAATATACACCGACCATAAGAGTTTGAAGTACTTCTTTACTCAGAAGGATATGAATATGCGCCAGAGGCGTTGGCTGGAGTTGGTAAAGGATTACGATTGTGATATTCTATACCATTCTGGGAAGGCCAATGTGGTGGCCAACGCACTGAGTCGGAAGGGCCCAGGACAGTTGTCCAGTTCGAGGCAGATATCAGACAAGTTAGCCGAATAGATGACTAGAGCAGGTATAGAGTTGGTGGTTGGTCGGTTAGCCAACATCACTCTTCAGTCTACGCTCCTTGAGAGGATCAAGAAGGCACAGGGGGAGGATTCCCAGTTGAGAGAGCACAAAGAAGGCATCTTAACCGAAGCGGCTAAAGACTTTTCTATTTCAGATATGAGATTACTGAAGTATAAAGGCCGGATTTGTGTTCCGACAGATTCCAGTATCTAGCGAGAGATCTTAGATGAGTCTCATACCTCTCCCTATTCTTTATATCCGGGTAAGACGAAAATGTACAAAGATTTGAGAATTTTGTACTGGTGGCCGGGAATGAAGAGAGACGTGGTGGAGTATGTGGCCAAGTGTTTGACTTGTCAGCAAGTGAAGGCTGAACATCAGAGGCCAACAGGGTTGTTGCAGCCTCTAGGAATTCCATAGTGGAAATGGGAGGATATCACCATGGACTTCGTGGTTGGATTACCAAAGACCGCGAGACAATATGATTCAGTGTGGATGATTGTGGATAGGTACACCAAGTCAGCCCACTTTTTTCCAGTTAGGATAACTTATATTGTTGAGCAGTATGTTGTATTGTATGTGAAGTAAATTGTACGACTGCATGGGGCTCTAAGGTCGATAGTATCCGACAGGGACCCCACCTTCACCTCCAAGTTTTGGGAGAGCCTGCAAAAGGCTATGGGCACACAGTTGCGGTTTAGTACCGCTTATCATCCCTAGATGGATGGACAGTCTGAGAGGACGATTTAGATACTAGAGGATATGTTGCGGGCCTGCGAGTTGGATTTTGGGGGAACGTGGAGTATGTTAGGAGTGTGTCCTAAAAGCATGTAAAAGACATTTTTTATTTATATGAATAAATAAATACAATGGTTTATTATTATTGTTATATTTAGATTGTTAAATTATTGTTTGAATAATTTTGTAAATATCAGAAAAATTTCGTATTCATTATTGAGGATGTTATCTTGTATTAGTACGAGAGAATTAAGATCACATGAATGAATAAAAATAGTCAACAACAACAAATTAAAGTTATGGAATTCTTTAATTGGAGTTGTAAGTACGGTTTGCTGAGTATCATGATGATACAAATAATCTAGATTCAGATTATTGATGTGGAAAGACATCTCAGTAAAAGTGTTTTATATAATATGATTATATATGACATGGATCGATATGAATAAAAATCTTTATCCAAAAACCATTTAACAATAAAGACTTGTAATTCATATCATAACTGATGATCATTTATAGATCAACCTAAATCCTAAGTGTTCATGAACTCATGTTCATGTTTAGTAAATCTTTTGATTCATTCGTTAAGGTCTCTTCATGGAATGAGGCTAATGACTTTTGTTTTGGAGATTTAATATCATGGATGGCTTGGAATATGTATCAACAATACATAATCTAATCTTTCCTAACGGATCGTATATTAGTTCCCTTAAGGGTTAATTCTGGAACTGAATGATTTTGAGCTCAAATCTATAATTGGATTATAGATTAATTATTCACTAGTGAATTAATGGTACTTAAGGAATAAGAAGTAAATTAGAAAGGTAAAATGGTAATTGTTCCATTCTAATTTATGAACTAATTAAATAGAGGGTTGAACTATTGTAAGATGGTTATATCAATGGACGACTTAAGATAATATTTTTGTAAAAGTATATCTATAACATAAAGAGTGCAATTCTGAATTTATAGTGGAGAAATATCATAATTAATAAATTAACTATTATAATTAAAGAGTTTAATTATATAGTTTCAATTTATTGGAGCTTAATGTTATAGGTCCATGGTCCCCGAAATTGCTCAAACAAACACTGACAAAGGTAAATACAAAAATGGGCAAAATGACTTATTTGATAAGTAAAATATTTTTCTATGCATCAAACATAATTATTGTATAATTATGTGTAATTAATTAATTGAGAATTAATTACTTATTTGATTTAACAAAAATATAATTAATTTATTTTTGGGAATTTTGGTATTTAAATAATAATAAAAATTATGAAAAATCACATGCCATCCCTGGCATGTGGTACACGTGTAGCACAGTGCACAGTCACTGTGCTACACGCATAAGAGACTCTGAGTAGTTTCTTGGTTCCACAATTTTAGTTAGTGAAATATTAAATAAATAATGAGATATTGTAATATGATTAAAATATTATTATTTAAATATAATTTGATAACAGATTAGTTATTTTCAAATTGTTTAAAGTAACTAATATTTTATTTTTAATATATTGGATATATTAAATATAGGATATCAGTTTTTCAGAACGTAACTTTTCAGGGATAGAAAAATATTGTGAAATCTCTCTAAGAGAAAAAGAACAGTGATACAAGTATAGGTCACTGTTCTTCACAAACTTAGGTCCAAACTTTATCAGATCTCATGTGTTGAGAACATCTGATAAATAGATTTTGCCTATTATTTTGTATAGCGAGCCCACACTCGTTCTTTGTGTGCTGAGAACATTTTGGAAGATCTTGGTGTGAGATCTCAAGGATTTTTGCCATACAAAAGGATAGCAGCAAGGAAGGACCTGAGGTAATTTTCTATTCATGTCTTTGATTCAATATATATATACATGTGAAGAAGTAGATCTAGCAATCTTGTGGGATTAAATTAACAATTTGATTGTTGTTCTGCTGCGTATAATCTCTGATTTGATCTATAAAAACCAACAAATGGTACCAGAGTCATCTTCACATATGTATATATTAAATCTGTTTGGGTTTAATTTTATGCATTTATTTATTTTTGATGAATTAATGGATGGCTTAATATGATTGAATGCATGGGAATGTTGAATCGTTAATTGTATGGTGTTTTTGGGTTAGGATTTGTTTATGATTAGATCATTGTGTAAGCCATTAAACGACATAGGATTTATGTAATTTTATTTGGTTTTTGACACCATAAAATTGTAATTCCGATCACACAAAAGTCAGAACGGAGCCCGGGATTCAGAATTCAGCCACCGTTCCTCCGAGGCCGCCCTCCGAGCGGCTGCCAGGGACGTCGTACGGACGTCCGTACGGATCCGTACAAAACGGCCCCGGCAGCCCCGTTTGATGCCATGTGTCCCCGTCCTGCTGGTCCAGAATTTTTTTTTATTTTTTCTAAAATGATTCTGTTATTTTTTTTAAAATGTTAAATATCCTATTTATTAGAAATTTGATATTTAAATAATGTGATAATTTTGTTATCCTAACAAACATTTTTTAAAATCTTATTTCAAAATTTAATTTAAAAAAACATATTTTAATTAAATATTTCAGTTTCTTGTTTTAATTAAAAGTTGTTTTAATTAAAAATAAAAATAAAAATATTGATTATTTAAAAGTTTGTTTTAATTAATCAAAATAATTATAATTTTTTTATTATTATTATTTTGGACCAACAACAACACATATCTTACCAAAAGTAAAGTAAAGAAGTCCGATGGAGATCAATGCAGTTTTATTATTTTATTTTTTAATTTTATAAAGTGGTTGTAAAATTAGAAATACCCAAAAGCACCCGGTTCAACATTTATTGTTTATTTATATATTTAAATAATTATTTTCATGTGATTGATGTGATTAATAACATGTTCATGCATTTTGTGCCATACATAAAAAACTCACACAGTCATAATCATGCATCTCATTAGTAGAAACATGATTGTTAGGATTGTCCTATATGTTTATATGAATTGTTTTGCGAAACCAATTGCATATAAATTACTTAGTTTTAATTTTGAAAACTTGGTAAAAATATCACACCAATTTTTAAGTCTTTATGGCTTATCTTCTTTAAACCAACTTTATTTTAAAATTGTTTTTTTTAGTAAAGTATAGATGAACATAATTGGTAATTTAAAATTGGACATGGACCTAGAAACTCGCTTTCTTTCCAATTTTAATTATGTTCATAAAGTTTAAAGAATCTATAATTAATTTGGAATTAATTAGATTAAAAACACTTATTTTAAAATAGTGAGTGGGAGAGGGTTGATAACTCGACATAACCCATGGTCTCCATTATTAATATAACACCGTGAGATATGAATAGCGCCTCACGACGGCTTTGTTTTCATCCCCCTAAGGAAGGTGTCTAGACATATCAATAGCAAGGTTATATTTCTTACAAAGATAGGAACTAATGATGTATTTTAGGTTTGACCGACTCTAAGGCAGCATGTCCTAAGTTAAGTCATGAACTCCGAAATAATGGGTTACACTCACAAAGTTATGATTAAGCTTTTGTAGTGGATAATCACAACTTGACCAAAATAAGCGGTACTTTAATGTTTAAAAGAGAAAATAAAGAGTTATTTTAAGTTTTAAACAATAAAGATAAGAACGTCTTATAAATTCTCTAAGACTAATTTGACCGACCCTAAGGCGGCACTTTAATTGTTAGAAAATTTTATCGTGGAAATTAATCTTTATTTTATGTGTTTTAATTGTGCTCATGCATCACGTTTAATTTCCGAAAATTTTGATATTTATTTTTCTAAATATAATAATAATATTTGTATTTTTTATTTTATTCAGAATATGTCTATCTCTGGAAATCCCATCACTGCTTTGATCGCACAAGAAAAATTAACTAGTGATAACTTCATAAAATGGAAATCAAATATGAATCTGTTGTTGGTTAGCGAAAACCACAAGTTTGTCCTAAATGAGGAATGTCCTGAAGAACCTGGCGCCAATGCCTCGAAACATGTTCAGGACAAATTTGATGCACGGATTCAATCCAATAACAAAGTTAAGTGCTATATGCTTGTAAGAATGAGTGATGTCTTACGAACAAAGCATGAATCCATGGAAAATGCCTTTGAGATACTAGAATCTCTTAAGGAAATGTTTGGGCACCCATCTGATCAAAGTCGTCATGAGGCTACTAGAACCTACATGAATGCTAGGATGAAGAAAGGTCAATCTGTGCGTGAGCATGTTTTGAACATGATCAATGTACTTCATGAAGCTGAGACGCATGGAGCAGTCATGGATGAAAAGACACTAGTAAGCATTATACTTAAGTCTTTAACTCCTACTTTTTCTACATCCACAACAAATTATGTCATGAACAAATTGGAATTTAACATGACACAATTGCTGAATGAATTACAAACTTTTGAGTCTTTGAACAAGACGATCTCAAGTAAGGCTGAAGCAAATGTTGCTGAAGCAAAACCATCTTCTTCTAAGAAGAAAAGGAAAAGCAATAACAATGACTGCAAACCTAAAAAGGACAATCCGAAAAAGGCAAAGAAGTCATCCAAGGCACTTGAGAACAAAAAGAATAATGACCCCAAACAAAAAGCACCCAAAGGAAAGTGTTTCCATTGTAATGTCGATGATCATTGGAAGAGAAACTGTCCAAAGTATCTCGCCGAGCTAAAAGAGAAAAAGAAAGGTAAATTAGATTTACTTGTACTCGAAGCTTGTATTGTGGAACAAGATAAATTATCATGGATAGTTGATTCTGGTTCCACTAACCATGCTTGTTCTTGTTTGCAGATGCTTGAGTCCGCAAAGCAGTTGGAGCAAGGAAAGATGACTATGAGAGTGGGAAGTGGAGCGCTTATTTCAGCTAAATCATGTGGAACAGTCCATTTAAATTTTAAGAACAATTTTCTAGTTTTGAATAATGCTCTATTTATTCTTGAAATTACTAGAAACATTATTTCTTTATCTTTATTACATGAACAAAAATTTGGCATTTCTTTTAATAATAATATGATTTTTATTTCAAGAAATGGGAACAATATTTGTCATGCAAAACAAAAGGATAGACTGTACATGCTTAATCCAATAGAAAAATCGCTCAATAATTCTGAATTATTTAAAGTAGCTATTCCACAAAGTAACAAAAGACAAAAGGTTTCTAAAGAAAATGACACGTATCTATGGCACTTAAGATTAGGTCATATTAGTCTAGATAGGATAAACCAGTTAACTAAAGATGGACCTTTGAGGGAACTAACAGTTGAAACCCTACCGGTTTGTGAATCCTGTTTAGAAGGAAAATTGACTAAATGAGCTTTCACTTCGAAGGGAAATAGAGCCAAAGAACCACTAAAGCTTATACATAGTGATGTATGTGGTCCAATTAACATTCAAGCTCGAGGTGGTTATTAATATTTTGTCACATTTACTGACGACTATTCTAGATACGGTCATGTTTACCTAATGCTTAAGAAGTCAGAAACTTTTGATAGGTTTAAAGACTTCAAAGCCTTAGCTGAGAAGCAATTAGGTAAATCTTTAAAAACACTCCGATCTGATCGTGGTGGTGAATATTTGGATTCTGAATTCAAAGATTTCTTGCTGGAGCATGGAACTCTATCCCAACTCATAGCACTTGGAACACCACAACAAAACATAGTTTCAGAGAGAAGAAACCGGACCCTATTGGACATGGTCAGGTCTATGTTAAGCTACTCTTCACTTCCCTTATCGTTTTGGGGATATGCACTTCAAACAGCCAACTACATTTTGAACGTAGTTCCGTCCAAAGCTATGACAAAGACACCACTAGAACTGTGGAATGGAAATAAACCTAGTTTACGACATTTCCGTATTTGGGGTTGTCATGCTCATGTGCTAAGACCTAAATCTGGAAAACTGGATTCAAGTTCTAAAGTGTGCATATTTGTGGGCTATGCTCCAGAAACAAGAGGTGGATATTTCTATAGCCCAAGTGATCAAAAGGTATTTGTTTCGACGAATACAACCTTTTTAGAACATGACTATATGAATGATTTTAAACCTCGGAGCAAAGTAGTTTTAGAGGAACTAATGACAGATAAAATTTCATCTCCATCTTCATCATCAGTTAATGATAAAACAACCAAAGAAACCACAATTCCTGAAAAGGAAAAACTAGTGCAACGTCGTAGTGGGAGGATTGTGAGACAACCTATTCGCTATGAACATGAGGCACACGTTCTTGTATGAGATACTGAAAAGGACGATCCATTGAATTTTAAAGAAACAATGGAAGACCCTGATGTTGATAAGTGGCAAGCTGCCATGAATCAAGAAATGAAATCAATGTATTCTATTAAGTTTGGGAACTTGTAGATCTGCCTGAAAATGTTAATGTTATTGGATGTAAATGGATCTACAAGAAGAAAATGGGTGCAAATGGAAAGGTAGAGACCTATAAAGCAAGGCTAGTGGCCAAAGGCTACACACAGAGAGAGGTTGTAGACTATGAAGAAACATTTTCTCCTGTGGCCATGCTTAAGTCCATTCGCATACTTTATCCATAGCTGCCATCTATGATTACGAGATATGGCAAATGGACGTCAAGACAACATTTTTGAATGGCCACCTTGATGAAACCATTTATATGGAACAACCAGAAGGGTTTATTAAGAAGGATCAAGATCAAAAGGTATGCAAGTTGTTGAAATCCATATATGGATTAAACAAGCATCAAGATCTTGGAACTTAACATTTGATGAAACTATTAAAACATATGGTTTCGAATAAAATATTGACGAAGCATGTGTTTATAAATACATCAAAGGGAAAGTTGTGGTTTTCTTAGTTCTTTATGTTGATGATATCCCACTCATTGGGAATGATGTAGAGACATTATCAAATGTAAAGAAATGGTTGGTTGAAAAATTCCAAATGAAAGATTTGGGAGAAGCGAGCTATGTTCTAGGCATTAAAATTCTAAGAGATAGAAAGAACAAGCTCCTGGCGCTTTCACAAGCAAATTATATTGATAAAGTGCTTGAAAGATTCTCTATGGAAAATTCCAAAAAGGGTCAATTGCCGACCAGACATGGAATTACTCTTTGCAAAGACCAGTGTCCAAAGACACCACAAGAGCAAGAGGATATGAGAAAGTATCCCTATGCATCAGCTGTAGGGAGCCTAATGCATGCAATGTTATGTACTAGACCTGACATATGTTATGCAGTAGGGATTGTCAGTCGTTATCAATCAAATCTAGGTTTGGAACACTAGATTGCGGTGAAACATATTCTCAAATATCTCAGGAGAACGAGGAACTATATGCTAGTATATTCGGGTAGTGACCTTGAACCTACTGGATACACTGACTCATATTTTCAATCTGACAAGGATAGTAAAAAGTCTACTTCTGGGTCAGTATTCACTCTTGGTGGTGGAGCAGTTGTCTGGAGAAGCACTAAGCAATCCAGTATAGCTGATTCAACCATGGAAGCTGAATACATAGCAGCTTGTGAAGTAGCTAAAGAAGCAGTTTGCATACATTAGGCTCCCTGTCAAGGTATTATGAGTTAGGGTACCAGGATAGGATGAATGATCTGGTGGAAGTTTGGCGTGGAGATGGGAATTCTAAATGGACATCGTTCCACTCCCTAGGGTATGTTATACCGGAAGGTTTGAGCGAGGATAGAATTCAGTGTACTTAAACATTGAGAGGTAAAGTGATATGGTGGTGGATCATAGGAATGGACCACATTGAACTATAAATAAGGTGATTGAACGGGGGAAAAGTGGTAACTCAGCTGAATGAGTTAGCATGATTTGGTTTGTATAAATTAGTAATGGGGTAGAGCGTTGCTAATGCTAAGTTGAGATCCATTAGTTTTCCAAGTTTTGGAAAGGGGTCAGAGAACGAAGAGAACCGAGTGGGAATCTGAAATTACTGATTGGTTGCAGATAGGATAGCCATCTAAGGGCTTAACAGTTATGTTAAGGAATTAAGCATTAAGTGTGTGAACACTTGAGACACTAAGGACAGTGTAATCCTTGAAGAGATAGTCACCGTGATGAATGCTGGAGTACAGCAAGGGTGACACAGCTTAGGACTTGGTAAGACGAAAAGCAAGGAGTATTATGCAAAGTAAGGGAGTGAAAGATAGTGGATACTGCGGTTCAGTATTAATTCCCGGGGAACTAAAGAGGTTTTTGGAACTCTTAAGGCAGGCGTGTCTGCCTATCTCAAAGGATATAAGAACTTGAAAATTGTTAACTTTGAAATACAAAGTTCCAGGATGAGAGATTTGTATCTCTCCAAGTAAGTGCAGACAAGGGAAAGTATGTTGTTCTGGAAAAGAAAGGGGAGTTCTAACTCCCGATTCAACGGGAATTCTGAGGTTGTACCAAGGTTTAGGCCAGGGGCCTACAAGCTGAGCTCACCTTGGTAGGGGGTGATGGCTCATTAGTATTTCGGGTAGCGAGAATAAGTCAATGATGCAATTGTTGTGAACTAAGCAGACTCAGGAGTTTCTGCAGATCCGATGTATAAGTAAAAGTTAAAGAAGGTATAGTTATCAGACAAGATCTTATGGAACAAGATTGTCACTCACGTTCAAGTGCTATCAACGATTAGGTGTAAAGGCATTGGACCTTGGAGATATTAGTCAGAGGTATGAGGTTTACTGTATGATGTGCTCGAGTAAATTTCGAGGACAAAATTATTATAAGTAGGGGATAGTTGTAACGACCCAAAATTACTAATAAGGCTTAAGGGCCTTGATTAGTGTGTCGGGAGGGCATAATTGGAAGTTATGTGAAGTAATGGTGTGATATCCATGATTATCTGAAATGCATGTGTTATGAGTATTGGATAAGCGTGCAGGCCCTGTTTGGTTACAAGGGCATAATTGTAATTTTGGCCTGTTAAGGCATAAACATGATTATTTGTGATAAACTGTTAGGACCGCATTATTATGTGGATATATGTGCTTACAGTTCTCTTACGAGACGATCCTAGGGAGCAAGTAGCGAGAAAATCACAACGGGACCCGGGACTTGACTTAAGGCAAGTCAAGGGGTATTTCAGTTATTGGATGGTTATTTGAGTTATCGGGTTTGGAAATAAATAATTGGAGATATATTTGAGGTTAGGAAGTCTAGGTGGAAATGCTGGGGAATTTTACCATTTTGCCCTCGGGGATGTTTTCGGTACCCCGAGCCTTGGGAATGACTTAAGTACTTAGGGATAGACTAAGTAAATTTTAGAAAGCAGTGGAGCAAAAGCTAAACCGACCCTTCTCTCTCTCTCCTTCTCTCTTAAGGAAAACTTCTAAAAAACAAAGGGAATTTGGCTGGAATTTAGTGATTTGAGCTAAGGATTTGGAGGATTAACTCAGTGGAAGCTAGGGAAACTAACTAGAATCTAAGGTAAGCTGTAAGTTTTATGTATGGTGGTTAGAATTCTGTGACTTTGGTTGAATTCTAAGAGATTTTTGGGTTTTGAAATTAAAGACTGAATTGAAGTTAGGAACTTGGGAGTTAGCCCAGAAATAGATTGGAGAATTGGTTCTGCAGTGAAGGTAAGCTCAAAATTATGATTTAATGTTTGAAATCTGGTGTTTTCATGGCTGGTTTAAGTGTGCTTGAGTGTGTGGGTTCAAAAGATTGAAATGATGTTTTGATGGGTTTCTATACTAGATTTATGTTGGGTTATGTTGTTAAAATCATGTTAGAATGTTGGGATAATTGAATTGTGTTATTGGGATGGTTTAGGGTGGATTTGGCTGAGGTTAGAATGTTACAAATGGTGGTTTTTCTGGGTTTGCGAGGTTGGGCCGCGACTCTGTTCTAGAGTGTCGCGGCCCTTCAGAGCAAGGAAGAGCCAGGAGGGCTCTGAGATGAGGGAGCACTGTGGCGCCACAGGGGCAGGGCCGCGGCGCGTGTCTGTGGTCAGAGAGGCCTAGCCTTTGTTTTAGGGGGCGGGCCACGACCCTTAAGGGCATTTGTGGCCTTTTGGAGATTTTAAGCATGGGAACCTAACCTTTGGTGCTCGGGATCGATCCCACTACCGTATTTGGTGGAATTCGATGTCCCGGAGGCTAGAATTCTATCCGGAAAACCTTATACACTTATTGATGGAATCCTTTACCATGGTTGTGACTAGGTGTACGCTTGGGCTCGGGGCAAGATCGTGCTCGGGGGTCGTCTCTCCTAATTAAAGCACTTGGAATTAAAGGTAAGAAAACTGCACCTGTATATGTGGATAGGATGGGACTAAGTGTTCCCTATATTTGTATGCATTGCTATGTGACTGTGATAAACCATGTGAGTATGCTGGGACTAAGAGTTCCCTATAACTGTATGAATGTCACGAGGTGGTATTATGCCACCGGGACATGTGATAAACGACCTAAGGGTGCCGAAATCAATACTTGTGCACAGGGCGCGGCTCGACCACTGGTAGCTGAGGACAGCTTAATAATCACTGAGCTTGGTTAAGCTGCCCAGAGTCAGTGGGTAAAACACTGGGCTTGGCCTAAGCGAGCCATAGACAGTGGATCAAATAGAGGGTGCAGCCTACGGGCATTAACCCTAGTTGTTGCTTGACATGTATTCTATTGCTAATTGTTGTGTATGATGTGAAGAGTATCTGAAGCTAGATCATTGGTTATTGACCAGTGTGCTGCATTGAATGTATGCTATGGCTTGCTAGGGATTGATTAATGCCTTGTAAATTATTTGGTTATGCTCTGTGAATTGCTTAGCTGTTAATACTGGTTATGTTGTGATGTAATGTTTTCTTGCTGGGCCTCGGCTCACGGGTGCTACGTGGTGCAGGTAAGGGCAGGGGTAAGGCAAGTTAACCATGGGTTGGAGAGCTCTGGGGGCGAGGTGTACATTGTCAGCTGCTCGGCCGCCACTGTCAAGGATTTGTACAGGAACGAGAACCTAAAACGTGTATTTTGCCATTAGAGTGGTTTGGTTATTTATAAGCTTTGGAAATTCTGTAATTACGTTATTTAAACCTTGATTTGGGATCCCATGTACCAAACATGTATTTTTATGAAAAATTAATCGTTTATGACCAAAATCTTTTAAACCTAACCTGTTTGTATCGTCAGATTCACATTTTTAATCAAATGACTTGATTAGCAAGTCTCGCACTATTTCAAACACACAGTGTAACGGTCTTGGTTATCTAGGGCGTTACAGGTCATGTATCAACAATACAGAATCTAATCTTTCCTAATGGATCATATATTAGTTCCCTTATGGGTTAATTCTGGAACTGAATGATTTTGAGCTCAAATCTATAATTAGATTACAGATTAATTATTCACTAGTGAATTAATGGTACTTAAGGAATAAGAAGTAAATTAGAAAGGTAAAATGGTAATTATTCCATTCTAATTTATGAACTAATTAATTAGAGGGTTGAACTATTGTAAGATGGTTATATCAATGGACGACTTAAGATAAGATTTCTGTAAAAGTATATCTATAACACAAAGAGTGCAATTCTGAATTTATAGTGGAGAAATATCATAATTAATAAATTAACTATTATAATTAAAGAGTTTAATTATTTCGTTTCAATTTATTGGAGCTTAATGTTATAGGTCTATGGTCCCCGAAATAGCTCAAACAAACACTGACAAAGGTAAATACAAAAATGGGCAAAATGACTTATTTGATAAGTAAAATATTTTTCTATGCATTAAACATAATTATTGTATAATTATGTGTAATTAATTAATTGAGAATTAATTACTTATTTGATTTAAAAAATATATAATTAATTTTGAATTAATTTATTTTTGGGAATTTTGGTATTTAAATAATAATAAAAATTATGAAAAATCACATGCCATCCCTGGCATGTGGTACACGTGTAGCACAGTGCACAGTCACTGTGCTACACGCATAAGAGACTCTGAGTAGTTTCTTGGTTCCACAATTTTAGTTATTTAAATATTAAATAAATAATGAGATATTGTAATATGATTAAAATATTATTATTTAAACATAATCTGATAACTGATTAGTTATTTTCAAATTGTTTAAAGTAACTAATATTTTATTTTTAATATATTGGATATATTAAATATAAGATATCAGTTTTTCAGAACGTAACTTTTCAGGGATAGAAAAATATTGTGAAATCTCTCTAAGAGAAAAAGAACAGTGATACAAGTATAGGTCACTGTTCTTCACAAACTTAGGTCCAAACTTTATCAGATCTCATGTGTTGAGAACATCTGATAAATAGATTTTGCCTATTATTTTGTATAGCGAGCCCACACTCGTTCTTTGTGTGCTGAGAACATTTTGGAAGATCTTGGTGTGAGATCTCAAGGATTTTTGCCATACAAAAGGATAGCAGCAAGGAAGGACCTGAGGTAATTTTCTATTCATGTCTTTGATTCAATATATATATACATGTGAAGAAGTAGATCTAGAAATCTTGTGGGATTAAATTAACAATTTGATTGTTGTTCCGCTTCGTATAATCTATGATTTGATCCATAAAAACCAACAGAGTAAGCATCTCCCTTTGATTGAGTTTTCATACAATAACAGTTATCAGACGACTATCGGAGTGGCTCCGTATGAGATGTTATACAGGAGAAAATGTAGGTCACCCATCCATTGGGATAAGATGGGTGAGAGGAGGTATTTAGGTCTTGAGGTTGTTTAGAGGACCAATGAGGTGATTGAGAAGATTAGAGATGAATGCTCAGCTCCCAGAGTCGGCAGAAGGGTTACTCAGACTTGAGACACATGAGCGTATAGTTTCAAGTCAGTGATCACGTGTTTCTCAGAGTTTTTCTCTTGAGAGGAGTGAAACGATTTGGAGTATGGGGCAAGCTGAGCCCTAGGTTTGTTGGCCCCTCTGAGATTTTGGAACGAGTTGGAGAGAAAGCTTACAGATTGGTGATGCCTCCAGCTCTATCAGGGATTCACAATGTGTTTCACGTATCCATGCTCCAGAAATATGTATCAAATTCTACGCACGTGTTGAGTTATGAGAACTTGGAACTGGATCAAGATTTATCATATGAAGAGAAGCCAGTTCAGATTCTCGACCGAAAGGATAAAGTCTTGCGGAGCAAGACCATCGTCTTAGTTAAAGTGTTGTGGAGAAATAGCAAAGTGGTAGAGGCAACTTGGGAACTTGAGACAGATATGTGGGAGCGGTAATCTGAGTTATTCAGGTAATTTTGAGGACGAAATTTCTGTAAGGAGGGAATAGTTGTAGCGTCCCAAATTTTCTAATAAGGCTTAGGGCCTTGATTATTGTGCCGGGAGGGCAATAATTGATTTAATTATGTTAATATGTGAATTTAATGATTATGTGATTAGAAATGCATGTTTAGGTGAATTAAATATGCATGTGGGCCCATTTGGCTATTATGGGCGTATTTGTAGTTTGAACCCATTGAGGGTATGATTTTGAGCTATGTGCGGTGTTTCCAGCATGAGGAGATCCTGTCTCGTGGTGTTAGTAGAAAGTCACGAACTTGGTATTTAGTTGTGAGGTTTGTAACTACTAGTAACCTGAGAATTGGTGTTGTTACCAAAATAACAAGTTAAAGGTGACATTTTTGCAAAAGGATGAAAGGACATAGATGCCCTTGAGGGTTATCCTAGAACTAAGTTAGAGGGAAGGGTAGAAGGGTTTTTTTGGGCAGTGATTAGATAACATTTGGCTGAAGGAAGGCCATACACGTTTAACACTCTTCCATTCACTCATTTGGTTCTTAGGAGCTCTAGAATGGAAAAAAAAAAAAACAAGCTTAAGGCAGCTAGATTTTTGAAGGAATTTAGAAGTGAATTCATTTGAGGAAGAGATTATCAGCCATCCACACTTAGAAATTTCGAAATTTAAGAGGTAAGGATTTCATTTCTGTGGTTTAGGTCTTTTATGTTATTCTTAAGAAATGCATAGTTGATTTCTAAATTTGGGTTTTGGGATGAAGTTTTGAGGAACTTAAGCTTGGGAAATTGAGGATTGAAGCTTGGAGTGGCATTGGAGGCAACCTAGGGCCAAATTCTGTTCTAAAGGTAAGGATTCCTTCAAGTTTTTAAAAGTTTCTAGTTTGGTTTAAGTTTTTGTAGAATTTTAAACCATTGATTGAAATTGAATTTAGGTGTGAGTTTGGACTGGGTTTTGATGCATATATGTTGTGTATGTGGTGTTATTTGGGGTTTTGGGACCCTTTGGGACTTAGCTGCACTTGGGGCATGACTTGGGTGAGTTTTGGCTTGGAGAAAAATGGTGGAAAACCTCAGTTTTCTAGGTTCGCGTAGGAGCGCTGCAGCGCTGTTCTTCCAAGTCGCGATGCTGGGGTGATCCAGGGCAGAGGGCCCTGGCTGGGTGCCGCGGCGCCTGAATGGCTGAGCCATGGCACTAGGCCATTTTCAGGGCCCATAAATTTGTATTTTTAGGTCTTAGGACCAAGGGGCTCGGGGACGATTTCACCACCCTGTGTGGGGAAAATTGGAGGTCTCGAGAGCACGGGATTAGTTCCAGGGATCAATTATAAAATTGGGTAGTAACGAGAACGTTACTTGTGGTGTGTAAATTAGGTTACTGCTGGGACACAGGAGAGGATCATTCTCGGAAGTCGTGGTTGATTGCCTAACTGCTAGCACTTGGATTTAAGGTAAGGAAACTATTGTACCCTTAGAGCAAGGCGTGGCCCTATTGTTTGTATTGCAGGGCGTAGCCCTATTATTTGTATTACAGGGCATAACACTATTGTCTGTATTGCAGGGCGTGACCCTAATGTTTATGTTCAGTGTATGTTTAAATATCTATTGATATTGTGCTATGTGATGCATGTTTGTGAATGAACGGCGAAGGCCTGCAATGGCGAGGGCTGGGAACGGCGAAGACCGAGAACGGCAGGAAGCTAAGTATGGCAAGGGGTCGGGTTCGGTATTGAGCACACTGAGTGCAGGCTGCTAAGGCAAGATCCTCTTAGGTTGCAGGAGCCACCCTCTCGGTGAAGACCGCAAACCCAGGGCCTAGTGTAGTGCCTGGAACGGTGATGGCTGCTATGTGCTTAGCCCATTGGCTGTTTTGTTATATACTGTGAATTCTCATGTATGTGTTATATGCTTTGTGTTGAGTTTTCTTGCTGAGCTTCGGTTCACGAGTGCTCTATGGTGCGGGTAAGGTCAAGGGAAAGGTCGACCAACCATGAGTATGGAGAGAGTGGAGCGACGGGTACATGCTCGACCTACCTGGCTGCCACGGCCAAGGTTATTTTGGGAAAATGTAATGTATTGGTTATTTTGTCGCCTAGGTCGACCTTACTTGTATTTTGAGTTATAAAGTATTTTCCTAAACAGTATTTTGGGATCCCAACTATGTAACTTTTTAATGATTTCAATGAATGTCCTAATTTTATAATTAATGTTATTAAACGAGTTTTGTTTCAGTTTAATCAAACTTTTAACCTAGAACCTTGATTAGCGAGCTAGTGGCACATTTTTAACTCACTTAGTATAGACTCTAAGGAAGTAAGGCATTACAGCTATGCTCACCATTGTGCCAAGATGGTGAACAAGTAGGTGGGCAGCTTAAAAAAGAAGTGAAGAAAATGCCTCCTAGGTTACCCAACTAATTGAGCAGGTCTAGGAGCTACAGAGGACCTCTGAGCAGGTTACCAAAGACAACTCGAGTCTCAAGGCCACTGCTAAGAAAAGAAACCTAGACGTCAATCGGCTGGAGAGGAGGGTGGAAGAGCTGAAGGACATAGCCGAGAAAAATTTTGCGGAGGGGAAAGCTGCCCAGGAGGAGAGGGACAAGTTGGAGAAGGCCCTTGATGAAGAGAAAACTAGCAGGACTGCTCATGCTAAAGCCTTTGAAGACTTTGACATGAGCACCTTTTATGACTTCTGGGTACGCAACAAAGGGGCAGATTACAACTACTTGGGGGAAGCTTTCAACAAGCTTATGCACTATTCTGTTGAGCGGGAGAAGACTGAGGCCCATGCTGCTCCCACTGAGCAACTTCCAGCCTCTGAGCCATAACTAGTCGTGCCATCCTCTGAGCCAATTACTGCGGCCCCTGAGGAGGATGCCCTGCCTTCTGGCCAAAGTGCTTCAACTAATGCACAGACCCATGTTGATCAATCTCAAAGCCTTCCAGCTTAGCAACCTGACATCTAGCCAAGCATTCAAGTCCAAGACCCTTGAAAAACTTTATTTGTGTTTGGTTTCAGTATTTTTCATTGTTTTACTTCTTTCTTTTCTGCCTGAACAAAATGGCTGAGTCGAGCAATCTTTATTCTCAAGCACTTAACACTTTATCAATAAAATGTTTTTCATTCTGACTGTATATCTGCTTGTATCTTATTTTTCCTTATTACTCGGTGTATACTATTTTTTGGAGTTATGCGACTCTGTTTGGAGCTGTGTGGCTTTGTAAATTGGAGCTGTTTAATTTTTTCAAATGAGTTGTAAACAAAACTGTTCAACCTTATCTATAGGAATTTTTTTATGGCTCTTTTTGTTGCTCGGTACATACCGAGCAACGCGCAAGCACTTTAACATTAATAAAATTAACATTTCTAAGTCCTTTTAATTATGCAATTTTTCCTCTGTTTGTCCATGTATAACTATGGTGCCCCCCAAGTGACCGAGTAGGATTCATAACTCGTGGGTTAATCTCTTGGTCACTTGCTAAACGACCAGAGTTTCTCGTAATAACCTGTTCGGGACCACTTCAGTTTGCCAAAACCTATGAAGGTTTCATACACTGCCGATAACCCATGACATATGCACTAGTTAGCAAGACAATCACTGTAAAGTAAGGCTTGTAAAAATGGACAAAAATTGTGTCTTATTGATTAAAAATTAACCATACAAGATATGTCGCTAAACTTGTAGCTTACATTAATAAATATTAGCTATTACAATAAGTGGGAAAATCGTGCCTGTGCATAATTAATATAGCTAACTTGAGTTGGTCAGTGGTAGGGGCAGTTCATGCTTGTACCGGATAGTCAACGATCACTTAAGAGTGATCTTTATTGGTAGTACTTCCTCAGGTGTTCCCCATTCCAGTAATGGGGGACAGGTACTAAATAAAGATCTTCATCGTATCGTGCAAGCTTGTATGTGTCGGGCGGTACTATCTCTGTAACCTAGTAAGGACCTTACCAGCTTGGACTTAGTACTCATGCCGATGCATCTCAAGTTTCTGGAATATTCTTCGCAGGACTAGATCTCCCACATCAAACTTTTGGTCCTTATCTCTGGAATTGAAGTGCTGGGAAACCTTTTGCTGGTGGACAGCTAGACGTATGTTGGACTTTCCACGTCTTTTTTCAATTTGTTCTAAGGGTTCAGATAGCAGCTGGTGGTTATGATCTTGGTCATATGTCGCACGCCGGTGGGATGGGGGAGTAACTAAACTGGAAGCATTGCTTCATACCCATGTGTGAGTGCAAATGGGGTATCACTAGTGGTTGTTCGCTCAGTAGTCTTGTATGACTAGAGTACTTTAGGAAATCTCTCAGGCCAGTTTCGTTTAGCCTCTTCTAGACGCTTCTTTAGAGTGTCTTTGAGAGTCGTGTTAATTGCTTCTACTTGCCCATTTGCTTGAGGGTGTGAGACTGCTGAAAAGCTTTTTTTGATGCCATGCTTGGCACAGAAATCAGTGAACAGTTGGTTGTCAAACTGGGTGCCATTGTTAGACACTATCTTCTGGGGTAGACCAAACCTACACATTATATTTTTCACCACAAAGTCCAATACTTTTTTGGAAGTAATGGCTGCCAGTGGCTCGACTTCCGTCCACTTGGTGAAGTAATCAACTGCCACTACTGCATACTGTAGTCACTTCTTTCCCTTCGGTAACCGACCAATAAGGTCAATTCCCTAGATGGTGAAAGGCCATGGACTTTGCATTTGAGTAAGCTCATTTGGGGATGCTCAGGGTGTCTTAGAAAATATTTGACATTTGTCACATCATCGGACATATGCAAAGGCATCTTCTTTCATAGTTGCCCAGAAGTAGCCTTGCCTTAAAATCTTCTTAGACATGCTTTGCCCCCCAGCATGATTTCCACAGAAACCCTCATGTACCTTCTCCAGCAGCCATCCTTATTCTATTTGGTTGACACATCTCAGCAATGGCATGGAAAATCTCCTTTTGTACATAACCCCGTCTAGGATTAGGTACCGAGCAGCTTTCCTCATCGGTTTTCTAGACTCATTACGGTTGGTAGGCAGGGTTGCGTGCTCTAGATAGGCTAGAATTAGGGTGATGGAGTATTGTCTATTAGAAGGACTGGTTCTTGCAGGTTGATACTGGGTTCGGCCAGGTACTCAATAGGAAATAGTCTGGCCAGTGCATCTATTGTGGAGTTCTGTTCTCTTGGTATCTGTTGGATGGTGTATTTCTTGAACTGAGCAAGCAGGTCCTTGATCTTACTAAGATAGGCCATAATTTTTTCTCCCTGAGCAGTGTACTCACTGAGGACCTGATTGACAACAAGCTATGAATCACTGTATATACCCAAGAATTCATCCATTACTTCTTTTGCTAACTTCAGGCCCGCGATTAATGTTTCATACTCCGCTTTGTTATTGGATGCATTAAACCCAAAACTGAGTGCACAATGGATGCTGAGACTGCCCCTAGACAACTGTTCGGTAGACGAGCCATTGACATGCAGCTTCCAGACTTGTGCTTCATTCTCTGAATGGATAATACTAGACTCTGGTTATTCGGTGTTCTGCTTAGCACCTGTACTTGGCAGAGGCCCAGATTCTGATGGCTGTTCGGCCATTTCCTTGTCTGTTTTTGGTAATCTTGTACACTCAGCTACAAAGTCTACTAGAGCCTAACCTTTAATTATTGTTCAAGGCTGGTAGGTGATCTCATATTGCCCTAGCTCTATAGACCATTTCAGTAGCTGACCAGAGGTGTCCGGCTTTTGCAGGACTTGACGCAATGGTTGGTCGGTAAGGACCTTAATAGGATGAGCTTGGAAGTATGGATGAAGTTTTCTGGAAGACAGGAGCAGGCAATAAGTCAATTTTTCAATTAAAGGGTATCTGCTCTCTGCCCCGATCAACCTTTTACTAACATAGTAGACAGGTTGTTGGACTCTGTTTTCCTCTCTGACCAAGACTGCACTGGCAGCGTGTTCCGTTACTACCAGGTATATGCACAGTTCTTCACCTTCCAGGGGTTTTGAAAGGATCGGGGGTTGTGCTAGTTTTTGTTTTAGAGCTTGGAATGCTCATTCGCACTCCTCGGTCCATTCGAATTTTTCAGTACCCCTCAGGATATTAAAAAACGGAATGCACTTATCAGTAGATTTGGATACAAACCTGCTCAATGTTGTTATACGCCCTGTCAGGCTTTGCACTTCTTTGATCCTGGCTTACGGGTGCATGTCCAGCAGCGCTTTATTTTCTTGGGGTTTGCTTCTATTCCCCTGGAGTTCATTATAAACCCCAAAAATTTACTTGAACTTACACCAAATGAGCATTTCAAGGGGTTCAATTTCATTCTGTACAGCCTCATAATGTTGAAACATTCCTCCAAGTTGCCAATGTGCTCCCAACCTTTCTGGACTTCACCAACATATCATCAACGTAGACCTCCATGTTATTTCTAATATGATCTTCCAACATACGGTTTACCAGCCGTTGATATGTAGCTCCAGCGTTTTTTAGGCCGAATGGCATGACTCTATAGCAGTATAGCCCCACGTCTGTGCGGAAACTAGCTTGCTCCTGGTCGGGGGGATGCATGCTGATTTGGTTGTACCCCGAGTAAGCATCCATAAATGTTAAAATCTCGTGACCAGTTGTAGCATCCACCAGCTGGTCAATTCTTGGAAGTGAGAAGCAGTCTTTTGGGCATGCTTTATTTAAGTTTGTGAAGTCTATGCATAGCCTCCATTTTCCATTAGGTTTTGGTACCAATACGGGGTTGGACACCCATACCGGGTAGAAAGCTTCCTTAATGAAATTGTTATTCTAAAGTTTCTCCACCTCCTCCTTTAACACCTTAGCCCCATCTTTATCAAGTAACCTCCTCTTTTACTGTAAGGGCTTGAAGTGATCGATATTAATATTAAGAGCATAGCTTATAACTGTTGGGCAGATGTAACGACCCAAAATCACTAATATGGCTTGAGGGCCTTGATTAGTGTGCCAGGAGGGCATAAGTGGCTTATGTGTGTGTGTTTATTAGTTTAAAGCATGATTATATGATAAGCCTGCTTATATGGTTATATGAATGTAAATGTGATTATATGCTATAACTGTGAGAACCACATTATCATGTGGGTAAATCTGCAGCATGCGACTTGAGGCGATCCTAGGGAGCTAGTTAGCGGGAAAGTCACAACGGGGCATAATACTTGACTTTGGGCAAGTCAAGGGGTATTTCAGGTATTGGATGGTTATTTAGGATATCGGGTTATGGAAATAAATAACTGGAGATATATTTGAGGTTAGGAAGTTTAGGTGGGAATACTAGGGAATTTTACCATTTTGCCCTCGGAAACGTTTCCGGCACCCCGAGCCTTGGGATTAACTTAATCACCTAGGGATAGACTAAGTAAAATCTCATAACATAGTGAAACACAAGGAACCGACCCTCCCTCTTTCTCCCTTTCTCTCTCAAAGAAAAAAACCACAGAAAACTTAAGGAATTCAGCTGGGAATTCAGCGGTTTGGGCTGGAATCTTGAAGGATTAGTCCAGTGTTCAGCTAAGGAGTTCAATCAAGAACTGAGGTAAGATATAAGCTTTGTGCATGGTGATTAATTCTGTGTTTTGAAATTTAAGGACTGAATTGAAGATAGAAAGCTTGGGTTTTAGCTCAAGAATCGTTAAGGGAGTTGGTTCTGCAGTGGAGGTAAGCTTGAATCTATGATCTAATGGTTGAATTCTGGTGTTTCATTGCTGGTTTTTATGTTCTTGAGTTTCTGGGTTTCAGAAATTAAAATGGGAATTTAATGAGTTTCTAAGTTAGGTTTTTGCTGGATTATGTTGCTAGAATCATGTTAGAAGTTTTGTGATCAATGGGTTTTGGAATTAGGATGGTTTAGGGTGGTTTTGAGAAAGGTTGGGATGTTAGAAATGGTGGATTTTCTGGGCACGAGGGGTTGGGTCGCGACTCTGTTCTAGAGTGCCGCGGCCCTGCGAAGCAAAGAAGAGCTAAGGAGGCTCTGTAGTGGGGAAGCGTCGCGGCGCCACAGGGCAGGGTCGCGACGTGTCTGTCCTCAGAGAGGCCTAGCCTCTGTTTCAGGGGCGGGCCGCGGCCCTTAAGGACATTTTTGGCTGTTTGAAGGTTTTAAGCACGAGAACCTAACCTAGGGTGCTCGGGATCGATTCCACCACCGTGCTTGGTGGAATTAGATGTCCCGTGAGCTAGAACTTCACCCAGAAACCTTTATTCAAATATTAATGGAATCCCTTATCTTGGTTGTGACTAGGTAAAAGCTAGGGCTTGGGAGGCGGATCATGCTCAAGGGGCATTTCTCGTAATCGAAGCGGTTGAAAATTAAAGGTAAGAAAACAGCCCCCGGTTGTGGATTCATAATGGGACTAAGGGTTCCCTGTTTTGTATGCCTTATAGAGGATGGTATTATGCCATGTAAATGGTAGACAAACGGCCTAAGAGTGCCGATGTTTACATTAGCGCAAGGGCGCGACTCGACCACTGGTAGCTGAGGACAGCTTATTATGCACTGAGCTCAGTTTAAGCGAGCCAGAGTCAGTGGGGTAAACAGAGGGTGCGACCTAAGGGTGTCGACCCAATTATCGTGTAATCTGGTTGTTCTGGTTGACTGTTGGATATGATATGCTGATGGGCTAATTGTTAGCTTATGAATTCATGCTTATGTCAGTAAGTTATATGTTAACTAGGGATTGTTATATGTTTAAACATGCTTAAAGAAATTATGATTATTATCAGTACTTGTGTTATGATGTTGCGCTTTCTTGCTGGGCCATGGCTCACGGGTGCTTCGTGGTGTAGGTAAAGGCAAGGGCAAGCTTGATTAGCCCTGATTTGGAGAGCTCTGGGAGCAGAATGTACATGAATAGTTGCTCAGCCGCCACGATTGAGGGGAGTCAGGGACAGGAGAACCATAAACATTTGTTTTGCCTTTAGAATGGCTAATGGTTGTCTGTACACCGAAAATTTTGTAAACTAACTTTTTAATGCTGTCTCTTTTGGGATCCCATGTATAAAATGTTTAATTATATGAGAAGTATCTTTTGAGACCAAAACTTTTTAACCCTAGCACATTAATGACTTTAGCAAACACGTTTTAAACTAGTTGACTTGATTAGCAAGTCCTGCACCTTTATAAATACACAGTGTAACGGTCTTGGCTATTCGGGCATTACAACTTGGTATTAGAGCATCCTAGGTTTAAAGGTTCCTGAAGACCGGCTGGACATGTACATTCACTGCTAGAGACAAGCTTGATTCAGGGTTTGGTAATGTGTATTTGTGTTTATATGCTTGTATGCTTGAAATGACTTATGAATGTTGTTATTTGTTGGATTAATAGGAAGCATGAGATACTGATAGGGCCTGGCCCTTGACTGCTGTGTGAAAATATTGATGCATGCTTATTAGCATCACCGTGCATGTAAATGAATATTTGAATGATTAACTATATATTGTGTATAGATGGGTGTCTATATCTTAGCTGCTGTGTTGAAATGTTGGGGCATGCTTATTAGCAATGCTGGAGCATGTGAATAAATGCCTATATCTTGATTGTTTGTGATTGGTTAGGTTCCTTTGGTGGATTTTGGAGAAGTTTTTACCCTTTGATCATGGTCTGATTGCTGAGTCTTTGTTTGCAGATTGACTTGGATAACTATGTGTCCAAGAAAGTCTACGCGACTAGCTGGCACTAGGTCTGGGACCGAGGGTGATGATCAGGGCCAAATTCCTCCGCCAGTCCCTGAGAATTGGCAACAACTTATGGCAGATATGCAAGCACGGCTTCAGAGCCAAGATGAACAAATTCGTCTTCTGCGACAGTAGGCTCCAGCAGGGAGTGCTGCACCTATTGTGCCACCTATAGTGGCACCAGTTATTCAGCCAGCAGAGGTTGGGAATAGATGGGAGCCGTTATATGAGTGATTCAGGAAGCAGCAGCCCCCAATCTTTGAGGGAGGACCTGATCCATTGAAGGTCGAGCAATGGCTGACTATGATTACTACTATTCTAGATTTTATGAGGGTAGAGGGATATGATAGAGTGGCTTGTGCCACATATATGCTGAGAGAGGACGCCCGCATCTGGTGGGAAGTGGCCTCACAGACCAGGGATTTCACTGCTTTGAGTTAGGAAGGATTTAAAGAATTGTTCAGTCATAAGTATTATAATGTTGCCATCAGGGTAGCAAAGGTTAATGAGTTTGTGGGTTTGGTGCAGGGCAACATGACAGTTACTGAGTATGCCTTGAAGTTTGACAGACTCGCGAAGTTTGCACCAGACCTTGTGCCTACAGATGCAGCCAAGCAAGACAGGTTTATTCGGGGGCTTAATGCTATGATAGCACGGGATGTTAGGATCATAACGGTACTTGGGGGAACAACTTATGCCCAGGCCGTTGAGAAGGATCTTACCGCTGAGGAAGCGGAGAACAAGATTTGGAAGGAAGGTGCAGCGAGGCACGAGGGTCGCAGGGTGGTGCCTCTGAGTCAGGTAGGGGCGGAGGCCCCAGTGATTTTAAGAGAAAGACCCCTAATACTTCGACCGCTGCTGGTCCTGATAGGAGGGGTCGGGGTGGTCAGGGCGGCCGTCAAGGCAGCAGTGAACCATGGAGGAGTTATCCGGAGTGGCCGAGGTGTAGAAGACGTCATCAGGGCGAATTTCGGGCCAAGGCTTGCTATGTGTGTGGAACGGTGGGGCACCTCAAGAAGGATTGCCCAGCAGTGAAGAAAGGGGAAGCAGGAAAGGTGGACAGCTTGACTCCAGGTTGAGTGTTCACTTTGACACAGGTAGAGGCCGAGGCTAGTCCCTCGGTAGTGACAGGTCAGCTTTCTAGCGCTGTGTCTCCTTTTACTGTATTGATTGACTCTGGTGCTACACATTCCTTTGTTTCTAGTAAAGTGATTGATAGATTGTGTAGACCTAGTGAGTATCGGACTGCGGGGTTTGGGACTTTATTGCCTACTGGGGAACTGGTAGTTTCTAGGAGTTGGATTAGGGCACTGCCAGTGATGGTTGATAGTAGGGAGCTTTCAGTTGACTTGATTGAGCTAGATATGGATGATTTTGACATGATCCTAGGAAAGGATTGGCTAGTCAGGTATGGGGCTACCATTGACTGTAGGAAGAAGATGGTGGCTTTTGAGCCTGAGGGCGAGGATCCTTTTGTCTTTGTGGGTGCGTTATGTGGATCCCACGTACCCATGATTTCAGCATTGAGAGTCAGAGACCTGTTGCATGGTGGATGTATAGGCTTTCTGACTAGTGTGGTGGACACTACCAGGATGTTGCCAGTGGGGCCGGGAGAGACCAGGGTGGTTTGTGAGTTTTGGATGTATTTCCTGAGGAGCTATCGGGGCTGCCGCCACGCAGGGACATTCAGTATGTTATCGAGCTAGCACCGGGGACAGAACCAGTATCAAGAGCACCATACAGGATGGCACCAGCAGAGTTGAAAGAGTTGAAGATACAGTTACAGGAACTTCTGGATTTGGGATTCATCAGACCTAGTTACTCTCCATGGGGCGCTCCAGTTTTGTTTGTTAAGAAGAAGGACGGGACTCTGATGATGTGTATAGACTACAGGGAATTGAACAAGTTGACCATTAAGAATAAGTATCCTATACCAAGGATTGATGACTTGTTTGATCAGCTACAGGGAAAGACGGTGTTCTCAAAGATTGATCTTCGATCTAGTTATCACCAGCTGAGGATCAAGGACGAGGACATAGCTAAGACGGCCTTCCGAATGCGGTATGGGCACTGGTAGCTGAGGATAGCTTATTATGCACTGAGCTCGGTTTAAGTGGGCCGGAGTCAGTGGGGTAAACAGAGGGTGCGACCTAGCGACCTAAGGGTGTTGACCCCAATTATCGTGTAATCTGGTTGTTGTGGTTGACTGTTGGATATGATATGCTGATTGACTAATTGTTAGCTTATGAAGTCATGCTTATGTCAGTAAGTTATATGTTAACTAGGGATTGTTATATGTTTAAACATGCTTAAAGAAATTATGATTATTATCAGTACTTGTGTTATGATGTTGCGCTTTCTTGCTGGGCCATGGTTCACGGGTGCTTCGTGGTGTAGGTAAAGGCAAGGGCAAGCTTGATTAGCCCTGATTTGGCGAGCTTTGGGAGCAGAATGTACATGAACAATTGCTCAGGCGCCACAGTTGAGGGGAGTCAGGGACAGGAGAACCATAAACATCTGTTTTGCCTTTAGAATGGCTAATGGTTGTCTGTACACCGAAAATTTTGTAAACAGACATTTTAATGTTGTCTCTTTTGGGATCCCATGTATAAAATGTTTAATTATATGAGAAGTACCTTTTGAGACCAAAACTTTTTAACCCTATCACATTAATGAATTTAGCAAACACGTATTAAACTAGTTGACTTGATTAGCAAGTCCTGCACCTTTATAAATACACAGTGTAACGATCTTGGTTATCCGGGGCGTTATAGCAGATCCCAACCATATCCTCATGGGACCAGGCATAAACATCTTGGTTGTCATGAATGAACTAGATCAAAGCGGATCTTATGTCCCCGAACAACCTTTTCCCCACTTTGACAACCCTGGTCGGGTATTCTGGGTCAAGGAGGACTTCTCGTAATTCTTTGACTGGGCCTACTCGTGTATCAATATCCCCAAAATGGGGGTCTATGTCCTCCCCCCCCCCCCCCCCCTCCATTTTGGGTTGCATCCTATTTCTGGTTACTAGGACCTACAGGCTATGCGGTGGAGAATGCCTTTCCTATTTTTTTCATTAAAGAGTTATAGCACTCCCTAGTTACTAGTTGATTCCCTTTAAGACATCTGATACCTGCCTGAGTTGGAAACTTAACGAGCAGATGGAAGACTGAAGTTACTGCTCGGAGGTCATATATGACTTGTCGGCCTATCATGGCATTATATGGAGAAAGGATGTCGATTACAATGAACAAGGCCATGACAGTGTTGTTCTTAGGTGTTGTCCCCACCATAAGAGGCAGCCTTATGCTTCATGTTGGGGCCATGCTGCTTCTTGTGAACCCGTACAACAGCTGCTCACATGGCTCTAGATCTTTTATGCTCAAATTCATTCAGTCCAGGGTATTCTTAAACAGGATGTTTGCAGATGACCCATGGTCGATCATTGTTCAGGCCACAATCATGTTGGCAATCTATACTTCCACAACCAAAGGGTCGTTATGTGGATGGGCTCACACTCATAGTGAGTCTGTTTGGGAGTACACTCCTGGACAGCCAGTACATCATCGTCTTGCTCATATCTAAAGGAACGAGTGTATTTTTCTCGTGCCTTGCCGGTACTATCGGCCAAATGTGGTCCTCCACAAATCATATCTAGCCGACCAGCGACTGGTGGTGGTAAGAGAGGTTGATTACCTTGATACTGTTGCGAGGACTGTTGTTGAGGATATTTGTCGCCAGTCGGTCGTACATACCTCTTTAGATGAGCATTTTTTTTTCGAATGAGGAATTATATCTCTTCCTTCAGGTGGTTACATCATTGGTTTCATGACCATAGTCATTGTGAAATTGACAGAATTTAGTCATATCTCGTCTGTTAACATCCTTCCTCATTGGTGGAGATCTTTTGTACGGTCTGGGTAGCACTGAAAACATCTGCACGAGGCTCCAACATGATGGCTTAAGTAGTAAACTTAGGAACATATTCTCATGGTTTGAGCTGCTTGATAGTTTTAGGCTTCTTATTGTCATTCTGATTACTACTACTTCCAGCCCCATTACCACGTTTGCCATTTTTGGCCCCATTTTTACTTTCTCCTGTTGTGTTAGTGGTATTCCCATCTTCTGTTTTTCCTTGCACAGCAGCTACTTGAGTTGGATTATCAACCTTCCGTTCAGCTTCCTCAAGCTTAATAAATTCTTCTGCCTGATCAAGGAATTTCTGGGTGGTACGCGCAGACTTCCTCTTCAAGCTGCTCCAAAAAAGGCTTTTTTACTTTGATTCCTGAGTTGATGACTATCAATTTACCCTCATCGCTCAGGGATTTCACCCTGGTGTCCTCCTGCATAAAACATTGAATGTAGTCCTTTAAAGGTTCATTATCTCTTTGTTTTATGTCCACCAGGTCAACCGGCTCGGCCAGAAGGGACATTGCTGAAGAAAATTGGGAATAGAATATGCATACAAATCAATCCCATGATGTAATCAACCATGGCTGTAGCTTAAAGAACCAGTGCTGGGCAATTTCTGACAGGGTGGCAGGGAAGATCTTGCACCTAGCATCATCCCGAACCCCCTGGAGATGAGTTTATAGTTCAAAGTTGTGAACATGGGACATTGGGTCTTCTCGCCCAGTGTATATCTTCCATGTTGGCATCTTGAATTTAACAGGTATGGGCAAGTAGTTAATACGTTATGAAAACAGGGAACCTCTCTGCCTTTCCATTTCAATATCCGTCAACTTGGGAGCTATCAGGTCTCTTACCAATCATGTTAATAGATCCAACTGGGCCTGGAAGTTTGGGTCTGCAGCTGCATGGGGCTACACTGCATTGCGGACCTCATCCATTCTCGGGTCCCGAACAGGCTTAGGCAGAGCTATGTTATTCGAGTCCCATTTTTCCCTACTGCGATTGAGGGCATCTCATAAGTCCTCACCTCTCATGGGGCCCATTCGGTTGAATATAGAGTTTGGTCGTGGCCTTCACCCAACATTTTGGCTATTTGCTCGAACTGGTACTGGAGGTACTCCCTAGAACCCTCCACCCGGGGGTGGCTGGTTGATTAGGACATCCTGCCCTTGTGGGACAAACGATCCTTTGGGCTAGTTACCCTTCTGGTTATGATTATTCTGTTGGCGAACTTGGCTCGTTTCCTCCTCATGATCATATTCAGCGACATAGTAGGGTCTGTACGCACTACTAACCTCTAGCTCATCCCTTCTAGATCTTGGTCGGTACTCTTGGTGTTGTTTGTACCGACCAGGTTGTTGCTGGTTGTTTTGGAGTTGACCACTCTTATTCGGTGCTAGTGCTTGGGGGTTGTCATCCCGTCCAGCAACATCAGGATTTCTTTCATGGCCACTACCTTGAGATCTCAGCCGAAAGTTTCACGCTCAGTCTTGTCCCATGCAGCGCCTTGGAAGGACATGTTCGTCAGCTGGTAAGGGATCCCTGTTGTTGTTGGCTTGGGCGCCTCGACCAGATCGGTGACTCCTGGTCGGGCCCTGATTCCCATTATGAGGTCAAACCTTTGGTTCATTCATGACTCCATCACCGAAACCAAATACAAGAGGGCGTTGTTGATTGTGAGCAGTAGTTCCAACTGCAGTCCCCATACCCTGAGTCTGCTTCTGTTGCATATAATTATGGGTGGACTCAGCAGCCTCCCTAGTTCGGCATTCCATGTCTTCCTGATGGGCCTGCACCTCCTGGGCATGTCGATCCATCCATTCTTGGAAATCTCTTCTTTGTTTTTTGAAAGACTTATTAATGGCTTCTTGAGCAGTAGCCCGCCCCTGGTTCATGGTGGCAAGCTGATCTTGCATCTGTCCCATGACCTCCCTTATCTGCTCAATTTCAGGGTCAAGTCCTTCAATATCCACGTGGGGTTTATACTGTCCAGGACCTCCAACTCTCGGTCCTAGTTGGTCACTACCCCTTGCAATACCTCCACCTAAAGCTCCTGCATTAGTAACTCCTGTAAATGTAGTAGCCTCATGCCCGACTGTAGTGGTCCCTGTAGCCTGCCCCTTAGTGCTAGGCGGGTTTCTGGGTAGCAAATCTATAACATCCCAAAATTACCTAATAAGGCTTATGGCCTTGATTAGGGGGTCGTGATGGCAATATATGAAATTACATGTTTAATTGCTATATTAATTGTTAATATGTGAATTATGTGATAATATGATTAAATGCGCATATTTAGGGATATTAAATATGCACGTGGGCCCGTTTCTTATTAGAAGGGCGATTTGGTAATTTGGCCTGTTGCGGGCATAAATGTGTATTTATGTGCATATATGCGATATATGTGAGAGACCACATTATTATGTGGGTTTATTTGGGTTACTCGGCACGAGGCAATTCTAGGGAGCAAGTTAGTGGGGAAGTCACAACAGGACCCAATACCTGACTCGGGGCGAGTCAATGGGTATTTTGGGTAATATTCATTTATTTGGGTTATCGAGTTATGAAAATAAATAATTGGAGATATATTTGAAGATAGAGAGTTTAGGAGGGAATATTGGGGAAATTTACCATTTTGCCCTCGGGGACGTTTTCGGTACCCCGAGCCTTGGGATTAGCTTAAGTTAGATAAGCTTAGTTAAACAAAAGACAAAACAACAGAACACTTAGAAGCTTTGGGGCTAGATCGACTCTCTCTCTCTATTCACTCTCTTTTTTCTCTCAAGAACACTTTCCAAATTTACCATTGAAGCTAAGGAGGAATTGGGCTAGAAACATAAGGATTGGAGCTAAAGTCTTGGGGATTAATTCAGTAGCATCTGAGGGATTTAATCTTTAGTGAGGTAAAATTTGAATTATGAATTTTGGCAATTTAATTATGGAATTTGCTGGCCGGTTTTAAAGTGTCTTGAGCTCTTAAGGTTCAAAGATTTAATTGGTGGCTTAGTGAGTTTTGGGACTAGTCTTCTGCTGGGTTTTGTTGCTAGGAGCATATTTGAGTTGTTGTGTTGATTTAATTGTGTTGTTGGGATGATTTTGGGTTAAACTAGCTGAGATTTGGCTGTTGAAATGGGGGATTTTCTGGGTTCGAAGGGGTCGGGTCGCAGCTCTGTTCTTGGTGAGTCGCGGCCCTCTAGAGCGGATGAGAGCCAGGGAAGGAGGGCAGGCCACGACGCCACTATGGCTGGGCTGTGATGCATGTCTGCTGGTTGGGGAGGCTAGGCCTCAGATTGGAGGCGGGTCGCAGCATAGGGGCATAGGGCCGCGGCTCTTAAGGGTTTTTTGGACCCCTAGAAGGTTTTGAGCGTGGGAACTTAACCTTAGGGGCTCGGGATTGTTTCCACTACCCGGTTTGGTGGAACCCGAGGTCTCGGAGGCTAGCGCTTGGTTCGAAAGCCTTTGATTGCTCACTATTAATAGAATCCTATTTTATGGTTGTGACTTAGGATATCGCTAAGGGCTTGGAACTGGGATCGTGCTCGATGGTCGTTCTTATTTTCGCTTGCTTTGACCTAAGGTAAGAATACTGCACCTAGAACGTGTTGTATGTGATTAGGGCTTGGCCCATCTGTTATATATTGATATGATTAGGGCTTGGGCCCCAGGATTGGTTATGTTAGGCTATTGTTCTAAATGCTTGTTGACAAATGCTTAAGTGCTTATATTCGTTATATGAACTATATGGTTAGGGCATGTTACCCCGTTATATGAATATGTTAGTATTATGAAAATGGTTATTCTATGGGATTATATGATTAGCATGAATATGTGCTTAATTTTTTGGGATGTATCTATCAACATCTGTTTCTTATAAGTAAGATATGAAATCCTGGATCAGGGCTTGACTTATGAGTAAAGGACGGCAATAGCGTGCTGCGCGCTTGTCGAAGGGCATTGGCCTAAACCAGTAACGTACTATTACATTGATCGACTCTAAGGTCGATGGTGAACCACAGGGGTTAGGCTATCTCTATAGCTAGTGAGACATAGCTAAGGGCGAGGCCCCAGGTGACTCTATGGTCACGTAGCTAGGGAATAGGCCCGAGGGTTGGCTTAAAAGCCAACTGAATAGGGCAACGGCCCCAGGTTGATCCAATGATCGTGTGATTGAACCAAATAACATTGGCTATGAATTAATGTTATTGATTATTATTGAATGGTTATTTTAAAGTTATATTCTCTGTTGTTGTACGTTCTATTTTCTTGCTGAGCCTCGGCTCACGGGTGCTTTGTGGTGCAGGTAAGGGAAAGGGAAAGCTTGACCAGCCATGAGTTGGAGAGCTTCAGTGGCGACGTGTACATATGCGGCTACTCGACCATCACGGTCGAGGTTTATCTCAGAGGAACTAGGGTTATAGCCCCGTTTTGCCGCTTAGGACAGCTAATGTAACTTTTGTTATGTCTTTACCCTTTTTACAGCTCTGTTGTAATATTTTGGGATCCCATGTCATATAAAGCTTTTGGAATAAAATTCAATGCTTCTTTGACCAAAAATTTTAAACCTAACCCTTGTCACTAACCTTAGTTACACGTTTTAAGCTAAATGACCTGATCAGCAGGTCTGACACAATTTTAAGCACACAGTGTAATGGTCCTGGATTAGGATGGCGTTACAAAATCAGCTCGCCCCCCGTTCAAATTACTCATTGAGGGAACTCAGTGCGACAATTCAGCCTCGCGCTCTGGAGGTTCTTGACCTGATCTTCTTGTTGAAGCCATAATCTTTGTAGTAACGAAATTCGAATGTGATTTTTCGAGCTCTCAATGAAAGCACTAAAATGTTTACTGGTTTTTTAGCCAACTGACGCGGAGTCGAAATAATTAATTCAAGAACTTCAGTAGAACAATCAATGAACAATAAATGAGCCAAAAGCTTAATAATAAAGAGCAATAAATAATAAAGAACACTGTGATTTATAGAGGTTCGACCCCAAAAATTGGTAATGACCTACTTCCTCATAGTTTTGTAATAATCTTAAAGGTTTACACAAGATCACAGAGGATTACAAGTGGATTTCTATGTGTAAAAGACAATACAATAAGGCAAAATCGCTGCTAGGTATAAAAATAGGTTGTCCGGTATCTTTCTAAATACTGGTTGGTAGGCGAGTTCGTGAAACCCCTCCACTCTGGTGGAGGGTTTGTATTTATAATGTTCTGTTGGCCTAGGGGCGGCACACGACGTAACTGATGGTGGAAATATCCCATTATTCTCGCAGGTAGTTACAGTCCTATTTGTTAGGAGGCTTGACCAAGTTTTCAGGGCTATTAGGTGCCCCTTGAGGGTGGTTGGGCGATTTTTGCGAAGTGCTAATGGCGAGTGTAACCTCTTCTCGCCGACCAGGTTTGTCTGCCCATCTCACCGACCAGCTAGTCTTGCTGGTATACCTGCTGAGCAGTAACTATTATACATTTTGTGTTTACACGCCGACCAACCTACCTGGCCTAACACCATACATCTAAACTTAATGCCACGTGTCCAAAGCATAATTCCATATGTCTAAAGTATAATGTCACGTCAGATATGCCAATTTTTGGGGTAACACCTATATTTAAGAGATATTTATTTAAATAATGCATTTAATTTGTATTTATCGATATTTATTTGTATTTTGAATTCAAATAAATTAGGTTGTAACTTCCCTAAAAATATGGGAAGCAATATTTGTAAACCAGGTCTATAAATACCTGGATTTAGTCATTGATAGGGGACGCTCAATTCTGATACACAAAAACTCTGTGCAATTGCTTTCAAAGCTTTAACGCAGACAGATAAATAAAAGTGACTCGTGGACTAAGTAGAATTAACTACTAAACCATGTAAAAAAATATTTGGTGGCGGTTGGTTTCAAAATAAAATTGTAATGGTAATGGTAATAGGAATTGAATAAGAATAAGAATAGAAGGGAATGAAATTTTAATTCTTTTGTTTGGTAGGTACTTTGGAATGAATAACTGAATAAGGATGATTATGTTTGATATATTATGGAATAAAATGAAATTAATATTATTTTGATCAAAACTTCCTTAGTCATATAAATTAAATATTAATCAAATTATTATTATCCTTGTATAGTAATTTTTTATATACCAAATTACTATTTTTCTATTGTAAAAAAATACTATTTTTATTATAAATTATATTTATTGGACCAAATTACTTTCATATAATAAATTAAATAAATAAATAATGAATTATACATTAATATTTCGTCAGTTAATAATTAAAAAATATATACTTAATTAAATATTTTTTTATGTATTGAGATAATATTAAGGTAAATCTTTACAATATTTATTTTACATAACGACTTTATTACTTTAGTAAAAAAAACGTTATAAATACAACCGTTCGTTATAGTAACATAATAAGAAATGTATATTAACATTAATAATAAATTAAAATATGTGCAAGTTAGTTTTAAATTTTTTTTAACAAATATTGGGTCATGGCATCATTTTTTTTTATCATTCTTTCTAAACTCAAATTTGTCACTTTCTTTTTATATAAAATGTTGATACGGTTTTTTGCCAACAATCAATTAAGAAATCCAACAACAGAGAGATTAGTGCTTTTTCTAAATCGTAATTAACTAAATGAACAAATTCTCACACTCGCAATTTTACGTGGTTCAGTGGTTAAAAACTCACCTAGTACACGAGACAATAATATTAATCTCTTACAACTTCTGCAGAGTTTCTGTATCTTAAAAAGCAGTCTATTTTCCTGTCCATTATTCCTGATATTTATAGTAGATATTCTTATTCATGTTTGGGTAACCACGTGCATATATATGGTAAACAATCAATCAATATAACTTCTCATCTACATAGGGATACGATTGCCTATGTAAATTGCATTCGTTATCTTGGGCAATAAATAAGTAATACAACCTGGGCATTAATGAACGTATAAAGAACCTCCAAGTCTTTCGGGATCCTTCACTGTGCGTCATGACTAGGTTTCCGCGAGTTGAACATCTTCCTCGAGCTAGATTATTGTCCTAGGAGGCGATTTGGAGATTATCTGCTTATTATGCTGCCAAGTCTTAACTTGAGCTGCTCACATTAGAATTAGCCAGATGTCCTACTCGCATGCTTTCCCCATATGTTTATCTGCCAGTTGTACCCCCTAGCTGAATGATTGAATCCATGCTTATTTTGGGGTACAACATTTTCCCCCAAGATCCTGCTCGTGCATGACGTCACTTCTGACATGACAGTAGGTGCTTTTAGGCTTGTGTTGTGTGGAATCGTGCCCACCCACTACTCGAGTGTTAAACACGTGGTCGTCTATAATAGGCGCCTATTCGGGTTTCGAGGACTGTGACAACTATCTTGTCAACTTTTTGCCGCCGTATGATTCATTTAATCTTGTCCATTGGATCTCGAGCTGACCTGATCGAATGACCCAGATTAACTCCCGAAGTTTACGTATAAATAGAAAAATCAGGCCTGAACACCTTCGCATTCAAAAAGTTTCCTTTCAGAAAACTTCCCCTTTCTTCTCAGACCTCTTCCAAAAACCTTCATCATCCTTCCATTTTTCAGAAGCTCTCAAGCTCCTACATTTGGAACCACCAGCATCCCCGTCGAGTAAACATATAAACTGTAATTATCTCTTCATCCAGTTTAAATCTTTCATTCTTTATTTTCCAATAAGTTCCTTTTACTTCAAAAATTTTCTAGTACAGTCTCGTATTTTAACCATGTCCGAGCTCAATAGCAGTTCACTTAGGCTAAAAGAACAATACTAGGTTCTTTTAGAAATAAGGTGTGTGAAAAATGGGAAATTTTTTGGGTTTTGAAAAGGATGTAATTGTTGATGAATCGATTAAGTTACCTGTTTGGACGTAGAAGTTGAGGGGTTTTTATGTTCAGTTCTAGGTTGCTTAAGGGTCATGATTCCTTGAGTGGTTTTACATTAAACCGCTTTAAAAAAGGTACTAGGTCTGACACGTGAATCTTGAAGTATCAGGGATTCAACCAATCTGTAGTGCGTGGCTAAGGACTACGCGTTGGTGCTAGGGTACCTCTTAGCTCATGTATATTCTAGGCTAAATAAATCAAATTCAAACCCCAGGGTCATTGGACCTTTGTCGTCGTAGCTAGGCTTTATTTTAGGTTGCCACTAACAGGCCGCTTTGTCGTCAGGTGAGCTAGATCATGGCCCATCAAAAGAAAACCATCGCAAGCTCCTCTTCTCAAATCAAGAGTAAGGGCAAGGAGGTTGCGCCCAGCACCCCTCTTCCCCACTTCGGCCCAGTGGTGGACAGGGAGATCGTAGTAGACCCTGATGCCTTTTTTGAGGCTGAGAACATCGTGTCTCGAATAACGACTCAAGGCAAGGTGAACAAGATTTTGCTGAGCCACGAGATTGAGATGGGACCCGATGGCCTTGTTGCACGATCTCTGCTGGAAGGAGAGCGGAGTTATGCCCACTTTAGGATGATTTCGGGGCATGGAGTGATGAGCACCTGAAAGCAGATGCTTTCCTCCCTCTGGACCATTACTTCATAGACTTTTTAAACTACTTCGAACTGGCTCCATTCCAGCTCCCCCAACTCATATTGACTTTTGGCAGGGCTCAAGTATTTATTTTTGAAGCACGAGTAGGAGGTCCCCACCCCGACTGACATCATGTATTTCTTTTGCCTCAAGGCCAACTCTAAGCAGAAGGGGTGAGGTGATGGTTTCTACTACCTCACTCGATTCCCCAGCACAAACTTTATCATCAACCTCCCCAGCCACCCAAATGACTATAAAGATAAATTCTTTATGTCAATAGGTTCAAGAACTGCACTCACCGATACTTCAATCGTCCTCATAAGTTTCCTAACTTTTCAAATTTCATACGTGAATACCTTTTCTATTGAGTTTAACACTCCTAATTGAGCTATATACAAGAGGACAAAGTGATCTGAGACCCTTGGAGGTCAGTACGAGACACTATCTCTTATTACTCCGAAGGAGAAGGAGTTTCAAATGGTAGTGAACGATGCTACCATGGTGGCCTATAATCTTATCTGGAAAGATCAAACATCGGCCATCAGAGCCCGAGGTCCGCCCCCGAGCTCCCTTCTCCTCAAGAAATTCTCTCTATTGAAGACACCGAGGAGGAAGAAGAGGTGGCGTCGCTGGTGCGCAAGAGAAGAGCTCCTAAAGACGTTCAGCATTCTGACCCAAACCAAGCTGAGTCGGGGATAGCAGCTGGGACTTCCGGACAAGGTAACCCCTATAGAGAATTAGACCGGGTTGCTGCCTGTTTTAGGCTAGTCCAATTCAGCCCACGATAGCTCGTGAGTCGACATCCTATTGACCTGGACCTGAAATTAACCCTCCAACAATGTGTGGATCACTTGCTGGTTCGTGATGACCATAGTTATCCTCGATGCACCATAGTGGTAGACAATACCCTCCACTTTAGGTCCACCATATTTTAGGAGTATCGTATGAATCGTAGGATGTGGCCTTCCCTACGTCAGGGCGTATTTTCCACCGGTTTTAGGCAAATCATAGATGAGTCCAACTCGGATGAAGAGCCTGAACCCCGTAGGAACCAAGACATAATAATATTAGAGTCTCCCCCTCCCCTAATAATCCATGAGTAAGAGGTTTTACCTAGTCCAGTTCGTAACCCCGAGCCGATCACAGTAGTTCCCTCCTTTAGCTCGGAGGGTAGGGTTCTTGCTCTGTTCTTTTCCTTGCATTATTTTGACTAACCATTTCTTGTATCTAAATCTTGAGCCCGTTCCTTTGCAGGCAACAATATGGACCTAAAAGGTACCTTTAAAGCTGGTGGGGTCAGAGCTGGACTCGTGATTAAGAAGGCAAGAGTAACAAAGAAAGTTGCCTCCAAGTTCGGAGCTTCCACCGAATCTCCTGTAAAGATAAAGGTGCCAGCTCCACCCAGAGACAACAACAACAAACCCTGCCCCCAGCTTCGGTAATGACAGTTACCGTTCTTGAGGTTCCTCCTCCTCTTCCTCGACATGCACCTACTCCCATCCCTTAGGTTATTTAGGGCGAAGTCCCCTCCATTCAGATATCGGTAAAACCACTCAAGCTGGCAAGGATCCCAGAAGCATTCAGAGGGACTGTATATGAGATGACGAACCATATGGTGGGTCACGCATGTAGAGCCAATGTTAAGGACCTGAGGGCTATGGAGAAGTGTTCTCATGAAGATGTTCTAGAGTCCGCCATGGGAATGAACCTCACTGTGAGCCACATTCATTCCCCCTATAGTACTTCTTTTTTTTTTTTTTTTAAACGAACACTGACCTGCATTTTCCCTATGCAGTTTGTCCTGGCTCAACTCCAGGGCATCACCCCGTCCCAAGCTTTGAAAGAGGAGCTCAAGTCCGCCCTGGCTGCGTCCCAGGAGAACAAGAGGTCTGCCAAGGCCGCCCTGACCGCTTCCTAAGAGAATGAGCGGATCGCTAAGGACCAGGTGGTAGAGGTGAGCAAGCATCGAGATCAACTGCAGGCTGAGGTTGACGACCTCAATAAGAAGCTCGAAGAGGTTGATGTGCTCAAGAATAAGTTATCCGAGGTTAAGTCCAACACTAAGGAGGAGATCGAGGACTCAATGAACACCCTGAAGGAGATGTTCTATAGGTGTTGGGCTTACAACCAGGAAGAGGATTTCTCCTTTATGGTGTCGTAGCTCTGGGGACCTTATCTTGCCATGTTTTAGAGTCGACTCTCACAAGAGCCTTCTGAGACCGTGGATGCTACTAGAGCTGCTGAAGGGGATGGCGAGGAGGTGTCATCACACAAGCAAGTTGACCAAGCTCAGTGATGTTTTTTACTCCATTTACTTTATTTTCTTTTTTTCTATAATTTAGTTCTTGCAAATTGAAACAATCTCCTTCGGACTTAGAACAAGTTTTTTTCTCATCGAGATAATCACATAATTTTTAGTACATGTTTGTTATTTTGTGATCTATTTTTGTTCCCCTTAATCTTTTATAAATTTTTAAATTCTTGCACACTCGAAATCGTAGGGGTTGTCTTTAGATCGGGATAGGATTTTGATGGCTCAACTAAACAATTTTAGTCAATTTCCTGGTTATACCCAAGAATTTGCCCACCTAGTAGTGCTATGCCTGTTAGGAATCAGGCTTCGGACCTGGTTATGTCTAGGAGTTTTATCTGCTAAATAGCATTGTACCTGTTAAGAATCAGGCCTCGGACCTGGTTATATCTAGGGTTTCCTACTTTTCTTCTAGGTTTTGTTTTGTCTTAGAAATTTCTGAAATTAGTTTGTATTTGAAATTACTTTGAAAATTCGAGCTTTAAAAAGATGTAGAATAATCAATTTTTCCAAATTGTAAGTTTCAAATTTTATCTGAATATGTTAAACTCTTTTAAAAGCTCTTCGATTATGTGCCCCCAAGTGACCAAAACTTATGCATATTCTAGGTCACTTTTACAAAATGAGCACGTGATTCTTTACAAGAACAAGACGAAAATATTGGCTCAATAAAAAACCAATGTTATTTAGATGAAGTGACTTTTATAAACAAGCCTTACATGAAATTGTGATAACTCTACAAAATAGAGTTATTTACCACTTTTTATGTGCTAATTGTTGCTTAATTCTTGAGTTTTTAATTGATTTATTAAGTTTCTAAATAATTTTGAATTTATTAGGTTTATTTTAATTTTATAGATTTTTGTGTATTTTTATTGTTATATTATTGTAAAATGTTATGGCTTAATTAGTTAAAATTAATATTGTTAAGTTAGGAGTAAAAAGATGTAATTTTGAGCTTAAATGTTTTGTAAATTAAATTTTAATTAATATTTTCATGGAAGTTATATTGTATATTTTATTAGTGAAAATATTTAATTTTAATTTAGTTTATAATTATTTTGTAGGAAATAATGTTATTTTTAGGTGCTTGAAATGCAAGGAAAATGATGAAAAAAGTGGCATTTGTGAAGAGGAAATAGCAAATTTTGGCACAAGGCCATCTCATTTTAGTAACACACCAAGGCCCACGCCAGCTGTCCCAGGCCCAACCTCCTCAGCCTGCTTCAATCCGCCTGCCATTCATCACTCCTTAAGCAACTATTCACCTCCTGCCTTCAGTGCCACCTGTCCAGCCTCCAACATTCCAAGACCTTGTCTCCCAACTCCACCTAGCCTCACTTCAGCTCAACCGAATCACTTCCCTCCATTTGGGCCGGATCCCCCCTCAGGCCCAATGCCACTCCCTCATGAAGCCAACCCCAAGCTGCTGCCATTTCCTCCTGGCCCGCCAGCCACTCGGGCCTCTTCAACCAGCAAGTCCTCAATCTCCCTGGCCCAATTTGCACCCCATGCCAGCCTAGACCAAGCTGCCAATAGCCACCAAAAGGCCAAAAAACCACATTTTTATTCCCAATATTTTTCACTAAAATATCAATTCACTCTTCCCTATTTTTTTCACCTAAATAAACATTCCTAATTCATTTTTTTACCCTAGCTTTTCACTAATCTTTTACCCAACCAAACATTTCATCTTTCCAATACTCTTACACTTACTCTATTTATCCTACCACTTCCCAACACAATTAAATTAATCAATTTATTTATTTTAATTTGATTAATTTAATCTCCATATTTTGCCTATAAATAGAGTCTTGTAAGACCATTTGAGGAGCTCTTCTTCTTCATCTTTTCAACCTCTTCTACACATCATATTTTTCTTCTTTTCACTAGTTTCTCTCTACCATTTTCATCTTTTGAAGAGCATGTCAAGTATGTTATTTTGTAATTTTTATCTAGTTATGAGCTTCTAATATTTTTCAAAGATTATTAAGATGATGATGAAGCAAAATGTAACTAGATAGTATTTTTTGTTGTATGTTGATTTCCCATTTGTGCAACATTGTTTATGGATTTTTCTATCAAAGATATGCATTTTTCAACTATTATTGATTGTTAAAGCATATTACACTTAGTTCTTCATTATGCAAAAATATGATATTCTTTGATTAAATGTTTTTCATTAAATTGTTCACATCTAATTCTTAGAGCATAAGTATCATATTTTGCCTAAACATAATCTCTTTGATTTTTTGTAGTTTCATTAGGTTGTAACACAACTAATGCTTAGAAATTATATCTTATATAAGTGAAGAAAAATCCTACCTTTTTTTTAAGTAACTTGTGCTTGAATAGAAAATGTATTTTGAAAAAAATATAGTGTGATTTATTTCAACTATATCTAAACTTGGGAATCAATATACTTATTGTTGACGCGGTTCTTCGCCAACAGGTAATTAAGAGAGGAAGAGAAAGGGATTAGTGCTAAAGGTGAACCGAAATAGATATATGATCTTAGAGCATGAAAGAGGTGACTTAAGACACATTTTTTAAGTGGTTCGAAGGTTAAAATCCTTCTACTCCACTAGTCAATATTATTGATCTATACTGAGTATTTGATTACAGAGTATTTCTTACAAGAGATTATTTTTCCAACCCTTACCAACTCCTAGGGTCTCCATATTTATAGGAGAAGGCACCTGGAAGTTGGTAAGAAGGTCATCCCGTGACCTTCTTAGCTGTCGTATCAATTCTGTGACATTCATGATTAATTCCTAAACCTGACACATAAGTGTGGTCTAATCAATAGGTAAGGAGGTAATGGGTCGCACGGCCCAACCCAGTCGTGGGTGTCTGAACACGCACGTTCCTGCTGCGTGTCCGAGAAGTCAGGGGGATATCAGACACGTGATGCCTGATATATGCATGTTTACCTTGTGTGTGTTGACTTCACAAAGGGTCACAGCCTCCATATCCAGCTCGTACCACGAGCTTCATACTTAGCTCGGTCTTCGGCCTTCGGGATCCCTGCCTCGGCCTTGGGCGGTGAAGGCGAGCTCTTGGGGCTTCCTCGAGCTAAGAAGGCACGACATTACGACAGAAGCTCCAGCTCTGAGGATGATCATGAGGTAATCATGGTTAGGCCGAAGCTCGGCTTGCTAATCAGCCCGTGGGAAAATCAGGGCGTACATCTGCCCCCCAAGCTTCTGCTCGTGGTATATCACGCCGTATATAAGACCACAGTAGGGGCTTTTAGACTTCCCCATGAACTCTTCGTATTCTACTTTTTACGCAGGCGCCTGATACGTGGAACATCGTGGGTGGTGATGGTACGTCTTACGAGAATCGCATTTAATGGCCTAACCTATGCCCAGCCGTCGTTTCGTATTTCGAGTGGAGGGCCTCGGATCCCTCATCAGGGCCATCCAATGGCCCTCTACATGTGATCCTTTACGCATATAAAAAGGGGGTAGCCACCCTACGCATGGGCCACCCTTTCATTCGAAATTTTTCAAACTTCTCTTCTTCTTCTCTCTTTATTTCAGAAGAACAAACCCTCTATTTTGTTATTGCCATTTTCAGCGTTCAAGAAGCTTAGGTGCACGGATTTCTTCGAAGCTTTGGAAGCCAATACATCGACGAAGCTTTTACCAAGGCGACACCTCCATCCACCTCCCAGCTACACACTGTAAGTTTCCTGACCATGTGCGTTTTGAGAATATATGCCACTGTAGCATAGGTAAAAATTTTACTGTAGCCGCATGCAAGGTTTTACTAGGTTTTTTGGATACGGAGGGTGAAAGCCCTTTTTAGGTTAGGGTATCTTTGCTGTAGGAAACCATTTTAGAGTATGGGTTTTAGGATGCTTTTTCTGGGGAAAATTTTCTGGGTAGGAGTTTTGGTAATTTTGGGTGCAAAATCGGGTAGCTTAGGGAACACGCCTCACAGGCGGTTTTGCAATTTTCTGCCTACTGAAACTTTCCCCCCAAGGCAAATTCTATCCCGACCCTCCTGACACACGAATCCCGAGGAATTGGGGATCTGTTGGGAGCACCGGCGCGTGTTCATCGAACCGCGTGGTCCCACTCTCCACGGGCTGGGCTTACCTCAGCTCATGCAAATAATAATTGCTTTTTCCTCATGCTTGGGTTGTCTTTTCTGAAATGTTTTCTTTTGTTCGTTAGGCGACCAGATGGCTCCAAAGAGGAATCTCCCCCAGAAGAACGTCAGCAGCTCGGCCTCCCAGCAGGACAGAGGAAAGACGGCGATGCCTAGCTCCCCGATCCCCCACTTCGGGCCGGCAGTGGAGAAGGAGGTCGAGGTGGCCCCTGATGCATTCTTTGAGGCGGAGAGGATCGTCTCAAAGATAACCGACCAGGTGAAGATTAACAAAATTTTCATTTCTCACAACATCGCCATGGGGAAAGCATCCGTAGTGGCCCGACCTGCTTCAGATGGCGAGCGGAGCTGTGCACCGCTTGACGAGTCGTTCGCAGCCTGGAGCGGTGAACACTTTAAGGCAGGGGCCTTCCTTCCACTGGATCAGTATTTTGCTGATTTCCTCAACTACGTGGGGTTGGCCCTGTTTCAGCTCCCCCCCAACTCCTACCGTCTGCTGGCAGGGTTGAGGTATTTGTTCCAGAAGCACGAGTGGGAGGTCCCCACTCCTGCAGACATTTTATATTTCTTCTGCCTCAAAGCCAGCCCGGACCAGCGGGGGCGAGGTGACGGGTTTTACTATCTAACCTGGTTTCCCAATACGGCGGTGGTCATCGAGCTGCCCAGCCACCCTAATGACTTTAAGGACCAGTTCTTCATGTCAACTGGGTTCCGGAATTGCGAGCATCACTATTTCAATCGTCCTCATAAGTTTTCTCCGACCTTAGCTCGTACTTTAAGTGTCATTTTAGCTCCTCCCGTACCCCGTTCTGACTCAGATTAATCTTGCAGCCATCTTCGCGAGGACAGAGAAATCTGTGACCCTCGGGGCCCAATACAAGACACTGGCGGGCTTGCCCCCCAGTGAGAAGGACTACCGGGTGCTCGTGACGGATGAGACGATGGTGGCTTGTAAGCTGATTTTCCCAAATCAGACTTTGAATCTAAGGAGGCCTCGAGGGCCTCCCCCAGTTCGCTCCTCTATGACCATCATCGTGGAGGAGGTCGCGATGGACAAGGATGAGGAGGACGAGACTCCCCTTATGAGGAGTAGGAAGCGGGCGCTGGAGGTCGCCCAGATAACGGACGAAGAGAGGATCTAGTCCGGAGCAGCCGCGGGTCCCTCGGGCCAAGGTAACCTTTACATATTTAGGAACTTAGATAGGGCCATTGCCGACCCCCAGCTAGCAAGATTCAACCCCCGACAGCTCGTCCATCAGCACCGAAGTGATCCGGACCTGGACACAACCCTGCTCCACTGCGTCGATCGGCTCGTGTTGGACTACCAAGATAACTGACCTAGGGGTACCGTTAGATAACACCCTAGCCTTTAGGTCGATCCTATTCGAGGAGTACAGGACCAACCTCCGTTCATGGCCATCCCTCCGGAGGGGTATCTTAGCTCCGGGGCTTAGGCAGTACGTAGGAGAATCTAGCCCTGAGTCAGACCCGGACCCAGAACTTGCGCCAGTTCGGGAAGTAATCGTCTTAGGTTCTTCTTCCAGCTCGGGGGGTAGGGCTCCCTTAGTATTCGCATACTTTTTATCTTTAACCCTTTGTCTCTGTCTTTGTATGGTTGCTAACATGTACTAACCATGTTTTTGTTTTGACAGAAGAGATGTCTCAGCCCGAGGAGAGCTTGCGAGGTGCAGTCTTCGGGGGGAACCCCTCAGCCGGGCCAAGACTGAAAAGGCTCCGGGGGTCCAAGAGCGTCGCTGGGGTCTCCACCAAGTATCCGGCAAAGGAGAAGGAGAAAGCCCCGGCAGACCAGGTCGCGGGAGCGATTCTCCCTGCTGCAGGAGCAGGCCAAATGCCTCCACCACCTCCGAGAGCTCGAGCCGCCACCCAGGACGCAGGAATGGAGCTCAGGACTTCGGCCGTGGTGGCCTCCGATGTACGCATCCCAGTCAATCCCCAGGATCTGGAGAAGATCCCAGAGGCCTTCCGGGGAACGGTGTATGAGTCGGCGAACTATGCCGTCAGCCATATATACAAGTTCACCGAGAAGGAGCTCCGGGCCATTGAGACAATGAGCCCAGTTGGCGTAATGGAGTCTTCAATGGGCATGACCTTAACGGTAAGTTACCCTGTTCTCTTAAAGCTTTTACCATTACGCTTTGCCCTATTTTTCCTCTAAGGCAATTTATCTTTCATTTCTCGCAGGGCGTCGTCGCTCTTCACCGGAGCATCATCAGGGCCAAAACTCAGCTCGAGGATATGAGGACCGAGCACCAGGCCTCTCTTCAGGAGGCTAAGGTGACTAAAGATGCCTTGGCGACCTCGAAGGCCGAGTTGGAGAAGACCCGCTCGAAGGTCCAAGAGCTCGAGACCTCCCTTGCCACCTCGCAGACAGACCTTGAGGTCGCGAAGACTGAGATCCAGGCTGCCCAGGCCGCCCTGGAGGCCGAACGGACCACTTCGGAGCAGTCCCTGGAAGATCTGTTCTATCACTGCTGGGCCTACAATCCGGAGGCTGACTTTTCTTTCATGTCACCAAGTCTTTGGGCGTGCTTGCTGGTGAAGTCCCAAGCTCGCCTTGAGAAAGAGGCGCCACCTTCGGAAACTGAGGAAGGCTCTGGCGCGGCGTAGCAGGGTGAGACAGCGACCTCTCAGGGGCCATCTGACGGAGCTTAGGGAATTTTTTCTCTTTTGCCCTTGAATATTTTTAAGTATTTTTTTGATGTAACCTTTGCATGAGGTGTTTTCACCTCGAGACAATTGGCTTTGACATTTTTAATTTACGCTTTTTCATGCCTTTTCGAGCTTTGGTTACAATAAATTTTTTTTTGAGAAACTTAGTTCGCGTTAATTTTTATCCATATCTCAAGCTCTTTAGGAAGAACATCGATCAATAGATTTAAATCAACTTCTAAGTTTTATGACCCGGTTAGAACCAGGAACTTAATTTGAAAACTTAGTTCGTGTTAACTTTTATCCATATCTCGAGCTCTTTAGGAAGAACATCGATCAATAGATTTAAATCAACTTCTAAGTTTTATGACCCGGTTAGAACCAGGAACTTAATTTGAAAACTTAGTTCGTGTTAACTTTTATCCATATCTCGAGCTCTTTAAGAAGAACAACGATCAATAGATTTAAGTCAACTTCGAAGTTTTATGACCCGGTTAAAACCAGGAACTTAATTTGAAAACTTAGTTCGTGTTAACTTTTATCCATATCTCGAGCTCTTTAAGAAGAACAACGATCAATAGATTTAAATCAACTTCTAAGTTTTATGACCCAGTTAAAACCAGGAACTTAATTTGAAAACTTAGTTCGTGTTAACTTTTATCCATATCTCGAGCTCTTTAAGAAGAACAACGATCAATAGATTTAAATCAACTTCTAAGTTTTTGACCTGGTTAAAACCATAATAGGACTTAGTTAGCGTTAACCCTTATCAATATCTCGCGTTTTTAGAAAACAACGTTCAATCGATAAGAATCAACATCTAAGTCGTTAAGGAGACCTAGTTATATCCAGGTACCATATGCCCCCCAAGTAACTGGGAAAGGGTCTTTCGTGGTTACTTAAAGAATACACTTGCAAATATGCGTAAAAAGCTGATTTTCATTAATACATAAAAAGTGGCCTTCCAGGCCTTACAAGTGGATCATTGATAATATCTCTTTAAGTGGATGGTGTTCCAAGTCCGCGGGACCGCCCCTCCATCAAGTCGAGCTAACTTATAAGTTCCCTCCTTGATGACTTCGATGACCTGGTATGGTCCTTCCCAGTTCGGTCCCAAAACTCCATCTTTGGGATCTTTTCCGGAGAGGAAAACTCTCCTCAGGACCAAGTCACCCATGCTAAAAGCGCGTTTTTTGAACTTGGTGTTGAAGTAGCGGGTGAATTTCTGCTGATAATGGGCGAGCTAGAGTTGCGAATCCTCTCGCCTTTCCTCAACCAGATCGAGGGAATGGCACAGGAGCTCATGGTTTCGATCTTGGTCGTAAGACTGGACTCTATGCGAAAGAACCTTTATCTCCACGGGGAGGACTGCCTCACTCCCAAAGGTTAGGGAAAAGGGAGTATGACCCGTAGGAGTTCGATGCGAGGTCCGGTATGCCCATAGGACCTGGGGGAGCTGTTCTGGCCAGACCCCCTTCGCTTCATCTAATCTTTTCTTGAGGCTCGCCTTTAGGGTCTTGTTGACAGCTTCGACCTGGCCATTAGCCTGAGGATAGGCCACGGAGGAGAAACTTTTTACAATCCCATGTCTTTCACAGAACTCAGTGAACAGGTCGCTGTCGAACTGAGTGCCGTTATCGGAGACGATCTTCTTGGGCAGGTCGAAGCGACAGATGATGCTTTTAACCACGAAGTCAAGCACCTTTTTGGACGTTATCGTTGCCAACGGCTCTGCCTCAGCCCACTTAGTAAAGTAGTCGATGGCTACCACGGCGTAACGGACCCCGCCTTTTCCAGTGGGGATGGCGCCAACCAAGTCTATCCCCCAAACGACAAACGGCCATGGGGACGAGATCATCCTCAGCTCGACCGGAGGAGCTCGAGCAACTGCAGCGAATCGCTGGCACTTGTCGCACTTCTTCACGTACGAGATCGAGTCTTTGGATAGAGTTGGCCAGTAATACCCTTGCCTGAGAACCTTTAAGGCCAAGCTCTGCCCCCCAGTGTGGTCTCCGCAGAATCCTTCGTGAAGTTCTTGCAGGATGGCCTTCGCTTCACTTGGAAGAACGCACCGGAGGAGAGGTAGGGAATGCCCACGTCGGTACAACACCCCATCGATCAACGTATATCTCAGAGCTTGATACAGGATTCGCCGTGCATCGTTACGCCCTTCAGGCAGCTTGCCCTTGGCGAGATATTCAAGAATAGGGGTCATCCAGGTCGGCCTGGCGTCGACCATCTCGACCTCCGCCCGGTCTTCTTCTATACTTGGTATTTCTAAGAATTCTATTGGCACCAACCCCAAGGTCTCCGTCTCTCCCGAAGTGGCGAGCTTGGCAAGAGCATCTGCATTAGCGTAATGTTCCCGAGGATTCTGTTTGATCGATCCTCGCTCAAATGCGGATAGCTCGGCTTTTACCTTTGCCAGATAGGCGGCCATCTTGGGTCCCCGCGCCTGATACTCGCCCAGAACCTGGTTTACCACGAGCTGGGAGTCACTGAAGCACTGGACGGAGCTCGCCTTTAACTCTTTGGCTATCCTCAGCCCGGCCAACAAAGCTTCGTACTCTGCTTCATTGTTGGAGGCCTTGAACCCGAACCTTAGCGCCGAGTGGAATCTATGTCCCTCGGGGGATATCAGAATGATTCCGGCCCCGGAGCCGTTCTCGTTGGATGAACCATCTACGAAGATCCTCCACAACGATTAGGGCGAGGTGACCTAGGGTGAGCCCTCTGCTGGATCCTCCTGGAACCCCGTGCATTCTGCCACAAAATCGGCGAGGGCCTGACTTTTTATAGCAGTTCGTGGAGTGTAGAAAATCTCGAACTGGCTGAGCTCGACTGCCCATTTTAACAAACGTCTCGATGCTTCAGGTTTTTGCAAAACCTGCCTTAGAGGCTGATCGGTCATGACGTGTACTGAGTGAGATTGGAAGTACGGCCTGAGCTTTCTCGAGGCCGTGATTAGGCAGAACGTCAATTTTTCCATCAGTGGGTATCGTGATTCTGCCCCGAGAAGTCTCTTGCTGATGTAATAGATTGGCTTCTGAACTTGGCCCTCTTCTCGTACCAGTACGGCACTAGCTGCATCCTCAGTGACAACCAGGTAGAGAAAAAGAGGCTCTCCTACCTTGGGTTTGGATAGCACGGGCGGTTCAGCCAGATGTGCCTTCAGGTCGAGGAATGCGCTTTCGCATTCTACTGTCCATTCAAACTTCTTGTTTCCTCGGAGCAGGTTGTAGAAGGGCAAACACTTATCGGTTGACTTGGAAATAAACCGGTTGAGCGCTGCCACTCTTCCTGTTATGCCTTGGACATCTTTCCGCGACCTGGGCGAAGGAAGCTCGAGCAGTGACCGGATCTTATCGGGGTTTGCCTCGATTCCTCGGGTATTGACTATGAACCACAGGAATTTCCCTGACGCGACTCCAAAAGTGCATTTCTGGGGATTGAGCCTCATGCCGTATTCTCGTAGTATTTTAAAACATTCTTCCAGGTCGGAAACATGGTTATCGGCAGTCTTGGATTTTACTAGCATGTCATCAACGTACACTTCCATGTTTTTACCGATCTGGTCCGCGAACATTCTATTTACTAGCCTTTGTTAGGTAGCTCCGGCGTTCTTCAGTCCGAACGGCATGACCTTATAGCAATAGACATTAGTTGGGGTCATGAAGTTGGTGTGTTCCTGGTCCGCCGAATTCATCGCGATTTGATTGTAGCCTGAGTATGCTTCCATAAAGGACATGAGCTCGTGCCCCGCCGTGGCATCCACCAGCTGGTCAATCCGTGGCAATGGAAAACAATCCTTGGGGGCAGGCTTTGTTCAGGTCGGAGAAGTCGATGCAAGTCCGCCATTTTCCGTTGGGCTTTGGAACCAGCACGGGGTTGGCGACCCAAATTGGAAACTTGGCTTCACGGATAAAGCCACATTTTTTTAGCCGGGCTACTTCTTCTTCTAGGGCATCAGCCCGGGTTGTTCCTAAACGTCTTTGCTTCTGAGACTTGGCAGGAATGCTTTTATCCAGGTGAAGCGTGTGCATGATGACACTTGGGCTAATCCCCACCATGTCCTCATGGGACCAGGCAAATACGTCTAAGTTAGCTTGGAGAAACGTAGTCAACTCCGCCTTCCTCTTGCTACAGAGATTTTTCCCGAGCCTGACCGTCCGTGATGGATTTTGTGGGTCAAGGTTCACCTCCTCGAGCTCCTCAATAGCCTGGAGCTCGGATCTGTCTTCGCCTACTCGGGGGTCAATATCCTCACTTAAAGCGACATTTCCCCCTTTGGCGCTTTGAGGTTTTTCAATCTCAGGGTCCGCTGAGGGTTCCTGAGATTCCTCTTCACTCAGAATGGCCATAGCCAGCTGCCCGGGTTTAGATTTTCCCTTCATGGAAATGTTGTAGCATTCCCTGGCAGCAAGCTAATTGCCCTGGATAGTGCAGATTCCTGTTGAAGTAGGGAACTTCATGGCGAGGTGTCGAATGGAAGTGATAGCCTCGAAAGCTATGAGCGTAGGTCGGCCCAAAATGGCGTTGTAAGCAGTGGGGCAGTCTATGACCACGAACTCGAGTAGTTTGGAGACTGTCCGAGATTCTTCCCCTAGGGTGATCACCAGCTCGATCGTCCCTATCGCCGCTGATCCTTCTCCCGAAAAACATACAGCATCATGGAGGTTGCCTTTAGCTCGGCGACGGTCAAACCCATCTTCTCTAAGGTGGATCAGAACAGGAGGTTCACCGAGCTCCCGTTGTTTATCAATACCCTCCTCACTCTCTGGTTGGCGAGCTGGGCTGCTACAACCAAGGGGTCATTGTGAGGGAACTGGACATGGCATGCATCTTCCTCCGTAAAAATGATTGGTTGCCTCTCCAATCGTTGCTGCTTTGACTGGCGCTGCTCCGGGACGAACTCCACTCCGTTGTGAGCCTTTAGTTCATTCACCTATCTCTTCTGGGCACCTCTGCTCGTGCCAGCCATGTACGGTCCTCTAGAGATGGTGGATATCTCTCCTTCGACCACGGGGGGAGGGACATCCTGATCTACCCGAGACCCGGGATGACTGGCTGGGGCTTCTGGAGCAGGTCGACTCGCTGGGACCCTGTTCCACGAGTATTGAGCCAAGGGACCGGCTCGGATGAGAGTCTCGATCTCATCTTTTAAATGCCTACAATCGTCGGTATTGTGGCCGATGTCGTTATGAAAACGGCAAAATTTGGAAGTGTCTCTCTTTCCCTTGTGGTGCTTCAATGGCTCCGGCCTCTTCCAAGGGACCCGAGTAGAGTTGGCCAAGAAGATACTCTCTCTGGACTGGGTGAGTTCGGTATACGTCGTGAAAACGGGCTTAAACTTATCTACGAACTTATTCTTCTTTTGGTCGTGCTGACTGTTTTCGCCATTGCCCTTTCTTTTGCCTCCGCCGGGCTGGTTGCTCTGTGCGACATTTGGGGTCGCTGCCACGACCTCCGTCCCCACCCCCGCGGGCTGATCGGGAACCTGGTTGGTTCCCGCAGCTGAGGCTTCGACTTCTTCCAAGTTTATCCATTCCTGGGCCCTGTTAAGGAATTCGTTGACTGAGCTGACTCCCTTCCTCTATATATCCTTCCATAGGTCTCCTCCGACAAGGATTCCGGTTCTCATGGACATGAGCTTGGAGCTATCATCCGCGTCTCTAGCCCGAGCAGCGACGTTCGCGAATCTGCTCAGGTAGGCCTTCAGAGTCTCACCAGCCTGCTGTCTCATGTTAGCTAGGGAGTCGGCATGAACACTGGCGGCCTGGGAGGCTCGGAATGCCCTTTTGAAGTCGGCTGAGAAGGTATTCTAGGAACTGATTGACTGTCTTTTACTTTGCTTGAACCACTGTCTGGCAGGTCCAGTCAGTGTGGAAGGGAAGATCAAGCATCTCAGCTCCGGGCCAATGTTATGGGCCATCATTAGGGTATTAAGCATCCCTAAATGGTCTGACGGGTCTCCGTCCCCGTTGAACTTTGACAAGTGAGGCATACGGAAACCAGATGGGTATGCCGTTGATGTTATGTTGGGGGCAAAGAGTTCCATCTCGTCTCCCGAATCATATTCATCTTTTTCTTTTTCTGATAGGAGCTTCCTCATCAGCTCCTCCATCTGAGTCAGGCGCTCGAGGGTTTGGTCCTGATGTCCTTAGTTATTCCGGGGCTGTTCAACAGCTCCGGATCCATTGTACACATTTGGTGGGTTATTGCCCCTCCTATCTTGAGATAGGTTATTTGGGACATTCCCTCCGTTATGTACTCCGGACAGAACCCCCCCTGAACGAACCTGGCCATCTCCTCCTGCTCTGTCCCCTCTATGAGAGTTGAGGCGATCTCGCAGGTCACCTCCCTGGGTGGTCTGGTGACTTTGTGCCGAACTTAAACGCTGACGAAGGTCTCCCCCGGAGAGATCACTCTGGCGACTGCCGGTCCAGTGGCTCCTGCTGGATAGGCTTGGAGTCCACCTTTGGTGGTGACGACCTGAGCTTTCCCCTGGCGCCCTGCTGCGCCGGGAAGGTCCATCTGATGGCGGGTTTCTCCTACTACCCCCATAGGCTGGGATGTCCCGGACGGGCCGAGGAGGAGATGGAGGATGCCTGACTGGGGAGGCGATCCTAGTTCCGTCTGGACGGATCAAGTTTGGTGGGGGCCTTTCGGCCCTGCCAACCTGTTGATCCCGCGCCGAGCGATCTGGACGAGGCGCAGGACGGTCGTCGGGGACGGGCTGACGCCGCGAGCCCTCCCCGGATCTCCTTCGGGAATCTCCTCGAGCTCTCCTGGGCGTCCTCGAGGATGGCTAAAAACTAGGAGTTGATGTCCTGACCGAACGGCTGTATTGCTGTTGTCCGGTCCTAGGCATTTCCTCAAAGTTTGCTTCTCAATGGTGTGATGAAGGGGTGGAGTTGGCTGCCAGAAGTCTATCCAAACGGCTATGCCTGGACCTGTTACCCCGGCGAGACTTAGGAGCCTCGCCTTGCCTCTCTCCGACGTTAACGCCGGTTGTGAGAGGGGGTAATCGGGCCAGGATATCCTGGATTTGCTGGCTAGCTGTTGCTAACTGACTCCTCAGTTGAGCGTTCTCCATTTCCACCGCAGTATAATAACATGGGTTCGGATTAGGTGGCTGAGGCGCCGAACTACCGGTATCATCTTGGCCCACCGGCTGTTTTCCTGGCCGCTGCTGGACTTCAGGAACTTGTTCATCAGGGATGGTAGTATGATGAGCCTCCTGCCCATCATGTTGTTCTGTCTCGTTACCATGCTTGGACCGAGTAGTCACCATAGTTGGATGTTTGCAGCAGCACTAATCGAACTTGCTCTCAATGAAAGCACCAAACTGTTGACGCGGTTCTTCGCCAACAGGTAATTAAGAGAGGAAGAGAAAGGGATTAGTGCTAAAGGTGAACCAAAATAGATATATGATCTTAGAGCATGAAAGAGGTGATTCAAGACACGTTTTTTAAGTGGTTCGAAGGTTAAAATCCTTCTACTCCACTAGTCAATATTATTGATCTATACTGAGTATTTGATTATAGAGTATTTCTTACAAGAGATTATTTTTCCAACCCTTACCAACTCCTAGGGTCTCCATATTTATAGGAGAAGGCACCTGGAAGTTGGTAAGAAGGTCATCCCGTGACCTTCTTAGCTGTCGTATCAATTCTGTGACATTCATGATTAATTCCTAAACCTGACACATAAGTGTGGTCAAATCAATAGGTAAGGAGGTAATGGGCCGCACGGCCCAACCTAGTAGTGGGTGTCTGAACACGCACGTTCCTGCTGCGTGTCCGAGAAGTCAGGGGGATATCAGATACGTGATGCCTGATATATGCACGTTTACCTTGCGTGTGTTGACTTCACAAAGGGTCACAGCCTCCATATCCAGCTCGTACCACGAGCTTCATACTTAGCTCGGTCTTCGGCCTTCGGGATCCCTGCCCCGGCCTTGGGCGGTGAAGGTGAGCTCTTGGGGCTTCCTCAAGCTAAGAAGGCACGACATTACGACAGAAGCTCCAGCTCTGAGGATGATCATGAGGTAATCATGGTTAGGCCGAAGCTCGGCTTGCTAATCAGCCCGTGGGAAAATCAGGGCGTACACTTATAAATACTATTGAACTTGCATTATGTGGATTCTACTATCTTAATAATCTTATTTTACATATCTCATTTGAAAACCATTTTTCTATTAATCTTAAATCTTTTTATTACTTGTCTTTTATTTTTCTAAAACAAAATCTCATCAAATATTTGGAACTAGGTTAGAATCTTCTTGCTTTGTTTGAAATAGTTTCTTTTGATGTTAGTCAACTCTCATGGGTTCGACCTCGTACTTACATGAACATTATATTCCGAAACGATTTGTGCACTTGCGAGTATAAATATTAAAACACCCTCTTTTGGGATCAATAAATAGCACCAAAAACATTAAAGAAAAAGTGACTATGCCAACTATTATTGATAGTATTTTTTAAGGTGCAAGGCATTCCAAGTCCATGGGACTATCTCTCCATTTAACCAAGCTAGTTTAAAGGTCCATTCTCGTAGGATTTCCACAATATGGTATGTCCCTTCCTAGTTCGATCCTAACACACCGTCCTTGGGATCTTTACTTGCCAAAAACACCATCCGAAGTACTAAATCACTGAGTCCGATTTTGCGACCTTTCACCTTCGAGTTGAAGTAACGAGTGATTCTCTATTGATATTGGGCCAGCTACAATTGTGACTCTTCTCATTTTTCCTCAATCAGATCCAGGGATGCACTGAGTAGCTCGTGGTTTTGATCTTGAACAAAGATTTTTTGTCTATGTGTCGTCACTAGTGCCTCAATCGGGAGCATCGCCTCACTTCCAAAAGTCAGAGAGAAATGAGTGTGCCCTGTGGAGGTACGATGTGAGGTTCTATAGGCCCAATGTACCTATGGGAGCTGCTCGGGCCATAATCCCTTGGCTTCATCTAATCATGTCTTTAAGCTCTCCTTTAGGGTTTTATTTACAGCCTCGACCTACCCATTAACTTGCAGGTATGCTACTAGCGAGAAACTCTTTGTTATGTCATATTTCTCACAAAAGTTTGTGAAGAGATCACTATTGAATTAAGTTTCGCTACCAGACACGATCTTCTTTGGGAGCAAAAAATGACATATGATGTTCTTTACAACAAAATCTAGGATTCTCTTCAAGGTTATGGTCGCCAGAGGCTCGGCCTCGACCCACTTCATGAAGTAATCAATGGCAACAACTGTGTAGCGAACTCCTCCTTTTCCTGTTGGTAAAGAACCAATCAAGTCAATTTCCAATACCGAAAATGGCTAGGGGGATGAGATCATGGTTAACTCAATGGGTGCTACCCAAAAAATGGTGGAGAAACGCTGGCACTTGTCACATTTCTGCATGTATGATGGTGAATCCATTTTCAACGTAGGCCATAACTAGCCCTATCTTAATATCTTTAGAGCCAAGTTTTGCCCCCCAACATGGTCTCTGCAGAAGCCTTCATGTATCTTCTACAAGATAGTCTACGCTTCCTCGGACAGAACACACCGCATGAGAGGTAGCAAATTCCCTCGTCGACATAGAGTCCTTTCAACCATAACATACTGCAGAGCTTGATATAGCAATTTTCTTACGTCCTTTCAATCGCCTGGTAGCTTACCAGTTGTGAGGTACTCCACTATGGGGGTCATATAGATCGGTTTTATGTCAATCATTCTGACTTCAAGAGATTCTGCTACTATGCTCGGTTATTCCAAGAACTCCACCGGGACTACGTTCAGTGTGTCCGCCTCTTTGGTGGTGGCAAGTCGAGCTAAGGCATCTGCGTTGGAATATGTTCGAGGGGTACATGTTCAACAGAGCAGAACTCAAATTCAGGCAACTCGCCTTTAACCTTAGCTAAGTAAGCCACCATTTTAATACTATGAGCTTGATACTCCCCCAAAATTTGATTAACCACGAGCTGGGAATCACTATATCATTGGATCGCCTTCGCCTTTAGTTCTTTCGCCACCCTTATTCCTGCCGAAAGAGCTTCGTACTTTGCCTCGTTGCTGGATGCTTAGAACCCAAACCTGAGAGCTGTATGGAATCGATGCCTTTGAAGTGAGATCAGAATTATCCCAGCTCCTGATTTGTTCTCGTTAGAGGACCAATCAACGAAGATCTTCCACAACTCTTGCACTGGTTCTCTCATTGGCTCGTCTTGAAAACCAGTGCATTCGGCTACAAAGTCAGCGAGTGCTTGACTCTTGATCGTCGTGTGTGGCATATACAATATCTTGAACTGGCTGAGATCGATGGCCCACTTTAGTAGACGTCTCGATGTTTCAGGCTTTGAAGGTTGATCGGTTAAGACATGGATGGTGTGGGACTGAAAGTATGGTTTGAGCTTTCTTGACGCCAAAATCAAGCAGAACGCGAGTTTTTCTATTTAAGGATATCAAGACTTAGCTCCCAAAAGTCTTTTACTCACATAGTACACTGGTTTCTGCACCTAATTCTCCTCTCGAACTAATATGAAGCTGACCGCATTTTCTGTCACAACCAGATATAAGAGCAGACATTCCCCAGCTGCAGGTTTCGATAGTATGGGGGGTTCAGCTAGGTGAACCTTCAAGTTGCGAAATGCCTATGTCGCATTCTTTGGTCCACTCAAACTTTTTGTTTCCTCTAAGAAAGTTGTAAAATGGGAGACGCTTGTCAATGGATTTTGAAACGAAGTGGTTTAGGACCGCCACTCTTCCAGTGAAGCTTTGTACTTCTTTATGGAACCTAGGTGAAGGCATTTCTAGTAAAGGCCTAGTTTTCTCTGGGTTCGCTTCTACCCCACTTGTGTTGACTATGAAGCCCATAAATTTTCCTGACGAAACTCCAAAAGTGCACTTCTGGGGGTTTAGCTTCATGGCGTACCTCCTTAGTATGCTAAAACACTCTTCCAGGTCGAACACATGGTTGTCAACAGTCTTTGATTAACGAGCATATCATCGACGCACACTTCCATGTTTTTCCCGATCTGGTTAACAAACATTTTGTTGACTAATCGTTGGTATTTTGCACCTGCATTCTTTAACCCAAATGACATAACTTTGTAGCAGTATACGTAATGCTCAGCCATGAAGGTAGTATGCTCTTGGTCTGCAGAGTTCATCGTGATCTGTTATATCTAGAATATGCATCCATGAAAGACATGAGCTCAAGATCGGTTGTTGCGTTTACCAACTGATCGATTATAGGTAGTGGGAAACAGTTCTTAGGATAGGCCTTGTTGAGATCTGAGAAGTCAATGCACATTCTTTACTTCCCATTGGGTTTCGAGACCAGAACAGAGTTAGCAACCCAGGTCAGATATTTTGCTTCCCTGATAAATTTGCACTTAAGTAGGTGAGCCACTTCTTCTTCTAAAGCCTCCGACCGCTCTCTCCCCAACAACCTTCGTTTTTGGGATTTTGCTGGCACATTCCTATCCAAATTCAAAGTATGCATTATCATATTTAGACTGATTCCCACCATTTCTTCGTGCGAACAGGCGAAGACAACCACGTTATTTTTCAAGAAATCGACCAGATCCTTCTTCATTTCAGCTCCAAGATTTCTCCCAACCTTTACAACCCTTGAAGGTATCTCTGGGTCGATACTGATTTCCTCGAGCTCCTCCACATCTTGGAGCTCAGACCTATCTTTGCCTAATCACAGATCAATGTTCTCATGTTGGGCGACCTCGTTATTTCCTTCTTGAGGTTCTTCCACCCCATGGGTAACTTCCATCACTCGAGGCCCCTCATTTCCTTCAACTATGACCATTGTTGTCCAGGTTGTGATTTTCCCTTCATGGAAATGTCGTAGCATTCTCTGGCAGTGAGTTGGTCTCCCCTTACGTTACAAATACCTGAGGCTGAGGGAAACTTCATCGCCAGGTGTCGGATCGAGGTGATGGCCTCAAAAGTCATCAACGCGGGCCGTCCCAAAATCGCATTATAGGCGTCTGGACAATCGATTACGACAAACTCGAGTATTTTAGAAACAATTCACGTATAATCTCCTAGAGTGACCACTACCCCGATCGTCTATATGGCTGATGTTCCTTTACCTAAGAATCCGTACAATGTCATTGAGGTCGCCTTAAGATCGGTTACAGACAATCCCATCTTTTCTAGGGTGGACCTGAATAGCACATTTACCGAGCTCCCATTATCAACCAATATCCTCTGTACCCTTCGATTGGCAAGCTGAACAGTTACCATTAGCGGATCATTATGCGAGAACTGAACGTGGCTAGCATCCTCTTCCGTGAAAATGATTGGTTGTTTCTCCAACCACTGTTCTCTTGATAACCGTTGCTCCGAGATAAATTTAGCACCGTTGTGGGTTTTCGACTCTTGTATATACCTTTTTGGGCCCCATTGCTTGTGCTTGCAAAATGGGGTCCTCCAACAATAGTAGTTATATCACCTCCTACTATTGGTGTTTCCGGAGCTGGATGAGCATTCTGCCTAGTTGATTGATTGGGAATGACTAGGTTTTGGGCATACTGGGCTAACGAACCAGCTCGAATGAGAGTTTCGATCTCGTCTTTCAATTGTCAACAATCATCAGTGTTATGGTCGATGTCATTGTGATATCGAAAAAATTTAGAGGGATCTGTCTTTGCCCTCTGGTGCCTCAACGGTTCTGGCTTCTTCCATGGAAGGCAATTAGAGTTCGCCAGGTATGTTCCCGTGTATCAGTCAGGTCGGTGTAGGTGGCATAGATGGGTTTGAATTTTTCCCTGGGCTTGTTCTTCTTTGTGCCGCTCTGATCGCCCTCGTCATTCCCTTTTCTCTTATTGTTTCCCACGTGGTTATTCTGGGTAACAGGTTGAGTCGTAGCTGCAACATCCATCACCGCTCCAGCGGGCTAAATAGGGACCTCGCTAGTTCCTGCGACAACAGATCACGCCTCCTCAAAATTTATCCATTCCTGAGCCTAGGCTAAGAATTCATTTACACTTTTAACTCATTTTCGCCGAAGTTCCTGCCATAAATCACCTCTTACTGTGATTCATTTCCTCATTGCCATAAGCTTGGAGCTATCATCAACATCTGCATCGTTGGTGAATCTTCTCAGATATGCTTTCAGGGACTCACCAGGTTGTTGTTTTATGTTGGCCAATGAGTCGGCGTCAACGTGAGTTTCTTTCGAAGCCTGGAACGCTTTCTTAAACACAGAAGACAATTTCTTCCATGAGGTGATCGAATGTCTTTAGTATTTATTGAACCACTGTCTGGCGGGTTCAGTTAGAGTTGCAGGGAACAAAATACACCTTAGGTCAAACCCGACATTGTGGGCCATCATTAGCGTATTGAATGTCCCGAGGTGATTGGTTGGATATGAGTTTCCATCAAATGCAGGCATGGTCGGCATCCTGAAGCCAACAGGATACGGAGCTGCTGTGATGTTTGGAGTGAATGGCTCAAGCTCCTCATCGGAATCACAGTCATCAATTCCTTTTTCAGATAAGAGCCTCTTCATCTGCTCCTCCAACAAGGCTAGTTGCTCGAGGGTTGGATCTTTGGTCTCTATGTTAGTTAGGAGTTGATCACCAGCCCCCATTCTATTGTACGTGTTAGTTGAGTTGTTTTCTCTCCAAGCTTGGGCTTGGTTAGGTGGGACATTTTCTTTGTTGTGTACGATAGACAAACTTCCCCTGTGCTAAATGTAGCTCATATCATCATGGTGTGTTGGATACCTCCTTTGTGAATTCAGATGATCACGCAGGTTAGGATGTGGTCAAAACGAGGACTTTGTGTGGAACTAAGATGATTCCTTAGGTTGCTTTCAGACGTGACTCCATGCTGGCTCCCTGTCCAGTAACTTCAATTAGCGAAACTTACAACTCGCGGCTAAGATCAAGGACCTGGATTATCAGTGCGAGGCCGTGGGACATAGATATCCTCTGACAGGGGAGAATTCCTCATACTATCCCCCCGAACTGGAGCGTTCCTCTGTGGGCGCGGTGGTGTTGGATGTCTAACCGGTGATGATAGGTGCCTTATCGACAAGGTTATCCTCGTTCCATCAGGTCGCACTAAGTTAGCCCATCTTGATTCTACCCCGATCTCCCGGGTCCTCTGTGCCTGAGGCTTTGATTGCGGTACGGATGGATTTTCTGGGGCATTTTGTCTTCTTGAATTGGTCCCAGCTCGCCCTGTTGGGTTGTTGTGAACATTCCTTGGAATCTATTCAGAAGGCACGAAGCTGGGAGTTGTAGTCCTGATCGATCGACTAACATGGGGACGATGGTTCCTGTGAGGATTAGCAGGTCGAGCACTCCGCTGATTTTGCTTGAAAGGTACAGAGCTCGGAGTTGCAATCCTGATAGAACGACTAGGATTGGGTCAGTTATTCTTGTGAGACCTAGGGACCCACTTTGCCTCTTTCCGATGTTAGCATTGGTTGTAAGAGGGGGTAACCAAGCTAGAGCCTCCTCGATCTGCCTATTAGTCCGAGTGAGATGACTCCTTAATTAGGCATTTTCCATCTCGATAGCTGTTATATACCTCGTATTAGGATTTGGTAGGCGTGATGCTGAACTCCCAGTATCGTCTTGGCTCATATGTTGCTTTCTAGGGTGTTGCTGAACGTCTGGGCCTTTTTCAGAGATTGTATGATGCGCCTCTTGATTACTAGGCTGTTCCATTTCATTGTCGTGCATAGATCTGGTGACCACCATGATGAATGTTGAGTGAAACTTCGCGTAGGGGATTAAGCACTAATGAGCTCTCAACGAAAGCACTAATCTGTTGACTCGATTTTTCGCCAACAGTGGATTGAGAAATTTGATAACAAAGAGATTATGTTTTTTTCTAAACCGTAATTAACTAAATGAAAAAATTCTCACACTCACAATTTTACGTGGTTCAGTGGTTAAAAACCCACCTAGTCCTCGATACAATATTATTAATCTCTTACAACTTCTGCAAAGTTTCTGTATCTTAAAAAACAATCCCTTTTCCTGTCCATCATCCCTGATATTTATAGTGGATATTCCTGGACATGTTTGGGTAACCGCGTGCATATATATGGTAAACAATCAATCAGTATAATTTCCCATCTATATAGGGATACGATTACCTATGTAAATTACACCCGTTATCTCAGGCAATAAAAATGTAATACTGTATGGGCATTAATGAGCGTATAAGGAACCTCCAAGTCTTTCGGGATCCTTCACTATGCGTCATGACTAGTTTCCATGATCTAAACATCTTCCTCGAGCTGGAGATCAAAGAGTGAACATACTTTAGTTCGGACCAAGTTCGGAGTATCCAGAAGGCGATCTAGCCATCATATGTCTCAAACTAGGTTATTGTCCTGAGAGATATTTTGGAGATTATCTGTTTATCATGCTGCCAAGTCTTAACTCGAGCTGCTCACATTAGAATTAGCCAGATGTCCTACTCGCATGCTTTCTCTATATGTTTATCTGCCGGTTGTACCTCTAGCTGAATGATTGAATCAAGCTTATTTTGGGGTACAACATAAAAAAATATAAAATGATGATTATTTCTATAATTTTATGTATGAACCATTAAGATGAAAAGGGCAGATAATACATTATATAAAAAGTGTTGGAAATGAATTGTTATTCAAGTGGTTTAATTTATGAAAAGTGATTATTCTATTTGCATGAATTGTAATTATGAAGGGAATGACCTTTCAAAAAAATAGAAGGAAACCAAACAATAGAATGAATACACTTCGAGGTATTCGTTTTGAGAAATCGAGTTGTCTTAGAAAATGTAAAGGGACTTAGGATGAATGTAATATTAAATTTGTGTGTACAAATGATTCACTTTACTTTTAAAATACATGTGGAATCTATACAAATTATTAACTTTAGTCTTTAAAATTTGAACAAAATAAAAAAACTTTTAGATTCTCATTCCCACATTTATTTTACTCCATCCCAAACACCCTTTTCGGGAATAATAATTCCATTCCAACACCCATTCTTATCAACTGCTACGTACCTATTGGTTGCCAAAAAAAAAAAATTATAACCCAAAGTATTTCATCTTTTTTTCCCCACAAATTACTCGAATAAAAAAGATCTAGAGAGTCGGTGTTTGGCCTATAAGATTAAAATTCAAATTGAACCCCAAAACCCAAACCCGAGTTTTTTTTCTGATAAGAGTACTCTTGTAAATACGTAACCACAGGCAGAACCAAACACAACCACTGAGATAGTTTTTCTTTATTTTCTTTCTTGCCAAACAAGTTCAGAGTTTCACTCTTTATATACCATCGTCCAGTCCTCAACTTCTTCTGAATTTCTTTGGCTTCTTCGCCTAAACAAACGCACTCTCTCTCACATTTTTCTACGAGTTTCTGATCTCTAAGACCAACTCATCCGCCATGACTGACAAAGCTGAACCCTCCGACGCGTGAGTCAACTCTCTACGTTTTTTTTTTCTCTTCTCAATACTCTCTTTTTCGATTGAAATTTTTACGATTTTGATGTTTTTTATTTTTCAGAAAGAAGGATTTCTCGACGGCGATTCTGGAGCGTAAGAAGTCGCCGAACCGACTGGTTGTGGATGAGGCTGTCAATGACGACAACTCCGTCGTTTCGATTCACCCTAATACCATGGAGAAGTTGCAGCTTTTCCGTGGAGATACGATTCTCATCAAGGTACTGAGGTTATTTTACACGAAGAAATATCTATAACCTTTTGGCTAGAATGAATAATTTCAAGTAGAAAATTTAGGGTTTACGTTTTTTATGATATAAGTTGAATTTTGGGTATGAGTAGGCTAATGACTGGTAACTGTGCGCGTTGAATGTGAATATATTAATTTGGGATTTTGCTGAGGTTCTCAAAATTTATGCTTTATGCTGAATTGCTGATAGGTATTAATATCATAGATGGGGTCGGACCGCTCGGTCTTTAGTTTTTTGGTTTGTTTAGGTACATAAGTATAAGAAAACAGTTGGTATTGGCATCTTTCTTTGTAGCAAATTTGATGTAGGGACGATATGAACAAGTTAAACTTTCTGTTTGAGCAGAAGCTAGGTGTGATTGGTAGGGGATTCAAAAACAGTTTTATCATTTTCAGATTTTAAAAAATGAAAACAGTAATGAAAACTTGATTGGCACACTTGTTTTAGAAAATAAAAAAAACCGTTTTTGAAAACTAAGTTAAAATCCTTCAGCAAAAGAGAAAACAACAAATTGTTGTTTTCTTTATTTTCAAATCATTTGATTTGAAAATAATTTTCTAAAATTATATTTTTGAATTAACTATCAATTAGTCCCTTAATGTTTTCAGTATAATCTTACTATTTAAAAAAAAAAAAAATTCTTGCTATTTTTCTTATAGTCTTGATTTTTTTTCTTTTGTCATTTTTACAAGTCAATCTACTTTTTAAAATTTTTATCTATATAAATTTAGTAAAATAATTAATTATAAAATTATATAACAGAATATAATTTAATTCTAATTTACAATATATTTGCTAAAAAAAATCATTGATCAAATAAAAATTACAACAAATAATTAAAAAAATATTTTCACTTCAATTATTATTATACAAAAAATAAAAAATATATATATTACATATTCAATTTTTAGATTTTCTACTAAAAAATTATTCAATTTTATAAAACTAAAAAATAGTTAACGGACAATACATTCAATCACATTTTCATAAACATATTTTCAGACACTAAACCTAGATTCTTTTTTCAGAATCATACTTTTTCAAAATACAATTTTTAAATCACTAATCAATCGTGTCCTAAAAAAATATAACTTTAATATAAAAAAAATCAAAGTTAATGACAATGCAATATTGTTATGAATTTAATTAATGCAATATTATTAAATTTTAATTTATCAATATAATTAAATTTTACTTTCAGCTAAACCAATCACATATTCAGTTTCTGTTATATTTTCAAATTTAATCTCAATCACAGATTCAGTTTTTTAAAACTCAAAAACAATTTACTGACATTAAACCAATCACATTTTCAGAAACATGTTTTCAGTCACTAAATTCAGATTTTCATTTCAGAATCCCACTTTTCAAAAATACAGTTTTCTAATCGCGAACCAATCAGACCCTAAGATTTTGGTTTTTGTTTGATAATTTTTCCGTCAGTATTGCATATATCAACTTTATTTTGGCATCATTTGAAGTTTTAGTCTCGAATGCTCTGATGTTTTATGTTTTTTGAACTTGCAATTTCTGTTATTGTTGCAGTTTATCTTATCTTTATTGTTCCTCTTTTTTATGTTCATGATTGGATTTGCAGGGAAAGAAACGAAAGGATACTGTCTGCATTGCACTCGCTGATGATACCTGTGAGGAGCCAAAAATCAGGATGAACAAAGTTGTTAGATCAAATTTAAGGGTTCGTCTTGGTGATGTGGTGTCTGTACACCAATGCCCTGATGTTAAGTATGGAAAGCGTGTCCATATTCTGCCAGTGGATGATACCATAGAAGGTGTTACGGGGAATCTGTTTGATGCATTCTTGAAACGTGAGTTAATAAACCTGCTGCATTTGCTCTTTTCTCCTTCCTTTGTTTTCTTGATTTTTATCTTTTTGCATCCAGTATCATGTTAGCGTGTGCAAGTGATTTTATTTGTATCCTTTATTTTTCCTGTTATCATAGCATTTGTTCAATTGTTCTTAAAGTTAATTTGTGTTGTTTAGTGTAATGTTAATTTAGCATTTTTGTAATCTTTCTCGCTTGCTGTTTATGGTGCTTTCTTTACCACTATTTATGTTGTTTGTCCTAGAGTCTTTCAATTGTTGCTTCTCTAGTTTGTGGCAAATAATGTCCTTGATGGTTGTTTTGTGGATTTTCATCTCTACGGCTAGCAACCAAAATTTTCCGTATTTTTTGTATCAATCTTAACTGATGATTAATTTGTTTCATTCTCTCCCTTTTATGCTCTCTACCTGTCTCTTCCTCTATGGAAGTTAATCTGTCCCTTCTCTTTGGTCAGTGGTTTGATTATGCGATTGTATTCTATTATAGGGAATTCCACAATTGAGTATCGAGCATTTTACAATTCATATCGGTTCCTATTTGCTTTCACTTGTGTGTGTGTGTGTGTTTTAATCTTTCTACTGTTTCTCTATCCATGCTAGTAATAGTGTATGTACGGGCATGTAGCAGTTATGATTGACCAGATTGCTTTTTTAGTTATGTATGCATAATCATGTAGAAGTTGTAATTTACTGCATACCTGCATTATCATGTAGCAGTTATGATTCGTTGGATTGTTTTACTCTCTCTCTCTCTGTTATCTTTTTCAAATTTGTCTTACATTTGTAGCCATTTTATATTTACAGCTTACTTTTTGGAAGCTTATCGTCCTGTGAGAAAGGGGGATCTCTTTCTTGTTAGAGGAGGAATGAGAAGTGTAGAGTTCAAAGTCATTGAAACTGAACCTGGGGAGTATTGTGTAGTTTCACCAGACACTGAAATCTTCTGCGAGGGGGAGCCTGTTAAAAGGGAGGATGAGGAACGGTTGGATGAAGTTGGTTATGATGATGTTGGTGGTGTGCGGAAGCAGATGGCTCAGATCCGAGAGTTGGTGGAGCTGCCACTGAGGCATCCTCAACTTTTTAAATCAATTGGTGTGAAACCACCTAAAGGAATTCTTCTTTATGGACCTCCGGGTTCTGGAAAGACATTGATAGCTAGAGCTGTGGCTAATGAGACTGGTGCTTTTTTCTTTTGTATTAATGGGCCTGAGATCATGTCTAAATTGGCCGGAGAAAGTGAAAGCAATCTCAGAAAGGCATTTGAAGAAGCTGAGAAGAATGCCCCATCCATCATTTTCATCGATGAGATTGATTCAATTGCTCCTAAGCGAGAGAAAACACATGGTGAAGTTGAAAGGCGCATTGTTTCACAACTTCTGACCTTGATGGATGGGCTGAAATCTCGTGCTCACGTTATTGTCATGGGTGCTACAAATCGTCCAAATAGTATTGATCCAGCTTTGAGAAGGTTTGGTAGGTTTGACAGGGAGATAGATATTGGGGTTCCAGATGAAATTGGTCGCCTTGAAGTTCTGCGTATACATACCAAGAATATGAAACTGTCTGAAGATGTAAGTTGAACATTGCCTTTTTATTTTCTTCCTGTATTCCTCTTAAATTTATACAAATGCTACTGTAACGAACCGAACATCAAACATATTCTACATGAACCAACATCCCCAGGTGCCTGCCTGTTCTGGTCTTTTTCTTTTTTTGCTGATTGTCAAAAAATGTTCGCAACAGGTTGATTTGGAAAGAATCTCAAAAGATACCCATGGATATGTTGGAGCTGACCTTGCTGCTCTCTGCACTGAAGCTGCACTACAATGTATTAGAGAGAAGATGGATGTGATTGATTTGGAAGATGAAACTATTGATGCTGAGATACTAAATTCCATGGCTGTCACGAATGAGCACTTCCAGACTGCACTTGGAACAAGCAATCCATCTGCATTGCGTGAAACAGTGAGTGTTCTTTTGTGTACACCCCTTGTATGGTGGAAAAAACTTGCTTTTTCTTGAGAACTGTAGCTTTTGCAATTTTGCTTATAATTGCTTGTTTGTTCTTCAGGTTGTTGAAGTCCCCAATGTCAGCTGGGATGATGTTGGAGGTCTTGAGAATGTTAAGCGGGAGCTTCAGGAGGTAATTATTGTTTAGACTGAAGTTACTTCAACTGAAAATCTTGTAGTTTCTAATCTATTTACAGCAGTAACATTCTTGTATGATTTGTGTCCTTGCAGACTGTTCAATATCCTGTTGAGCACCCTGAGAAGTTTGAGAAATTTGGCATGTCACCTTCGAAAGGAGTCCTCTTTTATGGACCCCCTGGATGTGGAAAAACTCTGCTGGCTAAGGCAATTGCAAATGAATGTCAAGCAAATTTTATCAGTATCAAAGGTCCTGAATTGCTCACTATGTGGTTTGGGGAGAGTGAAGCCAATGTTCGAGAAATTTTTGATAAGGCTCGGGGATCTGCACCATGTGTCCTTTTCTTTGACGAGCTCGACTCTATTGCTACCCAGGTGCTGTCTTTATTGGGTCACTGGCATTTTTATAATTACATTTTTATAAACTAGTCTTTGGAGTTTTGAATAGTAATAAACTGATGGAGTAGGTGAAGTGGATGTTTTGATTTTGATTGCTTTTTTTCCTTTTATTCCTTATGAATCCGATTCAATAATCATTGTTTTTGGAACTAATTTTTGTCTGCAATATTACAGAGAGGAAGCAGTGTTGGGGATGCTGGTGGTGCTGCCGATAGGGTTCTGAACCAACTTCTTACTGAAATGGATGGCATGTCAGCAAAGAAAACTGTTTTTATCATTGGGGCCACTAATCGACCTGATATTATCGACCCAGCACTTTTACGTCCAGGTCGTCTTGATCAATTAATCTACATTCCTCTCCCAGATGAAGATTCGCGTCATCAAATCTTTAAAGCTAACTTGAGAAAATCGCCAATCTCAAAAGATGTTGATTTGAGAGCATTGGCAAAGTATACTCAAGGCTTCAGTGGAGCTGATATTACAGAGATATGCCAGCGAGCTTGTAAATATGCTATAAGGGAAAATATAGAAAAGGTTCGTTCTTGTTAATTGCTTTGATTAGACTTGCAAATGTTGATATGTTTGTATGACTTGAACCTTGTGTTGTATAGGTGTTTAGTGATCTAGCTCTTTTAAGTTAGGCCATCAGTTTTTGACCATATTTACAACTGTTTTTACCTTGGAGTTGCATTTTCTTATCGCATGTGAAATGCCTAGTCTTTCGATGGTGTACTTTATCATGTCTACAAATGAATTTGAGAGGCCATGGCATTTTGAGTGCTACTCTCGGCAGTAGTTGCAGATTAGGTATTTTAGTTTTAAAATTATGAAGGATCTCTACAGCATTGTGTCACATGTAGAAGTATATATTTTTGATTTAGACTGAAGCCCATTTATGAAAAACTTGTTGATTGATTGTTGTGTGGGACAAATAGATATTGTGGTTTTTATCAAAGCCTTCTTAATTTGGCTGATCAAATTTGTTACTGGTCTTCTGATTACAGGATATAGAGAGGGAGAGAAGGAGAAAGGATAATCCAGAGGCCATGGACGAGGACATGGAGGATGAAGTGTCAGAGATCAAAGCTGCTCATTTTGAGGAGTCCATGAAGTATGCTCGGAGGAGTGTTAGTGATGCCGACATACGCAAATACCAGGCATTTGCTCAGACCTTGCAGCAGTCACGGGGATTCGGATCAGAGTTTAGGTTTGCTGAGTCGGGAACGGGGGCAGCTTCTGGTTTAGATCCATTTGCAGCTTCTGCTGGTGTGGCCGAGGAAGATGATCTGTATAGCTAGGCTTTACCTCTACCTTGTACGCTTTCTAGTTTCGTTTTTAGCAATGATTGCATTTCCCGGTTCTTAAAAGAGCACAGAATAGAGAAGCAGGCTCCCTCCTTGTTTCCGTGATAACTTTATATACTGTCGAGTTGCAATTTTTCAAGTTATTTTGGATGAATTAATTGAAAGGAACTGATATTTCACGGAGTTCTCGTCTTTTATTTGATTAGTTATGTTATTTATTATCATTATCTGTCATGTGGGGCCGTCGTCAGTAGCCTTTTCTATAGTCATATTCGCTCTCAGTCGAAAGGTTGAGAAAATATAAGCTTGATAATTCTACTTCTAGATCTAGTGGATTGATTTGGAACGGGGAAGAAGTAATTAATAAAGCCAATTTAATTCAAATCAACTCATCCTGCTGTGTGGGCGTCTACTCTACATAATTATAATTATTAATATAAATGTACATATGCTTATCGTTGGTAATTTTTTAGCATATAGTGGTTATTACCAAGTCATTGCCCTAATCTAATCAGGTTGATTAAGAGGGGCAATATTACTAAAAACTTTTATTAATAGGTATATTTTAACTTAGAGGAGTGTTTGGGAGATTTTCTAGTCCATTTTTTTTTTGCACTTTCTTTTTAATTTGATGACATATGTCATATTTTAATCAATGTCTACTTTTATAAAATAGTTGGTCATGTTTTAAACTTATTAGACTTTTGCCTAGGGCTGCAAATTGGGTGGAATTTTCGGTTTTGGGTTCGGGTGGGGAAAATTAATACCAAACCTGTCCGAAATAGTACTGGGTGCTGGTCAAATCGCGTCGGGTAGGGGAGCTCGAGTTCGAGTGTGGTCGGGTTCGGGTGGGGGAAAGCTAATGCCGAACCTGACCGAGATGGTTGCGGGTGTGGTAGGGGTCGGGTTGCCTTGTTCTTTGTTTTTTTTAAACATCATTTTTTCTTAAAAAATTAGACTTCTAACTATTTTTTTTACAATTTGGATTCGGTTTATTTATTTTTGTCAACTTTTAAGTGATTAACAAATTTTACAATTGATTAAAAATATACTTGGTACATAAAACTTACTATCCGGAAAAAAATTAGTTTATAAAACTATTGCTTATATACTATTGCAATTCACTCAACTCTAAAACTATTGGATCATGTTCAAGTTCACTCACAAATATAAAACTAACATGAATTTATACATTTTTGGACTGTATTTTAACCGATTACCTGTTTGGACACTGTGTTTTGACAAAACACTTTTTGGACTCTGTGTTTTGTAAAATGGTTCAAATAGACACCTAAACTTGATTTTGATCAAATATTTTTGAACTAAAATCACAAATAATTCACCAAACTAATAACTCAGAACAAACGTAAAATAATTCTGCCTAACAACTATGTTGTTATATTCAATTTTTTGTTTAATAAAATTGGGCTTAAGAGTCTATTTGAACTATTTTACAAAATACAGAGTCTAAAAAATAATTTGTCAAAACAAAATCCAAAAAGGTATAAACAAAACTAACATCTATGTCCAACTTTAATCAAAAACAAAAATCCATAATTTCCAGGCCTTAATTAAAATTTAAAAGTCCATAGTCCAAAACTCAAAATCCAAAGTTCTTAACAAATGTAACAAAACTACTAAAAATAAAAAATCCATCAATTCAAAGTCCACAAAATATCCAAAGTCCAAACTAAGATCCAAAATAGAAATTAATTATAGATACTATCCAATTTCCAAAATATTTTGGTTATCCTTCATCATTCCTTCAATTCTCCTTCCCAATTTCCAATTCTGAAATATAAACCTTACATAGAAAAATAAATAAGTTCAATAAATTAAAAAAAAATAGTAAATATGAATTTTGAATTATGAGGTTCTTAAATTCTTACAAGTCAAGCTGCGTTGAGGTTCCCTTCTTGATTCATCCAGTATCTTGTGCAGCAGATGAGACTATAGATAAAGCATTAATAGAAGCAGAAGCATAAGCATTTTCACCTCAAATATTCAATATCCATTCAACTAACTAATAACAATTTTAATTTAACCTCAAATGCTCACTGCTTGCTTAATCACAAATCACAATCTCCCACACTAATATGTAAAATTACAAAATGAAAAGTTTATATTAATTACTAAAAATCAAAACTCACAAAATCCTATATTAAAATTAAAAATATAAATTCAACAAAGTTCAAATATATAATCCTATATAAAATCATATCACAAATTTATAATATACAATATACTATAAATATATATTCATTTAAAATTTAAAAACAACTAAAAGCTACAAATTACCTCTGCCGACACCTCAATGCCCAGCCAAAGCCCTTTGCTGCCTTGCTGGAAGCTTGCTGGAGTTGCTGTCGCTTGCAACGTTGACGACAAGGAGGAGTCGGAGGAGCTCGAGCCAGCAGCGAGGAAGGACACCAAGAGGGAGAGAGCGAGGGAGGAGTCGGTCTTGGAGAAGAGAAGAAGAGGCTGGAATGGTGGTGTGGTGGTCGGTCAGGACTCGGGGACCACTGGGCGGCAGTGGTTTGGTCGGTCAACGCCGATGAGGGGGGAGACAACCGAGAGAGAGAGAGAGAGAGAGTGTAGTCGAGAGAGAGAGTCGGGTGGGGGGGTATGGGAGGGGGTAAATTTTTCATAGGAATTTTTTTATTTAATTTTTAATCTTTAATCTTAAAAAAAAGTAAATAAACAAAACTAAAAAAAAGCTTAGTTGGTTCAGGTTACACCCGAAGCTGATGGAAACGACCACCTGAACTTGACCCAAACTCGTAGTCAGGTTTAACCCGCTCTGACTCGAACACATGTGTTTCGTCTTTTTCTGAAGTTTTTCGAGTGCAGGTCGGGCAAGTATTGCATGTTTTTTGGTCCAGATGTGCAGCCGTAGTTTTGCCATTGTCCTTTTTTTTTTTTAAAGGAAGAAATTTTATTGATTGAGAGGCAAACCTCTGGTGCCATTATAATTAAATCACTCATTTTACATCAATATATAAGTTTAAAATCCATGATTATATATCTCTTCAATATAAAATATAAATTTAACTATTTTTATTAGTTTTTTTTTGTTAATATTATAAATATTTAATAGAATATACCTCTAAAACTATAATATTTATTAATTATATTAATATAAATTCAAATATTATTATTATAATAATATATGATACAATATTAAATATTTAATATAAATTCAAATGTTATAAATATTATTATTATAATAATAATAATATATAATTCTAATTTTTTATAAAATTTTAGTAGAATAAATATTTAGTATTTATATTAATATAAATTTAAATATTATAATATATCATTATTATAATAATTGTTGACGCGGTTCTTCGCCAACAGGTAATTAAGAGAAAAAGAGAAAGGGATTAGTGCCAAATGTAGAACCGAAACAGATATATGATCTTAGAGGATGAAATAGGTGACTCAAGACACGTTTTTTAAGTGGTTCGAAGGTTAAAATCCTTCTACTCCACTAGTCAATATTATTGATCTATACTGAGTATTTGATTACAGAGTATTTCTTACAAGAGATTATTTTTCCAACCCTTATCAACTTTCAGGGTCTCCATATTTATAGGAGAAGACACTTGGAAGTTGTTAAGAGGGTCATCCCGTGACCTTCTTACTTGTCGTATCAATTCTGCGACATTCATGATTAGTTCCTAAACCTGACACATAAGTGTGGTCAAATCATAGGTAAGGAGGTAATGGGCCGCACGGCCCAACCCAGTCGTGGGTGTCTGAATACGCACATTCCTGCTGTGTGTCCGAGAAGTCAGGGGGATATCAGACACGTGATGCCTGATATGTGCACGTTTACCTTGCGTGTGTTGACTTCACAAAGGGTCATAGCCTCCATATGAAGCTCGTACCACGAGCTTCATACTTAGCTCGGTCTTCGACCTTCGGAATCCCTGCCTCGACCTTGGGCAGTGAAGGCGAGCTCTTGGGGCTTCCTCGAGCTAAGAAGGCACGACATTACGACAGAAGCTCCGGCCCCTGGGGATGATCATGAGGTAATCATGGTTAGGCCGCAGCTCGGCCTGCTAATCAACCCGTGGGAAAATCAGGGCGTACGATAATATTTAATACTAGATCTATAATAATTATATTAATATAAATTTAAAAGTTATAAATATTATTATAATAATAAATAATCTTAAATTTTATTAAATTTTTTATCATTTATACTTAAAAAGAAAATATATTCTTATTCTAACTTATATAAATATATATTAATATTAAATCACAACAAACATTATAAATATAGTATAAATATTATGATTGTCACTTAGGTGTCGTGTGTGTACAAATAGTATGACTGTGTAACTATATAAAAAATTAGAATAATATTTCTCTTCTACCAAGAATAAATAACTTATTTTCTAATTATTGAGGTGAGATTTAAATAATATCATTAATGTTTTGTATCTTAAATATGGTAGTTTATGATCTAAAATGTTATCATATTTTTTTTAAAAAAAAATTAAGCATTGTTTTGATTTAATTTTTCTTTAAATATGTTTAGGTCGTTTTTTTATATATAATATTTTTTTAATTTATTTAAAATTTATATCACAATCATAATAACTTAATAATTTTTTTTAAATAAAATTAAACAAATATATCCGTTACTTATATATATATATATTAAATGACAAAAGTATATAAGTTGGATCATTTGTTTTAATCATTATAAAATTATAATTACTCTTTTTGGTTATGGAAAATACACATTTATATTAAAATTTAATTTTTAACTTTCCACTTGTTAGAAGAAAGATTGGTAAAGAAAGATTGAAAGAGGAAGTGAATGAGTAAATCATTAATAATTTATAACTAATACTTGGGAAATAAGTATTCAGATAAAATCATTAAATCATACGATTTGATATGTTATTATTACTTTTATTTCAAAGAGAAAAAAGTGTTACAACTATGATAATTTAGGGGATAAATTGGAAAATACCCCTTTTTAAGACTAGTTAATCAAAATTAGCCAATAAATATATTTAGTTTAATACTACCTAGATTTATAACCACATTTCCCACGGTACCCTTACTCAAAAACCCATGTAAATCTCTGCTATTAATTTCTTTCTCTAAAACTGGAAGGATTTGAGTTGGTAAATGAAAGATGATGGGTTAGGGAAGGATTTGAGTTGGTAAATGGAAGATGATGGGTTAGTGGAAGGATTGAGTGGGAGAAAGATTAATAAAATGGTATAATGGGTAGATTTAATGAAATATTGGGTATAAAAATAAGAGTATTAGAAAGTAGCTAGAAATTAAAATCTCCCTCTAAAACTGAGTACTCCATCTAATTTCATCATAATTTAGCCGTGGATTTATATGTTTAGTAAATGATGAAATTAGATGGAGTACCCAGTTTTAGAGGGAGATTTTAATTTCTAGCTACTTTATAATACTTTTATTTTTATACCCAATATTTCATTAAATCTACCCATTATACCATTTTATTAATCTTTCTCCCACTCAATCCTTCCACTAACCCATCATCTTCCATTTACCAACTCAAATCCTTCCACTAACCCATCATCTTCCATTTACCAACTCAAATCCTTCCAGTTTTAGAGAGAGAAATTAATGGCAGAGATTTACATGAAGGTGAGTAGGGTTTTTGAGTAAGGGTACTGTGGGAAATGTGATTATAAATCTAGGTAGTATTAAACTAAATATATTTATTGGCTAATTTTGGTTAACTAGTCTTAAAAGTGGATATTTTCCAATTTATCCCAAAAAAATAAGGTTGGTTATTGTAAAGACTTGTAATTTTGATTCCTCCGTATTTATCTAAAAACAAACCCGTAAATAAAAATGTTGTAAATTGATTGATTTAAATATTTAATTGTAGTGGCATACTTGTAATAAAATTAAAATATTATGATTAATTATTTTATAAAAAATAAATATTATTTAAAAAATGATATATGCTATCAAATTAATAAAGAGAACATAATAGAGAGTGGGCTAAAATATCTCATTAGCAGCACACTCTTGGGAATTTTTCAAAAATATGACTATTTAGCCATCTTTGTGCAAAAATATAGGAATTAATTTTTTTATAATATGTATAGAAGAATTTAAATAAGAAAAACTTAGTTTACGGGAAAAATAAGTACATAGGACAATTGAAATTTAAACAAAAACACATCAGCACAATCAGTGGCACAAATGTAATTAACAATACAATAGTTCTCAGCTCAAGCCTGAAACACGATCAAAGCTTTCTCCAAAACCACGTAACTCTCTGCAATTGCTTCCATCTCTAGCACTCCCTTCTCCGGCGGTAGCTTTCTTCTCCGGCGACAACTCCTATCTTCGACGATTTCCACAACATTCGACCAATTCTAGCAAAGGTTCGACCTCAGCTTCTGCAAAAACATTTAACAAAAATCTGACCACTTTGATAACTAAAGTATTGATCCTTTTCTGCAGAAATAAAATAAATTCCAACATTCTTCCAATCATACGAGCTGCAATCTTTGAAAATTCCAGCGACCTGCATATCCACTACACGATCAAAAAACAAGGTTTGCAAGAAATCGTCTCCTCTGTCAACTCTATTCTATTGTTATTTTCTTTTATTTGGAAACTATCTTAAATCTTCTATCTAAAAATATATTATTTGCATACAAAATCAAAATTATAGATGAACTATTATCTTGATTATAATGATAATGATCATGATCATAATGTGCTTGCTGAAAAACACAAACAATTTATAAACTAAAAAATTGAAAAAATTTATCCAAACCCACTGGTTTGTGTACATTGATTAACAAAAAAATAGACAAGAAACAAGAACTCTGAAAATTTTACATTCTAATTTTTCTTTACAATAAAAAGAATAATTTTATATTAGTGTGAATTTTAATTGCCAAAATATTGAGTAACATTAGGATAACCAGTTACTTGGAAAAATAATCAATATATTCAACTAAATGTTTCAGTAGGGTATGGGACTACAGATTAAGGAAACCAGTTACCTTCCCACTGGTTTGTGTACATTGATTAACAAAAAAACAGACAAGAAACAAGAACTCTGAAAATTTTACTTTCTAATTTGTCTTTACAATAAAAAAAATTTATTTGATGTAGGTGTGAATTTTTACTGCAAAACAAACAGTAACAATAGGGTAACCAGTTACCCTAAAAATAGCCAAAATATAAAACTAAGTGGAAATTACAACTATATAAAACTAAGTGTAAAAACAGTCAATATATGATTAAATATTAAGGTAACCAATTACCCTACAAAAAAAGTCAATATATAAAATTAAGTGTAACCAGTTACCTTGCAAAAACAGTCAATATATAAAACTAAGTGGAAAAACAGTCAATATATAAAACTAAGTGTAACCAGTTACCCTACAAAATCTAAATGTTCCAGAAGAAGATATGATTAAAGATTAAGTTAACCAGTTACCTAGCCTAGCCCATTTAGAACCAACTAACTGCTTAAAAATTGCCAAATTTTGCAGGTATGGACAATACTATTTCTTTGGTTCAATATGGAGGCAAGTGGAATGAAAACAACGAGTATCAAGGGTACACAGTGACTGGGATATTAATACCACCAAATTGTTCTCTTGACAACTTGGTGAATTTGATAAAAAAGGAGATAAAGGAAACAACAACAATTATTGAAGTTTCTTATCAAGTAGAAAAATGAACACCACCAATGAAGGTTGTAATAGACAATTCAGTGTTGTTATTCATGGAAATAAAGAAAAAAGTTATTGCAAAAATAACAGACTTATCATTGTGTGTCACTATAGTTCAAGAATCAAGCAATGAAAATGACATTCTTCTACTAGCAAATCAAAAAGCTACAACAGAAGAAATGGAGGTGGGGACATTATTAATGCAAGCAAACCAAGCTTCCATTAATGAACAAATGTTACTTAAAGAAGGAATGTCAAGCACAACAAATGAGGGCATAAATGTGTCATACATACCTCATTTTGCTGAAGAAGTAGCTGATTTCATAATTGAAGACAATACAAAAAGAAAAAAGAAGTTGGAGGAAATCCAAATAGTAATATCTGATTACAGAGTCAACACAATAGAGCAAGGGCAAATTTACAAGGATAAGAACACAATCAAATCAGCTCTTAGCTACTATGCAATGCCGCATAACTTCCAGTTCAAAACAAAAAGATCAGAACCTAGAAAGTACCTAGTTACCTGCGTAGATGAAACATGCAACTGGTTGGTGAGAGCATCTAAGTACAGAAATCAAGATTTATTCAAGGTAGGAAAATGCAATCAAAATCACACTTGCTCTTTTGAAATTGTTTTGGAAGACCATAGGCAAGCAAAAAGCATCGTAGTTGGTGAATCAATAAAGAATAAGTATAAGTCAATCAAAAGAAATTACACTCCAAATGACATCATGAATGATATGAATGATTACTTCAGAGTAACTATGGGATACACAAAAGCATGGAGATCAAGAGAGAAAGCTTTGCGTCTAGTAAGAGGGAACCTCGATGATTCATATCAAAAGTTGCCAATATATCTTTACATGTTGAAGCAAGCAAATCCAGGAACAATAACACACTTACTCACAGACAAGGAAGATAGATTCAAATACCTATACATAGCTTTCTCTAACTCAATCAAGGGTTGGAGATACTTGAGGCCTATAATTGTTGTTGATGGAACTTTCTTGAAAAATGCACGTGGTGGTACCCTATTTTCAGCATCAACGTTAGATTCAAACAAAAACATTTTCGTGTTGGCTTTTGGAATGGCAGACTCTGAAAATGATAACTCATGGCTTTGGTTCTTCTCCAAATTGAGAGACACCTATGGAGAACCCGAAGGTATGATAGCTTCAATGATATATTCTTGTTTACAAACCCAAAGGAACTGGTTACCAAAACCAAATACACAAATACATGCTATTTCTTTTAGTATCTGAATAAAGTAACTAGTTGCCTTCACCAAAATTAAAAAAAAAAATTGAAAAATACCTAATTTTATTTTTTATTTAAAAATATTTATACTCCATAGGATTGGCTATAGTTTCTGACAGACATAAGAGCATAGACAATGCAGTACATATGGTGTACCCAAATGCTTTCCATGGAGCTTGCATGTTTCACTTGCTCAATAATTTGAAAAGCAAGTATGGAAGCCATGGAGAAGAGCTACAAATGAAATTCATTGTGGCAGCAAAAGCATACACAAAAACAGAATGTGAACACTACATGAGAGGCCTTGATAGAATTGATAGACGCATTAGACCCTATTTAGAAAAAAGCCAAGTATGAAACTTGGGCAAGATCATACTCACCAACAAAAAGATGACATCCAACATCACAGAATCACTCAACGCTGCACTAAAAGCTTCAAGAAATCTCCCCATTTATATCTTGGTTGAATGCCTTAGAAGTTTGGTTCAAAAGTGGGTTTGGAACAACTCAAATAATGCAAACAGAACATTCATAAAAGTCTCTACAACAACAGGGAATGAGTTGAGACATGACATTGTTTAAAAAATGAAGTATGAGGTATGCAACTAAACTTATTCTTACTATTATTTATTCTGTCAATAGATGGTAACCAGTTACCTTCCATAACAACATGATTTTTTTTTTTACACTGAAGCATAACTAGTTACTTTCAATCTTAATTCTAGTTAAAATGTTTATTATCTGATTCTATTTCATGAAAAAACTATTTTTAGGTCTTGCCTTTCAACACAATAGAATACCAAGTTCGTGATCAAAAGGGGATAAATTTCACAGTAAATATACATAATAGAACATGTACTTGCAATAGGTTCCAAGAAGATGAAATCCCTTGTGGCCATGCAGTAGCTGTCATTGCAAAGAGAAACTTGAGTGTGTATGATTATTGTGCAAAGTTCTACAGAACAAAAACGTTGAAAGCATTGTATCAAGAAAATGTCCATTCTTTACCCCATAAAGATGAATGGAATCTCCCACAACACTTGGACATAATGGTGCTGCCTCCAAAGGCAACAATCCCTGCAGGAAGACCAAGAAAGAAAAGAATAAGATCAAGAGGGGAACCTAAAGTAATAACCACCTGTGGGAATGTGGGCAACCAAGACATAACAGGAAGACTTGCAGGAATCCTCCAATTGAGAAGCCAAACAAACAGAAAAAGCCAAAGACATAGATTCATATTTTACATCAAAACAAACATTTCATAGCTTTATTCATTGAAAGAGTGACTTTCATATTCATCAAGTATCATTCAGTATTTTTATAAGATTGTTTCAAATTTAAACACATTGATTGATTATGCAAACTTATAAAATCCTTTCTGTTGACCGCGTTTTTGGCCAACGACGTGTAGACGTCAAAAACGACAAAAACCTTCAAGAGAAATAAACGACACAGACGATTTTATAGTGGTTCAGCCCCAATATGTTGGTAATAGCCTAATCCACTTAGAGTTGTGATTATAGATCTGCACTCAAGATCAGATGAATCTGAGTCAACTGAGTTTCTTCAGTGCAGATTACAAGAATACAAGAATTCTCTCAAATACAAGTACTCTCTCTCTCTCTAGAAAATTAGAATTCGAATCAAAAGTTCCCCCAAAGGTCCAAAAGTCCCCTTTATGATGCCACAAGTCTTGTATTTATAGGCTTAGGATCGTACAGATGATATCCCCATAATCGGGATATTTTATTATTCTCATTATATTTAAATTACAACAATATTCAAAATGTTACAGTACACTAAATTTGTGGGATAAATGAGAGATTCCCGTGTATGCCAAGACCGATTCTTGTTGAAGCCATTTCTAGGAATCTTGACGTAGTCCTACTCTATCTAGTTGATCCATATCACCTTCAGTCTGGTCGGCCACACCTTTACTGGGCAGACATGCACTTGACTGGGCAGACAGGTCATGACTGGGCAGACATGCACTTGACTGGGCAGACATGCACTTGGCTGGTCGGACATGGTCATGACTGGTCGGACATGGTCATGACTGGGCAGACAAGGTCATGCCTGGGCAGACAAGGTCATGCCTGGGCAGACAATCATATGACTGGTCGGACAAGGTCATGCCTGGTCGGTCATGACACTTGACTGGCCAGTCAAAATTCTTCATTGGTTTACCGGGTCACCCCTAAGCCAGATCACTTTATCACAACTCTGAGGAGCCAATATATTTATTGACTATTAATGTGTCGTTTACGGACCATGCACTGCCACTTGTCACCTCTATTGCCACGTCATCGATCTCCAATTTTTGGGGATAACATTTGCCCCCCAAGTTTATTATACGATTTTCTCGTATGATAAACTTTTCTTCCAGCAAAATGTTCTTGAGTTCATTCAAAAGCTCCTATCCGGTTGATAACTTTCACGTAAACCCACGACTGAACTTGTCTTTTGATTTCTTCAAATTCTATTTCTTGATCTTGTTGTAGTATGTGTTTTGGATGAGAAATGGTGTTTGTGTTCATGGAATTTAGGGCTTTGTTTTTTCGGAATGGGTTTATGTTTGTGGTATGGGTCTAGGGCTGCTTGGATGCCTAGATTGCCTTGGAATTTATGCCCATCCGATCGGTACTATCCACTACCCCTCGGACAAACCCCAACTCCTCGGCCACGCGCCAACTGGCTCCTCGGACGCACGGCGACAGCCTCGGCTAGGCATGGTCCGCTCGGATAGGCGCGGAAACCGCTCAGATGACATGCATCACCCGCTCGGACAGGCGCAGCAGCAGTTCGGCACCCAGCATCCGCTCCTCGGACCAGACGCAACCCCTTGGACGCACGCTGCTCCTCGGACCCTGGCCATCCGCTCGGACGCAGCTTCACTGCTTGGACACATGCTGCCAGCCGATCGGACACAGCCACCTTCTGCTCGGACGCCAAGGCACCACCTTCTGAATGCACGCCTGCTGCTCGGACACGCCCTATCCGACCGGACACGCAATCAAGCCGCTCGACGTTTAGCCTTGGTTGTGCGGCACCACCACTCGGGGATATGCTTAGGCAGCCATGCCATATGCCAAAAACTTATCCCTCCAAATACCATCAAAACACCTTGTTCGAATCTCCCATAATTATTTTGAGAGATTGATTTCTCTCAATCAATCTTGGTGAAAAATTGACTTCTCTTCTCAAAGACGTTTTTTCACTATGTAGTATTTACTTTGCATGCATTTGTTTGATTCACTCCAGGGACTCATCTATGTTATTTATTCTAAACAACAGAGTTTCCTACTCGATCGGTGATACATGCTTAGCCGACCAGGGAAGTTGTATCTGCTCTCCTGAGCAGGAAAAATTTGCACCTGATCAGCTAAACTTGTACCTAGTAGTTTACTCTTTATTCTTGTATAGCTGAGCTGTTGGCATTTATACTTTACTTTTCTTTTCTAACTTAAAACATTCTAAGTCTTTTTAGACTTAAAAAGTTATAAGTTTTTTTTTTGTGAATAGTAAAGTCACTTTGATGTATGCCTTATATTTTCGCATGAGTACTTTGTTTTCTAACTTAGAAATTCTAGACATTTCATAAGTCCATACTAAGTATACTTTCTCACACTCTTATTGCTCTAACATTTTATGAGCATAATGTTTATTGTCACACGAGTATCTGCTCCTAACTTGAAATTTTAAAAATTCCAAGTTACTTAAGCTTTGTGAAACAAGTTAGCTTAATGGCCTTTTTGGACTTCGAAAATTTACAAGTCAGCCTAAAAACATATATATTAACTCGTGCTCTTATTCCCTGTGTTAAATTATATACTAGTATACCCCATGTGCCCCCCAGGTGATTGAGGGTTGAAAGATCTTTAGTCACCTGCTACTTGACCGAATTTGTTCGAGCAGTTAATTGCTCGTGAAACACATAGAATATATTGAAAATATTCAAGCAGTTGAACACTGCTTGAACGTATCGACCAGTTCAACACTGTCCGATTTTACCGACCAGTTGAACACTGCTCGGATAACTAACACACATGCATATTTGTAGCAAGAATCGACCACGCTGCGCGCAGTCTCTTTTATTACTCGTAAATTAAAATGGACAAAACATGTCTAATAACGAGTCTTAAACAACCAAAATTGTTCAAAAATAAAATGACTGGTTAGCAAATAACCAGCTCATAAAACAAACTTAAATAACAAGTCAAACAACTCGAAATCAAGCTACCACTCTGAAAGCGATATTTAAAAATAATATATCCTCTGATGCTCGCCACTCCAGTGGTTTTTGATCCTAGCACTCCCGCTCAGCATACTTCTCCTTTGCTTTGTTGCTTTCCTCAGCCAAGTGTGGACCTCCACATATAGTGTCTAAGGTAAAGTCCACAGGTCCGGGCAGCAAGGGTGGAGATCTTTGTCGCTTGAAACCAAGATTGCTGCTACCTCCTTCTCCTTGGGGTGCCTCTGCCCGATACTTCCTCAACTTGCCCGACCGGAGAAGGAATTCTATCTCGTCCTTGAGGTGATTGCATTCATTCGTGTCGTGACCATAATCTCCATGGAAACGAAAAAACTTATTCATGTCTCTCTTCCTCATCTCTTTCCTGATGGGGGGAGGCTTCTTGTAGGGAACCTCTTCATGACTAGCAAGATATATTTCCGCTAGGATGGTCAAGAGAGTGGTGTAGTTAGTGAATTGAGGCTCATAATTGGTTGGCTTTTCATTTGAATTCAACTTTGCTTTCTTTTCCTCATGGTGGTCAGACCCGTTATTTCCACATTTCCTTCCACCAGAGTCACTTGATCCGCGCGAATTGTTTATGCCATTCTCCTCTTTCTCTATTGCATCATCCAATTTCATATACTTGTCCGCCCGGTCAAGAAATTGCTGAAGTGTTGAAATTGGATTTCTATGTATACTGTCCCACAAAGGGCTCTGATAAGTTATCCCAGCAGATATGGCAACCATCTTCCCCTCGTCTCCTACAGCAGTTGCTCTATTGGCTTCTCTCATGAACCTCTGTATATAGTTCTTTAGAGACTCATCTTTTCCTTGTTTGATATCTGCCAAGTGGTTGGCATAAACTGGTGGGGTCCGGGCAGTGTTGAATTGTCTACAAAACTCCTTCCTAAATGCTTCCCAAGAGGTAATGGAGTTTGGCTTAAACTTCTAATATCATTCCTGGGCAGTATCCGACAATGTAGTGGGGAAAACTCTACACCGATAATCGTCACTTACTCCGAGCAATTACATATGGTCCTCGAACTTCCCAATATGTCTGATGGGATCTGCCTTTTCTGTATATACTGGCAGAATCGGTGCTTTATATTTTGCCGGAGGCTGGGCTGCTCTAATCCGGGCACAAAATGGGCTTCCACTCCGGTGGTCTATCGCGTCTATCTTGGAAGGTCGTTTTGACAAACCTTGCACTACAGCTGTTAGCATGTCAAGCTGGGCTTGGATGGCTGGTGCAACTGATGAGGTTCCAAGGTCTTGACCGCTTGGTCGGGCATTACCATTTGGCGCGCCATCGTCAAGTATTTCTACTTGACTGGCAAGGCGGTCCAGATTTTGCCCTTCGACCGGGACGGTCCTCCTCTTGTTGGTGATAATGTCCCTCAGATCCTTCCGGGAAGCATGCTCTCCTGCCCGATCAAACACCGTACTTTTCGATTTTTCAGAGGGTTTACTACGCGGGACTTGCTCTCTCCCACTACGTTGCTGGCCGGGGTGCAGTGGAGGCCTTTCGGTACGTCCTGGGCAGTCTTTTCCTCCTTGTTGGTCATTGCCCTCCTTTTCATTTGACTGATCGGTGTGATGACTCAGCCTCATCACGATCGTGCCCATCTTTGAATTGTGAAGTCCTCTTCTCTCGAGGAGTCTTGGTCTGATCCTGCATGGGTGGAGTCTTTTTACTGCCCGACCGGTGACTCCCTGTCCTCGAAGTTTCTGATTGGTGGCTCCTGGAGGGGGTTCTAAAGTTCTCCCTTTGCATCGAGGCAGTTCTAGATCGGTCCCCATCATCTTCCCGACTAGGGGGGTTACTCCTGCTTCTGCCCGGTCCTCGAGAATCGGCTCTGTTAGTGGTCCTCCGACCAGCGTTATTATTTCTTGCTCCCTGGGTGGCTGCTTGTGCAGCGGCTTGAGAATTGGCTTGGGCCAATTGGGTAGCTGCTTCTAGAGCAAGTGCTGCTTCACGATGTCTCCGGTTGACCTCCTCCTGTTGTTGTCTGAGCTCTTCGCTTCTGGCCTCCATATCGCGCTTTTGCTGCTCTAACGTGGCTTTTTGCCTGACCATCTCTTCAAGCGAATGCCTCCTGTCTGGCGTGGAATTGTGCCATCTCCTCCTGGAAGGCCCCCATGGCCTCCTGGAGTTCCTCGACTTCTGGAGTCACGTCCTCGAGCATGACCCTGGGCTCAGTCTCATGGTCTTGAAGGCTAGGACCTTCTGATTTGGCGGGCTCTTTAGAGAAGCCTGTCTTCTTGGAAGCCGCATTGGTGTTCTTAGGCGCCATAATACCTCAGGGACCGTCTGTCTTTCTCTTCAGGCTCTCAATGAAAGCACCAAAATGTTGACCGCGTTTTTGGCCAACGGCATGTAGACGTCAAAAATGACAAAAACCTTCAAGAGAAATAAATGACACAGACGATTTTATAGTGGTTCAGCCCCAATATGTTGGTAATAGCCTAATCCACTTAGAGTTGTGATTATAGATCTGCACTCAAGATCAGATGAACCTGAGTCAACTGAGTTTCTTCAGTGCAGATTACAAGAATACAAGAATTCTCTCAAATACAAGTACTCTCTCTCTCTCTAGAAAATTAGAATTTGAATCAAAAGTTCCCCCAAAAGTCCAAAAGTCCCCTTTATGATGCCATAAGTCTTGTATTTATAGGCTTAGGATCGTACAGATGATATCCCCATAATCGGGATATTTTATTATTCTCATTATATTTAAATTACAACAATATTCAAAATGTAACAGTACACTAAATTTGTGGGATAAATGAGAGATTCCCGCGTATGCCAAGACCGATTCTTGTTGAAGCCGTTTCTGGGAATCTTGACGTAGTCCTGCTCTATCTAGTTGATCCATATCACCTTCAGCCTGGTCAGCCACACCTTTACTGGGCAGTCATGCCCTTGACTGGGCAGACATGCACTTGACTGGGCAGACATGCACTTGGCTGGGCAGACAGGTCATGAATGGTTGGACATGGTCATGACTGGTCAGACATGGTCATGACTGGGCAGACAAGGTCATGCCTAGGCAGACAAGGTTATGCCTGGGCAGACAATCATATGACTGGTCGGACAAGGTCATGCCTGGTCGGTCATGACACTTGACTGGCCAGTCAAAATTCTTCATTGGTCTACCGGGTCACTCCTAAGCCAGATCACTTTATCACAACTCTGAGGAGCCAATATATTTATTGACTATTAATGTGTCGTTTACGGACCATGCACTGTCACTTGTCACCTCTATTGCCACATCATCGATCTCCAATTTTTGGGGATAACACTTTCAAACTACTTTCTTGGATTTGTTTGCTTCTTATTTATCAATGCTATCATCAGTATAAATACACCATAAGGAAACAAACATGAATTAACCAGTTACCAAAAATTAATAACAAAACAACGATATATGTAACTAGTTACCCTGAAGTTACAATACAAGATAAATTACCCACTATAACAATCTAAAAGACAAAAAAAGAATTAAAACCTTTACTTTCTTTTATCACAAACTCCTCTATATATAATATTAAAGTTACTTTAATATTAACTTAATAAACTGATTGCATAACTATAATAAGACAAACTTAGTGGAAAAATCTAAAAAAACACTTAAGTAACCAGTTACCCTCGGTATATTAGGAAAGAAACAGCCTGAGTACCTGGTTACCCTCAAAATCATTCTTGATCGAATAAAACCAATAAAATTAGTTAAACAACCCAACTGGGAAATAGTTTCCCTCAAATTATTCCATAAAACATTGTACAAAAATACGAAAACAAATAGAAAACTACTTATCTACTTTAAAGTGTTATCTAAAATATATACTAATAATTGAAATTAAAAACAACAAACCAATGGGGAAAAAACAAAAAAAAAAACACTTAAGTAACCAGTTCCCCTCGGTATGTTAGCAAAGAAACAACCTGGGTACCTGGTTACCCTCTAAATCATTCTTTCCACCACTTACACCTGAAAAATTAGCTAAACATCCAATCTGTGAACTGGTTACCCTCAAAACAATTCCATAAAACAAAGAATATTTTTTAAAAATAAAAAGGAATACTAACTACCTGCTTTAAAGTGATATATAACATATATATTAATAATTGAATTAAAGAATCAATGAACAAAAAAATAAAAATAAAACAACAAATAAATTAACAAAAGGCTATACCGATATATATATATATAAAATGACCTTAAGAATCCCAATGTTTTACATAAGCAGAAATTTAAAATAACTAACTGTTAAACTAGAAATTGATCCATCATTTAATTACTGTTGTAGCAAAAATAAAAAAGCAAAAGAAACATAATATCACTAAAAGCCTATGTAGCAATTTTCATTATCTTCTGTCTCCCTCTCCAAAAGCTTTTCATTGAACTCATCGCTAGTTAAGTATCCCTCAAGTCTATGTTCTTTCCATGATAGTACAAGCTGACAACAATGTTTTTGCGAATGAGACGAACATCAATATGTTTAGGCATCTCATTCTCCTTCCCAAGAATTATTTGCTCAGCAAAATAAGTAGAAAACACCCCACAATCGCTGCATAATGGAAACAGGTAAAAAAAAACTAAGAACATATAAACAAAAAAGAACACAAAGAAAAAAAAAACTAAAATCAAATAAACAAACTAACCAATCAATTTGTTGAGGAATGCCTGTAGCAATGCTCAACTTCAAAGCCTCATTCTCTGCCACATCATATGGACTAACATCAATATTAATATCTTGATGATCATAAAAAACAATCTTCTTCAATAGAAGAGGAATCAAAACAGGAAATGCCTCAATGATAGGTAAAGTCTGATTTTCATGCTTTGCACCAGACATTGAATCATACATCGTAAGTGATCTCTGCTGTATATTAAAGTGCAACAAAATCCAATGCATAAGAGCCTTCACATTAACAGGCATGACAACATCATCAAGCAAATTCCAATGAGTTGCACAAAACATAAATTCCCCCTTCATTATCTTCAAAGCAATGCAGCTCTCATCTACTTTAAATGCACCACTACCTTTTTTCTTAAAATCTTCATACATAAACACTATGTTTTGCCCAAAACAAGTGTCACTCGTAGATACTCTCCTCTTCAAATCTTTAGACAATTTAACCTTTCTCCTCAAATAATACATCACATCAATATGCTTCATAATAAAAAAAATACATGCTTATAAGATGATATATGTAGAAACCAATCTACTATAACAGTCAAGAAAACTTTATTACACAAGGGTAACTGGTTACCATCATCAACACAAAACAGTTACAAAGCTTGGGTAACCAGTTACCCAATGAACTACAACAAAGAAACAGTAAGGGAACTGGTTACCCAATAACATCATAATATATAACATAAATAGATCACTAGACTTATTACCTTTTAAAACAAAAAAAATAAGTCCAACATGAAAAAATAGATAAAATAAAAGGAAGAATCTCACTGTTGAATCAACGAATTGCCCAGAGAAATAAAGGCTATGAAACAAAAGTCTTCTCAGAAATAAGGACAAAAGTGAAGTTAATTGGTGGGTCCACGGAATTATCATCATATTTCTTGAACCTGAACAATAAATTAAAATAAAATAAAAAGTTAACAAATTAATCAGACATATTACGCATAGAAATAACTTAAAAACAATTAATAGTTATACATACTTGTTCCTTTTCTTCAAATCACGTTTAATCCAGGAGTCAAACTCAGACAGTTGTTCTTTAGTGTGATTATCACCAAGTTCATTGGAAAATGGACAAATATTATCCAATATTGTCCTCTTTCTTTTTTGTTTCACTCCGACTTCAGAAGATCCAAAATTTGTTAAGAAAGAAGACTTTACTACAGCGCTCGGCCTTGCTTCCCTTTTCTTTCCCAAAATCAGTCCATTATCAACGGCTTGTGCATCATCATACAACACAATCGAACACTTACTTTTATCCTCCAAAGAACTACTCTCTTTAAGTGGCCTCTCAACCGATTCATTAATAACTCTCCATATTACCTTAGAGACATGAAATGTGGGAGTTCGAGGACTTGAGCATACAGTTGAGTCAACTTTAATTGGCTCCTATAAAAGAAATAAATATGTACAACCAATACTTCATTAAAAGCAAGAAAATAAGGGGAAAATAACCAATTGCTTAAACAACTAAAACGAAAAGAAAATCTTACTTTATCAGTAGTAAAAAATTGTGAGGCAATCTGAACAGAATGCTTCAAATCAGCCCCCAACTCCTCACCAATATCAACATTTTGGTAACCTCCAGAAGAATGGCCATAAAAAAAATTCTAAAATACAAAAACCAACAATTTTTACAAAAATTAGAACCAAATTAGACATAATATAGGGAAACACACAAACAATAGTAACCAGTTACCTCAGAAGAAGCCTTAGCATGCATAGGATCTTCAAACTCTCCACCAACATTATGATTACCAGCAACCATAGATGCCTTAATACCACCCAACAAAGATATAACAGTAGCAAAATCAGATGCGAAAGAATTCTTCAATTCAGAAATTGCAAGCAATATACACTTCTGGGAATCTTGCACTTCAGCCAATTTTGATTGAATGGCAATAAGATCCTGATGCATATCTGATGGTCTAGCATCATCATCAGGTGGATCTGTTGGCAAAAGCTTACTCTCAACAGACAACCCTCTTAGTATATAGGCAGTCTCATTTCTTTATTGGTAGGGATTATGACATTAACATCATACTATAAGAATCAAAATTTATTTTTAAACAAACTACAAACATAACTGTAATAAGTAACTAGTTACCCAAATATAAAACAAACATAATAATAATAAAATTGAATGACAAAAAAACCAAAAAAAATAAAAAATAAAACAAAATCACCTCTTCCTCCAAAAGAACTTTATCAACCAAATACTGGTATTACACAATACTGGTATGACACACTTCCCCTGCTTGTCCAATTCAGAATCCTTGGAAACAAAAAATTAACCCTTCTACACAACGCTTGAGAACAAGGAGGAATTGTCTCATATATCCATATAAGGAAAGCAATAGGGAAACCATAGCACTTATAACTATGGTTATCCAGTGACCCATCTGCTTTCCTAGGAACATAATCATCATACATGGCGTTCCTATCTTTCAATACTGCTCGCATGACACATCTAGTTCTTGGCCACAATACTTTTCAAAAGCAAACTTCTTCATCTCAACGAAATCAGTATCAACCATGGCAAAGAAGGAGTTGTCAACACGAGTCTCAGTTTGTGTCCAAAACAAAAAACTGGCTAACAAATGAACAATAGCCAACTTAACGACAACCTCATCACATTTCTTCTTCAAATTTTTATCATTAAACGCACATGCAACCTCCTCTTTCCTAAGTTTTTCTTCCTTCCTGGGTTTACCTTCGTACAACGGAAAAAGAGATTTCCTAAGCCCTAAATCAGCTTATTTGAACATGCTAAAGTCAACAATGCCCACACATTTCAAACCAGTAATGAGGGCAAACTCATTGATTGAGAACCTAACTAATTTGCCACCCAATTTAAACCAAAACTCGGAATCTTCATTTTTTTGATGAACCTCCCTAAGCAAAACACTATGAAATAACTGCGCCTGAAATGTAATATCAGGCATATCCAAAAAGTGACCGAATGGGGTTCTTCGAAACATCGCTTTTGGTTTCGAACTTAAAACTGCCTTAATCTCACTAATAACAGAAGGCTTATTCCACTGTTGGACTTTACTACCAAAACACCTATCAGGTTTAATTCTGAAATGCGCATCCTACAAAAAACACATGCCAACCAATTACACACTGGTAACGTAACACTAAACATAATAAAGTAACTGTGAATAATATAAAGGAAACTAGGTACCTATTATAAAACACTAAACATCAACAACTAACTCGGTACCTATAAAAGCCAAAAAAATTATAAAACAAAAAGAAAAGTGGACAACATACAGAACAAAGTAACTTATCATTAAAATAACAAAAAATGATAAAAGCAAATCAATTCAAAAGTAACTAGGGACCACATGAGAACACATTACAAAACACTAAACTTAATAAACATAATCATACGCTTAAACCATATAAAGTAACCAGAGACCACAAAAGAAAGCAATACCAAACACATATAAACTATGAACTTTAAAAAAAAAATACTAAGCATCAACAACTAACTCGGTACCTATAAAAGCCAAAAAAATTATAAAAAGAAAAGAAAAGTGGATAACATATAGAACAAGAAAACTTAAAATTAAAATAACAAAAAATGATAAAAGTAAATCAATTCAAAAGTAACTAGGGACCACATGAGAACACATTACAAAACACTAAACATAATAAACATAATCATACGCTTAAACCATATAAAGTTACAAGGGACCACAAAAGAAAGCAATACCAAACAAATATAAACTATGAACTTAAAAAAAAATTATAATAAAAACAGACACATAAACATGGAAAATAAAATCAAAGTAACTAGGTACCTTAACTCTACTCCCATGATCTTTATTTGTCCCAGCAGCTGTGCTCTTGATCCTTGATGAATCTTTACCTCGAGGGGAAGAACACAAACCACCATCAACACTTGTTGATGAAGAACCAACATGTGACAGTCAAAATCCCGTGATCCGTAAGGGGAAAGACCGGGTAAGCTGTGCAATCCCGCACCGCCTGGGGAAGGTCAAGTGTAATGATTCTAAGACTGTGTAGGTATGGGACTACACAGTTGAAGATGACTTAAATTGATTGATGGGTACTACCTATATCAGGAAGGTGCATCTTCTTTTCGGTAGCCCATCACTTGAGAACTCTATGGTTAAGCGTGCTTGGCCTGGAGTAATCTAGGGATGGGTGACCTCCTGGGAAGTTTTCCCAGGAAGTGTGCGAGTGAGGACAAAGCATGCTGGAAAGACTTGTCTTGGTTTGTAGGGCCAGTCGTCATTCCAGAAAACAGCCATAGTGATGTGGGGCGTCACACAACATTACCTCCCTTAAAAACATAAACATAAAATAAAAATAACGTATACAACAGAAAAAAAAAATTTGAGAACAACTCAAATTAACAAAAAACAAACTAATAAGAAAACCAAAACACAGAAAAAAATACAAATCAAAATAAAAACCAAACAATATAAAGAAACCAAAATACCTTAATGTTAGGACATGCATTGTCAACAGGAACTGTTGGAGTTTGAGGAGAACGACGCATACCCATACCCTTCACGTCCGTTAGCCGAAAACTTCCGAAAATTCCAGTCATCCCCAACTTCTATTCAACAACTCAGATGACCGAAAACAACTCTGATCACCCCAAATTCTATTCAACAATTCTGATCACCGAAGACACAAAAGCATGCAAAAACAACCGGTTTGAAGAAGAGAAGAAGAAGAATCGGGAAAAAAAATGAATTGAATGGTAAAGTTAAAAAAAGAAAGATGAAGAAGTAATATAAAAAAGTTAAAATAAAATAATATAAAAATATAAAAACTACCTTCACAAAATTTTAAAAAATTAAATAAAATAAAATTACAAAACTATACTTGGACTTAAAAAAAGGGTTTATGCCTTTTTAGACCCTGTGTTTTGGCTCATTACCTGTTTGGACCCTGTGTTTTGACAAATTACTTTTTGGACCCTGTATTTTCTAAAATAGTTCAAATAGACCCTGAACACGATTTTGATCAAATTTTTTTGAACTAAAATCACAAATAATTCATCAAACTAACAACTCAGAACAAAAATACAGTCATTCTGCCTAAGAACTGTGTTGTTATATTCAATTTTTTATTAATCAAAATCAAGTTTAGGGGCATATTTGAACAATTTTACAAAACACAAGGTCCAAAAAATAATTTGTCAAAACACAGGGTCCAAAAAATAATTTGTCAAAACACAGGGTCTAAACAGGTAATGAGTCAAAACACAGGGTCTAAAAATGTATTAACCCTAAAAAAAGTCAATAGTAATAAACATATGGCATAATCAGACATTTTAAAAAAATATAAAAAAAAAACCATAAAAATAATAAAAAAGTATAAAAAGCCATAAAAATGTTATGTTGAAAAAAAAGCCATATTTTTTAAAACATCAATTAAAAGTCTATATAAAATAAAATATCCACGTAACTTATACTTCATGTAAAATTCATATTTCACAATCTTATATTAGACAAATATATTTGTAATTAATTGAGATTTCAAATGAGATCAAGTATGAAAGGTCTTTTGGAAATACCAATCAATTTATGGATTTATGATCCTCTAAATAAAGATTGAGTATTTCTTTCCTTAAGAAAAACGATTTTGGCAACAAAGATTTATTAAGATTCCTTTATAAATTATTCTGATCATTTTTCTACAGGCTGAAGTTTATTTTGGGTAGTTTTTGATCCCAGAAATAAATCTAGACAGAAAAGACGTCTTAGTTCATAAAAGTTGTTAGATCAACTTTTGTATCTGTCCAAACAGATTCTGTAATACAGATAGATTTTTGTAATTGAAGAAAATTTTATCTCTTTTTGTGTTTATCATTTGTGCATATCTATGATATATTGAGATCTCTTTGTAAAAGATTAATACTGAGATTCATTAATTTTTAAAAAGTGTGTATTATATATTTCTTGTATATTATGTGTTGTGAAGCACAGGTGTGATCTTTATACAAGAACACATAAAATTTCGGGATAATATTTTTATTAAGATTCACTTCAAGAAGAAAAGAGCACTCGCTAACTATTAAAATGATTTCAAGAGTTTTATAGTTTCATCAGAACAGGGTTCTTAAAGATATTATAACAAACTTGCAGCGTAGATTTAAGAGGAAATCTTGTCATGTTTAAGTCAATATTTTTATACTTGTTAGATAGTTAGAGTTCAACTAATATTCTATTTTTCGGTTTTAAGTAATCTCTTGTAACTGGTTCTGTTACTCTCATTATAAATATGAGTAACAGCCAGCTTTAGAGGTGTGTGAGAAAAAGGAGAGTCATCTGAGTGTTTTCATAGAGAGATATAGTGTGTGTTTGCAACGAGCAAGAAGAGGAGTTGTATGTAAAGACTTTGTTCTTGAGATTAGAATAGAGGTGTAGAAGACAACTTCATTGAAGAGGCTCGGAGGTGTACACAGGAATATTGGTGGTTGTAACTTTCTAAATAACTAAGGGAACTCCCAGATTGGGAAGAGCTGGATTAGGTCACCATATTGGTGACTGAACTAGGATAATATTTGTGTCTCTTCTTCTCTTTTCTTTGATTAAATTATGTTATTTGATTGCTCATAATTTTTCTGGCTTTTGCATATACATTGCTGTTTTACATGTGTTTGAGAATTTGTTTCTGTTGAGTAGAGTTGTATTTCTGAGTTACAACATTGGTATCAGAGATCCAGGTTGGATTAAGCAAGTAAGAACTTCGTTGAATCAAAACAAGAATCAAGAATGGCATCATCTTCAACAAGATTCGATTTAGAAAAATTCGACAAGTCCGGAGACTTCAACTTGTGGAAGGAAAAGATGATGGCAATCCTGATATACCAGAAACTAGACTCGGCTCTAGAAGAAGAAAAGCCAGAGAAGAAACCAGAAGGAGAAGGAAAGGTTGAAGACAATACTATCATCAAACAAGCTAGATCAACAATCATAATGAATCTCTCAGATAATGTTCTGAGGCAGGTCATTAGTGAGAAGACAGCTTTGGGAATTTGGAAGAAGCTAATACAACTTTACATGGCAAAGACAACAGCAACCACGATCTTCTTGAAAGGGAAGTATTATGGATTTAAAATAAATGCATCCAATTCATTAGATCAAAATATTGATGAGTTGAATAAAATTGTCTTGGCTCTTACTAACATGGTTGAAAATATTCAGGAAGAGGATCAGGAAGTGATTCTTCTCAATGGACTACCAGATCAGTTCAAGGAGCTCCGAACAGTCATTATGTACAGCAGGGACACGCTTACACTTGATGATGTTATGGGAGCACTTCGGTCAAGGGATGGTGAACTCACTTGGAAAAAGGTAGCAAGGCAAGAGACGAACAAAGATGAGGCCTTGATGGCTCGAGGAAGGCTCATAAGAAGAAGTCACTCAAGAGGGCCACACAAAAATTCTTCAAGATCTAAGTCAAGAAACAGAGAAACAAGAAAGTGCCATCATTGTGGCAAAGTAGGCCATCTGATAAAATTCTGTTGGGAACTCAAAAAGAAAAAGAAAAAGGAAGAAGACGAAAAGAATGAAGATTTCTCTGCATTAGCAGATAAAGACTACAACTCTGATGGAGATGTATTCGCTGTTACTTCAACACAGTTAGAATCAACAAAGACAAATGGAGAGGCACATACTAGTACGATCAAGAAAGATCAATAGTGGGTGTACTTTTCACATGAGCTCAAGAAGAGATTGGTTCACTAATTATACAAATATAAATGGTGGTAGTGTGGTAATGGGAAATGACCACAAGTGCAGAGTAATTGGAATAGGTTCTATTGCAATAAAGAGTTTTGATGGATCTATCATAACATTAACTAAAGTTCGGCATATACCAGATTTAAAACGGAACCTCATCTCAGTAGGGACTTTTGATGATGATGGCTATGGTCATAAGATCAATAATGGAAATATGAGAATCTCAAAGGGAGCTTTGTTAGTGATGAAAGGGACCAAGAGAAATGGCTTATATATACTTGATGGGGAAACAATGGCACCAGCACTTGCAGCTACTATTGACAAGTGCAACTCAGATACAAAGATTTGGCATGCACGCATGGGACACATTAGTGAACAGGGATTGGTAGAGTTATCTTAGCAAGGATTACACATGTTAACTTACCTTTCTGTGAAATTTATGTGCAGGGCAAACAACACACAATAAAGTTTACAAACAGCCAATACAGAGAAAAACATGTGCTGGAATATATGCATGCAGATTTATGGGGTGCCAGTCGAATCAAAACACAATGAGGTAATCAATATTTTCTCTCTATTGTAGATGATTTCAGCAGAAAAGTTTGGGTTTTTTTATTAAAACATAAACATGAATGCTTAGATAAGTTTAAAGAATGGAAGGTGTTTATAGAAACTCAAACTAATAGAAAAATAAAGACCCTTAGGACAGACAGTGGCTTAGAATTTGTAAACCAGGAGTTTAATGATTTCTGCTCAAAACATGGTATACAAAGACACAAAACAGTAGCTAGGACCCCACAGCAAAATGGAATAGCCAAAAGAATGAATAGGACTTTATTAAATAAGGTTAGATGCTTGTTACTTGAATCCGGTTTAAAGAAACATTTTTTGGGGGAAGCTTTGTATACTGCTTGCTATTTAATTAACAAAAGTCCAAGCCGAGCAAACCAGCTGAAATCACCTGAAGAATTATGGTCTGGTAAGCCCCCATCTCTTTCTCATTTAAATTTTTTTGGCTGTGTTGCATATGCTCATAATGTTGAAGACAAATTGAGTAAGAGATCAATTAAATGCATCTTCCTAGGCTATCCAAATGGTGTAAAAGGATATAGATTACTGTCATTAGAAACAAATAAAATTGTAATCAGTAGGGATGTTATATTTAATGAAGCAGATTTGCCTTTTAAAGGAAATGAGAAGGGTACTTTTCTTGATGTTTTAGGTGACAAAATTGAACCAGAATATGAAAAGCATGATGGGAAAGAAGCCATATCTGAACAGCCAGATAACAACCAACAAAGTTTGCTGAAGCTGACATCATAGCTTATGCTTTGTCAATGAAGAATGAGTCTAAAGAGGAAGTGCCAAAGAATTTTAAAGAAGCAATCAGTAGCAAAGATGCAAACAAATGGAAAGAAGCAATGCTTGAAGAACTCAACTCATTAAAGGAGAACAAAACATGGGAATTAGTAACGAGACAAGCTGGGCAGAAGGTCATCGACAACAAATGGATTTTCAAAATTAAAGATGGTATGTCAGAAACTGAACCAAAGAGATATAAGACTCGCTTAGTGGCAAAAGGATACAATCAAGAAGAAGGAGTGGACTACACAGAGATCTTCTCACCAGTAGTTAAATTGAAGACAATCCGAATAATGATTGCCCTTGCAGTTCAGAAAGATTGGGAAATAGAGCAGCTTGATGTCAAGACTTGTGACGCCCCACATCACTATGGCTGCTTTCTGGAATGACGACTGGCCCTACAAACCAAGACAAGTCTTTCCAGCGTGCTTTGTCCCCACTCGCACACTTCCTGGGAAAACTTCCCAGGGGGTCACCCATCCCTAGATTACTCCAGGCCAAGCACGCTTAACCATGGAGTTCTCAAGTGATGGGCTACCGAAAAGAAGATGCACCTTCTTGATATAGGTAGTACCCATCAATCCATTTAAGCCCTCTTCAACTGTGTAGTCCCATACCTACACAGTCTTAGAATCATTACACTTGACCTTCCCCAGGCAGTGTGGGATTGTACAGCTTACTCGGTCTTTCCCCTTACAGATCACAGGATTCTGACTGTCACAAGACTGCTTTCTTAAATGGAAAACTTGAAGACACTATCCTTATGAGCCAACCAGAGGGATTTGAGAAGAGGTCAGAGAAGGAAGAACTAGTGTGCTTACTAAGGAAATCTTTATATGGTCTCAAGCAGTCACCAAGGTTATGGTACAGAAAGTTTGACTCAGTGGTGACAAGATTTGGATACTCAAGATCAAAATATAATACTTGTTTATACTACTCAAATCTGAACACTTTAGCTGAAACCTTTATTCTCATTTACGTAGATGATATGCTTATAATGGGAAAGGATTGGGATCATATCAACAAACTAAAAAATGTGTTAAAAGGTGAATTTCAAATGAAGGATTTAGGAGCTACAGTAAAAATTATGGGGATACATATCATGAGGAAAAGAAAGGCACAGATGTTAATGTTATCACAAGAGAAGTATGTGAAAGATATACTCAGAAAGTTCAATATGACAAATGCTAAAGTGGCCAGTTTACCTATAGCAGGACACTTCACATTTTTCTACAGAACAATCACCTAAGACAATTGAAGAGAGAAGAAAGATGGCTAATGTACCCTATGCGGGGGAAATTTGAAGTGTAATGTACTCTATGGTGAACACTCGACCAGATCTAACATATGCAATGAGCACTCTAAGCCGATACATGTCAAATCCGGGTCAAGAGCATTGGAATGGAATGAAATGGTTACTAAGATATCTGAAGTCAACTCAGAATCATGGCCTGCTGTTTCGAAAGAATGGAGAGAAGATAAATTTAAAGGGATTTGTGGATTTTGATTATGCTGCAAATAAGGACACAAGAAAGTCATTAACTAGCTTCTATTTTCTGTAGAATGAGTGCTGTGTTAGCTGGAAATCTCAGCTCCAACCCGTAGTGGCACTCTCCACTACAGAAGCTGAGTTTATGGCAACAACTGTAGCCTTCAAGGAAGCAGTTTGGATAAAGGGATTGCTGAAAGAAATCCAAATGTTTGAAGACAAAATAGTGATATACTCAAATAGACAATCTGCCATATACCTGAGTAAAAATCCAGTTTATCATGAAAGATCCAAACATATAGACATAAGAATGTTTTGGATAAAGGACAAGATAGAGATGGGAGAAATTGAACTTGAGAAGATTGCAAGTGAGGAGAACCCCGCTGATGCTGGAACCAAAGTGCTAACAATCAGCAAGTTTCAACATTGCTTGGAGCTCCTGAATTTTGGAGCAAGCTAATGAGCTAGTTTACTTCCCAACTGGTTTCCCTTTCATCTCATCTTATTGTGAATTAAGGAGGAATTTGTAGTGTTTGTAATCCACAACAAGATTGTTAAACAGTTAGATTGTTAGTTAGTTAGAGTTCAACTAATATTCTGTTTTTCGGTTTTAAGTAATCTCTTGTAACTGGTTCTGTTACTCTCATTATAAATATGAGTAACAGCCATCTTTAGAGGTGTGTGAGAAAAAGGAGAGTCATCTGAGTGTTTTCATAGAGAGATATAGTGTGTGTTTGAAACGAGCAAGAAGAGGAGTTGTATGTAAAGACTTTGTTCTTGAGATTAGAATAGAGGTGTAGAAGACAACTTCATTGAAGAGGCTCGGAGGTGTACACAGGAATATTGGTGGTTGTAACTTTCTAAATAACTAAGGGAACTCCCAGATTGGGAAGAGCTGGATTAGGTCACCATATTTGTGACTGAACCAGGATAATCTTTGTGTCTCTTCTTCTCTTTTCTTTGATTAAATTATGTTATTTGATTGCTCATAATTTTTCTGGTTTTTTGCATATACATTGCTGTTTTACATGTGTTTGAGAATTTGTTTCTGTTGAGTAGAGTAATATTTCTGAGTTACAACAGTTCTATTTTTAGACATGGCCCCGTGGACTAAGGGTATCCTAACCATGTAAAAATTATCCTCAACTTAAACTCACTTCCATGTGTATTTAAGTTGTCTTTATTTAATCACTTGGTATTTATAAAAACTGGAATTTCACTTCACATACGCAAGAGTATAGGGGAATGTTTTTTGTAGTACTCCTTTTGGCTGGGAAGAGATACATGGATATTTTATGTGGAAGCAAAAGCAAACGGTTTAAGCGTGTCTTGGGCTCATGATGTGTACTTGTCTCTTCAATATGCCTACAAGTTTCATAACTAATATGGAGCTTTAATTATTAATTGCCATCAGAGTTATAAGACATGTGCCTCCATCAAGTGTCTTAAGTATGGTTAGACATGTACCTCGTCTACCAACCAAATCAAGTGTTTTGCTCCTTATGTTCTCAGGCTAGCATGTTATTGTATTAAAATATTTTCATCAGTAGTAGTTTCTCTTACTAAAAATAAAATAAATATGTAATGAAAATTAGTAAATAATTTAAGAGGTTGCACTTAAGTTATTAAGAAGTTTTTTTGGCAGTAAAAGTCATATTTTGTACCAATTTGGTGTGACAAAAGTCGATAAATTGTTTGTTAAATTTTACAAAAAATTACTAGTGGCCACACAAAATTAGTGTAAAATGTGACTTTTGCCACAAAAAACTACTTAGTGACTACTTAGTAACTTATATACAACCTTTCAAAGTATTTACTGACTTTTATCATAAAACTTTTTTTTAAAAAAAAAAACTTATTTTTAATAAAGTATTGTTATATGACACTTTAAGATACCCAACACTACATGATGTAGCAAATAGTAATTGTTGCAAATTTAATATCAGGTCCAACACATTCAAATTTAAAATAAAATACGCGAGCCTTGATATTATATTACACCAATTACGATTTAACACATCATATAGTGTTAGACACCATATGATGCCCCATAGCATTAGTCTTTATAATAGAAGTCAAAAAGTGTCTAATTCTTATAGGAGAAAAAAGAAGCATATTTTTTGTTAGTATCTCATAATTATATATTAATAAGAGAAAATACTAGTTTGGCCTCTATGTTTTGCCAAAATACTCGATCGACCCCTATGTTTTGTTAAATGACATTTCAAACCTCATGTTTTGCAAAATGGATCAAAATAATACTCTGAGCCCGATTTTGGTCAATTTTTTTTTCAATATGACTAAAATGCAGTAATGCCCCGAAATCCCTAATGCAGTTTAATGGCTGGATTAGTAGGCCGGGAGAGCCATAACTGTTTAATTATGCCATTAAATGATAATATGCATGTTTATGAGAATTATATTATAATATGATGTTATATGCATGCATGTGGGTCCACATTTGATTATTATGATATTTTGGTAATTTGGCCCGTTGAGGGCATAATTGTATATTTGTGTGCATGTCGGTGACCTATTGTTGAGACCACATTATAATGTGGGTTTGTTCAAGCTATCCGGCATGAGACGATCTTTGAATATTAATTAGCGGTCTAGTCATAATAGGTTTAAGTTCGGGGCTCGGGATGAGTCTCGGGGTGATTTTAATGATTAGAGCGTTGCGGGGAATTAAAGGTTAACATGATGTGAATTATTGGTGTTTGAGATTATCGAGAATAGCGGGAATTGGAGAGCGTTAATTATGATTAATGAGATGGGTGGGAAATACCAATTTTGCCTTTGGGAGCCTTTAGAAACTCTTAATTGACCTAGGGGTATTTTGGTCTTTTCACCCCTAGGATAGATATAAACCATTTATGGCTGTAGAAAAGAAGAGAAAACAGAGTATAATTCAAGAGCTTTCCCGTACCTATTTTCCTTCCTTGTTCTTTGTGATTTTTGAGCCATTCTTGAGGATTCAAGCTTGGGAAGTAAGCCTTGGGAGTTTGGGAGAGTGTTCCACCATTGAAGAGCATCATAATCTGAGTTTGAGGTAAGTTTCTAGCCATTGAATTCCCTGGTTTGCCCTGTTTTAGTTCTGATTTGTAGTTAATATTTCTAAGTTGAATACTTGGTTTTGTTGGGAGTTTTGGCTAGGGTTCTTATGGTTGTGATGTTTGGGGTATGTGAGGATGGTTTTTGGGTTCATTGGAATCGAGTTAGAACTGAAGGAGTCGAAGAAGAAGGTTTTAGGGGAGTGCTGTTCTGGGGGTAGCGCTACAGCGCCCACCCTAGGGCGCTATAGCGCTACACAAGATTGTTTCTGTGCGGTTGGGGGTTCTGAGTATAGCGCTGGGGCGCTAGGGAGCAGCACTGTAGCGCTACTCTATTCCTTCAAAATCCTGTTTTGAGTGTTTTTAAGGGTTTTTGGCTCGGGGTTTCAAACCTTAAGGCCCGGGATCGAATCTACTCACCGTGTGGGCATGTTTCGAGGTCCCGAGAGTGGGGTTTAGGTTAAGACCCTTTCAATGTTGATTTTCAATGTTGATTTTAATTAATGGAGGTTATAACTGGTTGTGATTAGGTAACCGCTAAGGAATCAAAAGGTCGATCGTTCTCAGGAGTCGTTCTTACATTATTTCTCGCTCGAACCTGAGGTAAGAAAACTGCACCCTGTGTATATGACATGCATAATTGTTGCTGAGGCATGTTGGTTGATAAATGTGGACATTGATTGCATATTAAATGCTAGTGGATGTTGTATACTTGTGTATGGCACTGATTAGTCAGGGACGACACTGGTCGCGTATCACTGACCTAAGAGTCAGAAACGGCATAAGCGTCCTGAACGCATGGCCGAATGAATATTAGATCTAATTGATATCAGCATTGAATGGCTCTAAGGAATTAATGCTGGATCGACCCTAAGGTCGATGAAACTTATAAGCGCTTGACTAGTCTAAGCTAGTTACTCAGAGCCAGGGCCTAAGGCCTAAGTGACTGTTTGTCACATGGCTAGGGAACAATGTTCTATAGTTATGACTCTAGAGTCATGAGGAAGGTTATGTTGGTGACTAGTCATCATGCACCGATCCTATTTAAGCTAGTGAAAGGTTCACTTATCTGTTAAGCCCTGGTGACCCTATCGTCACATGGCTAAAGGGAGCTGTACCCACCTTAGTGACTTTTGCGACTGTCACTTACCTATTTTGGACTGAAAGTCCTTAATGATTATTATGATCATTGTTGATATTATATCATGCTATATTGTGTTTTCTTGCTGGGCCTTGGCTCATGGGTGCTATGTGGTGTAGGTAAAGGGAAAGAAAAGCTCACCCAACCTTGAGTGGAGAGCTTAGGTGGTGATGTGTACATACACGACCGCTTGACCACCACGGCCAAGGAGTTCTTAGAGGAACTAGGGGGTTTACCCTATTTTTGCCGCTTAGGTCGGCGGGTTTGTAAATTTGAAATAGTAATGACCATTTTGAGTTGTAAATAACTTGTAAAAGATTTTATGGGCCCATGAACAATTTTATGTATTAAATAAAATATATCCTTTCTTTTTTATTGGTTTTTCCACCTTAGCCTGTTAATAACACTTAGAAGCATGTTTTTAACCAAAGGACTCGGGTAGCGGGTCAAATTTCCAGTTCACCGTAACTATTCTGGGGTAACTAGGGCATTACAAATGCTCTTGGATTTTTAAATTATTGAACTAATTAAATAATTAAAATATATTTTAAAATAAAAATAATTCAATTGATTTAAATAAAAACTAAAACAAAATTAAAATTTTTAAAAAACTAAGCCCTTTCTTTCTTCTCTTTCTATAAGCCCCAAATCTCTAATCTTCTTATTCTTCTTCTTCTTTTGGTGGTTGTGGGGGTATGCTCATGGGTGGAGGGAGGGATGATCGATGATCTGGGGCTCAAATTTAGGCGAGGCAGGTTGTGGGTCACTTAGGTTGATGGAGACTGGGTTTTAGGTGAGACAAGGGTTTGGTTTCCGACGAGATGGTTAGACAAGGGTCAAGGGATTGGGTCCTGGGCTAGAGAAGCCACTAGGCTTAGATATGGGTCGTTGTGAATGGGCTCGGGGCTCAAATTTGGGTGAGGCATGACATGGGTCACTAGGGTTGATGGAGAGGGGTTAGCTGCCTGAGATCTAAGGTGCGAAAGCGTTGAAGAGGAGGCTGCACTGAGGTCGACGCATGACAAGAATGGAGGAGGCATGATGGGGATGAGGCTTCCTGGGGTTTGGGGCATGACGACGATTGGTTGTTCTTGCCCTTTATTTTCTAGTTTTTTTTTTCAAGTTTTTCTAGGTTGTGTTCATGAGTTTTGCTCATATTTTCTTCATATTTTTGTTGGGTTTTTGTTTAGGTGGAAATTTCTTTATGAAATTGGGTATGAAGAAAATAAATGATTTGATTTTTGTTACGGGTTTCAAATCTTAATTTGTGATGATGGTGATTTTTTTTGTTTTTCGATATGGGTTCTCCAAGAAAAATTTAGAAGAACAAAAGTCCAATTGGAGTTTTATTTGAATTTGTTTTAATTTTTGTGTATAAATTCCGGTTGAAATGATGAACATAAAACATTTTTGTTTTAAATACTTGGTTTGATTTTAATTTTTTCTTTGTTTTCTTATTAGATTTTGATTAATTTAGTCAATGTTACAAGTTAATTATTAAATTTAGGTTTAAATTTTAATTTTTGCTTATGATATATATTTTAAAGTTTTAATTTATTTGTTGACCAGGGTTTTGGTCAACGACACTGAGTCAAATTGAATGACAGTAAGTAATAAATGAGCTAAATTCAAGTATAAAGACACAAAGAATTTATAGTGGTTCGGCCCCAAGAATTGGTAATGACCTACTTCCACTTGCACTTTTATTAACTAAAAAGGTCTCAGACTCAAGATAAGAAGAACAAAATTCAATTGAGTTTCCTAAGCCTGAGAGAAAATACAATTTGATAGTGATTTTGTATGTAAAGTGCGCATTAGAGCGAATGACTATGAGAGATATCTATTTATAGAGTCTCTTAGTGGGTCATGGGCATAACAAGCATGAAATAGGCCCTACACACATAACGTGGGCTTGTTAAAACTAAATACACAATAAAAGGATATAAAAAATACATTTAAATATCAGTTACATAAATATCCCCTAAGATTAGGGTCATTCTGGTTGAATAAAGTGTCCTTCGAGAAGGAACTTCCTTCGAGCAAGCTATATCACCAATACATTATCGAGTAGATCCTTGTTGTCGATCAGATATCATTCGAGCAATGATTTGCAAGTGATATTCTCCATCTTGTTACTTGACTAAAGAAACTTTTTCTACTGCCCTTGAACAGAAATGACCAACACATGAGAACCGATCAACGTGGACCAGTTCAGTACCTAGCCCTGCCACATGTTTTTATGTTCCACATCATCATGTCCAATTAAGGTTAAACATTTGCCCCCAAAGTTTATCTTAGTGCGACCAACACTAGATAAACTTGCATGCTTCGACCAGGCTGATACCTTTTCAAAACCTGACATATCGAAAAAGGAAGTACCATTATTTTTGAAGGAATGGTGACATTTTTGATAAAGCAAACGACGATTTTATGGTTCCAAGGCAGACTGACACTACTTTTTAGGAAATAATGATGGTATTTTCGGTTTCCCATGCTGCTGACGTCACATCATTTTTAGAATAATGATAACCTTTTACCTTGATGACGTTAGCTGCTCGCATGTGGGCAATGCTATAAATAGCCCTGCCTTTCCTTCTTCCCTCACTTCACTCAAAAACTTTTCCTTTTCTTCAAGAAACCTCTCAAACACAAAGCTTCCTTCCTTGATTCCTGGAATCTGTGACTCGTTCTTCAACATTTTCTCCTTCAAAATCATTACTCAAGTAAGTTTTTCGATCACTCACTTGTAATTTTTTACTTTTATCTTCGCCCAATCTGTGATGATTTTGTAAATTTTCAATCGGGTTCTTTAGTATTCTTGAGTAAATCGTAAGAACATAGAGTTTTTCATGAAAAATTGTTGGTTTTCTAGGAAAAATTAGTGTTTGGGAAGTAGGAAAATACACTAGGCTATTGTAGTACCTCAGAATTTTACTTAGTTAGATAGTATTATCTTATGCTATAATATTTTTAGTTTTCGTGGATATTGGTTCAAGCCAGGAATTATTTGGAAACTAGTAGAGATACTTATGGATTTTATAAGTTTAGCCTATAGTTAGAAATATTAATTTTATCATAAGGTTTAATTATTATTGAAGTTGGTCCTAGAAGTATTATTTGTAGCCTAAGGTTTAGATAGGATAATTAAGAATATGACATTTGTCTCATGTATGTTTATTAAGGATTTAAGGATTTGAGATGAATAAAAAAATCAAAGATAAGCATAGGAAGTTTAGAACCTTCCCTCAGATGCTAGGACCTCGTATTACTCAATCAAAGTCGTTTAAACAACTTTAAGTGCGCTTAAAAGGTGCAAAAACGTTGTTTAGTACATCAGCGTAAGCCGATATATCACAGCTTTAGGATGCGATATATTGCCTATGCGAATACGGAAAGCACGTCGACTTTGCATGAACGAAACCACAGAGCCTCGAGAAAATAGGGGGGGGCGATATATCACCTATAGGGGGGGATATATCGACTCTAGTAGCTATTTTTGAAACTCCGTGGAATTCGAAGCTAGAAACAGCCCTCAACAGCTTGGACTTGTTCTTGAACGATTTTGACAGAGTTCTGGGCATTTCTTGAGCGGAAAATGCCATTTCTATTCATTTATTTACTCATTTTAATGGGAGTTAGTTTCACTCATTGAAATCTATAAATAGGACCCTTCACTTAGTCATTTTCACCATCTTTCAAACACTTCTCAGAGCCTCCAAGCTTCCAATTTCGTTCTAGAGAGAAACACTAGGGTTTTGGGGTTAAAATCTTTCAAATCTAAGCTTTTCTAAACACTTGGGAAGTAAGCTATAGTGTGATTTTAGTGTTTGAGTATAAATAAAAGCTCTAGCTATCTAAGGTACTCTTAATCCTCAAATCCAATCTACTTTTATTCTTCTTATTCTTTTCTTTAGTTCAAATCCTAGTTCGTTATAATGGATTTTGGTTAGGTACTCGATATCTTTGAAACTTAAGATTTCAGTAAGTGTTTATTTCGACGGTTTAGATCTTTTCTTCATCTTCTTTCTTTAGGAAACTTATGATTTTTAATGTTTGTTTTAGGAGTTTCCATTCCCACACTTGTCTCCAATATCTCAATTTTGGTAAGGAAAGTAAGTTAGATTTTATGTGCTATGTGTTTGTATGTTATTTTTATGTCTCTAGTCGCTTGGGAATTATGGTTGCTTAGATAGCATATTCTGAGATTTTTATTGTTATCGTAGACTATAGCTGTGTCTACCTCTAAAATAGAAGATAAGAGGACTATAGTGGTTTTTATCACATACTACGATAATGAGTTAATGACCATTAATATTGTAGTCCATTTTATGTGTTATCCAGATTTCCGGATAGCGTTTAGATTGATGACCTCGGGGAAGCAGAATTATCGATGTCTTTCACGGAGGGTGACCAGAGCTCGCGGATGGATAGAAAGGCTTCGCCTCTCCTGTCTAGTATCCGGATTACTCTTCCAAACAAGCACAACACGGAAACTCGTCAACTCTCCCGGACTCCCGAAGGATACCCCTCGGGGAGGCCCCTTCCAGGAGAGGCTCTTCGAGTGGTCTCCGCGGAAACAGTTCCGTGCCCCGCACAGAACAAAACCGAACGGTCGAGTCCGGGAGAAGGCATATTTGGAATGATATCCGTCTGACACAGGATCCCGCCTGACACGCCCGTCAGGTCAAAGCCGCACACATCCCAGCACGCCTAAGGGTACCTTTTCGCCTACTGTTCCGCTGACAACTTGGAAAAGACGGTTGACTTTGTGTGTTCCCCATACTTTCACGTAAATATACCCACATAGAGTCTGGTAGCCATGCTACTACAGTAATTGTATCCCCTATTTATGGCTGGTGTAATTAAGACTCATGTACGTAGAGAAAAACCCTAATCCGAAACCCTAGCTATAAAGGCTCCTTCCTTTTACAAGAAGGAGGAGGGAGAGATCAGATAGCAAAAAACTCTACCAAAATCTCTCTAGCTTCATCTTCTTCAAGAGAACCCGAGAGAAACATTGTGAATGTGTGAAGTTCTTACGCACCAGCCATCTTACTGTAATCTTTTCCAAGTATAATAACATCGACTCGTGGACTAGGGCTTGTTAACGCCTGAACCACGTAAAAACACTGTTTGTTTAGTTACATTTCAGTATTTCTACAGTTCTTATCTTTTTATTATTCTGTTAGTTATTCGTTTCCGAAAAACTCGGTAAACATTTTGGTGCTTTCATTGAGAGCTGTAGGAAGTTGTTAGTCAGCTCTTTTTCTGTGTACGTTTTTTGTATTCACTTCGTACTAAAGAGATGGTGACTACGCGAAAATCCGCTGTTGACAAAAATGCTACGGTCAACCCCGATACCGTGATGGAAGATGTGGTGCAGAGCGAACCCTTAGACTACCGAGGTGAAGACCCGACATCCCGCCAGGATCAGGTCAGTACCGAAGATACAACATACTTAGAAGACGAAGAAGAGTATGTCCAAGACGGTTATTACAAGGACGGCTGCTACTATGAGAAGGACCCAGAACTGGTCCAAGTAGCCGAAGAACTGGTGGCCACTAAGGCCAAGCTTGCTGAGCAGGAGCGCGTCTCCGAAAGAATGCAACGCATGATGGAACGCCTCCAAAGTAAGTTCGGAGATCTAGGCGACTCGGACGAGGATACCTCTGTTCGAGGTGGTGCTGATGGCCCCCATGCCGGATCCAGCCGCTGCTGGACCATCCAAAGCCGCCCCTAACAAGGGCAAAGAAAAAGTTGGAGAGCCTGTGCGCGCTGACGCCCCTGCACCTCCTAAAGGCGTGAATCACCAGGCCGACTGCCCCCCCCCGCGCGCAGAAGGTCTCTGGCGCTCCTAAGCCCAGACGCCCTTCAGCCCCAAGGGGGCACTCTGTGCCTAAAGGGCCCGGTGCTAAGGCACCCAGGCCTAGGGGAAGGAACAACCGCCCCAGTGATTCCGTCAATCAGGACGGTCGGGCTGCGAACTCGCACTCCGAAGATAGCTGGTCCACGGTGGACCTAAGAAGAAGGTTGGAGGCCAAGTATGAGAAGGCCAAAGGGGAAAAAGCCCGGCCTCGCGGAGATGACCTCCGAAATCATATTAATGACAAGCTCCGGGGACGTGACCTCCCGGAAAGTGATACGAAGAGGCTCGAGGAACAGATTGCTGCCTTGACCAAGCTGGTCCGGAAGCAAAGTGGGGCCCTGTCAGATTCTGAGGAGGAAGACCCGGAACCATGTATTAGGAGGATCGCGGAAACGTCCCTCCCGGATAACTTCAAAATGCCTCACATAGAATTATATGATGGGAGGACAGACCCGCGTACCCACCTAGCTAAATACAATAAAATGATGCAAGTGGCGCGCGTCAGTGAGGACGCCAAATGCATGTGCTTCTCACTCACCCTTACCAAGTCTGCGGAGGACTGGTGGAAAAGATTAGCTCCCGGATCAATCCACAGTTGGAAGGAGCTACAGTCCGCGTTTAGGAGGCAGTTTATTGCTGCCCGCGACCACGACATGGAGGTTGGTTCCTTAACCAACATCAAACAGCAACCCACTGAGAACCTCAAAGCTTTCATTCAGAGAATGATGGAAGCTGCTGCAAAAACCAAGGTCAGCAATGACATGAAGCTGATCGCCCTTCAATCGGGCCTTACTGTCAGCTCCCTGCTATGGGGGGAAATGCAAAGGAGACGGGCAGAAACCCTGTCCGAATTCATGTCAAAAGCTCAGGGAATCATCAACCTTGAGGATGCCTACCAGCAAGCCTTTGGAGTTCCCCCGGCTCCAACCCCTTCCGTGACTGCGCCGAGCTTTGCTTCGCAAGCTCCCGCACCAGTCCTCACGCTTCCAGGAGCCCGATTCACTCCGAGTGTGTATGGGCCTTCCGCGTCTGCTCAGACGCCGGGTCAAACCCATTTCTCTGGGTATGGAGCGGTACAAACCGGATGTAGTATCGCTCCTAGCATGCCGGAGCCGCAAGCGGAAGCCCCGGAACGAAGTTTGAGCCAATCGCGGAGCAAACGAAGCGGAAAAAACTCCAACCGGGGAGACCATTCAAAGAAACCCCGAAAGGATTATGAGCCCAAGTTCACGGAATATACCAGTTTGATAGACTCGCGAGAGAATGTCTATCGGGCGACCTGTAATATGGTCAACTACAGGAAGCCCCCGAAAGTGTCTCACGGAGGAAGGCGTCCGCGAGACTCAAATAAGAGGTGTGAGTTCCACGGAGACGTGGGGCACACCACGAATGAGTGCCTTCAGCTGAAGGATGAGATCGAGTCCCTGGCAAGAGCGGGACACCTCGGTCAGTGGGTGAGAATACCCATAATCTATCCCGGACAGGGGGTAGTTCACGGAGCTGCATATTCACCGGGACAGAGGGGGGCCGCTAGCGCTCCTGGAGCCGGTCACCCCCAAGCTCCCGGGTCTCAGTTCCCAGCACTTCCTCCTCCACCTGCTCCGGCGCCCATTGCCTTGTTGGCTCCAGGGCCAGGCAACCCATATCCGCCCGGCCTTGCTCCGCCACCCGTTGACGGACACGTCGCCACCATTTCCGGAGGACCACACCTTGCCGGAAGCACCCGCAATTCCCAGAAGAGGTACTTGAGGGAGTTAGAGCACGCCGAGGAGATGTGCGCCTTGGTCCAATCACCTGCTCAACGTCCCCGAATGATGGATCTTCCCATCACCTTCATGGAGGACGATGCTCGACATGTGCACTTCCCCCACAACGATCCCCTCGTGGTGGAAGCCCAGATTGCCAATAAGAAGGTCTCACGGGTCTTGATCGATAAATGAAGCTCCGTGAACATCCTCTTCAAAGAGGCCTTCCACGCGATCGGATTGACCGAGACGGACCTGGCCCCATGCCCCATCCAGCTTCAAGGTTTCAATGGGGACGCACTCATGCCATTAGGCAAAATTCAACTTCCGGTCACCCTCAGAGGAGAAAGCGACGCTTGTGCCTTCAAGCATAGCACATTCGTGGTGGTCGACTGCCCCACGGCGTATAATGCCATCTTAGGCCGACCGGTCCTGATCGATTGTGGGGCCATAACCTCGATACGTCACTTATGCTTGAAGTTTCCCTGCGACGATGGGCGTATTGGCACCCTCCGAGGAGACCAGAGAAGTGCACGGAGCTGTTATAACGTCTCCGTCCGAGCCGTCTACACGGTCCGAGAGACGTTTGCTGCCATTCCTTTGGCGGAAGTATTGCCAGAAACTAGGGATGCTCAGGAGGCATACTTTGACGAACTCGACCCAAGAGTGGGAATCGAGAAAGCAATAGAGCCGATGGAGGAAGTCGAAGAGGTGATCCTCAATCCGGGAGAACCCACCAAGGTCATTCAGGTGGGGAAAAACCTGCCGTCGGCCGTTCGAGATAAGATCGTGGCCACTGTGAAGGATAATCAGGATATCCTGGCATGGTGCCACGCTGATATGACGGGGATTAATCCCAATGTTGCGTGCCACGCACTCAACATAGACCCAGCTGCAACTCCAATTCGCCAAAAGAGGAGGCCGCTGGACCCAGTGAGAGCCGAAGCCGTCAAAGCTGAAGTGGACAAATTGATGTCCATAGGCTTTCTCCAGGAGTCGCACTATCCCGTGTGGTTGGCCAACCCAGTTCTGGTCCCGAAACCCGATGGGTCCTGGAGAATGTGCATTGACTTCACAGACCTAAACAGGGCCTGCCCGAAAGATTGTTTCCCTCTCCCGCGAATCGATCAGATGGTGGACGCTACTTCCGGGTACGAACTCTTATCCTTCATGGATGCGTACTCCGGATACAACCAGATCAAGATGCATGTCGCGGACCAGGAACACACCAGCTTCCTCACGGATAAGGGTGTCTACTGTTACGTGGTCATGCCTTTCGGTTTGAAGAATGCTGGGGCGACTTACCAGCGTCTGGTAAACAGAATGTTCAAGGACCAACTGGGGAGGAACATGGAGGTGTACGTGGACGACATGTTGGTAAAGTCCAAGACCTCCGGGGACCACAGTAACGACCTTGAGGAAGCTTTCGCCGTGATCCGAAAGTACGGGATGAAACTAAATCCAAAGAAATGTACTTTCGGGGTCTCGTCTGGGAAGTTCCTCGATTTTATTGTCAGCTCCCGCGGCGTGGAAGCCAACCCTGAGAAAATAAAGGCGTTCATAGATATGCCTTCCCCCCGGAAGCATAAGGATGTCCAGAGCGTTACCGGAAGGATAGCTGCTCTCAGTCGCTTCGTATCCAAGGCCACCGACAAGTGTATCCCCTTCTTCAATGTTCTGCGAGGGAACAAGAAGTTCGAGTGGACCCCCGAATGCGAAGCGGCCTTCCAACACCTCAAAGAACATTTAACCCGAGCCCCCATTCTGTCCAAGCCGGTCGAAGGAGAGGCGTTGTTCTTATACCTAGCTGTGACTGAGCACGCAGTAAGTGCCGCTCTCGTCCGGGAAGATGGCCGTATCCAGCTCCCTGTGTATTACGTAAGCAAGAGGTTATTGGACGCCGAGTCCAGATATTCGATGATCGAGAAACTCTCCCTCTGCTTGCTGATCGCTTCACGGAAGCTGAGGCCATATTTCCAGGCGCACACCATCAAAGTACTCACCAACCACCCTCTCCGACAAGTCCTGCAGAAGCCCGAGTCTTCTGGCAGATTGCTTAAATGGGCCATGGAACTAAGCCAGTTCGACGTCCACTACCAACCGCGTGTTTCCATAAAAGGTCAAGCTCTCGCGGACTTTATTGTGGAGTGCTCGGGAATGAATGACCTCCCAGAAGATCCTGTCCCGGAACTTCCCACCTGGAAGGTCTACGTAGACGGAGCCTCAAATGAAAAAGGAGCTGGAGCGGGGGTTATCCTAATATCTCCCCAAGGGCATCAGCTCCAGAGCGCCATCCGTTTCGCATTCCCAGCATCCAACAACGAGGCAGAACACGAAGCCATGTTAGCTGGGTTACGACTGGCCAGAGAAGTCGGAGCCCAAAAAATCGAAGTGTACAGCGACTCCCTACTTGTGGTAAACCAAATATCCGGGGAATACCAGACGAAAGGCGAAAGGATGGCTGCCTACGTGTCTCTCTCCCGCGACCTACTGCAGCATTTCAAAGGCTACAAAATCCGCCAGGTCCCCCGGGACCAGAACTCACTTGCGGACACGCTGGCCAAGCTTGCAACGGACCCGGAGATTGAACAGTATGGCTTAGTCCCCATCGGGCACTTAGAAGCCCCCAGTACTGAGACGCGAAGGATAAACGCCATCATCGACCATTCCCACTCCTGGATAGGACCCATCCTCAGATTTCTCACCACCGGAGAACTCCCCACCGATAAAGCTGACGCAAGGAAGCTCCAGTATCAAGCTCCCCGATACGTGGTTATGGATGGAAAGCTTTACCGCAGGGGGTTGTCCATACCCTTCCTTAGGTGTGTTGCCGGAACCGAAGTCAGCACCATCATCCATGAGATTCACGGAGGCTTCTGTGGCAATCATACCTCCGGGCTGAGCCTCTCCAAAAAAATCCTTCGACAAGGATACTTCTGGCCCACCATGAAGAAGGATTGTGTGGATTATGTCAGGAAGTGTGAGCAGTGCCAGAGGTACGCCAAGGTTCCGCGAGCGCCGCCTACGGAAATTACCCTAATGACCAGCCCCTGGCCGTTCGCCGTTTGGGGCATTGACCTAGTAGGTTCCCTCCCCACTGGAAAGGGTGGAGTGAAGTACGCCATAGTCGCGGTAGACTACTTCACCAAATGGGCTGAAGCTGAACCTATGAACACGGTCACATCTAAAAAAGCATTGGATTTTGTCATCAGGAATATAGTGTGTCGTTTTGGGCTTCCACGGAAAATTGTGTCCGACAACGGAAAGCAGTTTGACAGTGAAAACTTCACGAACTTCTGTGCTTCGCATGGAATTATCAAAAGCTTTTCCGCAGACAAGTGGAAGCTGTAAACAAAATATTAAAGACCACGTTGAAGAAAAAACTCCAAGCCTGCAAGGCTCACTGGCCGGAAGAACTTCCGCGAGTACTTTGGGCTTATCGCACAACAGAGAGAACTTCGACGGGGCACACGCCTTATTCCATGACCTTCGGTTGCGAGGCCGTCATCCCAGTAGAAGCTATGATCCCCTCTCACAGGCAAGACACCTACGATCCTACCCGGAACCATGCCCTCCTCCAGGAGTCCTTAGACATGATCGAAGAGCTCCGGGAGCAGTCGCAGGTCCAACTAAAAATGTACCAAGGCAAGATAGCCCGACACTTTAACACGAGAGTCCAGAGCCGTGCATTCGAAGTTGGGGACCTTGTCCTACGGAGAGTATTTCCTGCTACGCAGGATCCGGGAGTAGGAGTCCTCGGACCCAACTGGGAAGGCCCCTACGAAGTCCAAGAAAAAGTGGGCCATGGGACGTATCACTTAAAGAGACTCGACGGATCTAAAGTCCCGCGCGCCTGGAACGCGGAGCACCTCCGCCGTTACTACCAGTAAGCCCCGGACCATCCAGTCGGAAGTCCTTGGTGAAAATAACAAAAGTGAAAAATGTGGAAATAATCCTCCCTGTTGTAAAACTAGCGCCTAGCAGGCTATTTTAATGAAACACGGAAGGATTCACTCCGCTTTTACTGCACTTTTTATCCCTATGTTCAAAGCTGCGTTTTAACAAGCGACCACGCGGTCCGGAGACGTCCGGACCCCACGCTCACTTGGGGGGTATACATGGCTAAGGCTTAGCCATACGCCCCTTGAACAAAACGTACACAGAACACCACTTATGTGCTAGCATTGTGTTTGAAGTTTTTAAATTGTTTTGCTCTAATTGTTAAGCTTAGGTTTATTTGTTGCCATGAACATGCTTGCATTACGTGTCATATGTGCATTATGTGCTTAAGTGAAAATTGCCACAGAAATGCCTGCCATTATGTATCATGAGAATTATCTCTTGTGTAGCCCAGCGATGGACGGGACTGGGGGTTGAGGCACGTTCATAGAGCTACGCCAAAACACCCCCAGCTCCTTGACAAGTCCTTTGCAGAATTCTCCGCGAGCTCTGTAGAGCTTTGCTTCGCAAGCTCCAGCTCCGGGTCCCGCAAGGCGAAAGATGGCAAGATCCGCGAGCGCTGAAGAGCTTTGCTTTGCAAGCTCCAGCTCCGGGTCCCGCAAGACAAAAGATGGCAAGATCCGCGAGCGCTGAAGAGCTTTGCTTCGCAAGCTCCAGCTCCGGGTCCCGCAAGACAAAAGATGGCAAGATCCGCGAGCGCTGTAAAGCTTTGCTTCGCATGCTCCAGCTCCGGATCCCGCAAGACAAAAGATGGCAAGATCCGCGAGCGCTGTAAAGCTTTGCTTCGCATGCTCCAGCTCCGGATCCCGCAAGGCAAAAGATGGCAAGATCCGCGAGCGCTCTAAAGCTTTGCTCCGCGCGGATCTAGCCTCGCAGGGCTCCATGCCAGGTCCCTGAAGCCAGCCACCATGAGGTTCGCAACAACAGTTAGTTTTGCTTCGCAAAGATCTAACCTTAAGTCTAGCGACGCTCACCAAAAGAACTCCCGTTCCAAACAATGGAACGACTCACCTTAGCAATCCCAGCGAACAGTATAACTACAAGTCCCGGGATTGGCTATTTGCCTCAGGAAAGATAAAGTACGGTGAAAGGAGCCTGGCCGTTGGAACCAGAAAACCTTCGTAACCTAGAAACTACGTGGGGAAAGACATCATCCGTTAAAGCTTCAACTGGGAAGTGCATAAGTTTTGGCCGTTGGAACCAAAACCCCATACGCCCCTACAACAGTTTCTACCGTATAAATGTCTACCCTAAGCGCAAAGATAAATAAAGAACTCGGCAGAAAAAGAAAGGAGAATGCTATGATTATGGAAAAATTGTCCGCAATGAAAAACTCAAAATGAAAAACAATTAAAGATAAAACCCCTTCAAGCATTGGGGGTAACTACAGCGTCCACGACCGCAGCTTCGGGGGCATCTGTTTCAGCTGAGGCTGGCGGAGTCGGCTCATTGGAAGGAGGGATTTGGTCATGAGAAGGTTCAGAGGTCCCCGCCTCTCCGGGATCTCCCGCCTCAGGAGCTTCAGCACGTTCGTCAATGTTATAAGTTTGGACGTACGCCTCTGGGCCCTGATCCCACACGAGTAGCTTCTCCCTCATGGCTTCGGCATCATCTCCCAGATAGCCTAACACCTCCGGGTTCACTTTCCAGAGTTGATGCATGAGGACCACATGCGATATATTAATAGTCCTGTTCAGTATCACCTCAGCATCCTCCTTCTCCTTCAACCGCTCCGCCTCGGAGGTTGCCAGCTGTGCTTCCGCGGCAGTTAGTTGGGCCCTCAATTTTTCCATTTCGGCCTTGGAGGCATCCCGCTCCCCCTTAAGAGAATCAATCGCCTTGCGCTGCTCCCTATTTTGGTTCAGCACGGATTGCTTCTCGGTCACATGCCCCCTGGCAGTGAATTGCAAAGCCCCGATCTCTTTATCCTTCTCGGCGAGCCCCAACTGAAGCATAGACACGAGATCCCTGCTCCTCTTATGGAGTTGCTCCTCGTCGTGCAGCTTACTCTGAAGAGTGGAATATTCCTCTTGCCGCTTAAGGAGGAGATCGTTCTTTGATTGCAAGCGGGCTTCCAGGGTATCTTTCTCCACCTTGGCTTGGGACAGCTCTTCCCGGAGCTTGGAGTTTTCGGTCTTAATCCCATCCGACCGCTGTCTAAACTCATTCTCTGCCTTGGCCCGGTACTCTTGATATTTGGCAAGATATTTCTTCTCCGCCTCTTCTTCAGCCGTGCGCCGGGCCTGATCAATCTTCTCCGAAGCCCCCAAGGCCTGTTGGGTCAGTTTCTGTTTCTCCGCTTCCAAGGCCTGGCGAGCCAGTTGGCTCTCCTCCAGCTGAACCAGAGCTGCGCCAACCTCCCGGAACGAGCGTTCCGCGATCATAGAGGCCTGCAAGGAAAGACAACAGAGTGAGCTAAAGTAGGACCAAAAGACAGGTGGTCCCAAAAAAAATAAAAAAATAAAATAACAACTGACGGCTTACCCCGGACAGTTGCTGCTTCACAGCGTGTGTCAGCAACAGCGGATCCTTGCTGCTGCTGATGGCCCATTTCTCAGAATTGAGCTCGCATAAGCTCAGGGCCATGTCCTCCATCATCTCAGCTCCGAACGGCGCCAATGCACGTCCGAGCCTAGGCACCAGCCTCTTCTCCAAGGCTGGACCATCCAGAACCGCTCCGGCCGGGTGAGGAGATCTCACCCCCTCGGCCAGCTCAGCCCTCTTCACGGCAGACAAGTTATCTGCCCTTCCCTGAGTAACGGCCTTCTCCGCCTCTTCAAAAAACTATCGGCCCGTCTTACACCCTCCAGGAGGGCAGCGGGAAAACTGGTCGGCTTCCGCGGAAAGTGGAACTTCAGGCCAGGCAGGGGAAGATTGGTTGTCTGAGAAGACGGAGACCCCGGAAGGGTGGACCCCCTTTGGGCTGGAGGAGGAGGCAGCCGGGGTATTAAGGCCCCGGTCTGTTGCTTTTGCTGCTGCGGTAGCAGAAGTAATTGCCCTTGTTGCTGCTGCTGGTTTGAATGTTGCTGTTGTTGCTGCTGCGGCGTTGGTGATTGTCTTTCTTGTTCCTGTTGCTGCTGTTGTTGTAGTTGTGATTGCTGTCGTTGCTGTTGTTGTTGCCTTCGACCGGGAGAAGAGTGTCTAAGGCGTTTGTTCTTAGCACCCTCAGCATCTTCTCCGGGACGCTTGCTCACCCCAGTTGTCCTCACGGGGAACACAAGCCCTTCCCCGTCGCTACTGCTACTCGAGACCATCATAGTCTCGGAAGGCCCTTCAGCAGGGGACTTCTCTACCCTCGGAGACGCTTGCGCCTCGCCACTTGTCTTCTTGGGGGAAGCAGCCTTACCTCCCCTACCAGCCTTGGTCTTCCGTCCTTTCCCCGTGGGCGGGTCTTGGCTGGTGGCAGCCTTCTTAATAAGCAAAGTAACCCTCCCCAACATCTTGGCTTCGGGATAATCTGCAAGAAACGTACAAAGCAAGGTTAACGAACCAACAAGAAATGAGAAAGAAGATAAGCGGAAGACAAGACAATCAGCAACATAAAAGTACAAGCAAGCCCGCCAGCAGGGAACAAGAAACAAGAAAAAGAAAAGTTTGAAAGGGACGACCATGCACGAGAAACGTGGATGGCCTTCCCCGAGCAAAACAAAACATCTCTTCCTGCTCCAGGAAGCTCCCGTACTCCTTGAAGTCCGGGAAGAACATGCTGAGAGACGAAGGGTCAACCATGATGACACCTTCTGGCAGACTACCATCACTCAGACACCAGAGGAGCTCATCTACCCTATCACAGTACCTGTCGAAAGGTATCCTACGTGGATCTAGCCTAAGGAAACGAGGATCAAACCCCATCTGAGAGGTTTGGGAAACTTCAGACAGGCTGGGGGTGTGGATCAATCGAAAACTAGTCTTACCTCTCCCGGAGGAACTAGCCCCCGGAGCCCCTTCGTTAGGGTAAACCGCGGCGTGGCGAGCCTCGATCTCCTCTCCCTCCGGCTGGGGGTCGGGGAACCTCTCCGCCCAACTAGGAGATAGAGTATTTTCGTCCCGAGCGGCTTGGGTGATCACCTTAGACAGCTCCAGGGCAATCTGCTCCCGGATGTCAGCCGACACCTGAGTCTGCCCCCTACCACTTACTGGCTCAATATTTTGGAAGGAGGCGAGTAACCCATACTCCCTCAACGATTCGGAGGTCACAAGTCCCTCCACTCTCAACTCTTCCTCAGAAAGCCCTTCGTAGAACTTGGACCTCCTTATCATCTCCGCGCAGCGAGGTGTCCGCGGAACGACTTCTGCAAAAATCAAATACAAGCGTTAGAGATCCTCCCAAAAGGCAAATCAAACACAAAGAAACAAAGTTGAAAAGGAAAAGAGGAAACACTTACCAGGGATTTTGAAGTCCAAAGATAGAGCTGGCACCCTCTTCAGCGGGAAGCCAGTCGTCAGGAACCAGTATTCCCGGAGGTCTGGAACCCTCGCGGTATGACAAGTGGGGCACATCACATCCGGGTGCCTTTCTAGCCTGTAAAACCCCACCTTGTCTGAGTGACCCCTCATAGGCTGAGACTTCAACCCATAAAAGTACAGCACCTCCTCCGGGGTAGGAGCTTCCAGTCTCCGGGACTTGCAAAAGATGAACCACCCCGCTAAGAGCTTGTAGCTGGGAGGAATTAACTGGAAGGGGGAAATCCCCGCCTTCACACAGAAATTGGCGAAGTAACTCCTTAGGGGCAAGTGCGCTCCGCACACTATGTGTGCCCAGCTCCAGGCACCAAAGCCCTCGTGGCTCTGGCTAGCTGACTCGCCCAGCACCGACAGACGGTGCCACATCAGACCTGGGATGTTCTTTAGGCCTGCCTCAGAGGAATACAGCTCCAGCATGCCATAATTCCTGAAAAGGTTCAGTTTTTGGTCCATCTCCCAGATGGAACTATTGGAGGTTGGTGGGCTAGCCGCGACCGCTTTCGCTTTTCCTTTCCCCTTTCCACCAGCGATAGGAGAGCCCTTCTCTTGGGCAGATTCAGCCTCCCCCGCAGTAAGGAGTTGTTCCTTCGAGATGTTCGTCACTGGACAAAAGAAAAGAAAGAAGAAAACACTCTAAGCAGTCAGCACCCTTGTCATACCCTAGTGGTATCAAAGGCGTCGGGGAGACCCTCCCCGAAAACTGCTTGGAGAGGCTCCCACCGAGCTTGCCGAGGGATTGGCACCATGCCACCCGAAGGACAGCAAGGAACCAGACTCAGACCCCGAGCCTAAGCCCACCAAAAGAAGTGTTTTTCCAGAGAAAGACACCCTAAAGGCGTTCATGCTTATGCCCTAAAACAGCAAAACAAGGGACGACTTTCCAAACGCAAATCGCCAAAACACGCAGAAAAGGCTACTTATCGACTCACAATCAATCACATGCCTACCAAAGCCCTATTCACACATGCACATAAGCAATAATGGCAGAAACCTCTACTCTAACAACTACCAACAACCTAAGGTTTGGGAGGAAAGAGCAAAGTAGAAATACTTACTGATATTCGGGTAGGTGGAGGTTGAAGGAGTAACTGGATCACTGCACAGCACGATCGCGAGAAGCAAAAGCTGCAAAGATGAACGGCGATTCAAACCAGGAACTTCGGGGAATAAACCCACTGCCAAATCAAAAAGAAAAGTTTCCAGATACTTACCAAAAGAAATGGCAAGTTCGGAGGAACGTAAGCTGGGAAGCCTGAGAGTTCGAAGGTTTGGAAATCTGAAAATCCTAAAGATGGAGAATCTGAAAGCGTAAAGAGGAAGAAAGGTCCTTTCCCTCGTTTTTATAGCAGGGAAGAAGCCGTTTCGAATTCCTCGAGTGGACGGTCCCGATCTTCCCATTCCATGTGCGTCAGATCCAACGGCTGGAGAGGAAGCGACGATCCTATTTATGACTCCTCGGATGGGAATAAAGTATTTATTTCCCATCATTACACCACCTCGGGCCCTGAGTACCATTAAAAACCGTCAAATAGTCAGATGACTGACGCACGCATCCTCAACCAGTCGCCTCACGCACACGTCTTGGTCGCAGAACCATTCCCAGAATGACACGTGATCCTTGCCGCACTTGAGTACTTGATCTCAAACAGAAGAAATTCCTTTTTCTCTTTCATACTTATACTCAGGCGGGAAAAAGGAACCCTTCCGGGAACACAGAAGGTGCCCCCTAACCTAGTCTAAGAAACCGATTGTACAAGCTCCCGGATCTCTCAAAGCTCCGCGACCTTGGGGGGTAAATGTTATCCAGATTTCCGGATAGCGTTTAGATTGATGACCTCGGGGAAGCAGAATTATCGATGTCTTTCACGGAGGGTGACCAGAGCTCGCGGATGGATAGAAAGGCTTCGCCTCTCCTGTCTAGTATCCGGATTACTCTTCCAAACAAGCACAACACGGAAACTCGTCAACTCTCCCGGACTCCCGAAGGATACCCCTCGGGGAGGCCCCTTCCAGGAGAGGCTCTTCGAGTGGTCTCCGCGGAAACAGTTCCGTGCCCCGCACAGAACAAAACCGAACGGTCGAGTCCGGGAGAAGGCATATTTGGAATGATATCCGTCTGACACAGGATCCCGCCTGACACGCCCGTCAGGTCAAAGCCGCACACATCCCAGCACGCCTAAGGGTACCTTTTCGCCTACTGTTCCGCTGACAACTTGGAAAAGACGGTTGACTTTGTGTGTTCCCCATACTTTCACGTAAATATACCCACATAGAGTCTGGTAGCCATGCTACTACAGTAATTGTATCCCCTATTTATGGCTGGTGTAATTAAGACTCATGTACGTAGAGAAAAACCCTAATCCGAAACCCTAGCTATAAAGGCTCCTTCCTTTTACAAGAAGGAGGAGGGAGAGATCAGATAGCAAAAAACTCTACCAAAATCTCTCTAGCTTCATCTTCTTCAAGAGAACCCGAGAGAAACATTGTGAGTGTGTGAAGTTCTTACGCACCAGCCATATTACTGTAATCTTTTCCAAGTATAATAACATCGACTCGTGGACTAGGGCTTGTTAACGCCTGAACCACGTAAAAACACTGTTTGTTTAGTTACATTTCAGTATTTCTACAGTTCTTATCTTTTTATTATTCTGTTAGTTATTCGTTTCCGAAAAACTCGGTAAACATTATGTATTATGTTTTATGTCATATGTTTTATGTTTTAGTAGTTTTTCCTTACTGGGTATTAGACTCATTCATTTTTATTTAGATTGTCCAGGAAAATGAACATGGAAGGCAGGACAGATCCGAGGGGGCTTTGGCATTGTGTATTGGGCAATGAACTAAAGAAATGAACCAATGGGATCGATCGAGGATAACGTTGATATTTTGAGTCTTTTAATTATGTCTTTATGATTTCCGCACTTAGTACTTTGAACATTTAAATGAAAGTTTTGTTTTCTTTATTATTTTTATGTATGAACAATGGGATCCCATACTTTTGGATTTTATATTCATTAATAATAAAGTTTGATTATTTTATGTATATATCCAAAAGATAGCAGTTAGGTCTTAGTAGTTTTTAAAGGTCCAAGGTCTTTAAATTAGTCGGGTCCTTATAGTTGGTATCAGAGCCATGGTTCATATGCATAAAAGTTCTCCTTGATACACATGCAAAATCTCCAAATCTAATTGCAAATGTAAGTGTTTTGTTATAAATACTATGCTTATGTTTAAACTAAGTTTTAGTTAATATGTTTTTAGTCAAAATGAATGGAGCCATGACTTATCAAGATATCCGTGCCACTAAGGCATTAAAAAGGATTAGAGAGCCAAAGGATACAATAGGTGTGCTAGAACGAATCACACAAAGATTGGTCAGATTTCACAAGGAGGTAGCTCACCTTTAAATCACTAGGCTAATTATGATGAGAGCCACATATTTGTCTGAGTAATTAGGCTTTTTGGAGATATGCCTTTTGTAGTTTCAAATTTGAAAGAGTTATGGGAAGCTCTAGATAATGAGGATAACTTACCGGTAGACATTATATATTATTTTCTTATACTTAGGTTTACCTATAGGTTTGAGATTCAATTCACCAATGAACAAAAGAATAATATCCTAATGAATATTCCCCGTAGTAGATTCGAAGCTTATGATATTGATGATTATGAGGAAATAACTGATGATATTCTAGATGAAGGGTCAGATGTAGAAGATCTTGATATTTAGAAAATTTACCCTAGTTATTATTAGTAATGTTTCTTTATTTCTTTTAAATTATTATTGTAATAAGTGAAAATTTTCCAAATGAATAAAGTTATTATTATTTTTGAATTGAATGTGTGAAATTTGACTATTTTTCATAATTCAATAAATAATGGCTGAGTTCGGTGATGGTGGATACAAATCAATGGACCGGGTTCCATATTGAGAGTTTAGGGGGCCATAGTAGTGGGAACGATTTTATTGATCCCAGCCCCCCCTCAATATGGTTAACTTTTGAACAACGACAAGTTTCACAAGCCTGAGAATTAAATCATATAGGGTGGTTAAAAACAGATGTAGAAAATAATAAAGATGGCTTAAATAGTCTAAGTATAGAAATACACCCTAATTTATAAAGATGACTTACATAATTTTTCATAATAAATTATAACTGATAGGTCTGAGTTATGTTTGCTTAGACTAAGTTTTTGCCTTAGAAACTATTAGAGTAAGTTCTAACGTGTTTATCTCGACTATTAGAACTCTGTCAAAGATGTCGCTCTGAAGGTCTACACACACTAACAAAAATTCCCCCAACACCACCAACGAGACACTCGAGGCCCCTCCAGTCCGAAGAAGGGGAAGACCTGCTGCCACTGCTGCTGCTAATAGAAATGCACCACCTCTGGTTGACAATGACGCTGAAGTTATCCAGTTATGACGACAAGTAGAAGAACTGCTGCAACAACAACGACAACCTCAGCCAGTAGCTCAAGCACCCCAGCCAGAGCAGAATGGAGGATATCCGTATAGGGGATGGCTGATGGAAAATTACGCACCTTATCCAGCTCAGTACATAGAGCCAGTCTATGAGAATTTCCAAAAGATGCACACTCAAAATTTTCAAGGGACAACCGACCCCTTTGAGGCTGAGGAGTGGCTCAGGAATGTAGAGCCGATTTTGACACATATGAACCTCAGCAACGTAGATCGCATATCCGATGTTCCTTCTCTACTGAAAAAGGATGCTAGAATTTGGTGGGATCTAGTGGAGCAGTCTCACGATATCACCACCATTACTTTTGCCAGATTTGTGGAGCTTTATCACAAGAAGTACTACAACTCGGCAATCATCGCTACAAGGGTTGAGGAACTTGTTGCCTGAAATAGGGAAATTTGTCGGTAGTCGAGTATGCTCAACAGTTTGATCGACTAGCAAATTTTGCACCAGAGTTAGTCCCGAACGACTACTTGCAGGTAACCAAGTTTTCTAGAAGACTCAGACCAAAGATCAAATTAGAGGTCAAGCTGGCAAACCTCGGAACAACTTCTTACGCCGATGTCCTAGAAATGGCTATAGAGGTGGAAAGGCTCCAGGGAAATGTTAGCAAGGAGGAAACGAGCAAGTCAGATCCCAAACAGCAGAATCAGACTCAAAATAGTCAGAACCACAACAACTAGCATAAAAATAATGGATAGAAAAGGAATTATCTCGATAATAAGCAGATTGACGCTGACAAAAGAGCATAGACCAACAACCCTAATAACAAGTCGGGTTTTGTGGAATACCCTCAGTGCTCCAAGTGCCAGAAAAGACATACTGAGGAATGTCGTGCAAACAACAAGGGTTTCTACAAGTGTGCCCAAGAAGGTTATCTGAAAAGAGAATGTCCTCAGCTCAAAGCAGATGAGAAGAAAGATAATAAAATGGTTCCAGCCAGAGTCTTTGCTTTGACTCAGGGAGAAGCCGAAACCAGTAACAAGGTGGTCACAATTCAGCTTCCTATCCTCGATAATATATGCTCAGTATTATTTGATTCAGGAGCAACACACCCGTATATCTCTTTAGGAATGATAGAGAAACTAGACAAACCTTGTGAAAGATTTAGAAATAGGTTTGCTACGGAATTGCCTTCAGATGAAATTGTTGTATCACCACGGATAGTACGAGGAGTACCAATCAAAGTCGAGGGAACAGAGCTAGAAAGAGACCTGATAGAGCTAGAGATCAAGGATTTTGACGTAATACTGGGCATGAATTGGCTAGCGAGACATGGTGCAACCATCGAATGCCGACGCAAGCAAGTGACATTTGAAACCCCTGAGGGTCAGAAACTGTGTTTTATGGGCAAGGTTTTAGGTCTACGGACACCGCTTATCTCATCTCTCAAGGCCCAGAGGATGATAGAGAAAGGATGTCACACACTCTTAGCAAGTGTCATAGATATTGCACGAGAAACACCATTAAAGGTTGGAAACATGCGCATTATAAAGGAATTTCTAGAGATATTTCTTGATGAATTACCAGGGTTACCCCCTAACCGGGAAATTGACTTCACAATCAAACTAGTACTGGGAAGCGAGCTTATCTCAAAGGCACCATACTGGATGGCACCTACCGAACTCAAGGAGTTGAAAACACAGTTACAAGAGCTCTTAGACTTAGGTTTTATAAGACCAATCCATTCGCCATGGGGGGCACTGGTTCTATTTGTGAAGAAGAAGGATGGAATCATGCAGATGTGTATTGATTATCGTGAGCTGAACAATGTGACAATTAAGAACAAGTGCCCGCTACCCCAGATCGATGACTTATTTGATCAACTCCGAGGAGCGACAATATTTTCAAAGATTGATCTACGGTTTGGTTATCACCAGCTCAAGGTAAAGGAAGAAGATATACCAAAGACAACTTTTAGGATTCGATACGGACATTACAAATTCCTAGTTATGTCTTTTGGTCTTACCGATGCTCCAGCTGCATTAATGGACTTAATGAACCGGGTCTTCAAGGATTACCTAGAAAAATTTGTCGTGGTATTCGTTGACGATATATTGGTATACTCCAAGGAAGAAGTCGAGTATGAGGAACACTTAAGACTAACCATGCTGCGACTGAAGGAGCACCATCTTTATGCTAAGTTCAAGAAATACTAATTTTGGCTATCATAAGTGGCGTTCCTCGGGCACATAGTATCCTAGGACGGAGTCACAGTAGACCCAACTAAGGTAGAGGCTGTGATGGATTGACCAAGACCTAAGAATACGTCAGAGGTTAGAAGTTTTCTTGGGCTGGTAGGCTATTAACGAAGGTTTGTGGAAGAATTTTCTAAGATAGCCACTCCACTTACCAACCTGACCCGGAAACAACAGAAGTTCAACTGGATGAATAAATGTCAGGAAAGTTTCCAGTTGCTCAAAGAAAAATTGTGTTCAGCACCAGTGCTTTGCTTACCGACACCCAACGACAAGTTTGTAGTATTATGTGATGCATCCAAGCAAGGGTTGGGCTGCATGATGATGCAAAATGATAAGGTGATACCCTACGCCTCAAGACAGCTGAAAGAATATGAGCAACGCTATCCAACACACGATATGGAATTGACCGTGGTGGTTTTCACACTGAAAATCTGGCGCCACTATCTATATGGAGAACGGTGTGAGATTTATACGAACCACAAAAGCTTAAAATATTTCTTCACACAAAAGGAGCTCAACATGAGGCAACACAGGTGGTTGGAACTGGTAAAGAACTATGACTGTGAAATTCTATACCACCGAGGAAAGGCAAATGTCGTTGCAGATGCATTAAGTCAGAAGAACTATGGAAGTCTGATAACATTATCCATAATTGAGAAGCCTCTACAGTAAGAGCTGATTAATGTCGGGATTGAAATAGTCACGGGTAAACTGGCTAACTTGTTCTTCCAATCAAGTTTACTAGAGGATATACAGATCGGGCAAGGGCATGATGACACACTATTACCGCATATAGCTACAGTCAAAGAAGGCAAGACTACAAAGTTCTCTATATCAAGACATGGGTTCTTGAAGTATAAGGGTCGGGTATGCGTGCCAAATGACCGTGGGATTAAGATGAAGATATTGGAGGAGGCACACACTACCCCATACTCAATTCATCAAGGGTCCACCAAGATGACTCACAATCTTAAAGCACTATATTGGTGGCTGGGAATGAAGAAAGACGTAGCAGAGGATGTGTAACGCCCTACTTCCTAGCCTTTACTATGTGAGTTAAAAATGTGCCATTAACTCGCTAATCGAGGTTTTAGGTTAAAAGTGTAACTAAATTGAAGTAAAAGTCATTTAGAGACATTAAGTATAAAATTGACATTAAGTATAAAATGTAGTCATTCATTGAAATCGTAAAGACTTATACATTTGGGATCCCAAAAAACTGTTTAGAAAATACTTTACAACACAAAATTATAATAAAGGTCGACCTAGGCGACAAAATAACCAATACAACACATCTTCCCAAAATAACCCTGGCCGTGGTAGCCAGGTAAGTCGAACATGTACCCGTCGCTCCACGCTCTCTGTACTCATGGTTGGTCGGCCTTTCCTTTGCACTTACCTGCACCATAGAGCACCCGTGAGCCGAAGCCCAGCAAGAAAACTAAACACAAAGCATATAACATATATATGACAATCCACAATATATAACAAATAGCCAACGGGCTAAACATATAGCGGCCAGTGCCGTCCTAGGCGCTTTACTAGGCCTTGGGTTCGCGGTCTTCACCGAGAGGGAAAATTTAGCACCCTAGGAGGGTCTTGCTCTAACGGCCTGCACTCAGTGTGCTCAACGCCGATCCCGACCCCTTGCCGTACTCAGATTTATGCTGTTCTCAGTCTTCTCCATTCCCGGCCTTCGCCGTTCCTGGCCTTCGCCATGCAATACAAGAAATGGGGCTATGCCATGCAATACAAGCTATAGGGCTACGCCCTACAATACAAACAATAGGGCCATGCCTTGCTCTACGGGTACAAAAATTTCCTTACCTGTGTCCCGAGCTATCTGAATGTTGCAATCCTAAGCACAGTCCTCTACCCCGAGCCTTGTTGAAAACCTAGTCACAACGCATTCATAATAACCATCCATCATGTTCTAAATTAATAAATAACTTCAGAATATTAATCTAGCCTCTAGGACCTTAGATTTTACCAAACCGGGTAGTAGGATCCTTCCCGAGCCTTAACATGTGAGTTCCCGAGCTAAGAACCTTCAAACAATCATTATTTGCATTTGGGCTGCGGCCCAGCCCCTTAAGGGCTGCGATGCACTCAAGTCAGAGGAAAAATACCTCTCTGCTGAGGGACACAGGCCGCGACATGCTACACCTTGCGTCGCGGTGCGCCTAGGAAAATAGGGGATATCCAGCCTCTTCGACACACACACACACAGGCCGCGGTGCCTGAAGAATAGGGCCACGGCCCGAGCCCCCAAACCCAGTAAATCAAACTATCTTCTACGTTTTTCCTCGAGCCTAAACCTCGATTTAATACCCCAAACACCAATTCAACCCAGGATCAAGCCTAGACTTCCGTTCCACATAACCTAAACATCACAACAAAACAAGAAACAACTCCACACATTCATCAACACCCAAAATCAAACTCAGAATTGTACTCACATGCAAACCTCTAATCCTAGCATAATTCAACAAGAAGATCAAGTCTAAGAGCTTACCTCTGAACTATATTCAACCCTGAGCTGATTCCCCAAGTCCTCAAGTTCCAATCCACCAATTATTTAGCCTAAATCCTCAAGGTTTTCTCCAAAATTCTCAGGCACCAATGAGAGAGAGTGAGAACCAATTGTAAGAGAGAGAAAGAGAGCTAAAAGCTGAGAATTCCTTCTGTTTTTCTCCTAACTCCCTTTAGAGTCCTAACAGTCAAAGGATTCTAAGTATATCCCTTGCCAAAAGTCTAAAATGCCCCTTAAGTCTATCCAAATCCTTAAGTGCCATCAAGGGCAATTTTGTCAATGGACACATCTCGTTAAGTCCTCGAGTATTCCTATAAATCCCGGTTCAACCCCGGCATGTCCAAATAATTGTTAAATTACCACTTGTTACTCGATAAATCACAAACACACATTACATTCCCAAAATACCCCTAGGCTCCTCCCAAACCGGGTACTCGACCCCGTTGTGAATTTTTAACTAAACTGCTCCCTAGGACCGTTCTGGATTTCATGTCACTAATATATCATCGCTCACTCGTGGTATCAATCATAATATACACAAATATTTCATTTATGCCCTCAACGGGCTGACATTACAAATATACCACTAATAACCAGATGGAGCCCACATGCATATTTAATTCACCTAACACATGCATTTCTAATCATATAATCACCAAATTCACATATTACCATAATTAAATCAATTATTTCCCTCCCGACACGTTAATATGTGTCCAAATGCCTAACATGACAGCAAGTAAAGGCAGAACATCAGTGACTCACATGCTTGTTACAAATGCTTAGTATTCCGGAATGGAAGTGGGAAGACATAGCCATGGAATTCATGACAGGACTACCACAGACAAGCATGCAGTATGACTTGACTTGGGTTGTGGTGGATAGACTCACAAAGTCAGTTCACTTCTTGCTTGTCAAGGCTACATACATCGCGGGCCAGTATGTAGACATCTATGTTCGAGAAATTATACGACTGGATGGAATCCCTAAGACCATAGTATCCGACAGAGGTTCGGTGTTCACATTGAGATTTTGGGGAAGCTTGTAGCAAGCCATGTGTACCAAGCTAAGTCTCAGTATGACATTTCATCCTCAGACCAACGGACAGTCCGAGCGTACCATACATATTTTAGAAGATATGTTGCGCGTTTGTGTACTAGACTTTGGAGGATCATGGAGTAATTATTTGCCACTTATAGAATTCTCCTACAATAATAGCTACCAGTAAATGATCGATATGGTGCCCTATGAGCTACTTTACGGAAGGAAATACCAGTCGCCATTACATTGGGACGAGGTAGGAGAAAGGCAACTACTTGGAACCGAGGCTGTTAGAGAGGCTCAAGACATAGTGGAACTAATTAGAAAGTGTAAGCTTGTTGGTCAGAGTCGACAAAAGAGTTATGTGGATGCCAAGTGATGAGATGTGGAATTCAAGGTCGGAGATCAAGTATTCTTAAGGATATCTCCAATGAAAGAAGTGAAGCGGTTCTGGAAGAAAGGCAAACTTAGTCCCCAGTACATAGGTCCTTTTGAGATATTGGACAAGGTGGGACCAGTAGCGTATAGATTAGCCCTACCACTAGCTCTAGCAGACAACCACAATGTGTTTCACATCTCGATGCTGCGTAGATATGCGTTAGCACTCCAGAAAGACTTACGTTATGAGGAATGACCGGTTCGTATCCTAAATAGGGGGTGAAGGAATTACGGTCAAAGAGTATCCCTATAGTCAAGATCTTATGGAGTAATAGCATAGAACAGGAGGTAATGCGGGAATTGGAGGAAGACATCCTAGCACGGTATCTAGAATTGTATGGTAAGTAAATTTCGAGGATGAAATTCTTTTAAGTATGGGATAATTGTAGTGCCTCAGAAGTTTACTTAGTTAGATAGAATTATCTTATGCTGTAGTATTTTTAGTTTTCATGGATATTGGTTCAAGCTAGGAATTATTTGGAAACTCGTAGAGATATTTATTTACTTTTTAAGTTTACCCTATAGTTTAGAAATATTAATTTTATCATAAGGTTTAATTATTATTGAAGTTGGTCCTAGAAGAATTATTTATAGCCTAGGGTTTAAATAGAATAATTAAGAATATGACATTTGTCACATGTCTGTTTATTAAGGATTTTAGATGAATAAAATAATCAAAGATAAGCCTAGGAAGTCTAGAACCTTCCCTCAGATGCTAGGATCTCGTATTACTCAGTCAAAGTAGTTTAAAAAGTGTGCTTAAAATGTGTAAAAATGTTGTTTAGTACATCAGCGTAAGATGATATATCGCAGCTCTAGGAGCCGATATAGTGCCTATGCTAATACGAAAAACACATCGACTTTGTATGAACGAAACCACGAAGCCTCGAGAAAATAGGGGAGGCGATATATCGCCTATAGGGGGCGATATATCGGCTCTAGTAGCCATTTTTGAAACTCCATGGAGTTTGAAGCTAGAAACAACCGTCAACAGCTTGGACTTGTTCTTGAATGATTTTGACCAAGTTCTGGGCATTTGTTGAGTGGAAAATGCCATTTCTATTAATTTATTTACTCATTTTAATGAGAGTTAGTTTCATTCCTTGAACTCTATAAATAGGACCCTTCACATAGTCATTTTCACCATTTTTCAAACACTTCTCAGAGCCTCCAAGCTGCCAATTTCGTTCTAGAGAGAAACACTAGGGTTTTGGGGTTAAAATATTTCAAATATAAGCTTTTCTAAACACTTGGGAAGTAAGCTATAGTGTGATTTTAGTGTTTGAGTATAGATAAAAGCTCTAGCTATCTAAGGTACTCTTAATCCTCAAATACAATCTACTTTTATTCCTCTTATTCTTTTCTTCAGTTCAAATCCTAGTTCGTTATAATGGATTTTGGTTAGGTACTCGGTATCTTTGAAACTTAAGATTTTGGTAAGTGTTTATTTTGATGGTTTATATCTTCTCTTCATCTTCTTTCTTTAGGAAACTTATGATTTTTAATGTTTGTTTGTAGGAGTTTTCGATCTCGCACTTGTCTCCAATATCCCGGTTTTGGTAAGGAAAATAAGTTAGATTTTGTGTGCTACGTGTTTGTATGATATTTTTATGTCTCTAGTTGCTTGGGAAATATGGTTGCTTAGATAACAAATCTCGAGATTTTTATTGTTATCGTAGACTATAGTTGTGTCTAAACCTACCTCCAAAATAGTAGATAAGAGGACTATAGTGGTTTTTATCACATACTACGATAATGAGTTAATGGCCTTTAATATTGTAGTCCATTTTATGTTTTTATGTTTTATGTTTTAGTAGTTTTTCCTTACTGGGCATTAGGCTCATTTATTTTTATTTAGATTGTGCAAGAAAATGAACATGGAAGGCGGGACAGATCCGAGGTGGCTTTGGCATGTGTATTAGGCGAGGAATTAAAGGAATGAACCGATGGGATCGATCGAGGATGATGTTGATATTTGAGTCTTTGAATTATGTCTTTATGATTTTCGTACTTAGTACTTTGAACATTTATATAAAGGTTTTGTTTTCTTTATTATTTTTATGTATGAACAATGAGATCGTGTACTTTTGGATTTTCTATGTATTAATAATTAAGTTTGATTATTTTATGTATGTATCCAAAAGATAGTAGTTATGTCTTAGTAGTTTTTAAAGGTCCGAGGTCTTTAAATTAGTCGGGTCCTTGTAGCTTTGGGGATACCGTAATTCATACTTGATACTAGGAAAATTCATAGAATCGAAAGAAAATTCGGTTTTTAGAATCTGGAAAAATGGTGGGAAAGTTCCCCTCAAAAGGTAAATGAAAAAGTTTGTGAAAAAACTTTTTAACTACCTTTTGGATCCAACTTTAATATTGGTCGAATAAACCATTGTGTTTATTCGAGCAGCATATTACCTTAAGCCAATCGTATGCTGGTCGAATAAGTCACTTCTCCTTTAACTTTTTATCAGATGTATGCACACAATAATTGAGGAAGTGATTATTCCATAGACCCTGATTTAATCTAAACGCTGGTCGATGACTTTGATCAGAATTGACCAGCGACAAATTCCAACCAATATAATCCTGAAACGTCCTTTCGACCAGGGGTTCAAAATCATCACTATCATTTTCATTTTAACCCCGACCTGGAGTATCACCGTAAGGTTGATGAATTGAACCAAGGAATAAGGAAATTCATTCCAAGGGATTTGACATACATTGTTCATCCCAATGCTATTGAAACTCTCTCGATCAGAATCTCGACTAGTGGGGGAGAAACGAGAAAGTATTCCATGGTGGAACAAGCTACAATAGTTGCTATGTGTTCTCTAAATACGATAGAGTAAAGCAAACCATCCGCCAGAGGACATCCCAAGGCCCGCAAGTCGCAAGGCAGGTGACCAGCGAAAATAACAATCAACAGTTCGAGCAGCCTATGAGGGTTGAGCCAGCTGTGGAGGTCACCAACACACTATGACTCTGAGAAAAGCTAAAGCCTCAGAAGAATAAAAATGTTACTTGGCACATAGTTCTAGCAAGTGCGTTCAAGCAGTGTCTTGGACGGTTACCCTGGAAGGTATGGTATTCGGGGGATTAACATGGTCACCCTGCGAGCTGACCAACGTGCCAATCTGACTGGTGGAGCCTTCAACGCTTGGTCACATTTCCATATATTAGCCGGTGCCACTTTACCACTTCATGAGTATCACATTTCCATATATTAGCCGGTGCCACTTTACCACTTCATGAGCATTTTAGAAAAATAGCAGAGTATTTTGACATTTTTCCATTCCAATTCACTCCCAACGGGTACTTAATGCTCTCTGCATTGTACATCTTATACCACCATCATAAATGGGAGCCTCCAACCCCCCACGAGTTCCATTACCTGTTCAAGCTCAAATCCAATCCAGGCAAGAAGGGCAATGGATTCTCCTATTTTTGTTATAGGGACATGACCAAGGCGTTCCTGAGCAATCCCACATTAAGAAGCAATGTGGGTGCTTACTACAAGGAATACTTCCTGATGACTGACTTGGTCACATAAAACTTATCTTTCTAGCGAGGAGGTAACAAGCCCTCCCTCATTTATTTTCCTTCTTTAATTTCCTCTTTTTAAGATTGGTACTTTGCTATTCTTTTTTCGTTGCTTAGGTCCATGTGAACAACTTCCTCTTACTCAGGGCATGCTCGATCAAGAAGACATATTGGCCACCCTTACCCACGATGAGAAGAGTTGCCGACTATTGGTGAATATTGCCAATCTTAGGTTGGTCGGCTTGTTTCAGCCTCACCAGACCACCAAGGAAACTACCACAGAGAGTGCCACTGGTGAGAAAGCCATCGAATAGGAAACCAATGAAGAAATAGGGAAAAATGAGCATCCCCAGTCAACCCCTACTCCTATGAGGAGAAGAACAGGGGGAATAAGTATTAGGGAGCAAGGCGATGCTCCTCGTGCAAAGGCCCTTGCAGCCCTTAAAGTTAGAGGGAAGTGCAAACAAGTACTAATCGAGGATCCCATTGACCTTTCCCTCTCTTCCACTGATGACGACGATGAAAACCCTCTAAGAAGTAACTTAAAATATAGTATTACTTCACTAGTAGCTAAGTGTAGGCATAGACTTTTTGACTCACTCTCTTACTTTTCTGACCTGCTCGGAAAGGAAACAAAGGTAGATATTTTTAATGCTTTCCAAGAAGATCTTTCCAAGTCGAATAACTCTTCTTTTTTAATTTGCTTCTTAAGCAATAGTATAGATATGGGCACCAAACTTACTTTCTAACTATTTTGCTCGCTTTTTTAGTACCTCTTTGTATTTTTCTAACATGTTTGCTTATTGTTTGCAGCTATGCCAGACTCTGAGGCATTTGATCTTTACGCCATTTTCGCATATGGGGTTTTCATGCACACATGCTAAAAGAAAAGACTGAGAAGTTGGAATCACGCACTGAAGTGTGCATGTTTGTAGGATATTCCAAAGAAACAAAATGTGGTATATTTTATAGTCCTAAAGATAACAAAACATTTGTATCTACAAATGCTACTTTTCTGGAGCATGAATATATAAATAACCACAAACCTCAAAGTAAAGTAGTACTTGAGGCATTGGTCTCAAATAAAGAAGACCAATCACCAGCAATGGCAAGAGAAAAAGGACCAGAGGATATCGCTAGTTCTAGTTAGAATAATTGAGAGCTTCGTCGTAGTGGGAGGGTTGGTAAAAAACCAGTACGCTATGAACATGAAGTTTAGATGCTTGCGTCTAACACAAACAAAGATGATCCATTGACTTATAGAGATGCAATGGAAGATTCTGACAAAGAAAAATGGCTAAATGCCATGGACATTGAAATGGAATCGATGTATTCCAATTTAGTCTGGACTCTTAAAGATCTACCCGAGAATGTTAAACCTATTGGTTGCAAATGGATATTCAAGAAGAAGAGAGGAGCAGATGGGAAAGTAGAGACTTTCAAAGCAAGACTAGTAGCAAAGGGATACACATAGAAAGAAGGAGTTGATTATGAAGAAACTTTTTCACCTGTGGCCATGCTCAAATCTATCCGCATACTCTTATCCATAGCTGCATGCATGGATTATGAGATTTGGCAAATGGACATCAAAAAAGCTTTTTTAAATGGCTATCTTGACGAAACTATTTACATGTCTCAACCAGAATGGTTCAATGTTAAAGGTCAAGAGAAAAAGGTTTGCAAGCTTCTTAAGTCTGTTTATGGACTTAAACAAGCTTCGAGATCTTGGAATCTTAGATTTGATGAAACAATCAAAACGTTTGGTTTTGAACAAAATGTTGATGAACCTTGTGTTTACAAACAAATCAAAGATAAGATTTTGGTATTCCTTGTTCTTTACGTTGATGATATTATACTCATTGGGAATGACATAGAAACATTATCAAAAGTAAAGAAATGGATAGCTGAACAATTCCAAATGAAAGATTTGGGAGAAGCCAAATATGTTTTGGGAATTCAGATTTGTAGAGATCGAAAGAACAAAATTTTAGCACTGTCTCAAGAAACTTATATTGATAAAATGCTAGAAGGCTTTGGCATGCAAAACTCCAAGAAGGGTAGTATGCCTACTCGGTCAGGAGTTAAATTGTCTAAAGAAAAATTTCCACAAACACCTCTGGAAGAGGAGGACATGAGACAATATCCCTATACCTCTACAGTAGGCAATCTAATGTATGCAATGTTATGCACTAGACTTGATGTCTGTTATGCAGTAGGGATAATCAGCCGTTATCAATCCAATCCTGGATTGAGTCGTTGGACAACAGTAAAGAATATTCTCAAGTATCTTAGACATACTAGAGATTACATGCTTATGTAAGAAGCATGGGGTTAAGGTAAATGCCTCATTTGCTTTAGGGCAAGTGGGAGATTGTTGGGAATTGTGCCCTTAAAGAAATTGTAGTAGACAATAGTTTTAATGAAATAAATAAATGAATTGAATTATTGTATATATGTAGCTTATGTACTATATTATTGTTAATAATATTAGGTAAATATTAGGAAATTCCCAAGTTCATCTATGTGGTCTTAATCTCATATTGGAATGAGAGGATCGAGGTTGAGATAATGAACTTAAATAGTTCCCAGTAAAATAAAGTTAAGGAATCTTTAGATTAATTTTGCTAGTGCGGTCCACTAGTATTATGAACACAGGCGACCTAGATCCGGGTTACTAATAACTTCATTTCAGGGTCATTTTAGAAAGCTTTTTTGTGGTAATCTTCAGTGTTTATGAGTGTTTTGTGAAAGATTACGCTTTTGTTTGTCTTTGTTGTAGGTTGGTGTGATGAATCACGAGAAAAATGCAAAAAGAAGTTAAATGATGGAAAAACGAGGCTTTTGGCGGTTGTTATCCCCATTTCCTGTCGTGGGCCCAGGACGATGGTCCAGGCCCATGGTCTGGGTGTTCGGATATGGGCCCGGCCCAAGCCCGCTTGGTACAGGAGTAACCAAGGGCTACGGCCCAAGCGTGATTTTGGACCCGGATGGCGTCCGAGATGGTGATCTAGGACAGACGTCCAGGAGACGTATGGACAATTGGGATTACAGTTGGAGTATACGCAGAACGATCCCGGAGCCTGGTAACGGTCCGGGCCTATGGTAAACAAAGAGGGACAGAGGTAAACGAACTCGGATCAAGTCCTCTCGGTTTGGCAAGGAAAGGCATCCGTGACCCTGAAACCGCCCCACGATGCGTGGGGTTTGTCCCCACTTTTCCCCTGCGGAAAAGGCCACCTCGGGATTGCACGCTGTTGTTTCAGACTGGTGCTGCCAAGTACTCTGACTGGCTTTGTCCCCTGAATCTGCCTCATAACTCGAAGTGCCCAGACCAAAAGCACCATTTTGTCGGGCGAAATATAGTTCTTGGGCCGCCCTATTAGACCTTAATTATTCTTGGACCTGTGTATTTTTATCTTTTGTATTGGGCTTCCGCCAGAGAAGCCAAGAGTATCCACATCTTTGATGGGCTCGGGTCAAACCTGGCCTAGGTCCAGTGTTCCTATGAGCCTATAAATACAGGCGATAGAGCACTGGAAAAAGGATCTCTCTTCGACTTGTATACAGTTACTCTGTCAAAACATAGAGAGAAACTCCATTGTAAAAGACTTTCCAAGCTCTAATACAACTGACTCGTGGACTAAGGCTTATTAACGCCCCAACCACGTAAAGATCCTGTGTTAATCTTCTAAATTCCATATCAATAGTCTTAGCTAATATTCATTAGTGTAGTTTCCAAAAATCTCGGTAAACATTTTGGTGCTTTCATTGAGAGCTTGAGAAAGCTAGTGCTAACACCCAGCCTCTACTACAATGGTGAACACACGACACACAACGTTCACCCTAGTAATCCAGAGCAGGGCAATGGAGGTCCGTTGCCTTCCCAGCATCTTCCTCAGAATCCGCCTGAGAACGCTCCTCCTAAAACATCTCACCTCGATGAGTCACAAGACTATGAGGGTGGGAAAGAGTACGAAGAGGAGACGAGGAGGAATATTATGAAGAGGAAAATGAGGGGGAGTACCACGACGAAGCTGCGGATCCCGAGATCCCAGAAGGAGAGCCCAACCAGCAGGACTTGGAGGTGACTAGACTGAGGCAACAATTCCTGGACCAGGAAGCCAGGATTGCTGAGCAGGCAGAGGCGCATCGGCGGATGCAAGAGTCTCTCCAAGCCCTGCAAGCGTTCATAGCCGCGCAGGGTCTGGCGATCCATCCCCCAGCTGGCCCACTTCCGGGAGCGCAACAACCCGCTCCGCAAGCCCGAGCCGGGGTCCCCGAAGAAGCAAGGGCGACCCCTCCACCGGAGCAGTTTTCTGAGCCAGCCCCTGGAAACCCGGACAGAGAGAAAAAGAAGGCTGATGGAAAGACTCGAGAAAAGAGAACCCCCGCCATGAAAGCCGGGACCCATTCCCGGCCGCTCCCTAGGAAAGAGAAGGTGCGCCCCCATCCTAGGACGAGGCCACCCGATTGATGCGTAGGGGACGCGGCCGCGGAACGCACGGCCCTGGCACGCCCCAGGGCGAGATGAATGGGAAAGGTCTTTGCACCCAAGTGCCTCGGTAAACAAAAACCATCGGGAGCGGTCGCCCAGCAAGGAGCATCATGCCCTTAGTTCAGGGGACGACTCGTCCCGGATAAACCTACGTGACAGATTGAACGCTTGGAAAGAGCGAGCCCGTAAGGAAAAGATTCTCCCCCAAGGTGGCGACCTTAGGAACAACATCAATGATAGGAGGAACGAAAGAATCCCCCTGGAAGACAGCACGACCAGGAAGCTCATGGAGCAGCTGGCCGCTTTGAAAAAGGTCACGGACCATTTGGTCCGCAAGCAAGAAGGAGTGGATATCGACTCCGATGAAGAGGAGAAAGAGCCCTGCGCGAGGCACATCCTGGACGCTGTACTCCCCAAGGGGTTAAAGATGCCAAGCCTCACCACCTATACTAGAAACATTGACCCCAGGGGCAATCTGTCCCGATACAATCGGCTCATGATAGTGGCCCACGTCAGTGACGACGGCAAGTGCCTCTATTTCTCGATCACTCTAGGTGGTCCTGTTGAGGAGTGGTGGAAAAGACTTAAGCCGGGATCCATCCAATCCTGGTCTGGACTACAGTCAGCGTTTCGCAAGCAGTTCGTGGCCGCCATGAGGATGGACATGCAGATCAGCGCCCTCGCAAATATCAAACAGCTCCCCACGGAGACACTGAGGGCCTACATCCAGCACTTCACTGAAGAAGCCTCCAAGACAAAGGTGGACGACGGACAACGCCTGGTAGCGTTGCAGTCTGGAATCCGAGCTGGGTCCCCTCTCTGGGATGACATGCAGCGTAACAAGGCGGCAACCCTGGAAGAGTTCATCAGGAGGGCCCAAGGATTTATCAATTGGGAAGAGGCCCAGATCCAGGCTTTTGGGTGGCTTCCGGCACCACAGCCCAGCGCCCAAGTGTTCCCGGGGTACGGGGCCTCGTTCCCAGTGCAGTCCTACGTCGCGCCCCCGGTAGCCCCGGGACCGGCCGTTACTCCTGGAATCACCTACACCCCTATGGTGTACGGTCCTGCCTCTTCGGGATATGTCCCGACCTAATCCGCCCACTTCTCCGGATATGGGACCACGTCGGCGGGTCACAGCGTCGCCCCCGTCGGGGCCCAGCAGTCACAGGCGGGAGTGACAGAAGTGAGCGTGAACCCCTCCCGGGGGAAGCGATCTGGCAAAGGCCAGAACCGGCCCGAGCCGGTCAAGAAGAGAAAAAGGGGCTACGAGCCCCAATATTCAGAATACACCAATCTAGTGGACACCAGGGAGAAAATCTTCCTGGCCACAGAAAGGGCGGTTCACTATCGGAAGCCTAGCCCCATGTTCAAGGGGGGAAGGAATCCGAGGGATACCAGTAAGAGGTGCGCCTATCATAAGGATGTAGGCCACACTACCGAAGAATGCCGGCAGCTCAAAGACGAGATCGAAAATCTCATGAAGCTGGGGCATCTCCACCAATGGGTCAGGATGCCTGTGGGAGTCCCAGGCCTGTCAGCAGGCCCCGGACAACCCACGGTCCCGGGAGCACCCAGGGCATACCCGCCTCAGGGAGGGTATGCACAGGGACTGACGGCACAGGCCCCACAGGGGGCCCCTGTCGCACCAGCTCCCGGCCCTGGAATGCCTTACCCATCCGGGGCCGCACTCCCTCGAGTGGACGGGCATGTGGCCACCATCTCGGGCGGACCTCACCTGGGAGGACCGTCCAGGAACGACCAAAAGCGCTACCTGAGAAAACTGGACCATGATCAGGAGGTATGCGCCCTTGTCCAGGCCCCTGCTCAGTGCCCGAAATTGATGAACCTCCCCATCACCTTCATGGAGGAAGACACCCGAAACTTCCATTTCCCGCACCATGACCTTCTGGTCATAGATGCGGAAATCGCCAACAAGTTGGTGTCCCGCGTGTTGGTGGATGACGGGAGCTCTGTCAACCTCTTGTTCAAGCTCGCCTTCACCGCCATTGGCTTGATCGAAGCGGATCTGGCATCGTGCCCGACCCAGATTTACGGCTTCAACGGATACACACTACTCCCCATGGGGAAGATCCAGTTGCCCGTTACGTTGGGAAGTGAGTTACAGCACTCGTTCAAGTTCTGCACCTTTGTAGTGGTGGACTGACCCACCACTTACAACGTCATTTTTGGCCGGCCCGCATTAGTAGAATTCGGGGCCATCACCTCTATCTGTCATCTTTGCATGAAGTTCCCTTGCGACAACGGAGGGGTGGGGACTGTCCGGGGAGATCAGAAGAGCACCCGAAAGTGCTACCATGTGTCCGCCCGGCCAATATATATGGTCCGGGATGAGCCAGTTGAGGACTTCATCGACCCGATTCCTCCCCCACCTACTGAGAGGGTGATCCTAGAAGAAGATGACCTAGACCCGAGGATAGGGGACGACCGCATCCTAGAGCCAATGGACGAGACAGAGGAGGTGTGCATCAGCGACACCGATCTGACCCGGGTCATCCAAGTCGGGAAAAATCTGCCGGCGGACGTTCGGGCCGCCATCATCACCCAAGTTAAGGAGAACCAGGATATCCCGGCCTGGTCTCACTCGGACATGACGGGGATCGACAGCAACATCATCTGCCACGCGTTGAGTATTGACCCAAACGCGACCTCGGTTCGCCAGAAACGCAGGCCTTTGGGGACGGAGAGGGCCGAGGCCCTTAAGCTGGAAGTTTAGAAGCTGTCTTCAATCGACTTCATACGCGAGGCTGTATACCCCGTGTGGCTGGCCAATCCCGTTCTGGTGCCGAAACCAAATGGGACATGGAGAACATGCATCGACTTCACGGATCGCAACAAAGCTTGTCCGAAGGATTGTTTCCTGCTGCCCAGGATCGACCAAATGGTGGATGCTACGTCCGGGTACGAGATCTTAAGCTTCATGGATGCTTACTCCGGCTACAACTAGATCTCTATGCATGTGGCAGATTAGGAGCACACCAGTTTCAAAACCGACAAAGGGGTATTGCTACATAGTCAGGCCCTTCGGACTGAAAAACGCCGGGGCAACCTATCAAAGGCTTGTCAATCGAATGTTCTGGGCCCAGCTAGGATGAAACATGGAAGTCTATATCGATGACATGCTGGTCAAGTCCAAGACGTCCGGGAAGCATTCAGGCAACCTGGCTGAAGCTTTCGTAGTTATTCGAAAGTACGGGGTGAAGTTGAATCCCAAGAAGTGCACTTTTGGCGTGGCCTCTGGGAAGTTCCTGAGCTTCATAGTGAGCTTCCGGGGATTAGAGGCCAATTCGGATAAGATCAAGGCACTGATTGATATGCCCTCTCCCCGAAAGCTTAAGGACGTGCAAAGCCTGACCGGGCGGATAACCGCCTTAAGCCGTTTTGTTTCCAGAGCCACGGACAAGTGCATCCCGTTCTTTAACGTCCTTTGGAGAAGCCAGTGGTTCGAATGGTCAGTCGAGTGCGAAGAAGCCTTTCGTAAACTGAAAGAACACCTGGCCCTAGCTCCGATCCTGGCAAAGCCGGTGCACGGGGAGCCTCTGTACCTCTATCTGGCAGTGACCGAGCACGCGATCAGCGCCGCGCTGGTACGGGAGGAGGAAAGGACACAACTCCCGGTGTACTACGTAAGTAAGCGATTGTTGGACGCTGAGTCTCGGTATCCACTAATTGAGAAGCTGACCTTTTGCCTGTTGATGGCATCCCGGAAACTCCGGCCTTACTTCCAGGCCCACACCATAAAGGTCCTGACCAACCACCCCCTGCGGCAAGTGTTACAGAAGCCCGAGTCCTCGAGAAGACTCCTAAAGTGGGCCGTGGAACTAAGTCAGTTTGATATATCCTACGTCCCTAGAGTGTCCATCAAGGGGCAAGCCCTGGCCGATTTCATCGTTGAGTGTTCCGGGGTATCTCAGGAAGATGATGATCCCGAGGTCCCCGCGACGCCCGTATGGAAGGTCTTCGTGGACGGGGCCTTGAATGAGAATGGGGCCGGGGCTGGGATCATCTTGGTATCACCACAGGGACACCAGTTACAAAATTCCCTTCGTTTCCAGTTCAAGGCATCGAACAACGAAGTAGAGCATGAAGCTGTCTTAGCCGAGCTGTGTTTGGCCCGAGAAGTAGGGGCAGCAAACCTGGAAATCTACAGCGATTCCCAGCTGGTTGTCAGGAAAATCTCGGGGGAATATCAAACTAAAGGAGAGAGAATGGTGGCTTATGTGACCCAGACGAGAGAGATGATGCAGGCGTTCACAAAGCACTCCATCTGCCAGATCCCCAGAGAGCAAAATGTCTTTGCAGACACACTAGCAAAGCTGGCCACCGACGCCGAAGAAGAACTGGCCGGGCTAGTCCCCGTCAACCATCTCCCCGTCCCAAGCATCAGGGCCCCCGCGGTCCACACCGTCGACCACTCCACGTCTTGGATGGGACCACTTATCCGCTATCTGACAGCCGAGGAAGTGCCAGCAGACAGGGCCACAGCCAGGAAGCTTCAATACCAGGTCCACCGATATGTCATGATGGATGGAAAACTCTATCGCCGGGGGTTGTCCATGCTGTACCTCAGGTGTGTGTCCAGGACCGAGCTAAGCGCCATCATGCATGAAGTGCACGAAGGCTTTTGCGGAGATCATACAGACAGGCCCAGTCTATCCAAAAAGATCCTGCACCAAGGATACTTCTGGCCGACCATGAAAAAAGATTGTATCGATTACGTCCGTAAGTGCAGACAGTGCCAGAGATACGTAAAGGTCCCACGGGCCCCCCTGACAGAAATAACCTTGATGACTAGCCCCTGGCCCTTCGTGGTGTGGGGGATCAATCTGGTAGGATCACTCCCAACCGGGAAAGGAGGAGTGAAGTATGCCATCGTGGCCGTGGACTACTACACCAAGTGGGTTGAGGCAGAGCCCATGAACACAATCACTTCGAAGAAGGCCTTGGATTTCATCATCAACAACATAGTGTGTCGGTACGGCCTCCCCTACAAAATTGTATCTGATAACGGGAAGAAGTTCGACAGTGCCCACTTCACGAATTTTTGCGAGAGACATGGTATCGTCAAGAGCTTCTCTGCGGTCGCCAGGCCCCAAGCAAACGGACAGGCAGAAGCCGTGAACAAAATCCTAAAAGGGACGCTGAAGAAAAAGCTCCAGGCCTACAAGGGCAAATGGCCCGAAGAGTTGACCTGCATGCTGTGGGCTTACCGGACGACCGAGAGGACATCAACTGGCCGCACTCCTTACTCCATCGTCTATGGATGCGAAGCCATCATCCCCATCGAAACGGCCATCCTGTCTCACCAAAGAGACACGTATGACCCCACCTAGAACCACACCTTACTCCAGGAATCGCTGGATCTCATCAAGGAGATCCGGGAGGTGTCGCAAGTGCAGCTGAAGATGTACCAAGGCAAGATCGCATGACATTTCAACTCCAAAGTTAAAAGCTAAAAGTTTGGAACCGGCAACTTGGTCTTGCGAAGAGTCTTCCCTGCTACTCAAGATCCGGGAGTGGGGGTTCTGGGCCCGAATTGGGAAGGGCCGTACAAAATCCAACATGAAGTGTGCCCCAGGACATACCGCTTAAAGCGGCTCGATGGCTCGGAATTCCCGCGAGCCTGGAACGCGGAACATCTCTGTCAATACTATCAGTAGTAAGGAGAGCGTGTTCCAATTTTATATTTTCATTGTAAATAATGTACGCCTCAGGGCGACCCCCTTCGAATAATAAAAATGGCGTGTACAAAACTTCATAAAGAAATATTGTGGAACAATGAGAATCTTCCTCAAGTGACCCCAGACCAGTCTCCGCTCACTTGTGGGGGGTATCCCGGGTATGAGTAAATACCCGGCGGGGCGCAAGCTCAGGCTAGTCCCGGCTCGGACCAACGATGACCGGGTGATACAAATCCCGTGGGACAAAGCCCAAGGATGGTCCCACCCCGGATGAGCGATGTCCGGGGGTATAAATTAAAGAGGACCGAGCCTAAGGCCGGTCACACCCTGGACGAACGATGTCCGGGGGTATAAATCAATGCGGACCGAGCCCAAGGTTGGTCCCACCCCAGACGAGCGATGTCCGGGGGTATAAATTAAAGAGGACCGTGCCTAAGGCCGGTCCCACCCTGGATGAACGATGTCTAGGGGCATAAATCAATGCGGATTGAGCCTAAGGCTGGTCTCACCCCAGACGAGCGATGTTTGGGGGTATAAATTAAAGAGGACCGAGCCTAAGGATGGTCCCACCCCGGACGAACGATGTCCGGGGGTATAAATTAGTGCGGACCGAGCCTAAGGCTGGTCCCACCCTGGACGAGCGATGTCCGGGGGTATAAATCAATGCGGACCGAGCCTAAGCCCGGTCCCACCCGGGACGAATGATGTCCGAGGGTATAAATTAAAGAGGACCGAGCCTAAGGCCTGTGCCAACCCGAACGAACGATGTCCGGGGGTATAAATCAATGCGGACCGAGCCTAAGGCTGGTCCCACCCCAGACGAGCGATGTCCGGGGGTATAAATTAAAGAGGATCGAGCCTAAGGCTGGTCCCACCCTGGACGAACGATGTCCGGGGGTATAAATCAATGTGGACCTAGCCTAAGGCCAGTCCCACCCCGAACGAACGATGTCCGGGGGTATAAATTAAAGAGGACCGAGCTTAAGGCCGGTCCCACCCCGGACGAATGATGTCCGAGGGTATAAATCAATGCGGACCGAGCCTAAGGCTGGTCCCACCCCAGACGAGCGATGTCCGGGGGTATAAATTAAAGAGGACCGAGCCTAAGGCCGGTCCCACCCCGGACGAACGATGTCCGGGGGTATAAATCAATGCGGACCGAGCCTAAGGCTGGTCCCACCTCGGACGAGCGATGTACGAGGGGTATGAATTAAAGAGGACCGAGCCTAAGGCCAGTCCCACCCCGGATGAACGATGTCTGGGGGTATAAATCAATGCGGACCGAGCCTGAGGCTGGTCCCACCCCGGACGAGCGATGTCCGGGGGGTATAAATTAAAGAGGACCAAGCCCAAGGTTGGTAATACCCCGGACGAGCGATGTTCGGGGGTATAAAGTAAAGAGGACCGAGCCCAAGGCTGGTCCCACCCCGGACGAACGATGTCCGGGGGCATAAGTTAAAAGGATCGAGCCCAAGGCTGGTCCCACTCCGGACGAGCGATGTTCGGGAGAGAGAAGCATCCGGTATGCCCCAGGGCAAAGTCGTGGCCTACAACTGGTAAAGGGAGAACAAGGTTCCAAAATAAACTTAGCCACGTTGGCCTGGGCCATTGGAGCCGGGATTGGAAACTTGGCGGCTAGGTCTGAAAACTCGACATGCTAGTTAGTTGGTCTAGTCCAGGCTATTGGAACCGGGACCAAACCCTCTGAATCAGTCAGACACGGTAATAAAATGAAATTTCTACTCAAGGAATAACAAAAAAATATATATATAGATACCGGAGAAAGCAATACAAAGTGTTTTGGACGCATACGCGTCCGGAAAAGTTATTACTAAATTACAAAAAAAAGATAGAGAAGAGACAAGGTGAAGATCTGGGCCTAGGCTTCATCCCCCAGAAGCTCCACGTCTTCCTTTTCCTTGGCCTCAAACTCGGCCCTCTTCGATTCCGGATCGGGGAAGACCAGGAGGTTCATGCTCTTGTCCTTGCGCCAAGCCATGTAAATGGCCTCCTCGAAGGTGACCTCCAGCATGCCGTCCGCCTCCTCCTTCTCGCGGCGGGCCTCTTTGTGCACCGTCTTCTCCTCGCGGAGAGAATCATCCAGTTCACGGACCCGTGCCGTTAAGGTCTGGATCTCCTCCTTGTCCCGGGAAGATTGAGCCACGACCGCCTCCAGAAGGGTTGCCCTCTCATTGGCCTCGTTTCCCTTTCGGGACAAAGCCACTTCCAGCCCAGCCTTGACGCGGTCGAACTCCTCATGGTCCGCTCGAGCCTGGGCCGTCTCCCTGGAAAGGGCTTCCTTGGCAGCCTCCCTCCGGTTCACAGCCGCCTCCACCTCCAGCTTAACTGTCTCCATCTTCATGGCCAGCTCGGCCACCAGATCGGCACTCCAATGAGACAGTAAATCAACCTGGAGCAAAGAAAAGTTAGGAGAAATCCTTATTAACAAATAAAAAGAGGGAAGAAAAAGACAAGTAAAACTTACCACGGTGGCTTGGTGACGGAGAGCCTGGGAGATAAACAGCACGTCCAGATTGGCTATTGTGGCGTACCGTTTGAGTTGGAGGTTGGAAATTGTGTTCCCCACTTGGTCCAACAGGTCCGTTGCCAGGGGGGCCGTGTCCTGCCCAAGCTTAGGGTGGAAGCCCGTCTCGGCGGCCGGCCGATCCACGATTGGCTGAGGGACGCTGAACGCCGCTGGACGCTCCGCGAACTCGACCTGACGGCGGATCGTCAGGGCCTTGTATGTTTCGTCTTTCTAGCCCCGACCATTCTCCCAGGTATGGTTAATCAGCCGGGACTGCTCACCCCGCACAATGGCTTCCCCCTCCTCGAGTAGTGTCGGACGTATGGGGAGAACTGGCGGTGCGAGAATCTATTTCGCGATAAGCCGACTCTCGCCGTGCGACTCGTTGGCTGAGCCAGCCCGCCTCGTCCGGGGCCTCTTCTTCTCGGTGTTGGCCTCCTCAGCGCCAGCGTCCAAGCCACTTTTCCCAGAACTTTGGCTGGCTGCAGCACCCGTCTCCAAGTCAATCCCCGGGTGTTGGGCAGAGCCAGAGATTGCAGCTAGCTCCACGGCCTGAATGGGGACCACGGCAAGGGCCCCCTCACCGGGTCGAAGTTCCGCCCCGGACACTTCCTTGTTGAGGTTTGGGTCTGGGCCCACCGCCTCATTTGCCTTTCTGGCAGCTTTCCTGGCTGCCCTGTCCTTGAGGAGCTGCCTCATTTCGCTTGCGGGGGTAGACATGCCGGAGTCTCCTGCAAAAGCACAGAAAAGAGAATTATTATGGAAAACCAAAAGAATCAACATCAAAACTAATAATGACCCAGGACGAACTCTCATCTATGCCTCGGGCGCGACTCAACTCCTCTAAAGCGAAGTAATGGACTCGATCCCCCATGTCTCCTGGGTTCAGGAAATTCCCGTATTGAAGGAACCTGGATAAGAACATAAGAACCTCCGAGCCTACGGGGACGAAAGACGAAGGTCTCATCTCCCCGTCGGCCCCGAACGAGGGGCCTCAGAGTACTAGCCTATCCCTAGCTAAGTCCCCAACTTGGGGAGCATAAGTCAAGATTAAAGGGGAGTTACCTAGCCCCGATACGCTAGCCCCAGGAGTCCCCGTGTTCGGTAGGGCGTCCTCGAAGAGCTCCTCCAGCTCCTCCGAAGTGGCCGCCTCCGTCTGGGCCTGGTCCCTTTTTCTCTTGGCTGCGTCAGCTCGCGCCGCCTTCTCCACTTCTACAATGTGGTCCAAGGCCAGCTGTTCTCAGATGGCGACGTTCTTCTCACACTGGATTCCTCGAAGGTTCAGGATGACAATAGTTTGGGTGGCCGCGAGCATCCCGACCAGTCGGAGATTGTCCATGGTGACGTAGCCTCCTACGTCCAGGTCCTTCGCGCTCAGCCAGGGGTAGAACTTCCTCCGTTCCATGATGAACGGGGTGAGGGGAGTTTGAGCGAAAGGTCCTGCCACCTGGAGGAAGATGATGAGAAACGAAGAAAAAGAAAGAAAAAAAAAAGGGGACAAGGTTCGAGGAGACACTTACCCACTCGCTGGAAGTCCAGCAGCAGCATGGGATTCTTCTCCACGAGGAACCCGGACGTCATAAACCAGTAGTGACGGACGTCCGGGGGATGCTTCCAGGAGCTGGTGGGAGCAGGATAGCTACCTCGCGGCTTCACTCTGTAGAAGCCGTCCAAGGTCCTGTCCTTGGCGTTGCCCTGCGGCTCCATCTTGTAGAAATTCAAGATTTCCGTAAGGGTCGGCTCCGCGATCTCCTTCGCGATGCAGAACACTCGCCATCCCACGAGTAACCGGTACACTTGTGGGAGGAGCTGGAACGGCGCAATCCCCACATACGTCAGGAACCGAATGAAGTAATCGTGAAGCGGGAGTGTGGCTCCCGCACTGATGTGGTCGGTGCTCCAGGCCCCAAACCCTTCTACGGATGTGTGCCCTGCTCCTTGATCCTGGCCATGTGGTTTTGGAAGAGTCCGAGAGTGGACTCTATGCCCAGGCACTTCTCCAGGATGTACATCATCCGGTAGTTTCGGAACAGGTTGGCCACCACGTCCATCTTCCATCTGTTGCTCTTGGGGGTTCGGGACCTGGAGAGGACGACGGGGGCCCTGTTGACTTAATCCTCGGAGTGAAGGGTGACGCCCGTTGTCATAGTTGATGATCTGGAAACAAAGAAAAGAAGCCAAGCAGTCAGTACCTAAACCCAAGAAAGTCGGTTAAGTTACGGGGGGTCTCCTAAGGACTGCTTGGAGTCCCCTCCGGATCGAGTTCGGGATCACCAAGGAACCACGAGACCCAGATCGGGAATGGAAAAAAGGCTACTTAGTAGGTTCCACCATCTGTCCAGGAAGCGTCCGGACCCGGAGCAACCCGGACCGGGTGGCCTTCCTAACAGTGCTCCTAAGTGTAATCAGATTCTAGTAGCCTAAGCATATGAATTAAAAGAACAACCTAAGTTCATATATTCATCAAGAAGGTCAGAAGGACTTACTGTGAATTGTTGGCCGTTGAAGATGGTAGTTATCCGACGGTAAGAACGGCAGAACTTCGTTCTTGAACTGGTGAAGCTGGTTCAGCAACTCGTCGATAGGGCAGACCCAGGATGTACTCTCAGGCGGATGGGCAGACACTGGGACTGTCGGAAATAGACGACGACGTAGAGTAAGAAGGCGATGAAGGATGTTGTCGGTGATGTCGGACATGCAAAGCTTATCAGTTCTTGAAATGGCCCAAGAGTGTAAAAATGTCAAATGAATTTCTGAGGAGTATTTATAAAGGCTCGAATCCTGGCCTCTGATCCAACTGATAGAAATCTCCCCATCGAATGGTCCAAGATCGTGTAGGGGCATTTATGAGCACTCTAAAGCTGGATCCTCGCCATCTCAGATCTAACGGCCCGGGGGAGGCGAATGTCAAAGGTCACCCCATCCGATGGTCCATGTCAGCACATGAGCATTAATGAAGGACCCCCGTGCGGATGGGATACTTCGGGATCTGTGTTGACGCACTAGCCTAGGCTTAGCGACCCTTGAGGTGGCTAGGTGACCTTTCGAGGCCGAGATCCATCCATGCAGCAGTCGCCTGGCGACACGTGTACCCCTGCCACGAAGCGGGACTTAGGTAAACATACCCGGACACTGGTAAATGGTCTGGGCCCAGTATACGACCATCATCACTCCCCTTTGTCATGGACCCACGATTCCAAGCAGGAACTGGGAAGGCAACCGTGGATTGTCTGGGAACAAAGCAAGCCTCCACATGCCGGCCCCAGGCGAAGGCTTGGGGGTAAATGTTATCCCCATTTCCTGTCGTGGGCCCAGGACGATGGTCCAGGCCCATGGTCTGGGCGTTCGGATATGGGCCCGGCCCAAGCCTGCTTGGTACAGGAGTAACCAAGGGCTATGACCCAAGCGTGATTCTGGACCTGGATGGCGTCCGAGATGGTGATCCAGGAAAGGCGTCTAGGAGACGTATGGACAGTTGGGATTACAGTTGGAGTATACATAGAACGATCCCGGAGCCTGGTAACGGTCCGGGCCTATGGTAAACAAAGAGGGACAGAGGTAAACGAACCCAGATCAGGTCCTCCCAGTTTGGCAAGGAAAGGCATCCGTGACCCTGAAGCCGCCCCATGACGCGTAGGGGTTGTCCCCACTTTTCCCCTACGGAAAAGGCCACCTCAGGATTGCATGTCGCTGTTTCAGACCGGTGCTGCCAAGTACTCTGACTGGCTTTGTCCCCTGAATCTGCCTCGTAACTCGAAGTGCCCAGACCAAAAGCACCATTTTTTCGGGTGAAATGTAGTTCTTGGGCCGCCCTATTGGGCCTTAATTATTCTCGGACCTGTGTATTTTTATCTTTTGTATTGGGCTTTCGCCAGAGAAGCCAAGAGTATCCACATCTTTGATGGGCCCGGGTCAAACCCGGCCCAGGTCCAGTGTTCCTATGAGCCTATAAATACAGGCGATAGAGCACTGGAAAAAGGATCTCTCTTCGACTTTTATACAGTTACTCTGTCAAAACATAGAGAGAAACTCCATTGTAAAAGACTTTCCAAGCTCTAATACAACTGACTCGTGGACTAAGGCTTATTAACACCCCAACCACGTAAAGATCCTGTGTTAATCTTCTAAATTCCATATCATTAGTGTAGTTTCTGAAAACCTCGGTAAACAGCGGTTAATGGGCTAAAAATGATACTAAGGATGCTTAAAGGAAGAGTTTTGATGAAGAGATGAGCTGAACGATCAAATCTGAGATTTTTTTTTAATTAAAGTCGCGACTTGAGGTGAAGTGAGAGGCACATATGTTTGCTGTAAAGAGTTAGTGTTGCGACTTGGGCTTACAAGTCGTGACTCAAGAGGGAAACAAAGGCTTAATTTAAGGGGAAAGTTAGACATGACTCACGACTTGAAAATCAAAAGTCGCGGCGCCTGAAGGTATTATATGAGAAAAAAGGGCCAAAACAGACACGGGCCACGACTCAGAAAAGGCCAAGTCGCGGCCCGTATAAGGAAAAACTCAGAAGCTTTTATTTTTTTTTACTGTAAATTCGTGTTTAGGGTTTAATTAAGTCATTAGGTCAGTTTTTAATTACGTTTTTTAGAGACTAATTGTGGTTCTTAGGTTAAAAATTCTGTAGTTTCATATTTTTATTTCTTCTTCAAGTTTATGAATAATTATTTTGTTGATTAGTCATGTCTAATATGAACTAAACAATTTTTATCTGAGGTTTAATGTAGTCACTTGGATTTCTATCAAATGGAATTATGACATTCTTTTGATTTTTCTTCTCTATTCTAATCTATATAATGTGTGTATAATGCTAGTAAATACTTGATCACTATTTTCTTGATTTAATGATTTTGATTCAAAATTTGAAAGATGAGAATTGAATATGCTATCATTATATAGACATAGGTTGAATCAAATGATCAAATGACATATATAGGAGTTCATAGTAATTAGGTTTCCATGCTTAATGCCTTCTATATGTTTAAGTTTATCACAGAGATGTAGAAAACCTGCATATAGGTTGAGATCTTATATCTTAAAAAAGAATAGGAATCGATTTATGTTAACCTGCTATTAGAAGAGAAAGAAAGAAATCTAGAATTGATTAATACAATTAGTAGAATGAAAAGTTGATGAAATTAACACCCTAGGTATTTTTCATAGTGATTTAAATATTTTATTTAGTTGTTTTTTTGTTTAAAGTATTTTCATATTTAAAATTAAATTCAGAAATCAAATTCTTAGTGTCAAATATGAATTTAAAGAACAAGTAGTGGTACTTGGAAGACAGCCTTCGAGGGAACGATACTTTACTTATCATATATTACTTGATTCGATTGCGTGCACTTGCGTATATATATATTTTCACGAACAATTACTAGCGTAGTAGGAAACTTTAGTGGAGATACTTTGCATGCTGAGAGTATGTAGAACTGGACCAAGTGTGATTTAATAATACTTGTTTAAATACCGTTTTGTAGTATTATAAAACACATCAACTGATGATCATATACAAACTGATCTTAATCCTGAAGTTACTATGAACTCATATATAGGTTACTTGATCCTTTGATTCACGCGTTACGGTTTGTCAGAATGATCTGGCTAAGAACTATTGTTTCGAGGACTCAATGATGTTTATGGCTAGGGACATAGCTTAACAAATATGGAATCTACACCTTCTTATAGATTGAATGATGATTTCATATTAGGTTGGCTTTTGGAACTGAAAAGGTTATCGACGTCAAATTCATAATTAGATTATGAATTAACATTCACTAGTAAAGTCAATGGTACACTAGGAATCAAGATATAATTAAAAGGGTAAAACGGTAATTTTATTCCGTTCTCTTATAATATTTACAGTGGGGCACGTTTTCGTTTCTCTCTCTTCCATGGCGAAGAAGAAGAAGTCGATTCAGAAGCCGATGACTCGATCGGTTGCTAGGAGTTCTCTGTCAATTCACGATGCGAATGAACAGGAAGGCTCTGATGCTGGTGATGCGATCCTTGAAGCTGATGTTCCGATTGAGGGTCTGAACCTAATTGCTGAAGTGATTCATTCGAAGGAAAATGCCGAAAGTGAAGTGCAGGTTGATGTGAATCGAGTTATTGGTATGGAAACTCCTTCTTTGAATCCTTATAGCTAGGCGGATAAGGTGGAGGAAGGAGGTTATCAGGCCTCGTCTCATAATCAATGGCAACAGTTCACGGCAAGTAAGCTCTCGTTCTGTGAACAAAAACTAGAGTTTTTTGAACCATTGATCAAAGATGGTAAGAAAATTGCTCAGGTGGATGTTGAAGAGGTCAAATGCCAATCGGCTAATTAGAGCTCTGTAGTTATCTGTATGGTTATTGGTGCTAATCCCCCAATGGCTGTATTCGAAGGGTTCATCAAAAGAGTTTGGGGTCATCTAGGGATTGATCAAATAGCTAGAATGACTATGGGATTGACTATGGTTAAGTTTAATGATGATTCCACTCGAGATCATGTGCTTGAAAATGGAATGCTTCTGTTTGACTGGAAATCAGTTATCATCCTTCCTTGGACTACAGATCTCAATGCGGTTAGACTAATCTGATCAGTACCTCTGTGGATTCGAGTATATGATTTAGGCCTTCAGTATTGGGGAAGAAAATGCATTAGTGCTCTTGTGAGCATGATAAGAAAACCGATTATGGTGGACAAATTTACTCGAGAGCGATCTAGAGTTCAATTTGCTAGGGTTCTTGTGGAGATGAATATAACAGATAATTCTCCTCGGATTATACAATACCTTAATGATATTGGTCAGCTTATTGAACAGAGGGTGGATTATGAATGACTTCCTATTAAGTGCAAGACTTGCTCTGGATATGGTCATCCCATGGCAGACTGTAGGAAGGGGATGAAGACTCAGTGGGTCAAGAAGGAAGTTCAGCACAAAATTACTACTGAGGAGGGGAGTGACAAGGGAAACCAACTCACGGTTGATGCTCCTGATTTGATTAAGGGATCTATTAGCGCCACTAATGCTTTTGATGGAAAAAAAATCAGTGGAGATACTTGGCAAACCCCAAAGAAAGTGGTTCTTCATTCCAAACTGGGACAAACTGATATTGATAACATTTCGGCTGCCAAGGTTCAGAATGGACAAGGACAGAACAACAAAAATACATTTGAAGTTCTTCAAGGGCAAGTGGAGGGTGAGACAGGAGGTAATATTTCTACCAACTCTTCTTATGGATAATTGCAACATTTTAAGTTGGAATGTGAGGGGGTTGAATGGTACTAATAAACAGGCTACTGTTTTAGATATTTGTAGAAGTAATAAAGTGGGTGTTGGTGCTCTGTTGGAAACAAAAATGAGGGGGAATAAAGTCACTGAGCTGATGACTCATAAACTTACTAACTGGGATTTTTATTCCAGTCCTGTTACTGAAGGAAGAATATTGATCATTTGGAGAAAGATCTTTGTGAGGGTTATTGTTATAGAGGAGACCAATCAGTACGTTCACTGTTTTTTAAAATGGCTGGTCAGAGACATGCTTTCTGTGCTACATTTGTGTATGGGCTTAATACAGTGGAGGAGCGAAAGAGTTTATGGCAGGGCTTAACCACATGTAGTAAAATCAATATAATTGGAGCTGTAGGATTCCAATTTAGACCATATTTATACTGTTAGAAAGCTAATTCAATTTTCTACAACTTTCTAGAAATACTATATTTCGAAATTAATAACATAACTGGGTCAAAAATAGGTCGGACGTTACAGTACCCTAAAGTTATGGAAAATCTATTTAATTATCTAAATAACAACCTAATCCACAAATAAACAAGATTGTGACAAATGTCATGCTCCTAATGGTCTTGGAAGATTCTAGAACTTTCTTAAACTTTCTTTTATTTAAACTATAATTAAATCCTTAAATAAACATGCACACGACAAGTGTCATGATCTTATTAATTCTATTTAAACCTTATAGAATAATAGATAACATCTTTATCATCAGCTATATTAATCAAACCTTATGTTATAATTAATATTCTTAAACTATAGGTTAAACTTATGAAATCTATAAGTGTTGCTACGAGTGTTCAACTACTACTACTACTACTGCCTACTACTACTACTACTACTACTGCTTACTACTACTACTACTGCCTACTACTACTACTACTGCCTACTACTACTACTACTACTACTACTACTACTACTACTACTACTACTACTACTGCCTACTACTACTACTACTGCCTACTACTACTACTACTGCCTACTACTACTACTACTACTGCCTACTACTACTACTACTACTGCTACTGCTGCTGGTACTGCTGCTGCTGCTACTGCTGCTGCTGCTACTACTACTACTACTACTACTACTACTGCTGCTGCTACTGCTGCTGCTACTACTACTCCTACTGCTGCTGCTGCTGCTGCTCCTGCTGCTGCTGCTGCTGCTGCTGCTGCTGCTCCTGCTGCTGCTGCTGCTGCTGCTGCTGCTGCTCCTGCTGCTGCTGCTGCTGCTGCTGCTGCTCCTGCTGCTGCTGCTGCTGCTGCTGCTGCTCCTGCTGCTGCTGCTGCTGCTGCTGCTGCTCCTGCTGCTGCTGCTGCTCCTGCTGCTCCTGCCACTACTACCACTACTACTACTACTACCACTACTACTACTACTACTACTACTACTACTACTACTACTACTACTACTACTAAGTTCTGGGACTCTACACCATTGTTCTTGTATTATTTCTTCCACATCTTTTGAGAATATGGGTATTAAACTGTTTCGATTCTACAATTTTTGGACAGATCATAAAGAATTAAAAAAGGTGGTGCTAGACAGCTGGAGGAAGCCGATTAATGGTACTGGTTTGAAGGCTATTTACTTGAAGACCATGAGACTTAAACACAGCTTGAAGAAGTTTAACAGGGATAATATTGGGGATATAGGTGTGAACTATCAGAAAGCTAAGGATCGTTACCAGGAAGCTCAACTCCAAGCTCAGAAACATCCCAGGGACTCTGTTTTCCAAGAGATTGAAGCGGCTGCTGTTGTAGCTTTCAATGTTCAGGAGCAAATGTATCACAATTTTTTGGCTCAAAGAAGTAAAATTACTTGGTTAAGGAAGGGAGATTCGAACACCTCATATTTTCATGCTTGCTTGAAAAAGCGTAAAGAAGAGAATAGAATAGCCACTTATCTAAATGAGCAAGGTAAATAAATAAATTATTTTTTCCTAATGTTGTGGCTCATTTCTTGTATCACTTTAGAAGTTTTATGGGTATCCCCAGCTCCACCACTACACAGATCAACTTACAGTGTATTGAGACGGGTAACAAACTCTCGGTTGATCAACAGCTTTCTCTCTTGAAACCGTTCTCTTATGAGGAAATCAAAACTGCATTTTTTAGTATTCCCATCAACAAGTCTCTGGGACCTGATGGGTTTGGTTATGCTTTCTTCAAGGTTTTATGGTTGGACATTGGAGGAGATATATGTAGAGCAGTTGGTCATTTCAATGAAACGGGGCAATTTCCATCCGAGCTTCATAATACAACCATTTCATTGGTCCCTAAAACAGATAACCCTGCTCGGGCAGTAGACTACAGGCCTATTGCTTGTTGTTCCATAATATACAAGTGTATTTCTAAGCTTTTGTGTTCCCGTTTGGACAAGGACCTTCCTAGTTTAGTTCAACAAAACCAAGGTGCCTTTATTCAGGGTAGATCGATTGCTCATAATATCTTGATATTCCAAGATTTAATCAAGAATTATGGAAAGAAAACTACCTCTCCTAGATGTGCCATCAAGATTGACCTAAGCAAAGCTTATGACACTGTTGATTGGTGGTTCCTTGAAGAACTATTGAAGTCCTTATGTTTCCCTATGAGGTTTATAGGTTGGATTATGACCTGTCTAAAAAACACAACTTACTCCTTGCTTATGAATGGACGAGTTCAAGGTAGCTTTAAAGGTGAGAAAGGGAAGCGACAAGGAGATCCTATCTCTCCTCTTATATTTGTACTAATAATGGGGTATCTTACTCGGAGACTTCAACTGGTAGCTCAAAGGTCTACATTTAGATATCACCCTATGTGGCAAAGCCTTAAACTTCTAAGTCTGTGCTTTGCGGATGACTTGATTTTATTTTTCAAAGGGACTCAATCTACTGTTAGGGTGCTTAAAGTAGCTCTAGAGGAGTTTAGCTCAACTACAGGGCTCCATGTTAATACTAGCAACTCTCACATTTATTTTGGGGGAGTGACTACAGTGGATAGAAAGACCATAGCTCATGAGATTCAACTTAGTGAAGGGTCATTTCCTCTCAAATACTTGGGAGTTCCTATGCAGCCTACTAAGTGGAAACCTGAGGATTGTGGCATTATTATCCAAAAGATCAAACTGAGGTTACATACCTGGGCGAGTAGGCATCTCTCTTTTGTGGGCATAATTCAACTTATTCATTCAGTGTTGTTTGGTCTTTGAAATTACTGGATGATCATATTTGTTCTTCCCCAAAGTGTTGTTAAGGAAGTTGAGAAGCTTTGTCGTGGCTTTCTTTGGGGTCTCAATGGTAATAGAAGTAAGATTCACATAGCCTCTTGGAAGAAAGTTTGTCTCCCTAAGGCTTATGGTGGTCTCGGTTTCAAGGATGGTTCCAATTGGAATCGTGTTATTTTAGCGAAATATATTTGGGCCATTTCAGAGAAGCATGATCTGCTATGGGTCAAGTGGATTAACTCTGTTTATTTAAAAGACTCCAACTTTTGGGATTACAAGCTGAAATCAGATTCGAGTTGGTATTGGAGAAAAATTGGTCACTTGAGGGGAAAATTTAGCCAATTTGAAGTGAGTGCAGCTGGTTTAACAAGGACGTTTAGAGCTTCTAAACTCTATAGCAATTCTCTTTGCCAACAACAGGTTGATTATCAACAAGTAGTTTGGTGCAAGATGTCTCTCCTTAAGCACAGATTTTTACTTTGGCAAGTTGTGAACGCTCACCTACTTACTAGAGATCTCATGATCAGGTTTTGTATCTCACTGGATTCAATATTATGTCCTGTTTGTGGTCTCTATCGCTAAGACTAATTAGTCACACTCATCTCTTCTTTGAGTGTTATCTTTCCCAGAAGGTGACAAATTTAATATTCAATTGGATGGGGTTTTGAGCTTGGCCTTTTGAGTTTACTGGGTGGACTAATTGGCTTGCTAGTAGAAGAACAGGGATCATACCTTCTATCACCTATATGATTCTTGCTGCTGTTGTTTATAATCTCCAGAGGAACTGAAATAGATGCATTTTTGATGGTTATTCTTGGACTGCTGATTGTATAGTTAATGATGTAAAGAGTACAGTTCATTAAGGTTATTCATTGTAAAGAATAGGAAGATGACCTTACAGGAACAAAGATTTATAGACAAACTTAATATGTAATTAGGTTGGGTGGAGAGCTAGTGTTCCTTTTGGTTGTATAGTTTCAGTCGGGTTGTATTGGTTGGTTGTTTAATGAAGTTCATTTCCTTCTTGATCAAAAAAAAATTATGAACCATCCATAGAGGACTAATTTATATGAAATGATTATATCAATGGAAACTTTATGGTTACATTAAAGTACTCAGTAAATATATATCTTTAATTCTCAAGAGTTCAATCTCATATTTATAGTGGAATAATCATGAGATTAATAAATATGATTATTGAATCAAAGAGTTTTGGTTAATAATCTTTTGTTTATTGGAGCTTGGAATTATTGGTCCATAGGTCCTCGTGGCAGCTCTATCAACACTAATCAAGGTAAGAGTTGATACAAGGGTTAAACTGTGAATGGGCTATTTGAGAGAATATTTATTCTTCAGGATAAGTGTGAAATTATGGGATAGTTGAAGTTGCACAATTTATTATTGCATTTGTGCAATTTTTGAAATTGTGTAGAAATAGAATAAATTAATTTTAATCACTTATTTTATTTAAGTGTGAATAAATAACTATGGAGAGTCAAAATTAGTTTTGATCATTATATTTATTTATTTAATAATAAGATGATAATGAAAATTCAAAATTTGAAATTTAAGTTGTTATCTTTTCCTCAAAAAGATGATACCTTATTTGGATATCTGATTATTAATTAATTAAAATAAAAACACATGAAAAAAATCCAAATCCCATTTTTCAGGGATAGGCCACACGCATAGGGCTTGGACTGCTCTATGCGTGTGGCACATATGATTTTATTAGATATTGATTTTTTTATTTTTATTTTTGAATTAATTAATAAAATACTTTTAAAATGGGTTTTAAAATGGAATGTTAAATTTTTGTCTATTATCGTTATTATTATTATTATGAAAGATGATTGATTTTATTATTATTATTATTATGGTAATAATGACTATATATTCTATATGATAGAAAATAGAAACAACAAGTCTTAACAAGTTTTTACAGAGAAGAAAAATTACCATCTCTTTTACAAAACAAAAATCTTTTCTCTCTAGCCTATAATCAAAAGTCTTATGAGTTGAGAATACTTTTGATTCACAAAATTGATCCTTGTTCTGTATGTGCCCACCCACATCTTGAGGTGTAGAGAACGTCTTGGAAGATCTAGGTGCGAGTACTCTAGAGAGGATAGGAAGATCGAAATATATACGAAAATATTCAAGGATTCTTGATAGGCTTCAAGAGGTAAATCATTTTGAATTATTTTTCATATACATATTATATATATTGATTAACATATTTCATATTAAAAGTTCCTCCTATAAAATTTTTTATATGAAATTTTTTGTTGTATACCATTACCACAATTTTCGCTGCACACTAGGAACAGTTCCTAACAGACCTCCCACATAATACAAACACCTTAATTCTTTTGTAGTTGAACATAGACATAAGCTATGTGATTATATTTTTTGAGTAATAATATAGATATAAAAACTATCTATTTGATAAGTGTACTACTCGTTCCTCTTTACATTCTCTGAAGAATTTCAACATGTTTGCTCCTGACTACAACGATGTCAGAAGTAGATATTCTTTTTCTATACACCTCAACACCTGCTTCGATCAAGAAGGCAGCTAAAAGGAAAGATTCTACTGGTGCCGGCTTGAGGGGAGACTCTTCTGTCTCAAATTCTCTAGCTGCACCAAGCCAGACTCCTCCTGAGCAGACTTCTCCATCTGATCGAACGTCACCTGCCAATAAGACTCCACCAGCCAACTAGCCTCCTCTAGTTAGCAATTCTCTTGCAACCTCGGTGGTTGACCACACCACACCTCCAAAAATAGTGGAAAGTCTTAAGTCCCCCACTACAATTAATGCAAACTTGACTCCTTCTTTTCCTGTAGGTAGTTGTCTAATCAGATCTATTCCCCATACAACAAAGGGCCATGGAATTTGCATTTGTTTGAGCTCATTAGGAGGTGCTCGAGGTATCTTAGAGAAACTTTGACATATTTTCGCACATACTCCATTGCATCTTCATTAATTGTTGGCCAAAAATACAATTGTCTCAATATCTTCTTTGCTAGACTTTTCCACCATGCGTGATTGCAACATAATCCTTTATGTACGTTAATCATTAGCAGCTTTGCTTCTGTTCTAGTGACACACCAAAGTAGATGCATTGAGTACCCCCATCTATACATCACCCCATCAATGATTACATATCTAGCAACGTTCCTTGTTATCTTTCGAGCTTCGTTTCTGTCTTAGGGAAAAGTCTTGTGCTCCAGATAAATAACATTTGGAGTCATCCAGGATGGGGAGTTGTCAAGCAGCAGCGCTGTCCCTGCTTCATTAATACTTGGTTGGGCAAGGTGCTCAACTGGTATAATGTTTAAAGTATCTGCATCTTTGGACCTTGCTAGTTTGGCTAAGGCGTTTGCATTTGAATTCTGATTGTGTGGTACTTTCTATATGGTATATTTCTTGAATTGTGCCAGAAGGTCTATAGCTTTGCTTAGATAGGAGCCATCTTTATGCCTTGAGCTTGGTATTCCCCTAGTATTTGGTTTATGACTAGCTGTGAATCACTATAAATGTCTACTGATAGGGCTTTAACGTCTTTAGCACGTCGCAATCCGCGCGAGCAAGGCCTCATATTTCACTTCATTGTTTGAGGCATTGAATACAAACAGTAATGCACAATGAATGCAATGCCCCTCAGGTGTAGCTACAATTATCCCAACTCCAGAGTTGTATTCATTTGAGGACCCATCTACATACAACTTCATTGTTGGCTAAGTTTCTTCATTTTCTTCTGGTGCTACCCTTTGCTCGTTTTCTTCTGATACTCCTGTGCATTCAGCAATGAAGTCTGCTAGTGCTTGTCCTTTGATAACAGTTTGTGGTTGGTAGGAGATTTCATACTGCCCAAGCTCTATTGCCCATTTAAGCAGTCGATTTGATGTCTCAGGATTTTGTAACACATGCCTGAGAGGTTGATCAGTTAGGACTGTGAACGGATGAGCTTGGAAATATGACCTTAATTTTCTTGCTGCAAGTAGTAGACATCATACCAATTTTTTGATCAAGGGGTATCTTGTTTCTGCCTTTATCAACCACTTGCTAATGTAATACATTGGATGCTGAGATTTTTATGCCTCCCTGATAAATGTTGGACTAATAGCATGTTCAGTGACTGCTAGATACAAATAAAAATTTTCCCCATCAATTAGCTTCGACAAGACTGGTGGCTGCACCATGTGCTCTTTTAGTGCTTGGAAAACCTTCTCTCTGTCCATTCTGACTTACTATTTACTCTTAGCAGGTTGAAGAATGGAACACATTTATTTGTTGACTCGAGATGAATCTGCTAAGAGCTGCAATTCTTCAGGTGAGGATTTTCACTTCCTTTATCTTGGTTGGGGACTTCATGTCAATTAAAGCTTAGATATTTTTTGGATTAGCTTATATTCCTCTTGCCCGAGCCTACCCCAAACGAGCACTTTAAGGGGTTAAATTTCATATTGTAATGCTTCAAAATAGTGAAGCATCATGCTTGATCTCGAAAGTGCCCCTAAGCTTTGTTTGACTTGACCAACATGTCATCAACATACTCCTCCATGTTATTGCCTATCTGGTGCTAGAACATCATGTTAACTAGCTGCTAGTACGTCGCGCCAACGTTTTTGAGTCCAAAATTCATTACTTTGTAATAGTATAAGCCCATGTCTATTCTGAAGCTAGTATGCTCCTCATTGGGAGGGTGCATGCTGATTTGATTGTACCATGAGTAGGCATGCATAAATGTAAGGACCTCATGCCCTACGGTAGCATCGACTAACTAGTTGATTCTTGATAAAGGAAAGCAGTCCTTGGGGCATGCTTTGTTTAAATATGTGAAGTCAATGCAAGTCCTCCATTTTCCATTGGGCTTTGGCACTAGAACATGGTTTGCAACCCACTCAAGGTAGAAAGCTTCTCTTATAAACCCATTCTCTTTTAGCCTTTCGACTTCTTCTTTTAAGGTCGAAGACCTTTCTTTGTCAAGCAGCCTTTTTTTTCGGCTATATAGGATTGAAGTTATCTTTGTTAATGTTTAAGGCATGGGTGATCACAGTAGGGCTGATGCCCACCATTTCCTTATGTGATCAGGCAAGCACGTCTTAGTTATTTCTTAAAAAACTTATAAGTTCAAATTTGACTTCTTCCGCTAAGTTTTTCCCAATTTTTACCATTTTTCTTAGTTCATCCTAGTTGAGTGGAACCTCGTCAAGGTCCTCAATCGGTCCTACTCCAGTATCATAATCCCCAAAGCGAGGATCAAAGTCCCCTTCCTTGCTTTGGGCAGCGCTCAATTCATAATTTTCCTTCTTGTTTGGGAAAGCTTGATTATGTTCATCCGATGTGTTCATCTCCATTACTGCTGTTGGCTTGATTTCTGTTGGTCTAGAAAAAATCATGCTGGTCATTGCCAAACCTTTTTAGCAGTTGTAATGGAGGAATTATAACACTCCCGAGCTTCCCGCTGATTCCCTTTAACACATCTAATTCCAACATTGGTTGGGAATTTCATTGTTATGTGGAATATGGATGTGATTGCCCTCAAATCAATGAGTATTAGCCTTCAAAGTAAGGCGTTGAAAGTTGAGGGAAGATTGACCATAATGTGGCCATAATTGTACTATTCGTTGGTGCAGATCCCACAGTCATTGCTAGTCTGATTGTCCCTGCTGAAGTCATTCCCTCTCCAGTAAAACCATACAAAGTCTGTGTGCATGGCTCTAGATCTCGAATAGATAACTTCATCATTTCAAGAGTGTTCTTGAAAAGGATATTAACTGAACAACCATGATCCACCATGGTTCGTGCAACGGTCATATTATCAATTTGAGATTCTATCACCAAGGGATCATTGTTCAATAACTTAACATGTATGGTGTCATCCTCGATGAATATAATGGGCTTGCATTCATACCGAGGTGTTTTGGGAGTACGTTCCTCGACAGCCAACAACTCTTCTCCTGGTTCATGGCATAGTGTTCTAGGGATTTTCTACTTTCGTCAGCCAGGTGTGGTCCTCTACAAATCATTTCTAGTCGACCATTTACCGAAGCTAGTTGTAATGGTTGGGCTGGTGCATCAGGAGTTCTTGCAACATCTTAATTATGTTCGGTAGGACGAAGAATGTATCTTCTCATGGCCCGATGATTTTGGCGGATGAGAAACTCAATTTTGTCCTTGAGTTGATTACACTCATTAGTGTCATGTCCATAGTCATTATGGAAATGACATAATTTATTAGTGTCTCTCTTACTTATATCTTTCCTAATAGGATTTGTCTTCCTATAGGGCACTTCAGCCTGTATAGCTTGAAATAATTCCGCTCGTGACTGTAAGAGCGTAGAGTAGGTGGTAAAACGAGGAATGTATTCTGGTGACATATCATTGGTCTTTGACCTTTTATTGTCATTGTTATTGCCACTAATAGAATTGTTATTTCGTTTTCCACCGTTCTAATTTTTCTTACCATTACCATTGGTTGTCTGGTTCTGGTTAGAATTTGAATAAATGTTTTTGGTTGGTGCAATACTGGTTCCAGCTTGGTCAGCTTTCCATATAGCTTCTTCCAGTTTTATAAACCCTTATGCTCAATCAAGGAACTCTCTAGTCGAGTAAATTTTTTTCCTACTAAGATCAATCCAAAGCAGACCTTTGACCTTGATCCCAACCATGATGGCCATCAACTTTCCATCATCACTAATTTCCTTGGATCGAGAAAATTCTGCATAAAATGTTGCACATATTCCTTGAGGGGCTCGTTGGGTCCTTGCTTAATGTCTACGAGGTCATTGAGCTCGACTAGTAGAATTCGAGTAGTAAAGAATTGTGAGTAGAAGAGTCTCATAAATGCGTCCCAAGAATTAATGGTTCCAGTCTCTAGTTTAAAGAACCATTGTTGTCCAGAGTTGGCAAGGGTAGTAGGGAAGATCCTGCACCAGACATCATCTCTTACTCCTTGAAGATCTGTTTGTATTTCAAAGTTATTCACATGTGAGATTGGATCTTTCTTGCCGATATGCATCTTCCAAGTTGGCATCTTGAACTTGGAAGGAATGGTAAGTGCATTGATTCGAAAAGAGAAAGGAGAACATTTCCTTTTTTCTAAGTCGATGTCAGTAAGTTTCGGGGCTATCAATTATCGAACCATTTGTGTAAGGGCATCAAGTTGTGCTTGAATAGCTGGAGCAACTAGTGGCACAGCTGTTGGGGCAATGTCTGGGAGTGTTGCAGCTTTTTCTTGTGGTACTGGAGGGATTACTAGTGCGACGTGTCCCACAACATTAGACCAATTGCCTTGTCAAAGGTGTTCAAGTACATCTCGCAAGTTGCATCCTCTATTCCCAAGTTTGTTAGAGACACTGCCTCCTCTAGGTTTCCCCCCAGCATTCTGACAGTCTGCTCGAGAAGCTCCAGGAGGTAGTCTTGTTGGACAATTTGCTGGCTGTTGCTGCCTTGGTGGTGTTGGAAAAACTATCAGAGTGCATAGCGAAATGGAATGGTGGGTCCAGTTGATAAACAACAATTTTTTTTCCACCTCTCATATAAACAGTTTATATGTTCAATAATACATACGGGAATCATTAATATGCGATATCATTAATCATGCAACATATATATACATAGTTATATATTATATACACATGTATACAAATATTTGAGGACATATATATTTACCTCTTGAAGCCTATCAAGTGTCCTTGAGTCTTTTTGTATAAATAACGATCTTCCTATTCAACGCTTTGAGTACTTAGACCACGATCTTCCGGAGTGTTCTCTACACCTCAAGATGTGGGTGGGCATGTAGAGAACAAGGGTTGTAATTTAGAAATCACAAGTTTATCTCAAAACATGAATACTTGGATTGTGGATTGAGAAATGTTGGAATAATAAGAGAAGAAGTTGAGAATTTCTTGTCTGAATTTCATCTCTCTGTATATAGCCTTTGGCTATTAACCTTACTTTGAACAGTCTATACTTTCCTCTGTTCTCCTCTTCATCTTTAATATCCTATTGCAAACTGAAGTTTATTGAACTTTAGTTGGATGTTCAAGAATCCAGATGTAATAGAAATTCCAAATTCCATTTCTAGATTCATGGTGTTTCAACCATTGTTTTCTTTTAAAACCTTTCATTTCATACTAGTATGTGAATTAAATATAGTTAGACTGTGTTACAAACAACCAACTAAACTTTATGTTTGTAACAGAGTAGTTACTAACTAATGCTCCCACTACAATAAAGCTTTATAGAATTTGTGATATTCTTCGGTTTTATCATTGTTAATTATCAGTAGCTCACTTACTTGACTTATAGTCATTATTTCTAGTACAAGTTAAACTAGAAATATAGTGATTATAATAATCATGCTTCATTAAAGTAACATTAAGATATACAAACACTTTTGTAATCTTTTATGATTATTAAATTGTTTCACTAAATGACTTCATGGAAAACTTTCAATTTGATTCACATAACTACTTGTGAATCATAACTTTTAAGTGTTTGATGTTGTACAATCAAACATGTACAGAGTATAATAAGTGTCAAAATTATAGAAATAACAGAGACGATAATGATCACTCATTATCTATTTAACCTTATCTAATATGGTTATGTTCCATTTCCAAAATACTAATGTTGCTTAACATTCTAGTTGGATTTGAATTCCAAGTTCACATGCAAATAACTTGAATTCCAAATTTGAGTTTAGACTTTTCTTTTTGATCAGATCAATCATGTCTTTAAGTGATTTTACTTTGAATGTTGCATGAAAATTTCTAGAAATTTTCTTTGCATTCAACAAAGGTAAACATATCTTAAATAAATGTCAATCAATATTGACTTAATATTTATTATCTCTTTTCGCTTTGAACATAAGAAGATTCAACATAAATCTCTATGTATTAGCTTAATGATTATGTGATTTTTGAGCCTTTATAAGAGAAAGGTCTTTTGGTTAACTTTAATTAATAGACTATATAAATAAGGAGAGAACCAATGAATGATTATAATAAAAGTCTGTCTTTCATTTGTTTTATGTGTCTATTTAATTGCGAACCAATCTAAAAAATAATTCACATATATGTTTCACTTAATTGTTGTTGGAATAATATGTCTTCTTGATTAAATCTATGATTTGCACAATAATGAATAATTTATAATTATCATTTATAGTCTTTGATGAAATAGGTAGAACAAATATATTTCAAAAATAACAACTAAATTTATTATTTAAAAGAAATATTAAACTTGTTCACTCATCAATAAAGGAGTCTAAAATATAGTTTCTAGAAAGAATTCTAGAATTGTTGACAGGATTTTTGGTCAACTAACGCAGAGTTAAAATAATTAATTAGAGAGCTTTCACTCAGACAATCAATGAATCATAAACAAGCCAAGAACCGAATAACTATGAACAATGAATGAAAAAAAAACACCAGAAATTATAAAGGTTCGGCCCCAGAGACTGGTAATAACCTACGCCCTCTCAGATTTGTATTGATCTCAAAGGTTTACACAAGATAACCCACGAGAACAGGCATGATTCTAAGTGTAAAAACAATACAGAATGGCAGAAAAGTGTGCTCAGTGTTCCTAACAAGCTGGTCAGTATATTCCTGGTGCTGATTGGTAGGCTAAAAGTCTAAACCCCTCCCACGGTGGTGGAAGACTTGCATTTATACTGTCCCCGACGCCCAACAGTTGCGCCTGCACTGCAACTGCTGCAAAATATCCCTTTCTTTTCACGGGTACTTGTAATCCTATTCTTCATGATTTGGACCGAGTTTTCAGGGGAACTGTTAGGCGTGAGGAGGAAGTAACTGATTTCATCCGACTGGGTATACCGGGTTTCCTGGAGAGCGTATCGAGCAGCCTCTTTTCTGGCAAACGTACCGCGCAACAATTGTTATTTATTGGGCAAGTGTGCTCTCTCCAGCTTGTTTGACTGTTGGATGCCTATGTCACGTGTCAAAACTATGATGACACGTGCCCACAATATGATGCCACATGTTCATCCTTCATGCCCCGTTTGCTGTGTATATTTTTGGGATAACATTTGCCCCTCAAGTTTGCAATGGTGCTGAGCAGTATGTAAACTTTCCTTCTGGATACCATCCCGTCTGGCCTGGTCGGGGGTATGTTCTCTTTGCTGGCATCTTTATTTAATAGAATTGAAGACCTTTGCACTTCTTCAAGTTTCCAAGAAATGACTTTTCACTCTTTCTCGCCTCTTCTTGATACTATAAAGTGTCATAATGACTTCTCTTAAAAACTATACCGTTGGTTTGTGCAGTTACCGAAGAGTGGATGACGTGTTGGGCGGTTGAGGTGAAGTGATTGGAAGGACGTGCTAAGTGGTGTGCTGACGTGTCTGGGGAGACGTGCTTACAACAGTTGAAGGGTTGTTTCGTCAATGCTCACGGGAGGAGGTAGAGCGTTATACCTGGACTTTAAATAGCCTCCTTTTCTTATGACTTTATTTTTTTTATAGTTTCTTCTGCATTCAAACTTCCCAGACGCTTAGAGTTTCCCTCCTTGTGAACTTTGGGTTTTTACACCGACTAGTTCCCAGTCTGTGACCACCGAAGCTTTTCAGCTCGTGCTACCCTCGTAGACCTACTGCCAGTAAGTTCTTCTTTTTCCTCTTTGGTACATCTGTCATTTATGCAAAAATACCTCTGTTTTTCTCTGTGGCCATGGGTTTTTTTTCCGCCAAACCCTCAGATTTCTAGCATGAATGTTGTTTGAATCAGTAAATAAAAACTGCTTTGAGTTGCTCCTGTAACAGGTAACCTGTTTTATTTTATGATTTTACAAAAAACCACTTTTTTACGACCCATTTTGGTAGATTGATGTTTGGTGTTCTTGAAAAACACCATGAACAGCTCTCTGTAAAATTTTTCAAAAAAACCCTTCGCTTTCTTGGTTTCCTTTACTTTTGATCTTGTCTTCGTGCTGTGCGGTATACTATACCGTTGTTGACTCCTGAACTGGTCGGTATGCCCTACGACAACTATACCGACCAGTGCTGTTCAATGCTCTCACCCCACTTTCCCCTTTTTCTTGTGTGCGTAGACTACTCGGGGGAGGTGATCACCGAACTTCTACACCGTGTCTTCCATTTCAATGGCCCACACCAAAAAGATAACCCGAGGCTCAAACGAAGAAGATCCTCGCGTGGCACGATGCGCTACTAGTGGGGATCCCAGAGAGGCATCACTCCATGAGGGGGAGCCCAGTGGGTCGGGACAGGAAGAAGATTATGAGGCTGAGTATGCTACGAAAATTTATACTGAGGCGATCCTAAACACGTTGGCTGAGAAGGTGGAGGGTCCTCTCTATGTGGCTCCTGTTAGTATTATCTCCATTAAACAAATACAGAACGTGAAGGAGCATTTTAAGCTGCAGGGTGTATCCATCTTCAAGCCTACTGACTGTCAGACTGCCAATCACACCAGGGCTTAATTCTGTGCTTGGAGCCGATTCCATATGATCGCTGGAGCCACTCTCCCTCTTCAGCCACACTTTTGGACTGTGGCTGATTATTTTGGGATTTGCCCAGCCCAAATCAGTCCTAAAGGAATAAGATTTCTTTCCGCCCTCTATGTTTTGTACAATTATTTAGATTGGCCACTGCCTTCTGCCCATATAATTAATTACCTTTTTGACCTCAAATCTAGTCCCTAGCAGGGCTGTTTGGGGTATTTCTATTTTAGCCATATGGATTCCAATATTTACCTGGCCAACACAGATAGCATCTCCAATGTTGAGGAGTATGCCATCCATTATTTTCTCACTGAAAATATTGCTGCCACCCACCTATCCTTGCAACACAATGGTCCTTTTAGCTGTCCGGCTCCTACCTGGGAGATGGCTGAGTTGGAATGCCCTACTTCCTTAGAGCCGTTACGAGGTGGGTTTTAAAACGAAAAATGTGCAATGAACTCGCTAACCGAGGTTTTTAAAACAAAAGTGTGACTAAGCAAAGTTAAGGCTGTAATCTTTAAAAATGCGTTGTTTCATTGAAAACTTCTAGTATTTAACATCTGGGATCCCAAAATAAGGTTTGAAAACTATTTACAACTTAAAATAAGTTTACAGTCGATTAATTATTAAAATCACAGATTATTACAGCCATTTCTCAAATAAACCCCCAACCAAAGCAGTTGGGCAGGCCAAACATGTACGCGTCGCTTCACGCTCTCCGTACTCATGGCTGGTTGACTCAATCTTTGCCTTTACCTGCAACACAGAGCACCTGTGAGCCGAAGCCCAGCAAGAAAACTCATACAGTACATAACATATGCGATTTATATAGTTAACATATCAGATAATCCACAGATAAACAAGTATTCCATTAGACTAAACAAACACGGACATGCCATCCCAGAGGCCTTACCAAAGCCTGGGGTCTCGGTCCTCACCGTAAGGAGATCCCCTTAATCCATTGGGGTCCCACCCTGTCTACAAGCACTTCGCGTGCTAAGTGTTACTTCCGGCCCAGCTGCCGTTCTCGGCCCTTCACCGTTCTCGGCTCCCTTGCCGTTCTTGGCTCCTTGCCGTTTCGGCTCTTTTGCCGTCCCCGGCTTCGTTGCCGTTCTCGGTTCTGTTGCCATACATTCTTACTATAATCAAAAATAGTATAGCTCAAATAACATTCAAACATATATCAATTCAATCAAGTCTGCACCCTAACATGTAATGTAATATAGGGCCGTGCCCTGATATCAATCCAATCAAGTTTGCACCCTAACATATAATGCAATATAGGGCCGTGCCTTGATATCAATTCAATTAAATCTTCACCCTAACATGTAATGCAATATAGGGCCGTGCCCTGCAGTCACACTATGGGCCCATGCCCTATCCTATGGGTGCTATAGTTTTCTTACCTATCAATTTGATAGCTTTCAACACTTGACTCCTTGAGCACAATCCCACTCGAGCCCTAGCGCACACCGTTGATGCAATTTCAACTTTGATTAAACTCCTAGACCTCTTTAGCTTGCTCTTCTCAAAGCTTGCCCAGAAATTCCCCTCAAACATTGATGTGATCTTGCTAATCCCTTGCCAAATCTTCAAGCCTAGCTTAGGATCCTTGATGCTCAGCCTATCCTAGCTCTCCTCTGAGCTTTGCCCCAAGAAATTTGAAGAGAAATGGTGCTAGAATCCTCAAACCGCCCCTTTTAGGAAAACCCTCTGTTTTTCTCACTTTTCTCTTTTTTCTTCCTTTTTCTTTCTTTTCCTTCCGATTTCTCACACTCTCTAACAATCCCACTCACTATATAAAGCCTCATTTAATCTATCTCTAAGAAGCCAATTGACCAAAATGCCCTCCCTATTAATTCTAAACCCTTTTGTCCATGTAGGACCATTTTAGTCATTTTACCAAATTCCCGCTAATTCCTCAAGTGTCTCTAATATTTTTCCGTTGCTTCCCAATACCTGATAAATCACCAAATATGTATTCCTCATTATCAAAATTAATCTCAATATATTCTCTAAATTCCTGTTTATACCCCCAGGTCTGCTCCGAGCCGGGTATAAATTCCCGCCTGGACTTTCCATTAATCTGCTCTCTCTGGGATCGTCTCGAGTCACAAATCACAGATACATCCACATCACAATGTGGTCTCAACAATCAGCACATATCAATACAGTTATGCCCAAAATGGCTAAAATTACAATTATGCCCTTCCAACAGAATCAGGGCCTACATGCATACTAATACACATAGTCATGCATCTCAAATAGTCAAATAGTCATATAACATGCTTTAAATCATAACCATGCATTTTACTCAATAAATTCACACATAAATCCCAATATGCCCTCCAGGCACACTAATCAAGGCCCTTAAGCCTTATTAGCGAATTTGGGGTCGTTACAGCAAAATGGGCCCGTAAGCTGGCCACAATGGACCCCGACCTTAAAGACATGGTGGCTCTGACCACTACAGAGAAATTAATCAACACTGGACTTTACCCTAATCCAGAGGTGCAAGTCAAGGGTGCCACCCCTACTAGACAGTCGCCTAGGGAGCATCCGCTCCATACTAAGTTGCCCAGTTCTTCGCCATCTAAAAAGTGAACCAGGCCATCAATACCTCTGCCCAGACCTTGCGTGACCCACTGAACAAGAAGCTCAGCGGGGGTAGTCATCCGAGAGCCCATTGATCACGGTGTTCCAAAACTGCCACCACCCCCCAGGTTGGGAAGGGGAAACAGATTGAATTGGAGCATCTAAACTCTAGCTCCTCAGATAGTGATGAAGATGCAATGCCCGGAGGAGTTGGATGTTCGGGGGGAGATGAAGAGGGTGATTTCACTCTCTTTATATTACTCTCTTTGTATTCTTTCGTCATTATAATTTTTTGCTTATTCCAATGCTGCTTGGCGTCTTACTAACTCTTTATTCTGGTTTGCAGATATGTCGTCCGTGCTTTTTAAGAAATTTGCTCAGAAGCATGTCCCTGGTCCAAGCAGTGAGGCCCCTCCAACCAAACGCCAGAAGACAGACTTTCCTGCTGAACCTGCCAAGCAGGTTGCTAAAACCCTTGAACAAACTCCTTCTCAGAAAAAGTCACAGTTGCAGACTCCAATTTGCAAATCTGTTAAAGGAAAGGTACCTCAGGATGAGGAGGTGATTCACCATCCCCGCACAAAGATTTGGCTCCCCGAGTAGAGTCCTAGAGGGTGCTGCTGAGGACCATGCCGAGGATTTTCATGAACCTTTAAAGAAGGCGTTAACCATTCATCAAGGCCACGCAAAAAGGGTGTCTTTACCCAATCAGACTTCATGACCAATCTAAGCTCCAAATATTTGGAGTACATTACTAGTGCTGGCCTCTAGGATGTTGTTAGGGTAAGCATTGGGTATTCTTGGGGCCAATTGATTTTTCTTTGTCTGTCTATTGTTCTCAGTTTCCTTATTTCTGCTGAAGGGTATGCTGGTCCTTAGCTATACTCATTAATGTACCAAAGGTGTGAGCAAGTAGGTGATTGAGTTAGTGAAGGAGTCTGAAGACAAAACATCCCAAATTACTGAGTTGTCCGACCAAGTTCAAAATCTTCAAAGGACCTCCGAGCAAGCTACTAAGGACAACGAGAGTCTTAAAAATGCTGTCGAGCAGAGGCATCTTGATGTTAATCGGTTGGAGCGGAGGATCGGAGAATTGAAGTAAAAGATTGCTGCTGTTGAGAAAGCCGCCCAAGAAAAGGAGGACAGACTGGCGAAGGCCCTTGAGCAAGAAAATTCTGATCGGGCCACCGATGCTAAGGCTTTGGAGGATTTTTTCCTGAGCACTTTCTTTAATTTTTGGGTTCGTAACAAAACAGTGGACTTCAGTTATTTGGGAGAGGCTTACAACGAACTCATGCAGTACTGCAATGAACGGGAGAAGAATGAGGCTCTGACCGTACCCACCGAGCAACTGGCAGTTTTCGAGCCAGAGATTGTCGAGCCGCCCACCGAGCCAGTCGTCATAGCTTCTGAAGAGGATGTCCCGCCATTCAACCCAAGTTCTTTAATCAAGATTCCAACTCCTGTGGACCATTCCAGCACTCTTCCAGCTGAAACTCCTACTGCTAAGCCCGAGCAACACATTCCTGACTCTTGAAAACTCTAACTGTCTTTTTTTTTTTTTATAGTCTATGTTTGAATAAAAGTGACTGAACCAAGCAGTCTTTATTCTTGCGCATTTATTTCTCTTTTGTTGAAACATCAGCTGAGCCGATCAACTTTTAATCTCGAGCACCATTTGACACATGTCTATATGATATTCTTATTTGGGTATGTATCTTCTTGTTCTTTGTTTTTCATTATTGCTCGGTTTGGAGCTATGCAGCTCTATAAATCAGAGTTGTTCAATTTTTTCAAATGAGTTATAAACAAAAACTGTTCAACCCTATCTACAGAAATTGTTTTATGGCTCTTTTTGTTGCTTGGTATCCCGAGCAATGCGCAAGCACTTTAAAAACCCCTTGTAACTATTCTTTTTGACTATAAACGATGGAATCATCCATTTCGATATATAAAAAACGCTAGATTGGAAAATTCTGTAAGAAAGGAAATGTCACAATATTTTTTTCATATAACGTTTCTAAGTCCTTTTAATTACGCTCTTTTTTTTTTCTCTTTTTGTCCATGTATGACTATGGTGCCCCCTAAGTGACTGAGCAGGATTCATAACTCTTGGGTTATCCACTTGGTCACTTGCTAATTGACTAGAGCTGTTCGTAATAACTTGTTCGGGCATACTTGGGTTTGCCAACACCTACAAAGGTGTCATACACTGTTGACAATCCGTGATGTAATTCACTAGTTAGCAAGATAATCATTGTAAAAATAAAGGCTTGTAAAAATGGACAAAGCGTGTCTTATTGATTAAAGATTAACCATACAAGCTGTGTTGCTACAAAGTAGCTTACATTCATAAACATTAATTACAATAAATGAGAAAATCGTGCCTGTGCATAATTAATAAAACTAACTTTGGCTGGTTTGTGGTAAGGGAAATCGTGCCTGTATCGGCCAATCAACGATTACTTAAAAGTAATCTTATTGGTAGTACTTCCTTAGGTGTTCCCCATTCCAATAACGGGGGACATGTTCCCCATTCTTGGTTATGCTACGCTAGCTTGTATGTGCCGGGTGGTACTATCTCTATAACCTGGTAAGGGCCTTCCCAGCTGGGGCCTAGTACTCCTGCTGAAGCATCTTGAGTTTCTGGGAATATTCTTTGTAAGACCAGGTCTCCTACATCAAATTTTCGTTACTTAACTTTATAATTGAAGTACTGGGAATTTTTTTGCTAATGGGTGGCCATGCGTATGTTGGACTTTTCGCGTCTTTCTTCAATTAGGTCCAAGGATTCGACTAACAATTGATCATTACTATTCTTGTTGTATGTGGTGCGCCTGTGAGACGGTGGAGTCACCTCCACGGGCAGCATCGCCTCATACCCGTATGTAAGTGCAAAGGGGGTATCTCCAGTAGCTATTCGCTCGGTAGTCCTATAGGACCACAGTACTTCAGGTAGTCTTTCAGGCCAGTTTTGTTTAGCCTCTTCTAAATGCTTCTTTAGTGTGTCTTTGAGAGTCTTGTTAACTGCTTCTACCTGTCCATTTTACTGGGGGTGCGAGACTGCTGAGAAGCTTTTTGTGATGCCATGTCTAGCACAAAAATCAGTAAATAATTGGTTGTCAAACTGCGTGCCATTGTCAGACACTATTTTTTGGGGTATACCAAACCTAGAAATTATATATTTTTTTTACCACAAAGTCCAATACTTTCTTGGAAGTGATTGTTGCTAGTGGATCGGCCTCCATCCATTTGCTAAAGTAATCCACTGCTACTATCGCGTACTGTACTCCCCCTTTCCTTTTGGCAACCGACCAACAAGGTCGATCCCGCAAATGGCAAAGGGCCATGGACTTTGCATTTGTGTTAGTTCGTTTGGGGCTGCTTAGGGGATTTTTCAAATCTCTAACACTTAACACATTTTTGAACATGCGATATGGAGTCCTCATTCATAGTTGGCCAGAAGTAGCCTGGCCTTAGAATTTTCTTAGATAGACTCTGCCCCCAAACATGATTCCCACAAAAACCCTCATGTACATCCTCAAGAAGCTATTCTGATTCTGTTTGATTGATGCACCTGAGAAATGGCATGGAAAATCCTCTTTTGTACATGACCCCGTCCAGGATGAGGTAAAAGCAGCTTTCCTTAACAATTTTCTAGACTCGTTACGACTGTTGGGCAGGATTCCATGCTCTAGATAAGCTGTAATCGGGGTCATCTAGGACAGAGTATTGTCTATTAGAAGGACAGGTTCGGGAAGGTTGATACTGGGTTGGTCCAATGGGGACTAAATTGGTTTTGTCTACCACGGCACTACTAGCTAGTCTAGCTAGTGCGTCTGCTGTGGCATTTTGTTCTCTAGGTATCTGCTGAATGGTGTATCTCTTAGCTTGAGCAAGTAAATCTTTGATTTTACTGAGATAGGCCATCATTTTCTCTCCCTGAGCAACATATTCTCTGAGGACGTGGTTGCCAACTAGCTACGAGGCACTATATATCTCCAAGGATTCAACTTTGACTTCTTTAGCTAATCTTAGGACCGCAATTAGTGCTTCGTATTCTGCTTTGTTATTAGATGCTTCAAATCCAAAACGAAGTGCACAATGGATGCGTTTCCCTTCAGAGTGATTAGAGTGAGACCGGCGCCAGATAACTTGTTGGTAGACGATCCATATATATGCATAGTTCCTCACCCTCCAGAGGTTTTGAAAGGATCGGGGGTTGTACCAAATGTCACTTTAGAGCTTGGAAGGCTTGTTCTCACTCTTTAGTCCATTCAAATTTCTTTGTGCCCATGAGGATATTAAAAAACGGAATACACTTATCAGTTGACTTAGACACAAATCTGCTGAGTGCTGCTATGTATCATGTTAGGCTCTACATGTCCTTGATCCTGGCTGGTGAGGGCATGTCTAGCAGTGCTTTTATCTTTTTGGGGTTTGCCTCTATTCCCTTAGAGTTCATTATGAACCCCAAAATTTTTCCTGACCCTACCCCAAAAAAGCATTTTAGGGGGTTTAATTACATTCTATATTGCCTTAGGACACTAAAATACTCCTCCAAGTCCTCATTATGCCCTTTATCTTGTTTGGATTTTACCAACATATTGTTCACATAAACTTCCATGTTTCTCCCTATTTGGTCCTTGAACATACGGTTTACCAGCCGTTAATATGTCGCTCCGGCATTTTTCAGGCCGAATGACATTACTCTGTAGCAGTACAACCCCACATCTGTGCGAAAACTTGTATGCTCTTGGTTGGGTGGATGCATGCTTATTTGGTTGTATCTTGAGTAGGCATCCATAAAGGTTAAAATTTCGTGGCCGGCTGTAGCGTCCACCAGTTGGTCAATTCTTGGAAGTGGGAAGCAGTCCTTGGGGAATGCTATTCAAATCTATAAAATCTATACATACCTTCCACTTGTTTTTAGGATTTGATACCAATACGGGATTGGAAACCCATATAGGATAGAAGGCTTCACTGATAAAGTTGTTATTTCGGAGCTTCTCCACTTCCTCCTTTAATGCTTTTGCTCTCGTCTGATCTAGTAACCTCCTTTTTTCTTGCACAGGTTTGAAGTGTTCTATGTCAATGTTGAGGGCATGGCTTGGGAAGATCCCCACCATGTCATCATGTGACCAGGCGAATACATCCTGGTTGTCCCATAGGAACTGGATCAAAGCAGATCTTATGTTCCTGGGCAGCTCTTTTCCTACCTTGACAACCTTGGTCGGGTATTCTGGGTCAAGTGAGACCACTTCCAATTCTTCTACTAGATCCACCCTGTATACGTATCCCCAAAACGAGGGTCTATGCCATCTCCCCCGTTTTGGGCTGCATCTTATTTTTGGTGACTGGGACCTGCAGGCTGGGCAATACAGACTGCCTTGCCTGCCTTATTGACTGATGAATTATAACATTCTCTGGCTACCAGTTAGTTCCCCACAAGACATCCTACACCTGCTCGGGTCGGGAATTTGAGTAATAAGTGAAAAATGGAGGAGACAACTCGGAGATCATCCACGACCGACCGACTTATCATGGCGTTGTACGGAGAGGGAATGTCAATTACCATGAACAAAGCCATTACTGTGTTGCCCTTAGGTGCCATCCCTACTATTAAAGGTAACCTTATGCTTCCTGAGGGGGCCATACCATTTCTAGTAAACCCATACAGCAGCTGCTCGCATAGTTCCAAGTCTTTAACGCGTAAGTTCATCCTTTCTAGGGTACTTTTGAATATAATATTGGCAGACGAACCGTGATCTATCATCGTCCGAGCCACGATCATGTTGACGATTTTCACCTCTACCACCAAAGGGTCATTATGTGGATGATGTACGTGACTTGCGTCTTCCTCACTGAATGTGATGGTTTCACATTCGTATCAAGGTTGCTTGGGAGTACGCTCCTGGAAAACTAATACATCTTCCTCTTGCTCATGTCTAAGGGAATAAGCGTATCTTTCTCGGGCCTTGCCGCTGTTACTGGCCAAATGTGGTCCTCCACAGATCATATCTAGCCAGCCAACAACTGGTGGTGGTAGGAGTGGTTGATTGCTCTGATACTGTTGGGGAGGTTGTTGAAGTTGCGGGTCGGTGGTCGGTCGTACATACCTCTTCAGATGAGCATTGTTTTGTTTAATGAGGAATTTAATTTCCTCATTCAAGTGGTTACACTCGTTGGTTTAATGATCGTAGTCATTGTGAAACTGACAAAATTTATTCATATCCCGTCTACTAGCATCTTTCATTAGTGGTGGCCTCCTGTAGGGTACTACTGCTTGGGTGGCATTGAAAACATCTGCTCGGGACTCCATTAGGATAGTGTTAGTAGTAAATTTGGGCACGTATTCTCGTAGTTTTGGCTGCTCGGCAGTTTTAGGGTTCTTGTTGTCATTCTAGTTACTGTTACCCCCAGCTTCGTTACCACACTTGCTGTTCTTGCCCCCATTTTTCCTTCTACAGGGTTGGTGGTGTTCCCAAAAATTGTTTTCTCCTACTCGGCAGTTGCCTGGGTAGGATTATTCACCTTCCATTCAGCTTCTTCTAACTTGATAAATTCTTATGCCCTATCAAGAAATTCTTGAGTGGTACATGCTGACTTCCTATTCAAGCTACTCCAGAATAAACTTTTTACCTTGACTCCTGAATTGATGGCTATCAACTTACCATCATCACTAAGGGACTTTACCTTGGTGGCCTCTTGCATGAAATGATGAATGTCATATTTTAAAGGCTCATTTTCCCCTTGTTTGATGTCCACCAAATCATTTGGCTCGGCTGGAAGGGGCATTGCTGAGGAGAACTGAGAATAGAATATGTGGACGAAACCGTCCCATGACGTGATTGATCCTGGTTGTAGCTTAAAAAACTATCGCTGGGCAGTTTCTGATAGGGTGGCTGGGAAGATCCTGCACCTAGCATCATCCTGAACCCCCTGGAGGTTAATTTGTAGTTCAAAGTGATGAACGTGGGATACCGAGTCCTCCAACCCAGTAGACATTTTCCATGTTGGCATTTTGAATTTGACAGGTATGGGCAGCTGATTTATACGGTCTGAAAATGGGGAACCCCTCTGGTCGGGTTACAGATCCAACTGGGCTTAGATGTTAGTGTCTGCAACTGCCTGGGGTTGTGCTGCATTGCAGACCTCATCTATTCTCGGGTCTCGAACAGGCTCAGGCGGAGCTATGTTGTTCAAATCCTGATTTTCCCTACTGCGATTAAGAGCATCTCGAAGGTCTTCACCTCCCATGGGATCCATTTGATTGAAAATAGAATTTGGCCGAGGCCTGCCCCCAACATTTTGGTTGTATGCTCTTCCTGGTACTGGAGGTACTCCCTGGAACCCTCCACCTCGGGGTGGTTGGTTGTTAGGGATTTCCTGCCCTTGTGGGACAAACAGTCCTTCGAGCTGGTTACCCCCTGACCTTGGTTATTAGGCTGGCGAACTTGGCTTGCTGCCTCATCATGGTCATACCCATCAGCATAATGGGGCCTGTATGCGCTACTCACCTCCGGCTCATCTCTTCGAGACCTTGGTCGGTATTCTTGTTGTTGTTTGTACCGACTAGGTTGCTGCTGATAGTTTTGAGGTTGACCACCCCTGTTCGGTGCTGGAGCTCGGGGGTTGCCATCTCGTCTTGTAGCGCTAGGATTCCTATCATGGTTACTACCCTGAGGTCTTGGACGAAAATCTCTGTCTTGGTCTTGTCCCATGCCACGCCTTGGCAAGACCTGCTCATCCGTCGGTAAAGGTCACCTAGTGTTGTTGGCTTGAGTGACCCGACTAGACCCGTGACTCCTCGTTAGAACTTGGTTTACATTCTGAGGCTGAGCCCCTGACCCATGCATGACACCTTCACCAAAACCAAAAACGGGAGGGCATTGTTGATTTTGGGAAGTAGTTCCAGCTGTGGTTCCCATACCTTGGGTGTGCTGCTGTTGCATGTAATAGCAAATAGACTCAGCAACCTCCCTTGCCCGACGTTCCATATCCTCTTGCGGGCCTGTATCTCTCGTGCAGACCGATCCATCAACTCTTGAAAATCTCTCCTTTGTTTTTTGAAGGCTTCATTAAGGGCCTCCTGCGCAGTGGCCCGCCCCTGATTTATAGAGGCCAGTTGATCTTGCATCTGCCCAACGAATTCCCTTATTCGATCAATCTTAGAGAGCGTACCGAGCAGCCTCTTTTCTGGAAAACGTACTGCGCAGTTGCTTTCCTGGTGAGCATACCACGCAACAATTGTTATTCATTGGGCAAGTGTGCTCTCTCCATCTTGTTTGATTATTGGATGCCTATGTAACGTGTCAAAAATATGATGACACGTGCCCACAATATGATGCCACGTGTTCATCCTTCATGCCCCGTCTGATGTGTATATTTTTGGGATAACAAGAACAAATTCCAGTCATTCCTTGGTCTACCAATCTGCAATCCTTTTCTTGTTTCTTTTCCGCATTTCTTTACTTTCTTGAATAATGCGTTCCTAAAAATAAGATAAAAAATATGGTTTGTGGCATACAAATTTGAATAAAATATTCAAATATATTAAAAGGAGATGAGTAAATCATACTTACCCTTTGTTCTTGCAAACTTCTAAAGTGATCAATAGAGTCTCTTTTGATATTTTTCCATATCTTGTATGTGGAATCGAGGTTTACATATCTCGATTTAATATCGTCAGGCATAGTCTTCAGTATGCAACGATGAGCCAGATAATCAGATCTCATCCAATCCACATATTTTTGATGATCATCATAATCAGATAAAGTTGATGGCTCATCTGGAGGCACATCAATGATTGCATCATACACTTTTAGTTTACTCAGAACTATATGTATGCCTCTATACCAATCATCAAGATTGTTGAAGTCTAAATGAAAAGTACTTAGGTAGCCATCATAAGGATTCACTAGTTCTTTCACATTTTTAGGTCATTGATTAGGACTAAGAGAATTAACCATTGTTCTTGGAAATAAATAAACAAAATATAATGAATTAAAAAATATAATAAATACCGGATATTATTTGGAAAAGTAAATGTAACGACCCAAAATTACTAATAAGGCTTAAGATCCTTGATTAGTGTGCTAGGAGGGAATAACTGGATCATGTGTGATTTAAATGATTAAATGCATGATTATGTGATAAGCATGCTTATATGACTATTTGGATACATGAGATGCATGATTATGAGTATTAGTATGCATGTAGGCCCTGATAGGGTTATAAAGGATATATTCATAATTTTGGCCCGTTGAGGGCATAAATGTAAATATTTGTGATAAATTGTTGAGACCACATTATTATGTGGATATATTTGTAACTTGTGGCTCGAGGCGATCCTAGTGAGCGTTTTAGCAGAAAAGTCACGACGGGGATTTATACCCGGCTCGGGGGAGCTCGGGGGTATTTCTGGGAATCTGAGAAATATATTGGAGACTATTTGATATTTAGGAATATAATTGGTGATTAGTTAGGTGTCGGAATGCAAGCGGTAATTTTAGGGACACTCGAGGAATTAGCGGGAATTGGGAGCAATGACCAAAATGCCCTTAGAATGACTTAAAGGTTTAGTTATAATTGGGAGGGCAATATGGTCATTTGACTTTAAAGGGATAAGTGATATTTTGAATTTATGACTTAGTGGGAAGTATAGAAATTGATAAAAGTTGAAAGAAAAAGGGAAAGAGACAGAAGAAAAGAAGGAAGGAAAAACAATTCTCCTAAGTCAACCTCCTTTTTCTCTCACTCGGTTCTTTCTCCTTGCACCATTTCTTGAGGGCTTTTGGAGCTGTGGTTCAGAGGAGGATTAGGCTAAATCTTACCATTTGGGTCCTTGGTAGATCAAGGAGGTTCTATTTGAATTAAGCTTAATTGAGTTAAGGGAGTTAAGTTTTGGGAATTGAGGAGTTAAAGGCTGGAGAGGCTTTGAGGATAATCCAGGGTCGAAATTCCCCATTGAAGGTGTACGCCAAGGCTCAGACGGGATCGTGCTTGAGGGTCAGTTTCACTAATCAAGCTATCAGAATCTAAAGGTAAGAAACTGCACCTGGTTATGTGTTAATGTTGGGACTAAGAGCTCCATATAATTATATGTGATGTCATGAGATGGTATTATGCCATGGGACATGTGATAAACGACCTAAGAGTGCCAGAATCAATATTTGCGCACAGGGTGCGGCTCGACCACTGGTAGCTGAGGACAGCTTAATATTCATTGAGCTCGGTTTAAGCGGGCCGGAGTTAGTGGGATAAATAGGGGATGCGACCTAAGGGCGTCGACCCTGGTTAATATATGAATTGGTTATTAATGTTAATTTGATGAACTTGGTATGCTGAATGCCTGATTATGTGAATATTATGGATTGTTGAATATATGACTATGCTTTATGAGTTGTTTGATAGATGATTATGCTTTGCTATCTGGTTTCTTGCTGGGCCTTGGCTCACAGGTTCTACGTGGTGCAGGTAAAGGCAAGAGCAAGGCGGACCAGTCCTGAGTAGGAGAGCTTCGGGGGTTGAATGTACATAGTCAACTGATCGGCCGCCATGGCCGAGAAGTGATACAAGACGGGAGAAGCCTAAATGTTTGTTTTGCCCTTAGAGTGGCCAGTACATGTTTATAACCAGGAATTTTTGTAAACTGTCTTTTAAACTCTATTTCTTTGGGATCCCATGTACAAAATGTTAAATTATGTGAAATGTAACTTTTATAACCAAAATCTTTCAACCCTAGTTCAATTATAGTTTCAGTAACACGTTTCTAAGTAAATGACTTGATTAGCAAGTCTTGCACCTTTATAAACACACAGTGTAACAGTCTTAGCTATCCAGGGCGTTACAGTAAACATGATCCATGAATGCAACATATAAAAACATATAAAAATAATATACCAATCCACGATAATTAATTTGAAAATTAATGGACCAACCTTGGGGTAGGTCTGACTAATTCCAAATTAATTATGAGACAAATCTCAATTTCATAAGTGAAAACTTAAAAATGCCTTGTTCGCTTTTGACTTATGAACTACCACTAGTTTGGTCAAGATGCACTAGTCGTGTTCGAAAGCCCAGATACACCTTTGGAGTGTAACCCATTATTTTCAATTAATGACTTAACTCAAGAGTGTGCCTTAGGATCAGTCAAACTTGAAATACATCATTAATTATATTATCATAAGAGAAGTCAACCTTGAGATAAAATAAACATATTCAGAAGTCTCTCCTTAGGGAGGCCACAAACAGAGGCGACACGAGACCCTTCCATTGCCTCTCGGTGTTCAACCAATAATGGAGACAGTGTGACTTATTGTCATAACTCCCTCTACCACTCACTATTTTGGAAAAGTATGTTTTTTCACAAAATCAATATTTTTTTAATTTAGTTGTAAAAATAAATTTAATTATTTTTACCAAATGATATTCTAATAATTACTAATCCAATTAAGCAAAACATAAAATGAATAAATTGTGCCCTTAGTTCTAATCTTAATTTTTCTTTGATTAAAAGAATATCATTTTTATTTTAGTAAAACATTTTTCATTGAAATAATAAATTAAACAACTTTAATTTTGATATACCATCTTAACTAATTAAGACTAAATTTATTATTATATGAATTATCATATATAAACATATAATAAAATATAGGACGTTCCTAATAGCATATTTCTACACGAATGTAATGCATGCTAATTGCATACTGTGTGGGTATATGAATGACATGTTATAATGCATGAAAAAATATTAAACACTTTAATCATATTCAAACATTTATAATAAATAAATAAAAAAAAGTGGGTTGGTAACTTTTGGGTATTTCTATAAAAATTACAACACTTGCAAAATACACATGAAAATGTAACCTAGACTAGCTAAGGCATGATAAAGAACGCCTTGATCTCGAGCCTTAAGATGTAGTATTGTTGAACCAATGTCACCCTTTTCCATATCCATTTTGAATTATACAACTTTTAATTATTTTAAACAACATTTAAAAATAATTAAACTTTGGGTTTTAACACCCAAATAGTTTCTAAGACCCAATTTGAATTTGAGTTATTTAATTCAAAAATAAAATTAAAAAATTTAATTTTAATAAATTAAAATTAAAAATAATTTTAATTTTGGATATTTTAATTAAAATAATTTTTAATTATGGAAGAGAATAATTAAAACATTTTTATTAAGGAAAATAATAAAAACTATTTCAATTATAGAAATTTCCAAATTAGAACAATTTTAATTTTTTTATTAATTAAATAATTATATCATTTTTGGTAACAACACATTAGGGTTTGATGCAAACCCTAAGTGTGTCATCAAGAGGGTAGGCAGTAAGGGGTCCCGTCGGCATGGAGGAGCTCGGTCGGCTACGGTGGTTGCGAGCGGCGGTGGTGGCGGGGACAGAGCTATATGGCCACGTCGTACGGATCCGTATGGTCCATACAGGTGTACAAACGGGGGGAGGGGAGGCACCTTGGGGTGCGTGCCACGGCGGTCAGCAGTGGTGGTCTTGTCGTCTCGATTTTTGTCCAAAACTCCGTTGAATCCAATTACAACAATTTTATAATTTACATTTCAAAAAATAAAATTACAAAGTTCCTATGCCCCAAAAATTGGCTTACTTTTTTCTTCTAGAGATTTTAAGAACAATTCCTAAACCTAAAAACACCATTATAAACAACCCTTAATAATCTATCATCATCAATATAAACATCCATCCATTCAAATATATATTACATATAATATAAAAATACACATAATCCCACACAACAATTAATAATATATAGAGATTAATGTTAATGACTTGCTCTTGATACCAATGGTTGGAAAAACAATCAGAGTGTGCAACGAAATGACATGATGAGCCCAGTTAATAAAGAACAAATTTTTTTCCACCTCTCATATAAACACTTTATATGTTCAAGAATACATACATGAACAATTAATATGCAATATCATTAATCATGAAACATATATATATATACTTATATTTTATATACACATGTATACAAATATTTGAGGACACATATATTTACCTCTTGAAGCCTATCAAGTGTCCTTGAGTCTTTTCGTATAAATCACGATCTTCCTATCCAACGCTTTTAGTACTCAGACAACGATCTTCCAGAGTGTTCTCTACACCTCAAGATGTGGGTTGGCACATAGAGCAAGAGTTTGTAATTTAGAAATCACAAGTTTATCTCAACACATGAGTGCTTGGATTATGGCTTGAGAAAAGTTGCAATAATAAGAGAAGAAGTTGAGAATTTCTTGCCTGACAATTTTCTGAATCACCATTGTATTTCTCTTATAATAACATAATATATATAGATTATATATTATATTATTATCCCTAATCATAATAATAATATAATAATACAATCATAATTATGATAGGAATGAATTTATTTAATTTCTAACTTACCAATTTTAAAAAAATCTATTTTCATATTATTAATTAAATAAATAAATAAAATAAAAACAATATTGATACTTTATTGGTATCATATACATGCATGGCACATTCCTTGGACTGTGTCATGCGTGTGGCACTATTTCCTTTAAGAGAATATTGCATTTTTCCTATTTGCTTTTATTTATTTATTTAAATAAATAAACTATTCCCATAAAATATGGTATTTATCTTTTTGAGGAAAAGATCACAACCATAATTCAAATTTAAATTTAAAATTTAAAATTCAAAATTCAAATCAATGATCATTATTATCATCTTTTAAAAATCAATAAATCAAAACTATTTTGACTTACTATTTTTATTTCCTCCCACTCATATAAAATAATTAATTAATTTATTATTATATATTTAAAAAATTCAATATTTAAAAAATTCTATATTTAAATAAATTAATATATTTTTGAAATTAATAATTAATGCCAAATTAATTATTCAACCTCAGTTATCATATAATTGTATATTTGACCTGAAGAATAAAAATTTTCTCAAATTTCCAAATTACAGTTTTACCCTTCTATCAACTTTTACCTTGATATGGTGTTGAAAGAGCCACACTAGGGACCTATGGACCTATAATATCAAGCTCCAACAAATATTAAATTATTAATCAAAGCTCTTTGATTAAATAATCATATTTAATAATCTCATGATTACTCCACTATAAATATGAGATTGAACTTTTGATAATTATAGACATATAATTACTGTTTTACCCTTTTAACTATATCTATTTCCTAGTATACCATTGACTTTACTAGTGAAGGTTGTGTCACAACAAGTTTGCGACATGAGTGCTCATAACCTTTTTAGTTTAAAAAGTCAACCCAATAGGGAACCATTATGCACTCTATAAGAAGGTATAGATTCCATATCTGCTAAACTATGTCCCAACCCATATATATCATTGAGTCCCCAAAATAGTTATGCTCAGCCTGATCATTCTGACAAGCCTTAACACATGAATCAAATGATCAAATGACATATACAGGAGTTCATAGTAACCTCATGATTAAGATCATCGTGTAGATGATCATCTTTTGATGTGTTTGATAAATACTACGAAATGATGTTTAAACAAATATTAACAAATAACATATGATCCAGTTCTATACATCACTATATATAAAGTACATTCACTAAAGTGCCCTACTACATTAGTGATCCGGATCTAGGTCACTTGTATTCATAATACTAGTGAACCATACTAGCAGTAATTAATCTAAAGATTCCACAACTTTATTTTAATGTGAACTGTTTTAAGTTCATTATCTCAATCTCGATCCTCTCATACCAATATGAGATTAAGAGCACATAGATGAACTTTGGAATTTTCTAATATTTACTTAATATTATCAACATAATATCGGACATAGTATATATATATATATAATAATTCAATCCAATTATTTATTTCATTTACAAAATTTGTCAACTACAATTTCCATAAGGGTACTATTCGCAACAGGTGTGACAAACGGTCCTTCAGGTTGTACATTTTCCCTAGTAGGGATGTTTTGAGGCCCAAGTGGCCTTAGTGGAACAAATTGTCTTCTTGGATGCCCATCATTATGACGATCGTCATAATATTGATTGTCGCATGTTAAGGGTTTATTGGTCGAGGTCTTTTATCTTGAGTCTATTGGAAGACAACTTCTAGCAGTCTTCCAGCTTCATTATTGCAATGGTCAGCTTCTTCTTGATGAGCTTCAAGGGCTCACTGCCATCGATCCATCCAAGACCGAAGGTCTTGTCTCTCCTAGTTCAGGGCTTCAGATACAACTTCTTGGGCTGCTGCCTAATTTTCATGCAGGGCAACAAACTACTCCTGCATTTGACTTCTGTAACGTTCTACTAATCCACGATCATTACACCGTGTGTTTAAAATAGTGCTTAACTCAATAAAGGAGTAAGTTGGACTCAAAAGTGTAATTAAAATTAAACAATGGCTTAGGTACTAAAAATTTTGGTCAATAAAATTCAACTTTTCATTAAAAGGTTTGAATATATACACGGGAACCCAAAAATTTATAAACAAAAGATAGATATATTAAACATTACAAAAATAGCTGGCCTAAGCGGCAAAACCGAACAATTGTTCTAAGTTCCTCAAAATAACTTGAACGTGATGGTCAAGCAAGTCGAGTATCTATGCATTGCTCCAAAGCTCTCCAACTCATGGCTGGTTACCTTTAGCTTGCCGTTACATGCACCACAGAGCACCCGTGAGCTAAGGCCCAGTGTGAAAACCCCCACAAGGCATAATAATAATCCAAGTATTCATAAGCAATAAACACATGCTTTACAGGAAATAAATGCATTCATTCCAATCATATACATCATAAACACGTTTCACAATTACAAGTATATTTATTTCAATCATATGAATACTTTTCACGGCCCAGGAAAAACAACCTTGCTGATTGAGAGGGGACTGCACCCTCAAAATGAACTCACTTTCACGACCTGCGTTACACACGCTTGCCGACCGGCCCCATGTTCAAACACAATGGTCGAATATAGATCGTAGTGATCATCTACAAATAAATAAATGATAATATGTATAGCAACCAATCCGCTCTATGTGCATATGCTAATTTTCTTCCCTCAAGTCCTGTGTAGACGATAAAGTGACCACAAGTGTGATCTTCTTTCCTGAGCCTCGCGAAACTCCTACTCACGGCATAAATGGTATGCTTATTAGAGACCAAGTCTCAATAACGGGTTTCAAAGCTAAACCCTAGCTCTCGGGACCTCACATTCCATTCAACTGGGTAATAGAATCATCATCTAAGCCCCAAAGTGGGTTTCCAAATGCACCGTAAAACTGCATTAGCGCTGCAACGCCCCCTGCAGTGCCGCGACTCTAAACGAATTGAGAAGCCCCATTCTAACTTTTGTACATTTTGAGCTGCGATGCCCTCTCAAAAGGGTCGTGAGGCTCCAGCAAACTGGGAGCTTTCACCTATTATTTTTCCCCATTTAGGGACGTGATGCCCACTCTAAAGGGCCGCGACGCCGCTGGTCTGAGGGCAAACCCACACTCAAAGAAACTCAAGCGGGCCATGGCACTACCACGAGAAAACTCAGAATTGGGATTTCAAACCCAATTCTAGACCCAAAATTTGATTCCCAATAATTTACACACCAATTTAAAGCTTTAAAACACTAGCATAACTACCAAAAAACATCAAAACACTATTATTAAACATACAATTAATAACTTAAAATCCCATTTTTCCAATTAGAGTTCGAAACTCAAATCTTGCCCTAAACTGAGAATCACACCTCAAATTCATGGCAACTAAGGGTGATTAAAACTATACAACAAGTCCTAAGCGTGCACCCAACCAAAACCTATTCATTAAAACAACATATTAACCTCAAATCCGAAAATTAGCTAAACCCAAATTTGCATCAAGAACTAATGAAGATCACTAAAAGAGCTTGAGAAACTATTACCTCAATTGTGAAATCCAAAATCCAAGGAAGAATATGGGGTTTGGTAGCTCCCAATCCCTAATTGAAGCTTGAATTTCTCTCCAAAATCCTCAATCGATTGCAAGAACTGGGTTCTACGTCTAGCTTTGTAGTGTCTCATAATATTTACTTAGCTAGCTAGATAGTAATAGTAGTTAGTAGTAGTTTGTAGTATGATAGATTCCGTAGATTTTGGTTCAAGCCGGGAATTAGTTGGAAACTCATAGAAACAGTTATGGAATTTATAAGTTTAACCTATAGTTTAAGAATATAAATTATAACATAAGGTTTGATTAATATTGTTGGTCCTAGATATATTGTTTATTATAACCTAAGGTTTAGATAGAACCATTAAGACATGACACTTGTCATAATCATGTTTATTAAGGAATTAAGAATTTTGATGAATAGTTTTAATAAAAGAAAGATCTAGAAGCTCTAGAACCTTACATAAACTGTTAGGATCTAGGGTAGACTCAGTCAACGCTATTTATCCAATTAAAAATATGCTGAAAAAGTGCAAATACGTGTTTGATATATCAACGTATGCCGATATATCACAGCTATAGGGGCCGATATATCACCTACAGGAGATGTGAAAAACATGTCGACTTTGCACGAACGTACGAACGAGGCTTGGGATTAGGGTGGAGCCAATATATCACCCTGGGTAGACGATATATTGCCCCTGGTGATGTATTTTTGAATTTTGAGGATTTTTGAAATTTAGAAATACCCTTAACAACTTGGACTTGCCTTTGAACGATTTTCACAAAGTATTGGGCGTTTGTTGAAATAAAATTAAAATATTTTTCATTTTATAATCATTTATTTATTCAAATTAAAAGGGGTTAGTTTCACTCCTTGAACTCTATAAATAGGTCCTAGTACTCAGCCATTTTCTTCATTCTTCAAGCAGTCTTCAGAGCCTCCAAGTTGCTAGTGTTACTATAGAGAGATACACTTGGGTTTTGGGTTAAAAGCTTTATCATTCTAAGCTTTTCTAAACACTTGGGAAGTGAGATATAGTGAGATTTCAATATCGAGGTTTAGATCAAATAATAAGATCATTCAAGGTATTCTTATCCCTAAGTTCAGTTCTTTATGGTTCTTTAGTTTTCTTTTATTCAGATCCTAACTCTTGTTTATGATTCTTGATTAGGTATTTAAGTTTCTCGAAACTTAAGGTTCTTCTTGGTAACTTTCTTCTTGATGGTTTAGTTCTCATTTCATCTTTATTCTTTAGAGATACTCACCATTCTTACTGTTGGCTTTTAGGAGTGTTCAAATCCCGTTCTTGTTTCCAAATATCCCCACTGTTGGTAAGGAAAATAGGATAGATTTTATGTGCTTATATGTTTACGTTATGATATGTTTTATGCTATAATATGTATATGTATGAATATGTTTTATAGTCCTTGGGCGTATGACTTGTTTAGATAACAAGCCCCAAGAATATGTATTTAGTCGCTTGGGCATATGACTTGCTTAGACAGCAAGCCCCAATATTATTTATCATTTTCATGGTTAGAGTTATGATTTACCCTACCTCGACTAGTAGAGGACCGAGATGGGTTATCATATACTACCATGTGATCTAACCTACCTCGATTAGTAGACAGAGGACCTAGATGGTTTATCACATGCAATGATAATGAGTTAATGGCCATTAATATTGTTGTACTATATGATATATGTTTTTATAGTCATATGTTTTGTGTTTATGATATAGTCTTATGTTCATGATTTATGATATATGATTGTTAGTAGATTTTCCTTGCTAGGCATTAGGTTCATTCCTTTATTTTTTGCTTGATGCAGGAAGATGAATATGGAAGGCGAAAGGAATTTTGGCAGCTTGACTTATGTGTTAAGGATGAATGGAATGAATGGACTGCGTGTCGATCGAGGATGACGTTAGTTAGTCTTTTGAATTATGTTTCTCTTGTAATTCCGCACTTAGTTTTTGAACAATTGAAGTAAAGTTTATGTTTTATGTTTTATAAATAATGGGATCCCATACCATATCTATGACATTATATATTTTTATATTATGAGACATAAACTTCATAGAAATAGTTGGGTAATTACAGTTGGTATCAGAGCAACAGTTCATATGCATGAAGTTCTCCTTGATACACATGCTCAAGCTCCAAATCTAACCACCAATGTAAGTGTTTACGTTATAGTTATTATGTTTATGTTATTAGCTAACGTTTTGGCCTTTTTGTTTTCAGTTAAGAATGGATGGAGCCTTGACCTTTGAGGATATCTGAGCCATTAAGGCATTAAAAAGGATTAGAGAGCCAAGGAATACAGTAGGAGTGTTAGAAAGAATCACTCGGAGATAAATCTTATTCCACAAGGAGATATTTCACCTCCAAACTACCAAGCAAATTATGATGAGAGCTACGGAGCAATATGTATTAGTAATTAGGCTTTTTAAAGATTATAATTCTATAATTTCAGCATCAGAAGAAATATGAGAGACTATAGATGATGAAGATGATTTACCGGCATCTATGAGATATTATTTTCTCATACTTAGGTTCACCTCTAGGATGGAATTTCAATTCACTAATGAGTAAAAACATAGAATCTTCATGAATCTTCCCCGAGGAAATTTTGAAGCTCAAGATAATGATGATTATGAGGAGATAGATGATGACATGATTAGATGAAGGGTCAAATATAGAAGATCCTGATTTTTAGATTAGTTTATTTCTTTATTAATTTATTTATTATCTTTGCATTTATGATTGTACTTAGTGAAATCCTTTTTCCAAATGAATATTATTGTTATTTTTGAATGACATGTATGAGTTTGATTTTTTTACAATCATAATAAATTTAAATAAATAAATAATGACTAAGTTTGGTGAGGGTGGATACAAATCAATGGACCGAGTTCTATATTGAGAGTTAGGGGGCCATAGTAGTGGGAACGATTTTACTAATCCCAGCCCTCCCTCAATATGGTTAACTTTGGAACAACGACGAGTTTCGAGCCTGAGAATTAAGTCATATAGGATGATTAGAAACAAACTTAGAAAATAATAAAGATGGCTTATTTTTCTAAGTATAGAAACACACCCTAATTATAAAGAAGGCTTATATAATTTTTTTTTCATAAGAAATCATAACCAATAGGTCCGAGTTATGTTTGCTTAGCCTAAGTTTTTACCATAGAGCCTATTAGGGTGAGTTCTAACATGCTTTTCTTGACTATTAGAACTCTGCTGAAGATATCGCTCAGAAGGTCTGCACGCACGAACGCCAATGCCTCCAACACCGCTCATGAGACTAATGAAGCCCCTCCAGTTCGCAAAAGGGGAGCGCGTGTTACCAATACTGCTGCTAACAAAAGTGCACCACTGCCTCCGGTTGACAACACTGCAAAAATTGTCAGGCTACGACAACAAGTGGAAGAATTGTTACAGCAACAACGACAGCAGGCCCAACAGCAGCCACAGATTCAGCCTCATCCTCAGTCGCCACCACAGCCTCAACCAACGGCTCAAGCATCCCAACAAGCAGGTCCTTATGGGGGTTGGCCAATGGCAAACTATGCGCCCTACCCAGCTCAGTACATGGAGCCAATCTATGAGCAGTTTCATAAGCAACACACTCTAAACTTTGAAGGGACAACCGACCCCTTCGAGGCAGAAGAATGGCTCAGAAATGTAGAGACAATCCTAGCACACATGAATCTCGGCAACACGGATCGCATATCCTGTGTTTCTTCTCTTCTGAAGAAAGATGCTAGAATATGGTGGGATTTAGTACAGCAAACTCAAGACGTCGCCACAATGACATGGACTAGATTTGTGGAGCTCTTCCACAAGAAGTACTACAACTCTGCAGTCATCGCCACAAGGGTAGATGAGTTCACTAGTTTGAAGCAGGGCAACTTATCGGTAGCAGAGTATGGTCGTCAGTTCGACCGACTAGCAAAGTTTGCACTAGAGTTGGTTCCAACAGACTTTTTGAGGGTTACAAAGTTTGTTAGAGGACTCAGACTGAAGATTGAGCTAGGGGTTAAGCTAGTAAACCCTGGAACTACTACTTATGCCGATGCTCTAGAAACAACTATAGAAGTAGAAAGGCTTCAAGCGAATGATAGTAAGGAGGAGGCCAGTAAGCCTGAGCCTAAACAGTAGAGTCAACCTCAGAATGGTCGGAACAACCACCACAACAACCATCAGCCTAGCGACAATAATGGTCAGAAGAGAAGGCATCCTGACAATAAGTAATCTGACAATGATAAAAGAGCACAGACAAACAATGGAGGTAGTAGGCCGGGTTATGTAGAATACCCAAAGTGCTCTAAGAGCCAAAAGAAACATCCTGGTGAGTGTCATGCAAACACCAAGGGATGCTATAATTATGGCCAGGAAGGTCATCGAAAGAGGGAATGTCCCCAGCTCAAGCAAGAAGAGAAAAGGGACAACGAGATAGTTCCTGCCAGAGTCTTTGCCTTGACCCAGGGAGAAGCTGAAGCTAGTAATAAAGTGGTTACAGGTCCGATTCCTATCCTCAATGATGTATGTTCAATATTATTTGATTTGGGAGCCACACACTCATATATCTTGTTAGGAATGATAGAGAAATTAGACAAACCTTGTGAAAGATTTAGAACTAGGTTTGTGACAGAATTGCCTTCGGGTGAAGTAGTCCTATCATCACGGATAGTACGAGGCGTACCGATCAAAATTGAGGATGTAGAAATAGAAGGAGACCTGATAGAGCTAGAAATTAAAGACTTCGACGTAATACTGGGCATGGATTGGCTAGCAAGGCATGGCGCAACCATCGACTGTAGACGCAAGCAAGTGACGTTCGAGAATCCTGATGGTCAAACACTATGCATTATGGGAAAAGTTTCAGGACTATGGACACCGCTTATTTCATCTCTCAAAGCTCAGAGGATGATAGAAAAAGGATGTCACGCGTTACTAGCCAGTGTCACAAATGTGGTAAAGGAAACACCACTAAAGGTTGGAGACGTCCACATTATAAAGTAATTCCCAGAAGTATTTCCTGATGACTTGCCAGGGTTACTGCCAACTCGGGAAATTGACTTCACAATCGAGCTAGTACCGGGCATTGAGCTTATCTCCAAGGCACCATATCGGATGGAACCTACCAAACTCAAGGAGTTAAAGATGCAGTTCAAGAACTCTTAGACTTGGGTTTCATTAGACCGAGCCATTCGCCATGGGGAGCCCCGATTCTACTTGTGAAGAAGAAGGACGAAAGTATGCAGATGTGTATAGATTACCGTGAGCTGAATATTGACGACTTGTTTGATCAACTCCGAGGAGCAACCGTGTTTTCAAAGATCGATTTACGGTCCGGGTATCACCAGCTCAAGTTGCGGGAAGAGGATATTCCTAAGACAACTTTTAGAACTCGATATGGACATTACGAGTTCTTAGTTATGTCTTTTGGTCTTACCAACGCTCCAGCCACATTTATGGATTTAATGAAGAAGGTCTTCATGGATTACTTGGACAAATTTTTAGTAGTATTCATCGACGATATTTTGGTGTACTCCAAGGATGAAGTCGAGCATAAGGAACATTTAAGGATGACCATGTTGTGACTGAAAGAGCATCAAATATACGCCAAGTTAAAGAAGTTCAAATTTTGGCTTTCACAAGTAGCGTTCCTCAGCCACATAGTATCCAAGGACGGAGTTGATGTAGACCCAGCTAAAGTAGAGGCTGTGAAGGGTTGGCCAAGACCTAAGAATGCGTCAGAGGTAAGAAGTTTTCTTGGGCTAGTAGATTATTATCAGAGGTTTGTAGAGGGCTTTTCTAGGATAGCCACTCCACTTACCAACCTGACTCGGAAACAACAAAAGTTCAACTGGACAGATAAGTGTGAAGAGAGCTTCCAGTTGCTTAAGGACAAGTTTGTAGTCTATTGTGATGCGTTGAAGCAAGGTTTGGGTTGTGTACTGATGCATAATGACAAGGTAATAGCCTATGCCTTAAGGCAGTTGAAGGAGAACGAGCAACACTATCCAACACATGATATGGAGTTGGCAGCGATGGTCTTTGCATTGAAAATTTGGCGCCATTATCTTTATGGAGAACGGTGTGAGATTTATACGGACCACAAAAACTTAAAGTATTTCTTCACACAAAAGGAGCTCAACATGAGGAAACACAGGTGGTTAGAATTAGTGAATGATTATGATTGCGAAATCATATACCACCCGGGAAAGGCAAACATAGTTGTTGATGCGTTAAGTAGGAGGAGTTATGGAAGTCTAGTAGTGTTAGCTGGAATAGAAAAGCCGCTACAGCAAGAGCTAATCAATGCCATAATATAAGTAGTCATTGGTTAACTAGCTAACTTGTCCATCCAGTCAAGTCTGTTAGAAGATATACGGATTGGACAAGGGCACGATGACACATTAGTATCTCACATAGCTGCAGTTAAAGAAGGCAAGGCCACATATTTCTCGATATTAGGACAGGGGTTCTTGAGATATAAGGACCGAGTATGCGTGCCGAGTGATCTTGGAATTAAGATGAAGATTTTAGAAGAAGTGCACAATACCCCATACTCAGTTCACTTGGGGTCGACCAAGAAGACTCACGACCTTAAGGCGTTGTATTGGTGGCCAGGAATGAAGAAAGATGTAGTGGAATATGTGTCTAAATGCTTAGTATGCCAGCAAGTGAAAGCAGAACATCAGCGGCCTGCAGGCTTATTGCAACCGCTTAGTATCCCAGAATGGAAGTGGGAGGACATAGCCATGGATTTCGTGATAGGACTACCATGAACAAATAAGCAGCACGACTCAGCTTGGGTAGTAGCAGATAGACTAACCAAGTCAGCTCACTTCCAGCCTGTCAAGACTACGTATACAGTAGATCAATACGCAAACGTTTATATCCTAAAAATAGTAAGACTACATGAAATCCCTAAGACCATAGTATTCGATAGAGGATCGATGTTTACATCGAGATTTTGGGGAAGCTTGCAGCAAGACATGGGTACCAAGTTAAGTCTTAGTACGATGTTTCATCCTCAGACCAATGGTCAGTCCGAGCGTACCATACATATTTTAGAAGATATGTTGCGCGCTTGTGTACTTGATTTCGGAGGATCATGGAGTAAGTATTTGCTTCTGAAAGAATTCTACTACAATAATAGCTACCAGTCAATGATCGAGATGGTACCCTATGAGTTGTTATATTGAAGGAAGTGTCGATCACTGTTACATTGGGATGAGGTAGGAGAAAGGAAACTTCTTGGACCCGAAGCTATTAGAGAAGCTCAGGATGCAGTAGCGTTGATTAGAAAGCGTATGCTCGCTGCTCAGAGCCGACAAAAAAGTTATGCAGATGCCAAGCGGCATGATGTGGAATTCAAAGTCAGAGATCAAGTCTTCTTAAAGATATCTATTATGAAAGGTGTGAAGTGGTTTGGGAAGAAAGGGAAGCTTAGTCCCCAGTTTATAGATCCTTTTGAGATATTGGACAAGGTGAGAACAATTGCATATAGATTAGCCCTATAGGCAGTTCTAGCAGATAGCCACGATGTATTCCACATCTCGATGTTGCATAGATATGTGTCAGACCCATCTCACATCCTCAAGTACAATACGATAGTACTCCAGAAAGACTTGAGTTACTAGGAACGACCGGTTACCATCATAGAAAGAGGGATGAAGGAATTACGGTTTAAGAGTGTTCCGATAGTCAAGGTCCTATGGAGATATAGTTTTGAACATGAGGCAACGTGGGAGTTGGAGGAAGACATGTTAGCATGGTATCTGGAATTATTATAATCTAAGGTTTAGATAGAACCATTAAGAGCATGACACTTGTCATAATCATGTTTATTAGGGAATTAAGTATTTTGATGAATAATTTTAATAAAAGAAAGATCTAGAAGCTCAAGAACCTTCCAGAAACTGTTAGGATCATGTTTAGACTCAGTCAAAGCTATTTATCCAATTAAAAATATCCCGAAAAAGTGCAAATACATGTTTGATATATCAACGTATGCTGATATATCGCATTTATAGAGGCCAATATATCTCCTACGGGAGATATGGAAAACACGTCGACTTTGCACGAACGGGGCTCGGGATTAGGGTGGAGCCGATATATCGCCCCTGGTGATGTATTTTTGAATTTTGAGGATTTTAGAATTTTAAAAATACCCTTAACCACTTGGACATGCCTTTGAACGATTTTGACTGAGTTTTGGGTGTTTGTTGATCGAAAATTCAAATATTTTTCATTTTATAATCATTTATTTATTCAAATTAAAAGGGGTTAGTTTCACTCCTTGAACTCTATAAATAGGACCTAGTACTCAGCCATTTTCTTCCTTCTTTAAGCAGTCTTCAGAGCCTCCAAGTTGCTAGTGTTACTATAGAGAGATACACTTGGGTTTTGGGTTAAAAGCTTTATCATTCTAAGCTTTTCTAAACACTTGGGACGTGAGATATAGTGAGATTTCAGTATCGAGGTTTAGATCAATTCATAAGATCATTCAAGGTATTCTCATCCCTAAGTTCAATTTTTTATGGTTCTTTACTTTTCTTTTATTCAGATCCTAACTCTTGTTTATGATTCTTGATTAGGTATTTAAGTTTCTTGAAAGTTAAGGTTCTTCTTGGTAACTTTCTTCTTGATGGTTTAGTTCTCATTTCATCTTTATTCTTTAGAGATACTCACCATTCTTACTGTTGTTTTTTAGGAGTGTTCTAATCCCGTTCTTGTTCCCAAATATCCCGACTGTTGGTAAGGAAAATAGGATAGATTTTATGTTCTTATATGTTTATGTTATGATATGTTTTATGCTATAATATGTATATGTATGAATATGTTTTATAGTCCTTGGGCATATGACTTGTTTAGATAACAAGCCCCAAGAATATGTTTTTAGTTGCTTGGGAATATGACTTGCTTAGACAGCAAGTCCCAAGATTATTTATCAATTACATGGTTAGAGTTCTGATTTACCCTACCTCGACTAGTAGAGGACCTAGATGGGTTATCATATACTACCATGTGATCTAACCTACCTCGATTAGTAGACAGAGGACCTAGATGGGTTATCACATGCCATGATAATGAGTTAATGGCCTTTAATATTGTAGTCCTATATGATATATGTTTTTATAGTCATATGTTTTGTGTTTATGATATAGTCTTATGTTCATGATTTATGATATATGATTGTTAGTAGATTTTCCTTGCTGGGCATTAGGCGCATTCCTTTATTTTTAGCTTGATGCAGGAAGATGAATATGGAAGGCGGAAGGAATTTTGGCAGCTTGACTTGTGTATTAAGGATGAATGGAATGAATGGACTGTGTGTCGATCGAGGATGACGTTATTTAGTCTTTTGAATTATGTTTCTCTTGTAATTCCGCACTTAGTTTTTGAACAGTTGAATTAAAGTTTATGTTTTATAAATAATGGGATCCCATACCATATCTATGACATTATATATTTTTATATTATCTTGTATTTGATACAATATTTTGGGTTTCACGTTTTTTGGCTGAGCCGTATCTTGCTGGGTGGGACCGAGAGAAAGTCTTATTAGGAGTTTTGGTACGTTACAACTATCCCCTTCTCATAGAATTTTCGTCCTCAAAATTTACTTAAACATCTCGGGATGCCGGTCTCACATATATGACTTTAACTTCAGTCATGTTCTCTACCTTGTTATTTCTTTATAATACTTTCACTAAGGTGACAATCTTATTCCTTAAGACTTTTATCATTTTTATCTGGAATCTCCACTGGTTTCTCTGCACATGATATATTTCACTGTAATTCCAGGGTCTCTTAACCAAAACAGGTGTAGTACCCAACATATCTTCCCTTAGCATCGATATCTGAAACACCCTATGAACCTCCACTCATGCTAGGGTAAGGTTAATTTGTAGGCCACTCACCTAATTCCCGCCAAGATCCCAAAGGTCCAACAAACCTAGGGCTCACTTACACTTTTCTTCCAATTTATTTGATCTCTTTAATTTGAGATACTCGGAGAAACATCAGTTCTCCAATCCTAGAAATCCACGTTCCTATATTAGATTTGCATAACTTTTCTGTCCTTTCAATAAAGTGAATATTCCCACTCCAACATTTCCCAATAACTTCATTCATCATAATAACCGTTTCAGGACCAAAATACTTCCTTCCTCCCATTTCATCCCTAGAAATGGGTGGTCTTAAATTCCTATCTCACAATATCTCATACTGAGCCACTCTGGTTGCCGACTGATAACCATCACTATAGGAACCCAATCAAGGGATTGTACTTACTCCAGGGTCCCTAAAATCTAAATCACATGTCCGTAGCGCACTCTTTAAATTATGAGTCTTCCTATTAGAATGTTTAGTTGCGAGAGGATGATAAGTAATACTAAATCTCAATCTTGTACTCATCGTCCTCTGTGAGCCTTTCCAAAACTTTGAAATAAATAATGCAGGATCCCAATCCTGCACCATAAACTTAGGTATCACATGGACATATACAATCTCCCTTTACATACAATTTAGCATACTGATCCATATTACAATTCGTTTGCACAGGCAGGAAGTGTGTCGACCTAGTATATCGAGTCACGACCACTCATACCAGGACCATCTTACCCGCAACCATAGGTAATCCATCCATGCTTAAACTCAAATGCTCAAAGGTCATGATAACCCCACTTGAAAAGTTAGGCGCTTAGCCAACACTATACATATTTCAAATCTTAATACACATTCGGGGTACCTAGGTGTAGAAAGTATGGAGTGGTATGAGATTCATCTAGAATTTCCTTCTTGATGCCAACATCCATCGGAACACGTATCCGGTCCTCACATCTACACCTATCCATGTCAAATTAGTAGAGTCCTTAAGCACTTCTACTAAGATTCCATTTCTATGTTTCACCATTTGTAGAATCATATCGTTTTATTCATCAATCACAAATTCTATAACAATTCTAGTCATTTCCTTAATTGACTTTATTGTGGTCTGTTTCGAATTATACACTTGGTTTGGACCTTTCCCACTTAAGGCATCAACCTCCACATTAGTTTTCTCTGGACAATAAAGGATTTCACTGTCAACCCTTCACCAGTTCTCACCATCATCTTTAACTCATATTTGAAACCCCATGGGTAATAATACACTCTAAACTTTTATGCCAGTGTATATCTCACACTTCTCCCCACATAAGTACTGTTGCATTACTTTAAACGCAACAACTTGACTGTCAACTTAAAGTCCCATGTGGAATATCTCTATTCTTATTCCTTTAACTACTGTGAAGCATACGCCATCGCCTTCGTAGCCTACATATAGACACATTCTAGTCCTTTTCATGCATCACCTCCAAATACTACGAACTTCTCGTTTTCAAACAACAAAGACCGTATCCATTATACCGTCTTAGTATATCAGTCCACCACATACTTATATTGATACCATGGCACGAAGATTAACCTCTATTTCAACTATTGGAAGCTGGTTCGCATCTATAAATCCCAACAAACCTCAGGTTTTCACGTAACTTTAGTCAAGGGCACTGCAGCCTTCGAAGACTCTTCATAAAATGCCGATGGTATTTCGTCAGTCCTGAGAAACTTCTAACCTCTAAAGCGTTCCCTTGGCCAATATTTTATTGCATCTATCTTAACTAGATCAAGCACGGATCCACCATTTTCCCTAACATATCTCCAAACATCATTCGAAGAAATCAAAACTCATCCTTCTTTAACCTCACCTGTAATTTATGTTTCCTTAGCCTCTGTAATATCTCACAAAGAAGCTACTCGTGTTTTGTCTCTGATTGGAAGTAGACCAATACATTACTAATAAACTAAAAAAAATTATCCAAATAATCCTCGAACTGTCCACTTGTTAGATCCATGCAGGCCGCTGAAGCATTGGTCAGTTAAAAAGCCATCACTGAAAATCCACAATGTCCATGCTTAGGGCAGGAGGTAATTCTTGAAATGTCTTCTCTCTTGATCCTCAGATGGTAATAACCAGATCGAAGATCAATCCCTAAGAACACTACCTTACCTTGCAATTGGTCGAACAAATCATCAATCCTTGGTATTGGATACTTATTCCTGGTAATCACCTTATTCAACTATCTGTCTTCGGTACGCATCCTTAATGATTTGTACTTCTTCTTAACAAATAATATTGGCACACCCCGTGGTGAGAAGCCTAGTCCAGTCTATCCCAAGTTGAGTAGCTCCTTCAACTAAGCCTTTAATCCTTTCCACTCTGCTAGTGCCATTATATATGGTACCTTGAATACCCGTTCTATCTTTGATGTCAGTTGAGTAATAACCTCAATCTCCTAATGCGATGGTATTCCTGGTAGAAGCTCTGATCCAACTGGTACAACCCTTGTAGTATCCACCACACTAGCTAGAAATCCTATGCACCCTCTTTTGGATAGGTCAGTAAACTTCAATATCAAAGTCATTGGATTTACAAGGCCCGTTCACAACACCCATGAACACAAACGAGTCCTTCAAACTCAAAAGTCACCATTTTACATTTATAGTATATAACACCCTTCTAATTAGGGTCTATTACCATGTGTGTTTAAAATTAGTGCTGGACTTGCTAAATGAGTCATTTGGACTAAACATGTGATTTAGCCACTATGGGTTCACGTATTTAAAATTTTGGTCAAGTCATAAACATTTTCATTCAACAAATACTTTGGTCTTAACATGGGATCCCAAAATACAAGTTTAAAAGTCAGTTACAATTCCGAGGCTGCAAAATAAGCCGACCTAGGCGGAAAAAACTAGATCCAACCCTAGCTTCCTTGATTTCTCTAGGGCGTGGCGATCGAGCAAACTGCATATGTACATGTCACTGCTAACGTTCTCCAACGAATGGCTGGCCAAGCTTCTCCTTACCCTTACCTACACCACAAGGCACCCATGAGGCAAAGGACTCAGCAAGAAAACATATCCAAACAATTCATGGAATATTACAACAGGCTTAGCAATAATAACTGGAACTAAGCATGAAAACTATTCAGATCAACAACCATAGGGTTGTACAAGTGCATGTTGTACTCCTTTTTATTTTTTATTTTTATGGCATCCGAGCCAGTCAAGTGCTTGGTGCACTCCCAAGGTGGCCCAACAATAGCGTCCTACGCTCAACGCGCATGATGCCGGTTTCAGCTCATAAACCGAGTCTTGCAGATCCTCGACTTTTAAGTCGAGCCTCAAAGAACCTCAGCTTATAAGTCGAGCCTCGGAGACCCTTGACTTATAAGTCAAGCCTCTTAAATCAAGTATGCCCTCGACTAGTAAGTCGTTCTCTAACCAAGTACAACAACAAGTCCTTGCCTTATTAACCAATCTTCCTAGTCATAGCAGACAATCACATAATATGTTTATCACACATACAAATTCAATGTATTGTAATACATTAAAACATATATACACATGCATAATCATAATCATGCACTATTGACCTTGATTTTGGTCAACGACACGGAGTCTAGGAAACGACAGAAAAATGATATAGAGCTTGAAAATAATCTAATGGAAAGATAAAGAACACAGAGATTTATAGTGGTTCGGCCCCAGTGATTGGTAATGACCTACATCCACTTGATACTATTATTAATATTGAGCTCCCAAGGTGTGATCAAAGAACTAGGGTTCCTGAGTTTCACGGACCTTAGAAGAAGAAAACAATACAACGATGGATAATAGTAATATAATTCTCCAAGAAAAAAGATCGATCCCCTTCCTTGAGCTATCTCTTGTGTATTTATAGGCTCAGGAAGAGTTACATGAATTAGGAAATAATATCTATCCTTAATGATCGGATCTGCAGGTCATAATGAAGAGATATTCTCGGATATCATCACAACTGTACAGATCTTTACATAAATGAGCGAAATATACGACCAAGCTGGTCGTATATAGAACTTGATCTCTTCGTGTAGAAATAATGCTGGTCGATAGGCGATCCGTATCTCTGCTACGTGTCCGCCATGTGTCAAAAATCCTTGCCACGTCATCAGCAACTGATTTATGGATAAACATTTGCTCCCAACTTTATTTATTGCGACCAGCAATAAGTAAACTTCGGAAAATAACTTTTCGTATGCCCCATGAAATCTGTCAGAGCTCTCGTGCGTTCTTGAAAACAGTGACCTAATCACGTCCAATCATGCCTTTTCAGTTTTCAAGAAACCATTTCGACAGCTGTTACACTCCCCCATGCCTTGAAAAAGGTAACTCATGATTACCCCTTTTCGGCACACCGTAGTTCTATAAATAATCCCCACATTCTTCTTTTGGTCAATGACACAGAGTCTAGGAAACGACAGGAAAATGATATAGAGCTTGAAAATAATCTAATGGAAAGATAAAGAACACAGAGATTTGTAGTGGTTCGGCCCCAGTTATTGGTAATGACCTACGTCCACTTGATACTATTATTTATATTGAGCTCACGAGGTGTGATCAAAGAACTAGGGTTCCTGAGTTTTACGGACCTTAGAAGAAGAAAACAATACAACGATGGATAATAGTAATATAATTCTCCAAGAAAAAAGATCGACCCCCTTCCTTGAGCTATCTCTTGTGTATTTATAGGCTCAGGAAGAGTTACATGAATTAGGAAATAATATCTATCCTTAATGATCGGATCTGCAGGTCATAATGAAGAGATATTCTCGGATATCATCACAACTGTACAGATCTTTACATAAATGAGCGAAATATACGACCAAGTTGGTCGTATATAGAACTTGATCTCTTCGTGTAGAAATAATGCTGGTCGATAGGCGAGCCGTATCTCTGCTACGTGTCCGCCATGTGTCAAAAATCCTTGCCACGTCATCAGCAGGTGATTTATGGATAAACATTTGTCCCCAACTTTATTTATTGCGACCAGCAATAAGTAAACTTAGGAAAATAACTTTTCGTATGCCCCACGAAATCTGTCAGAGCTCTCGTGTGTTCTTGAAAACAGTGACCTAATCACGTCCAATCATGCCTTTTCAGTTTTCAAGAAACCATTTCGACAGCTGTTACACTCCCCCATGCCTTGAAAAAGGTAACTCATGATTACCTCTTTTTGGCACACCTCAGTTCTATAAATAATCCCCACATTCTTCTTTTGGTCAACGACATGGAGTCTAGGAAACGACAGGAAAATGATAAAGAGCTTGAAAATAATCTAATGGAAAGATAAAAAAACACAGAGATTTATAGTGGTTCGGCCCCAGTTATTGGTAATGACCTACGTCCACTTGATACTATTATTAATATTGAGCTCCCAAGGTGTGATCAAAGAACTAGGGTTCTGGAGTTTCACAGACCTTAGAAGATGAAAACAATACAACGATGGATAATAGTAATATAATTCTCCAAGAAAAAATATCGATCCCCTTCCTTGAGCTATCTCTTGTGTATTTATAGGCTCAGGAAGAGGTACATGAATTAGGAAATAATATCTATCCTTAATGATCAGATCTGCAGGTCATAATGAAGAGATATTCTCAGATATCATTAGAACTGTACAGATCTTTACATAAATGAGCGAAATATACGACCAAGATGGTCGTATATAGAACTTGATCTCTTCGTGTAGAAATAATGCTGGTCGATAGGCGAGCCGTATCTCTGCTACGTGTCCGCCATGTGTCAAAAATCTTTGCCACGTCATCAGCAGCTGATTTATGGATAAACATTTGCTCCCAACTTTATTTATTGCGACCAGCAATAAGTAAACTTAGGAAAATAACTTTTCATATGCCCCACGAAATCTGTCAGAGCTCTCGTGCGTTCTTGAAAACAGTGACCTAATCACATCCAATCATGCCTTTTCAGTTTTCAAGAAACCATTCCGACGGCTGTTACACTCCCCCATGCCTTGAAAAAGGTAACTCATGATTACCCCTTTTCGACACACCTCAGTTCTATAAATAATCCCCACATTCTTCTTTTAACTCTTTACACGCCATATTTTTGCCAAGAACTCTCAAGAATTATATTCCAGAGCCCAGGAATTTAAAGTTTTTAGACGCTTTGCCGAGGATCTCTCGCCTGCAAACCCAAAGCTTCTCCTTTTCAGGATCTCCAATCTTCATTCAGGTAAATTTTCTTCGACGTTTAACCCTTTGAGATGCCATGCATGCTTCTACTGTGCTTTGAAACTTTTTGTGTTCTTGGGTATAAATTTGTAAAGATTTTGCATATACCGTTTGATGCTTGATAGGGTAGTGTACTTTTGCTCTATATAAGTTAGGAATAAGTTTGATAGTCAGGATCATGGGTTTAGGGCGTAAAATAGAAGTAAAAATTCAATTTTTAGGCTAGTTGAAAAACTGGGTTTTTCCCGCCCCTTTGGAGTTGAAAAAGCATTTTTCAGAAAAAATTTTTACTTTAACTTTTTGATCCGTTTTTCAAACTGCTCGCATAAAACTTAGTGTTTCGGTTAGAATGCTGCTGGTCGATAGATGTGAGCAACGTTATTCCAACTTTCAACATAAGCTCCCAGACTGTGCGTCTTATCTCCTCCTTTGTCTGTTTGCAGTTTATATGCAAGACCCGTGGGGAGGAGAAAGACCCATCGACGACGACCTGCTAGCTCAATTGCCCGAGGATGAAGAACAACCCTCGACATTGATACACGATATTCCCTTTTCTCGTATTAATCTAAACACTTCCCCAGTCTTGACCCGAAACATGGCTCGCACCAAAACTAAGGCCCAGAAAAGAAAAACCTCTGACACTTCTCATCAACCTGCTGCTATGGCTGATGCTCCCTTGACCAGTGGTCGAGACAAAAATGCTCTCGATCCAAACATCCAAAGACATGCCCGCCCTCGACACGTTATTTAGCCGGATGTCGAGTGGCATGTAGTCTCTGAAAGTAGGGTGACAATCAGAATGATCGCCAACTACTTAAGGAAATACAGTTTGCCAGGGGTGACCCTAGTCAAGCCCAACCCCAGACCAAAGGGCTAATCTACCTGGAGGTCCCTATAGTGCCTGGTAGCGATTTCATATTGAGGCAGGGCCCACCTTGCCTCTTCACCCATTATTTTAGGGGGTGGCCAACTATTTTGGAGTTGCCCCCTTTCAAATAGCCCCAAATGGATATAGGATGCTTGCTGCACTCTATATCGTGTACAGCTAGAAAAAATGGCCCTTGCCATCGCCTCATGAGGTCAACTACCTGTTCGACCTCAAAACTAACCCCAACCATGAAGGCACGGGGTTCTTCCACCTTTGTCATCAGGAAACTGGGCGCACTTTCCGGACTGATACGACCCATATCTCAAACGTGGGGAGGTACTACCAAGAGTATTTCCTTACGGCTGACCTGGTCACGGACAACCTAGCTTTCGCGCGAGGAGGTAAAACTTTCGTATCACTGGCTGACTTCTTCACTTAGTGTTTTCCTCCACAATGTCTTAAAATTTTGATGTCTTCCAGGCCCATGGCTGCGACCAAACCAACCTCTGGGAATGGAGTCAAGATCGACACTCTTAGCCGGCATGTCAGATGCTGAGAAGAGTGTCAAGAATCTGGTTACAGAGGCTAACCTTCGGTTGGTTGGCCTCTGAGCCCCTGAATCAGATACGAGGGGGCCTTCGGCAGGGAGTGCTCGCGCTGAAGAGGAACCTAAGCGGCAACCTCAAGCTTCTCCTCCGCGGAGGAGATCGACTGGGGTCACGATTAGGGAACCTGCTAGCACTCCTCGAGCAGAGAGGTCCTCAGTCCCCTTAGGGAAAGGAAAGCAGAAGGCCACCGAGCCTGCCAACATCTCTGATGACTCGTTGGATGACAACGGTATAGTAATTTCACTTTTAAACAATTTGCCAATTCCCTATCATTTATTCGACGGGGACGACAATTTTAAATATGCTCCACACTTAGGACCAGACTTCTTCGTGTCAAAGAATGAGTGTAAGACTAGTAGAGTCTGTAGTGTAGTGACCAATAATAATAGCTTGGGTATTGGACTTTGCAATCCTTTTTTGTTTCTTCTTCTGATGTAATGTGTTTGGCTATTCATGTTATCTCATTGTTTGACTTTGTTCTTGTTTTTCAGGCATGGACTCCACCAACGTGTTCGACCTTTATAGCACCCCAGAAGCTGCTGCTGCCCCTCCAAGCAAGAAGAAAACTAGTAAGAGACATACTAGGGAGAGCAGCAAAGAGCCTCAGGCGAAGAAGGCCCGGAATGCAGGCCCTTCAGATTCTCCCGATGCCCCATCTGACCAACCTCAGCAGGAGGACCCTGCCTCAACTGGGAACTTGATGGTTGGTCGCGCCTTTAAGCTGATCAAGGAAAGGGTCACCAAAATCGCGAAGCATGAACGCTGTTGAGAGGCAATGAAGGCTACGGAGACAATGGGCGTTGACTCAATTCTGAACCGAGCCCTGAATGAGTTCACTAGTGTAAGTTGTCTCCTTTTGTGAAATCAGGTCTTCGATAATTTACTGTTTGTCTAATTTTTGTTCTGAATGAATCCAAGCTAACCTTTACTGTCGGCCGCATCCACCTGGGTGCTGTCACCGAGTAGGCCAGGACCTCAGATCAACAGCACAAGGATGAACTCAAAGCTGTTGAGGCCAGACATGCTGATCAGCTGGCGGCAGTGACTGCAGAAAAGGCCCAACTGGCTAAGGAGTTGGAGGAGAAGCTGAAGTCTCTGGAAAAAGCCTGCGAGCTGAGGGACCAATACAAGGAGTCCAACCGCTCTAACTATAAAGTGGCTAAACAGCTTGAGCTAGACTTGATCGCGAGAAGGCTAGAAACCAGAGACTTGGAGGACCAAGTTAAGGACTTGGAGAAGACTAACGCTGCCAACTTAGAGAGGTACAAAAATGCTACCCTGAGGTGCTTCTATGATTTCTGGAAGCATAATCAGGGTGCCAATTTTTACTATCTTCAAGAGAATGCGAGGGAAGCTTAGCTAGCTCGCTGCGCGGCTCAACTGGCTAAAGAAGAAGGATCGAGGGTCCCTGCATCCCCCGAAATCTCGCTGGCCGCTAGGATGGAGGGTACAGACAATGAAGTTGTCGACCAAAACCTTCCTCAGGATCCTCTAGCTCCTCAAGCTCCTTAGTTTTTTCTTTTATATATTTTTTTTAATTACATGACCTAAGGGTCGTGATGTAAAGACAATATAATTTTTCTTTGGTTTGCTGCACGTGCAGCTTTTACTTTCATTTTAAACAATTACATCCAAGCAGTTACTGCTTGCAGTGTAAAAGGATCGCTTTGATATTACAATATATTTGCATATTATTATAACATCTAATTGTTCGCATGACCGAACTTAGTATAGCACTTTGGTTTGATTTAACAAAATATCAAAATTTTGAAAAATACTCTAAGTGCCCTAGCATGCTTTCACTTATTTTGCTCATGTATTTACATACCTTTTAATGATATGCTTTTCTTACTTTTACCTTGTATGCCCCCCAAGTGGTCGGGGAGCTTTAGGTCCTTGGTCAATTGCCTTGACTAGAACCTGCCCAAACGTTACTGCTCGTAGCAATGCGATTAGAATTATAATACAGCAAAACAACACAAGTAATGAGCAAATATTTGTAATAAATACAATAGTTGGCATGACTGGCTGAGCACAGTCCCTTTTATTCTCGTAGTAAATGGACTAAACATGTCTTTATGAGTGATCAATAAGATCTTACACAAAACTTGTAAAAAGTAAAATTTATACAAGCCAATTCTTTAAGAAGAATTATTCATTGATAATACTTGTGCATGTGTTCTCCATTCCAATATCGAGGAATGAGATCTCTGTTTAAGCGGGCAAGTTTATAAGTGCTTGGGTGAAGGACTTCATCAATTTGGTAAGGCCCTTCCCAATTTGGCCCAAGTACTCCAGCAGCTTGGTCGCGAGTGTTAAGAAAAACTCTTCGGAGCACAAGGTCTCCAACATTGAACTTTCTTTCTCGAACTTTGGAGTTGAAATACCGGGCGACCTTCTGCTGGTATGCAGCTACTCGGAGCTGGGCTTGTTCTCGCCTTTCATCAATTGAGTCCAAGGATTCCATCAGGAGCTGGCTGTTAGAATCCTGGTCGTATGTTAATCTGCGGTGAAAGGGTGGATCTAACTCAACATGCAACATGGCCTTATACCCGTATGCCAAGGAAAACGGGGTATGACCTGTTACTGTTCGGTGGGAAGTTCTGTATGACCAGAGGACTTCAGGAAACTGTTCTGGCCATGCTCCCTTAGCTTCTTCAAGTCTTTTCTTCAGTGTATCCTTCAACATTTTGTTAACTTCCTCGACTTGCCCATTCTCCTGGGGATGAGCGACTGAAGAAAAGCTTTTAATAATGTCGTGACGTTTACAGAAATCTGTGAATAGATCACTGTCGAACTAGGTGTCATTATCTGAGACTATCTTCGTTGGCAATCCATAGCGACAGATGATGTTTTTGACCACGAAGTCAAGCACTTTCTTCGTCGTTATGGTCGCGAGTGGCTCAGCTTCGGCCCATTTGGTGAAGTAGTCGACGGCAACCATTGCGTACTTTACAACACCTTTCCCTGTAGGCAAAGATCCGATTAGATATATTCCCCAAACCGCAAAGGGCCATGGACTCTGCATCTACTTTAACTCATTGGGAGCTGCTCGCGGGATCTTAGAAAACCTTTGACACTTGTCACATTTTCACACGAACTCCATGGAGTCTTTATTAATTGTTGGCCAGAAATATCCCTGCCTTAGGATATTTTTCGACAGGCTTTGTCCCCCAGCGTGTTCCCCGCAAAAACCTTCGTGTACCTCCTTCATCAACTCTTTGGCATTCTCCTTTGTAATACACCTGAGAAGTGGCAGTGAGTATCCCCTTCGGTATAGGATTCCATCGACCAGGATATACCTAGCAGCTTGCTGCTGAAGGGTCCTAGCTTTGTTTCTATCCACTGGTAGCATGCCGCTTGATAGATACTCGACATATGGCACCATCCATGTATCCGTCATCTGGATGACTAAAGTGGTTTCTGTTGCTTGGATGCTGGGTGCAGGTAGTCGCTCGACTCGCACTATGTTTAGAGTATCAGCATCTTTTGCACTTGCCAACTTTGCCAAAGCATCTGCATTGGAATTCTGATCACGAGGCACTTGCTGGAGATTGTATCTGCCGAACTGGGCTAAGAGATCCTTTGCTTTGTTCAGATAGGCGACCATCTTTAATCCTCGAGCTTGATACTCTCCCAAGATCTGATTCACGACTAGCTGAGAATCACTATAAATGTCAAGCGCTTTTATGTTCATATCCTTGGTTAACCGCATTCCAATGAGAAGTGCTTCATATTCAGCCTCATTATTAGAGGTAGTGAAGTCAAATATTATTGCACAGTGAAATCGATGCCCTTCTGGCGTTATCAATATCACTCCTGAGTGGGATTCGTTAGATGATCCGTCCGTGAACAATTTTCACGAGGGTGTTTGGATTTGACATTCAGGCTCGCTAGGCTCCTCGATCTGCTCACCACCTACGGGCTTTGTGAACTCGGCGATGAAGTCAGCTAAGGCTTGTCCCTTTATCACTGCTTGCGGCAGGTAAGATATGTCGAATTGCCCGAGCTCGACTGCCCACTTTAGTAATCTTCCGGCAGCCTCTGGCTTTTGCAGAACTTGCTGAAGAGGCTGGTCGGTCAATACCGTAATCGGATGGGCTTGGAAGTAAGGCCGCAGCTTCCTAAAGGCCAATACTAAGCATTAGGCTAACCTTTCAATGGTGGGATATCTCAATTCTGCTCCGATCAGCCTTTTGCTTACGTAATAGAAGACCTTCTGCACACCTTCTTCTTCTCTCACCAGAATAGCACTTGCAGCGTAATCTGTGATTGCCAGGTAGATGAAAAAAGTTTCTTTATCGATTGGCTTCGATGGAATGGGTGGCTGCGCCATATGCACTTTCAGTGAAAGGCCTGTTCGCATTCATCTATCCATTCAAATTTCTTGTTACCTCTGAGTAGATTGAAAAATGGGACATACTTTTCCGTTGATTTTGAAATAAATCTACTAAGGGCGGCAATTCTCCCAATCAGACTTTGGACATCCTTAATCTTCACTGGCGACTTCATCTTGATCAGGGCTTTTATATTCTTGGGATTAGCTTCAATTCCTCTTGAGTTAACTATGAATCCTAAGAACTTCCCTGATCCAACTCCGAAGGAGCATTTAAGGGGATTCAACTTCATCCTATATTTATTAAGGACGTTGAAGCATTCCTGAAAATCCCTTACATGTCCTTCTGCCTTCTTCGACTTAACCAGCATGTCGTCGACATAAACCTCCATGTTTGCCCTGAGCAGCTCCTTAAACATGTGGTTGACGAGTCTCTGGTAAGTCGCAACGACGTTTTTCAAACCAAAGGGCATCACCTTGTAACAGTAGAGGCCTGTATCGGTTCGAAAGTGAGTGTGATCCTCATCAGGGGGATGCATACTAATATGATTATACCCAGAGTATGCATACATGAATGAGAGGATCTCGTGTCCTACAGTGGCATCGACCAGTTGGTCGATCCTCGGGAGTGGGAAACAGTCTTTGGGGCAGGCTTTATTGAGGTCTGTAAAATCCACGCGCGTACGCCACTTGTTATTTGGCTTGGGCATGAGTACGGGATTGGAGACCCATGATGGATAAAATGGCACCCTGATGAACCCATTCTCCTTCAGCTTCTCGACTTCTTCCTTCAAAGCTTTTGATCGGTCTTTGTCGAGCAGCCTTCTTTTCTACTGCACAGGTGGAAAGCTTTTGTCAATGTTCAGGACATGGCTGATGATTGCAGGATCTATCCCAACCATGTCTTTATGCGACCAGGCAAAGATGTCCTGGTTCCTTTTTAAGAACTCCACCAGTGCTTGTTTTGTTGTTGTCTCTAAGTTTTTACCAACTTCCACAACTTTGGTCGGATTTCCCTCATCGAGTTGGACTTCTTCAAGGTCCTCGATGGGGCCTACTTCTTCTTCAAAATCTCCAAAGCGAGGATCTAAGTCTCTATCCTCACTTTGGGCAATGCCCTATTTGGTGAGATTATCACCTAAGCGGGCTTGAACATCAGATGCCATTTGCAACTCTTTTCCGGCGGCATCCCTCGATACACCCTTTTTTGTCTTGGTGATCGAGGCATTGTAGCATTTTCTCGCCTCTCGCCGGTTTCCCATAATGCATCCTACTCATGCGTCTGTTGGGAATTTCATGGCGAGGTGCCATACAGAAGTGACGGCTCGAAGGTCGACCAGAATAGGTCTCCCTATCACGACATTATACGCCGAAGGACAATCAACCACTATAAAAGTGGTGAGTAGTGTCTAGTTAGCAAGCGCGGTACCTGCTGTGACTGGGAGTCTAATTGACCCTACTGGGGCGAGCCCTTCTCCAGAAAAACCATAAATGGTTTGGTTGCATGGCTCTAGGTTCTTGATGGACAATTTCATCCTTTCCAGGGAGGACTTATATAGGATGTTGACTGAACTTCCTGTATCGACCAACACCCTCTTCACCATCATATTTGTGATTTGGACATCCACGACCAGCAGGTCAGAGTGTGGGAATTGCACATGCTGGGCATCGTCATCAGAGAAGGTGATCGGTTCCTCCTCTGTTCGAGCCTTTTTGGGTGCACGATCCTCAACACTCATCATCTCGATGTCCTGGTCGTGGCGTAGGGTTCGAGTGTATCATTCCCTCACTTTTCCACTATCTCCTGCAAGATGTGGGCCTCCGCAGATGGTGAGTAAGGTACCTGCCACGGGAGCTGGCTGTAAAGGTGGCGAGCACTGGCGTACAGGCGTCAACTCATTGCCACCTTGAGCCTCTCACTGAGAACCTCCCGCGGCTCGTACATATCTTCTTAAGTGTCCCTGTCTTATCAGGAACTCAATCTCGTCCTTCAGCTGGTTACACTCATTGGTGTCGTGCCCATAGATGTTATGATAACGACAGAACTTTGTCGAATCTCTCTTGGAGATATACTTTCTTATAGGCGCGGGTTGTCTGTAGGGCACGCTCGAGCTGGTCGCTTGGAAAACCTCAACTCGTCTTTCGACAAGGGCGGTGTAATTGGTGAATTTCGGTTCATACCGATTATTTTTGGGGTGCTTACTCTCGGAGGTCAAGGGTTCGCCATTCGCCCGTTTTCCACCATTTTTACCGTTTGCCATTCCTATTGCCATTGGGCTTAGACCCGTTGGCGGCTTTGGCGAGTTCTTCTTTGGATCCCTTGTCTTTTGCAGGCGATTTTCCTTCGTTGGCAATCACATCCTCGAGCTTGATGTACCGATCAACTCGATCTAAAAACTCCTGGGTAGTGTTAACCCCATGCTTCCTAAGGCTACTCTAGAGAGGAGAATGGCGCCTAACCCCAGCGGTTAGGGCCATCATCTTGCCTTCATCGCCCACAGTCTTGGCTCCTGCTGCGGCTTGCATGAAGCGGTGAACATACTCCTTCAAAGGCTCCCCTTCTTTCTGGCGTATCTCGACCAGTTGGTTTGCCTCGGTGGGGTGCACTCGACCCACATAGAATTGTCCATAAAACTCCTTCACAAACATTTCCTAGGATACTATACTTGCAGGAGGGAAATTAAAGAACCACTCCTGAGCGGCATCAGAAAGGGTCGCTGGGAAGATCCTGCAATGAGCATCTTCAGAGACTTTCTGCATGTCTATCTGTATCTCAAATTTGTTTACATGAGATACCGGGTCTCCGTACCCGTCAAAGTTTGGCAGAGTCGGCATTTTGAACTTGCTGGGGGTTTCTGCCATAACAATCCTTTGTATGAAATGGGTGCCTCTCCTCCGATCATACTCGATATGTGATGTCCGCCCTCCGACGAGCTGCTGTACAGCCTGGTTCAGGGCATTGATTTGAGCCTGAATGGCTTCAAGAATTGCTGGGGCCTCTGGTGCCGGGGGAATGTTCTCATCGTGCCTTTCTCGGCGGTCGTTGAGTACATCCCTCAAGTCATCGTCTCTTCGCCGCTGCTCGCTGGCTCCGAGCCGGCTAAAGACGTTGTTTTGTTTGGGCTGCCCCCCAGCATTATGTCCTGCTTGTCGGTCTTCTCTAGGTGGGGGGATTCTGCCTCCACCTCTCTCCTCGTTTCTCCGACTAGCATTCCCTCTGCCTGAGTTGGCCTCATTGTAGTCGTGGCCATCTCTGAACCTTGACTAGCTATGGTGGGACCGACTGTTTCCTCTGTTGCCTCCTTGGGCTGGAACTTCCCGAGTGTTAGGGGGAGGCCTGCACTGGTCGGTGGGTCCCCATGCATTGTCATGCCTTGGAGGGCCCCTGACCGCAAAGCCTGTCTCTGAGTTCCTTCTGTTGGCAGAAGGACGCTGCCCCCTGCTCGGTGGGTGCGGATCTTCACCCCCTGGGTGTCTAGGGCTGCGGGGCTGTTGCTCGGCCCTATTCTACCTTGGGCGTGGGGGATTGCCTCGACCGGCCTGGGACGGAGGCTGCAGCTCAGGGTCCCTAGGTGGGACATCACCCTGAGGCATCGATGGCTGCTTCGACCTTTGAAGGCTTGTTGTTGGCTGGAGCGGAGGGCTAGGATTGGGACCTCTTTTAGGTGGCCCACTTGGGGGTTGATCAGACTGCGAGGCAGGTGCAGCTTGATTCCTAGCCAACTGGAGGGCTGCTTCAAGGGCTGCCATGGCCTCCCTCTGACGACGGTCCATCTCCGACTGTCTCTCGCTTAGCTCTTGGCGCTGGCACTCTATCTCCCTCTGCTGTGACGCCATTATCTCGGCGGCACTCTCTTGATTGGCCCTTAGAACGGCCAATTCATCTTGCAACACCCCCAGTGCTGTCTTCAGGGCCGCAGAGTCCACTTCCTCCTCATCGAAATCCAAATGAGGTTCGTCTTCTGCCATATTTGGGGGAGGAGGCTGGGATGGTGCTGCAGCAGCCTGTCCAGTTTTCTTGGTAGTCTTTGCCATTAGATTTTCTCGGATTCAAGTCTCTCAATGAAAGCACAAGAATGTTGACCCTGATTTTGGTCAACGATACGGAGTCTAGGAAACGACAGGAAAATGATATAGAGCTTGAAAATAATCTAATGGAAAGATAAAGAACACAGAGATTTATAGTGGTTCGGCCCCAGTGATTGGTAATGACCTACGTCCACTTGATACTATTATTAATATTGAGCTCCCAAGGTGTGATCAAAGAACTAGGGTTCTTGAGTTTCACGGTCCTTAGAAGAAGAAACCAATACAACGATGGATAATAGTAATATAATTCTCCAAGAAAAAAGATCGATCCCCTTCCTTGAGCTGTCTCTTGTGTATTTATAGGCTCAGGAAGAGTTACATAAATTAGGAAATAATATCTATCCTTAATGGTCGGATCTGCAGGTCATAATGAAGAGATATTCTCGGATATCATCACAACTGTACAGATCTTTACATAAATGAGCGACATATATGACCAAGTTGGTCGTATATAGAACTTGATCTCTTCGTGTAGAAATAATGATGGTCGATAGGCGAGTCGTATCTCGGCTACTGTCCGCCACATGTCAAAAATCCTTGCCACGTCATTAGCAGTTGATTTATGGATAAACATGCGCATTTACAGGGCCAACACCCAGATCAAGACTGTGTATAGCATTCGGGCCAAGCCCTAATTACGTGCATCATATTCTGGGTGCAATTTTCTTACCTTTGGTCCAAGTGCAAGCTACCAACAAACGACCCTTGTGTATGATCCCTGATCCGAGCCCTTAGCAATGACCTCAGAGATATCTTCACCCTTGAGCTAATCCCCAAGTTCAACAAGTCTAACTCTAGAATTCCTTGGCCTAGAATTTCCCAGAATTCAGCAAATTCCAAGCTTCAAGAAGAGGGAGAGAGAGAGAACCGTGAGATAGAGAGGGAGAGTTGAAGTCTTCTACTTCCTTCTGAGTGTTTCTAGTGTCTCAGCTATGACTCAACTTAACCTTTATGCCAAAAAGTCCAATATGCCCTTATTACTAACTTAGATCCTCTAGTGACCTCAAGGGAAATTCCGTCAATTGCCACTTCCCGTAAACCCTCGAGTGTTCCTCTAAATCCCCAACTACCTCAAAATAATAATCATTTCATCTCCCATTACCCAATAAATCCCGGTGATGTACTAAATTACCAAAATACTCCTAGGCTCACCTGAGCCGAGTATTTAATCCTCGTTGTGACTTTTCCGCTAACTTGCTCACCAAGATCGCCTCGCATCGAGTAACCCAAATATATCCACATAATAATGTGGTCTCAATCACACACACATATTTACAATCATACCCTTAATGGGTCAAATTACTAAAATGCCCTTCTTATAAGAAATGGGCCCACACACATATTTAATATTTCTAAACAAGCAAGCATAATTATACTATAATATAATTCACATAATGACATGATCATACTATATTAGCACATAATTATAACAATTATTGCCTCCCGACCCCCTAATCTAGGCACTAAGACATATTAGGGAATTTGGGTTGTTACACAGTGTATGGTTGTTCCCACTTGGTCAACCAATCCATATCCAGTAACATGTCAAACTCTTTCACTACTAATTATATCAAGTCCATAGACTACTCCCTACTATTTATCTATACTGACAAAGATCTAATTCCACCTTTTAGAGGCTGTTGATTTCCAATAGGCGACAACGTCCCAACTCCGACAACATACATACTCCAAGATCAACTCAATTCATATATAACCTTATAAAATAAACAATTGCATATCTAGTGCCAAAATAAATTTGTACTATGCAAGCAAAGTCAACGCTAATAATCTGACCTATCACCATGGAGGGACTAGCGTTAGCCTTCGTCTGGGTCAAAGCAATTACTCAAGTTAGAAATGAATTGTCACTTTTCCTCAATTCCTCCTCCTCCAATTATAGGCACTATCTCTTGAAATGACCCACCATGCCACACAGGAAATAGGCCTTAACACGACATCCTCCCAAGTTGCGTCTCCTACACCGAGCGCACTTTGGGTAAGTCCTTCAGTTCTCTCCCTTGCCCTGACGGCTATTCTAAGCACCACATACTCTTTCTCTGGTCTGTGGGTGCTAAATGTGCCTATAGCCAGTCTTTTTCTAATCATAGGGGCCTCCGCCCCTACCCAATCCAATAGATGGAGGTACCACTCTTCGAACGTCGCGCCTTATCTCCATATCTCACCCTCTGTGCCCTTAATAGTAAGGGCCTTCTCTACTGCCTGAGCATAGGTAAAATTCTCAGTAACTGGTGCAATTCTGACGCCCTGGGCTACCCTGAAATTCAACCCTCAAAAAAATCGCTCCTTCCGATCCACATCAGCACGCACAAAGTCAAAATCAAACTTGGCCAACCCATCAAATTTATTTGCATACTCTGTCACTGTCATGTTTCCCTAAACAAAATTCATAATTTTGTTCGCCTTCATAGTTTTGTACTGCGTCATTGTAATACCTCTCATTAAACAACTATCTGAATTCCTCCCAGCAAATTGTAACGACATTCTGAGTCTGGGATAACACTTCCCACCAAGTTCGGGCATCATCCCGTAACATACACATGGCACAGACCACTCTATCATTGCCCACCACCCTCATAAAGTTGAGGATGGATCTAATCATGCCCATTCACTACTCAACTTTGAGTGGATCAGGCATGATAATCATATCGAGAAACTGTCCCATAGTCGAAACCAAACAACATAACATTCACATGACGATCCTAATGATTACCGGGATTTATCAGGTAATGGGAAGTTATTTAGTGACCCATTGAGGGTACTACATTATTATGTGGATATATTTGAGTTATTCGGCACAAGACGATCCTAATGAGCAAGTTAGGGGTTTAGTCATAATGAGGTCAAATACCCAGCTCGGGGTGAGCCTAGGGGTATTTTGGTAATTTAGTACATTACCGAGATTTATCAGGTAATGGGAAGTTATTTAGTGACTACTTTGGAAATTATGAGGTGTTAATTGAAATTGGTGATAAATTGTGGCAAAAGACCATTTTGCCCCTGAGGGCATTAAAAAACTCAGTAAAGACTAGGGGCGTTTTGGTATTTTCCCTAACCTTAGATAGACTTAGTCACTGGAAGCCTTCAGAAATACCTCAGTAAATACAACCACATCTCCCTCAATTGCTTAGCTCTCTCTCTCACTGTTCTCTCTTTCTCTCTTAGTGGGTGTTGGGGTTTTGAGATTTTTGAAAAAGGATTCTTGAATTTAAAGGCTTGGAGGTGATATTAGAACTGGGAAACTATTTTAGGTAGAACTAGGAGGTCGAATCCCAGATGAGGTAACGTTTTTGGTCCTGTAATCTCTGAGTTTCCATTTTCATTTTTGGTGTTCTTGATCTTCAAAGCTCAAGATAGGATTTATGAGTTCCTATGGAGATTTTGGTTAAATTGTGGTGTTATATTGTCGTTATGGATGAATTGCTTTGAGTTTATAACTCAATTATTGGTTTGGTTGTTATTTGGGATGAATTTTGAGGAATTTGGCTTGGGAAAACGTTGGCGAAATCTGGGTTCGTGGGGTTGCGCCACGGCGCGGTTTTCGGGCGCCGCAGCTCGCATGAACCTAAGGGCTAGAGCGGTTCCCTGAAACACCTTGGCGTCGCGGTGCATGTCCAGGGAATATAGGCTGGGGGCTTTCTGACTTGAGTCGTGCCATGACCCTTCAGGGGTGTGCCACGACGCTAGTTGGGAAAGTTAGCCAAAAGGAGTTTTTGAGTACAAGAACTCAACCCTAAGGGCTCGGGAAGGATTCTACTACTAGGTTTAGTAGAATTTGAGATCGAGGAGGAATCGGTTTGGAATCATTTATTTTTACTCGATATTGATGGATATCTTCTATTATGATTGTGACTAGGGTATCACTAGGGCATGGAAGAGGATTGTGCTTGAGGGTTGTTTCTATTTATCTAATGCTTGGACCCAGGGTAAGAAAACTGCATTCTGGGTTATGATTAGAGCTTGGGCCCTTGTGAATGAGCATGATTATGGTTATGCATGTGATTGTTTGATTAAGCATCTCATAAGCTTATAAAGATAATTATTTCTCATCGGTCCTGTCAGTAATTCGAATCTAGATTACTTGCATCTCGTAAGCTTAGCAAACCATAATAGTAACCATTCAATAAAGATTCCTTACTTGAATATGTTATTGACTATTTTATTCATTATATACGATCTTCATTATCTAGTACTTATACAAGATCACATTATCATGAATGAATAGGGAATTTTCTTGATATCGTTATATAATTAATTCAAACAATAATTATAACATTAAAATATAATAAAATTGTACTTTTATTTAAATTCAATAAAATGTCTTTACATGCTTTTAGGGAATTAGTCTTAACAATCTCCCACTTGCACCTAAAGAAAGTGAGGCATTTCCCTTAATCCCATATTGCGCACGTGACCCATGAATGACTTTGCAGGAAGTGTCTTGGTTAACGGATACGCTATCTTCATAACAGTCACATCACCTCGGTGTCTCTCTTACCAGATGGTATTTTCTTTTTATATGCTTCCCTCTCTCGTGGCTTCTCGGTTCTTTGGAATCAGCTACTGCTCCACTATTGTCACAGTACAAGATTAGTGGCTTATCCATGTCTGGAACAGCTTCCAAATCAGTGTAGAACTTCTGCAACCAAACCGCCTCCTTAGCTGCTTCACAAGCTGCTATGTATTCGACTTCCATGGTTGAATCAACTATGCTAGATTGTTTAATGTTTCTCCAGACAACAACTCCTCCACCAAGAGTGAACACTAACCTAGATGTCAATTTTTGACTGTCTTTGTCTGATTGGAAATCAGAATCAGTGTATCCAGTAGGGTTTAGCTCACCCCCTGAATATACAAGCATATAGTCTCTCGTTCTCCTAAGATACTTGAGAATGTGCTTTACTTCAATCTAGTGTTCTCTGAGGGTAACCTTTGGATACATGCCTCACTTTTAAAGTATCTACTTTCCCATCTACACCTTTTTTCTTCATGTATATCCACTTACACCCTATGGGCCTGACATCTTCAGATTGATCCATAAGCTCCCAGACAGAGTTGGACTCCATTGATTCCATTTCTTGGTTCATGGCTTCTTGCCATTTCTCCTTTTCAGGATCATCCATTGCCTCTTTAAAGGTTAATGGATCATCCTTGTCTATATTAGAAATAAGGACATGTGCCTCATGTTTGTAGTGAACCAGTTGTCTCACAATCCTCCCACTACGACGTTGCACCGGGGTTTCTTTTTCAGGAATCATGGTTTCCTCGGTTTTCTTTTATCATTTAATGATAAAGATGAATGTGATGGAATCTTATCAGCTGTGAGTTCCTCCAATACTACCTTGCTCTAAGGTTTATAGTTATTCATATAGTAATGTTCAAGGAAGTTTGCATTTGTTGAAACAATTACCTTTTGATCCTTGGGACTATAGAAATAACCACCTCTTGTTTCCGGAGCGTGGCCAACAAAAATGTACACTTCCGACCTTGATTCAAGTTTCCTTGATTTAGGTCTAAGAACATCAGCAGGATAGCCCCAAATGCGGAAATGGTGCAAACTAGGTTTGTTTCCATTCCATAGTTCCAGTGGCATTTTTCTAATGGTCTTAGATGGGACTACGTTCAAAATGTACATCATCGTTTGAAGTGCATATCCCTAGAATGAGAGAGGAAGTGAAGAGTAGCTTAACATGGACCTGACCATGTCCAACAGGGTCCTGTTTGTTCTTTCAGAAACACCATTTTGTTGTGGCGTTCCTGGTGTTGTGAGTTGAGATAGAATACCATGCTCCAGCAAGAAATCTTTTAATTTTAAATCCAAATATTCTCCACCTCGATCAGATCAAAGTGTCTTTAGAATCTTACCTAACTGCTTCTCAGCCTCAACTTTGAATTCTAAGCATTAGGTAAGTATGACCATATCTTGAGTAATCATCAATAAAGTGACGAAATACTCATACCCACCTCTTTCTTGTACATTTATTGGTCCACAGACATCGTTGTGTACAAGCTCCAAGGGTTCTTTGGCTCTATTGCCTTTCATTGAGAAATGACGTTTGGTCATTTTTCCTTCTAGACAAGATTCACAAACTGGAAGAGTTCGAACTCTTACTTCTCACAAACGTCCATATTTTGTTAACCAATTTATCCTATCTAGACCTATACAACCAAGTCCAAGATGCCAAAGATATGTGTTATCCTCGTTTGAAACTTTTTGTCTTTTGTTACCTTGCGGTTTTGCTACTTTAAATAATTCTGAATTATTGAGCTTTCGTTCATTTGGTTCGAGCATATACAGTTGTTATTATGTTCCGCTTGACATATTTTGAAACAATTCTTTGAAATAACAATCACGTTATTATTAAAAGAAATATCAAAAAAATTTCATACAACACAGAGAAAGAAACTAAGTTTCTAGAATATCCAGGAATAAAATAAACATTGTCTAAAACTAAATAATTATTCCCAAAATTTAAACGGAATGTTCCCTTTGCTCTTGTTGAAACGAGCGCTCCATTTCCAACTCGCATGGTCTCCTCACTATCTTCCAGCTCCCTTGATGACTCAAGTATCTGCATGGAAGAACAAACATTATTAGTGGCTCCTGAATCTAAAACCTAGGATGACATATTGTCTTCCACTACACAAGCTTCAAGTACAAGCATATCATATTTTCCTTTCTTTTTCAGCTCAGAGAGATACTTCTTGCAGTTTCTCTTCTAGTGACCTTCAACTCCACAGTGGAAACATTTTCCTTTTGGTTCTTTCTTCTTGGAGTTGTTGTCCTTTTTGTTCTCCTTGGCTTTTGGTGCCTTCTTGCCTTTATTTGACTTTTTGCCCTTTCCTTTGTCCTTATTATTGCTCGTCTTTCTCTTTTTGGATTTCTCCTCGGAGTTTTAAGGTTTCTCTTCTACCATATTTGCTTCAGTCTCTTTTGTAATGGATTTGTTAAGAGACTCAAATGTCTGCAGTTCATTCAACAATTGGGTCATGTTGAATTCCAACTTATTCATAATATAGTTGGTGGTGAGCGAAGAAAAGGCAGGAGTGAGCAATTCTAGTATGATGCTTACTTGTGTACACTCATCAATGATGGCCCCATGTATTTCTGCTTCATGCATCACATTGATCATGTGTAAAACATGTTCATGTACAGGAACACCTTTTTCCATATTAGTAGTCATGTAGGTTCTAGTAGCCTCATGTCTACTTTGATCAGATTGCTGCCCGAACATGGCCTGTAAAGAATCCATTATCTCAAACATAGTTTCCATGGTTTCATGCTTTGTTCTCAGAAAATCATTCATGCTCACAAGCATGTAACACTTTTCCTTATTATTGGATTGAATCCAGGCATCATACTTGTCCCGAACATTCTTCGGGGCAGTGGCAGCAGGCTCTTCAGGACATTCCTCAGTCAGGACAAATTTTGGGCTTTCACAGATTAACATAAGATTTAGATTTGATTTCCATCTTATAAAATTATCACCATTAAGTTTTTCAAGTGATAGTTAAGCAGTTATTGGATTGCCACCGTTTGACATTACTAAAATAAATAAAAAACAATAATATTATCATTTGAAAAAATATCAATATTTTGGAAAGTAAACATGATGCATGAATGCAACAATTAAAACACATAAATTAACATTTACTTTTCCACGATAAAACTACTGAACAAATAAAGTGTCGCCTTAGGGTTGTTCAAGTTAAATTCAGATAGCTTATAAGACAATATTATCTTTATAATTTAAAACTTAAAATAACTCTTTATTTTATCTTTTAAATATAAAGTACCGCTGGTTTGGTCAAGATCCAATTATCCACCGCAAAAGCTTAATTACATATTTGTAAGTGTAACCTATTATTTCAGAATTCATGACTTAACTTAGAGAGGGCCGCCTTAGGGTCGGTCAATCCTAAAATACATCACTTCCTCCTATCTTTGTAAGAAGCCAACCTTGGTATTGATATGTCTAGAAACCTTCCTTAGGGGGACGGAAACAAAGCCGCCTCGAGGCCCTATTCATATCTCACGATGTTGTACTAAAAAAGGAAACCATAGGTCACATTGAGATGTTCACCTTCTCCCACTTACTATTTTAAATTAAATATGTTTTATTAAACTAATCAATTAATTCCAATTAATTACTAGTTTATTAATAACCCTGTGAATGTAATTAATAACAAAAATCATAATTATAAAAGAGTCTATTTATATAATTAATGTGATCTAAATAATTACCCATTACATTCATCTAACTTTACTAAAATATTTTTTTACATAAAGTTTGTTATCTTAAATGCCTATAAAATCTATGGCCTTTATTATGGTGTGAGTTACTAAGTTTTAACTAATTTAATACGTAGTAGTTTACATGCAATTGGTTTCTCCAAAACAATATATATATATATATATAAACAAATAGGACAATCCTAGATAATCATGTTTCTAAAAGATGCATGTTTAATGAGAAACTATGTGGGGTTTCATGAATGGCATGTAATTGACTAATGCATGATCATGTTATCAATCAAACATCAATGAATATTTATCTAAATAGATATAATAAATAAATTAATAAACAATAAATGATGAACCGAGTACTAATGGGCATTTCTAAGATTTACAACCCTTTGAAAAAAATTAGAAATAAAATTACAATCTAAGCCTATGTAGCTTTCAAGACTCTCCAAGAATGCTCCTCCTCTCCTTTAGGCTTTCTTGCTAATCTTTAGGAACTTTGTTTTGCCCAACTTATTAATTAGAATTTTTTTTTCTAATTAATTTATTTAATTAAAACTAACTCTTAATTAAATAACCATTTTGTCATCTTTTTAATTTAGTTGAATTTAAATAATTAAAAAATCAAATTCCAATAATTATTTAAAATTAAGATATTAAATATCTTAATCAACTAAAATATGTTTTATTTTCTAATAAAATAAAATAAGATAATTAAACTTTTAAATTCAAATAATTTAAAAATTAATTAAAAAAAAGATATTTTTCAACAATTTAGGAATTAGGGTTTTGGTCACCAAAATGGTGCCCTAGGGCCGGCGGCACAAGGTGCCAAGCTTGGGTGGCTGGCTGGCGTTAATGGGCTTGGTCAGGTGCGCAGGGGTGCGCGCAGGCAGGTGCAAGGGCCATGCAGGAGTGCGTAGGGGTGTGCGCAAGTGGCCGAGTGGGCTCGGGTTGCTGCCATGGCCAGTGGCTCGGGTCCTTCTCCACTTTTGTAAAAAAATTTACAATACAAATTTCATAAATAGAAATTTACAAAAGTCCTATGCCCTTTACAACTTACAAAATATCTAGAAAAATAATAAAATTCCTAACCCAATAACACCATATAATTAATGATCCATCATTCAACCATACATTCAAAAAATATATCCATCCATTCAATATACATATCAACATACATATAGCAAATGCAAGAAACCCACACAGTATTTAATATATATATATGTATAGACTACTCTTGTACCAATTGTTGGTATTAAATGATCAAATCAAAGGTACGCAACGAAATATATGGACCCATTTTAATAAATTTTAATACCAGACAGGATCATACACATATCTAAATATTAAATCACATACAAATAGATCATGGATTACCTCTTGTAGCCTATCAAGTGTCCTTGAGTCTTTTTGTATAACTCAACGATCTTCCTATCTAGTATTATGAGATCTCACACCCTAATCTTCCAGACCAATCCTCAAATACACAAGGACGTGTGTGGGCATGTAGGATTCAAAATGTTGATTTATGTGACTTTCTAGATGTACTCAACACATGAGATCTAGAGAGTTTTTGACAGAGAGAAGGTTTAGAATAGTTTTCAGGTTTAGAGAAAACTATCACTTTTTAGAGAGAGTCTTAAGATTAAACCCTTTTCTGAATATCGTGTATATCATATTGATAAAGATATTTAATCTAATTAAATAATATTTACTTAATTTGTTGACGGTGAGAACTCGTCAACGAAGTTAAGTTAGAAAAATTAAAGTATAGAGCTTATCAATGAAAAACTTCAAAAATCTAAACAGAAACTTAGAGAATAGTTGCAGAAAGAAAATGGTGAAAAGAACTTGTATTTCTTGTGGTATGATGCTACAATGTTTTTTCCAACCCCCTTCCATGTGGAAGTGGAATTCCTTTTACAGTGGGCTCTAATGGCCCCTGATACATTGTGGTCCAGGGGACCAGACGGTACACAAGTACATTGTCAGGAGAGTGGTCTCAGGGGTAGTGGTGTTGGCTCCGGTACATGGTCAGGTTCCATGGGGATGTGTCCACTACTTATTCAGTACGAGTCCCAGAGGAGTGGCACCAGGCGTAGTGGTGCTAGTGGTGGTGTCGACTTTGACATCTGGTTAGAAGCATACAGGCCATGTTCCCCCGCCTAGTATCTCCACTACTTGTCTAGCATGTCCCCTCTCCTGAAGATCTACCCCGTACAAGATCGTACTGGTACGATCTCTTCAAGTTATACTTGGATTTTTACTTCTGAATGTTAAGGTTTCTGTAGGTCTTCATAGAAGACACCATCTAGAGGTGCAGGGTGCGAGGCACCTGGTGCATGTAAGGGTCGTGGCACGAGATGGGGCTCTTAGCGTGAGACACCCGAAGCAGTTTGAGGCCACTCACAAGATGTGAGTGATAGGCACGCGAGATGGGTCTCACGAGAGGCCCTTGTGCGAGGCGGGAGACCACCCGAGCAGGTGCAGGGCACGCGAGGTGCATTTGGGTAGACATGGGCGTGCGAGGCGCCTCCTTCCCGTGAGGCCCCTCGGACATCTAGGCAGGCATGGGTGCACGAGGCGCCCCCTTCTCGCGAGGCCGCTCGACCATCTCGGAAGGCATGGGCGCGCGAGGCGCCTCTTCTCGCGAGGCCCCTCGGCCATCTGGGCAGGCAAGGGCGCACGAGGCGCCTCTTTCCTGCGAGGCCCCTCAGCCATCTGGGAAAGCATGGGCGCACGAGGTGCCTCCTTTTCGTGAGGCCCCTCGGCCATTTGGGCAGGCATGGGCGTGCGAGGCGCCCCTTCTCGTGAGGCCCCTTGACTATCTAGGAAGGCATGGGTGCACGAGGCGCCCCTTCTCGCTAGGCCCCTTGGCCATCTGGGCAGGTACGGGGCACGCGAGACGTGAGACGATGGTGGCTCGAGGGCATCGCGGCTCAACCATATATGTAGGTGTTCATGGGACCTAAGCACGTACTTTGGGTCTTTTACAAGTATGGAATTTTGAGCATCTACATAATTAAAATATAATTCAAATGAAAACTGATTACATATTTTAATTTAATTATCTATTTAAATCATTTAAAAAAGAATAATTAAATAACTGATTAAACAAATTTATTTGAAATTCAAAATTCAAACCCAGGGATAAAAATCCCTGATGCTACGTGCCACACTGTACTGTACAGTGTGTGTCGCCCATCCTTACTAGAGTTGCTCTAATTTTCTCATTTATTTATTTAATCAACTTTTAAGATAAGACATTTATCCCAACATAAATATCAGTTAATTCAAAATTAACATTATCTTAAAATATCAATTTTAAAATAAATAAATATCATATTATAAATAAGATATTTATTATTCCCTCTCTTTATATTAATCCAAACAAGATTAATATTAATTTTAACCTATAGTTTTACAAAGCAAAAGCTATATAGTTAAACAATTAATTAATTTACAATTAATCAATTACCCCTAATTATTTCCTTGCCCTGGAAAATTAATTCCTTTCCAATTTAGTAATTTCTCTTTACAAATCTTTCTTTTGACATCCTTACCCTTGACAGTGTATGACAGAGGTGATATGGGGACCATGAACCTATAATACGAAGCTCCAATAAACAAGATTATTAATTAAACTCATTAATCTAATAATCTTGTTTATTAATTCCATGATTACTCCACTATAAATATGGAATTGCACTCTAAGTATTTATAGAATTATATTTACAGAGTATTCTCTAGTAGTCCATTGATATAATCAATATATGTAGTTCTGTCCTCCATTATTGGTTCGTTAATTAAAGCTGGTCAAAAGTACCGTTTTACCCTTCTAATTACCACTTGATCCTTAAGTACCATTAATTCACTAGCGAATAATTAATCTATAATCTAATTATAGATTTTAGCTCAATAACTATTTAGTTCCAGAATCAACCCTTAAGGGAACCAATATTCAATCCGTTAGGAAAGCATGAATTCAAATATTGTAATTCATGTTCCCAGCCATCCATGATATTGAATCTCCAAAACAAAATACATTAGCCTCATTATTCTAAGATACGTTAACGAGTGAATTAAAAGATCCAATAAACATAAATAGGAGTTCATGAATACTCAGGATTTAGACTGATATACATATGATCGTCTATTGTGATAAGAATTAAATCTTTACGTCAAACGGCTAGTTTATAAAGATAATTATTTCTCTTCGGTCCTGTCATATATAATCTATATTATATGCAACACCTTTACTAAGATGTCTATCCACATCAGTAATCTGAATCTAGATTAATTGCATCTCGTAAGCTTAGCGAACCGTACTAGTAATCATTCATTACTTTAATATGTTATGGACTATTTTATTCATTATATATGATCTTAATTATCTCGTACTAATACAAGATCATATTCTCATGAATGAATATAGAATTTTCTTGATATTATTATATAATTAATTCAAACAATAAATATAACATTCTAATATAATATATTTATACTTTTATTTAAATTCAATAAAATGTCTTAAAATTGTACTGTTTATATAAAATAAATAAAATGTCTTTACATACTTTTAGGGCATTAATCCTAACAAAATGACCATTTAAATGCTTATTTTGGGATCCCATATACGGACATAAATATTTTACTGAAATGATCATTCATTTTGGCCAAATTTTTTAACCCTAATACGTTAATCACTATTAGTTACATGTTTATGGCTAAATAACTTGATTAGCGAGTCTAACACTATTTAAAGTACACAGTGTAACGATCTGGGCTATCTAGGGTGTTACAACTTGGTATCAGAGCTGCCAAGGATTAAGGGTTACTGAAGACAGGTTGGTCATGTACACTCGCCACTAAAGACATGCTCAACTCAGGGTTTGGTAACTATTATTTTGTATGCATTTAACTGCTCAAATAGGATGTAAATGCCTTATATGCCTGCCTTATTAACAATCATGAGATATTCTGATAGGGTCTAGCCCTTGACTGATGTGTGTATGCTAAAGACATGCTTATTACACTATTATTGCTTGTGAATGTTTAGGAAGTGCTTATTAGCGTTGTTATGTGTATATGTAGGCTAGGAGATGCTTATTAGCAATGTTAATACTGGTAAATGTAAAAGAAATTCTTATTAGCATCGCTATATGCTTATAAATTCCAGAAAATGCATATTAGCACCATGTTTGAGTGTGAATGTTTTTTTTCCGATCTTGGACTGCAGGTGTAATGCCCCAAAATCCCTAATGCGGTTTAATGGTAGGATTAGTAGGTCGGGAGGGCCATAATTTTTTTTATCATGCCATTAAACTATTATATGCATGCTTATGTGAATTATATTATAATATGATGTTAAATGCATGCATGTGGATCCACATTTCATCACAGGTGTATTTTGGTAATTTGGCCCGTTGAGGGCGTAATTGTATATTTGTATGCATGTCGGTGATCTATTGTTGAGGCCACATTATAATGTGGATTTGTTTGAGCTATTCGGCATGAGACGATATTTGAGTGAAAAGTAGCGGTTTAGTCATAACGGGATTAAGTTCGAGACTTGGGATGAGTCTCGGGGTGATTTAATGATTAGAGTGTTGCCGGGAATTAAAGGGTAACGGGATATGAACTATTGGTATTTGAGAATTTTGAGAATAACGGGAATTGGAGGGTGTTAATTATGATTAACAAAATATGTGGAAAATGACGGTTTTACCCTGGGAGTCTTTAGAAACCTTTAAATGACCTAGGGGCAAAATGGTCTTTTCAACATATGATATATTTAAGCCATTGAAGGCTGTAGAAGGTTGGAAAAATAGAGCATAAACTTATCTCTCCTGTACCTGTTTTCTTCTCCTTTTTCTTTTGAATTTTTGAGATGTTCTTGAGGATTCAAGCTAGGGAAGTGGATCTTGAGGGCTTAGGATTGTGTTCCACCATTGAAGAGGGTCCTAATCTGAGCTTGAGGTAAATTTCTAGCCATTGAAACTCTAGGTTTGCTCTGTTTTGGTTTGTTTTTCAGTTTGGTTTTCTAGATTGGTTGAAGGGAATTGATGGGAGTTTTTTGCTAGGGTTACTTGGGTTGTAATTCCTAGAACCTGTGTATATGGTTTTAGGGTTAATTTGGGACTTAAAATGAGGTTTGGAAGTTTTTGGTTTAGGTTGGAAATGGTGGAGTTGAAAGGGGAAAGTTTAAAGGTGTTTCTGGCTGTGTGTAGCGCTATAGCGCCCACAAGGGGGCGTTGCAGCGCTACTTAGGAGGCATTTTTAAGGGTTTTTGGCTCGAGGTTTCAATCCTTAAGGCTTGGGATCAAATCTACTTATTGTTTGGGTACATTTGGGGTCCTGGGAGTGAGGTTTAGGTCAAGACCCTATTATTGTTGATTTTCATTAATGGAAGTTATAGTTTGTTATGGCTAGGTAATCGCTAAGGAATCAAAATGTCGATCGTTCTCAAGGGTCATTCTTTTACTATTTCTCGCTCGAATCAGAGGTAAGAAAACTGCACCCCATATGTGACATGCATGGTTATTATTGAGGCATGTTGAGTGTTTAAATGTTGACATGGATTGCATATCAAATGCTTAGCAAATCTTGCTTACTTGTGAATGGCACTGACTTATTAGTCAGAATCGACAATGGTGTCAGAACTAGTTGTGAAGCTGTGACTTACTAGTCAAGTTCGACAGTAGTTTGGAGCACTGGTCATATGTTACTGACCTAAGAGTCAAGAGTAGCATAAGCGTCATGAACGCAAAGCCGATAAAAGATTAGATCTAATCGACATCAGCATTGAATGACTCATCATGCTCATTAATGCCAGACCGACCCCAAGTTTGATGAAAACTAAAAGCGCTTGTCTAGTTCTATGACTAGTTACTTAGAGCCAGAAGGCTCAGGTGACCCTATCGTCACATGCTTAAGGGTACGAAACCCACAGTAGTGACTCCATGGTCACTCCCTTAGTTTACATTGGTGACTCGCTCATTAGTCACTTATCCTGTTTAAGCTAGTGACTTGATCACTTATTGTAAACGGTACAGAATCCCATGTTAGTGACTTATACATCTGTCACTCATCAGTTTAGGACTGTAAGTCCTGGATGATTATCATGATCATCGTTTGATATTATTTATATGCAGTATTGAGTTTTCTTGTTGGGATTTGGCTCATGGGTGCTATGTGGTGCAGGTAAAGGGAAAGAAAAGCTCACCCAGCCTTGAGTGAAGAGCTTAGGTGGCAATGTGTACATATGCAGTCGCTCGACCACCACGACCCAGGAGTTTCTCAGAGGAACTAGGGGGTTTACCCTATTTTTGCCGCTTAGATCGACGGGTTGTAAATCTTACTTTGTAATGACCATTTTGTATTGTAAATAACTTGTAAAGGTTTTTATGGGCCCATGAACAATTTTATGTTTTAAATAAAATATATCACTTCCTTTTTATTGGTCATACCCCTTAACCTATTAATAACACCTAGATGCACGTTTATAGCCAAAGAACTTGATTAGCGAGTTAAGCACGGTTCAAAGATCAGTAACGGTCTTGGAGTAACCAGGGTGTTACAACAGGGCGGCAATAGTTATTGTTATTACTACCTAACAGGTCGTGTTGTTAACTGCAGAGATAAATTTGGAAGCATGCTTCCAGGATAGTTAGATCCATTAGTCTGCCAAGAAATACAAGCCGAGAATGATAATTAGGGTCAGACCTCTCCACCAGCTCTATAGAACTGGCAGCAACTACTTGCTAATATGCAAGCTAGATTACAAAGGCAGGAATAAGATATCTGCCAACTTAGATAGCAACAGGTTCTAGAAGAGAACGTTCAACCAGTGGTGCCACCTGAGTTGGAACAGATAGTTGTACAGCTGCTAGAGGCTAGGAACAGATGGGAACCACTTTATGAAAAGTTCAGAAAATAGAACCCTCTAGTTTTTGAGGGCAGTACAGATCAGGTAAAGTCAGAGCAATGGATGAGCATGGTTACTGCTATCTTGGATTTCATGAGGGTGGAGGATAATGAGAGAGTGGCCTGTGCCACATACATGTTTTAGGATGATGCTCGAATTTGGTGGGAAGTGAAATCCCAGACCAGGAACGTGAAAACCATGGATTGGGAAGAGTTCAGAACTGTATTAAATGAAAATTACTAAAATGATGAAGTTAGGGTTGCTGAGCCAGAGGAATTCAGTAAGCTATTATAGGGAAACATGTAAGTGACAGAGTATGCATTGGAGTTTGATATATTAGACAATTTTGCTGCAGACATGGTGCCCACTGATGGAAGAGGAAGGAAAGGTTCCTTCAAGGGCTACAACCTATGATAACTCGAGACATTCGAATTACCATCGTGCCTGGGGTGACGACATATGCCCAGGTGGTAGAAAAAGCCCTTACTGCAGAGGGCGCAAGTAACAAAATCTTGAGCGAGAACACGACTAGGAGAGACACTAGGAGGATGGGACCTCCATTTATCAGTTCAAGTAGGGGCAGAAGCCTTACTGACCAGAAAAGGAAGGCTTTAGATACCTTTTTAGCTTCAGGCCTCGACAGGAGGTCACGTGGTATATAGAAACGCCGCAAGGGCAGCAATGAGGTCTGGAGGACCTACCCAAAGTGCGTTAGGTGTAAAAGGCGCCATGTGGGAGAGTATTGTGAAAAGGCCTACTTTCTATGCGAGATAGTGAGGCACTTGAAGAAAGAATGCCTGAGAGTGAAGAAAGAGGAACCAAGGAAAACAGACAGCTCGATTCAAGCTCAAGTGTTTGTGTTGACTCAGGCAGAGGCTAAGGCTAGTCCCTCAGTAGTGACAGGTTAGCTTTCTAGTGTTGGAACCTCTTATACTGTTTTGATTGATTTTGGTGCTACACATTCGTTTGTTTCTAGTAGGTTAATTGAAAGACTGTGTAGGCCTTTTATGACTATTATATTGTGGGGTTTGGAACTTTACTGCCCACTGGGGAGTTAGTAGTCTCTATAAATGGATTAGATCACTGCCAGTGATAGTGGATGGCAGAGAGTAGTCAGTTGATTTGATTGAGTTAGTTATGAATGACTTTGACAAGATTTTTGGCATGGACTAGTTAGTTAAGTATGTGGGAACCATAAACTGCAAAAAAGAAGATGGTAACCTTTGAACTTGAGGGTGAGGATCCCTTTGTATTTGTTGGAACTATGCATGGCCCACATGTACTTATGATATTAGTGTTGAGGGCTAGAGACCTATTGCGAGGTGGTTGAGTAAGATTCCTAGCCAGTGTGGTGGATACTACTCATGTCGTGCCAGTGGGACCAGAAGAGACTAGATTAGTATGTGAGTTTCTGTACATATTCCTAGAAGATGTGCCTTGGTTGCTGCCACACAGAGATATAGAGTTTGTTGTTGAACTGGCACCAAAGTTAGAACCATTGTCTAGGGCACCGTACAAAACGGCCCCATCAGAGTTAAAAGAACTAAAGGTACAAGTATAGGAGTTGTTATACTTGGGTTTTATTAGGCCCAGTTTCTGGCCATGGAGCGCACCAGTTCTATTTATAAAGAAGAAAGACGGTTCTCTGAGGATTGTGTATTGATTACAAGGAACTGAATAAGCTAACCATTAAGAACAAGTATCCTCTGCCAAAGAAAGATGACCTATTTGATTAGTTGTAGAGTAAGACGACATTCTCGAAGATAGATCTTCGATATGGTTATCAGCAATTGAAGATCAGGGAGGAAGATTTATCGAAGACAGCTTTTCACACCAGATATGGGCATTATGAGTTTCTAGTTATGTCATTTGATTTAACTAATGCCCTAGCAACTTTTATGGATATGATGAACATGGTGTTCAAGGATTATTTGGATCGATTTGTGATCGTCTTTATCGACGTTATTCTTCTTTATTCTCAGTCGAAGGAAGAGCATGAACAACATCCCAGGTTTGTTTTACAGAGGCTGAGAGGGAACACATACTGCATGCGAAGTTCAAGAATTGAGAGTTCTGGTTACCACAGGTGACTTTTCTTGGTCACATTGTTAGTAGAGATGGAATCAAGGTGGATCCAGCTAAGGTTGAGGCAGTCAGAGATTGGCCAAGGCCAAGGAATGCCTTAGAGATCAGAAGCTTCCTTGGATTGGTAGGTTATTACATGCACTTTGTGGAAGGGTTCTCAAGGATTGCTACCCCACTGACGGAACTAACACGCAAGAACCAGAAGTTTGTGCGGTCAGATAGGCGTGAGAACAACTTCCAAGACTTGAAGTGGCAATTGATTACAACTCCAGTACTGAGCCTTCCAACAGATCAGAAAAGTTTGTGGTTTATTTTGATGCCTCAGGATAGGGTTTGGGCTGTGTTCTTATGCAGGTATGGAAGGTGATTGCTTAGGCATCACTTCAGTTGAAAGAAAGTGAGCAAAGATACCTTACACATGATCTGGAGTTAGCAGCGATGGTCTTTGCACTAAAGGTATGGAGGCAATACCTTTATGGTGAGAAATGTGAGATATACACTGACCATAAGAGCTTGAAGTAATTCTTCGCATAGAAGGATTCGAACATGAGACAGAGGCCTTGGTCAGAACTGGTGAAGGATTATGGTTGTGAAATCCTGTATCACCCATGAAAAGCCAACGTGGTGGCAGATGCCTTAAGCCAAAAAGGTCCAGGACAATTATACAGTTTGAGGCTGATATCCAAGGAATTTGGCAAAGGATATGACTAGAGCAGGGATAGAGTTAGTGGTGGGCTAGGTAGCCGACATCACCCTGCAGTCTACTCTTATAGAGAGATTTGTAGAGAGATGGACTTAATTGCAAATGAATTAATTTTCCAAAGCAATGAAATAATTATGTGATATTTATGGGCAATTGATTAATTATGAATTAATAAATTATTTAACTATATAGTTTTTATTTTGAAAAACTATAGGTTAAAATAAATATTAATCTTGTTTGGATTAATATATAAAGAGATATTAATAATTATCTTATTTAGATAAGATATTTATTTAAAACTTATATTTTAAGATAAAGTTAATTTTGAATTAACTGATAATTATTTTGGGATAAATATATTGTCTTAAATATTAATTAAATAAACAAATGAGAAAATTAGGGATAACCCTAATAGTGTGGTCGACACACTCACTGTAAAGTGAGTGTGGAGCCACACACAGGGATTTCCTATCCCTGAGATTTGAATTTTTAATTTCAAATTTTTTTTTATTTAATTATTCTTTTCTAAATATGATTTAAATTAAATAATGAAATAAGGTAATAGCTGATCAATTTTATATTAATAGAATAAAGATTGATTAAATTAGTTAATTATCTTTATAAACCTGAAAAGAAGCGATAGTTTTCGGAAGAAGTTAACTGTTTTTCATAGACTGTCAAACTCTTTCTCTGAAATAGAAGTGATAGATTTCCTAAACCCGAAAACTATTCAATTCCTTTTCTCTCTATCAAACCTCTCTAGATCTCATGTGTTGAGTACATCTACAGAGTCATAAATCAACCTTTTGAATCCTACGTGCCCACACACGTCCTTGTGTGTTTGAGGATTGGTCTGGAAGATCAAGGTGTGAGCTTCAAAACTTGGATAGGAAGATCGTTGATTTTATAAAAAAAGATTTGAGGACACTTGATAGGATACAAGAGGTAATTCTAATCTAATGTATGTGATTTAATATATATATATATATATATGTACGCTCTTTGATGGTATTAATAATTAAAAAAAGGGCCCATTCCCTGCTGTGTATCTTTGATTTGCTCTTTTAATACCAACATATCGCTTGGGCTCAGAAGGGGATCATGATTGAGGATCATTTCTATTTATCTAGTGCTTGGACCTGAGGTAAGAAACCTTCACCTTGGGTTATGATTAGGGCTTGGGCCCCTGTAAATGAGCATGATTATGATTATTGCTATGATTGTTTGATTAAGCATGCTTGAATGATTTGTATCTGGATAAGTATTAAATAATTTATGTTTATCCGTATTATCTAATTGAAAGGCTTGACATATAAGTCAAGGGCGGTAGTAGCGCGCTGACTGCTAGCCGAAATACTTGACTTATAAGTTAAGGGCGGTAATAGCGCACTGAGCGTTAGTCTAAAGGATTGACTTATAAGTCAAGGGTGGCAACAACGCGCTGAGCGTAGGCTGATATGGTTAGGCCTATCCAGGAGCGTGGTATACGCTTGACCAACCCTATGGTCATTTGGAAAATAACGCGCTAGGTACGCTTTGCTAGTCCTAAGGCTAGTTATATAGAGGATAGGGAAATGAGCCCCATGGTGACTCTACAGTCCCTTATCCTAGGGCAATGGGCCCGTGGTGACTCCACAGTCACTTATATAGGGCAACAGACCCCGGTGTGACTCCATAGTCACTTATCTGGATTGAATGCATGCATGAGTAGGATTATTACTGCTAGACATGCTAATTATGATTCTGTAATATCTTATTAACTGATTATGAGCATGTGTTAAGTTTTCTTGCTAAGCCTTAGCTCACAGGTACTATGTGGTGCAGGAAAGGGAAAAGGGAAGTTGGACCAGCCATGAGTTGGAGAGCTTCGATGGCGGCGTGTACATATGCACCTTGCTCAACAACCACAATCGAGGGTTCAAAGAGGAAGTAGGGTCGAACCCTAATTTTGCCGCTTAGGCCGACTTGTGTTGTAATTGCGCTTTTGAACTGTAAATTACCATGTAAATGTTTATTTTGGGATCCCATGTACGAACTTAAACATTTTAATGAAATTACTATTCCTTTTGACCAAAATTTGTAACCCTATTCCGTTAATCACTTTTAGTTACACATTTATTGCCAAATGACTTGCTTAGTGAGTCTAGCACCATTTAAAGTACATTGTGTAACGGTGTTGGCTTTCCAGGGCATTACAAAGAATAGATTTTTCGAGCAAGTGAGCACTGCACCCTCTAAATGAACTCGCTTTCACGGCTTGTGTTACACACGCTTGCCGACCAATCCCACATTCAAACACGATGGACGAATATAGATTGTAGCGATCATCCACAGATAAATCAATGCTAATATGCTTAGCAACCAATTTGATTTATGTGCATGTGCCAATTTTCTTACCTCAAGTCCTGTGCAGACAACAAAGTGACCACAAGTGTGATGCTCTTTCCCGAGCCTAACAGAACTCCTAGTCACAACATATATGGTATAATTATTAGGGACTAAGTCTCAATCACAAGTTTCAAAACTAAACCCTAGCTCTCGGGACCTCTTGTCCCCCGAGCCCCTAAGTGGGTTTCCAAATCCCTAAAGAAATGTACCCTATAACTGCATTAGAGCCGTGATGCCTTCCTACAGTGTTGCGGCTCTAAAAGAATCAAGAAGCCCCTTTCTAACTTTCGTACATTTTGAGCCACAGTTACCCCTTTAACGGGTCGTGGCGCTCCAACAAACTGAGAGATTTCCCTTATTAGTTTTTCCCATTTAGGGCCACAACGCCACGACAGTCTGTGGGCAAACCGACCCTCGAAGAAACTCAAGTGGGCCACAGTGCTCGCTCCAACGTCATGGCGGTACCACGAGAAAACCTGGAATTGCAATTTCCCCTACGATTTCAGCCCCAAAAGTCGACTCCCAGCAGTTTACACACCGATTTAAAGCTTTAAAACACTAGCATAACTACCACAAAACATCAAAACACTATTAAACATATAATTAATACCTTAAAATCCCATTTTTCCTATTAGAGTTCAAAACTCAACTCTTACCATAAAATGAGAATCACACTTCAAATTCATGGCAACTAAGGGTGATTAAAACTATACAACAAGTCCTAAGCCTGCACCCAACCAAAACCTATTCATTAAAACAACTTATTAACCTCAAATCTGAAAATTATGTAAAACCCAAATTTGCATCAAGAACTAATGAAGATCACTAAAATAGCTTGAGAAGCTCTTACCTCAATTGTGAAATATGAAATCCAAGGAAGAATATGAGGTTTGGAAGCTCCCAGCCCCTGACTAAAGCTTGAATTTCTCTCCCAAATCCTAAATCAATTGACAGAATTGGGTTCTACGTCTAGCTTAGTCTTCAAAACTTCTTTGAAGAAGGCACTAGGAGAGGGATAGGGTGTATGTATGTGAACCTCTCAGAATCTTCAACACTTGTCTTTTCTTTCACTAGTCACATTCTTAGAAGACCATTATACCCTTTCCCCTATAGTTCTCTTCAAAGTGTCCCCAAGGGCAAAGATGCCATTTGTCCTAATTTCCTACTAAACCTCAAATTATACCCCTGGTCTCCATATTAATCACCTAGTCGCAAAATACAATTATTTCACCAATTTATTTCATTTATCAACACTTCCCAAAAATATGCAAAATTACCAAAATACCTGTTGGCTCACTCTGAGCCGGATATTTATTCTCGTTGTGACTTTCCTCTAAAATAGCTCAAAAGGATCCACTCCTACAAAAATATCGCAAATATATCCACATAATCATGTGGTCTCAAGCATTTAGCACATAAAATACAAATATACTCTCTACGGGTCAAAATTACGAAAATGACCATTTTCTATCAAAAGCGGGTCTTTAAACACATTTAATACACGTAATCACGCATACTCGATTATATACTAATATAATTCCTATATTTGTTCCACGTGCTATTCGACACGCTAATCCAAGCCCTTAATCTTATTAGGAGATTTGGGACGTTACAACTTCCTTCAACTGTTAGATTTAAGGATTGAGGTCTTCATCTAAGTCCACGTAGGGCTCATCACGCCCAAGTGTTGCTTGTGGAGGCAGTTCTCCAGGTGGAAGAACCTGGTGATCATGATGTAGGGGGAATCTGATTGCTCGAAGGGCGGTCATACTATCTAGTGGTAGGGTTCCCCCTTGTGGTTCCTAACTTTGGCTTCTAGTAGTGATAGCCATTGTTTCAGATGTATCTAGTAGTGTGTCAACGAAACTTAGTCAATATGAGTGACAGAAATGAATTTAATGAACTGAAATCAAATAAAACTACACTACTTGATCCAAGATCATTAGTTTCATGTCCATAATGTTAGGAATAGTGCCTTAAATCAATTGTAGTTGACAAATGTTTTAAATGAAATAAATAATTGAATTGAATTATTATATATATAGACTATGTCTGATATTATATGATAATATTAAGTGAATATTAGAAAATTCCAAAGTTTATCTATGTGGTCCAAAACTCATATTGGTATGGGAGGATTGAGATTAAGATAATAAACTTAAATAGTTCGTAGTAAAATAAAGTTATGGAATCTTTAGATTAATTATTGCAAGTATGATCCGCTATTATTATGAATACATGTTACCTAGATCCGGGTTACTAGTGTAGTAGGACACTTAGTGGAGGTACTTTGCATGCTGAGAGTATGTAGAACTAGACCGGATGTGATTTGTTAATACTTGTTTAAACACCGTTTCATAGTATTAATCAAGCACATCAAACAATGATCATATACATGATGATCTTAATCCCGAGGTTACTATGAACTCCTATATATGTCATCTGATCCTTTGATTCATGTGTTAAGGTTTGTCAAAATGACCAGGCTAAGAACAATTGTTTTGGGGACTCAATGATGTATATGGTTGGGGCCGTAGTTTAACAGATATGGAATCTATATCTTCTTATAAATTGAATAATGGTTCCCTATTGGGTTGACTTTTGGAACTAAAAAGGTTATGAGCGCTAACTTCCAAAACTTGTTGTGACACAACCTTCACTACTAAAGGCAATGGCACTCTAAGAACAAGATATAGCTAAAATGGTAAAACGGTAATTTTATTCCCTTTTAATTATGAACTATTAATAGAGGATTAACGTTGTATGTAATGATTATATCAATTGACACTTTATTCTTAATAAAGTACTCAGTAATTATATGTCTAGAATTATCAAGAGTTCAATCTCATATTTTTAGTGGAGTAATCATGAGAATAATAAATCTGATTATTTAATCAAAGAGCTTTCATTAATAATGTAATATTTATTTGATCTTGATATTATTGGTCCATAGGTCACCAGGGTGGCTTTACCAACACCATATCAATGTAAGAGTTGATACACGGGTATAATAGTAATTTAGGAATTTGAGAAGAATTTTATTCTTCGAGTCAATTATGCAATTATATGATAATTGAAGTTGAATAATTAATTTAGAATTAATTATTAATTTTGAAAATATATTTATTTATTCAAATATATAAAATTTTGAATTTCATATATATATAAATAAATATATTTTTTTGATTTATTGAATTTTAAAAGATGATGATAATGATGAGCATCAATTTTAATTTAGAATTTAAATTTTGAAATATGGTTGTCATCTTTTCCTTAAGAAGAATAACACTTTATTTTGTGGGAGATTGATTTAGTTAAATAATTAAATAAAAAAATGCAAAATCCCAGAAAAGAGAATAACAGTATATGCCTGACACAGTCCAAGGACTCTGCCATGCGTGTACCACTATACAAATATTGTATCTGTGTAGTTTTTATTTTATTTATTTAATTATTTAATAATTTGAAAATTATTTTTCAAATATAGTAAGTTAGACTTTTACCTAAAATCTAATCCTATCATCGTTATTATAATATTTTATATGACTATTATTATTAGGAATAATAAGGTAACATAAATATCTATATATATGATATAGAAGAAGAAAAAATACACAAGAAATAAACAAGAGACACACAAGAGAAACACAACAATACAGAGAAAATTCATAATAGTTCTCAGATATTTTGTCAAACAAAAACTCTCTCTATTTCTTCTTCGTTATTCTAGTCATCTTAAACCATAATCCAAGTTCTCATGTGTTGAGAAATAATTGTGATTCTATAACACCCTAAATTCTAGCTATAATTGTAGAAAATAAAGATGTTGAAAAAAAAAAATTGTAAAAAGCATTGCCTTTTTTATTGATAATTTAAAATAAACATAACCTGGGTTTAAAATAAATAATAGTTTTTACAATAAAATAAAAATAAAACTAGGCAACATTAAATCATAAAGTTCATAATTTCCCAAGAAAAATGACACGCAGCTATATGGCCCCCACATATTCACACCGGTCCTGCTATTGGGAATCTGCTCGCCACCGGTCATCTAATGTTAACTTATTCTGCAAAAATAAAAGAAAGGAATGAGCTTCTAAGCCCGGTAAGGAAAATACACAACAAATCATACATAAATTAATTGTAATCTCATAACGAACAAATACACATGCAATAATAGAATCATAATAGAATTCAAAGTCAAAATTTATCCTATATCACCGTCATACCAAAGAACACACATAGATCTAAATCATAAATTTTATCCTACAATCATAACATTAGTCATAAACACAAAATTATAAACAAAAAAGAGTCAGTTATATAATCATATAATCGAACATATCATAAATTTCACAAGAGTCATAACAAAACTTATTTATACAAATCATACAACATCATAAACCCTAGGTCATAACATAGCCTAAGTCATAATCATAAATCATAATCTAAATCATAGTTCATAGGTCATAATAATAACCATATGTCATAGGTCATAGGTCATGATCAGAGGTCATAAGTCATAATAACAAGACAGATATAAAAAAAGATAAGTGCTTATACAGGGGTGGCAATTAAGCCCTGGACATAAGTCTGTCATACAAGTTTGGCAACCGAGCCTACCGAACATCAACTTAGGTCTGTCATACAAGTTTGGCAACTGAGCCTACTGGACATAAGTCCATCATACATAATTGGACACCTTAGGTCCAACCACATTTACCCCTTTATTGTACCTGAAATGTTAGGTCATACGAAACATAAACTAGGTCATAAACTAAACTACCTAATTTTCCTAACCTTGAGTGTGGTGCACAGAAACTATACTTGAGTCTTTTATATGTTAATCCTGCTTAAAACCTTATTTCATAAAAATAATACCATTATTAAAACATAAAATAATAGATCTAAAACTCAAACACAATCAAAACTTAACTATACCTCAACCTTGATCTTGAAGAAAAACCCCAGATCCTTAAATGCTTGCTTGTAGGGTTTGACAATAAGAAAGACAACCTTGGCCGTGTGGTCTCTTTGGGTACTAGGGTTTCAAAGATATGAAAAGGTGATGGTGATGATGATTTCGAACTTAGGTTTTGTGTTTTGATGGTGGTGCACGACAACAATAGGGAGAGAGAGAGTGCGTGAGGGTCTCAAGAGGAGAAATAGTGAATGAAAAAAATGAGAAAGAATAAGCTTTATTTATAGGCTCTCAAAAATCCTAATTTAATTCTAACTATAATCCAAATTTCAATTTAAATAAAAGTGAATCCTAACTTCTGTAGAAAATATCTCTACATTCTAACATCAAACTACCTAGGAAAAATATCCCAACCTCTACCTACCTAAATCTCATAACTCTAGACTCACCTGTAGTCAAATCAACATAACTGGAGCTGTAGGAGCTCGATTTAGACAATATTTATACTGTTAGAAAGCTAATTCAATTATCTACAACTTTTTAGAAACACAATTTTTCTAAAATCATAACATAACTGGGTCATAAATGGATCTGAAGTTACAATACCTTATAGTTACGAAAATTCTTTGTAATTATCTAAATAACAACCTAATCCACAAATATCTTAACTAACCATAAAATAACAAACTCTAATTCTCTAGGCTGATTTTGAATTTACTAAGCTCAAAATATTATAGGGCTTTATGTAGACTCGATTGATAACAATTCTTAATAATACCATAATTAATTTATTCTTACACAATCACCCATTTTCCCACATAAAAGGCTATTAATATCAGAAGACTATACTATACTATAATAATCATAACCACTAAACATTTAAAAAAAAATATTAAACCTTATTCTATTTCCACAACTCAAGTTAAATCTATTCTATAAAATTAAGACAACTTATAGCCACATAAATAAAGAGGTCTAAGAGAAAGGTAACCTCGGTTACCACAGATTCCTAAAATACAAACCCATGTTCTCTATGTGCCCACACACATCTTGAGGTGTAGAGAACACTCCAGAAGATCATGCTTTGAGTACTCAAAGCTTTGGATAGGAAGATCGATAAAAATATGAAAAGACTCAAGGACACTTGATAGACTTCAAGAGGTAAAAGTTCATGTTCTTGATATTTTATGTTTATATGTTGTATATATAAATATATTGTATATTTATATATATATTTGTTGCATGATTAATAGTATTGTATGATAATGTTTCTAGATTTTTTTCTTGGTCATATAAATTGTTTATATGATTATTGAAAGTTTTTTGTATGTTGTTGTTGTGTGTTTTATAAAAATGAAAACAACAGTGGGCCCACGACGCAAAGTTTTTTGCTGCGTGCTCTAATTAGTTTTCCAACACATAATCGTTATGGAACTTGCAGAACTTGTTAGTGTCCCTCTTACTTATAGCATTCCTGATAGGAGTTGGTTTCCTATAGGGAACTTCAGCGTGTGTGGCTTGAAAGACTTCTGCTCGTGACTCTAAGAGCATGGAGTAAGTGGTAAAATGAGGCACATATTCTCGTGGTTTGTCATTAGTCTTGGCTCGCTTGCTATCATTATTGTCACCACCATTAGAATTGTTGTTTCGTTTTCCGTCGTTCTGGTTATTCTTAGTACCATTACCATTGGTTGTCTAGTTCTGGTTAGAATTTACACTTGGGTTTTTGGTTGGTGCAACGCTAGTTCCAACTTGGTCAGCCTAATCAGCTTTCTGAATAGCTTCTTCCAATTTAATAAAATTGTCTGCTTGGTTGAGAAATTTTCTAGTCGAATAGACAGTATTTCTTCTAAGATCAATCTAAAGCAGTCTTTTTACTTATATTACGGCCATGATGTCCATCAGCTTTCTGTCATCGTTGACTCTTTTGGAGCGAGCAGCTTCTTGCATAAGTCGCTGCACATAGTCATTAAAAGGCCCGTTGGTTCCTTGTTTAATATCAGCAAGGTCATTGAGATCAGGTAGTAGAGTACGAGCATCAAAGAATTGTGAGTAGAAGAGTCTCACAAATGCATCCCAAGAATTAATGGTCCTAGGTTCTAGTTTGAAGAACCATTTCTGAGTAGAGTTAGCAAGGGTGGCAGGAAAATTCTTGCATTGAACATCATCTCGAACACTTTGGAGATCTGTCTATATCTCAAAGTTGTTCACATGGGAAATTGGTTCTTCCTTGCCAGTATACATCTTCCAAGTTGGCATCTTGAACTTGGGAGAAATCGTAAGAGCATTAATTCGATCAGAGAAAGGGGAGTCTTTCCTTCTCTCTACTTCAATGTCAGTTGTCTTTAGGGCTATTAATTCCTTAACCATCTGATGTAAGGCATCTAATTGTGCCTGAATGGTAGGAGCAACGAGAGGAGCAGCTGCGGGAACATCAACTGGAATTGCTGGTGGGATTACTGGTGCAACAAACACTATAGAATTCAAGCCATTGTCTTCGCTGAGCTAGTCGAGGACATTTTGTAAGTCATGTTCTTGGTTACCAAGTCATTTAAAAAATGTTATTTCCTCTAGGTCGCCCTCCAACATTTTGGCTTTCTGCTAGAGGGGCGCTAGGAGTTTGTCTAGCTGGACAGTTGGGTTGCTCGGGCTTCCTTGGTGGGACAAACAGTCCTTTTGGCTGCACATTTTTCGTGAGCAGGAATGTTCAGAGGCCCAAGTGGCCTCAGAGGAACAAACTATCCTCTATGTTGCCCCTCATTGCCATGATCATTATAGTGCTAATCATTTTGAGGTTGGTATGTATCTATTGTCTCCATCATTATCATAGCCATCTAGATAGGATGTTCAATAACTACTACTAACTTCTTGGTCATTTCTTCTCTGATATCTTCTTCAAGTATTACCATGGTTATGCCCCCCTGAGGGGTTTTGTAACGCCCTGGTTAGTCCAAGACAGTTACTGTGAGCTTTGAACTGTGCTTAACTCGCTAATTGAGTCATTTGGTTATAAACGTGCATCTATGTAACGCCCTGGATAGCCAAGACCGTTACACTGTGTGTTTATAAAGGTGCAAGACTTGCTAATCAAGTCAATTAGTTAGAAACGTGTTACTGAAACCTCGGCTGGACTAGGGTTAAAAGATTTTGGTCTCAAAAGTTTCATTTCTTATAATCAAACATTTTACATGGGATCCTAGAAGTAGTAAAGTTAAAAGACAGTTTACAAAAATTTCAGGATTAAAATACAGTTGCTAGCCACTCTAAGGCAAAATAGACAGTTAGGCTTTTCTCGTCCTGTACCACTCCTCAGTCATGGCGCCCGATCAGCTGACTATGTACATTCAGCCCCAAAGCTCTCCATCTCAAGATTGGTCCACTTTGCCTTTGCCTTTACCTGCACCATGTAGCACCCGTGAGCCAAGGCCAAGCAAGAAAACACAATAACAGAGCATAGTCATCTAACAAAACAACCAGGTAACTCATACCGTATAATCATGTTCTCATCATTCCAAATATACATGTTAATCAAGTATTCGGCATACCAAGTACATCATTTCATACTAATAATCAATTAACACATGATAACCAGGGTCAATGCCCTTAGGCCGCACCCTCTATTTATCCCACTGTCTCCGATCCACATAAACCGAGCTCAGTGAATATTAAGTTGTCCCCAGCTACCAGTGGCCGAGCCGCGCCCTATGTGCAAATATTATTTACGGCACTCTTAGGCCATTTATCACATGTCCCATGGCATAATACCATCTATGACATCATACAAATATAGGGAGCTCTTAGTCCCAACACAATCACATAACCGGGTGTAGTTTTCTTACCTTTAGATTCCGATAGCTTGTTCAATTCAACCCTCAAGCATGATCCCATTCGAGCCCTAGTGAACACCTAGTCACGGTCATAATTTAGAACCACACCAAACTTCAATTCCAAAACCTAACCTCGAAACCAATCCCGAGCCCTCGGGAAGCCCTAATTCCACTAAACGGGGTGGTGGAATCAAACCCCGAGCACCTGGGCAAAAAACCTAAGAAATAACCCAATAATCCCCTTCTGGGAACATGGTAGCGCTACAACACCCCAAAGTAGGCACTAAAACGCTACAAACAGAGCCAACATGCTCCCAAACACTCAAGCCTAGCGATGTAGCGCCCTAAAGCTAGGCGCAACAACACTAGTCACAGCCAGGCAATTCCCAGACTTCTCCTCTTCGAACTCCCTCGAGCCAAAACCTTCCAAACCTAAACCAAACTCCAAAAAAAACCTACCAACATCTATATCTCACCCCATAAGACCCAATCATACAAAACTCAATCACATGCACCCTAAAACAAAGAAATCACCATAGTTGAGCTTAAAGCTCAAAACTCAGCAGTGCAACAGAAATCTTAGAACATAGAGCCAGAACTTCTTACCTTTGATGGATGGACTCAACCTAGGTTATCTTCCACACTTCCTTAGCCTTCACCTCCTCAAATTATTAGGCTTAATTCCCTAGAATTCCCACAGAAACTCAGTTAGATAACCATCTCAGCCAAAACCAAAAACACAAGAGAGGAACCTAGAAACTTACTCAGATGGATGAACTACCCTTGCTAACTCCTCAAGCCAAACCAAGGACCCTAGCCTCAAGCTCCTACCCAAAATCTCCCTGAGTCACAGCTCTAAAAGACCCCAAGGATTGAAGAAGAAATCCCAAACCGCATAAGGAAGATAATGCCCTGCTTTCCCTTTCTTTCTTTTCATTTCCTTTTTCTTTTCTTTTCTTCAGACTTCTTCTGCTTTCTACACATCCCACTAAGGCATAAAGAATTATAATACTTATCCCTGCTTTTAACTCAAATGACCAGTTTACCCTCCCATTTAAAACTAAGCTTTTAAACCTCCTAAGGGCATTTTAGTCATTACACCCAATTCACGCTAATTCCTCGAATGTCTCTAATATTTACCACTTACTTCCCGACACCTAGCTAATCACCAATTATATTCCTCAATATCAAAATAGACTCCAATATATTTCCTAAATTCCAAAAAATATCCCCAGGCTCGCCCTGAGCTAGGTAAAAATCCCTGCCATGACTTTTTTGCTAAACCGTTCATTAGGATCACCTCGAGTCACAAGCTACAAATATATCCACATAATAATGTGGTCTCAGCAATTTATCACAATTCTTTACATTTATGCCCTCAACGGGCCAAAATTACGAATATGCCCTGCTAACCTAATCAGGGCCTACATGCATACTAATACACATAGTCATGCTTCACAGATATCCAAATAATCATATAACATGAATTTAATTATTAAATCACATATAATCCAGTTATGCCTTCCTAGCACACTAATCAAGGCCCTTAAGCCTTAATAGTAAATTTGGGTCGTTACAACTATCCCCTCCTAATGAGAATTTCATCCTCAAAATTTACCTGAACAACTCGGGATACTGATCCTGCATTGCTGACTCAACAGATGAGTGACTGATGTGTAAGTCACTAATGTCGGTTTCACACCCTTAGCAAATGAGTGATCATCGAGTCACTAGCTTAAACCAGATGAGTGACTAATGAGCGAGTCACTAATGTAAACCAAATGTGTAATGACCCAACTAATTCTAGACTTTGGACCATTAAAACTACTTATACATAGACACTATTCTTAAGAAAACATACATATGAAACATTTGTAACTTTATTAAACACTATAAAGTAAAAGTTGAAATACATAAACGCGGGGTATGGGATCCCATTGCTTGAAAAATAAAACATAACTTTAACTTAAATAAATTTGTTACAAAATCAAGTCCGGAAAATACATAGAAAACATAATTAAAAAGACTTAAAACAACATCGTCCTCGAATCGTTCACGCAGTCCACCGAATCCATTCTTCCTCAATACACAAGCCTAAGCTGCCAAGAATCCTTTTGCAGCCATAACTAATTTCCTTCACATATAAAAAGAAAGGAATGAGCCTAATGCCCAACAAGGAAAATCTACTAAAATCATAAAACATAAACATAAGCGTAAACTATAAACATATGACTATAAAGACGTATACCATATAGGACTACAGTATTAATGGCCATTATGACATGTGATAAACCATCTATGTCCCCTATCTAATATTTGAGGTAGGTTGGATCACATGGTAGTATATGATAACCCATCTAAGTCCTCTGTCTAATATCTGAGGTAGGGTAAATCATAACTTTAAACATGAAAATAATAAATACTAGGGCTTGCTAACTAAGCAACTATGAGCCCTAGATAAAAACATAACATAACATAAAAATTATCATAACATATTATACATAAACATAACATATAAACATATAGAATCTATCCTATTTTCCTTACCAATACTGAGATGTGAGAACAAGGACGGGATTTTGGAACACTCCTAAAACCAACAATAGAAAGGTGAGTATTCTAAAGAAAAGAGATGAAAATAAATGAACTAAACCACCGAGAAGAAACTTACCGACAAGAAATATTAAGTTCAAAGAACTTAAATACCTAACCAAGATAATGAGAAACAACGAGTTAGGATTTGAGTAAAGAAAACTATAAGAAACTAATGAAACATACACAAAAAAACTAGGAATAAGAATACCTTTGAATGCACTATAACCGAACTACACCTCGTTATCGAAAAACACACTATTAACCTTACTTCCCAAGTGTTTAATATGCTTAAGATGATAAAGCTTATAACCCCAACCCAAGTGTTTAACACTCCAAAGTAAACCTAGCAGCTTGAAGGCTCTAAACTCAGCTTGAAGAATGAAAGAAATGGCTGGGTACTAGGTCCTATTTATAGAGTTCCAAGAATGGAAAGATCTTCTTTTAGCTTGAATAAAATAAGGAATATTTAATTGAAAAATATTTGAATATTCATTAAGCAGAGGCTTAAGACTTGGTCAAAAGGTTCAGAGGCTTGCTAAGAGGTTAAGGATTAAAATGAGCTCGGTTTGAAAATGTTTGAAATTTTTTCCCTAGGGCCGCTATATCGCTGGGCCTATATTCCCGAGGCTCGTCGAAGCATTCGTGCAAAGTTACGTTTTTTCGTATTCCCCGTGTGGCGATATATCAACATACATTGAAATATTATACACGTAATTGCACTTTTTCAGTCTAATTTGAATTGAGTAAACAACTTTGACTGAGTCATATAACAATTTTAAAGCTGTTGGCAGATTCTGGGGTTTTCAAATATTTCTCTTATAAAACTATTCCTAAAAAATACTTAATATCTCAATATATATGCACATGACAAGTGTCATGATCTTATTAGTTCTATCTAAACCTTATAGTATAATAAATATCATTTTTATAATCAGCTATATTAATCAAACCTTATGTTATAATTAATATTCTTACACTATGGGTTAAACTTATAAAATATATAAGTGTTGCTATGAGTGTTCAACTAAGTCCCGGCTTGAACCAAAATCCACAGTAATAAACATACTATAACTACTACTAGCTATTACTACTACTACTACTACTACTACTACTACTATCTAACTTGCTTAGTAAAATTCTTGGACTCTACAAAATGAGTGACCATGGAGTCACTAGTGTGGGTTCCGTACCCATAACCATGTGACGATGCAGTCACCTGGGCCTTCTGGCCCTGGCTCTGAGTGACTAGTCATGAGACTTGACAAGTGCTTTTAGTTTTCATCGAACTTGAGGTCGGTCAAGCATTAATGCTCATGATGAGTCATTCAATGCTTATGTCGATTAGATCTAATCTTTTTCGGCTTGCGTTAAACATGCTAAAACCGTTCTTGGCTCTTAAACCAATAACATACGACCAGTGCTCAGTACTACTGCCGAACTTGACTAATGAGTCACAACTTCACAGTTAATACCAATACCATTGCCGATTCTGACTATGGAGTCAGTTCCACTCACAAGTAAGCAATGCAACTAGGCATATATCATATGTAAAATATCCAAATGTAGGGCATTCAACATGCTTACTTAATAGTCGCTAGCATAATTAAGATCATGCACAAATGCAGAGACTCAAGCTCTGAACAATCTCATATTCAACATTCATGTCATGCCCTAATCACATGTTTCTCATGCATCACATGTATCACATATTGGGTGCAGTTTTCTTACCTCTGGTTCGAGGGAGAAATAGTAAAAGAACAACCCTTGAGAACAATCAACCCTTTCATTCCTTAGCGGTCACCTAGTCATAACCAAATATAACCTCCATTAATGAAAATCAACCATAAAAGGTTCTTGACCAAAACCTCACTCCCGGGACCTTGAATTGTACCCAAACGGTGAGTAGACTCGATCTCGAGCTTTAGAAATGGAAACCCTGATACAAAAACCCTCGGAAGTGCCGAAAATAGGAATCTGGAAAAGAAGGGTAGCACTATAGCGCTACCCCTAGTGCCCCAGTGCTACAAGCAGGGAAAAATGCCCCTGGCTAGCGCTGTAGCGCTACAACTAGGATTTTCAACCCTGGTTTTTCCCTCCTTGGACTCCTTCATTTCCAACCTGAAAATCTTGCTTCCAAACCTCATTTAAACTCCAAAATGAATCCCAAAACCATATACACAAGTCCTAGGCATCATAACCCAAGTAACCCTTGCCAAAAACTCCCATCAATTCTCAATATCAAATCTAGAAATCCAAGCTAAAATCCAATAGTAAAACAGAAGTTTTGATGGATAGAACCTTACCTCAAGCTCAATTTAGAACTTTCTTCAATGGTGGAACACAACTCTAAGCCCTCAAGGTCCACTTCCTTAGCTTGGATCCTCAAATTAAGCTCAAAAACCAAAAGAGAAAAAGAGAAGAAATGGTGTATGAGAGAGAAAGAACTATGCTCTGTTTTTGGCCAGGCTCTACATCCTTCAATGGTTGATATAATCCTTAGGCTGAAAAGACTATATTGCCCCTAGGTCATTTAAAGTCTTTTAAAGGTTCCCAAGGGTAAAACCATCCTTTCCTGCCTATCTCGTTAATCTTAATTAACGCTCTCCAATTCCAGTCATTCCATTATTATAAAATACCAATAAATCATATCCCTTTACCCTTTAATTCCTGACAATGTTCTAATCACCAAATTACCCCGAGACTCACCCTGAGCCCCACAATCAACCCCATTATGACCAAACCGCTAACTTGCACTCAAAAATCGTCTCATGCCGAAAAGCTTGAACAAATCTACATTATAATGTGGCATCATCAATAGTTCATCAACATGCATGAAAATACACAATTACGCCCTCAACGGGCCAAATTACCAATATGCCCCTGTCATGAAATGTGGATCCACATGCATGCATTTAACATCATATTATAATATAATTCACATAAACATGCACATAATCATTTAATGGCATAATAAATCAATCATGGCCCTCCCGGCCTTCTAATCCAACCATTAAACCTCATTAGGGATTTTGGGGCATTACAACTATCCCCTCCTTTTAGAAATTTTGTCCTCGAAATTTACTTGAACATCTCGGGATACTGATTCCGCATGTCTGACTCCAGCTCCCAGGTTGCTTCATTGACCTTGTTGTTCCTCCACAATACCTTAACCGAAGGTGTCGTCTTATTTCTGAGGACCTTATCCTTTTTATCAACTATCTGGATTGGCTATTCCTCATAGGAGAGATTCATCTCAAGCTTCAGATCTTCATAACTCAAGACATGGGTCACATTAGATGCATACCTCCGAAGAGCTGAAACGTGAAATACGTTATGCACGACTAATAGTGCTGGTGGTAAGGCCTCCCTGTAAGTCACCTAACCAATCCTCTCCAGGATCTCAAATGGACCTACAAATCTTGGGCTCAACTTGCCATTCTTTCCAAATCTTCTCACCTCTTTCCATGGCGAGACTCTAAGGAAAACACAGTCTCCCACTTGGAACTCCACATTCCTGCGCTTGGGATCTGCATAACTTTTCTGTCTACTCTAAGAAGCAAGCATCCGAACTCTAACCTTCACAATGGCCTCACTGGTCATTTGAACTGCCTCAGGACCCAACTATCTCCTTTCTCCTGTCTCATCCCAATGAATGGGAGATCTGCATTTCCTACCATTCAACATCTCATATGGTGATAACTGTTGTTGTAGGAAATCTCAATCAAAGGTAGATACTTACTCCAGGATCCACCAAAGTCCAGCACACATGCTCGCAGCATGTCTTCTAATATCTGGATCATCCTCTCAGATTGTCCATCTGTCTAAGGATGATAAGCAGTACTGAACTTCAATTGTGTTCCCATGGCCTTCTATAAACTCCCCAGAACTTGGAAGTAAAAGGGGGGTCTCGATCTGACACGGTCGACCTCTGTGCTCCATGGAGACGCACGATCTCTCTCTCACATAGAGATCTGCATACGGGTCAATGTTATATGTAGTCCTCACTGGTAAGAAGTTAGCTGACTTGGTGTAGCGATCAATAATAACCCAAGATGAATCATGTTGACCAACATTCCTGGGTAACCCCACCATGAAATCCATCGTGATGTCCTCCCATTTCCACTCTGGGATATATAGAGGCTGCAATAACCCTGCTGGCCTCCGATGCTCAGCCTTGACCTGTTGACATGTCAAGTACTTAGCCACATATTCCACTATATCCTTCTTCATCCCATGCCACCAATACAACGATCCCACACCTTGATACATCTTTGTGGTGCCTGGATGCAAAGAGTAAGGAGTAGTATGAGATTCATCCATAATCTCCCACCTCATAGCAGTGTCTAATGGAACACATATCCGAACCTTGTACCTCAACAAGCCCAAATCAGACACTCTATAATCTCTGGATACTTCAGCCAAAACATCTTCTCTGATCTTAAGCAGTTGTGGATCACCCAACCGACCCGCCTTTATCCTCTCCAACAGTGTAGACTATAGTGTAATATTGGCCAACTGGCCCACCAGCAACTCTATACCAGCTCTGGTCATAACCTCTTGGCTATCAGCCTCACAATATAAATCTTTCTTTGACCCTTCCGGCTTAAAGCATCAGCTACCACATTGGCTTTTCCTGGATGATACAAAATCTCACAATCATAATCTTTTACTAACTCCAGCCAATGCCTTTGTCACATATTCAAGTCTTTCTGTGTGAAGAAGTACTTTAGGCTTTTGCGGTCAGTGTAAATCTCACACTTCTCCCCATAAAGGGAATGCCTCCATATATTTAAAGCAAAGACCATAACCGCCAACTCTAAATCATGAGTGGGATATCTCTGTTGATACTCCTTCAGCTGACGTGAGGCATAACCGATCACCTTTCCTGCCTGCATCAAAACACAACCCAAACCTTGATGTGAAGCATCGCAGTATATCACAAACTTCTCCTGGTCTGTTGGAAGACTCAGAACTAGAGCTGTAGCCAACCTCTACTTCAGTTCTTGGAAGCTATTCTCACATCTATCTGACCACACAAACTTTTGATTCTTGCGTGTCAGCTCAGTCAATGAAGTAGCAATCTTTGAGAACTCTTCCATGAAACGTCTGTAAATAACATGCCAATCCAAGGAAAATTCTAACCTCTATAGTATTCTTTGGCCTTGACCAATCTTTGACTGCCTCTATCTAGGCTGGATCTACCTTAATCCCTTCCTTACTGAAAATGTGCCAAAGGAAAGATAACTGAGATAACCAGAACTCACATTTCTTGAACTTTTCAAATAGTCTGTGCTCCCTTAGTCTCTGTAGAACCAATCTCAGATGTTGCTCATGTTCTGACTCTGACTGAGAATAAACCAGGATAACTTCGATGAATACAATCATAAACTGGTCCAGATAATCCTTGAACACTTTGTTCATCAAATCCATAAAAGTAGCTGGGGCATTAGTCAAACCAAAAGACATGATTCGGAACTCATAATGCCCATATCTAGTGCGAAAATCAGTCTTTGGTATGTCTCCCTCCTTGGCCCTCAACTGATGATAACCAGAACGAAGGTCTATCTTTGAGAATACCCTTTTACCTTGCAACGGATCAAATAGATCATCTATCCTTGGCAAAGGATACTTGTTCTTGATTGTTAACTTGTTCAGTTCTCTATAATCAATACACATCCTCAGAGAACCATTCTTCTTTTTCACGAACAGAAGTGGTGCACCCCAGGGTGAGAAACTAGGTCTGATAAAACCCAAATCTAACAGCTCTTGCAACTGTACTTTTAATTCTTTTAACTCAGTTGGGGCCATTCTGTGTGGTGCTCTAGACACTGGCTCCGTTCCTGGTGCCAGTTCTATCACGAACTTAATCTCTCTTTGTGGTGGCAACCCTGGTAAATCTTCTGGAAACACATCCAGGAATTCATAGACTAGTCTGGTCTCACTGGCATGACCTGAGTGGTGTCCACCACACTAGCTAAGAATCCTACGCAACCTCCTTGCAATAGGTTTCTAGCCCTCAAAACATAAATCATAGGTATGCGAGGTCAATGCACAGTACCAATAAACACAAAAGGATCCTCATCTTCAGGCTCAAAGGTTACCATCTTCCTTCTACAATAATGGTTGCCCCATACTTCACTAACCAATCCATACCCAAAATCATAACAAAGTCAGTCATAACTAACTCTATCAAATCCACTGACAACTCTCTGCCCTCCACTGTCACTGGCAAAGATCTGACCCATCTCCTGGATACTATTAACTCCCTAGTGGGTAATAAGGTTCCAAACCCCACAACATAATAATCACATGGTCTACACAGTCTATCAATAGTTCTACTAGCAACAAAAGAATGTGTAACACTAGAATCAATCAAAACAGTATAAGGGGTTCCAACACTAAGAAGTTGGCCTGTAACTACTGAGGGTGAAGCCTAAGCTTCTCCTTGTGTCAATGCGAACACTCGAGCTGGGGTTGAGCGGTCCACTTTTCTGGGTTCTTCCTTTCTTGCTTTAGGGAAATCTTTCTTGAGATGGCCCACTGCTCCACATAAAAAAGAAGGCCTTTGCCCTAGACTCTCCCAAATGGCACCTCTTGCACCTAGGCCATTCAGGATAAGTCTTCCAAGCTTCACTGCCACCCTGACGACCCATTGTAATACCTCGTGGTTGTCTGTCAGGACTTGGAGCTGGGAAGGTGTCAGGAACCTTCCTCTTCTGATCACTGGGGCCTCCACCCCTACCTGAACCCAAAAATGGAGAACCTATCCTCCTATACTGTTCTGGCTGCATTGTCTTGCCAGATCTTGTTCTCTGCGCTCTCAGTGGTGAGCGCCTTCTCAACCACCTGTGCATAGGTAGTAACCCCAGCCACAGTGGTAATATTAATATCCCGGGCTAATCTAGGCTGTAGCCCCTAGAGAAAACTCTCCCTTTTGGTCCCATCAGTGGGCACCAGCTCCATGGAAAACTTTGCCTGTCTATCAAACTTCAAGACATACTCAGTCACTGATAAACTCCCCTAAAGCAATCTGATAAACTCCTCAGCTTTTGCAGCTCTGATGGCATCATTATAATACTTCTCATTGAACAGAATCTGAAACTCTTCCCAACTCAGGGAATTGATGTTTCTTGTCTGGGATATAACTTCCCACCAAATTCGGCCATCTTCCCCAAACATATACATGGCACAGGCCACCCTCTCATTACCAGACACCCTCATGAAGTCAAGGATTGTGGTAATCATGCTTATCTATTGCTCTGCCTTTGCTGGATCTGCACTGCCCTCAAATACTGGAGGTTGTTGTTTCTAGAACCTTTCATAAAGAGGCTCCCATTTGCTACCAACCTCAGGCAGCTGCTCAACTGTTGGCACCAGTACAGGTGGTGCCTCTGGTACATTAGTTCCTGCGGGGAACTGCTGTTGTCTCAAGAGGTGGATTTCTTCTTCCTGCCTCAATATTGTGGCGTGTAGGTCATTAAACAATTACTGCCAGTTATCAGGAGCTGGCTGTGGAATCTGACTTTGGTCATTCACTTGACCCTGGCTATTATTCTGGCCTTGATCTTCCTGGCTAGCCGATGAATCTGTCTGTCTTGGAATCATTATTACAATTTAAACCTTGTTGCAATAGTCAATACGACGAGTTAGGCAGTGATAACTAAACCTCTTTCTGCGTCACGGTCCAAGAACCAGCAGATAATCACCCATATTCCATAATTACACAAATATACAAATGGATACATGATTATAGCATTCAACATTTAACACGTATCAATTGATAATTCAAAATGAACAATACTAATAAGTATGTTCTAACAATATTATTACTAATAAGCATGTTATTGCTGATGATGCAGTAGTCAAGGCCCAGCCTTATCAAGGTATTTCATGTAGACAGGTAAAGCATTTATACTCTATTTAAGCAGTTAAATACATAACTACATAAATAGTTACCAAAGAATGAGTCGAGCTTGACTTCAATGACTAGTGTACATGCCTAGCCAGTCTACAGGAACCCTAAACCTTGGCATGCTTTGATACCAAGTTGTAATGCCCTAGTTACTCCAAGATAGTTACTTGAGCTTTGAACTTTGCTTAACTCGCTAATCGAGTCATTTGGTTATAAATGTGCATCTAGGTGTTATTAATAGGCTAAGGTGAAAAACTTGATCAAAATGAAAGGATATATTTTATTTAAAACATAAAACTATTCATGGGCCCATAAAAGCATTTACAAATTATTTAAAACTCAAAATGGTCATTATAGTGTAAAATTACAACTCGCCGACCTAAGCAGCAAAAATAGGGTTAACCCCTAGTTCCTTTGAGAAACTCCTTGGCCGTGGTGGTCAAGCGGGGGCATATGTACACATTGCCACCTAAGCTCTCCACTCAAGGCTGGGTGAGCTTTTCTTTCCCTTTACCTGCACCACATAGCACCTGTGAGCCAAGGCTCAGCAAGAAAACTCATTACTGCATGTGTATAATTTCAGATGATGATTATGATAATCATCCAGAACTTATAGCCCTAAAAAGATGAGTGACTGATGTGTAAGTCACTAATGTGGGTTTCGCACCCTTAGCAAATGAGTGATCATGGAGTCACTAGCTTAAACCAGATGAGTGACTAATGAGTGAGTCACTAATGTAAACCAAATGAATAACCATGGAGTCACTAGTGTGGGTTCCGTACCCTTATCCATGTGACGATGCAGTCACCTGGGCCTTCTGGCCCTGGCTCTGAGTGACTAGTCATGAGACTAGACAAGGGCTTTTAGTCTTCATCGAACTTGAGGTCGGTCAAGCATTAATTCTCATGATGAGTCATTCAATGCTTATGTCGATTAGATCTAATATTTTTCAGCTTGCGTTAAACACGCCAAAACAGTTCTTGACTCTTAAGCCAATAACATATGGCCAGTGCTCAGTACTACTATCGAACTTGACTAATGAGTCACAACTTCACAATTAATACCGACACCATTGCCGATTCTGACTATGGAGTCAGTTCCACTCACAAGTAAGCAATGAACCAGGCATATATCATATGTCAAATATCCAAATGTAGGGAATTCATCATGCTTACTTAATAGTCACTAGCATAATTATGATCGTGCACAAATGTAAAGACACAAGCTCTGAACAATCTCATATTCAACATTCATGTCATGCCCTAATCACATGTTTCTCATGCATCACATGCATCACATACTGGGTGCAGTTTTCTTACCTCTTGTTCGAGCAAGAAATAGTAAAAGAACAACCCTTGAGAACGACCGACCCTTTGATTCCTTAGCGGTCACCTAGTCATAACCAAATATAATCTCCATTAATAAAAATCAACCATAAAAGGTTCTTGACCTAAACCTCACTCCCGGGACCCTGTATTGTACCCAAACGGTGAGTAGACTCGATCCTGAGCCTTAGGAATTGAAACCCCAAGCCAAAAACCCTGGGAAGTGCCCAAAACAGGAATCTAGAAAAGAAGGGTAACGCTACAGCGCTACCCCCCTAGTGCCTCAGCACTACAAGCAGGGTAGAATGCCCCTAGCTAGCGCTGTAGCACCCATAGATGGGCGTTGTAGCGCTACAACCAGGGTTTTCAACCCTTGTTTTCCCTCCTTCAACTCCTTCATTTCCAACCTGAAAAACAAGCTTCCAAACCTCATTTAAACTCCCAAATGAACCCCAAAACCATATACACATGTCCTAGGCATCATAACCCAAGTAACCCTTGCCAAAAACTCCCATCAATTCTCAATATCCAATCTAGAAATCCAATCTGAAATCCAATAGTAAAACAGAGTAAAACAAGAGTTTTAATGGCTAGAACCTTACCTCAAGCTCAGTTTAGAACCCTCTTCAATGGTGGAGCCAATAAATCATATCCCATTACCCTTTAATTCCCTCCAATGTTCTAATCACCAAATTACCCCGAGACTCACCCTGAGCCCCGCAATCAACTCTGTTATGACCAAATCGCTAACTTGCACTCAATGATCATCTCATGATGAAAATCTCGAATAAATCCACATTATAATGTGGCCTCATCAATAGTTCATCAACATGCATGAAAATACACAATTACGCCCTCAACGGGCCAAATTACCAAAATGCCCCTGTCACGAAATGTGGACCCACATGCATGCATTTAAAATCATATTATAATATAATTCACATAAACATGCACATAATCATTTAATGGCATAATAAATCAATTATGGCCCTCCCAGCCTTCTAATCCAACCATTAAACCTCATTAGGGATTTTGGGGCATTACAAGTTTCATCGAGGTTGCTGTCCTCGATTCTGGCTCCCTCGTCGTTCATTCCTTAGTTGTCAGAATGGCTGAGCAGTGCATGGATGTTGTTGGTAAGGAGGATTTCCTAATTTGGAATGGCTGTCCAACTAATTAGTTTTGTTGGTTATGAGGATTCCTTCATCGCGAGGCTGAGTACTTCGGTTGTTTGTTCATAGGTCTCCTTTCACCAGAGACTTGCCTGAATAGTATTGCTCTCGACTACAATCAGGTAAAACCTGTTCATCTTGAGGCATCTGGTTTGGTTGTATTTGTCTGTAGTGTTTGTTGGAACGATTACTCTGAGTTGCTCTAGGAGGAACCACCTGATCCCGAGATATTGTTGGTTGAGAGGGTTCTGGGACCCGACCAACTATCCTTTGAGTTTCAGCATTCACTTGTCTAGTGTCCTCGGATTGGGGATTCACTGGTTGATTTCTCATAGCTCGGGTTTGCTGTAAGACAACTTCCAGTAACCTTGCTACTTCACTATTACGACGATTAGCTTCTTCTTGCCAAGTTTCAAGGGCTCGCTGGTGTTGATCCATCCAAGACTTAAAGTCTTATCTTTGCTTATTCAGGGCTACAACTTCAAGCTCTTGGGCTGCAGCCTGATTCTCATGCATAGCAACAAACTGGTCCTGCATTTGTCCCATGACTTCCTTCGTTATTCAATGTCAGGGGTTAAGATCTTCCCCTAAATCCATGTGGGGCTCATCTTGACCCATTTCTCTTCGTGGAGGCAGATTTATAGGTGGATGGACCTATTGCCCAGGATACAAATACACTAATAGAGTGTCCTTCGAATAGGAACTCCCTTCGAGCAAGTTGTATCACCAATACACGATCGAGCAAATCCTTGTTGCCGATTAGACACCCTTCGAGCAATGATTTGTAAGTTATACTCTCCATCTTGTTACTTGATTGAAGCAACTCTTTCTGCTGCCCTTGAACGGAAATGACCAACACTTGAGAACTAATTAACATGGACCACTTCAGTACCATGCCTTGCCACATGTTTTTTTATATGGGTTAAACATTGCTAAATTATGTTTTTCTTTATAATTTTTTAAATTTTATATTAATTAATTTATAGAAGTATGAGCATTTTAGTCACATTGAAAAAAATATATGACCAAAAATGGGCTAAGGGTATTATTTTGATCCATTTTTCAAAATACGGGGTCCACAATGTCATTTAACAAAACATAGGGGTCAATCAAGTATTCGGGCAAAACATAAGGACCAAATTAATATTTTCACTATTAATGAAGAAGATATTCATTCATTTTGCAAGCACTTAAATCATTTATTATTATTAGGGGAATTATATTTCCACTCCAAAAATATATATAGGCTCCCGATTAATTAAAAAAATTAATTTTTAAAATCATTTTAAACATTTTTTCTCAATTATTTTTTGGACATTCTTTAATTTTTTTTGTTAATTTCAATAAATTTATTTTATCTGGTTTTCATAATTTTTTTTAATAAAATAAAGTATAATATTTTAGAAAAAAAAAACTCTTACTTTAACAAGTTTTAATATATTTCTTTGTTTTAATTTTTTTAGTTAAAATTTTAAAATATATATTATTTATATGTATTTTTTTAGAACATGACAAAGAAAATAGTTAGAAAAATGTGAGCATATAAGATGAGAAAAATATATATCATATATTAATTTTTAATCAAATTTTGGGATGCAAATATAATGCCCATTATTATTTGAAAAATACACTTTATTCTAAGCAAGGAAATGACGCGTATATAAAATGATGGTTTTAGCTTAACCACTAATACTATTCTATTCCTTCCTTTCCAACTTTAAAGATGGTTTGGGTTGGCTTGGCTTGGCTTGGCTTGGCTTGGCTTGGTAATAATTAAGATTTATTTTAGAATAATTAAAACAATAATATTATAAATTTATATATATGGATATTCATAATAATGGAAAATCACTAAGTTACTCAAAGTTAAATATCAGCATTAATTATTGATTGTATTTGCAGTACTTACTTGATTTTCCTAGATCATATTAATCTGTATAAATAGGGTTCATCTGCATTGAAATAATACAGAAGTGTTTCACTATCTCTTTACATCTCTCCCTATCACTCTGTCTATTTATTTCATTTATACTTTATATTTCAGTATTCTTAATAGTTTTATAACATGTTATCAGCACGATTCTCTAACTATAATTGTTTGTGTAACGTCCTACGTTTTTGGGTACCTTTAAACGACTCGGGTCGGGATTTTTCCCCCGGGTTAAGAATATTATTTTAAATAATATTATATTTTGTTTGTAAGTATTCCATGAGTTATTGCTAGCCAAAATATGAATTTTGTGATTTTAAAAGTCAAGATAAGACTTTCGGTCCTGGACCGACACAAAAACCCTGATCGGGTAAAAAATCTCGGAAAATAAAATGAAAAATCATGGCAATTATATTTTGGGCATAAAATACATTCATAAAAGTTAAAGTTTGGTCAAAAATAATAAACCTAAAAGAAAATGGAAATTTTAGGGCATTTTGTGTTAAATGCCTAATTTTACCGAAATGGGGAATTTTATTCTATGAATGGACCTTAAGTTAAATTTTATTATGTAATTAATTAAATTAAATGTGAGAGCCATTTAATTTAATTAATTAATGTTAAGTTTGGTGATTAAAACTTAATAAAAGTGAAAAAGGTGTCAAAAGCCAATTTGGACTTTTCTTCTTATGAAACCTTTATTAACCTTTATTTAAAAAAAAATAAAATAAAATGAAATGATCATATATGGCAAAGGGTTGGCCGGCCATGTGGTGTTTAGGTGGTGTGAACCCAACTTAATAAAGATAAAATCTCATTTTAACTAAGTCAAGTCAAGTGGGCAAGTGGGAGGGAAAACACTTGAGTGTTTTTGAGATAAATTAGATAGTATATAACTCTTCGATCCTTCCCCAACCGACCACACCACCCTCTCTCATTCACTCATCTGAATTTTTAAGACCTTTCAAAGTGTTCTCTCCATTTTTCAAGCCCAAGAACACCAAGGAAACTTTGAGGCTAAGTCTTGTTCTAGGAAGTATTTTCCCTAAGGTAAACTTTCACTAATCTAGGTTTTTGTAAAGTTTTAAGCATAGAGTTTCAAATAGCTAATTGACTATGTTGTTGGGGGAAGTTTGTTAGGGTTTTTGAAAGGTTTTGAAGGAGTCAAAGCTTATAGGAAGGTCCAAACCTTAAGCAAGAACACCAAAGAGGTAAAAAGTTTACTTTTGATGAGTTTGTTGTAGGGTTTTTAGTTTTAAGCATTATTTTGTATATCTAATGCTTAGAGTTTCTTGTTGATGATGTAATAAGGTTATGGTAGTTGTTTAATAATTTTTATGATGCATGTGTATTGATTTTTGAAAATGGGAACCAAGACCCCCAAGGGTTTTGTAGGATACCCTAAAACAAAACATGTTTTAAGCTGTGACTTCCAAGGGGTCAAGCAGCCACTGTATATTGTTTTTTTAAAATTAAATTTTACTGTGATGTTGTTGAGATTGAGTACATAAAATTGAGCTTTTGAAACACAAAAAAATGTTTAGAAATGAGTAAGTTATGATATTTCAAAGTTTAGGTAAAAAACTGTTTTTTCGTATTCTTATTTTCGGAACCAAATTTGGACAGCCACTGTATAGGGCAAATGAACCCAGTTTTTTCTAAACTTTTGTGGACATATTGCTGGCATAACCTATTAGTCCACTGTAAAATTTGGTAAGAAAATATTAAACGGTTTGAAAGTTATTAACTGTCAAAGTTTGGAAAAAAATAAGGACTTGAAAATAAGGTCATTTTTACCTCATTGTTGGAAAATGATTTCACCAATCAAAAATGCTCATTTTGACCTAAGATTTTACAAAGACCTAAATGACATAACAAAAATGGAATTGGGAAATTTTGGAAACAATTGGGTAAGTAAATTTCAAGTTATGAACTAACGAAGTATGTAGTTAAAAATGTGAAAATTAGGTTTTTCACACTTAGTGTAAAAATGAGATTTTGGAACATAAGGTAAAAAGTAAAATTTTGCTTATTTCAAGATATAAATTGGTAAGTCTTGAAATCATATTTTCACTAAAATTATCCCTTTGAGTTTAAATGAATTATTTTTATTAAAGAGTTTTTATTCTTTCTAAAAATAAGAGATTTAATTTATTAATAGTTAATAAATTAAAAGAGGGTTTAAAACCCTATATTTTGAGAAAATAATTATATAAATTATTTTCCTAGTAAGTAAAATTGATTAATTGCTTTTGGAAAATTAATTAGTCAAGATGAGAAATTTATAACGGTTTTCCTAATTAAGACAAATTAGGCAATTATCTTAAAACGGTTTTTAGATATTAAAACCTTAAGAAAAATAAAAGGAAAATTTAAAGAGTTTATTTTCTTTAAAAATAATTAAGGAATTTATTTGTATTTTCTGGATATAATACCGGCTAAAATCTTACATATTTTAACCGACTAGTCGAAAGTGCGGGTTAATGGCGATACCTTGAAAGAATAAGATTTTTAGCGGATTGTGGGAAATACCATTGTGATACCCGAGCCTAGGTATCGAGACCTTAGGATAGGTCTCCCCGAGACTTAGGGTTTAGTCTCGAATATTTTGTATAACTTTCCTTAATAGGTTTAAAACCAAATAAGGATTATAAATCCTTACAAATGACTTTTATTAAAATGACCAAACTGCCCAAAATAATAATAATGAATTATTAGTGCCATAATTAATCCGAGTATACTGTATGGATAACTACAGTATTGGCTAAGCGTAACTGGACTGAACGTTGGAGGGTGAAAACTTGCTGAGCGCTAAGGACTCCAAGTAAGTCAACTTATATTGTATGGCTGCAACATGAAATGATTATTGTCTTGTATGTTAGTATAGGGATACATGCACATATATAGGCTGTCATAGAAAGTTGCTTAGAGACGTTAGTCTAGTGAGTGCTGATTTAGAAAATATGAACGGTAGAAGTCCGTCATATCCTAGACGGTTGATCCCCGTCACACTGCTTGATTTTATTTATGTCCGGTTCATTACCGCGACGAGTGGCCATGAGATGAGGATAAGCTGGTTAAACCTAGGGGCGCCAAGATAAATGGGACCTAGGGGCCCTCATGCTTACTTAATCATTGGACGGTTAGAATCCGAGCAAGTGCTCTGATAAGTTATTCCCGGATAGCAGCCGTGAATATTGGCCATTCCGTGAGAGTGCCTAGAGATACTAGGGGTTGCCAAGTTTGAGTGAGGTTGAACACCCTAGGGGCAGCTGCTCACCAGCACCACTGATTAACATAGAAGTCTCCGTAAAACCGTGTAAATTGGATTACACTCTTGAATAAGTAGCGATGCCCTAGGTAACACGATAGTTACCCTTGATGAGAATATTTATTGGCTAGATCTTAGTGTGGGGACTCGGTTCTCTTTTACAGATTAGCAATTATGTTGGAGGGCGCGTTACGCATGAATTGTTGGAAATTGTCGAGCGTTGGTCTCGAATTATGTTGTGATATAATATATCTGCTTGCTCTGGAATTTTCTGAGTGCAAGGATATAATTGTTGATAAGATGTAGTTGTGATATAATATATCTGCTTGCTCTGGGATTTTCTGAGTGCAGGGATATAATTGTTGATAAGATATAGTTGTGATATAATATATCTACTTGTTCTGGGATTTTTCTGAGTGCAGGATTTTTATCTAGATATGAATTAATTTATCCTTGGTTATCAGGCATGACCATAAGTTTGCCAGGACGCTTTAGCGTTCTTAAAATTGATTGTGTAGGGTCCGGAACCCTAATTCTCTACATGCTTTGTTTGAAAGTTGATCTTACTAAGCGTTTTCGCTTACCTAGTTGTTTCATGTTGTAGGTAAGAGCAAGGGCAAGGCAGAGCAGTGAGCGCTGGAGTCTTCCTTGCAAATGTACATGTGGACCGACCTTTTGGGAAGCCTTTTTATTTTTGGAAATGTTGTGTAATTTTCCTAAACTAGGCTCACTCTAATCTTTATAAAACATGTTTGTAACTAAATGTTAAGTATGGCCATAGGACTTTTTAAAAAGTTTTTTTTTCTATGGGTTTTTGAGACATTTTGTTAAATGAAAACATTTATATTTCCGCATTATTGAGTCTTGAAAATCCGGGTCGTTACAGTTGGTATCAGAGCTCGAGTTGAGCCGGTTCTGTAGACAACCCACATGTACATTTCGCAAAGATAGACCGACACTCACTGTAAGTATTGTTTCTTCCTGTAGTGTATTGTTTTCTTTTTATTTACCTAAATTTTTATAAATTGTAGGTTAGTAAGAAAATGGCTGGCGAACCAGAAGTGATGAATCCCATCGTAATCGACCCTCCTATGGTGTATGACAATTGGCAGAGAGTCCAAATTTTCCGTGCCTTCACCAGCATATCGCCTGCCATGTTCAACAGAGAGGTCCATTCCAATGAAGTCTGGGCATGGACTTACTCGTTGGACACCATTTTTGAGAACATAGGTACCCCCTATAGGTTCAGGGTGGAGTTGGCAAGTTTATACCTCAGAGGCTCAGCTTTTCTATGGTACCAGGAGAGGCACATGAGGCCAGCCATCCCTTACTGGAATACCTTTAGGGCATCCATAGAGATGACCTTTGGACCTCGAGGTAGGATGTCAAGGTGGCATATAGACCTCCACGAGCTCCGGGCTGCGCAGAATGCCCGTGCACATGCGATAGAGGTAGCACAACGACAAGCGGTAGCAAACCCCATGGTAGTTGAGAACCTGCCAGCGGAGGAAGTGGTGAATGACGAACTCGGCGACGGGGAAATTTCTTATGAGGAGCCGATGGACCCTGAGGTAGATCCCGAGGAGGACCCTGAGGAAGATCCCGTAGAAGATTCTGAGGAAGATCCTGAGGAAGATCCCGAGGAGGATTCTGAGGATGGTTCTGATATGGACCACCAGCAGAGAGATCCAACCGCCGCCCTAGAAGCAGCCATTCAGTTGGCTCGGGGGCAAGCTGCACTGACTTTTCAACCGGATCATCCACCAAACGGACCACCTCAGTGGGACCTAAACCCGAGTTCTCTGCTTCAGCTGGTGAGTCTTCAAAGGCCGGAGCAACCACCTGTTGCTCAACAGGATATCCCAATTCAGGATCCTAAGCAGCAGCCACCTTCTAGCGCTGGTCGAGATAATCCCCAGCGTCAAAGGCAGAATAGGGCCGGGCAGCCACACCGAAGCCTAAGATGCCCAATGGATGATGAGCCAAATCCACTGAGCAAGGGCAATATGCTTCTGCCAACAGAAGGTACACCAAGTCAGGCTCTGCGGTCAGGGGACCCCCACGGTATGATAATGCCCAGGGACCTACTGACCAATGCAGGCCTCCCCCTAACGCTCGCGAGGTGCCAGCTCGAGGAGGGAACAACGTGACAAGCTGGTAGCACCATAGTTGGTCATAGTTCAGGGACAGCCATGACTATAATGAAGCTGACTCCGGTAGAAGAAACATTGGTTGAGGGAAAGAAGAAATAGGTGGAGATAGGAACCCCCCACCAAGAGAAAATAGGTCTACGAGGCAAAACGTTGGGGGGCAGCCTAGACAGCATAACGTCTTTGATCGGTTGGGCACTAGCGAGCAAAGGTGCAGAGATGATGACCTGAGGGACGTGCTCAACGATAGGTACGAGAGGCACGATGAGTACGCTCGTCCGGAACCAGTCGCCCCAGTGATCCCAGACGTTGTACAAGCCCAAATTGATGCATTGAATCAGGTAGTTCAGCAGCTGGTGGGAAGCCGGACATCCCACTTCAAGTATGATCGGAGAAGAGGTACTCTGATCATACAGAGAATCACTGTGGCAGAAGCCCCCAGCAAGTTCAAGATGCTAGTACTGCCAAACATCGATGGGTACGGGGACCCAGTATCTCATGTGAACAAGTTTGAGATACAGATGGACATCCAGAAAGTATCAGACGATGCCCACTGCAGGATCTTTCCTGCCACCCTATCTGACACTGCGCAGGAATGGTTCTTTGAATTCCCTCTTGCTAGTATAGTATCATGGGAAATGTTCATGAAGGAATTCTACGGGAAATTCTATGTTGGTCGTGTACACCCCACTAAGGCCAACTAGCTGGTCGAGATACGTCAAAAGGAGGGGAAATCCTGAAAGGAGTACGTCCAGCATTTCATGCGATTAGCTGTTGGGGCTAAAACTGTCGGAGATGAAGGGAAAACGATGGCCCTAACTGCTGGGGTGAGGCGCCATTCTCCCCTTTGGAACAGTTTAAGGAAAAATGTGGTGAAGAGTACCCAGGAGTTTCTTGATCAAGCTGATCGATACATTAAACTCGAGGATGCAATTTCCAATGAGGGGAAATCACCTGCTAAAGCCGCCAACGGGTCGGATAAACTCAATGGTAACCACAAAGGCAATAGGAATGGTAAAAACAGTGGGAAAAGGGCGAACAATGAGCCATCAACATCCAAAAATAAGCATCCCAAAGGCAATAGGTATGAGCCAAGATTCACCAACTACATGACCCTTGTCGAGAGCAGAGTGGAGGTCTACCAGGCAACCAGCTCCAATGTCCCTTACAAACGACCAGCACCCATTAGGAAGGATATCTCCAAGGGAGATACAACAAAGTTTTGCCGTTTCCACAACGACTATGGCCATGACACTAATGAGTGTAACCAGTTGAAGGATGAGATCGAGTTCCTTATCAGACAAGGACACCTAAGGAGATACGTGCGAGCCACAGGAGGTTCTCAGCGAGAGGCTAAAGGAGGCAACAAGCAGGCGCCTATAAGCCAACGCTTTTCACCTTTACAGCCAGCTCCTATGGAAGGTACGTTACTCACCATCTGTGGCGGCCCACACCTTGCAGGAGATAGTGGGAAGGCAAGGGAGCAATACACTCGGACCTTACACCACGACTAGGACATCGAGATCCTGAATGTGGAGGAGCGAGCGCCCAAAAAAGCTCGAACAGAGGAAGAGTTAATAACTTTCTCTGAGCTTGATGCTCACCATGTCCGATTCCCACATTCCGTCCTGCTGGTCATGGACGTCCAGATTGCCAACATGATGGTTAAGAGGGTGTTGGTTGACATAGGGAGCTTAGTCAACATCTTGTACAAATCTTCACTGGAAAGGATGAAACTGTCCGTGAAGGACTTGGAGTCGTGCAACAAAACCATTTATGGTTTTTCTGGCGAAGGGCTCACGCCAACAGGGTCGATTAGGCTTCCAGTTACAGCAGGAACTGTGCCACCGTAAAAGACATTACTCACTACTTTTATAGTAGTTGATTGTCCTTCTATGTACAATGCTGTAATTGGAAGACCTATTCTGGTCGACCTGCGAGCTGTGACCTCGGTTTGACACCTTGCCATGAAATTCCCAATTGACGCAGGGATAGGATGCGTATTGGGAAACCAATGAGAAATGAGGGAATGCTACAACTCCTCGATATCTAAGGTGAAGAATGGTGGATTGAGGGAAAACGCCGAAAAGGAGTTGCAGACGACCAATGAAATACAAGCCCAATCAGGTGATTGCGTCACCAAATAGGGTGTTGCCCAAAGTGAGGATAGGGATTTGGATCACCACTTTGGGGATTTTGATGAAGAAGTAGGACCCATCGAGGACCTCAAAGAGGTCCAACTCGATGAAGCAGATCCGACCAGGGTTGTGAAAGTCAGTAAAAACTTAGAGACAGCGACAAAACAAAAGTTGGTGGAACTTTTGAAGAAGAACCAGGAAGTCTTTGCCTGGTCGCATAAAGACATGGTTGGAATTGACCCAGCAGTTATCAGCCATGTCCTGAACATAGACAAGAGTTTTCCACCAGTGCAACAGAAAAGAAGACTGCTCGACAAAGATAGATCGAAAGCTCTGAAGGAAGAAGTCGAGAAGCTAAAGGAGAACAAATTCATCAAGGTAGCGTTTTACTCATCGTGGGTCTCTAATCCCGTACTAGTACCTAAGCCGAATGGAAAGTGGAGAACATGCGTTGATTTCACAGACCTTAATAAAGCATGCCCGACTGATTGTTTTCCACTCCCAAGAATCGACCATCTGGTCGATGCGACTTCAGGGCACGAGATCTTGTAATTTATCGATGCATACTCTGGGTACAATCAAATCAGTATGCACCCACCTGATGAGGATCACACTAGCTTTCGGACCGATATAGGGCTTTACTGTTACAAAGTAAAATCCTTCGGTTTGAAAAACGCTGGTGCGACTTACCAACGATTAGTCAATCACATGTTCAAAGAACTAATCGGTACAAACATGGAGGTATATGTTGATGACATGCTGGTTAAGTCGAAGAAGGCAGAAGAACACATAAGGGACTTGCAAGAGTGCTTCAACGTCTTGAATAAGTATCAGATGAAGCTGAATCCCCTCAAGTGTTCCTTCGGAGTTGGATCAGGGAAAATTTTGGGATTTATAGTAAACTCACGAGGAATTGAAGCTAATCCCGATAAGATCAAGGCCCTGGTCGATATGAAATCACCAACGAAGATCAAATATGTTCAAAGTTTAACATGGAGAATCGCTGCACTAAGTAGATTTATCTCCAAATTGACGGACAAGTGCGTCCCATTTTTTAATCTCCTTAGAGGCAATAAGAAATTCAAGTGGACGGAGGAATGCGAGCAGACTTTTCAAGCTTTAAAGTCTCATATGTCGCAGCCACCGATTCTATCTAAGCCGGTCAAAAAAGAAACTATGTTCATCTACTTGGCGATCACAAAATATGTTGCTAGTGTTGTCCTGGTATGAGAGGAGGAAAATGTGCAAAAGGTCGTATATTATGTAAGAAAAAGGCTAATAGGAGTAGAACTGCGGTATCCACCCATTGAAAAATTAGCCTACTGCTTGATTTTAGCCTCTAGAAAGCTGCGACCGTACTTCCAAGCTCACCCCATCATAGTATTAACCGAGCAGCCGCTATGGAAAGTTATGCAGAAGCCAGAAGCTGCTGGCCGATTAATGAAATGGGAAGTTGAACTTGGGCAGTTTGAAATTTATTACTTACTACGAGCATTAGTAAAAGGGCAAGCTCTGGCCGACTTCGTCGCAGAGCTCACTGGGCTTCCAGACAGTGAACAAATAGAAGAGCTTGAACCTCAAAACCAAACTCCCTCTTGGAAGCTGTTTACAGACGGTTCTTCTAATGAGCACCACACTGGAGCCGGGGTGATTTTGGTAACGCTTGAAGGACATCAATTCCACTGTACAATCAGATTCGACTTCACAGCATCCTTCAACGAAGCAGAGTATGAAGCACTGCTTGCCGGGTTACGATTAGCCAAAGACATGAACGTAAAGTCGCTTGAAATATATAATGACTCCTAGTTGGTGGTTAATAAAATTACTGGATAATATCAAGCCCGGGGTTTGAAGATGAGTGCTTATGTGAGCAAAGAAAAAGATCTGTTGGCGCAATTTGAAAGGTACAATCTCCAGCAAGTACCTCGTGACCGCAACTCAAATGCTGATGCCTTGGCCAAACTAGCGAGTGTGAAGGATGCCGACACACTGAACATATTGCATGTTGAACGACTGTCCGCACCAACCATCAGAGTAGAAGAAACTTCTCGGGTAGTTCAGGCAATAGATACATGGATGGCGCCTTTCACTGAGTACCTAACACATGGAGTGTTGCCTACGGACAGAAACAAAGCAAGGACCCTCCAGAGGCAAGCTGTTCAGTTTATCCTGGTAGACAGAATTCTATACCGAAGAGGGTACTCAATGACACTCCTAAGGTGTGTTTCTAAAGAAAAATCCAAGGAGTTAATGCGAAAAGTCCATGAAGGTTTCTGTGGAGACCACGCTGGGGGGCAGAATTTATCGAAAAAGATCCTAAGGCAAGGATACTTCTGGCCAACAATAAATGAAGACTCGATTATATTTGTTCGAAAATGTGACAAGTGTCATAGATTCTCCAAGATTCTACGAGCATCCCCTAATGAGCTAAAGCAGATGCAAAGTCCGTGGCCTTTCGCAGTATGGGGAATAGACCTAATTGGGTCTTTTCCCACAGGGAAAGGTGGCATCAAATATGTCATGGTGGCTGTCGATTACTTCACAAAGTGGGCTGAAGATGAGCCACTTGCGACCATAACAACCAAGAAAGTACTGGAATTTGTAGTCAAGAACATAGTTTGTCACTATGGATTGCCAAGAAAAATTGTCTCAGACAACGGCACGCAGTTTGATAGTGATCTATTCACGGATTTTTGTGAGTAGCATGGAATTATCAAAAGCTTTTCTTCAGTAGCTCATCCGCAAGCAAACGGACAAGTTGAGGCTATCAATAAAACACTAAAAGATACTTTGAAGAAAAGGCTTGAAGAAGCAAAAGGGGCGTGATCAAAGCAGTTGCTTGAAGTTCTCTGGTTGTACAGAACATCCCATCGAACAGCAACGGGTCATACTCCATTTTCCTTGCCTTATGGATATGAGGCTATGTTTCCTGTTGAATTAGATCTTCCGTCACATCGACAAATAGCTTACAATCAAGGCACTAATAGCCAAATATTGATGGAAACTTTGGATTTGGTCGATGAAAGGTGCGAGCAAGCTCAACTCTGAGTAGCAGCTTACCAACAAAAAGTCGTCCGGTATTTCAACTCTAAAGTGCATGAAAGTAAATTTAATGTGGGAGATCTGGTCCTTCGAAGAGTTTTCCTTAACACCTGTGATCAAGCTGCTGGAGCACTCGGACCGAACTGGGAAGGACCATACCAAATCGAAGAAGTCCTCCATCTAGGCACTTATAAACTTGCTCGCTTAAACGGAGATCTCGTTCCTCGCTATTGGAATGGAGAACACCTGCGCAAGTACTATCAATAAACAATTCTTCTTAAAGATTGGCTTGTATTAATTTTACTTCTTACAAGTTTGTGAACAAGGGTTAGTCGATTTTGTGACTGATCGCTTATAAGTGTAAGATCATATTTTTGATCACTCATACAGACTCGATTGTCCATTTATTACGAGAAATAAAAGGGACTGTGCGTAGCCAGTCAATCTTGCCAATTATTGTATTTATTACAAGTATTTGCTCATTATGTGTGTTGTTTTGCTATATTATTATTTTTACAGGTATCTATTCTGAGCAGTATGTTCGAACAGGTCTTGGTCAAGGCAAGTGACCGAGGACCTAAAGCTCCTCAATCACTTGGGGGGCATATAAGGTATCTAGTAAGCAAAGCATATCAATAGGTATGTAAACACACAAGAAAAATAAGTGAAAGCATACTACGGTACTTAGAATATTTTTCAATTTTTTTTTATTTTGTTAAATCAAACCAAAGTGCTATGCTAAGTTCGGTCATGCGAATAGATGTTATAATAAAATGCAAATATTATAATATCAAAAGCAAAACCCTTTACACTGTGAGCAGTCACTACATGGATGTAATTGTCTATTAAAAGGAAAAGCTGCTCGTGTAGCAATAAAAGTATAAATTGTATTGACATTACAAACCGTAGTTCGTGTGTCTGAAATTACAAGTTAAAAATAAAAGAAAAGCAGATAAAATTATGCGGCAGTCGAAGGATTTTGCTGAGGCTCTTGAGGCTTCTGATCGACTGTGGCTCCAGCATCATTGTTGGCACCGTCAATGCTTCTCTTCCTTTTCCAGGCGAGCATCACACCTCGCCAATTCTGCCTCCCTTATTGAATCAGGTAGATAAGTGAAATTAGCCTTGGGATTGCTTTTCCAGAACATGTAGAAGCACTGGAACACTACTCCTTCATATTTCTCCAGGTTGCACCCGTTGGCCTCCTCAAGGTCAGCAACCTCCTTGCGGCTAATCTCCAACTCCGATTGACGCTTGTGGGCTTCTTGGTAGATTATCTGTGAGGATTCCTTATATTTATCTTTGGAGGAAGTAATTTTGGCAAGATAGTCCTCTTTCTTCTTCAACTCCTCCTCAAGCTTGTCAATCTTAGCCTCCGCTGCTCGCAACTCCTCGGCATGCTCAGCCTCAGCTACCTGGTGTTTCTCGACCAGCCTCTCCTCAGCCACCTTGATCTCTTCAGCCTGTTTGGTGGCCATCTCCTCTGAGTGGTGCCAACCGGTGCTCACGGTCAGAATCCCCTACGATCAAAAACTAAAATTAAAGCGTTTGTTAGTATATATCAGAGAGATGAACAAATCAAACTGTAATAGAAGCAACAACTTACAGTGAGTAGTTCGGTCAGCCCACGATTGAGGAGCTAGTCGAACGTCATGGTGGGAGCGTTTCCAAAAGTTTCCAAACAATGTCGGTGTCTGGACAACTTCTTCAGCATGTCACTAGCTGAAGTGCAGGTGGAGCTCAAGATCGCTTCGGCCACAGTTTTATCTGGTTGGGTGGCAGAACTTGGGTTGGCGGCAGCTGGAGGATTCTGATTGCTGGTAGCAGGGGGAGTCTGGTCGGCAGGCCCTAGAGGGGGAGTAGTCTCTTTTGTAGGAGTTGGCATAGGAGGGTATTCTGTTCGAGACCTCTTTGTAGATGGGTTGCTGCAGCCTTCTCCATCCTTGCGCCTATTCGACTTGTTCCTGCTCGCAGGCGTGGCGGTGGTAGAATTGGTGTACAGGTCGAAAGCTCTCTCAGCAGGCATGTCTGCAAGGAAGGAAACATACAAACAATCAGACTGTATAATTATAAGTGTTGGTTGAATCAAAGAAATGAAAGCAAAGGAATTATATTTAAAATAACTGAGCTACACTTACTAGTCGCAACAATATTTACAGTACTACTGCTACACTCACTCTCTGGCATGAAGAAGTCTGAATTTAAATTAGGTGTGTATTTAAAGTTGTCGTCCCTGTCAAATAAATGACAGGGAATGGGCAAGCTGTCTAAGAGTGAGAAGTCAGTACCATTCTCATCTGTAGACTCAAGAATGAGCTTGGGGTGTTCAGAAACCTTCTTTTGCCCTTTCCTAAAGGAGTCGGAGCGGTGGCTGTCCGCGGGGCGCTGGTAGGTTCGTTGATGGTCACTCCTGTCGCCCTCGTCCTCGAAGGGTTGCGAGACATCTTGGTGTTGTTCGGTGGTTTCTCCACCAGTGGCACTTCCCGCTGTTGATTCCCTCACATCTTGGTGAGGTGCCAAAAGGCTGAGCAGCCTTATATTAGCCTCTGTGACCAGCTCTATGACGCTTTTCTCTATATCGGTCATGCTGGCCAAATATGCTGCTCGTATCTCCATCTCTGGAGTAGGAGCTAGTCGGTTCCATGGACCTGAAGGGTACTGTATTTTTAAGGGAGATGCAGAAAAGCTAAAGAAAATTGAACAACTAAGGAATAAATAATTTACCTCCTTCTGTGAAGGCCAGGTTGTTGGCGACCAGGTCAGTTGTTAAAAAGTACACCTGGAAGTACTTTCCTACGTTGGACTTGTAGGTAGTCTCACTCAGGAAGGTGCGAGCAGATTCCTGATGGTGAAAATGGAAGAACCCCGTGTTGTTGTGATTGGGGTTGGAGTTAAGATCAAATAGATAGTTGATCTCATGTGGCGTCGGAACGGGCCACTTCTTATGACTATACAGGATATACCCGTTTGGTTTTATTTGAAAAGGAGTGACCTCAAAATAGTTGGCCACCCCTTGAAAAAATGGATGAAGAGGCAAGGTTGCCCCTGCCTCAATGTGGTATCTCGACCAGGCGCTGCAGGTGCCCCTAGGCAGGTTTGCCCACTGGTCGATGGAAGGTTTATTTAGGGTTACCCAAGAAAGTCCGTACTTTTTGAGATAATTCCCTACCATCCTAACTGTAATTTTGCTAGGAGGTGAACCATACCATTCGACTTCTGGTCGAAGGACGTTCCGAAGCTGGGCTTTAGCTTGGATTTCTGGTTGGGATGTGCTTTCGGGAGAAGGGTTGGTCGAAGGGTTTTCAGCCCAAGGGGCAGGCTGTTTGGCAGCAAGAGTAGCTGTTTTCTTTCTTTTTTGGGCAGTGGATTTTACTCGACCCATGATTGTTGGGCTAGTTGAAGGTCTATTAGAAGAGTTGTGAGAAATAGGAATTTCTGGGATCAGCAATGACGGTTGTTCGTGATCTTCAAGCAGCTGGGCGAGCAGGTCGTCGTCGATTGGCCTCTCACCTCCCCACAGATCGTGCATGAAAATCAACGAGGAGAGAAGGGGAGATGAGAATCAACAACCAAAAGACCAAGAAGTGTAAAAGTTGCTCATGTATAAAAGTTAAGCTTTTATACGACCAACAACATTCTAACAAAAATACTAAATTCTATGCGAACAATTTGGAAAAAGGATTAAAAAGAAAAAGTGAAAAGTTTTTCAGGAAAAACTTTTCAACTCTAAAGGGGCGGGAAAAACATAGTTTTTTCTACAAGCTTAAAAATCGAATTTTTACTTTAATTTTACGGCCTAAATTAATAATCCTAACTACCAAACTAATACCTAACCCCTGCAAAGTATTATTTTCCCACCATATTAGGCTCAGATCTACAAGCCCCTTTTACCTGAAACAATTTTTTCAACAACAGTAAAAGACATTCAAGAACGACAGTCTTATCTTTGCTTATTCAGGGCTTCAGCTTCAACCTCTTGGGCTGCAGCTTGATTCTCATGCATGGCAATAAACTGGTCCTGCATTTGTCCCACGACTTCCTTCGTTATTCAATGTCAGGGTTAAGATCTTCCCCTAAATCCATGTGGGGCTCATCTTGACCCATTTCTCTTCATGGAGGTAGATTTACAGGTGGATGGACCTCCTAGCTAGGATACAAATACACTAATAGAATGTCCTTCGAACAGGAACTCCCTTCGAGCAAGCTGTACCACCAATACACTATCGAGCAAATCCTTGTTGCCGATTAGACACCCTTCGAGCAATGATTTGCAAGTGATACTCTCCATCTTGTTACTTGACTAAAGCAACTCTTTCTTCTGTCGTTGAACGGAAATGACCAACACTTGAGAATTGATTAACATGGACCATGTGAGCCCATTTTTGAGTTATAAGGCAATTATTGTAATTTGGCTCGTTATGATTATATTTGGCATATATGTGATATATGTGTGGGACCACATTATTATGTGGATATATTTGGGTTACTTGGCACGAGATGATCCAAGGGGGCAAGCTAGTGGGAAAGTCACAATGGGACCCATACTTGAATCGGTGTGAGTCAGGGGTATATTGGGTATTTAGCACATTACTGGGATATTGGGTAATGGGAATGATTATTTGATGATATATTGGGAGTTAGTGAGATTAGGAAGGAATTCTGGGGATTTTTGACTATTTTACCTCGAGGGCATTTTTGGGACCCCGAGCATTAGGATTTGCTTGAGGTTACTTAAGCTTGAAGTAACCTAGCAAAATATATAAAAGGAACATTCAGTATTCTCTCTCTCTCGTTCGTTTATTTGACGCCCATTAGCATTTTCGAAGGAAACTTGAGTTTTACGACTCGAATTCAAGAAAGGTTAGAGCCATAACGATTAAAGGGAAGATCAAAAGCTTATTAGTTGGAGGATTTAGTGAGAAATGACATAATCCAAATTCAAAATGAATAGGGCATGAACGCGTGAGTATGTGCATGATTATGATTATGCTTAGTTAGGCTTTGTACTTCCTAACGCGACCTGGGCGAAGGCAATTCTAACAATGATCTGATTTTTTCTGGATTCGCCTCCATCCCCCTTTTGTTGACTACAAAACCCTGAAACTTTTTCTGATGCAACTTCGAAAGTGAACTTCTAGGGATTTAGCTTCATGTCGTATTTCTTCAATATGCGAAAACATTCTTCTAGCATATCATTGACATACATCGATATACACCTCCATGGTTATTGGTAGTCTTTGACTTGACGAGCATATCATCGACATACACCTCCATGTTGACCAACCGTTGGTATGTAGCTTCAGCGTTTTTCAGCCCAAATGGTATAACTTTGTAGCAATATACGTTATGCTCGGTCATGAAACTAGTATGCTCTTAGTCTGTAGGGTTCATCGTAATTTGGTTATATCCAGAATACGCGTCCATGAAAGACATGAGCTCGTGACCGGCCGTAGTGTCTACCAACTGATCAATTCTTGATAGTGGGAAACAATCCTTGGGACAAGCCTTGTTGAGGTCTGAGAAATTGATACAATTTCTCCACTTCCCATTTGGCTTTGGGATCAGCACGGGGTTAGCAACCTAGATCAGGTATTTTGCTTCCCTGATAAATCCACATTTAAGTAGGCGAGCTACTTCTTCTTCCAATGCTTTAGATCATACTGTCCCCAAAAGCCTCCATTTTTTAGACTTTGTAGGCACATTCTTGTTCAAGTTTAAAGTATGCATTATTATGCTTGGACTAATTCCCACCATATCCTCATGTGACCATGCAAAAAAATCTAGGTTCTTCCTTAGAAACTCGACCAACTCCTTCTTCCTTTTGGATTAAAGATTTTTCCAAACTTTGACCATTCTTGAAGGTTCTTCTAGGTCGATGTTTATTTCCTCGAACTCTTCTATTGCCTTAAGTTCAGATCTGTCTTCACCTACCCGTGGATCTATGTCATCCTGTTGGGCGACCTCATCATTTCCTTCTTCAGGTTCTTCCATCCTACGAGTAATCTTTATTTCCCGGAACTCCTCATCTCCTTCACCTATAACAATTGCCTGCTACCTGAGTTGTGATTTTCCCTTCATAGCAATGCTTTAGCATTCTCTGGCGGCAAGTTGGTCTCCTTTTACTGTGCACATTCCTGAGATTGAGGGGAACTTCATTGCCAAGAGTCGGATCAATGTGATGGCTTCAAAAGCCATCAACGCAGGTCATCCCAAAAGCGCGTTATACGTGGCCGGACAATCGATTACCACGAACTCAAGTATTTTGGAGACAGTTCGTGACTCATCTCCCAATGTAACCACCAGTTCGATCATTCCTATGGCCGCCATTCATTCACTTGAAAACTCTCACAGAGTCATTAAGATCGCCTTCGAATTGGTCATGGACAACCCCATCTTTTCTAGGGTGGACCTAAAGAGAACATTTACGGAACTTCTACTATCCACCAGTATTCTCCGTACCTTCCAGTTAGCGAGCTGCACGGTTACCACCAGTAGGTCATTATGTGGGAATTGTACATGGCTAGCATCTTCTTTCATGAAAATGATTGGTTGTTTTTCCAACTGCTATTGTTTTGATAACCACTGCTGTGGGAAAAACTCTACACCATTATAGTTATTCAACTCATTAATATACCTCTTTTGGGCCCCACTTCTCGTGCTCGCCAAATGAGGTCTGTTGACCACGATTTTGGCCAATGATGAGTGGACGTCAAAACTACAATAAGCCTTGAATAGAAAATAACGACACAAATAATTTTATAGTGGTTCAGCCCCAACTTGTTGGTAATAGCCTAATCCACTTGGAGTTGTGATATATGTAGCCTACACTAAAGATTAGATGAACCTGAGCCAACTGAGTTTCTTAAGTGTAAGTAGAAAAAAAACAGGGTTTCTCTCTCAAGAATACAAGTTTTATCTAAAAAAAAAAATACCCCAATAATGCCTGAGTCCCAAAAGCCTAGCCAGAAAATCTGAATCCCCTTCAATGATGCCATGAGCGCCTTATTTATAAGCTCATGGATCGTACATGAAAAATATCCCATTTTGACGGGGTCCTTGATTGTTTTAACCAATTTCAATTAATAAAATAATAAACAAATTCATATTACAACAATATAGCTATTACTTTGGGATATTTGAGAGATTCGCGTGGAAGTTGTGAGCGATTCGGGTTGAAGTTGTTACTGAAGTTCTGTAAAGAAGTCACTGGGCAGTTAACTCCCGAGATTCTGACACATCCGATCTGCTACACCCTCAATTTGACATAGAAGGTCGGATGAAACCCATTTTTGAGATGACTGGTCGGATGAAACCCATTTTTGAGATGACTGGTCGGTTGAAACCAATCTATGAGATGACTGGTCGACTGAACTACGTGTTCGGATGGGTGAGTCCCTCTCCGAGATAACCGGTCGGACAATCAGTGCATCGGGTGAGACTTCTCCCTAACCAGAAAAAAATATTCTCCGATGTAGCTGGTCGGCTATATCACGTAACTGGTCGGACAAAACACCTCCTGAAGTAACTGGTCGGGTGAAACCCCCTTCTGAGGTGACTGGTCGGGTGAAACCCCTTTCTGATGTGACTGGTCGGGTGAAATAGTCCCTAACCAGTTAAACCCTTTCCTGGTCATACAAACACCTCTTCTAGCATGTCTGGTCGGGTAAGACTCCCTCCTGGCCAGTTAAATTCCTATCCGGACATAGTGAATTATTTCCTGACCAGATAATACCATCTTCTGACCAGTGATATCACAACTCTGTAGGTCATTTTCTAGCCTTTGCACTTCCATTGGTCAACACATTTATTGACCATTAATGAACCGCTTGATGATTCGCTTGACGATCATGCACTACCACCTGTCACTTCCGATTTCCATGTCATCAAACTGAAATTTTGGGGATAACATTTTCCCCCAGGTTTATTATATGGTTTACTCGTATGATAAACTTTTTCTCTAGCAAAATGTTTTTGAGGTCGTCCAAAAACTTCTCCCGTTTAGTAACTTTGACAAATAATAAAAGCCTGGCCAGTTAAATCTCTAAAAATTGAATAGACAATTAGAAATTCAGAGAATATCCTAGCAGTTGCCTCCATGTGGTGACTCATTAGTAACTTTAATATTCTCTGTGTCCCACAATTCCAAAAAATGACTTTCTATATTCTCTCCTTTTCAAGTAAACCCACGATTGAACTTTTCAGTCCTTGAAAATGGTAGTTATCAGTTTCCCATCTTCCATTGCACTTTCAGGTTCATGGGTTTGCATGAACTTTGAAGTTTTCTTGAAGCTTGTTGAACCCTTAAAATTCCACTTTTTGATCTTTTTTGCACACCCCAAGATTAGGAAAATATATTCATGCTCATCATTATGCCCCATACCTCTTGGTCGGTCGGACTCCACTTAGTTCATAGACGTTAGGATACCTTTAGCTCCTTGGAACCAAAATATCTTGTCGGCAACACTCCTTAGCTGCTCGGACATGCACCTAAGCTGCTCAAACACACCCACTACCGCTTGAACACGCCCCCTAGCCACTTGCACACGCCCCCTAGCCACTCAGACGCACGCACCTAGCCACTCGGACACACACCTAGCCGCTCGGACGCATGCACCTAAGCTGCTCGAACACACTCACTGGCGCTCGGACATGCCCCCTAGCCGCTCGGTTTTGCATGCTTTTAAGCTCTCAGGCTTGTGTAAAAACTTTAAGATTCATGCATTTGAGCACCAAAAATATTTGATTATTATTGTTGCTCTCATACATTTTTATCAAGGCAGTAAAATATTTTTACTGCTCAGAGAAAATATTTTAGAAGGTAGTAAATACTTTTTCTTTGCATTTATTTTTTCATCTTTGTTTGGTTCACTCACCTCCCCGTATTTTTTGTAGATGAATCATTTCGACTATAGGGGAGGTGACAATCATACAAACTCTGATTCTTCATCTTCTAAATTGAGCGACACTCCTCAAAGAAGTGATTCTTCATCCAAATCTCCTAGCAACCGCACTCTCAAGGATCACCTTCGTCGTCTCAAGAAAATACTTCCTCATTCGTCTCTATACTTCCTTCACGAAGAGCAGTTTCTCAAAAATCAGTGTCAACATCAGCCAATGAGGGTAAAAAAAACCAATTGACTCCCTCAAGTAGCTCAAAGAGCGACATTAAAGACAGTGGAACGCGATCCATTAGCTAGAGAACATTCGGTAAAAGAAGCTCAAACTGAAGTGTCTTCAAGGCCTCCTCGCTAGGTCCGGAAAGCTGGTAAACCCAGGAAAAAGGCTACCCAGACTATTACAAATAAGATTTAACAATCAGCCACACTTAAGCTGAGGAAAGAAGAAGATCGTGTGCCTTCCTGGTTTGTAGCTAAACCTTCTAAGCTAAACTCCAAAATGTTTGATAAGCATATTCAGAATTTGGGTCTTGAAGGAGTGAATGTGATATGTCCGCAACCTCACCAGAGAGCAAATAATCCTGGTGGAGCTTATTGCACCTAGTCTAGATACCATGTTTATGCAGGAGCTACTATCCCTCTGTATTCTTTCTTTCAGTCAGTAGAAGATTACTTCAATGTTTCTCCCTTCCAGATTGCTCCAAACAGAATTCAAGAACTATCTGCTCTATATATTCTTTATCACTTCCACGGCTAGAATCCACCTACTCCTCATGAAGTGCATTACCTTTTCGAATTTAGGACCAACCCCAGCCACAAGAATACAGGCTTATCCCACTTCTTCCATAAGCAAAAAGGGATCAAATACCTCCATGGTATCGCTCATAAATCGAATCCTGGAAAACATTACATGGAATCATTTCTTTCATCAGATATTAGGGCCAACAACTTGGCCGTTACGCATGCAGGCCTTTTTCATCAACCTTTACCGACTAGGGAAATGTATTCACGAGCAGAAGAACTTGCTAACATGCCCATATAAGAGAAAGATGTCAAAGAGTTGGTCAACCTGGAAATTCTTCAATTGGTGGGGTTGTTACCAAATAATCAAAACATTATAGAAGGTAAACTACTGAAGAAGCAAACACAACCGACCAGTCAAATGTTGATACTGAAGTAGTGACTGACCAATTCTCTCCTGAACCATCTCCCCAGTCAGGCTGACCAGGTGATCTTTTTATGAGGGAACCTCTTCCTGAAGATCCTCGTAGACATGCCTTTCCTACTTGGCTTGGGAAAGAAAAAAAACATTGAACTCCTTAAAGAAGATATCTCATCGTCTGAAGATGAAGACGACCTTCTCGATGAAATTCTGAACTCAGGTTTTTCTACTAATAGTAACCATAGTTTGTAAGAAATTTGTAAACTCATGTGGTCATAGTAAACTTTTCATCTACTTATATTTATCTCTCATTTCCACTAACCAGTCTTGCGCTTCACTTCTTTGCAGATCCAGACATGTTTAAGCAATTCAACACTTCCTCTGCCCAAAAGAGGAAACCTGGTAAAGGTAGTATCTTAAACCCTTCGAGCAAGGTTGCGAAGACTGTACCGACCAGCCAGGAGAGATCATCTGACCATCCTATCGCTATCCGACGATTGACTCCTCCATCTATTCCTCATTCTGCTAGCTTAACAACTACCCGACCAACTGACTTAAGTGAGCCCCTTCACATTGCTAGTGAATATGGAAAGGAGTTATTAGACCACACTCTTCATCATGCAACAATAACTCAAACCTTTGAGACTTTACCCCGGCACAATGTTGAAGTTGTTCTACAATGAGGCCTCGCTCAAATAATGAGTGTAAGCATCTTATCATCAAGAGCTCACACTTTCCTATTAACTATTCTTATTCTAAATAGTTTTATGTTACCTATTTCAGGGACTTATCACTATCAGTCATACTCAACACTGAGCAGTAGACTATAAGGAGTTGATTAAAGTCTTGAATGATCAATTGGTGGAATCTCAAGCGAAGATTGAAAACCTGAGCAAGTCTTAAAAAGATCTTCAAGACAAGACTGAACAGGCAGAGAAAACAATTGCTGACCAGGATAGAACCTTGAAGGAGTAGACTGATGAGAACAACAAGCACATCCAAACCATCAAGACATTGACCGACCAACAGGAGAAAAATATTCAAGATATTGAAGAGCTGAAACAAGACAAGTCAGCTGATCTGGTTCGTTATGAAGAAATATGTTTCAACTGCTTCTACTAGATTTGGAAGTTAAACAAACCTCTTAACCTTGACTTTTTTTCTGAAGAAACAAAGGCTGAGGAGCTCACTAAATGGGAAGCCAAGGCTGCCAAGGAGGCAGCTCTGCAACCTGGCATTGTGCCTGCCTCTCCTGCTTTATCCTTCTGACCAGAGGAGGTCCCTGATGTTGAGGATGGTGTTGACCAACCAAGAAACAGTCTACCCGACCAGTGAGCATTTTGGGCCGACCAGAGAGCATGTTTGGCCGACTAGAGGCCATGCTCAACTTGAATAGTGAAAACTTTGTTCCCTGCCAGTAGTTTACTTCTTTTTGTCGTACTTTTGTGAAGACAATTGCTGCTTGGTAGCCTTGATATTTTTCGTACGACCGTGCTATTGGCATTTATACTTTACTTTTCTTTTCTAACTTGAAACATTCTAAGACATTTTAGACTTAAAACATTATAAGTTTTTTGTGAATAGTAAAGTCACTCTGATGTATGCCTTATATTTTCGCATGAGTACTTAGTTTTCTAACTTAGAAATTCTAGACATTTCATAAGTCCCTACTACGTATACTTTCTCACACTCTTATTGCTCTAACATTTTATGCGCATAATGTTTATTGTCACACAAATATTTTCTTCTAACTTGAAATTTTGAAAAATTCCAAGTTACTTAAGCTTTGTCAAACAAGTTAGCTTAATGGCCTTTTTTGACTTCGAAAATTTACAAGTCAGCCTAAGAAAACAAATATCTTAACTCGTGCTATTGTTGCCTGTGTTAAATTATATACCAGTATACCCCATGTGCCCCCCAAGTGATTGAGGGTTGAAAGATCCTTGGTCACTTGCTACTTGACCAAATTTGTTCGAGCAGTTAATTACTTGTGAACCACATAGAATATATGGAAAACATTTGAGCAGTTGAACACTGCTTGAACCTACCGAACAGTTGAACACTGTCAAATTTTACCGACCAGTTGAACATTTTTCGAAAAATTAACACACATGCATATTTGTAGCAAGAATCGACCAAGCTGCACGCAGTCTCTTTTATTACTCGTAAATTAAAAGGACAAAATATGTCTAATAACGAGTCTTAAACAACAAAAATTGTTCAAAAATAAATGATAGGTCAGCAAATAACCAGCTCATAAACCAAACTTAAATAGCAAGTTAAACAACTTGAAATACTACTCTGAAAGCGGTATTTAGTGATAATATATCCTTAGATACTCGACATTCCAGTGGTTCCTGATCAGGCTCCATTCAGCCAATAAAGTTTGTTGTAAGTGCCAGGAGGCAAAACATTCTTGATCTGATAAAGTCTTTCCCAATTTGGTCCTGACACTCCAGCTGCTAGGTCTTCGATGAACAACTTATCAGGACCAAATCATCGAACTGGAACTTTTGATCTTTCACCTTGGAATTGTAGCAAGATAAATTATATACCAATATACCTATGTGCCCCCAAGTGATCGATGGTTAATTACTCATGAAACACATAGAGTATATGGAGAATTTATGAGCAGTTGAACACTGTCCAATTACTATCATTTTGTCCGACCAGGTGAATACCGGCCAGTTGAACACTGCCCAGTTGAACACTGTTCGATTTTACTGACCAATAGATTTTTGCTAGAATATACTGACCAATTGAACATTGTTCAAGTATACCAAGAAGTTGAACACTGCTTGATAAACCAACCAGTTGAACAATGTTCAAGTATACCGAAAGGGTTGTCATTCCTATGGTCGATGTCATTCAACCTGGTAAGTCGCTTAGACAAACTTTGCATTGTAGCCGCTAGTGCGTCAAGTTGGGTTTGGATGGCAGGTGCAACTGACGAGGCTCCAAAATTTTTACATCTTCATTGGGCATTTCAATTTGGTTCACCATCGTCAAGTATTTCTACTTGATTAGTAGGGCGGGTCAGATCTTGCCCTTCGATCGGGATGGTCTTCCTCTTGTTGCGGATAACGTCCCTTAGATCCTTTCGGGAAGCATGTCCTCCTAGCAAATCGAACACCGTACTCTTCAATTTTTTGGAAGGCTTACTTCATGGGACCTACTCTTTGCCACAACGTTGTTGCCCAGGATGTAGTGGTGGTTTTTCGAAACGACCCGGACGGTTTCTTCCTCCTTGTTGGTCGTTGACCTCTTTCTCCTTTGACCGATCGGTGTGATCCCGACCATATCTCAAGGACCTCATCCCGACCATATCCGTCTTTAAAATTTTGAGGTTTCTTATCTCAAGGAGCTCTGGTCTGATTATGCCTAGGTGGAGTCTTCTTACTGCCTGACTGGTGACTCCCTAATGTAGAAGTCTCTGATCGGTGGCTCCTGGAAGGGGTTCTAGAATTCTCCCTTTGTATCGAGGCAGTCCCTAAGCGGTCCCCATTATCTGCTCAACCAGTGGGATTGCTTCTACTTTTGTCTGGCCCCTGAGAATCGGCACTACCAGCAGGGGACTTCTGCCCAACATTATTATTTCTTGCCCCTTGGGCGGTTGCTTGTGTTGCGGCTTGCACATTGGCCTGGGCCAATTGAGTAGTTTTTTCTAGACCAAGTGCTGCCTCGCGATGTCGTCGATCGGCCTCCTCCTACCGTCGCCTGATCTGTTCGCTTCTGGCATCCATTTCCCTTCTTTGTTGTTCTAACGCAGCTCTCTGCCTCGACATCTCTTAATCAAGGCTTCGTGTCTCTCCAAGTAATTTCAAAGGAAACTCTCAAGAAACCCAAAGCTCTTGCACCAATTTGAGTAAGTTCTCTCTTCTTGATCTTTACTTTCAAGCATTTTAAGCTTTAAAATTTTGCACAAAAACTTGTTAGAACATGCACATGCCGAAACCCTCTTTTGGAATACATTCTTGGAATTTTTTTGATGAATGTTTGTAAAATAGAGATTTTGCGGCTGATTTTGTGTAGATTAGGCTTTGGATTAGTCAATTATTCCTTCAATTTCATCTGATTTTTGTCTGGTCATCTCTTCAGCGAAAGACTCCTACTGGGCGTTAAATTGCATCATCTCCTTCTGGAAAGCCCCCATGGCTTCCTGGATTTGTTCGACCTCTGGAGTCGTCTCCTCGAGAAAGACCCTGGGCTCAGTGTCAGGGTTATCAAGTGCAGGACCTTCTGGTCTAACAATTTCTTTTGCAGTTGACGTACCAGGCTTCTTGGGCGCCATATTGGTTGGATAATAGTGTATTTATTCTATTCAGGCTCTCAATGAAAGCACCAAAAATGTTGACCATGATTTTGGCCGACGACGAGTAGACGTCAAAACTACAATAAGCCTTGAATAGAAAATAACGACATATATAATTTTATAGTGGTTCAACCCCAAGTTGTTGGTAATAGCCTAATCCACTTGGAGTTGTGACATATGTAGCCTACACTTAAGATCAGATGAACCTGAGCCAACTGAGTTTCATAGTGTAAGTAGAAGAAATACAAAGTTTCTCTCTCAAGAATACAAGTTTTCTCTAAAAAAAATACCCAAGAATACCCGAGTCCCAAAAGCTCAGCTAGAAAATTTGAATCCCCTTCAATGATGCCATGAGCCCCTTATTTATAAGCTCATGTATTGTACATGAAATATATCCCGGTTTGACAGGTTCCTTGGTTGTTTTAACCAATTTCAATTAATAAAACAATAAACAAATTCAAATTACAACAATATAGCTATTACTTTGGGATATTTGAGAGATTCGTGCGGTAGTGGTGAGCGATTTAGGTTGAAGTTGTTACTGAAGTTCTGTAAAGAAGCCACTAGGTAGTTAACTCCCAAGATTATGACACATTCGGTTGGCTACACCCTTAATTTGATATAACAGGTCGCATGAAACCCATTTATGAGATGACTGGTCACACGAAACCCATTTGTGAGATGATTGGTCGCCTGAACTACGTGTCCAGCCGGATGAGTCCCTCTCCAAAATGACCAGTCGACCAATTCGTGCGTTTGGTTGGGTGAAACTTCTCCCTGACCAAACAAAAATATTCTCTGATGTAGCTGGTTGGCTATATCACATAACTGGTCGGACAAAACACCTCCTGAAGTAACTGGTCAGGTGAAACCCCCTTCTGAGGTGACTGGTCGGGTGAAACCCCTTTCTGATGTGATTGGTCGGCTAAAACACTCCCTGACCAGTTAAACCCTTCCGTGGTCGGACAACACTCCCTCCTGACCAGTTAAATTCCTATCCGGTCACGTGAATTATTTCCTGGCCAGGTAAAACTATCTTCCAACCAGTGATATCACAACTCTATAGGTCATTTTCTAACCTTTGCACTTCCCTTGCTCAACACATTTATTGACCATTAATGAGTCGCTTGATGATTTTCTTGACAATCATGCACTGCCACATGTCACTTCTGATTGCCATGTGATCAAATTGAAATTTTTGGGATAACAAGGTCATCCGACAATACTAGTTATATCTCCTCCTACTTTCGGGAAAGGGTCGACCTGATTCATCTGAGCTCTAGGCTGACCTGTTGTGGCTTTTTGAGATGGCTGGGGATTCTGCCCAACTGGTTAATTGAGGACTACCTGATTTCAGGCATACTAAGATAATGGTCCTGCCCGAATGAGAGTCTCAATTTCATCCTTTAGTTGTCGGCAATCATCAGTGTTATGACCGATGTCATTGTGGAATTGGAAAAACTTTGAAGGGTCTCTCTTCGTCCTCTGATTCCTTAAAGGTTCTGGTTTCTTCCACGGAAGGCAATTAGAATTTTCCAGGAAGATATGTTCCCGGGTGTCCGTTAAGAAGGTGTAGGTGGGATAAACGGGCTTGAATTTCTCCACAGACTTGTTCTTCTTCGTCCTATTCTGGTTGCCCTCAACATTCCCCTTCCTCTTGTAGTTTCCCGTTTGGTTATTTTGGGTAACAGGCTGAGCCGTAGCTGCAGCATCTGCCACCGCTCCAGCGGATTGGATAGGGGTCCGGCTGGTTCTTGTGATAGCGAATCGCGCCTTTTCAAGGTTTATCCACTCCTGAGCTCGGGCCAAGAATTCGTCTACACTTTTAACTCCTTTTCATTGGAGTTCTTGCCACAGATTGCCTCCCATCAAAATTCCTCTTCTCATCACCATGAGTTTGGAGCTATCATCAGCATCCCTAGCTCGTGCTGCAACATTGGCGAATCTGCTCAGGTTTGCCTTCAGTGACTCACCAAGTTGTTGTTTTATGTTAGTCAATGAGTCCGCCTCTACACGAGCTTCCTGTGAACTTCAGAATGCTCTCTTAAACTCGAAAGAAATTTTCTTCAAAGAGCTTATCGAATGCTTCTTGTATTGTTTAAATCATTGTATTGTAGGTCTGAACAGAGTAGCGAGGAATAGGATACACCTTAGGTCGATCCCGACATTGTGTGCCATCATCATTGTGTTGAACATCCCGATGTCATTGGATGGATCTATATTTCCATCAAATATCAGCATGTTCAGCATCCAAAAGCTAATAGGATACATAGTCACGACAATGTTTGGAGCAAAAGGTTCGAGCTCTTCGTCTGAGTCGCAATCATCTGCCCCCTTTCTAGATAAGAGCCTCTTCATTTGTTCCTTCATCAAGGCCAGTCACTCAAGGGTTAGGTCCTTGGTATCTAGGTTAGCTGGGGGTTTTTCAACAACTCCCATCCTATTGTACGCATTTGTTGGGTTATTGTCCCTCCAAGTCTGAGCTTGGTTAGGTGGGACATTCCCATTGTCGCATACGATAGACGGACCTCCCTCATGTCAAGTATAACTAACATCCTCGTTCCGAGCTGGATACCTTCTCTGTGAGTTCAAATGACAAGGTATCAGAAACCAGTAAAGCTATTGCAGCCTTTGACTAGGTTATAATGGGAAATAGAAAACATTGCGATGGGCTTCGCAGTGAGCTGCCCATGACGATGGTCAGTGTGGTGTAGTTGGGTCATTATAGACCAGTATTTAAGGTGAGTTCAGTTTTGTCAGTAAGGACAAGTTACACAGCTGATCAACATTCAGATCTCGATGTAAGATATATAGTATGCCTTCATGGAATTTAAGGTCTATCCTATCAGATGAGGACTTTTTTTTTTCACTTCCAGTTCTTGAGAGGATTAAGGAAGATGATGAGTGTATAGTTGGAATTTGATACAATTGATTATTCTCAGACTGATGGTAAATCAGAGAAGGAGGGAGAGTTACCTAGTTATTGGAGGGACACTTTATGAGATGAGATATAATAGAAAATGTATATCACCCATTCATTGGAATGAGATAAGTGAGATGTTATATTTGGATCCAGAGGTGGTTCAGGGGATCATTAAGATTATTAAAAGGTTAGATCTTGGAGGTTTACTATTCGAAGTAAATGGAAAAGTATTACTGAATTGGAAGCAGGAATATCGAGTTCCAAGTAGAAGATTGTGTCTTTCTTAGGATATCACCAAGGAAAAAGGGGTGAGAAGATAAGGGCAAGTTGGGCCCTAGATTATCAAGATCATTTGAATCCTGGAAAGAATTAGTTAGGTTGCTTTTAAGATAACAATGGTTTTTGCACTGTCGGCTGCACACAGTGTATTATGTACTCCATGTTGAGGACATGGGTTAGAGAAACTCATGTGTTGAGTTATGGGGATCTACAACTGAAGATGGAGTCACTACTACAAAATACCCTTTACGGGACACTTTTTTAGGACACGCACATAAATGCAAGTCCTTAAAAATATTTATGGAGTTTTTAGGACACTTATTAAGAGTCCTGAAAAAACACAATTTAGGACTCGCAATGAGTGTCCTAAAAAAATAAGCGAGTCCTAAAAAAATCTGGGCTAAAAAATGAGTGTTTTACTTAACAATTTTAAGGACTTGCTTTGGGAGTCTTTAATACTCTTTTAGGACTCGCTTTGCGAGTCCTAAAAACACCTGACCTGAAAAATTAGGAATGGTGACTTTTAAGGACTTGCTTTGCGAGTCCTAAAAGATTATTAAGGACTCCCAAAGCAAGTCCTAAAAATTTTTAAGTAAAAGAGCATAAAACCACTTATTGTTCAACATATTTATAAAATTAGTATTAGATAAAAATAAATTGTTTTATTGATTGGAAAAATATTTTAAAATAATTTTAATATATAAATTTACTAGTTATAATTTTTATAATATATGGCATTGTTTATTTATTTAAAATTTATATGAAAATTAAAAAATATATTAATAAAAATTAATTAATATATTTTTAAAATAAAATTAACTAAAGTGCACCTTTACTTAGTATTTAAATTAAATAGCAATTTAAGTTTCAAATAACAATTATTATAAGTTTGAAAAGAATTTGTATAATTGTAATTTTTAAAATTATTTTTTATAGTATTAGGAGTACAAAATTGGGAGTTTTATAATCACATATTTTTTATCTAAATATTATAATCTAATTTTTATTTATAAAATAAAAATATATATACATACCCAAATCCCTTTCTCCCACCCGATTCTTATACTTTCCTTTCTCCCTCTCTCTATCGCATTTTTTCTGCTAGGCCCGAACGACGACGGCAGGGGCTCAAGGAATGGTGGTCGATGGCGGCAAGGGGTCGGGGTCAGGTTGTTCGGCGGCAGGGGGCTCGGGGCTGGGCTCGACAGCAACGACTGGTGGCTCGGGGCTGGGCTCGATAGCAACGGTTGGTGGCTCGAGGGCTGGGCTCGACGGCGGGTGGGGGGGTCTCGGGTCTGGGCTCGATGGCGCAGGGGCTGGGCAGGACGTGGAGGCTTGGGGGCTCATTGGGGCTGGACGGCGTGGAGGCTTGGTGGCTCGTTGGGGCTGGACGACTCAGAGGCTCGATAGGTAAGCGTGCTTCTTTTTCTCTAATAAAAAAAACTAAAAATTTTGTAGTGTATTGGTCTGTAGTGTTGTTCGTATAGACACATGAACAAAGTGTTTATTCTACACTCTTTCTCACACCTGTGTATATTTATACATATAAAGACAAAACTAAGAATGGCTGCCATATGTTTGATAAAAGTCTTCAATGAGACAAAGGAGTTTGGCTTAACCTACCAGTTGAACTATCTGAGTTTGTTCCAATTGTTGTGAAGGTGAGTTATTTTGGCTTAATTTTGGCATTTGAGTCATTTGACCTTAGTCATTTAGGTTGTCTTTGCAATTAACCTTAGTGTTCTATTTTCCCATACTAAAGTCGTCCATGTTAAAGTCGTCCATATTAAAGTCCTTTGTCTCATTGTCTGAAACGTGATGCTAAAGTGTCTCATGCTAACTACAGGTTCTTGTAGTACAAGATAAACATTGTGACCCTGCATTCATTGGTCTATGGAAAATACCTAGTGGATTATATCATAATTATTAACTTATGGTCAACAAAATTGTTTTTGTTTTACAAATATTTAGCAAAATTAATTGGTTATTTATGGTTTAATATGCTAATGATTAAGATATCTAATTTGTATTTATAGATTGTGCTTGTTCTTGGTACCAAGCTTGGAGTGATTGTGGCAAGGATGGCTCATACACTTGATGAAAAGGATAATGTTATCATGAGAAGTCCTTTGGTACAACCAAATGATAACCTTTTTTGGTTTGGTCACCCCAAATTCGTCTTGACCCTCTTGCATTTAACTTTATTTATGGTAATATATATAACTATATATATTGTTTTCTTTTTAAAAAAAAAAAATCATATATAATATATGGCTTTACATCTGACAAGGTTTTATTTTATTATTTTCAGAAGAACTCTTTTGAGTTAGCTTTCTTTGTTTGGGTCACGGCAAGTCTTTATTTTCTAATTTTTGGAAACTATTTTATAATAACTAAAGAAAAATATTCTAATTAATTTGATGTATATGATTCTTTTCTTCAGTGGCAATTTGGGATTTCGTCTTGCTACCATGAACATACTTTTATTATTATTACAAGAGTGGTTTTAGCGTAAGTAGTACTTGAAAATTATTATTAGCCATACATTACAAGAGCTGTGAGAGAAGTTGAGCAGGAAACTAGGTAATAATATATATAAAATATATTTCCTTGTTCTATTCCACAAGTAAAATAAAATTTTGTTTATCAAGATAATCGTTATGAATTACAATATCTTACCATGTTATTTCATTGATAAAAGTTGTAATTGTTTTCATTGCACATCGACACAGAGTTCATTGAAGTCATAACATTCAGGTATTGACAAAATGCTATATTTTAAACTTTCCTTTTTTATTGAAGCATTAGCTACTAGTAACCATTAGTATATAAGAAGTAAATATCATTTTTGTTTTAAATGTATTATATTCAATGTGTCCATAAGATTCACCTTTTTTAGTTCCTAAGTATCCTTTCTAATAATTTTATACTAAATTAGTTGTGTATTATCTTTCGATTCTAGGCATGTTCACAATGTGGCTTTTGAAAAATCAGATTTATTCTTCATTTGTATGCTTAGGCCCCTATCAACTCAGATAGTAGTTGATGATCTTGAAATTCAAGCAACCAAGGTACATATTTGGTCTCCTTGCCTTCTACTTCCATTTCTTCTGCGTTAGTTGCTCACCGTAATTTTCTACTTTCATTGGTCGTTTTAACCATAAAACGAAATTTCAAAAAACAAGTCTTATTATCATCACTTTGAGATTATACTATAAGGGGTTGTTTGGACTCATTGAAACTAAGATGAGCAAGCAGAGAATATAGACTATAAACGAAAATATAAAGACTTGAATTGAAAGTGTATCTACTCATTTCTAAACATTTTGGATATGGTATTGGATAAGATTAGATTGGGTTAAAATATATTAAAGAAAAAAACATAAAAGAATAAGTGAGTTGATTATTGTTAAGTCTTTTAATTGTATTATATAGAGTCGATATTTTGCTTCTTATATTTCTATCCATGATATTTGCTTTTGTTCTTAATTTGATTTTCATGACTTTTGAGATTTTTATGATATTATGCCAAGTTATGCATTCTTAGACTTAGCTTGAGATAATATGAAATCATTTGTGAGTCACTATTGAGTAATTGATTATATACTAATCCCTATAATATACCAATACACCATATTGAATAAAATAATGATAATTTCTATGTCTTGTTGTTTCATATATAAAAATATAAGTTGGCAATTGTATATCAAATTGATGGTGACTCTTGTAATTATTGTATCAACCTTTTTGTATGGTTGTTCATTAAAAAAATTAGAGGGTTAAAATGACTTCTGTTTTGTATTGTGTGTACTAATGAGAAATGAGATTCCAAACTTATCCAAATATGTTTCAAGACATTTTTTATGCTTAGATTGATAAATACCTATATTTTGGCTCACTTGTTAATATGAATAGATCTATAAATTTCAATGTTGTAACAAAGATTACAAGAGTGACTTGTGTGTGGTTTGGACATTTTGTGAGGTATTTTGATTGATCATGAGCAAATATTAGTGGGCAGAATAAGTTGATTGAACACATAACTTAGTTTTTGGTGCCGTGGTGCAACATGATTTATTATTTAAATTATACTTATGTGAACTTTTTAAGGTTAAATGTCAACATCTGATTTTTTTTCTTTTCTTATAATATTGATAATAATGTTTAGGTTAAAATTTTGATGGTCTTAAAGCATTGGATTGGTAGCTAATTGCAAGAGGTATGTTGTATTTGATTTATTTTTAAAAAAATTCAATCTTTTATAATTTTGAATAATTGTATAATTTTAGTGGAGTTTGAATATCTTAGATATTCATCCGTAGTGAAGTAGGTTCTGGGAATTATGTGTGTTGTGGTGATAACGGAAGGTTGAAAACTTGCATGTCTTAGTGAAGTAGGTTCTGAGAGAATTTTGTGTGCTGCAATGATATATGGATGACAACCTGTGTGTTGTTTGATTTGTTTAACTTGTTGGTGTTGATTGTGACAGATGGCTAGGCTAGTAAATTAGGGGATATGATGTCTGATTTTCTGTAGAGTTTTTTATACTTAGTTTTGTTTTGTATGTTTATTTTATTTTCTTAATTTGTATATTTTATTAAAGCAAGTAGGCACAATATGGAAAAGGCATGCTTAATTTGGGCTCGCGGATTGCAACATTTTCTTCATTTATGATTTCTTATTTTGATAAATCACATACATTTAATTGTGATATGCTCTGATTGTAATTTCATAATATATGCTTTCTAAATTTCTCATCATAGTTATAAAGCTAATGTTTTTATTTTGCAATTTATAAAATGTTAGAATTATTGAAAATATAGTTCTTTTTAAGATTAGCTACCATATGATTGATAAAACTCTTCAATGAGATCTTTTGATGTTTTTAGTATATATTATGTAATTTGAAGATCAAGAGTTTCTGAGTATATATAAATGAGAGCTCTTGTTTATAACGAATGTTTTCCAGCTGAGAAAACGCTTCTAAAATTTATGGGGTTTTGTTTTGTTTTTAAATTGAACACACACACACATATATATATATAAATTAAGATCAAACTCTTTGTAGCATAGTAAAACAGGGACATTTGGCAATTTGAACACTTTCTTGCTTTGCAACTTAGTTATGAGTAGATTACTGTATTTGCATAATAAATTAGTTACACATATAATGTATATAATAACTCACTTATATTATTAATGAAGTAGATATCTAATCATTTATTTAATTGTATCTATGTATTACCTAAAATATGTTCTATTTATTTATATTATAGCTAAAAATATGATTAGATAGTTGTGATCATTCTTAACTGTGATCAACCGATGTGATAACACTTTCAAACAAGAGCCTCATTCAAATTTTATGAATTGAAGCAAATGCTTAGATTGGGATATTAGAAACATGTTAAGGTTTGACATGCTATAACAGTGTTACTGAGTGTGATTATGTATAGTTCAGAATTTTATCATATACAATATCTTCTTTTTATTTAATTAATGCATGTAATTTTGATAAACAAATGCATACATTCTTTCTTTGTTGCATTATAACTTTAAATTGACATTCATATGAAGTGTATTTTGCTTATGCTTTAATGGCTTTATACTTGTGTTTCACTACTGGTTTTTGGTGTATTTTGTGACTTGATTTTATTGTATTTTGTGACTGGATTTTGGTGTGTTTATGGTCTATTTTGCTGCTTCTTTAATGGCTACTACTTGTATTTTGCTACTAGTTTTTGGTATATTTCTTGACAAGATTTTGGTGCATTTTGCAACCGGTTTGAGTAGATTAATATGATTGATTTATGGTCTATTTTGTTAACTAAATTGAATGGATTAATATGATTGATTTATGGTCTATTTTGTTAACTAAGTTGAATGGATTAATATGATAGATTTATGGTCTATTTTGTTGCTGATTTTGGTATAGTTTGCTACTGTTTTGAAATACCTTTATGTACTGGAGGGATAACATTTTATGAAATAGTACTATCTAACAAGAAATTATTTGCTGCTTGACTATATGAATACCTATCCTGATAGTTTAATTCTCGCATCTATTACATATATATATATAATTATCTGTCTACTTATTTATAAGTTTGAATTATTATATAGATGTCCAAATTAATTGGATATACACTATCCGTAGATCTAGAGATGTACACTAATCAATTATGTGTGGACCTCTCTTGTTTTTTTATTTTTAGTGGTCAACATTTTAAGAATATTTAATTCCAGTGGAGAAACTTTTTATTAATTAAAGAACTTTTTTATAATGTGCAGGTCTATATTGAGATGTATTTCTTTGGCGCAATACTAGACAACATTGGCAGTTGAAGTTTTTAGAATAAAAAATATATTTCACTAACATTGTATACATTTCTTATTTAATATTTGGTGATGATAGAATTTGATTGTAGTATAAACTATCATGTAATATAATTTTCTAAGCCGAGTAGACTAAATATTGAAATTATATTTTTGAGTAATTAATAAAATATTATTTTGTTGTATTTTCTTTTGAAATTTTAGAAATCTAACATATATAATATATTTTGGACATTCAAAGGGATATATTTTTTTCTAAATCAAAATGAAAATTGTAGCTGCAATTTTTTTTTAAAAAAATTACTTTTAAGGGCATGCAAAGTGAGTCCTAAAAAATTACTTAAAGGCACTCAATTCGATTTTTTAGGACTCGCAATGCAAGTCCTAAAAAATTACTTAAAGGTACTCAACCAGATTTTTTAGGACTCACAACGTGAGTCCTAAAAACTTAATCAAAGGCACTCAACCAGCGAGTCCTAAAAACATTCTTTTAGGACTCTCATTGTGAGTCCTAAAAAATCTCTGTTTTAAGGCTCTCAAATAGAGCACTCGCGCCCCGCGAGTCCTAAAAACTTTTTTTGTAGTAGTGAGTTATTCTATGTGGAGTGCCCAGTTCAGTTATCAAATAGAAAGAATAAGGTTATGAGGAACAAAATTGTACCTTGAGTTAAGGTAATATTTTAGAAATAGTGAGGTCAAGGAATGACCTGGGAAACTGTAATCAGTTGTGCGGAATTTATATTCTGGCCAGTTCAGATAAAATTTTGAGGACGAAATTTCTGTAAGGAGGGGATAGTTGTAACGACCCAAATTTCATAACAAGGTTTAGGACCTTGATTAGGAGGCCGAGAGGGTCATAGTTGATTTATTGTGCCATTATATGATTATATGCATGTTTATGTGTACGCCCTGTTTTTCCCACGGGCTGATTAGCGAGCCGAGCTGCGGCCTAATCATAATTATCTCGTGGACGTCCCACAGATCGGAGCTTCTGTCATTAGGTCGTACCTACCTAGCTCGAGGAGACTCAAGGGTTCGCCAAGATTGCACAAGACTTGATCCCGGATTCTGAAGGCCTATGGTCGAGTTAAATATCCAGCTCGCGGTACGAACTGAGTATGAAGGCTATGACCCTTTGTAAAGTCAACACACGCAAGGTAAACGTGCATATATCAGACATCACGTGTCTGATATGCCCCTGACTTCTCGGACACGCAGTAGGAACGTGCGTATTCAGACACCCACGACTGGGTTGGGCCGTGCGGCCCATTATCTCCTTACCTATCGATTTGACCACACTTATGTGTCAGGTTTAGGAATTAATCATGAATGTCATAGAATTGATGTGATAGATAAGAGGGTCATGGGATGACCTTCTTACCAACTCCCAGGTGCCTTCTCCTATAAATATGGAGACCCTGGGACTTAATAAGGGTTGGATTCTCTATTGTAAAGAAGGCCCTATAATCAAATATCCAGTATAGAGTAATAATACTGACTAGTGGAGTAGAAGGATTTTAACCTTTGAACCACTCAGAAAACGTGTCTTGTGTCACCTCTTTCCTTTTCTAAGATCTTATATCTGTTTCGGTTCACATTTAGCACTAATCCCTTTCTCTTCATTTCTTAATTACCTGTTGGCGAAGAACCGCGTCAACAGTTTGGTGCTTTCATTGAGAGCAAGTTCGGTTAGTGCTATTGCATACATCCAACTATGGTGACAACTCGATCCAGGCACGGTAATGAGACAGAACAACATGATGGGCAGGAGGCTCATCATATGCCATCCCTGGTGAACAAGTTCCTGAAGTCCAGCAGCGGCCAGGAAAGCAGCTGGCGGGCCAAGATGATACTGGTAGTTCAGCGCCTCAACCGCCTAATCCTAACCCATGTTATTATACTGCGGTGGAGATGGAGAACGCCCAGCTGAGGAGCCAGTTAGCAACAGCTAGCCAACAAATTAAGGATATGCTGGCCCGACTACCCCCTCTCACAACCGACGCTAACGTCGGAGAGAGGCAAGGTGAGGCTCCTAAGTCTCGCCGGGGTAATTGGTCCAGGCATAGCCGTTCGGACAGACTTCCAGCAGCCAACTCCACCCCTTCATCACACCATCGAGAGGCAGACTTCGAAGGAATGCCTAGAGCCGAACAACAGCAATACAGTCGTTCGGTCAGGACGTCGACTCCTAGCTCCCAACCATCCTCGAGGACGCCCAGAGGAGCTCAAGGAAATTCTCGTAGGAGATCCGGAGCGGGCTCACGACATCAGCCCGTTCCCAACAACCATCCTGCGCTTCGTCCAGATCTCCAGGCGCGGGACCAGCAGGTTAGCAGGTCCGAAAGGCCCCCACCAAACTTGATCCGTCCTGACGAAACTAGGATAGCCTCTCCAGTCAGGCATCCTCCTTCTCCAATCAGATATCTGTCTCCTCCTCGTCCCGTCCGAGACATCCCAGCCTATGGGAGTAGTAGGAGAAATCCGCCATCGGCAGGACCTTCCCGGCGTAGCAGGGCGCCGAGGGAAAGCCCAGATCCTCAGCACCAGAGGCGGACTACAAGCCTATCTAGCAGGAGCCATTGGACCGGCAGTCGCCGGAGTGATCTCTCTGGGGGAGACCTACGCCAGCGTCTGAGTTCGGCGCAAAGTCATCAAACCACCCAGGGAGGCGACCTGCGAGATCGCCTCAACTCTCATTGAGGGGAACAAGCAGGAGGAGATGACCATGCTCGCTCAAGGGGAGCTCTGCCCGAAGTACGTAACGGAGGGAATGTCCCAAATAACCTATCTCAAGATAGGAGGGGAAATAACCCACCAAATATGTACAATGGGTCCAGAGCTGTTGAACAGCCCCGGAATAACCAAGGACATCAGGACCAAACCCTCGAGCGCTTGACTCAGATGGAGGAGCTGATGAGGAAGCTCCTATCAGAAAAAGAAAAAGGCGAATATGATTCAGAGGACAAGATGGAACTCTTCGCCCCCAGTATAGCAGCAACGGCGTACCCATCTGGTTTTCGTATGCCTCACTTGTCAAAGTTCAATGGGGACGGAGACCCATCGGACCATCTAGGGATGTTCAACACCCTAATGATGGCCCACAACATTGGCCCCGAGCTGAGATGTTTAATCTTCCCTTCCACACTAACTGGACCTGCTAGGCAGTGGTTCAAGCAAAGTAAAAGATAGTCAATTAGTTCCTGGAAGACCTTCTTAGCTGACTTCAAAAGGGCATTCCGAGCCTCTCAGGTTGCCCGTGTTCAGGCCGACTCCCTGGCTAACGTGAGGCAGCAGCCCGGTGAGACTCTGAAGGCCTATCTGAGCAGATTCGCGAATGTTGCTGCTCGAGCCAGAGACGGGGATGATAGCTCCAAGCTCATGGCCATGAGAACTGGAATCCTCGTTGGAGGAGACCTCTGGAAGGATAGACAAAGGAAGGGAGTCGGCTCGGTTAACGAATTCCTTAACAGGGCCCAAGAATGGATAAACTTGGAGGAAGCCAAAGCTTCAGCTACGGGAACCAGCCAGGTCCCCAAGCAGCCCGCTGGAGTGGGGATGGAGGTCGTGGCAGCGACCCAAAATGTCACACAGAACAACCAGCCCGGTGGAGGCAAAAGAAAGGGAAATGGCGAAAACAGTCCGCACGACCAAAAGAAGAACAAATCCATTGACAAGTTTAAGCCCGTCTTCGCGAATTATATCGAGCTAACCCAGTCTAGGGAGAATATCTTCCTAGCCAACTCTACTCGAATCCCTTGGAAGAGGCCGGAGCCATTAAAGCACCACAAGGGGAAGAGAGACACTTCTAAGTTTTGCCGTTTTCATAACGACGTCGGCCACAATACCGACGATTGCAGACATCTAAAAGACGAGATAGAGACTCTCATCCGAGCCGACCCCTTGGCTCAATACGCACGGAACAGGCTTCCAGCAAACCGACCTGCTCCGGAAGTCCCGACCAGTCAGCCCGGGTCTCGGATAGATCAAGATGTCCCTCCCCCTGTGGTAGGGGGGGAGATATCCACCATCTCTGGAGGTCCACACATGGCCGGCACGACCAGATGGCACCGCACGAGCAGAGGCGCCCAGAAGAGATACGTGAACAAACTAAAGGCTCATAACGGAGTGGAGTTCATTCCAGAACAGCGTCAGTCAAAGCAACAACGATTGGAAAGGCAACCAATCATTTTTACGGAGGAAGACGTGGGCCATGTCCAGTTCCCTCACAATGATCCTCTGGTCGTAGCAGTCCAGCTCACCAACCGGAGAGTGAGGAGGGTACTGATAGACAACGGGAGTTCGGTGAACCTCCTATTCCGATCTACCTTAGATAAGATGGGTTTGACTGTCGCCGAGCTGAAGGCAACCTCCATGATGTTGTATGGTTTTTGGGGAGAAGGATCAGCAGCGATTGGGACGATCGAGTTAGTGATCACCCTAGGTGAAGGGTCTCGGACAGTCTCCAAACTCCTCAAGTTCATGGTCATTGACTGCTCCTCTGCCTACAACGCCATTTTGGGCCGACCTACGCTCATAGCCTTCGAGGTCGTCACGTCCATTCACCACCTCGCAATGAAGTTCCCTACTTCAATGGGAATCTGCACTGTCCAGAGCGATCAGCTTGCTGCCAGGGAATGCTACAACATTTCCATGAAGGGAAAATCTAAACCCGGGCAGCTGGCGATGGCCGTTCAAGGTGAAGAGGAATCTCAGGAACCCTTAGCTGATCCTGAGATTGAAAAACCTCAAAGCGCCGAGGGGGAAAATGTCGTCTTAAGTGAGGACATTGACCCTCGAATAGGCGAGGACAGATCTAAGCTCCAGGCTATTGAGGAGGTGAGTATCGATCCGCAGAACCCTTGTCGGAAGGTCAAGCTCAGGAAAAACCTCTGTAGCAAGAGGATGGCGGGGCTGACTACGTTTCTGCAGGATAACTTGGACGTATTCGCATGGTCGCATGAGGACATGGTGGGAATTAGCCCGAGTGTCATCATGCACACACTTTATCTGGATAAAAGCGTTCCTGCCAAGTCCCAGAAGCAAAGGCGTTTAGGAACAACTTGAGCTGAAGCCCTAGAGGAAGAGGTATCCCAGCTCAAGAAATGCGGCTTTATCCGTGAAGCCAAGTTTCCAATATGGGTTGCCAACCCCGTGCTGGTCCCGAAGCCTAACGGGAAATGGCAGACCTGCATCGATTTATCAGACCTAAATAAAGCCTGCCCCAAGGATTTCTTTCCATTGCCCAGGATCGACCAGTTGGTGGATGCCACGGCGGGGCACGAGCTCATCTCCTTTATGGACGCGTACTCGAGCTACAATCAGATCGCGATGAATCCAGCAGACCAGGAACACACCAGCTTCATGACCCCAACTAACGTCTATTGTTACAAGGTCATGTCTTTCGGTCTGAAGAACGTCGAAGCTACCTACCAAAGGCTAGTAAATAGAATGTGCGCTGACCAGATCAGAAAAAACATGGAAGTGTACGTTGATGACATGCTAGTCAAATCGAAGACTGCCGATAGTCATGTTTCCGACCTGGAAGAATGTTTTAAGATCCTACGGGAATATGGCATGAGGCTCAATCCATAGAAATGCACTTTTGGAGTCGCGTCAGGGAAATTCCTGGGGTTCATAGTCAATACCCGAGGAATCGAGGTGAACCCCGACAAGATCAGATCTTTGCTTGAGCTTCCCTCACCCAGGTCGCGAAAACATGTCCAAGGCCTTACGGGAAGAGTGGCAGCCCTCAACCAGTTTATTTCCAAGTCCACCGATAAGTGTTTGCGCTTCTACAACCTCCTCTGAGGAAACAAAAAGTTTGAATGGACAGTAGAATGCGAAAGCGCATTCCTTGACCTGAAGGCACATCTGGCTGAGCCGCCCGTGCTATCCAAACCCAAGGCAGGAGAGCCTCTTTTTCTCTACCTGACTGTCACTGAGGACGCAGCTAGTGCCGTACTAGTACGAGAAGAGGACCAAGTTCAAAAACCAGTCTACTACATATGCAAGAGACTTCTCGGGGCTGAATCCCGATACCCGCTGATGGAGAAATTGGCGTTCTGCCTTATCACGGCCTCGCAAAAGCTCAGGTCATACTTCCAGTCCCACTCGATTCGCGTCATGACCGATCAACCTTTAAGGCAGGTTTTGCAAAAACCTGAAGCATCGAGGCGTTTATTAAAGTGGACCATCGAACTCAGTCAGTTCGAGATACTATACACTCCGCGGACTGCTATAAAAAGTCAGGCCTTGGCCGATTTCATGGCAGAGTGCATAGGATTCCAGGAAGATCCCGCAGAAAACTCACCCCAAATCAGCTCGCCCCTGGCTTCGTGGAGGGTCTTTGTAGATGGTTCGTCCAACGAAAATGGCTCCGGAGCTGGAATCATTTTGATATCCCCCGAGGGACATAGATTCCACTCGGCACTGAGATTCAGATTCAAAGCCTCCAACAACAAGGCCGAATACGAAGCTTTGCTGGCGGGACTGAGGATAGCCCAGGAGTTGAAGGCGAGCTCCGTCCAGTGCTTCAGTGACTCCCATCTCGTGGTGAACCAGGTTCTGGGCAAATATCAAGCACGGGGACCCAAGATGGCCGCCTATCTGGCAAAGGTGAAATCTGAGTTGTCCGTGTTTGAACGAGGCTCGATCGAGCAGATACCTCAGGAGCAGAATGCTAACGCAGATGCTCTTGCCAAGCTTGCCACCTCTGAGGAAATGTAGACACTGGGTCTAGTACCAGTCGAATTCTTGGAGAAACCAAGCGTAGAAGAAGTCAGGACGGAGGTCGAGATGATCAATACCATGCCGACCTGGATGACCCCCATCCTTGAATATCTCGTCGAAGGCAAGCTGCCTGAAGGACGTAACGATGCACGGCGAGTCCTGTATCAAGCTCCTCGGTATGCGATAGTCGATGGGGTGTTGTACCGATGTGGGCACTCCCTACCTCTCCTCCAGTGTGTTCTTCCAGGAGAAGCAAAGGCCATCCTGCAGGAAGTGCACGAAGGATTTTGCGGAGACCACACTGGGGGGCAGAGCTTGGCCTTAAAAGTCCTACGGCAGGGGTATTACTGGCCAACTCTTTCCAAAGACTCGATCTCATACATGAAGAAGTGCGACAAGTGCCAGCGATTCGCCACAGTTGCCCGAGCTCCTCCAGTCAAGCTGAAGATGATCTCATCCCCATGGCCGTTTGCAGTTTGGGGAATAGACTTGGTTGGCGCCCTCCCCACTGGAAAAGGCGGGGTCCGTTATGCCGTGGTAGCCATTGAATACTTCACTAAGTGGGCTGAGGCAGAACCTTTGGCAACGATAACATCCAAAAAGGTGCTGGACTTCATGGTTAAAAGCATCATCTGTCAGTTCGCCCTGCCGAAGAAGATCGTTTCCGACAATGGCACCCAGTTCGACAGCGACCTGTTCACCGAGTTTTGTGAAAGATACGGAATCATAAAAATTTTCTCCTCCGTGGCCTATCCTCAGGCTAATGGCCAGGTCGAAGCTGTCAACAAGACTCTAAAGATGAGCCTCAAGAAGAGATTAGATGAAGCAAAGGGGGTCTGGCCAGAGCAGCTCCCACAGGTCCTATGGGCATACCGGACCTCGCATCAGACTCCTACGGGTCATACTCCCTTTTCCCTAACCTTTGGGAGTGAGGCAGTCCTCCCCGTGGAAATTAAGGTGCTTTCGCATAGAGTCCAGTCTTACGACCAAGATCGAAACCACGAGTTCCTGTGGAATTCCCTCGATCTAGTTGATGAAAGGCGAGAGGATTCGCAACTCCAGCTCGCCCATTATCAGCAGAAAATCACTCGCTACTTCAACACCAAAGTCAAAAAACGCGCCTTTAGCGTTGGCGACTTGGTCCTGAGGAGAGTTTTCCTGGCCGAGAAAGATCCCAAAGATGGAGTTTTAGGATCAAACTGGGAAGGAACATACCAGGTCATCAAAATCATTAAGGAGGGAACCTATAAGTTAGCTCGACTGGATGGAGGGGTGGTCCCGCGGACTTGGAACGCCATCCACTTAAGGAAATATTATCAATGATTCACCTGTAAGGCTTGGAAGGCAACTTTTTATGTATTAATGAGAATCAGCTTTTATGTATGTTTGCAAGTGTAATCTAAAGTAACCACGAAAGACCCTTTCCCAGTTACTTGGGGGGCATATGGTACCTGGATATAACCAGGTCTCCTTAATGACTTAGAAGTTGATTCATATCGATTGACCGTTGTTTTCTTATAAAACGCGAGATATTGATAAGGGTTAACGCCAACTAAGTCCTATCCTGGTCATAACCGGGTCATAAAACTTAGAAGTTGATTTAAATCTATTGATTGTTGTTCTTCTTAAAGAGCTCGAGATATGGATAAAAGTTGACACGAACTAAGTTTTCAAATTAAGTTCCTGGTCCTAACCGGGTCATAAAACTTAGAAGTTGATTTAAATCTATTGATCGTTGTTCTTCTTAAAGAGCTCGAGATATGGATAAAAGTTAACACGAACTAAGTTTTCAAAAAAAGTTCCTGGTCCTAACCGGGTCATAAAACTTAGAAGTTGATTTAAATCTATTGATCGTTGTTCTTCTTAAAGAGCTCGAGATATGGATAAAAGTTGACACGAACTAAGTTTTCAAATTAAGTTCCTGGTCCTAACCGGGTCATAAAACTTAGAAGTTGATTTAAATCTATTGATCGTTGTTCTTCTTAAAGAGCTCGAGATATGGATAAAAGTTGACACGAACTAAGTTTTCAAATTAAGTTCCTGGTCCTAACCGGGTCATAAAACTTAGAAGTTGATTTAAATCTATTGATCGTTGTTCTTCTTAAAGAGCTCGAGATATGGATAAAAGTTGACACGAACTAAGTTTTCAAATTAAGTTCCTGGTCCTAACCGGGTCATAAAACTTAGAAGTTGATTTAAATCTATTGATCGCTGTTCTTCTTAAAGAGCTCGAGATATGGATAAAAGTTAACACGAACTAAGTTTTCAAATTAAGTTCCTGGTCCTAACCGGGCCATAAAACTTAGAAGTTGATTTAAATATATTGATCATTGTTCTTCTTAAAGAGGTCGAGATATGGACAAAGATCAGCATAAACTAAGTTTTTCAAGAAATTGTAACCGAAATGCGTAAAGGCAAAAAAGAGAAGATCAATTAAAAGCGTTAAAGCAAATTGTCTCGAGGTGAAAGCACCTCATGCAAAAGTTACATAAAAATTATTTAAAATATATTGGGGGGCACAAGAAAAGAAACGCCCTAAGCTTTGCCAGGTGGGCCCTTGGAGGTCGCCTTCTCGCCTTGCCCAGCTGTGCCAGAACCATCCCCGGTCTCTGAGGGCGCCTCTTTATCAAGGCGAGCTTGGAACTTCACCAGCAAGCGCTCCGAGAGGCTCGCTGACATGAAGGAGAAGTCTGCATCTGGATTGTTGGCCCAGTAGTGGTAGAACAGATCTTCCATGGACTTTTCCGAAGTTGTCCGCTCGGCCTCTAGGGCAGCCTGGGCGACCTGGACCTCAGTCTTCGCGGCGTCTAGGTCCGTCCTCGAGGTGGCAAGGGAGGTCTCGAGCTCTTGGACCTTCGAACGAGTTTTCTCCAGCTCGACCTGCGAGGCCGCCAGGGCATCCTTGGCCGCTTGTAGGGTAGTCTGATGCTCATCCCTCATGTCCCCGAGCTGAGTTTTGGTCCTGATGATGCTCCGATGAAGGGCTACAACGCTCTGCGAAGACGGAAAGACAATTGCCTTAGAAAAAAAAAACAGGGCAAAGTATAACAGTGTAAAAAAACCACAAAAAGGTTAAGGTTAGCTTACCGTCATGGCCATGCCTAGTGAAGACTCCAGCACGCCCACCGGGCTCATTGTCTCGATGGCCCGGAGCTCCTTCTCGGTGAACTTGTATATGTGGCTGACGGCGTAGTTCGCCGACTCATACACCGTTCCCTGAAAGGCCTCGGGGATCTTCTCCAGGTCCTGGGGATTGACTGAGATGCGTACATCGGAAGGTACGATGGCCGATGTCCCGACCTCCGTTCCTGTGTCCCGGGCAGCGAGTGGAGCCGGTGGAGGCATATTGCTTCCCCCTGCAGCAGGAAGGACCTCTCCCGCGACCTGTGCAGCTGGGGCTTGATCCTTCCCCTTCGCAGGGGACTTGGTGGGGGTCCCGGCGGCGTTCTTGGACATCCGGAGCCTCTTCGTTCTTGGCCCAGCGGCAGCGTTCCCTCCAAAGACCGCACCTCGCAGGCTCTCCTCGGGCTGAGACATCTCTTCTGCCAAAGCAAAAACATGGTTAGTACGAGAATTAATGATCATGCAAAAACAAAAGCGAAGGGGTAAAGAAAAATTCAAGTATGTGTACTAAGGGAATCCTACCCCCCGAGCTAGAAGAAGAATCTAAGTCGATTTCTTCCCGAGCTGGCGCAAGTTCTGGGTCCGGGTCTGACTCAGGGCTAGATTCCTCTACATATTTCCTAATCCCTAGGGCTACGACACCCCTCCGGAGTGATGGCCATGTGCGAAGGTTGGTCCCATACTCCTTGAATAGGATCGACCTAAAGGCTAGGGTGTTATCTACTACTACAGTACCCCTAGGCCAGCTGTCTTGAAAGTCCAGCACAAGCCGGTCGACGCAATGGAGCAGGGTTGTGTTCAGGTCTGGATCACTTCGGTGACGATGGACGAGCTGCCTAGGATTGAACCTAGCCAGCCGGGGGTCTGCTGTGGCCCTATCTGGACTCCTAAACATGTAAGGGTTACCTTGGCCAGAAGGACCCGCGGCTGCTCCGGATTGGATCCTCTCCTCGCCCGTCCCCGAGACGACCTCCAAGGTCCGCTTCCTATTCCTCACGAGGGGAACTTCGTCGCCCTCGTCCTCCTCATCCTCGTCTTCCGCGACCTCCTCCACGATGATGGGTCTGGTGTCGCGAGCTGGGGGAAGCCCCCGGGGCCTCCTGAGGTTCAAAGTCTGATTTGGGAAAATCAGCTTGCAGGCCACCATCGTCTCGTATGTTACGAGCATGCGATAATCTTTCTCGCTGGGGGGCAAGTCCGCCAGCGTCTCGTATTGGGCCCCGAGGGTCACAGATTTCTCTGTCCTCGCGAAGATGGCTGCAGAAATAGTCTAAGTCAGAAAGGGGTACGAGAGGAGTTAAAATGGCACTTAACTTACGAGCTAAGGAGAAAAGACACTTACGAGGACGATTGAAGTAGTGGAGCTCGCAATTCCTGAACCCCGTCGACATGAAGAATTGATCCTTGAAGTCGTTGGGGTGGCTGGGCAGCTCGATGACCGCAGCCGTATTGGGAAATCGGGTTAAGTAGTAAAACTCGTCGCCTCGCCCTCGCTGATCCGGGCTGGCCTTGAGGCAGAAAAAGTATAAGATGTCCGCAGGAGTGGGGACCTCCCACTCGTGCTTCTGAAACAAGTATTTCAACCCCGGCAGCAAGCGGTAGGAGTTGGGGGGGAGCTGAAATGGGGCCAACCCCACGTAATTAATGAAATCAGCAAAATACTGATCCAGCCGGAGGAAGGCCCCTGCCTTAAAATGTTCGGCGCTCCAGGACGCGAACGATTCGTCGAGCGGCACACAGCTCTGCTCGCCCTTTGCGGCAAGTCGGGCCACCACAGATGCTCTCCCCAGGGCGATGTTGTGGGAGAGAAAGATTTTGTTGATCTTCGTCTGGTCAGTGACCTTTGAGATGATCCTCTCCGCCTCAAAGAAGGCATCGGGGGCGACCTCGACCTCCTGCTCCACCGCCGGCCCAAAGTTGGAGATTGGGGAGTCCGGCATCACCGCCTTTCCTTTGTCCTACTGTGAGGCCGAGCTGCTGACGGTCTTCTTGGGAGCGTTCCTTTTCGGTGCCATTTGGTCACCTAACGAACAAAAGAAAACATTTCAGAAAAGGCGACCCAAGCGTGAGGAAAAATCAAATGTTATTTGCACGAGCTGAGGTAAGCCCAGCCCGTGGAGAGTGGGACCACGCGGTTCAATGAACACGCGCCTGTGCTCTCAACAGATCCCCGATTACTCGGAATTCGTGTGTTAGGAGGGTCAGGATAGAATTTTCCTTGGGGGGAAAGTTTCAGTAGGCAAAAATTGCAAAACCGCCTGTGAAGCATGTTCCCTAAGCTACCCGGTTTTGCACCCAAAAGTTCCAAAACTCCTACCCAGAAATTTTCCCCAGAAAAAGCATCCTATAAACCATACTCTTAAATGATTTCCTACAGCAAAGATACCCTAACCTAAAAAGGGGCTTTCACCCTCCATATCCAAAAACCCAGTAAAACCATGCATGCGGCTACAGTAAAATATTTACCTAAGCTACAGTGAAATATATTTTCAAAACACACATGGTCAAGAAACTTACAGTGTTTGACTGGGAGGTGGATGAAGGTATTGCCTGGGTAAGAGCTTCGTCGGAGTACCGGCTTCCAAAGCTTTGAAGAAATCCTGGCGTCACGCTGAGTATAGCAGTCACAGAGAAGAGGGTTTTGTCGTCTGAGATGAAGAGAGAAGAAGAAGAGAAATTCGAAAAAATTTCAAATGAAAGGGTGGCCCGTGCGTAGGGCGGCCACCCCTTTTTATATACATGAAGGGTCACGTGTAGAGGGCCGTTGGATGGCCCTGATGAGGGATCTAAGGCCCTCCACTCGAAATACGGAACGACAGCTGAGCATAGGCTAGGCCATTAAATGCGGTTCTCGTAAGACGTACCGTCACCAACCACGATGTTCCATGTATCAGGCGCCTGCGTAAGAGGTGGAGTATGAAGAGTTCATGGGGAAGCCTAAAAGCCCCTACTGTGGTCTTACCCAACGTGGCATACCACGAGCAGGGGCTTGGGGGGCAGATGTACGCCCTGTTTTTCCCACGGACTGATTAGTGAGCTGAGCTGCGGCCTAATCATAATTATCTCGTGGACGTCCCAAAGACTGGAGCTTCTGTCATTAGGTCGTACCTACTTAGCTCGAGGAGACTCAAGGGTTCGCCAAGATTGCACAAGACTTGACCCCGGATTCTGAAGGCCTATGGTCGAGTTAAATATCCAGCTCGCGGTACGAACTGAGTATGAAGGCTATGACCCTTTGTAAAGTCAACACACGCAAGGTAAACGTGCATATATCAGACATCACGTGTTTGATATGCCCCTGACTTCTCGGACACGCAGCAGGAACGTGCGTATTCAGACACCCACGACTGGGTTGGGCCGTGCGGCCCATTATCTTCTTACCTATCGATTTGACCACACTTATGTGTCAAGTTTAGGAATTAATCATGAATGTCACAGAATTGATGTGATAGATAAGAGGGTCACGGGATGACCTTCTTACCAACTCCCATGTGCCTTCTCCTATAAATATGGAGACCCTGGGACTTAATAAGGGTTGGATTCTCTATTGTAAAGAAGGCCCTGTAATCAAATATCCAGTATAGAGCAATAATACTGACTAGTGGAGTAGAAGGATTTTAACCTTTGAACCACTCAAAAAACGTATCTTGTGTCACCTCTTTCCTTTTCTAAGATCTTATATTTGTTTCGGTTCACATTTAGCACTAATCCCTTTCTCTTCATTTCTTAATTACCTGTTGGCGAAGAACCGCGTCAACAATGTGGATCATATTATTTTATGATGATAAATGCATGCATATGGGTATATATTTTGTTATGAGGGCATTTTGGTAATTTGGCCCGTTGAGGGCGTAATTGTATATTTGTATGCATATTGGTAAACTATTGTTGAGGCCACATTATAATGTGGATTTGTTTGAGCTGTTCGGCATGAGACGATCTTTGAGTATAAGTTAGCAGTTTGGTCATAACGGGATTAAGTTCGGGGCTCGGGGTGAAACTCGGGGTAATTTTGTGATTAGAGCATTGTCGGGAGTTAAGGGGTAATGGGATATGAATTATTGGTATTCGAGAATATTGAGAATAACTGTAATTGGAGGGTGCTAATTATGGTTAACGAGATAGGTGCGAAAGGACGATTTTGCCCTTGGTGGCTATTAAGGATTTTAATTAGACTTGAGGGCATTTAGGTCTTTTTACCCTAAAGGATCTATATCCATACTTAAACTAGAAAACTGTAGAAGGGTATAGAAAAATAGAGCACCTCTTCCTTCATCAACCATTCATCATTTCTTCTCATTTTCTTCTTCAATTTTGAAGCTTCTTTTGAGGAATTAAGCTAGGGAATCAAGTGTTGAGTATCTAGGGTATTGTTCCATCATTGAAGAGGAGTTCATACTGAGCTTGAGGTAAGATTCTAACCATTAGAACTCAGGTTTTCTGCTCTTTTTATTATTGGGTTTAGTTGAGATTTTGGGTTTGAAAGTTGAGCATTCAATGAGGTTTTTGGCAAAGCTTGGTTAGGTTATGATGCCTAGGACTAGTATATATGGTATTTGTGTTCAATTGGGGGTTTAAATGGTGTTTGGAAGCTTTCGAATCAGGTTGGAATTGGAGGATTCGAAGGAGGAAGAACTAGGGCCATGTCTGCCTGATCCTAGCCCTATAGCGCCCAAAGGGTAGCGCTACAGCGCTAGCCAGGGCAAAATGCCCCAGGTTGTAGCCCTGGGGCACTAAGGGATAGCGCTGTAGAGCTACCCTATTTTCTCATATGCATATTTTGGGTGTTTTTAAGGGTTTTTGGATCGAGGTTTCAATCCTTAAGGCTCGGGATCGAATCTATTCACCGTTTGGGTACAATTTGGGGTCCCGGGAGTGAGCTTTAGGGTAAGACCCTTTTATTGATATTTTCATTAATTGGATTCCCTATTTGTTTATGAATAGGTGACTGCTAAGGGATCAAATGATCGATTGTTATCAAGGGTCATTCGTAACGTATTTCTCGCTCGAACAAGAGGTAAGAAAACTGCACCCAATTATGTGGTTAGGTTGGGACTAAGTGTTCCCTATATTTGTATGCATTGTTATGTGATTGTGATGAACCATGTGAATATGATGGGACTAAGAGCTCCCTATATTTGTATATGATGTCATGAGATGGTATTATGCCATGGGGACATATGATAAACAACCTAAGAGTGTCAGAATCAATATTTGCGCACAGGGCGTGGCTCAGCCACTGGTAGCTGAGGACAGCTTATTAATCACTGAGCTCGGTTAAGCTGGCCAGAGTCAGTGGGCATAACACTGGAGGCGGCCTAAGTGAGCCGAAGACAGTGGGTTAAACAGAGGGTGCGGCCTAAGGGCGCCGACCCTGAATATTGTGTAATGGTTGTGATAAACTGCTGGTTATGAATGTGATTATTGTTGTTAACCTGATGAATATGATATGTTATTTATCTGGATGAGAAGTTGTTGATTTGTCAATTGTTATCACTTAATAGGTGAATGTCATGAATTGCTGAACACTTGGTTATGCCTTGTGGAACATTTGGTTATTGATATTGTTCATTCTATGATATTATAGTTTTTTTGCTGGGCCTTAGCTCACGGGTGCTACGTGGGGCAGGTAAAGGCAAGGGTATGTTGGATCAACCATGAGTTGGAGAGCTCTGGGGGCGAGGTGTACATTGTCAGGTGCTCGGCCACCACGGTCAAGGGTTTGTACAGAGACGGAAACCTAAAATGTGTATTTTTCCATTAGAGTGGCTTGAGTTATTTATAACTTCTGGAATTTTTGTAAATATGTCATCTAAACCTTGATTTGAGATTCCATGTATTAAACTGTCATTTTTAATGAAAATAATCTGTTTATGACCAAAACCTTTTATTTCAAATCCGTTGATGACGTTATATTCACATTTTTTTAAATGACTTGGTTAGCAGATCTTGCACTATTTTAAACACACAATGTAACAGTCTTGGTTACCTAGGGCGTTATAGGCGAGTCTATCAAGAGTACTCCTGTAGCTTGATACTCCACTCCACCTAGAGTATAGATCTCATTAAGAGTTCCTATTAACTCATCCTCATATCGCTTTAGGACTTCATGATTCTATTATGAAAATAGCATGATCAATACTTATCACCTCATAACTTGTTATTATACATTGAACCTGATTCTTGGGATCTCCAATCTTTAGGTTGGGTTACCATCATGGGTGACACATCATTCTAAGGGCAATAGTCCCATTCTTTTTGAAGTTCTATGGACTTTCTCTCTAGCTAGTCCTTTTGTTAAAGGATCTGCTAATTTATCATCAGTGCGTACATGATCCACTCTAATAGCTCCTGTTGATAGGAACTCTCTAACAGTGTTGTGCTTACGACGTATTTGTCATCTTTTATCGTTGTAATAAAGGTTCTGTATTTTTGCAATAGACGTGGTACTATCGCAATGGATCAATACAGCTGGTATCGGTCTTTCCCATAAAGGGATCTCAGCTAGCAGGCTTCTCAGCCAGCCTACTTCTTCACTAGCAGTAGCTAGTGCTATCATTTCAGACTCCATGGTGGGCTGAGCCAAAATAGTTTGTTTCTTTGATTTCCAAGAAAAAGCTCCACCCGCTATACTGAAGATATAGCCACTTGTTACTTTGGAATCATCTGACAAAGTGTTCCAGTCTCCATCACTATATCCTTCAAGTACTGCTGGTAACTTCTGATAATGTAATCCAAGGTTCATGGTTCTCTTAAGGTATCTCCTAACCCTTTCAATAGCATGGCAATGCTCTATACTAGGTCTACTAGTAAACATGCACAATAATCCCACGACATAAGCAATGTCGGGTCTCGTACAATCAGTGGGATATCGAAGACTTCCAACGATGCTCGCATAGTCAGATTGTCTCACACTGTTACTAGTGTTCTTAAATAACTTTACACTTGGATCATATGGTGTGAAAACAGGTTTACAATCAAAGTAATTATATTTCTTTAGAATCTTCTCAATATAGTGAGATTGATCCAAAGAAATTCCCTTTTCAGACCTCGTAATCTTAATACCAAGGATTACATTCACTTTTTCGAGGTCCTTCATATCAAAGTTAGCACACAACAGAGATTTCACAGCATGAATATTCGAACCAAATTGTAACGCCCTACTACCTTAGAGCCGTTACTTAGTGAGTTTAAAACAAAAATCGTGCTTTTGACTGACTCTACGTGGTTTCTAAAACCAAAAGTGTGAATAAACCAGAATTTAAGGCTGTACTCTTTGAAAATGTTTAGTTTCATTGAAAACATTAAGTATCAAACATTTGGGATCCCAAAAATAAGGTTTACAAAATATTTACAACTCAAAAATAGATTTACACCAGGTTAACTATCAAAAGAATGAGTTAATACAGCCATATACAAAATGCCCCCAACCAAAGCAGTCGGGCAGGCCGAACATGTACGCGCCGCCCCCACGCTCTCCGTACTCATGGCCGGTTGACTGACTCCTTGCTTTTACCTGCCACACAGAGCACCCGTGAGCCGAAGCCCAGCAAGAAAACCCATACAGTATATAACATATGCACAGATTATAGCTGACATATAATTCATTGATAAGCAGGAAAACCATCAGACTGATCAAGCACGGCCATGCCGCCCCAGAGGCCTTACCAAAGCCTAGGGTCTCGGTCCTCACCGTAAGGATAACTCATGTATCCCTTGGGTCCCACCCTGGCTATAAGCACCCCATGTGCTGAGTGTTACTTCCGGCCCCAAGGCCGTACCTGTCCTTTGCCGCTCTCGGCCTTAGCCATTCATTTCATTATAACTGCACGCATAATACATTTCGAAATAATTGTTCAAACATATAATAATTCATCCAAGGTCATACATTTGCAAGTAAAGCAATCTAGGGCCATGCCCTGCAATAACACTGTGGGCCCATGCCCTGATCCCGGGTGTTACGGTTTTCTTACCTTAAAATTCGATAGCCTTGATCACCTGACTCCTTGAGCACGATCCTACTCGAGCCCTAGCGCTTACCGTGGATGGAAATTCGACCTTGAGTTTAACCCTAGACCTCCTTAGCTTGCTCCTTCACAACCTTGACCTCAAATTTCTGATGCGATCTTGCTAATCCCTTGCCAATCCTCAAGTCTAGCTTAGGATCCTTGATGCTCAGCCTACCCTAGCTCTCCATTGAGCTTAACTCCAAGAAAAATGAAGGAAAATGGTTGGGAGAGCCACAAACCGATTCTTTAAAGCCAAACCCCTCTGTTTTCTCTCTTTTCCTTTTTCTCTTCCTTCTTTCTTTCTTTTCAGCCTATAACTCTTTTTTTTTCTACAAAATCCACTAAGTATAAAGCCCCCTTTAACTTATCTCTAACAAGCCTAAAGACCAAAATGCCCTCCTTAATAATTCTAAACCTTTTTGCCCATAAAGGGGCATCTTAGTCATATTACCCAAATTCCCACTAAGTCCTCAAGTGTTCCTAATAATTCCCACTCGCTACCCAATACCTGATTAATCACCAAATATACAATCCTCATCATCAAGATTAACCTCAATATATTTCCCAAATTCTCATTTAAACTCCCCAGGCCTAACCTAAGCCGGATATAGATTCCCGCTTTGACTTTTCCGCTAACCCGCTCATTCTAGGATCGTCTCGAGTCACAGATCACAGATATCAACACACTCATGCCCAAAACGGCCAAATTACAATTACGCTCTTTCTAAGATAATCAGGTCTACATGCATACTAATTCACATAGTCATGCATCTCAAATAATCAAATAGTCATATAACGTGCATTAAATCATAATCATGCATTAAACTCATTAAAGCCACACACAAAATCCCATTATGCCCTCCAGACACACTACTCAAGGCCCTTAAGCCTTAATAGCGAATTTGGGTCGTTACAACTATCCCCTCCTCATAAAAATTTCGTCCTCGAAATTTACCTGAACAACTCGGGATACCGCTCCCGCATATCCGACTCCAGTTCCCATGTCGCCTCTTCAACCTTGCTATTCCTCCACAATATCTTAACCAAGGCGATGGTCTTGTTCCTCAAGACTTTGTCCTTTCTATCAATGATCTGAACAGGCTTTTCTTCGAATGATAAATCCCGATCCAACTCCAAGTTCTCATAGCTCAACACATGAGTAGCATCCGATACATACTTCCGGAGCATGGATACATGAAACATGTCATGAACCCCTGATAGAGCTGGAGGCATTGCTAACCTGTAAGCCACCTCCCTGACTCTCTCTAGAACCTCAAAGGGGCCAACAAACCTGGGACTCAGCTTGCCCCGAACACCGAATCGTTTTACTCCTCTCAGGGGTGAAATCCTAAGGAATACATGATCACCAACCTGAAATTCCACGCTCCTGCGTCTCTGATCTGAATAACTCTTCTGGCGACTCTGGGAGGCGAGCATACGAGCTCTAATTTTCTCAAGTGCCTCATTGGTCCTCTGAACCATCTCAGGACCTAAATACCTTCGCTCTCCTGCCTCATCCCAGTGAATCGGTGATCTGCACTTCCTCCCATACAGCATCTCATACGGAGCCACTCCGATAGTCGCCTGATAACTATTATTGTACGAGAATTCAATCAGAGGGAGATAACTACTCCAAGATCCCCCAAAATCCAATACACAAGCTCGTAACATGTCCTCCAGTATCTGTATTGTCCTCTCAGACTGTCCATCCTTCTGAGGATGATAAGCAATACTAAACTGAAGCAGTGTGCCCATTGCCTTCTATAGGCTCTTCCAAAACTTGGAAGTGAAAGTGGGGTCCCTGTCGGATACTATCGACCTCGGAGCCCCATGAAGTCGAACAATCTCCTTCACATAAAGCTATGCATACTGCTCCACAGTATAAGTTGTCTTCACAGGTAAGAAGTGGGCGGACTTAGTATACCTGCCCACAATCACCCACACCGAGTCATGCTGACCCACGGTCTTCGGCAATCCAACCACAAAGTCCATGGCAATATCTTCCCATTTCCACTCGGGAATCCCTAGAGGCTGTAATAACCCTGCTGGCCTCTGATGTTCAGCCTTAATCTGCTGACAGGTTAAGCATCTAGCCACATAGTCCACCACGTCCCTCTTCATGCTTGACCACCAATATAAAACCTTCAAGTTGTGGTACATCTTCGTAGAACCTGGGTGAAAGGAGTAGGGAGTGGTATGAGACTCGTCCAGAATCTCTCGCCGAATGTTTGGATCAATCGGAACACAAATCCATCCTTTGTACTTCAACAAACCCATCTCAAAAATAGAGAAGTCCTTAGCTGCTTCAGTTAGGACATTCTCTCTACGTTCAACTAACTGGGGGTCCCTTCCCTGTGCTTCCTTAATCCTCTCAAGGAGCGTTGACTAGAGAGTAATGTTGGCTAACCTACCAACCACTAACTCTATACCTGCTCTGGCCATCTCTCTGGCTAGTCTGTCAGATATCTGCCTCGAACTATACAGTTGTCCTGGGCCCCTCCGGCTCAATGCATCCGCCACTACATTAGCCTTCCCAGGATGGTATAGGATATCACAATCGTAATCCTTTACACAACATATAAGCAGAAGGAGAAACTTTATTAAATTCTACATTTAATTTAAACATGCCATCGGTAGCATAACCCTTCCCAACAAAAATTGTTAGGAAAAAATGTATTTGCCTCAATGGAAATGGTAAGAAATTACAACTCTATGCAATATATTACAAATAAATAATGATTGATTATAAAGGAGTTACAACTCTATAATTGAAAATTACAAATAAACAAAGAAAATGAAGAAGATGATGAAGAAGAAGAGAATGGTGAGAATACAACTCTAAGCAAAATAGTACAAGTAAATAAAGGTGGTTGAAACAAAAGAAAGGATTAAAACTCTTAAACAAAATATACAAGTAAAAAGAACAAGAGAATAATAAGAAAACAATATAATAAAATGGAGAACAGAGATACAAGAAAAACTCTCACTTACACAACCTAAGTGAAGAGGGTTGGGGATCACCAACTTGAACAAGGTTTAAAACCTTTGCTCAAAAGCTTATTTCCCCCTAACTCAAGCACTAAGGGATCTCTCTCAGATATTAGAAAAGCTTTATGGAATTATCAAGCCTCAAGGTGTTTCTAGCCAAGTGCTCTAATGGATAGAAAAGTTGTGCCTTACAAGTGAACTATAGGCTCCTATTTATAGAGTTTAGAGACATCTTTTGAATTTCAAATTCCACCAACCCCCATGGCTATTACCAATGTTTAATTGGATTAATATGGAATTAAAAATGAGATTTGGGAGTTATTTGGGTTTTTTGAGTTGTTCAACAAAGATTGAAAAACTAAAAAATTGGTCAGTTTTTGTCCTGTGGCCGCGGCCAGAGACATTAGTGGCCGCGACCAAACGGTTCCAAACCCTCCCAAATGATTTTGTAACTCCCAAAACACATTATTGGGGTTAAAAATCATATCTCTAACAGCCATTTCACATATGGCTTTATGAAATTCATCTCAATATTGTGTAACAACAAATTTACACAATAAAGGGTAATATTTGGAAGTTACAAATTTGTAACACAAAATATGTTATATTATTTGGATATATCTCATATATCTAAATATTGTAACTCTCTATTATATGTTACAATATGTGACACTCTTTGTCACATTTATTTAATCTAAAACATTATATTACAATATAATATAATATTACATTATAATATAAAATAATATAACAAAATACCATTCTTAGTGATGGTGTACAAATCAGGTCCAATAGTTTGAGTAAACCCAGCCTTATTAAGCAGAAAACCAGAAACTAGATTCTTTCTCATCTCAAGAGTATGCATTACATCTTTTAGTAATAAATTCTTTCCTGAGGTGAACTTAAGCACCACACTTTCTTATCATCAGTAGCAGTGTATGTTTTAAATATAGCATGATCATAGCAGACATGGAGAGAAGCGCCAGTGTCTACCCACCACCCATCTGATCCACCAATAAGGTTGATCTTAGAAATTATAGCTGTAAAAGCTTCTTCAGTCAAGTTAGCATGTGGAGCAGTGCTTGGCTTGTTCCTACACTTGCATGCCATATGACCTGGCTTGTTACAATTGTAATAAATGAATTGTCCAGAGTCATTCTATTTAGGTGGAGGCTGCTACCTTCCATGTTTGCTCATGTTATGGTTCCAACTCTGATTGTTGTTTTGAGGAGTGTTCTAGTTGTTGCGGTTGGAATTTGAATTGGAGTTGCGGTTCTGATTCTTAAAATTCTTACAATTAGGCTTTAGAACCACAGGTGTGGACTTCTTGGGGTTGCTGTTTGAAACAACAAACACCTATTTTTTCTGGTCTTGTTTCCTCGCTTCCTCCTCGATACGAAGGCGGGTGATCAAACTCTCTAAGGAAATTTCCTTAGTCTTATGCCTGAGTACATTTTTAAAATCCTTACAGGAAGGAGGTAATTTGTCAATTAAAACAACAACTTGAAACTGTACATCAAGAGCCATACCTTCTGATATAATCTCATGCGCAATTTTCTGAAGTTTGTGAGATTGGGCTTCCACAGATTTATCGTCCACCATTTGATACTTCAGGTAGCGACTAATAACGTACTTTTTAGTCCCCACCTCTTTTGTATCATATTTCTTTTGCAACGCCTCCCAAATTTCCTTTGCTGACTTGTCTGATTTATAATAATCATAGAGATCATCAGATAAACCGTTAAGAAAAAAATTCTTACAGAGAAAGTCGTTTTCAACCCAAGAGTCCAATTCCTTCTGTTGCTTCTCCCATTTAGTCTCTTTGTCATTGTTGGTCGAAGGTTCAGAGACAACCGACTTCACAACAGTGAGGACAAACACAATCTTCTTCATGGTCAGATAAAACAACATCTTTTGTTTCCAACGCTTAAAATGCAAACCCTCAAAACGAAATGGCTTGTTAATATCAGTAGAGGCATAACCAGAAAAATCATTAGTAGTAGCCATAGCAGAACAAAACTTCTTAAAATTGTTATTTCAGAATTGAAATAAAAATTGGAACGAATTACCGATAATTTTATTTTTGCTGAGTCGCGGACTATGTCGCTCTCTTTAAGACGTTTCGAGGCTCTACCCCAAGTGTGCACGACAGCCTATCAATCACGCCGTCCCCATGATAAAACAACCACTGTATATGAAACTCTTCTGCACCGAAAGGAATCGCTCATACACACCCTCAAAATTGTTCTTCAAAAATTCGAGTTTTTTTCTTTTACAAAAAAAAAATTGTCGTCTCCCGTTATTTTGATGCAACTTATTAAGAGAAGTCGAACAAAAATAAAAATGGTAGAAAACGTTGATTAATTCATGGGAGGAATCATGGTCATATGCAGTTAAAAACATATCACATTTACTGCTTCTAACAAAACGTTTTAAAATTAATTAATTGCATGGCACGGTCGGACGGCGGCGGCGGTGCACGCGCGTGTGGTGGTCAAATGTGTGAGTCCTCACCCATGCACACAAAACTGGGTGCCCCTTAGGGCCCAAACCCAATTCTCATGGTTATCTATTATGTACCCTTATGAAAAAGTATTCTTATTCCATGTGGGACTCTTTCCATCATCACACATTTTACACTTCTCTCTTTTAAAATTTCACACAAAGTTCCAACATATATTGTTTGTTTATAAATTAAACTATGAGTAGAGAAGTCCCGAAGAACTTTGTATGCATAAAGAATCATAGTGTATATGATCACTTGATATAGATATTAAAGAACATGTAACGCGAACGCAACAAATATATAGTCTTGAAGTACCATCTTTATTGCAAATGAAAATTGATATTATCGAAGATATTCATTCATGTGATCATATTTAAAATTTTAACATTGGGTTGAACATAGTCATAGATAATGAATATCCACAAATATGATGCATATTTATAATATTGTTGATATGATATGATAGTGAACAATGTTATATATACATGAAGGCCCTAATATGTTGGATAAATATTGATGTTACATTCCATACACATGCTCTAGAAGAGTTATAGTAAATATGTGGTCATAGACAGTTTATGGTGATATTTAAAAGTTGTGATTTATAATTACAATGAAAATTATATGAGATATCTAATCACTAAAGTTACCATGGATATTTGCGTGAATGGGAGATATATATATATATATATGCGTGTTGCATTCTTTTTCTCTTAGTTCAAGTTTTGTCCCAATGTATTTTCCTAACAAGGTTTTTAATGAGGCAACTTCAAATCATGTTGAAATACTTGCATTTCATGAAGCAAGTGAAGAATATGTGATTGTGATCAACGAAACAACATATTCGAGGAACATATGAATTATCAACAAATAAATAAGTACCAACAATTCTCTATGAAGATAATGATGCATATGTTGATCAGGCAAAAAGATAATACATTAAAGGAGATAGTACTAAATACATTTCACCGAAGTTCTTTTTTACAAGTGATATTTAAAAGAGTGGTGATTATTGATGTTCATCAAGTTCGATCAAGTGATAATTTTGCAGACTTATTCATAAAGTCATTACCAACATCAACGCTCTATAAGATGGTACTTAAGATCGGAATGCGCTGATGTTTAACGCCCAAAATGTGACAACCACTAAGCGGTGGTTGTAGTATAATCGGGCGGTCGATCCACAAGGAGGTAACCTAAATCAAAAGATTAGTAGAAAATAACACAAAAAGTTAGTAACAAGAAATAAATAAAATTGTAAATGGAAAGAGGTTTGAGATTTTGATATTGTATTTTTTTTTTGATGAAATGATAAAGTGAGATAGTTGAGATAAATGTAAGATGTAATCAAGAGTTTGAGAAATGGAAAGGGTTCAAGAATCATCCATATGCTTGCTTAGTTACTTGGTTACTTGATTTAAAAATACACAAGTAAATAGTTCACATCCCAACATTTACTTGGAAAATCTAACATTAAAGTCCATAGTTTTCCTAACAAAAGTTCATTTGAGTTATAAAGTTCTTTACTTTAAAAGTACAATGCTAATCTTATGAAAAATCTAAAAATGACAAAATACCCAAAGGCAATAATGTAATAGAAGATTAAACATAAAATTATGTATCAATATTACTTTTACTAATTAGAAGCACATAGAAAGAGCATGACTAATCCTATATACTATTAGCATAAGTAAATAAAGATAGCAAAATAAAGATAGAGATGAAAGAACATAAATAACTCAAGTATATTACATTAAGAACATAGTAAATCAAAGTAGCAAAATAACATCACTTGCATATGGAATCATCCCTAACCTTCCTAGGAAGATTAGGCCATTATGCTCATGATTCTCACAAAATTCTAAGAAGAAAATATGAGAAGAAAGTGAGTAGAAATTTTGCTATAGTTTCATTACTCTCAAAATTACATACCAAATGTGAAGAAAGTGTCCCTATTTATAGATGGGGAAAATGACTAAAAAGAAATTAAATAACAATTTGGGGTTTACAAAATAAATCTGAAATATTAATAATAAAATATGATTTTGAAAAATCAAATCTTATTATAAATATTAACCTAGTTATTTTGGTGTATGGTCAAATTTGCCTTTTTCAAAAACACCAAAAAAAAGATGAACTTTAAAGCTTAAAGTAGTAATTTGCAAAGCCCAAAGTGCACAAAATATGGGCTGAAAGGTGGCTGTGGCAGATGAGGGTTTTGACCCATTCCCAACCAATGGGATTGCGCCACGTAGGCGGCTGGGAATGCTGGGGAGGCACGTTGGGCCTGCTGGAAGAAAGCTTGGGTCAGAATGTGCTGAAGCTGCATTGGGCCTTGAGGACTTGGGCCTTTGTTGGGATGGCCTGCGCTGGGAGCTTGCTGAAGGAGGCTTCTTCGGATGTGATAGACGTTGGAGGTGTTGATTGAGTGCATGGCTGAAGGGAAATTAAATATGCATATATGCATATAAATGCTGGAAATGGAACATGCGTTGGGCCTCAGCAAAAGAAGGCAAGGATACATGATATATGATATGCATATATGTGTATGGTGGTCAATGCAGGTGTTGAAGGAGGAGCTGGGACGCGTGGCAGGCGGTGGCGGTGACACGTGGCAGCTGGGCAAAGAAAAGGGAGAGCTTGTGATGGGCTTGGGCCAACGGGCCTGAGCTCCATTTCTTCCAAAAATACCACTTTCTTCCTTTTCTTTTTCAGTTTTAATTATTTCTCTATTCTCCATTTTTATTAGTGTCCAAATGCAATTTATTTCCAGAAAATTAAACATAAATTAAATTAAAATTAATATTTTCAATTATAAAATATATTATAATAAATTCATGAAAATATTAATTAAAAATTAATTTATTTTACACTTTAAAACTAATAAATTTGCATTTTTGAGCACTAATCACAACCCCCAACTAGCTTATTGCTAGTCCCTAGCAATTCAAGCGAAAAATAAAATTATCAAGTTGAATAATCAAGTCAAACCAAGCAAAATCATCTAAGCATTTTCAAAGTATCAGCAAAAAGTCAGAAATTACTATCTAAGCTACAATAGTTGCGATTTCAGAGTTGTGTGTGTGTGCACCAAACCATATTCTTTTTATCACAAGTCATAACACAAATAGTATTGAAAAATCTCCAAAGTATAAAGATCTCAACTCCAAATTCCTCACGGGCATTGAAAGTATTTGTATGGGAATGATTACACTCTTGGAGTTGGAAATGTAATAGTTTACACTCAACTGAGAAAAGATAAACTTTTTAGGACAAACGATCTGAACAAATATTGATCACAAGATAGGCAAATCAACTTATTGGAATTAAAATGACAAACAACCTTTGGGATTTACATGAGAAAACTCAAAGAACAAAATGGCAACTAATTAGAAATTATAAATAAGAAAATGAACTATCATGATAATAATAATTTTTTTTTTTTTTTAATACAATTACACAAAATAATAGTAATAGAAATATATATACTATTATTTTTTCCTTTAACAATTACAAAACAATAGAAGGAAGTGTTGCTCTTGTTCTTTTTTTTTTCATTTATTTATTATTTTTTTTCTTTTTTTCTTTTTCTTCTTTTTTTTTCTTCATTATTTTGTTTTTTTTTTTTTTAACAAGAGACAACACAAAGATAACAAGGAAATTACAAATACAATACAACACAAACTTATTACAAAGACTTTTCTTAAATGAAAAACATCCCTCTAGTAAATGTCATGTTTTAAATTCCAAAGATGTGACTTTACCAACTCAAATGATCAATAAAAGTTCAAAAAGTTGTTTTCTCAACTCTCACAACTCACCAAGAAATGAAAAACTTTAAACTTGAAATTTCTCTCAACTATTTGTGTTAACAACCAATTTATTTATCATATGTTTGGAAAGTGCACAAAAGAACTCTGAAAATCACTTCTTAATAACTAAACATAGTAAGAACTGACTCAAACCAACAAATTATACTCATGCTTGGATAATTTTGAGAAAATTTGACTTAAAAATTCATCAAGACAATAATGTTTTCCAAATGAATGCTAATGACATAACAATAAGATTTTCCAAATGAAAGCCAATGCATGCTCACCACCCCCAACCAAAAATCAGACAGTGTCCTCAATGTCAAAATGAATAAGCAATGAAAAAGATAAGGAAAGAGAACACCTGGATGATGACCAAGTCCAAGAGGTGAGAGCGAAAATAGCCTGGTAACAAAACCCCAAAACAAAATACAAAAACGAAAAGCATACAAAAATAAAAGAAAGACAGAAAAATAAAGCTAATGAAAAATAAAAATAAAACGAACAACAACAAACCATTCAGAACGTCAGAGTGTATAGATTGGGTCCTTAAGAAGGACCTCTTCAACATGACTCACACTCTCAATGTAATGCTTCAGCCTTTGGCCATTGACGCGAAAAATTCTCCCATCGGTTGGATCCTCGACCTCCACCGAACCGTTGGGGAATACTTGCTTCACTACAAATGGACCAGTCCATCGCGATCGCAGTTTACCGGGATGCAAGTGCAAGCGAGAGTCGTACAGATGCACTTTTTGATTTGGCTCAAAGTGTTTTCGCAGGATTTGTTTGTCGTGAGCGATTTTCAATTTTTCCTTATAAATCCTGGAATGGTCATATGCATCGTTTCTCAACTCCTCAATTTCGGACAACTGGAGTTTGCGATTGATACCTGCGGCATTCAGATCAAAGTTTAGGGCTTTGATAGCCCAGTATGCTTTATGCTCGAGCTCGACAGGTAAATGACAGGCTTTGCCAAAGACAAGCCGATAGGGAGACATCCCAAGAGGGGACTTGAAAGCAGTGCGGTATGCCCAAAGAGCGTCTAGAAGTCGTGTAGACCAATCTTTGCGGTCGGGATTGACCGTCTTTGCCAGAATGTGTTTTATCTCCCTATTGGCTAACTCGGCTTGACCATTGGTCTGTGGATGATAGGCATTTGCAACTTTATGAAGTACACCGTACTTGCGCATAAGAGCCTCAAAGGATCGGTTGCAAAAATGAGTGCCTTGATCACTGATGATAGCGCGAGGGGTACCGAACCTTGATAACACATTTTCTTTCAAGAATTTGACAACTGTAGCGTTATCATTGGTTCGACATGGTACAGCCTCGACCCATTTGGAAACATAATCCACAGCGAGAAGAATGTAAAGGTAGCCAAAAGAAGGTGGAAACGGTCCCATAAAGTCTATCCCCCAACAATCAAATATTTCGATAACAAGAATTGGGTTCAAGGGCATCATGTGCCGACGGGATAAGGATCCTAACTTTTGGCACCTTACACAAGAACGACAGAAATCATTGGTGTCTTTGAACAAGGTGGGCCAGTAAAGGCCGCATTGTAAGATTTTTGCAGCGGTTTTCTTCACAGAGAAGTGACCACCACAAGCATCATTGTGGCAAAAATTCAGCACACTAGACACCTCATCGTCGTGGATGCATCTTCGCATGATTTGGTCGGGGCAATACTTGAATAAGTATGGGTCATCCCAAAAGAAATTGCGCACCTCGACCAGAAATTTGCGTTTTTCTTGTGAACTCCATTCAGATGGGAGTTCACATGTTACTAAGTAGTTGACAATGTGAGCGTACCACGGCAACTTAGCAACAGAAAGCAATTGTTCATCGGGGAAATCATCATGAATAGGTGGACCGTCAGTGAGATCGCTGAATTCAAGTCGGGACAAATGGTCCGCGACGACATTTTCAACACCTTTCTTGTCTTTGATCGTTATGTCAAATTCTTGCAGGAGAAGGATCCACCGTATTAATCGCGCCTTAGCATCCTTTTTGGAAAGGAGATACTTAAGGGCGGAGTGATCTGTGAAGATCGTAATAGGTGATCCAATCAAATAAGAGCGGAATTTGTCAAGGGCAAAGACAACGGCAAGCAACTCTTTTTCAGTAGTTGAATAGTTCATTTGGGCACTATTGAGAGTTCGGCTTGCATAATAGACAACAAAGGGTTTTCCCTCCCTTCGTTGTCCTAGCACAGCTCCCACAGCAAAGTTGCTGGCGTCACACATGATCTCGAAAGGAAGACTCCAATCGGGTGACTGAATGATGGGAGCGGAAGTGAGCGAATTGACAAGCGCTCGGAATGATTCCTCACACTTAGGTGTCCACTCAAAGGTAACATCTTTGGCTAGGAGGTTGCTCAGCGGACGAGCAATCATTGAAAAATTTTGTATGAACCTCCTATAGAAACCAGCATGACCAAGAAATGACCTAACGTCTTTGACAGTCTTAGGAGTCGGCAGGTTGGAGATAAGGTCGACTTTGGATTGATCAACCTCAATTCCTTTTTCAGAAACAATGTGACCTAAGACTATGCCAGAAGATACCATGAAGTGGCATTTCTCCCAATTGAGGACAAGTCCCTTCTCGATGCATCGTTTTAAAACAGCTTCAAGATGAAGAAGACATGTCTCAAAGGAGTTTCCAAAAACGGTTAGGTCATCCATGAATATTTCCATTGATTTTTCAATCATGTCACTAAAGATGCTCATCATGCATCTTTGGAAAGTAGCTGGTGCATTACACAAGCCAAATGGCATACGCCGAAAAGCAAAAGTGCCAAAGGGACAAGTGAAAGTGGTCTTATCTTGATCCTCCAATGCAATCTCAATTTGATAATAGCCAGAATAGCCATCAAGGAAGCAATAGAAAGGATGACCAGCTACACGTTCAAGGATTTGATCAATGAATGGGAGTGGAAAATGATCTTTGCGGGAGGCGGCATTTAATTTTCTATAATCAATGCACATGCGCCACCCCGTCACCGTTTTTGTGGGGACAAGGACCCCTTTTTCGTTTTGGATAACGGTGACACCAGATTTCTTGGGCACAACTTGAGTTGGACTTACCCATTTGCTATCTGCTACCGGGTAAATAATACCAGCATCTAGCAATTTCAAAACTTCATTTTTTACAACTTCCTTCATCGTGGGATTCAGTCGCCGCTGAGGGTCTCTTCGAGGGATGGCTTCGTCCTCTAGATTGATTCGATGGGAGCAAATTAAAGGGCTAATACCTTTGATATCAGCAAGCGTCCAACCTATCGCAGATTTATGCGTTCGCAGTAACTCGAGTAACTGCAATTCTTGAGAATTTTGAAGGTTGGATGAGATGATAACTGGAAAGGTTTCACCGTCTCCCAAGAAGGCATGTTTCAAACCCTCGGGAAGTTGGGTCAATTGAACAATTGGAACCTCTTCGGTTGAAGTTTTTGGCTGTGCCCTCTCGCGAGGTAGCTCTTCAAAGCGAGGTTGCCAAAACTGAGTCCTTCTATTGCGTGAGTCTATGCGATCTGATATTGCAAGAGTAGACTCAATAGAGCTTGGACTTTCGTTGTCAGACAGAAGGAGGAGTTCATCAAGATTATCAAAGTTGTTGCGCAATTGAACCTCCTCGGGAATTAAAGAGTCAATCATGAATGTTTGATAGCATTCATCATCTTCTCGGGGTTGTTTCCCGATGTGGAAGATATTGACTTCTAGAGTCATGTTTCCAAACGATATCTTCATTAGACCATTCCGACAATTGATCAAAGCATTTGCAGTAGCAAGGAATGGTCTTCCGAGGATAATAGGAATTTTAGACTCCATGTTCACCACAGATTGGGTATCAAGAATAAGAAAATCCACGGGGTAATAGAATTTTTCAATTTGTACCAATACATCCTCAACGATACCCCTAGGCTTTTTGGTGTAACGATCAGCAAGCTGTAGTACAACAGATGTTGGCTTCATTTCTCCAAGACCGAGTTGCGAGTATACAGAGTAAGGCATGAGATTGACACTCGCGCCAAGATCAAGTAAAGCTTGGCTGACTTCATGGGTCCCAATTTGGCAAGAAATGGTGGGACAACCGGGATCTTTGTATTTTGGCGGTGTCTTTTGTTCAATCACCGCACTCACTTGCTCGGTCAAGAAAGCAGTCTTCTTGACGTGGTGCTTCCTTTTTGCAGTACAAAGATCCTTGATGATTTTGGCATAAGCGGGCACTTGTTTAATGATGTGAAGCAAAGGAAGATTAATCTTCACTTGTGTCAAGTGCTCAAGGAGTTCAGCTCGGTTATCAGGAAGTTTCCCAGCAGGTTTCAAAGCCTGGGGAAATGGTACCTTTGGAGTGGCATTGAGTGGTGGATTTTCAGGAATGACTTTTGGAATACTAGGAGAGTTGGATTTAATGGGTGGGTCTGGCAAAGTTTTACCGCTTCTCGTTGTGATGGCATTCACTTCCTTGACGTTTTGATCATTTGAATTTGAAGATTGGGCCATGTGTTGGCCTTGAACATTGAATTTCGGTTGGGAAGGAAGTTTGCCTTTTTCCGGAATAGCCAAGGATTCAGTCAATTTTGAGAATTGACATTTCATGTCCTTGATTTCTTCCATCATTTGGCGATTCAATTTGGATTGTTCCTCCATGAATGCATGAAGAGTATTCTCGAGAGAATTTCGTTGTGGATGAGCATTGTAATGAGGTGCAGAATACGCCTTTGATGGTTGAACTTGTTGCTCATTTCTCCATTGGCCTCCAAACGATTGAGCTTGGTTGGACTCTCTCCAACTGAAATTTGGGTGGTTTCTCCAACCAGGGTTGTACGTATGGGAGAATGGCTTGTTATATGCCCCTAAGGCATTGCATTGCTCCTCATAAACCCCCCTCATTTCATTCAAAGCTAAGCAGTCCTTAGCTAAGTGCTCCGTCCCTCCACAAACAAAGCAAGGTTCTTGCGGTTCCGCTTGAGTGACCATGTGCGACTTTTGCCCATTTTTCGTCATTAAGACCTCAAACTGCTTTTTCAAAGCTTCGAGTTGGGCCTTAATACTATCCTCTTCTCGAAGTTGATAGATCCCAGATGGTTTGTGTCGGTTGGTGCTGTCAGTAGCACTTGGACCAGTCCAGGTGTGAGACTTTTTTGCAGTTTCTTCGAGATATTCAAGAGCATCGTCTGGCTCTTTTTCGAGGAATTCACCATTGCATAGCATCTCTACAAACTGGTGCTCACGACTCGTGAGGCCTTCATAGAAGTAACTGACCAAGCGCCAGTTCTCATAGCCATGGTGCGGGCACTGATTTAACAGATCTTTGAATCTTTCCCAGACTTGATAGAACGTTTCATTGTCTTTTTGGGAGAATGTGGAAATCTGTCGTTTTAGACTGTTGGTCTTATGGCTGGGGAAGTGTTTCAGAAAGAAAGATTTGGTCATCTCCTCCCATGTTCCAATCGACCTAGGTCTCAAAGAGTACAACCAGCTTTTGGCTTTGTCCTTCAAGGAGAAAGGGAAGAACTTCAGTCGCACAGCATCGGCATTGTCGGCTCGGTTATAGAACGTGGCTACCACCTCCTCGAATTCTCTGATATGCACGTATGGGCTTTCGTTTTCCATTCCATGAAATGTAGGCAGGAGTTGAATCATGCCAGGTTTAAAGTCTAATGCGGGCATATTAGGAGGGAAGATAATGCATGAAGGCGTGGAAGTGCGAGTAGGATGGAGGTAGTCATTGAGAGTTCTTGGCTGGATTTCATCATTGCGAGCCATTGCAAATGGGTTATTATCAGGGAAATTTTGTGGAGAAGCTGGATTGGTGGAAGGAGTTTCGGTAGGAGTGGCAGATGAATTGGAAGAAGTGTCACTGGAAGTTTCGTGATGATTCATCCACTCTCGGAAATCAGAATTAGATTTTTTTTATGTCTCTTTTTTTTTTATTTATTTTTCTTTTTGATTTTTTTTTTTGATTGATTTTTTTTTTTTTTTTTTTGTTAAACTTGTTCCCAGGTAGAATTGGAGGTTTTCAGGTGATCTCCAACGCCTTACTAGAACTCCCCGAGGTTACTAAGTAAGTATGGTGGATCACAAGCCAACCTTTTCGACCAAACAACCTTTAAGCAAAGTGAAATTGCTTATTTTGACAAAACAAGCTTGGTTTTCTTATAGTAATAAGTTCAACAATGTAATAATGCAAAGGTAGATGCTCGAAATGTTCCCAGGCCGATTGGGAAGGTTGCCAAGGTACCGCTTTAGGCCCACACTTGCCTAGACAGAACTCCCCGAGGTTCCCAGGTAAGTGTGGAGGGTAACGCTATCACAAACCTTATTTAACAACCAATCTTTCTAGACAGAACAATATCGGTTTCTACCATTTGTAATATTACACAATTGTTCCTAATACTAAGAGTTTTATGATCGAAATTTTATGAACAATTTTATGCAATTTTATGTTTTTTTTTCTTTTTTTTTTTAAAACTAAATTCTAAGGAAAACTAAGGCAAAGGAGAAGAGAAACATAAACTAAGTAACAAAATAATAATAAAAAAAAAACACAAAACACAATAAAATAAAGAAAATAAAATTAAAGTGAAGAGAAAATAGCAAGTTTAATCTATTTTTTTTTTCAAATATGTATTAAGAAAAAAAAAATAGAATAGAAATTAAAAAAGAAAAATTGAGTAAGAAAAAAATTTATATAAGTATTAAAAAAAAAAAAAAAAAGAAGAAAAATGGAAAGGGAAACAAAGAAATAAAAATAAGAATATATATATAATTTTTTTTGTTTTTTTCTGTTTTTTTTTTTTCGTTGTTGCTTTTTTTTATTTTTATATATATATGTATATATATATATATATGAATATAAATATAAATATATATATATATTGTTTTGGTTACCGAAAAAAGGAAAGTGTAAAAGAAAAGAAGAAAAAAAAATATATATATATATATATAAGTAAAGATTTTTTTTTTTTTGGTTTTTTTTTGTTATAATAATAATCTAATTAATTAAAAAAAATAGTAAATAAAAAAAAATACTAACACAATATTTATTCCAACAAAAACACAAATAAAGTTACTAATATTTTTGTAAAAATTTCACTAAACCTTTGAAAATTTACCTCCCCGGCAACGGCGCCAAAATTTGTTTAACGCCCAAAATGTGACAACCACTAAGCGGTGGTTGTAGTATAATCGGGCGGTCGATCCACAAGGAGGTAACCTAAATCAAAAGATTAGTAGAAAATAACACAAAAAGTTAGTAACAAGAAATAAATAAAATTGTAAATGGAAAGAGGTTTGAGATTTTGATATTGTATTTTTTTTTTGATGAAATGATAAAGTGAGATAGGTGAGATAAATGTAAGATGTAATCAAGAGTTTGAGAAATGGAAAGGGTTCAAGAATCATCCATATGCTTGCTTAGTTACTTGGTTACTTGATTTAAAAATACACAAGTAAATAGTTCACATTCCAACATTTACTTGGAAAATCTAACATTAAAGTCCATAGTTTTCCTAACAAAAGTTCATTTGAGTTATAAAGTTCTTTACTTTAAAAGTACAATGCTAATCTTATGAAAAATCTAAAAATGACAAAATACCCAAAGGCAATAATGTAATAGAAGATTAAACATAAAATTATGTATCAATATTACTTTTACTAATTAGAAGCACATAGAAAGAGCATGACTAATCCTATATACTATTAGCATAAGTAAATAAAGATAGCAAAATAAAGATAGAGATGAAAGAACATAAATAACTCAAGTATATTACATTAAGAACATAGTAAATCAAAGTAGCAAAATAACATCACTTGCATATGGAATCATCCCTAACCTTCCTAGGAAGATTAGGCCATTATGCTCATGATTCTCACAAAATTCTAAGAAGAAAATATGAGAAGAAAGTGAGTAGAAATTTTGCTATAGTTTCATTACTCTCAAAATTACATACCAAATGTGAAGAAAGTGTCCCTATTTATAGATGGGGAAAATGACTAAAAAGAAATTAAATAACAATTTGGGGTTTACAAAATAAATCTGAAATATTAATAATAAAATATGATTTTGAAAAATCAAATCTTATTATAAATATTAACCTAGTTATTTTGGTGTATGGTCAAATTTGCCTTTTTCAAAAACACCAAAAAAAAGATGAACTTTAAAGCTTAAAGTAGTAATTTGCAAAGCCCAAAGTGCACAAAATATGGGCTGAAAGGTGGCTGTGGCAGATGAGGGTTTTGACCCATTCCCAACCAATGGGATTGCGCCATGTAGGCGGCTGGGAATGCTGGGGAGGCACGTTGGGCCTGCTGGAAGAAAGCTTGGGTCAGAATGTGCTGAAGCTGCATTGGGCCTTGAGGACTTGGGCCTTTGTTGGGATGGCCTGCGCTGGGAGCTTGCTGAAGGAGGCTTCTTCGGATGTGATAGACGTTGGAGGTGTTGATTGAGTGCATGGCTGAAGGGAAATTAAATATGCATATATGCATATAAATGCTGGAAATGGAACATGCGTTGGGCCTCAGCAAAAGAAGGCAAGGATACATGATATATGATATGCATATATGTGTATGGTGGTCAATGCAGGTGTTGAAGGAGGAGCTGGGACGCGTGGCAGGCGGTGGCGGTGACACGTGGCAGCTGGGCAAAGAAAAGGGAGAGCTTGTGATGGGCTTGGGCCAACGGGCCTGAGCTCCATTTCTTCCAAAAATACCACTTTCTTCCTTTTCTTTTTCAGTTTTAATTATTTCTCTATTCTCCATTTTTATTAGTGTCCAAATGCAATTTATTTCCTGAAAATTAAACATAAATTAAATTAAAATTAATATTTTCAATTATAAAATATATTACAATAAATTCATGAAAATATTAATTAAAAATTAATTTATTTTACACTTTAAAACTAATAAATTTGCATTTTTGAGCACTAATCAGCTGATTTAAAGATCTCCAAGAACATCAAAATGAGGGGGAGTAAATGCACACAACACTATCTTTTTCGCTTGATCAAATTTTTGTCTCACTTGGTTTTTCTGATAAGGTTTTTAATGAGACAGTATTTATGGACATTCAAGAAGGAGTATTATAAATATTATATATATATATATATGAATATCCATAATAATCGAAAATCACCAGGTTACCTAAAACTAAATATCAACATTAATTATTGATTGTATTTGCAGTACTTACTTGATTTTCCTAGATCATATTTATGTGTATAAATAGGGTTCATCCTTATTGAAATAATACACAAGAGTTTCACCATCTTTTTACATTTCTCTCTATTACTCTGTCTAATTATTTTTTTAAACAAGACAATTCGACCAATCGTTGTTTTTAAAAAAAAAATAAAAAATACAAGTAAATGGCGGGTAACTTGACATTCGAAATTGATGGTAATTATTTTTCCAAATATAGGAAATGTATTCATATTTATTTATATGCTGTAGCATTTATTAGATTGCACGGAAAAATTCCCCTAACCAAACTCACGAGTATAGACTAGAAATTTTTACAGTGCAACTAATAGTTGTCGGTCCTTATTTATGTTGGACCGCTTGGTGACACTTTTTTATGTTTTATTTAGAAAAAATGACCACTTTGAGTTATTCATTTAAAGACGACTATGTTTCTCAGTAAAACGCTATTTATCAAATGACCATCATTTTGGTGTCAACACAATTAATTCGTTGTTGATATAGTTTTATCTAGGTATAGTTACAAGCTAATAGAATTGAGACATATAATTTTACATTTTTTTACCTTGTAAAATAAAGAATTTTGATTAATTAATTTCATTTTGACAAATTAGAGTACAAACAATACAGAACACAACACCCTCTAACTACGAGGGAAAAAAGTAATGATCATATTATTATTTTTTTGTTGGAATAGAATGTAGTGTTATTCAAGATAGAAAATACAATTAGGAAATTAGGGGAATGTAAATATCTAACCTAAAAAGTTTATCTTCTAGTCAAAAGAGATGCTAAATCAATTTATGAACCGCAATGTAAATCAATACACTAAATATTCTAAGTAATGATCATATTATCAATTGGTCATTAATTTGTTTATATGCGATAAACTCTTTTTTTTTTTTTTTTATTTCCATTATAAATCTTAGCAATTCAACCATACAGATTCATCAATTTTGTTTGTAGTATTGCATTAAATTTTAGGCTAAATACTTGTGTGTGGCACTTGATGGTAGAACATGCATACATGCAAACTCACACTTAAAACTTCGTAATTAAAAAAAAAATAAGCCGGAATTCGGGGTCCAAAAAAAGCTTCCACTTTCGTTACCAAAACTTTGGAAGAAAGAAACAAAAAATACATGATAATGAAAGCTATATATTATATTATTATATGTGATCAAGCTGATCACATATAATTTTTCGATCACTTCGATGGAAAACATATCTATATATGATATATCCCCACATATATATATATATATATATATTTCATCATATCCCGGGGCGACAATCATCCATGTACAAAAAAAGTCGTTATAACCAACTCAATGGACTAGTTGGCAGAAGGCACCTTTCACCAAAAATAGCTAGCTAGGGCACAAAAACCCTGATAGACTGACTATGCACAACATCAATCAAGGCTTCTTGGAGTTGGAGTGGTTGATGGGAGAGCAGCCAGGAGTGGCACCAAGAGTGTGGTAGTTGACGAACCGGCTGGGAGCTGAGGCGTGGCGGAACCCTTTGGGGAGGCAACCCTTGAAGTCTCTTTCCCTGAAAACTTGCTTCTGGCCAGGGTTCAAGTGTGGCCTCATTGTAACATAATCTTGAACATCATCCGTCGCTAAAGGCCTCACCACCGTGCTTGGAGCACTAGAAGGAATGGCTCTGCCGCCCATTGAAGTATCCAAACACGATAGTAACAATAAGACTACCATGACTACATTAACACGATTCTTCATCATAGCTGATGACATCTCTCTCGACGATCAGTTATATCTTTGAAAAATAACAAGTGCGTCCGTAAGAATAAGAATTGGAAGAGAAGAAGATTTGATATTTTGTTGGTGGGAAAGTTTTGAGAGAGGAGGGGGTGTATTTATAAGACGAGGTGGGGGTGAAATTTTTTAAAAAAATTAAAAAAGGTCGAGGGGTTTCATAAATAGGCTCGTGATGAGTTAGCTGATATACGATGAAGAAGGAATAGGTGATTTTGTTATTGGGTGGGTTGGGTGCGGTGGGTGCTGTTAATGTATTTTACGATGTGGGGATATCGAAAGGCAAAGTGAGAGAATGCCCGTGAGTTTGTGTTATTACAAATATACAAAGTTCGAAATAAAGTTCGAAATAAAGTTCGAACCCCTTCGCTATATGGTGTGGTGTATCATGATTTTCATTTAATATTATCTACATTTATGCATTTAATAAATGCATTAAATTTATTTATTTTGGAATTAATAGTAACAACTCTAAAGATGTTTAATATTTAGTAGTTTTGATAATGTGTTGAAGAAAGCTGGTTTTGGCGTCCCGTGCGTCTTAATTAGTAATTAATTTCCCTTGGTGGAAGTCATGGGGTTGAGAGTAAATGTGGGCACCGTTTGGATGAAATGAAATAATGAATGTAAAACCAAACAGAAAGCAATTTCTAATTTTATAAGTAGAAAAATAACTTTTTTACCAACAATATTTAATTTGTACGCAATATATGTTACTGGATGTTAGATTAAACATATTTAATTGTAACATGGAAGAAATTGGTTTTGAATATATTTGATACATAATAATGGTGAAAGAATATGAATGCGGAATTTGTTTTCAATGCTTATATTGGGTATATATATCTTGTCAGAAACCGTTTAAATTAACAATGAGGCTAATTTGAATATTAAAATTTGCAGAGATGTAGTGATATGGCGAGACTCATTTAACTTAAGTCCACAAATTTCAGAGGCAATATACAAAAATCAGACTCTATGTGACCTTGTGCTGAGAGCCGAGCCAAATATATCTAGACTAGAGTAATATATAGAGTAAACTTTTTTGTTAAACAAAAAAAGAGAGGATAATTTAATCTTACACTGTGTCTCTCACCCTAAAATAATTCTATTACTAATTACTACTCATGGGTCCTAAATATTATTGTATGCTAGCTCATCAGCTGGGAAGTTGAAAACTAATTAAGCTCCCATACCAGTAAGCTTTTTTGGGCCATAAAGACAAATGTGTCACGTAAAATGAAGCAGGGCTTGAATATTAATAGCTGGGGTTGTGAATTTTAATGCTCATGATGTTCTTTTAGTGGTTGGTACATTATGTGTAAATCAAAAGAGTATGTAAAGGATTTCATTAAATAGTATCTACCTTCATAAAAATACAAACATACACATTCATATTTCCCTTATACTAAATACAAATAGTACCGGTATATATACAACTTTCTTTGTGAAAGGTTTTTTTTATTAAATAAAAAAGATTGTGAAGTTACTTTAATTAAGGTTTCCAACATGTGCATGCCTACCTTACAGCAAAGAGAGAAACGTACAATTACTTTAGTAGTAGAATTTACTACCATATTTATTACCATTAGAGAATTGCGCCCTCCTCCAAAGCCAAAATTAATATTACTCTACATAATTTATGATCAGCACACCCACATAAGATTATTATTATTATTATTATTATATTCTGGTTCATAGTCCTCTACTTTTTTTTAAAGGCATTTAAAAAAATGAATAATTTGAACTTAGCTGGACTTATAATTGTAAACATTAAATGTTTCAAAATTGTATAATTTATATATAGACAAGGTTGCGGAAACATTTAAGATTACAAAAAGTAAATTGCCTCAATCCAAATGGTAAAAAACCCCTTACAACTCTAACAAAAATATACATTACATGAAATACAATTTTTAGCGACCAAATGTGGCTGCTGATATCAGATGGGTAATTTTTTTGATTAAAAATATTACTTGCGGCGACATTTTTATTATTAGTAGCGACATAATAAATTCAAAACACCCTAAAAAAAAAAGTGAAAAATTTCCCTCCAAAGTTAATATATAAGACTATTAGCGGTGACACGTGTCGCCACTAATAGTCACTACATCAATTAATAAAATATCAGCAACGACTATTAGCAGCGACACGTGTCGCCGCTAATAGTTTTATATAAGCATGGGCATGAACATAGTCTAATAGACCATTTAATTTGCTTCCACGTTTATTTATATATATACCCATATAGAATAATTGTCCTATATATACATATTATTATTAAAAGAAGCTTTTACGTTTCTCTATATATATATTATTATTATTATTATTAAAAGTGATCAAAATTATTTAAACATTTTACATTTCTATAATAATTATTATTATTATTATTATAAGTTAAAACCCTATATTATTTCTCTCACAAACGTTTTCAACCTTTCTTTCCTCTCAGAACCCAGCCGCCTTCCTCATACCTATTTTTCTTTCTCTGATCTGCCTCCCTCACTCACCATCTAGGTGGAAGGCAACACACTGCCTGGGTCAAAGGCGACGCTTTGCTTCCCACTCTCTGTCTGGGTCGAGTGCATCGAGTCAATGCCGCTTCTCTCTCCATCTGGGTCGTGCATTTTCTAGCTTTCTTTAAAGCTACAAGAGAAGTTTGAATCCTTCAAATTGTTAACCCGTCCCTCTCAAAGATCTTAGTGTAAGGCACCACCTCAACAATCGACTGAGGAAATAAGTGAATAGGTTGATATTGTGAATGTCATGAATTAACAGCTTCTGTACGTGTATCAGCAGCTTCCACCTGAAAAACGTTCGACAACAAACGTGGAGATGCAAAATACATATCAGCGGTTTTTTGAGAAGAATGTAAGCTCGTCTTCTGAAACTCAGACACATCACACGTCTCAAGCTTCAGCTTCTCAGACTTCACTAGGCCATCCCGACACGTCTGCACCAACTTTTTCATCTCAACTTTGGCTCAGCCATATATGTATCAACGGCCGATACCTCCGTACCCTCAGACTTATCATCCTCATATGAGTAAACTTTCGTCTCCAACAGCCATTTGGCTTATGGTATTGAGATATTCAAATTAATATTGTGTAATAAAAAATCTACACAATAATGGACAATATTTGATAGTTACAAATTTGTTACTGTAATTGTAACTCTCAAATATGTTACACATTTGTATTACACACTATTCAAATGTTGTAACTCTCATTTATATGTTACAACATGTGACACTTTTTGTCACATTTATTTAATCTAAAACATATATTATAAAATAATATAACATTTCTACTAGATTAAATAGTTATCTATTGTAACACTTATTTAATCAATCAACAATATAACATATCCCCCACTTGATTAAATAATAACTCTCTCTTATAGAAGTCATTGTATTGATGAATAAAGTAAAGTATTCTTCAACTTGAACTTTGCTATAGAGTAATTATCACAATTTTTTTTGATAATTTTGTTGCACTAGGCATTGAACCATATTTCCATGATAAAAAATCAGTGATAACACACACACCTTTGACATGTGTACTTTCCATTCATGGACGTTCTTGAGAATTGTAACGCTCCACATCACTATGGCTATTTCTTGGAATGACGACTGGCCCTACAAACCAACACGAGTCTTTCTAGCATGCTTTGTCCTCACTCGCACGCTTCTTAGGAAAACTTCCCAAGAGGTCACCCATCATGAGACTACTCCAGGTCAAGCATGCTTAACTTTGGAGTTCTCAAGTGATGGGCTACCGAAAAGAAGATGCATCTTGTTGGCATAGGTAGTATCCATCAATCCATTTAAGTCATCTTCAACTGTGTAGTCCCATACCTACACAGTCTTAGAATCATCATACTTGATCTTCCCCAAACTATGTGGGATTGCACAACTTTTTACCTGGTCTTTCCCCTTGCGGATCACGGGATTCTGACTGTCACAATCACCCCACCCTTAGGGGTCTAACGTCCCTGTCGGCCACACTTCCAGCTGGGTCAAGGGTCTATTACCATTTGTAACGCTCCACGTCACTATGGCTGCTTCATGGAATGATGACTGGCCCTACAAACCAACACGAGTCTTTCCAACGTGCTTTGTCCTCACTCTAATGCTTCCTAGGAAAACTTCCCAGGAGGTCACCCATCATGAGACTACTCCAGGTCAAGCACGCTTAACTTTGGAGTTCTCAAGTGATGGGCTACCGAAAAGAAGATGCATCTTGTTGTCATAGGTGGTACCCATCAATCCATTTAAGCCATCTTCAACTGTGTAGTCCCATATCTACACAGTCTTAGAATCATCACACTTGACCTTCCCCAGGAGATCTGGGATTTCACAACTTTTTACTTGGTCTTTCCCCCTGCGGATCACAGGATTCTGACTGGCACAAGACTACTCTCAATTCTCATGAGAGGCAGCACCACCCGTAGGTCCATATAGGTAGAACTCTTACAGTATTTTGTTACCAAAAATACTTGTCTTCACAAGACTGGATTCTATTAAAAAATCTCTCAGTTTTAACCCTCAATTTGGTAACTCACAAGTACTCAACATCTCAGATGAGACTGTTTTGAGTACAACTAATATTCACTTGATTGACTTGTTAGTACCTGTTGAACTTAACACTAGTTAAGTAACTAGTGTTAAGATAGGTTACCTTCAATTATGAATCTCTTTAGGGAGTTTAAGTCTCATCCCTTGAGATGATGTAGCCACTAAATCTCTCGTTAGTGGCTTAGTGAAATGATCCGCCAAGTTTTCACTTGCTCTTACATAGGATAATGAGATGACTCCTCTTTGAATCAATTCTCTTACATATCCATGTCTTAGACTAATATGTCTAGACTTCCCATTATACACCTGCTGTATGCTCTAGCAAATGTTGCTTGGCTATCACAATGTATCGATATAGTGGATACATTCTCTTTGATTAGGGGTATCTCCATCAAAAGATCCTTTAACCATTCGGCCTCTTTGTCAGTAGCATCTAGAGCTACGAACTCTGCTTCCATAGTGGAATGAAATATACACGTTTGTTTCTTGAAACCCCAAGAAATTGCACCCCCACCAAGTGTAAATACCCAACCAGTGGATGACAAGTTGTCCCCAAGATTAGATATCCAGCTTGCATCTGTATATCCTTCTAAGATTGATGGAAATTTGGAGTAGTGAAGGCTTAGTCCTTTGAATTTCTTGAGATAACCTAGGACTCTCCCAATCGCCTTCCAGTGATCCACACTTGGATTACTTGTAAACCTATTAAGTTTACTTACCGCAAATTCTATGTCAAGTCTAGTACATTGGGTGGCGTACATAAGACTCCCTATAGCACTTGCGTACTCAAATTGAGCCACCACTCTTCCTTCATTCTTCTCTAGTTTTACACTATGGTCGAATGGAGTATTAACATCTTTAACCTTGAGATGGTTAGATTTGTTCAATACTTTATCAATATTGTGGGCTTGCCCCAAAACAAAGCCCCCACTATGTTTATTCACTTTGATAGCCGGTATGGTGTCAACTTCTCCAAGATCTTTCATCTTGAAGGTTGGTGATAGAAACCTCTTCGTTTCTTCTATTCCTTTCATGTTATCACTTCGGATGAGAATGTCATCCACATATAGACAAACAATGATTACATATCCCTTACAAGTTTTGGAATATAAACACTTGTCTCCATTGTTATGTCTAAACCCATTATACATGATGGCTTGATCAAATTTCTCATGCCATTGCTTACGTGCTTGTTTCAATCCATATAAGGATTTTACAAGTGTACATACTAAATGTTCATATCTTGGCAGGACAAACCCTTCGGGTTGTTCCATATAGACCTCATCATTGAGGTCACTATTAAAGAATGTTGTCTTGACATCTTTTTGATGAACATACAAGTTGTGTATAGAAGCCAAAGCGAACAACATTCTTGTAGAAGTTGTTCTTGCAACAGGTGCATAGATATCGAAATAATCAATACCCTAATTTTGCCTAAACCCTTTAGCTACTAATCTATATTTAAAGGTTTGGATAGTACCGAAAGTGTGATATTTTCTCCTAAATACCCACTTACACACAATTGGCTTAGACCTCGATGGGAGGTCTACCAAGTCTCAAGTGTTGATGGAAATAATGGAATCCATCTCATCATTGATGGCTTCTTTCCAAAATGCATTATCTCTTGATTGCATGGTTTCTCTATAAGTCTTAGGATTATCATCAATGAGAAGTACAATAGGAATTTTCCTAATGAATTCCTCTCAATTTCCTTTTACCATGTAGAAAGAAATTTGTTGAGAATCTATCTCATCCAATCCTAGACTTTTCTCATTTCTAGCCCTTTGACTACTTCTAAGTTTAGTGGGTTGCTCTACATTCCTTTGAGAATTCTCCTCTTGAGAATCATTTTTGGATATAGATGCTTGAGAATTGTTCTCATATAACAAATTATCATTTAGGGATGTAGAAGCTTGAGAATTGTTGTCACATAACATGCTCTCAAATAATTCAACTTCTCTAGATTCAATCACAACATTAGACTCTAAGTCTAATAGCCTATAAGCTTTACTATTGTTGGCATAACCAAAAAAAAGCTCACTTTATGGCTCTTGAACCTAACTATGTTTTATTAGGTTCATTTTTCCTGCAATATGCAAGACACCCCCACACATTGAAGTACCCTATGTTGGGTTTTCTTCCTTTCAATAACTCATATGGAGATACTACAACAATTTTTCTCAAATATTACATTAAAATATAGCATAATTTTAGAAGTGCTATTGATAGGGAGACTTGGAGAAAAAAAGACCCGGGGAAAAAAAAAATTAGGCGGCAAACACTTTTTGCCGCCTGAAATTGACAAAAGAGAACAGAAAAAAAAACTTATCCCTAATCTTTCAGTGCCTCTCTCTCTCTCTCAAATCCCTAATCCCTACCAGCGTGCCTCTCTCGCTCTCTCTCTACCAGTGTGCCTCTCTCTCTCGCTCAAATCCCTAATCTCTACCAGTCTTTCTCTCATTACATTCAGTCTCAAATCCCTAATCTCTCAGTGCATTCAGTCTTTCTCTCGTTCGCTCTGCCTTGCTCTTTCTCTCATTCGCTCTCTCACATTCTCTCAGCTTTCTAACCCTCGCGCCATTGAACCACACCTTGCTGAAGCCTCCCTCACGCCGGTACTCACGCAACTGAAGCATTTGTGAGAAATGGGCTTCTTTCTTTCTATCTCTAATTATTATTAACTCTAACTGTTTTTTTTTTCTTCTTGGCAGTTTCCAAAATAGGAGGCAAATTTTGGTTGGCATGACCATGAGTTTTGCTGGGTTTTCGTGTAATCCAATTTTGTCCAATGCATTTGCAGAGACCGGTATCATTGCCTTCCCTTCTTCAAAGTTACCATTTTTAGTTCTTATTCTAAAGTGGGTATTGGGTTATTCTTACAGAAGTGGCAGAGGGTTTTCGTATCTACAATGATGATGTAAACAAGTTCAAGATATCTGTACCAAAAGGTGAGCTGAAAATGGCTGCCTTTTCAGTTCAGCTTGTGTTGTGTATAATTTCAATTATTTGCTTTTTGTAGGGTGGTCATTGGCTGCAAGTGAGCCTGATGGGTTCAAATCCGTCACTGCTTTCTACCCAGAAGGGAACACTAGCCCCAACGGTATGAATTGTAGTTTTCTTCCTTCACCAACTGATTGATCTCTATGTGTTTGATAAAATGCCTCAATGGGGTTTGGTTTGGTTTCATTTTTCACCACTACTAGTGAGCGTTGTGATTACGGGGCTTGGTCCAGATTTCACCAAGATAGAATCATTCGGCAAAGTTGATGAGTTGCTGAGACTCTGGTGGGCTTCCTCAAATTCTGCCAAGTAGTTACATTTTTTTATTATTATTATTATTTATTTTCCTTTCTTAAACTCAATTCGTAATCTTTACGAACAGGTGAGTGGATTGGACAGGAGCTGGCAAAGACCACCAGGTGTGGAAGCCAAACTTATCAACAGTAAATCTTCCAATGGTAAGACTTTATATAATCCAGCATTCTAGTCCTGGTTTTAGCAAACTCTGGTATGGACTATGTGGTATAATTTGAACTGAATCATGCCAGGTTTCTACTACATCGAGTACACCCTGCAAAGACCAGGGGAGACTCACAGATACTTGTTCTCAGCGTTTGGAATGGCATCCAATGGTTGGATCAACAGGCTATACACCATCACTGGACAGGTATTTATAAATGCTCAAGATTTTGTGTTAATTAGGTGGGGTTCGGGTGGGGAAAGGGTGCGTGTATGTACGTGTGTGATTTAGATAACTGCTTGGTGCATATGTGTTTTTCTGTTTAACTAAGCGTTCAGCTGTAAATTTTGTATAGTCAACTTTCAAATGTGAAGAGCGTAGAAAGAAGTTCTAGGCCATTTGTAATGCGTGTTCTCGATGATGAGGTGGATGACATTGACAATGCATATGAGGAAGCTCAAGATAGAAGCTCCCTTTCCGCTAATAGGTTTAATTTTAACGACCTTTATGTTAGGTATGCATTTAACTGGCCTTGATTGTTTTCCTTTACTTATATTCCATTTATCAATTCAAGTTTTGCATCCCTATTCTGTCATCAAAAGCTTTATTCAGCTGTTGTGTATTAATGTATAAAAATGTATAAAAATGTGGGACATGCCCCTCAAGTGGTTGTTCTTTTGGTTCACCAATATTGAATTAGATCTTTAGTTCTTTTTTTCGAATAGAAAAGGAAATAGCACTGCATAAGTATGCCTTATTATTTTTTGAGCAAAGTATATCCCAAGAGAACAGTATTTCGACTCTTTCCTATTTTGTTTATAACATTAGCTTTTTGTATGTTAACTGTTCATGCCTACTTGTCACTTAAAAAAAAAATACTTTGCTGCCAACAAATAAGTTCTCTTCAGTTGTAACTATCCTAATTTATAAGATATTTCTGCTTTTGTTTTGCTCAAGCAATATTCATCTTCAATATATAAATTGTGTGTTATTCCTGTGATTGGAGGGAGGCAGATTTTTTTTTGTTTTCCTGTTCTGCATTTACTTGGCTGAGACTGTTCCTATTGTTACTTATCTAAGTTTTACAATTTATTCAATTTTTAGCTTGAGAAGCTGAGTGACATACAGTGCCAATTTTTAGCTTGATATTATTTACCAGAGCATGAACATGCCAAGAGACAGTTCTTTGAGTACTTGCAAGGTTAGTAGTATTATTGAGCTTGATTCTAAACTTATCATTGTTTTGCTCTCTTTTAAGTTTTAACTTTGGCTTTTTGTGCAGGTGAGGCAGAGTCTAGGTTGGAAAGACTTCATCAATGTGCAGAAAAGGAGCTACATGTTTACCTTAATGCAGAGGGCCAATCAAAAGAGTTCAATGAGTTTCGCACAAAACTTGCTGGATTGACCAGGTAGTTGCCAAACCAAAAATTTACTTGGCTTTTTTCTTTGAATCAGAAGGTCCTGTGCAACATGCATATTAATATTAATTTGTCTATGTGTGTGAATAAATATCTATCTATATATATAGGGAGCTAGTTCAGTAGGGGTGTTTTCCCTATTGGCAGGGGTCAATTTTTTGTATGAAAAATGGTATTTGTTATTTATTTGACATTGATGCTTTATCGATAAAGTGATTTATTATGACTGTTAGATTTAAATAAAATGGTCAAAATTGGTTTTCCTATTAATAGTGATAAAATAAAATTTCAATATGTAATGATTCCATATGTTTGTCTTTATTCATTGAAGAAGGCTTCTTTTGAGAAACTTGGTTGGAAGTGAATAATTATTGTACATTTTAGTTCAAGTAAAAATGTTATTTGGAGTTCTTCTTTACAAGTATATATTCTGAATTGAATACTTGTTCAACCATCTTCGACAGTACATAGCAGAGATTTCTTCCTCAAAATGACTGGTTTATGGTTTTCGGTTTTCATTTCTTGTTGTTCCTCTAGTGTCTTTACTCGTTCTTCCAGATGCTTTACATAATTGATGGCATCTCCCAGAACAGAAGTCCTGTCCATATGTTAAGAGTTTACCATCATTTACAAATTTGAGAAATATTAATGGCTTTACATATATACAATGTAGTATTGAGATCCCATAAAAAGAAACTTATAGGATTATATAGTCATATCATGCTGAATTAATTGGCATAAGACTAGCAGTAAGTACCTTCTTTAGACCTGGAACCACAGCGGAAAGAGCCACTACAAGAATTTTACCATTTAATTACATTAAATAATAACATGTTTTAAAAAACGTAACTAACTCATATTAATATACATTTATTATTTAGTAATAACCTTGATATATTTGTCAAAAAAATATAATACTAACATTCCATTTTGTCTCTCTCTCCATCTCTGTCTCTCTCATCCATTTCTCCTGTCACTCTCTTCGATTTCTGGCGATCACTCTCTCAATCTCAAGCTCTCATCGGCATGGGTATGTACTTCGAATCTTCACTTTTGCGATCTCCACTCATATTTTTTCCCAATTATAACCCTAATTCTCACTCTACTTATCATCTTTCCTTCAATTTCTCTTTCTGTTTTGTTTATCATTAGTTTTATCATTGCAAATATGATAATAATAATATGTAATAAGAAAATTCTTGGGGAAATTGGTTTTTTTGCAAGTTTGTACATTATTTTTTAATTATTTACAGGGTGTTGCAATGCTTCAGTAGTCTAATGCAAATTCTACATCCCAAAATCAGATGCAATTTGTGACTTAATATGATTTTCATTTACATATAATCCAACTTAAACGTTTTTTTATCCAATTTTTCGTTACCTTAACAATCTAAAGATGAAAGTTTATGTTTTTGGCTCTTATGATTATGGTTTTTCCCTAAACACCAACTATGTGAATTTTTATTTATTGATTGAATCAGTCTTTCTATTTTTTTTCAGTGTATTTTGTGATGTTTGTCTAAGTATACCCTGCCATTGCTATATTTTTGGGGCAGTTCCTTATGTTTGTTTTTCCCAGAGTTGTTTGATTATGAGATAAAGGGTTTTAATCAATTTCCTGAGCAAGGAGGTGTTTTAAGCAGTTTTAAGCGATACAATTAGTCCCATATTGATTGTTATGAGACAAACAAATGTATTTTGAATCTAACAAGGAAAGAAAAACCATTTCGTATGGATGTTGATGTTGAAACCAATTATATTATATTGTATCCTTTGAAATAAACTATGAATTATATTGCTGTCATGACTCCTCTGATATGTTTCTCAGTGTTTATGGACAGCATACATATATATGAGTTCTATTTTTGAGTATTGGACAGTCCATAATTTTGTCTATTACTTGCTTTGTTTTTGGGTATGTTTCTTGAGAAGTATCAGAGTTTAACCTGTCTGAAAATTAGAGTAAGAGATATCATTTAACTGTAGTTTTGAAGCTATGCCCACCCTTTTCCAGTTTTACTGTATAATCTTGCTGCGACTCACAAGTCGGGCATACAATTTATTAAGAACTAGAGCTATGAAAGTGGTTAATTGACCAAGACGTTTGAATTTTGTTAATAGAAGTAAAAAAATGTATAAAGGATGCTTCTAAAATCATATTATATCTTGTATCCAATAGGGATAGTTTAAACAGTCATGTATGCAGTTTCTTCCTATAAAATCAGAAGTTCGAGTCATTTAAAATTTAGTTTTAAATAGTAAATATTGTAGGTTAAGCGGAAAGTTTTCATTTTCAACAACAAAAAAAAATCATAGATATATTTTTTTATTAAGACGTAAATGATGCCTTTAAAATCATGATATGTTGGATAGTTTAAATGATAAGCCATATGGTTTGAACTCACAAAATTTAAGATTTAAGGGGAGTCTAGTTCTTATACATATATTCAGAGTTATTTGGTTGAACATATTAGTTGTATTACGAGTAGGATGTTCCAAAAAACTTATATGTTGATTTGATTGCTAATTTTCAGGATTCTTTCTGATATGCGGACCCTTTCAGCAGATTGGATGGCAAACACAAGCAAGTCTGAATCTGAGATGCATTCTCTGCAGCATGGAGGGGAAGAAAGCAAAGGAAATGTATTTTTCCCTAGGCCTGTTGCACCAAATGCTTCTCAGGTTTCTTTTCTCTCACTTTTAATTAATGTTTCTATTTTTGTGTGTTTTAATTCTTTGATGTTAGCTCAGTTTCTATTATCAAAATAATTGTAAAAACTTATGTTTGAGATGAATTGGACTAAAGGAAACACTTTATGATGAATTGGTTCAAATTTTTTCACTTAACTATTAGGGCAATATCTTTGTACACCTTCTTCTGTTTGTATTATTCTTGTCAGTAGAAATGATTGGACAGGAATATTTTTAGTCTTATACAGTGTCTGGTGCACTTTGATAAATTTTAGAATATAGATTAGTATGTTTTCTTTAAAAAATTAGTAATAGTTATGAAGTTAATTTGAAACTTACAAGTTGTCAAAATCATATCGTCAAAAGAAGAATAAAATGATAAAACAAACAATAAGATGAAAGGAAGATTACATAACGAGTAAAGCTGGTTAAGGAAGGAAACACTAAAACATTGTTAAATCCACTTCACTAAGAAACAAAAGAATTACTTCAGCCGCTTAGCTGAGTCCTACAAAGTAGGAATTCATAAAAAGAGGTAGAACTAAACAACCTGATCCTTAAACTAAAATTGGATAAGCTCTTAATCAAAATCATATTTAGGCTTCTTTGTTTGATGCTTTTGATAATTATTGAGAATTAGTTGGCACTAATTACTTGAATATGTTTTCTTCAGCTTCTAAGTGAAGAGGTGTTTGATTTCTCAAGAGGAGAGATGACTCAAAGTAAGATAAAGGAGCTTAAACAATCATTGTCCAGTTTTTTCTTTTATTTAATTGTATGTCTTGTTCCTGTGTTGCTATTAATATTTTTTTTTCTTCCTTTTGGTCAGACCATGATTCCCCTTAATAAAAAATTCCTGAGGCTTATGCAATTGGTTCCTGCGAAGAGCAGGTAAAGTTGTTTTTGGAGCAGGTTATTCTACAACATTTATGGGTTTGATAATTGTTTTGAGTTTCCAGACTCATGTTATGCTTAGGCACAGTATGATGCCTCCTTTCTCACATTTTAGTTTTCATAAAGTACAATTACTAAGTACCTGTGATAGTTTATTTATAATGTCTCATTGATACATGATTTGAATTTTTACTTGTGCACCGAAGATTCTTTTTGTTGCACTTGTAAGTTATTGTTTTGATGAGCCACATTGTGCTGAGTGTTAGCTGGGATATTTCATTTGTCTATTATCACATTTATGATTAAACTTGTACCATTATTCTTAGGCATCATCTTTGGGTATTCTGTTTTTTATATTGGTTTTAGATTTAGAGTTTTTGTGTTTTATGTTTCTGTATATAGTTTGTTTGTTTATCCTAGTTGTGTTTACTATTTACAACATGCTATACATGCTGCTAGTTTTGGGAATTTTGTTTCTGATAGTGGTGTGCTATACAGCCTAGTTTTGTTTTCTGGTTTGTCTTCTCCTGTATCATTGGCTTAGTAATATAATCCATTTTGTATTCTTTGGTTTGAGACACTATAAGCATAAAAAATAAAGTATAGTGGTTTTTTTGTTCTTCAGAATGAGTGGTTTGCTTGATTGGAGAGTAATAGATGGCACGTGAGGTGGAAAGCACAACAACCTGGGGTTCATAGTCAAGCACAACAATCTGAAGAACAGCTACAACAACAGCAACAATAGCATTAGCAGCAACAACATCATCCAAACTATAGTTTGAAGTAAAAAATGTTCAAGATTATAAAACTTTATTATGTTATGCTTTCAAACTTAAGTTAGAACTAATATCTTATGAAGTAGACACATTCATGGTTTGAATTAATTAGTGTTTAATGTAATACTTATGGTTTATCAATTTATTGAGAATTACATTTTATGATTTATTTTGTTTTTTTTTATCAAAATACAATAATGAAGATCTTTTAATTAAAAAAAACCATATAAGTATACTTATTAAAATAAAATTTAAAATATATTATCCACACTAAAGTAACAAAATTTTATTACTATATGTTACGATTTAGAAACATATTATAAACGTAAAAAATCGTTATGGTTTATATAATATAACAAACAAAAATGTTATCAAAATTATCAAATGTAACAGTTGAAAAGTGTTATGAAAAAAGTACAAGATTAAACTTTAAATTTATAATTAAAAACTCTATCTAAATGTTATTATTTCTATATTATAGCACCTAAAAATGTGTTATTGAATAGTTTAAGATAACACCGAACATAACATTAAAAAACTGTTATAGAAAAGACTGGACTTTTAATAACAGGGGCTATGTTAGCATTTTCAGAAGTGCTATCAATAGTCCCGGATAGCAGTTTTTAAGTGTTATGAATACTGTTTTTTCTTGTAGTATATCTCAGTTTTCTTCATCAGTATTCGATTAAGAATGTGACAAGTGGTTAACAATGCTTCACCCCATAAATTTAATTTCAACTTAAAAAACACCAACATATAATTTATTATCTCTAGATAAGTCCTATTTTTCTTTTCGGAAACACCATTGTGTTGTGGTGTATAAGGTGCGGTGCACTCATGAATTATGTCATTTTCTTCACAAAATGCATTGAATTCATTAGAGAAGTACTCTCCTCCTCTATCACTTCTTAGCACCTTAATCTTTTTATTGAGTTGATTTTCAACTTCTAATTTATATACATTAAAAGCATCAAAAGTCTCATATTTATGCTGTAAAAGAAATACATAGATATATCTACTAAAATCATCTATAAAAGTAAGAAAATATATTTGACCACCTCTAGTTAAAATACCATTTAATTCACAAAGATCACTATGGATTAAATTTACTAAATTCAATGATCTTTCTACACTAGGAAATGATTTCTTTATCATTTTTGCTTTAACACATGTTTCACATTTTCTATAGTTTTTAATATTGCATACAATCATACCAAATTTTACTACTCTTTTCATGGTTGAAAAACATATATGAGATAGTCTAAGATGCCACAAAAATAAAGAATCATACTCAACAATATAAGCGGAATTAACATTTTTATTGAGAACATTGAAAGTTACATCATTGGTGCACAACTTAACCATACCCTTACAAGAGTACCCCTTTCCCAAAAATACATTGGATTTGGTAAGAATAAGTTTACCAGACTAAAAAATGGCTTTAATGCCGGGCTTTACCAGAAAATTACCACTTACCAAGTTTTTACTCATTTCAGGAACATAAAGCACATTCACTATTGTGACTTTCTTGCTAGAGGTGAAAAAGACTTTAATGGTAGATTTGCCAAGTACCTTGGATTTGCCCTCATTGTCAATTTAAATCTCATGGTTGCCCTTTGACTCTTCAAAGGTCTTGAACAATGATTTGTCAGGGTGACATGGATGGTGGCACATGTGTCATACCACCATCCCTTCACTTTGCCTTGGATCACATTCTCCTCACTAAAGGTAACAACTATATTATCCTCTTGAGTTACATTTACCGTAGGTCCTTGTTGGTCTTTTCTATACCTACACTCTCTAGCATAGTGATCCTTTTTCCCACACACAATGCAAGGAACTTTCTTTTTCCCTTAAACTTTCTTGGGTTGGATTTTGGACCCAAAGATGTCTCATTACTCTTCTTGCCTTTCCCTTTGTTTTTGGAATGTTTTGGTTATGACATTGCATTTGCTTTGGAAGTCTCTCCATTGGACCCCTCACAAGTTTGTCTCTGCATATCTATTCCTCCTCGATTCAGATATGCTTTTGGATTTCCTCCAAAGAATAATCCTTATTTTTATGAAGGATTCTTTTCCTATAGCTCCTTCAAGTTGGTGGTAATTTTTCCACTATAGCACAACTTTAAAGGCCTCGGGAAGCTCAATCTTCAAAACTTTCAATTTGTTAACAATTATTTGTAGCTCATGTATTTGAGGAAGAATAGGTTTATCACAAAAAAATTTGAAATCGATATATTGAGAAATCAAAAACTTTTTGATACCTTACTCTTCCGCCTTGAATTTTGTTTCAAGTGCATCACATATCTCCTTTGCCGACTTGGTCTCGGTGTAAAGGTCATAGCGCTATTGAGAATATGACCTCTACAAAGGAGATTGTCCTCCTCCCTCTTCCTTCTTTTCTCCACCACCTCGGGAGTGTCCTTGTCAGATGGCGTTGGGAGAGGTTCAAGTGTGGACTCAAAGATATAGGCGATCTTGAGAGTGGTCAAGAGAAACCTCACCTTGTCTTGCCATCTAGTGAAATTGGATCCATCAAACCTATCCAGCCTCACTAGGTCTTGGTTCATGATTTTGATAGTCTCACCTTCCATTGAAACAAACAAAGGGATAAGCATTTAAATGTCAAGAAAAAGTAAATTGCCTCAATGGAAATGGTAAAAATCATCTTACAACTCTAAGCAAAATATACAAATAAATAAGGATTGATTAAATAATGTTACAAATCTATGACAAAAGATACATGTAAATATAGAAAAAGGTAGTAGTAGAAAATACAACTCTATGACAAAATGATACAAATAAACTAGAAGTAGTAGTGAAAAAATAGAGGAGATTACAACTCTTAAACAAAAGATACAAGTAAAAAAGTAAATAGAGAATTATAGAAGAGGATGAAAAGCAATAGAATAAAAGAAAAAGAACAAAAACAACGAAAGAATACTCTCACTCACACCACCAAAGTGAAGAGTATTGGGGATCACCAACTTGAACAAGGTTTAAAACCTTTGTCCAAAAGTTTATTTTCCCCTAACTCAATTACTAAGGGAACCCTCATAATTTGGAATTATCAAGCCTATAGGTATTTTCTAGCCAAGTGCTCTAGTGGATAGAAAAATTGTATCTTACAAGTGAGCAATAATCTATTATTTATAGAGTTTTGAAACACCCTTTGAATTGCCAATTATTAATTGGATGTTTATGGAATTAAAAAAGAGATTTGGGAGTTATTTGAGTTGTTAGAGCCGTTCAAGAAAATTGGCAGCCAGCTCTCCTGGTCACGGCCATGGGCTTTTCTGGTCGCGGTTGTGGCTCTCTGTCACCCAGGCCGCGGCCACCAATGCCCCTGGCTTCAACCACTGGCCTTTTCAGCACACAACTTTGTGCTATTTTTTCCAAACTGTTTTAAACAATTCTCAATTGATTTTGTAACCCCCAAACACATTATTGAGGTTAAAACCAAGTCTCCAACAACCATTTCACTTATGGTTTTCAGAAATTCAAATCAATATTGTTTAACAACAAATCTACACAATAATAGACAATATTTGAGAGTTACAAATTTGTTACTGAAATTGTAATTCTCAAATATATTACACATTTGTATTACACACTATTCAAATATTGTAACTCTCATTTATATATTATGACATATGACACTCTTTGTCACATTTATTTAATATAAATTATTATATTATAAAATAATATAACATTTAAGTTTAAAAAAAAAAGCAAGTTGTTGTCCATATGGAAGAATAAATATGCTTGATAAAAGTGACCCCTAACATCAATTCTCTCTGCAGCAACTATATAGATGTTGATGCTCACATAAATTAAATTAAATAAACTTAAATTGCTTTTTGCCCTATAAGTCAATTATAATTAGCCATTTTTATTTTTTATATATTTTATTTTCATCATGGTGTTACTTGCATGGCTATAACTAGCTATTAATGCTTTTAATTTAAAAGATGGCCGATGAAGATATATTATGTTTGTATACGAATAAGAATATTATTATGGACCTAGCTATAAATCGAGTACTCTTGAAGTGGTCGAGTTTCCAACTTCTTCCCTGAATATGACACGTCGCATACCAAACACTTTTACTAAACTTCCTATTAGAAATCAATTCAAGCTCCACCTTCCATTATTAATCAAGAACAACTAGATAGCACGGCAATACAAGCAAACGTATAAATAATCTAATATTAATGTTATGCAGTAAATGTCAAGTTGATATTTAATTGAACTCACACCTAATAACTAATTTTTCTCATGGTTGAAGACTTGGTATTACAATTTGTTGCGATTGCTCACTAGGATCTCATTTAAATAAATCTATGAAAAAAAATATGCTCTCCCCAATTTACTATCTTCTTCCTGTCTCACCAATAATTTTGAGACACCTTATTTATTTACTTAACAGTTAATTAAATTGATTGATAACATTAAAATAAGTTAACCGAACTTTTCATTCTCTCTCTTAAATTAATATTAAATTTAACATTACTATCTAACTTTTCATATTCACATTAAGATTAAACAATCAAATTATTTTCCTTCTCCTATTTTTTTGTAGAAGAAAACATTCTTTTTTTTCTTTGCTCCTATTTTATTGTAGAAGAATATAAGTAACATTTTTTTTAATTTTTTTTAAATATCTTAAGTAACATATTAAGATTAAGCAATCAATTTTTTCTCCTTCTCCTATTTTTTTGCAGAAGAAAACATTCTTTCTTTTCTTTGCTCCTATTTTATTACAAAAGAATACAAACAAATTATCCATAATACAAGCAAATTATGTATGCCATTATAGCGTATTCTAGTAACGATTTCATCTTGTCAAAATCAATAAATATCAATAAATAATTTGACATTATTTATTTCCATTGAACTAGTCAATATGATACTTTTATAATTAATAATTAAATTAATTATTAAAGACTACTAAGTTCATTTTGATAAGAGATGACATGAGGACTATGGATCCATGAACTCAAGATCCAATAAGTTGCCGCGAGTTTATTTATAACAAATAAACTCATTACCTTATTAATTCCTTGTGACTCCACTATATATAGACTTAGAATTGCACTCTTGAATTCATAGAACGCTTTACACCAAATGTAAATACGCTATCCATTGTTATAACCATAACCGTCATTCAATCCTCTATAGATGATCGACTAATGAGACGGATGCAATTACCATTTTACCCCTCATTGGTATTTTATCCTTAATTCCCACTATGTTCCTTGTAAATGATATTTTTGTAAACTTAATTACAGAAATGAGTACTCTATCATTTAACACTTGAACCAAGCTATAAGGAAATCATCGTTTCACTTCTTAAACAGAAGTTATAGATTTCATGTGTATGATAAATACTCCCACTTAATTATACTACCAAATCTCCAATATGTAAGTATGAGCTAGTCCGTAGGGTAAGCTGGTAACGAACAAATCAAAAGAACTGTATAATATAATTAGTAGAATAATAATCACTCAGAATGAAGATTGAATTGACCTATGGCCAAAGAATTATCGCTGTTGAGCATTGCCACAAATGCAGGGGCATTTGTGTCAGTGTTACCACTGACGTTGTTAATTGGTGAAGTTTGCGTCAGTGGGCAACTGACGCTGTTAACGTCACAGTTTGCGCCAGTGCCCCACTTACGCAAACAAGCCGTTACCGTCCGTTTTGCACTGACGCAAACGGTCCGCCAGGTAATAAATCCCAGCCATCATCCCCAAGCCCCACATTCTGCCAAATTAAAAAAACGTAGGTTTTCTCCCAACATCTAGCGACGCCTCCGACTTTGTTGACCCATTTTGGTGAGTTTTTTCATTTTTTTTTTAATTTTAAGGTTGAATTGATTAATATAATATGTTTATGAACCTTATACATTGTGTTTTTTGAATTTTTTATATAGATTTTTTATTTTGAAGATTATTGTTTGAAAAACCAAAACCCAAAAACCCTCATCTTGATTTTTTTTCTTAGATTGGGTTTCATTTTGCAGGAGCCTCTTGGTGGTGGTCGCGAGGGTCGTGGGGGTGGCATCTTGGAAAAAAAATTAGAGTGCGCAGCAAAATGGGCCTGGTGGGCCTAGTGTATATAACACAAAAAAATTCCCATCTCTCATATAAACAATTTATATGTTCAAGAAAAACATCCAGACAGAAGCATTAATATACAATATTATTAATTGTGCAACATATATATAAATATACATTCATTTATATATATATCATATATACATATACACAAATATTCAAGAACAAAAGTATTTACATCTTGATACTTATCAAGTGTTCTTCAATCTTTTCGTATATATATATATCGATCTTCCTATCAAACATTTTGAGTACTCAAACCACGATCTTTCGGAGTATTCTCCACACCTCAAGATGTGTGTGGGCACATAGAGAACATGAGTTTGTAATATAGGAATCACAAGTATATCTCAACACATGAGAACTTGGATTATGGCTTGAGAAGGGTTAGAATAAAAGAAAAAGAAGACAATCATTGTCTCAAAAAATTATGAAACTTTTATGAATTCTCTCTGACTTGTGTATTTCTATTGTTTTTCTATTTGTCTCATTCTTGTTATTCTATATGATATATATAGAGATTATTGTATTACCTTATTATTCCTAATAATAATAGTAATATAATAATATCATAATGATGATAGGAATTGATTTAGGTAAATATCTAACTTACCCAATTTGAAAATTTATATTTTCAAATTATTAATTAATTAAATAAATAAAATAAAAAGAACACAGATACATTATCTGTGCACTGCTACACGCAAGACATAATCCCTGGACTATGTCATGCTTGAACAACAGTATTCCCTTTTCAGGGATATTGCATTTTTCTTTTATTTATTTATTTAACTAAAATCAACCATTCCACAAAATATAGTATTATCCATTTAAGGAAAAAAAATCACAACCATATTTAAAAGTTTAAATTTTAAATTCAAATTGATGATCATCATTATCATCATCTTTTAAAATTCAATAAATCATAAACTATTTTTGACTTACCAATTTTATTTTCTCCCACTCAAATTAAATAACTAATTAATTTATTTATATATATGAATTTTGAAATTATATATTTAAATTAAAAAATATATTTTTGAAAAATTTAATAATTAATTCCAAATCAATTATTTAACCTCAATTATCATATAATTGTGTACTTGATCCGAAGAATAAAATTCTTTTCAAATTTCAAAATTATTGTTTTACCCTTGTATCAACTCTTACCTAGATAGGGTGTTGATAGAGCCACCCTGGGGACCTATGGACCTATAATATCAAGCTCCAATAAATATTAGATAATTAATTAAAGCTCTTTGATTAAATAATAATATTTATTAATCTCATGATTACTTCACTATAAATATGAGATTTGAAATTCCGTTTTTAGTAATTACCAAATTAATTAAACCAAGTAAATTAATTAAAGTGTGGAATGGTAATTAACTGTTTACACAGATTACAGTTTTGTCGGAACAGAAACCAAACTTATCACGACAGAAACTGAACACAATAAAAAGACAGTGCAAAACAATAAAGAACATAACGAATTTTTACAAGGTTCAGAAACCCTTTCGGATAACCTACTCCTTGGGGCCACGCCCAGAAAATAAAACCAATTAATAAAGAATCACAAGTACAAAAACATTGACTTAAACAAAACAAGACTCCCTCTTGAGATTTGCCGCAACTTGTTGTACTTCTCTTCACTAATCTGATCTTGATTGAAACGCTCAACCACTTGAACTCCCTTCAATGGCCAGCGAGTGCTTGCATCCTCCCGCGCAAGGCTTGTAAAAATCTTCTCCCGAAGACTACAAACGTTGTGTTCAAATTACAATGTGTATTCACTCACAAACATGGTATAAACTCACCACTAAAAACTAAACACACATATTTCTACAAGATCACGTGAATACTTATGATCTTGAATACAAAGAGGAACTCTCACAAATATTACAATAATGCTCACGAATAATGCACAAAAGAGTTCACTTTTCTCACTGCCTTTAGAGCCCTATTTATAGAGTCTTTTTCGTGCTCACAAAGGCAGAGAAATAATTCTTTTAATAAAGGCAAGAATCATAGTAGTTATTCTTGATTGATGAAGAGTTGCCTTTTTTTAGAAAATGATGATCCGACAGATGCAATATCGGTGGGGACAACTCAGACATGTGTCGGATAAAAAACAAGCTCAGAAAGGAAACAATAATTAATGACATTAAGAACCAGTTTCCTGATTGCAATCCTTGAGCTGCACGAAAAATATATAAGAAAATATTCCAAAAACAACTTTGGGTAAGTACCAAATATTTGCAATATAATTTTTCCCTTTAAAAGCAAAATGAGACAATAAGGAAACCAAAATTCACAAAAAAGGAAACCAAATATTTCTGAAAATTATAATAAGGGAAACCAAACATTTCTGAAAAGTATAATAAAGGGAAACAAACATTTCCGAATATTATAATAAAGGGAAACAACTAAATCCACCAATTTATCTTTTAAGAAAAATATATTTCTATAAAAATGCCAATTATAGGATTTACAAGATTTAACTCATAAAAATTATAGAGATATATTTATAAAGTACTTTATTAAAGAATAAGGTATTCATTGATATAATCATTACATACAACGTTAATCCTCTATCAATGGTTCATAATTAAAAGGGAATAAAATTACCGTTTTTCCCTTTTAACTATATCTTGTTCCTAGAGTACCATTGATTTTACTAGTGAAGGTTGTGTCACAACAAGTTTGCGACTTGAGTGCTCATAACAATTTTAGTTCCAAAAGTCAACCCAATAGGGAACCATTATTCAATCTATAAAATGATATAGATTCCATATCTGTTAAACCATGTCCCTAGCCATATATATCATTAAGTCCCGAATACAATTGTTCTTAGCCTGATCATTCTGACAAACCTTAATGCATGAATTAGAGGTTCAGATGACATATATAGGAGTTCATAGTAACCTCAGGATTAAGATCATCATGTATATGATCATCGTTTGATGTGTTTGATTATTACTACGAAACAGTGTTTAAACAAGTATTAACAAATCACAACTAGTCCAATTCTATATATCACTATATATAAAGTATTGTTGACGGTGAAATCTCGTCAACGAAATTAGATCGAAAACTCAAAGGTAAGTTAGGTGATGTTCAGATGAGAACTTAGAATGGACTTATGGAAGGATAAACACAGATCAACAATGGAGTAAAAATCGTATATTGCTTAATAGCTTCAGCTTACAATGAATTTTCCAAACCCTTACCCTGAGGGGTCAAGGTCTATTTATAGTTGGGCTCTAATGGCCCCTTATACACGGTGGTCCCTTGGGACAAAATAGTACATGAGTACACTGTCAGGGTAGCAGCACAGGTGGTAGTGGTGCTGGAAGAGTGGTGGTCTGCTCTAGTACGTGTCAGGGGTCTACAAAAGTACTCCTTCCTTGGTATCACATTATGCCTCCACTATTTTTCGGGTACGGACCTCACAAGCGTGCTGAGGGAGTCCTTACCATGTACCATTCTTGTACTACCACTACCTGTATGGCGGGGACACCGTATTCGCACTCTGACTCCTCCAAGTTAGTAGGTAAATTCTGTACTAGTGCATGTTCCCTACACCTAGTGGGTGTTTTCACCTTCTGAAGGTGTGCATGTTGATCTAGCCCCTCTATGTCTATCTAAGCATCAGATTGCTTATTGACGTGAAAGGATACATATGTGAGGTAAACTTTACTGGTTGAATAAAAGGGGTAAGGTGTGAGAGGTCCCGCGGGGTGCCCAGGCACGAGGCCAACCCGCGGGTGAGCTTGGGTGCGAAGCCTTCTCGCAGGGTCTTAGGCACGAGGCTATGGTGAGGTCATCCTTCGTGAGGCCTATAAGGGCACAACTGGTGCGCGAGGCGAGGTGTGAGACCCATGCCGCGAGGCTCTTGGTGCGTTGGCACGAGACAGGGCTCTTGGGCCCTTGGCGCGAGACACATGGCCTTGCTATGTGAGGCTATGCAAAGAGTGCCTCACTTGGCGCGAGATGTGTTGCATGATGACCTCACGGGGCGCACCTGCTGGGCGCGACACGCTGGCGCGAGGCCCTCCTGGCCGAGGCACCACGTGCGCGAGACGCTGGCGTGAGGCCCTCCTGGCCAAGGCACCAGGTGCGCGAGATGCTGGCGCGAGGCCCTCCTGGCCAAGGCACCAGGCGCGCGGCTACTAGGGGGTCGCAAGGCCATGCGCGCGGTTGCCAGGGGGTGTCATGAGGCCATGCGCGCGACTTCCCTCGACATATATGGCTTGGATGCCCCTTGGACGTATGTAGGCGTATGCCTCAGGTGCCTTTGACAACTCTTACAGATGTGAGTGCATCTTGATCCATGCGCATGTCAGCCTCACGCAGGCATGCCGGACCTCACTATGTGAGGGTCTTGTGCACCCATCCTCCTGCAATATTTACTTTGACCCCTTAGCTTAGTGGGGCAAACCCTCACTGTTTATAACGTGTTGTTTCCCTTGAGACAATCTCCCGTATTCGAAAGGCCTATAAGATCGAGTCCGATGGTGTGACTAAGTGACCTTTGGTGTTTCAAACAGGGACAAGAGATTTTTTTTTTCATGGTGGATTTTTGGTATCCACAAGTACATTCACTAAAGTGTCCTACTACACTAGTGACCCGGGTCTAGGTCACTTGTATTAATAATACTAGCGAATTGTACTAGTAGTAATTAATCTAAAGATTCCATAACTTTATTTTACTGCGAGCTGTTTCAAGTTTATTTTCTTAATCTCGTTTCTCTCATACCAATATGAGATTAAGATCACATAGGCAAAATTTGGAATTCTATGATATTTACTTAATATTATCAACATAATATGGAACATAGTCTATATATATAATAATTCAATTCAATTATTTATTTCATTTAAAGAAAATTGAGGCATCTCTCTTAATGTGCCAATCACATTCTCCTGAACGAATTTGTCTTACAAAGTCGTTTTTAACAGCTTTGTTAGAAACTATTTTGAAGTTATCTTTCCTTAAACCCAGACAAGGATCGTAACCAACCTCTTTCCTCTAAAGTAAGCAATACCCAAAAAACACGATGAGGACCAAAAAGGAAATTGCGCTCACTAATAAAATGACGATGGTCATAAAATTGCATGTTCTTCTCATTATCATTAAAATAGAATGTAAGAGAATGGGCTTTGAAAGAACTTGAGGTACGGACAGGAGCACCTTTTTGCTTTGCAAGTTTGGAAGACAATTCGGGAAATGCCAATGGAGTGGTGCCTTTTGGGTCAGATGCAACAGGAGAGGCTTCTGATGGGTCGTCTTCAGATTCAGTCTCCTCAGATGCAATAGGGAGCTCTTAGTCCCAATACAATCAGATAACCGGGTGCAGTTTTCTTACCTTCGATTCCGTTAGCTTTGATCAATGAAACTGACCCTCAAGCACGATCCCTTCCGAGCCCTAGCGTACACCTAGTCACAGCCATAGATCAAAAATCATCACCAAGATTCAATTCCAAAACTAAGCCTCGGGACCAATCTCGAGTCCTCGGGAAGCCCTAATTCCACCAAACGGGGTGGTGGAATCAAACCCCGAACCCCTGGGCAAAAACCCTAAGAAATATCCCAAAAAGCCTCTTCTGGAAACAGGGTAGCACTACAGCGCCACAAAGAGGGCGCTATAGCGCTATAAACAGAGCCAACAGGAACCCAGAGCACAAGGCCTAGCGTTGTAGCGCCCAAAGGCTAGCGCTACAACGCTAGGCACAGCCAGACAGCACCCTGATTTTCCCCCTTCGAACTTCCTCGAGCCAAAACTCTCCAAAACCCCTCCAAACCTCAACCAAACACCAAGACAAGCCTACCATCATCTATAACTCACCCCATATGACCCAACCATATGAAACTTGAGCACATGCACCCCAAAATTAAGAAACCACCATGATTAAGCTTGAAGCACAAAAACTCAACATAAAACAACAGAAACTTCAAAACTTTAAAGCTAGAATTTCATACCTTCAATGGAGAATTCAACCTAGGTTATCTTCCACACCTCCTCAGCTTTCAACTCCTCAAATCCTCAGGTTTAACTCCCTAGAATTCCCATCAAAACTCAGCTTAGAAAACCATTTCAACATCAAAACCAAAAATTGAAGAATATCTTGAAAACTTACCTTAATTGGGTGAGTAACCTCTGCTAATCCTCAAGCTTAATCAAGGTCCCTAACTCCAAGCTCTAGCCCAAGCTCTCCCTAAGTTACAACTCCAGAAAATCCTCAAGAAATGAAGAAGAATGGCCAACCGAGTGAGAGAAAAGGGTTAGCCTAAGAGTTCTGTTTTTCCTTCCTTCCTTCTAGTTATCTTTTCTTTTTCAGCTTCTTTTAGTTTCTAAACATTCCACTAAGTGTAAAAAGGCAGAGTAATACTTATCCCTTATTAAGCCAAATGACCACATTGCCCTCCCAATAATAACTAAACCTTTAAATCATTCTAAGGGCATTTTGGTCATTACTCCCAATTCCTGCTAATTCCTCGAGTGTCTTTAATATTTACCGCTTACTTCCTGACACCTAACTAATCACCAATTATATTCCTCAATATAAAATAATCTCAAATATACTTCTCAAATTCCCATAAATATCCCCGGACTCCCACGAGCCAAGTATAAATCCCCGCCGTGACTTTTCTGCTAAACCTCTCACTAGGATTGCCTCGAGTCACAAGTGCGAATATATCCACATAATAATGTGGTCTCAACATTTTATCAAAAATATTAACACATATGCCCTCGACAGGCCAAAATTATGAATATGCCCTTCTAACCTAATCAGGGCCTACATGCATACTACTACACATAGTCATGCATCACATATATCCAAATAATTATATAAACATGCCTGTCACATAATCATGAATTTAATCATTTAAATTACATATAATCTAATTACGCCCTCCCGACACCCTAATCAAGGCACTTAAGCCTTATTAGTAAATTTGGGTCGTTACAATCACTGAGTTGTAGGAATATTGTCTCGTGTCTTTCTTTTCTAGTAAAAGAATAAATGGACATTATTATTTAGATAATACATCCTCCTGACCAAGAAGGCAAAAAGCCTTTCATGGATTTTTGTAAACTAAAGTATTTAAGCTTCTTTTTTATATAAGTCGCTTGAGACAGTGCCAAAAGATTGTTCTTTCAATCTCTATAGACTTGAATGTATGGAACATTCTTAGTTTTTCTAAATCTAATATTTAGAAACGTTCAACTAACCATTTCTTTTTTATTGATGATTTCTCTACATCATTCCCAATGATTAGAGCGCTATCAATATTAAGAATAAGAATCACAATAGAATCTTTCTGGTCGAGATCTTCAAACGGGTTTGTCATGTCAGCCATTCAGTAAAGATTACTTAGAAATCCATCTAAATTTATCTCATAATTCATGCATAAAGCAATGGATAAGAGTATGTAAATAAATTTAAGCTTGGTTACAGTCAAAATGTATTTATTCAAGTAATAAATTCTTCTTTATGTTTATAGCCTTAGGAAATTAACCTTACTTTCAAAAGTTTGTACTATCCTCTGTTCTCCTCTTCATCTTGAATATCCTATTTCAAACTGAAGTTTAATGAACTTTAGTTGGATGTTCAAGGATCCAAATGTCATAGAATTCCAAATTCCATTTCTAGATTCATGGTGTTTCAACCATTGATTTCTGTAACAACCTTTTCCATTTCATACTAGCATGTAAATGAAATATAGTTAGATTGTGTTACACACAATTAACTAAACTTTATGTTTGTACCGGAGTAGTTACTAACTAACGCTCCCACTATGATAATGCTTTACAGAATTTGTGATATTCTTTGGTTTTTTTCATTGTTAATTATCAGCAACTTGCTTACTTGACTTGCAGTCATTATTTATAGTACAAGTTAACTAGAAAATATATTGATTATAATAACCATGCTTCATTAAAGTAACATTTAAGAGATAAAAACTCTTTTGTAATCTTTTATGATTATTAAATTGTTTTACTAAATGACTTCATGGAAAATTTTCAATTTATTCACATAACCACTTGTGAATCCCAACTTTTAATTCTTTGATGTTGTACAATCAAACATGTACATAGTATAACAAGTGTTAAAATTATAGAAATAATAAAGACGATAATGATCACTCATTGTCTATTTAATCTTATCTAATATGATTATATTATATTTCTAAAATACTAATTTTGCTTAGCATTCTAGTTGTATGTAAGTTGGGTTTGAATTCCAAGTTCACATGCAAATTACTTGAATTCCAAATTCAAGTTTAGATTTCCTTTTGATCAGATCAAACAAGTCTTTAAGTGACATTACTTTGAATGATGCATGAAAATTCTAGATTTTTTTTTTTTTGCTTTCAATAAAATTAAACATATCTTAAATACATGTCAATCAATATTGACTTATTATTTACTATCTCTTTTGGCTTTGAACATTAAAAATTTCAACATACATCTCAATGTATTACCTAAACCATTATGTGATTTTTGAGCATTTATAAGAGAAAGGTCTTTTGGTGAACTTTAATTAATAGACTATATAAACAAGGAGAGAACCAATAAATGGTTCCAATAAAAGACTGTCTTTTATTTGTTTTATGCGTCTAGTTAATTACAAGCCAATCTAAAAAATAATTCACATATATGTTTCACTTAATTGTTGTTGGAATAATATGTCTTATATATTAAATCTATGATTTGCACAATAATGAATAATGAATAATTCATAATTATCATTTATACTCATTGATGAAATAGGTGGAACAAATAAAATTTAAAAAATTAACAACTTAATTTATTATTCAAAAGATATATCAGATTTGTTCACTCATCAAATAAATGAATCTAAAATATAGTTTCTAGAAATAATTCTACAACTAATTTAAAGAAAGAACTTATTAGTTTCTTTCATAATGAAAATCAATTATTTCAAAATGACAAAAATTTAAATTGTTTTTAAACTAAACAAAATAAATTTATAAACTAATCTTTTCTTTATTCAATCATCTTCATCATTTCTTCTTCTCTTTGGTTTCAATGCAATTACCATTTTTGTCAAAAGATTTGTGCATCCCTGAAGACAAGAACAAATAAAAAATAATATTAGTGGCACAATTTTGAATCAACCATTCAAAATATTAAAGAAGAGTTTTTGAGTAAATCGAATTTACCCCACATTTTAAAAATTGAGATTGTACCATAGCATCACTCTTTATCAAGGTCCACATCTAATATGCAGTTTCAATAACCTTATATCTTTCTTTAATGTCGCCATGCATGGTCGATAACATGCATTGACGTGCCAGATGATTCAATCTCATCCATTCACCATATTTTCATGTTCATCAAAGTTGGATGAAAAGCTTGGAACCTCTGGTGGTAGATCATAGATCGCTCCGTACAAGTTTTGTGTTCCAAAGATAATGTGAATCCTTTCATACCATCTTCTTATGTGGTTAAGACTAAATGGAATCATTTCTAAGGGTTTATCAATGATGTGTGTTTGAATTCCCAAGTTTTCAATTACTTGATCTAGATAAAGAGAATTAACCATTTTTGCCGGAAATAAATGAATACAATATAATGAATTAAAACATATAATAAATACTAAATTTTATTTGGAAATTAAACATGATGCATGAATGCAACATATAAAAACACATAAAAATTATATACGAATCCAAGATAAATTAATTTGAAAATTAATGGACTGTCTTGGGGTAGGTCAAACTAACTCCAAATTAATTTTGAAACAAATCTCAATTTAATAAGTGAAAACTTAAAAACATTTTTTTTTCTCTTTTGACTTATGAACTACCGCTAGTTTGGTCAAGATGCACTAGTCATGCTCGAAAGCCTAGATACACATTCGTAGTGTAACCCATTATTTTCAATTAATGACTTAACTCAAGAGTGTGCCTTAGGGTCAGTCAAACTTGAAATACATCACTAATTATATTTTAATAACTGAAGTCAACCTTGAGATAAAATAAACATATTCAGAAGCCTTTTCTTAGGGAGGCCGCAAACAGAGGCGACATGAGGCCCTTCCAATGCCTCTCGGTGTTCAACCAATAATGGAGACCATGAGACTTATTGTCATAACTCCCTCTCCCACTCACTATTTGGAAAAAGTGTGTTTTTTCACAAAATCAATATTTTTTAATTTAGTTGTAAAAATAAATTTAATTTTAATCCAATTAAGCAAAACATAAAATATTGTGCCCTTAATTCTAATTTTAATTTTTCTTTAACTAAGAGAATATCATTTTTATTTTAATAAAATAATTTTCATTAAAAATAACAAATTTAACAACTTTAATTTTGATTTACCATCTTAACTAATTAAGACTAAATTTATTATTATATGAATTATCATACATAAACATATAATAAAATATAGGACGTTCAATAGAATGTTTCTATACGAATGTAATGCATGCTAATTGCATACTGTGTGGGTATATGAATGACATGTTATAATGCATGACAAAATATTAAACACTTTAATCATATTCAAACATTTATAATAAGAAAACAAAAGCGGGTATGGTAACTTTTTGGTATTTCTAGAAAAATTACAACACTTGCAAAAAATAAATGAAAATGTAACCTAGACTAACTAAGGCCTGATGAAGAGCACCTTGATCTTGAACCTTGAGATGTAGTCTTGTTGAGCCAGTGCCACCTGTTTTCCATATCCATTTTGAATTATACAAACTTTTTAATTATTTTAAACAAACTTTTAAAATAATTAAACTTTGGGTTTTGACATTTAAATAGTTTCTAAGGCCCAATTTGAATTTGAGTAATTTGATTCAAAAATAAAATTAAACAATTTAATTGGAATAAATTAAAATTCAAAATAATTTTAATTTTGGATATTTTAATTAAAGCAATTTTAATTATGGACAAGAACAATTAAAACAATTTTAATTAAGGAAAATAATGAATATTATTTCAATTAAAGAAATTTCCAAATTAAAATTATTTTAATTCAATTTCATATTTTTAATTAAATGAATAATTAAAACAATTATGGTAACAACACATTAGCGTTTGTAAGATATAAACCCTAGGAGTGTACCATCAAGGTGCGACGGAAAGGGTGCGGCTGGCAGGCAGGCGCGCAGGGCACGGATGGCGCAGGGGCATGGCTTGGAGCTCAGACTCGGGCCATCTTGGAAATTTCAGCCATAATTTTAAAAGAAAAATTACAAAATTCCTATGCCCCAAAATTGGCTTATATATTTCATCTAGAAGTTTTAAGAATAATTCCTAAACCCAAAAACACCATTATAAACAACCTTTAAGAATCTATCATCATGAACACAAACATCCATCCATTCAAACACATATCACATATAATATAAAAATGCACATAGTCCCACACACAAATTAATAATATGCATAGATTAATGACTTGCTCTGGTACCAATTGTTGGAAAAACAATCAGCGTGTGCAGCGAAATAGGCGTGGTGGGCCTAGTGTATATAACACAAAAAAAATTTCATCTCTCATATAAACAATTTATATGTTCAAGAAAAATATCTAGATAGAAACATTAATATACAATATTATTAATCATGCAACATATATATATAAATATACATACATTTATATATAACATATACACAAATATTCATGAACAAAAGTATTTACCTTTTGAAGCCTATCAAGTCTCATTGAGTCTTTTTATATATATATATATATATATATCGATCTTCCTATCCAACGCTTTGAGTACTCAAACCACGATCTTCTAGAGTGTTCTCTACACTTCAAGATGTGTGTGGGCACACAAAGAACATGAGTTTGTAATTTAGGAATCACAAGTATATCTCAACACATGAGAACTTGGATTATGACTGGAGAAGGGTTAGAATAAAAGAAGAAGAAGAAGAAGACAATCTTTGTCTAAAAAAATTATGAAACTTTTCTGAATTCTCTCTGACTTGTGTATTTCTATTGTTTTTCTATTTGTCTCCTTCCTGTTATTCTATATCATATATAAAAAGATTATTGTATTACCTTATTATTCCTAATAATAATAGTGATATAATAATAATATCATAATGATAATATGAATTGATTTAGGTAAATATCTAACTTACCAAATTTGATAATATCTCTTTTCAAATTATTAATTAATTAAATAAATAAAATAAAAACAACACAAATACATTCTCTATGCACTGCTACACACATGCGTGAACAGCAGTATTCCCTTTTCAGGGATATTGCATTATTCTTTTCTTTATTTATTTAACTAAAATTAATCCTTCCACAAAATATGGTATTATCCTTTTTGAAGAAAAAAAATCACAACCATATTTCAAAATTTAAATTTTAAATTCAAAATTCAAATTGATGATCATCATTATCATCACCTTTTAAAATTCAATAAATCAAAAACTATTTTTGACCTACCAATTTTATTTTCTCCCACTCAAATAAAATAATTAATTTCAAAAATTTATTTATATATATGAATTTCGAAATTGAATATTTAAATTAATAAACATATTTTTGAATATTTGATAATTAATTATTTAACCTAAATTATCATATAATTGTATACTTGACCCGAAGAATAAAATTCTTCACAAATTTCAAAATTACAATTTTACCCTTATATCAATTCTTTCCTTCATATGGTGTTGATAGAGCCACCCTAGGGACCTATAGACCTATAATATCAAGCTTCAATAAATATTAGATTATTAATCAAAGCTATTTGATTAAATAATCATATTTATTGATCTCATGATTACTCCACTCTAAATATGATATTGAACTCTTGATAATTATAGACATATATTACAGAGTACTTTATTAAAGAATAAAGTGTCCAGTGATATAATCATTACATACAATGATAATCCTCTATTAATGGTTCATAATTAAAAGGGAATAAAATTATCGTTTTACACTTTTAACTATATCTTGTTCCTAGGTACCTTTGACTTTACTAGTGAAGGTTGCGTCACAACAAGTTTGCGACGTGAGCACTCATAACATTTTCATTTCCAAATGTCAACCCAATAGGGAACCATTATTCAATCTATAAGAAGGTATATATTCCATATCTGTTAAACCATGTCCCCAACTACATATATCATTGACTCCCCAAAACTATTGTTCTTAGCCTGATTATTCTAACAATCCTTAACGCATGAATCAAAGGATCAGATGACATATATAGGAGTTCATAGTAACCTCAGGATTAAGATCATCATGTATATGGTCATCGTTTGATGTGTTTAATTAATACTACAAAACAATGTTTAAACAAGTATTAACAAATCACATCTGGTCGAATTCTATATATCTCTATATATAAAGTACCTTCACTAATGTGTCCTACTACACTAGTGACCTGAATTTGGGTCACTTATATTCATAATACTAGCGAACCAAACTAGCCGTAATTAATCTAAAGATTTCATAACTTTATTTTACTGCGAACTATTTCACATCTTAATATTGATCCTCTCATACCAATATGAGATTCAGACCGCATAGATAAACTTTGGAATTTTATGATATTTACTTAGTATTATCAACATAATATCGGACATAGTTTATATATATAATAATTCAATTCAATTATTTATTTCATTTAAAACATTTGTCAACTACAATTGCTTTAAGGGCACTATTCCTTACTTGGCATGGGTCGCAGTTGGTGGCAGGGACTGGGTTCGCAGGTGTAACGACCCAAAATTGCTAATAAGGCTTAAGGGCCTTGATTAGCGTGCTGGGAGGGCATAATTGGTATTTATGTGAATAAATGATTTAATGCATGATTATGTGACATTCATGATTATATGATTATATGGATGTGATTAAATGCATGTTTAGGAGTGTTAAATATGCATGTGGGCCCTGTTTAGCTTGTAAGGGCATATTTGTAATTTTATCCCGTTGAGGGCATAAATGTAATTATATGTGATAAATTTTTGAGACCACATTATTATGTGGATATATTTGCAGCATATGGCTCGAGACGGTCCTAGTGAGCGGATTGGCGAAATAGTCACTGCGGGGATTTATACCCGGCTTGGGGGAGCCTGGGGGTGTTTCGGGAATTTAGAATGTATATTGGGGATTATTAGACATTGGGTAAATAAGTGGTGATTAATTGGATGATGGGATTTAAGTGGTAAACATTAGGAACATTCAAGGAATTAGCGGGAATTGGGAGCAAAATGACCCTTTTACCCCTAGGGGCCATTTGAGGATTAGAGAACCTAGGAGGGTAAAATAGTCTTTTTAGTCATTAAGGGATATACTCAAAACTTAGAACTAAACAGAAGGTTATAGAATTATTCAAGGAAGGAAAGAAAAGGAAAACTCTCTCTGCTCATTCCCTCTTATCTCTCACGATTTCTCCCTCTCTCTCTCTCTCTCTTGTGTTTTGAAGTTAAGGGAAAGAAAAGGGCTGAGTGAAGGTTCAACTTAAGGAATTTTGCTGGGAGTATTAAGGAATTGAGACCTCTGTCAAGGAAGTTCAACTTAGGAGTTTGGGGAATTAAGCTGGAAGTGGAGCTGGAAAACAGGGAAAGAAATTCAAGGAGGTGGGCTGAGTTAGTGTGAGGTTTCTTCTGGAAAGTTGGGTCACAATTTGAGGTTAGAACCTTGCTTTATTCTCTGTGTTAGGCTGAGTAGTTTGAGCTTGGAGCATGTGCTTGTTCTGGGATTTTGAAGGGATTGTAGATGAATTGAAGTTCTGGAACTAGGAAGGTTAAGCTGAGACTTAAGCTCAGAATTCAAAGGTTGAAGCTTGTGAGAAGATGGTCACAACTGAGGTAAAATTATGACTGTTCTCTCTGAATTTTCTGTGTTCTTACTCTATGTTTATAATGTTTTGGGTTTTAGAGCTTGAGTATGGGTTTCGGGGATTACTTGGAGTTTTTGGGAAAAACTTGGTTAGGTTTTGTTGCCTATGATGAGTAAAGTGTATTTATAGTTAATTTTGGGTTTGGCGGTCTTGATGGATGGATTTTGGAGCTTTAGCTCGGGAAAACTCGAAGAGAAAACCCAGTATTGTTGAAGCTCTGGTATCAGTGCTGTAGCGCTAGGTTAGGAGCGCTACATCGCTAGGCTACGAGTTTGGGGGGCTAGAGTCTCTGACTCTAGCACTGCAGTGCCCATCAAGTAGCGTTGTAGTGCTACTCAGCTTTTAGAACTTGGTTTTTGGGTACTTTTTAGGGTTTCTGCTCAGGGGCTCGGGGGATGGTTTCTCCACTTCGTTCGGTGGAGTTAGAGGTCCCGAGAGCGAGTTTGGTCCCGGGATTGTTCTTTTGAATTTAAACTCATCGAAGTACCATTTATGGATTGTGGCTTGGTTTATCGCCAAGGATCACAGCTAAGGATCATGCTCGGAACCATTTCACCTTCTCCACTCAGAAATTAAAGGTAAGAAAACTGCACCCTATTGTGTGGTTGTGATGAGACTAAGGGTAACCTATATTTGAATACAGATATTGTATGATTGTGATATGCCATTTGAGCATGAAATAAACGACCTAAGAGTGCCGGAACTGATATTTGCGCACAGGACACGGCTCGGCCATTGGTGCTGAGGACAACTAAATAATCATTGAGCTCGGCTTAAGCAGGCCGGAGTCAGTGGGTTAAACACTGGGCTCGGCCTAAGTGAGCTGGAGACAGTGTGTTAAATAGAGGGTGTGGCCTAACGGCGTCGATCCTGAGTATTGTATGATGATGATTTTGATAAACTATTGATTATGAATGTGTATACTATTATTAATCTGATGCTTGTGGCTTGTTGAATACCTAGATAATAGACTGTTGATTCTTTGTTTGTCGTCACTAATTTTGTGCCTGTTATGGCCTGTTTAATGTCTGGTTAATATCTTATGAATCATTTAATACTCTGGATTGTTTATGCTATGCTATATAGTTTTCTTGCTAGGCCTCGGCTCACGGGTGCTACGTGGTGCAGGTAAGGCAAGGATTTGATGGTTCAACCATGAGTTGGAGAGCTCTGGGGGCGAGGTGCACATTGCCAGCTGCTCGTCCACCACGGTCGAGGGATTGTACAGGGACAGAAACCTAAAATGTGTTTTTTCCATTAGAGTGGCCTTGATTGTATATATGTTTTGGAATTTTGTAAATATGTTCTTTAAACCCTGTTTTTGGGATCCCATGTACTAAACATTTATTTTAATGAAAATTGTCCGTTTATGACCAAAATCTTTCAATCCTAACTTGTTTATGACTTTAGGATCACATTTTCAATTAAATGACTTGATTAGCAAGTCTTGCACAAATTTAAACACATGGTGTAATGGTCTTGGTTATCCAGGGCGTTATAGCAAGGGTCATGGGGGTGGCTGGGGTCGCCGTGGTCATGGGGGATGGATGGGGTCGCGGGGGTTGAGAGGGTGGCTGGCTGGGGACTGGGTGCATGGGGACTGGGGTCGCATAGGGTGGCTGGGGGCTGGGTTGACGGATTCGGGGTTCGTAGTATCTTTTTTAATATAGCATTTGCGTCAGTGCCTAACTGTCACAAACATGGCATTTATTGCATTTTTCCACTAACGCAAACGCTAGCCTTTGTGACAGCTGGGCACTGACATAAATGCCATGTTTGTGATAGTTGGGCACTAACGCAAATGCCAGGCTGGTTTGCATCATGGGATTCCATGTCAGCTTCAAAGCTGGCGCAAAAAATCAATTGTGACAGTTAGGAACTATCACAAATGACCATTTTTGTAGTAGTGACGATAATTACTTATCTTATCAATAATCAATATTGGTCCAGTCCAATGTAAAAAAGTACATCTGATCTTATCTACTTGGTCAATGTCTTGGATAAGATATCACACCCTGAATGTGTAAGTAGATCATCTCGTAGATTATATCGTAGATTACCACATCAGTGAAAATCCACTGCATTGACTTAATCTTAGGACTCGTTCTTTTGAACATATAATTACAATTATAATCCACTGTGACCTAGTCACTATAATTGTAATTATTTATATGTCGGGATTTTATAAATGTTTGTATTATTCAAATAATCATGTAATAAAACAAGCAAGCAACACAGTTGTCAAACTAAATGATTTCTACTTCTTTTATTGACAATATAAAATTGTGCTACATGTTCGACATGGTTTTATAAGGGCATAAAACCCAAAAAACTTCTACTTTCCCTTTTAAAACAAATGGGACATGTTTCTCAAAACCATTCATTCTACATGATTCACAATTATGCTCTTTTCTTATATCTTTGTAAAGGGATATGAAAGAATGCCTTACAATGCTATCTTCATCACCTTCACATCACACCTTCGCCACACATCTCCGATAATGTGGTACTTTCTCTCTATATGCTTTGCTCTTTTGTGGCTTCGAGGTTCTTTAGAATTGGCTATCGCCCTATTGTTGTCTCAATACAAAATGAGGGGTTTATCCATTTCTAGTATAACACCAAGATCTGTATAGAACTTCCTTAGCCAGACTATTTCCTTAGCTGCCTGAGAAGCAACTATGTACTTAGCCTCCATGGTAGAATCTGAGAACTCGGATTAACGCTTCTCCATATCACAGCTCCACCCCCAAGAGTAAACACCATTCCAGAAGTTGACTTCCTATCATCAACATCAGTCTGAAAATCAGAATTGTTTTAGCGTAACAGGTTCAGAACTCCACCCGAGTAGACTGGCATATAATCCCTAGTTCGTCAAAGATATTTCAAGAAGTGCTTGACCACTATCAAATGTTCCTTTCCTGCTTTTGACTGGTATTTGCTCACAACTCCCACTGCATGATAGATGTCCGGTCTAGTGCACAACAAAACATAACATAACATACATTAGATTTCCAACTGTAGATGCATAAGGAATCCTTCTCATATCATCATCCTCTTTAGGAGTCTGTGGAGACCGCTTTTTAGAATGGTGGATTCTATGTCGGGACGGTATACATCCTTTCTTTGAATCGTTCATAGAGAAACGCTCAAACACCTTTTTTATGTAAGCTGCTTGAGATAGAGCCAAAGTGTTGTTCTTTCTATCCCTCAAAATCTAGATACCAATAACATAACTTCCTTCACCCAAGTGCTTCATCTGGAATTGAGTTCCCAGCCTTCTTGACATTGTCTCCAATGAGCAAGATATAACCCACATAGAGAATCAAGAATACCACAATTTTGTTTTCCTTGAGTTGGTAAACGCAGGGCTTGTCAACATTCTACTGAAAACCATAGGTTTTAATTATTTTATTAAACCTTAGATTCTAGAAATGTGAAGCTTGCTTAAGTCAATAAATGTACCTATTTAACTTGTACACTTTCTTTTCTTGTCCAGTTACTTTAAACCCTTCAGGTTGATCCATATAAATGGTTTCATCTAGGTTTCCATGAACGTTGTCTTGACGTCCATTTGCCAAATCTCATAATCAAGAGCTGCGACTATGAATAAGAGTATGCGAATAGATTTTAGCATGGAAACCGAAGAAAATTTGTCATCATAGTCAACTTCTTCTCTCTAGGTATAACCCTTTGCCATGAGTCGAGCCTTGTAAGTCTCGACCTTTCCATCAGCTCCTCTCTTCTTCTTGTGGATCCACTTGCACCCAATGGCCCTAAAGTCACTAGGTGCTTCTACAAGATCCCAAACGAAGTTAGAGTACATGGAATCCATTTCATGTTTCATGGCTTCAAGCCAAAGATCCTTAGCAAGACTACCTATTGCCTGTGTGAAAGGAAATAGATCATCATCATGTGTGTCCCCAACGACCATGTTGGTTTCACAATCCATACGATAATGGATCGGGGTACGAGAAACCCTCCCACTACGACGAGGTATTGTAATTGTATGAATCAGAATTTTGGTTTCTTGTTCTTCCTCGTTAATCTCAACTTGCGTCACTTGAGGAAGATCAGCAGGAATATTTTTGTTTTTATCAACTTGTGTTGATGGAATTAGATTAATTGGAATAGCTAAGTCAGATTGCAATTCTGCCAAGACTACTTTGCTACGAGGTTTGAAATTAGACATATAGTCCTCTTCAAGAAAAGTAGCATTTTCAGAAACAAACACTTTCTTATCTTGTGGAATATAGAACATACCACCCTCAGTACCTTCAGGACAGCCAACAAACAAGCAAAATTTAGTTCGCAGTTCTAGCTTTCCTTCCTTTTTCCTCAGGACGTGAGTGGGATACCCCCAGATTCTATAATGAAGCAAACTAGGTTCACTACCATTTCATAGTTCTAAATGTGTTTTGGAGATAGCTTTAGATGACACGACATTTAAAATGTCACACGCAGTTTGCATGGCTTGTCCCCAAAAAGAGATCGGAAGAGTTTAATAACTAATCATGGACATAACCATTTCCATTAACTTGCGATTCTGACGCTCCGCAACACCATTTTGTTGCGGAGTACCTGGGGCAGTACGTTGATATAATATCCCATGTTCAACTAAATGATCTTGGAGCTGCATATCCATGTAGTCTCCACCCCTATCAGATCGTAAGATCTTTAACATCTTACCTAATTGGTTTTGAGCCATTACAAGGAATTCTTTAAACTTCTCAAATGTTTCAGATTTCCTATGCATTAGGTAAAGATACGAGTATCTCGAGTAGTCGTCAATGAAAGTGACAAAATACTCATAACCACCCCTCCCTTGAACATTCACAGGTCCACAAACTTCTGAATGAACCAGCCCTAGTGATTCTATGGCCCTTTCTCCTTTTCCAAAGAATGGACACTTGATCATTTTACCCTCAAGAGAAGATTTGTAGACAGGTAGGTTACCCATTGTGATTTCCCTCAAAGGCCTAGCCTTTGTTAGTCTTGGAATTCTATCATTGCAAATATGACCAAAGCGAAGATGCCAAAGGTACGTCATTTATAACGTTATTGACCTTTTATCGTTTAACTGTCCTAGGTTTAGCTATTTGAACAACTCATTATTTAATACATATGGTTTGTTTGGTTGTAATAGGTATAACCCATTTTCCATACATCAACCCCACAATTCACATCCATTTATAGAAATAAGATTTTATTACTTGTGAAAGTAACTACAAATTGTTGTTGATGTAATAAGGAAAATTAAATTAAAATTTCCACTGAAAATCTACATAAAATAAACATTGTCTTAAAACAATAGATTTATTTCAAAAATTCATTTAAGCTTATCGTTTTGTCTTGTCTAATATGAACAAGCCTCGTCGGATTTCAAGCTTTAGCGTTTCATCCATCACGACTTTCATAATGCTAAAATGTTGTAAAAGGGTATATGCATGTTTAATAGATCCTCATCCAACAATCTAAAACCAAATAATCATCATCTAAAATCACATGCATCCAAGAAAAATATTTCATTATCTTGGGTTCCATATGCCTCGAGTACCACAAAATCTTGTCCCAATTCCCAGTCTCCTTGCAGTTGGAAACACTCCCCTTTAGTGTACTTATAATTGGGTCATGATCCAAGATGCTTTGCAGCACTTGGTGCCTTGCCAATGGACTTCTTGTTCTTTTTGTTTGAATTTCTTCCTCATTTTCTCTTCAAAGAAGAAGCTTAAGGCAGCTTCTCCTTGAGCATGTTTGGTAGTATTAGCCTTCTTTCCTATGCTAGGGCCACCATCAACAATCCTCCTTGAAGCATTTGGTGATCGTTGCATAGGACAAATAGGAATATCTTTAATTATCACAAACACGATGTTGTCCATAATCAACAACATGTTGATGTTGGACAAACTGTAACACCCTAGATAGCCAGGACCGCTACACTGTGTACTTATAAAGGTGCAAGACTTGCTAATCAAGTCATTTAGTTAAAAACATGTCACTAACCATAAATGTGCTAGGGTTTAAAAGCGTTTTGGTCGCAAAAGATACATTTTATATAATGAAACAGTTTTACACATGGGATCCCAAAAAGAAACAGTGTTTAAAAGTCGATTTACAGAATTTCCAAAATACAGACAACCATCAGCCATTCTAAGGCAAAACAGACTTTTCTGGTTCCCCTATTCCTGCTTTCCCCTCAACCGTGGCGGCTGAGCAGCTGGTCATGTACAATCAGCTCACAGAGCTCTCCAAGTCAGGGCTGATCAAGTTTGCCCTTGCCTTTACCTGCACCACGTAGCACCCGTGAGCCAAGGCCCAGCAAGAAAACATAATATACATCACAAACAACAATAACAGATAATTAATCCTTTAGGCATGATCAAACACTTAACACTCATATTAACCATATAACATGTACTCAGAGTCAAAGATGCAACTAAACGTTAATAACAATCAAGCTACAAGATTATCAGGGCAGACAACTTAGGCTGCACCCTCTGTTTACCCCAGTGACTCCGGCCTGTTTAAACCGAGCTCAGTGCATAATAAGCTATCCTCGGCTACCAGTGGCTGAGCCGCGCCCTGTGCGCTAGTGTAACCATGGTGATCTTAGGCCGTTGGTTTACTGTTTACATGGCATAATACCATCCTTTCAAAGCATACATGTTAGGAACCCTTAGTCCCCTTACAATTACACAACCGGGTGCATTTTTCTTACCTTTAATTTCCATGTTCACTGACTACGAGCGATGTCCCTCAAGCACGATCCGTTTCCCGAGCCCTAGCTTAACACCTAGTCACAACCAAGGTAATAAATTCCATTAATATTCTAATAAAGGTTTCTGGGTATAGTTCTAGCATCCGAGACATCGAATTCTACCAAGCACGGTGGTGGAATCGATCCCGAGCACCCTAAGTTAGATTCCCACGCTTTAAATCCCCAAAAGATCAAGAATCCACCTAAGGGCTGCAGCCCTTAAAACCTAGCCACGACCCGCCCCTAAAACAGAACCCAAGCCCCTCAGTAGGCAGACACGCGCCGCGACCCTGCCCTGTGGTGCCGCGGTGCTCCCCTTTGGCCGAGCCCCCCTGTCTTCTTTGCTTCGTAGGGACGCAGTGCTCTAGAACAAAGCAGTGGCCCAACCCTTCGTGCCCAGAAAAACCTCCATTTTCGACTCTCAAACATCACTGAAATTCCTCCAAAACTACCCCCAACTCCGCAATTCAATTACCCAAAGACTTCCCACATAATTCCAGCAACACAACCCAGCTGAAACCTAGATTAGAAACCCATCAAAAACCTATTTCAATCTCTGAAACTTACTAACTTAAGAACACAAAACCAGCCATGGAAACACCAAAATTCAGCCATTAAACCATAAATTCAAGCTTACCTTAACTGCAGAATCAATCCTCCAAAAGATTTCTGAGCTAACTTCCAAGGTACTAGCTTCAATTTAAATCTTCAAATTCAAAACCCAAAATCCACTTAGAACACAACCAAAATCACAGAATTTAAATAATAGAGAGTGGGAATCAACCCTTACCTTAGTCCCTGATTAAATCCTCAATTAACCCTTGAGCTAATCCTCTACATCCCAGCTTCAATCCTCAGAATTTCAGCTACAATTCCTAGGTTCTGTGTTTTTTTTTTCCTTTGAGAGAGAAAGGGAGGAAGAGGAAAGTATCGGTCTAATTTGTTCTACTATTTTATAAAGCCTCTTAAGTCTATCCTTAAGTGATTAAGCTAATCCCAAGGCTCGGGGTACCGGAAACGTCCCCAAGGGCAAAATGGTAAATTTCCCCAAAATTCCCGCTTAAGCTTCCTAACCTCAAATATATCTCCATATATTTATTTCCATAACCCGATAGTCTAAATCACCACCCGATACTTAAAATACCCCCGACTTGCCCAAAGTAAAATATTAATCCCTGTTGTGACTTTCCCGCTATCTAGCTCCCTAGGATTGCCTCAAGTTGCTCGCTGCAGATCTACCCACATAATAATGCGGTTCTCACATATATAACATTTAACCACATTTACATTCATATAATCATACCTTAAATCAATAAATTCACACATAAACCAACTATGCCCCCCGGCACACTAATCAAGGCCCTTAAGCCATATTAGTGATTTTGGGTCGTTACACAAACATTTCATGAGGTTCTCATCATGGAGTAACCTTTTAGAGATTAGAAAGAGTATGTGGTGTGAAGCCTAGAGCTACGATTATCGACTAAGAAGAAATTAACACATTGCTTGACAAACATTTATTCATCAAATTTTTAGAAATAGCATAACATACAAAATGTTTTGAGATAAGAAAAATACTAAAACACTTATCTTATATTTCTTAGGTACTTTAACTAGCCATGAATGTCCCGGTAGGAGAGAGTCACAAATATTCACTTAGTCAAATAGAGAAACATCTCAATTAATAAAATGTCCCAGAATTTTATTAACTACCTATCCATCCGATCAAAGTAACAAAAGCCCATGTCTCCCGGTAGGCGAGAGTCACAAATATTTCTTACTTTATGAGTTTGACCCACGGTTTCGATTATTATAGACTATTAATTCCTATAGTCACCGTAGGGATGAGTCTATAGAAGGTCCATCTATAACCATCGATCCTAAGAAATTTAATCATGTTAAGAAGTCCAGTGAACACCTTCCGTAGGGAGACAAAATCAAAGTGCCATGAGGCTCCACTTAACTCTAACACTATTAAATCAACGGTGGAGATCGAATTCAAATTTTAAAACTCATTATTAAATCTTTTAGTATTTTATTCTTTTGAAAATTACAACCTTAGGTTTTCCAAATTATTAAAATAATAAATAAACCATAGTTTATAATTTTCCTATTAATTCTAAAATTACCATTAAAAATTAATCCAAAAATTTGAATTAATTTGTTTCTAATCAATTATGAGGTCCAACTAAAAAGATTAAGCTAATACAATTAAGTGCAACTTAGGTAAATGAGCCTTGACAATTCAAGCTTGCATAGATGAGTGCTGGGTTCAGTATGTCGTACCCACTACTAAGGCTCCCTAACATCCACACAAAGCCCAAAAAGGCAGGAATTTCGTTTTGTTGATTGTTATTCAATTGATTAGGCCCAATCTAATAATGCAAAGCAAATGGGTCTTCACAAGTGGAGCCACCCACAAGAGAGGAATTTAAACTTTACATGTTCAATTAGGCCCAAATAAAACCTATCAAGATTATGACCCATTTTATTTGACATTTTTCCCACTATCTAAAATAATGGGCCATCACTATAAACACATCATCTAAGCACAAATTTGCAAAAATGACAACTATGATGAGGCATGACATGTTACTAATTTATGCATGTACACATTTATTACAAAAATAGATGAATAGCTAAAAAGAAATTAATCAATATATTTCATGAAATAAACCAATTAATTAATCACAATTAATTTTAATTCAATCAATCTTCAAAATATTAATCAAATAAAAATTAATTCAATTGTTCCCATTTGAAAAAAAAAATCCTCTCTTTTTAGAAAAAAATACCAAAAAGATATTTATTTGCACAAAATTATACCATTAATTAAGGAATTAAAGATACAAATATAAAATAAATGATTTTTTTAATTGCCTCATATATATAAAAATATGTTAACTAATATATATAGGGAAATTTCACTATTCATGCATAATAATGTCTATTATAACAAAAAAAATAAAATTACCACCACTATTAACGATTTCATTTTGATGCTAAACATACCTCATCTACCCAAAAAACCTCTCCCATTTTTCTACCAAAAAAAAAATTGAAACTATAATTTCTCCCTCTACACTCTCGGTTTCTCTCTCTCCCTCTCTCTATTTCTCTCTCTATCTCTTTCTCTCTCTCAAACCTAACAATAACCCCAAAATCCCGAAGAGCCCCAACCCTCGTCGAGGCCAACCTTGTCGATCCCCAAACCTTGTCGAGTCCCATACCCCGTCGATCCCCAGCCTCTGTCGAGAGCATCTCAGGCAACCCACGGCCACACAATCCTTTGGAACCTGAAGGCCCACGGACGAATTCTAAACTCCAATCAATTCAAAGGTTAGATCTCAAATAACCACTCCATATTTAATTGAAAAACAAATCATTCTTTGGAATCTGGGCTCTATGATTTGTTGAAGGGAATGAGTTCGTCGACACTGTGCGATTTTTTTCTGGGTTCATACCAGTTGCTTGATAGGTTCGATACTTGTTTGATAGTAGGCTCGGTAGGGCTCGATAAGATGAGTGTAAGTTGCTCGATCTGATCGATAGGTTCGATACTAGCTCGATAGTAGGCTTGATAGGGGTAGCATGAATGGTTGGATAGGTGCTCGATATGAGTTCGATATGATGGTGCATGAATGGTTCGATAGGTGCTCGATATGAGATTTATAGTATGAGTGTAAATGGCTCGATAAGCTTGATCGTTTTATGGATGATGTTGCTCGATAGGCTCGATTGTAGCTCGATGCATGCTCAATGGTTCTTTATGTAGACAGAATATGATTTTCTCGATAGGCTCAATAGTTTCTCGATAGTGGCTCGATATGGTTATGTATAGCTCGATTGAGCTCGATACTACTCAATAAAAACTTGATATAAGCTCGATGATAGTGTTTATTTCAGTTTTTGATGATTTTTTTTTTTTGAATTTTTTCCAGATTCTATTTGACATTCTGTTTTCTTACAAATTTTTTTTCATGTGTTGTTGCAGATGCATGAGTTGCTTGTTTCGTTTAGTGATCACTTTCCTGGTCGAGTCACATATTGGGGTAGTATCACTTTAAATCACATTAAGACTAGGTTTGTGGTCCTCGGGCTGATAGAAAGGGCCAAAAAATCCCCTTTCAAGCAATTATTTTTGGCTTCGGAGTTTAATTTCTCTAGAGTTTTGGTGCATCAACTGCTTTTGAGGAAAATCATTAGTAACAATGAAGATGAGGTGCATTTCATCTTGGGGTCGAAGTCTTGTCAATTCGGCATGGGAGAGTTTACCCTGGTGACGGGGTTGAATTTCAGTACCTTCCCGTCACTAGAAGAGTTGGAAGAGCGTAATCTCAGCGACCACTTGATAAAGGAGTATTTCAATGATTCTGAGAAAGTAAAGCTCTCACAAGTGGATCATGCTTTTAAGACTTGTACTTTTGTGAAAGATGTGTACAACTTGGTCTATGCTTGTTGGTTGAGGGGGTTCTGAATGCCATAAAGGGCAAGTTGCATATATGGCGAGATATTCTGAAGATGGTGGAGGACGTAGACTATTTCTTTAGCTATCCATGGGGAAAGTACTCTTATGAGAGGCTATTGCAGTCTTGTAAAAAGGACATGGTGAAGCAAAAGGCCAACTATGACAACAAGAAGGATGCCAAGGTGCAGCAAGAGTCCAAGTACAATATGTATGGTTATGCCTCGACCTTATAGTATTGGGCATATGAGGCTATCCAACAGCTTGTGATTGAGTTTGTTGTGAGCTCGGGAAACATGGTCCCGAGGATGCTTAGTTGGTCGCATCAGAAGAACAAGGATTTCACTAAGTCTGTCCTCTCATCAATGTTATCAAAGAAGAATATAAGTTATATTTGATTGACATTAAATAATTAATTTTTTTATCTATATGCTTATCTTTTATGATTGTTTGAGTTGACAACATGTTTTATGTTGTTTGCAGTTGATCGTCCTTCCGATGTTGAAGCATCGACCAACAAAAAAAGACTATTATTTATCGTTGACAGAGGGAGATCTTCCTCTTTATCCCAGGCTTGGCCAGGACCCCCGGGAGGCTGATGAGGAGGAGGATGCGATTTTTAAGAAATTCGCCGAGATAGTTTCTCAGACAGCCGAGGCAGTGAAGATATTTGATGATGTTGTCCTAGAGGAGGAGGAGGTTGTAAGTCCCACCCCTCCTGTTGCCCCAGCCTCAGCCACCGTGCTCACCAAGTTGATCGAGCTGTTGGACAGAGTCAAGGGTCGACAGGAGACCCTCCTGAAGAACTAGTTAGTGATCCTGGACAACCTCAGTTAGATCCTGCCGCTTATTAAGGAGAGATTGAGGGGCTTCAAGGAAGATTCAGACTCAGAGTCGCAGGATATTCCTTTGGACTATGTTGATGATTCAACCACACCTCCCACCATTATTGTGACACCTGATGCTGTGACTCCAGGAGTCATTATTATCAACCCTGAGGATGTTGCTGGGGTTCAGTTTCATATGACTAGACGCCAAAGACGCAAGCCATATTTGTTTGAGGACTACACAGATCCCATGAGGAAAAGACCTCGCACTAATGCAGTTGCACCATAAGAGGAGGCTACACAGGTGTTGGACCCTCTCAAGAAGACAGATCGCAAACATTATAGGATAGTGTCTAAGTGGAAACTTGGATACATCCCCAACAAGACCCTGAGGGATGTAAAGATTGGGAATCACGGTCCAATGTTATTTTTGACGTTGAAGACACCCTAGTCGTGACTCAATGATGGGGTAAGTCATTTATACCTAATGTATTATGTTTTGTTTTCAATTTTACAAGTTATGTTTTAATTGACTCAATTGGAGCTTGATGGGGGGTTACATTGAGTTTAGCTTGATATGCACTTGATAGAGCTCGATAGTAGATCAATTGGGGTGTTGTAGGGCTACTGTTTACTGTCTGAGATTACCTTGGATTATCCACAATGCTTGAGACATCTTTCTCATATATTGTTGCTAATTTCGACGTGCACTTCTCTACCTCCTCACGACACACAGCAAACCATGAATGAATTATGAAATGAATGAATTCCACAAAAGTAGTGAGTGGGAAGGTTCTTGTGTCTCTGGTATTGTTGTTGAAACTTTCAGCGTAGTTGCTTATCATTATATTGTATCAATTCCTAGGAAAGTAAGCATGAGTCTACTTATTAAAGCCAATACCCTCAAGATTTTGAGCTATGGAAGAATCCATTTGCTTTATATTGTTGAAGAACCTGTGAAATTTTGACTTCCAAAATGCATATGCCGCATTCCACATCTCCTTGAGACAGTGATCAGTCTTGAACTTAGCGATTTCATTCAGACTAATGTGATGGTAGCATGCACCATGATAGGCATCAGGGAAGACCAACTCAAGAGCATGAATAATGCTAGCATGCCTATCTGATACAAAAGCCAGATTATCAACCAATCTAATGGCTTCTATAATGTCCTAGATAGCCAATACTGTTACACTGTGTGTTTATAAAGGTGCAAGACTTGCTAATCAAGTCATTTAGTTAGAATCGTGTTACTGAAACTGTAATTGAACTAAGGTTAAAAGATTTCGATCTCAAAAGTTACATTTCATATAATCAAACATTTTGAACATGGGATCCCAACAGTAATAACGTTTAAAAGACAGTTTACAAAATTCCAGGATAAAAGTACAACTACTAGCCACTCTAAGGGCAAAACAGACATTTAGGCTTTTCCCGTCCTATACCACTCCTCGGCCATGGCGGCCGATTAGCTGACTATGTACATTCAGCCCCAAAGCTGTCCAACTCAAGACTGGTCCACTTTTCCCTTGCTTTTACCTACACCACGTAGCATCCGTGAGCCAAGGCCCAGCAAGAAAAAAGAATAACAGAGCATAATCATTAATTAAACAATCAGATAACTCATATAGTATAATCATATACTCAACAATCCAAACCTCTCCAAAACTCATCCAAACCTCAATCATACCCCCAAAACAAGCCTATCATCATCTATAACTCACCCCATGAGTCCCAACCATATGAAATTCAACCACACGCACCCCAAAATAAAGAAACTACCATGATTGAGCTTAAAGCTCAAAACTCAGCAAAACAACAAAAATTTCAGAATTTCCAGACCAGAACTGCATACCTTTGATGGAGAATTTTGACCTAGGTTATCTTCCACACCTCCTTAGCTTTCACTCCTCAAAACCTAAGCCTTAATTCCCTAGAATTCCCATCAAAATTCAGCTTAGAAAACCATTTCAACACCAAAAACTAGAAACTAAAAAACAACCTTGAAACTTACCTTAATTGGATGACTAATTCCTGCTGAATCCTCAAGCTTAATCAAGGTCCCAAGTGTGAAGCCTTTGCCTAAAGCCTCCTCTAAATTTTAGCTTCAAATTCCAGAAGAAATTGTGAAGAAAAGCCTAAACCGCATAAGAGAAAAGACCCTGTTTTTCCCTTCTTTCTTTTCTCCTTCTTTTCTTTTCTTTTTGTCTCTTTTGTTTTCCTTCAGCTTCTTAGATATTCTACACATTCCACTAAGGCTAAAAATCAGAGTATAACTCATCCCGTATTAAGCCAAATGACCACATTGCCCTCCCAATAATAACTAAACCTTTAATCATTCTAAGGGCATTTTGGTCATTACTCCCAATTCCCGCTAATTCGTCGAATGTCTCTAATAATTACCGCTTACCTCCTGGCACCTATATAATTACCAATTATATTCCTCAATATCAAATAGCCTCAAATATATTTCCTAAATTCTCAGAAATACCCCCAGACTCACCCCGAGCCGGGTATGAATTCTCACTGTGACTTTTTTGCTAAACCGCTCACTAGGATCGCCTCGAGTCACAAGTTGCAAATATATATGTATATATCCACATAATAATGTGGTATCAATAATTTATTACAAGTATTTACATTTATGCCCTCAATGGGCCAAAATTACGATTATGCCTTTATAACTTAATCAGAGCCTACATGCATACTAGTACACATAGTCATGCATCACATATATCCAAATAATCATATAAGCATGCATTTAATCATTTAAATCACACATAACCCAGTTATGCCCTCCCGACACAATAATGAAGGCCCTTAAGCCTTATTAGTAATTTTGGGTCATTACAACTACCCCCCTCCTAATGAGAATTTCGTCCTCAAAATTTACCTAAATAATTCGGGATACTGATCCCACATTGCTGACTCAAGTTCCCAGGTCGCCTCCTCGACCCTACTATTCCTCCATAACACCTTCACCAGAGGAATCGTCTTATTTCGTAGTACTTTATCCTTCCGATCCAAAGTCTAAACTGGTTGCTCCTCATAGGATAAATCTATCTGTAATTCCAGATCTTCATATTTCAGTACATGTGTTGTATCTGAGACATACTTCCGGAGCATAGAAACATGGAATACGTCATGAACTCCTGACAGCGATGGTGGCAAAGCTAACCTGTAAGCCACCTCACCGATCCTTTCCTAGATCTCAAAAGGTCCAATGAATCTAGGGCTTAGATTGCCCTTCTTCCCAAATCTCCTCACCCCTCGTAGTGGTGAAACTGGAAGATACACGTGGTCCCCAACCTAGAACTCCACGTCCCTACGCTTGGGATCAGCCTAGCTTTTCTGTTTGCTCTATGAGGCGAGCATCCTAGCTCAGATATTCTCAATGGCTTCATTTGTCTTCTGAACCATGTCTGGCCCCAAGTACTTCCTTTCACCCATTTCATCCCAATGAATGGGTGATCTACATTTCCTCCCATATAACAGCTCATAGGCAGCCACTCCAATCGTCGATTGGTAACTATTGTTATATGAAAACTCAATCAACGGGAGATACTTACTCCAAGATCCCTCAAAATCAATCACACATTCCTTGAGCATATCCTCCAATACCTGAATCGTCCTCTCAGACTGTCCATCAGTCTGAGGATGAAAGGCTGTGCTGAACTTCAGCTGAGTTCCCATAGCCTTCTGTAAACTATCCCAAAACTTGGATGTAAAGATAGGAACCCGATCCGACACAATAGACTTAGGAACCCCATGGAGACGTACGATCTCCCTCACATACAACTCCGCATACTGATCCACTGTATACGTCGACCTCACTGGAAGAAAATGAGCTGACTTGGTGTATCAGTCCACTATCACCCACACTGAGTCATGAAGTCCTACTGTCTTGTGTAAACCTCCCACAAAATCCATTGTAATATCTTCCCATTTCCACTCAGAAATACCCAATGGATGAAGCAACCTTGCTGGTCGCTGATGCTTAGCCTTCACCTACTGACAGGTTAAACATCTGGCCACGTACTCGACTACATCCTTCTTCATCTCGGGCCACCAATATAACGTTCGTAGATCCTGATATATCTTTGAGGTACCCGGATGAAGTGAGTACGGCGTAGTATGCGACTCATCCAATATCTCTCGTCTGATCCCCACATCAGCTGGTACACAAATCTGCCCCTGATACCGTAGCAAACCAACCTCAGAAATAGAATAGTCCTTAGCTACTCCCGCCAAGACATTCTCTCTATCCTCTTGTAACTGAACATCTACCAACTGTCCTTCCTTGATCCGCTCTAGCAGGGTCGACTGCAGGGTAATGTTGGCCAACCGGCCCACCACCAATTCTATCCCTGCTCTGGTTATCTCATCAGCTAACTCTCTCAAAATCTGGGTAAAACTATATAACTGACCTGGGCCCCTCCGGCTCAACGCATCCGCCACTACGTTGGCTTTCCCCAAATGGTAAAGAATATCTTAGTCATAGTCTTTCACCAACTCTAGCCAATGTCTCTGCCTCATATTCATTTCCTTCTGTGTGAAGAAGTACTTCAAACTCCTATGATCAGTGTATATCTCGCACTTCTCCCCATAGAGATAATGCTACCAAACCTTCAGTGCGAATACCACCGCTACTAACTCCAAGTCATGGGTAGGATATCACTGCTCATGCACCTTCAGCTTTCATGACACGTAAGCTATAACATTCTCGTTCTGCATCAATACACAGCCCAAACCCAACCTTGACGCATCGCAATAGACTACAAACTTTCCTCCCTTTGAAGGAAGACTCAACACAGGTGCAGTGATAAGTTGTCGCTTCAACTCCTGAAAGTTGTTCTCACACTTATCTGACCAGACGAACTTCAAATTCTTCCATGTCAATTCTGTCATCGATGCAGTGATCTTTGAGAACCCTTCCACAAATCGTCTGTAGTAACATGCCAAACCAAGAAAACTCCGAACCTCCGAGGCGTTCTTTGGCCTCGACCAATCCCTAACTGCCTCCACCTTACATGGATCCACCTTAATCTCATCTGCACCAACAATATGTCCAAGGAATGTTACTTCTGGTAGCCAAAACTCGCATTTCTTAAACTTGGCGTACAATTGATGCTCTCTCAACCTCTGCAGAACATGTCGAAGATGTCGCTCGTGCTCTGCCTCTGAACTGGAGTACACTAAGATGTCGTTAATGAAAACAATAACAAACCGATCCAAGAAATATTTGAACACCATGTTCATTAAATCCATGATTCTACTAAGGCATTGGTCAAACCAAACGCATGACCAGAAACTCATAGTGCCCATACCTCGTTCGGAAGGCCGTCTTCGATATATCCTCGTCCCTGATCCTTAGCTGGTGATAACCAGATCGAAGATCAATCTTTGAGAATACCGTCTTCCCCTGCAGCTGATAAAAAAAGTCATCAATTCTTGGTAGTGGGTACTTATTCTTGATAGTTAACTTGTTTAATTCCCTGTAGTCTATACACATTCTCAGAGTCTCTTCCTTCTTCTTCACAAACAAAACTGGAGCACCCCATGGCGAGTAACTTGGCCTGATGAACCCCAAATCCAGAAGCTCGTGTAATTGTATCTTCAGCTCTTTCAATTCTGCCGGTGCCATTCTATATGGTGACTTCGACACTGGTTTTGTCCCCGGCGCCAACTCAATGACGAACTGAATCTCCCTGTGCGGTGTCAGCCCTGGTAAATCCTCAGGGAATACATCTAAAAATTCACAAACCAATCTAGTCTCTCCCGTCCCTACTAGCAGTACTCTAGTGGTGTCAACCACACTAGCTAGGAAACCTATACATCCTCCCTGTAATATGTCCCTACCTCCCAGTGCTGAAATAATAGGTATGTGGGGTCCACATATCGCTCCCACGAAGACAAAGGGATCTTCTCCCTCTGGCTCAAACGTCACCATCTTCTTCCTACAATCAATAGTAGCCCCATATCTGACCAACCAATCCATTCCTAGAATCATGTCGAAGTCCTCCATACTTAGCTTAATCAAATCCACAGAAGGTTCTCTATCGTCAACTATCACTGGCAGTGCTCTAACCCATCTCCTAGAAACTACCAGTTCCCCTGTAGGCAGTATAGTCCCAAACCCCGCAGTACGGTACTCACTAGGTCTACACAATCTATCAATCACCTTACTTGAAACTAAGGAATGTGTAGCACCAGAATCAATGAATACAGTAAAAGGAGGGCCAACGCTAGAAAGCTGACCTGTCACTACCGAGGGATTATCCTCGGCCTCTGCTTGCGTCAAAGTGAACACTCGAGCTGGAGTCAAGCTGTCCACCTTCCCTGCTTCCCATTTCTTCACTATTGGGCAGTCTTTCTTGAGATTTCCTACCACCCAGCACACATAACATGCCTTAGCTTGGCATTCGCCCGGATGGTGTCTTCTGCACCTCATGCACTCAGGATAACTTCTCCATGAATCACTGCCACCCTGACGGCTACCCTGAGTACCCCGACCTCTCCTATCAGAACAAAGAGTAGTCAAATTATCAGGGGTCTTCCTCTTTAGATCGTTGGGGCATCCACCCCTACCAGACCCAGAGTATGGAGGCACCGCCCTGCGGCCCTCCTGCCTTACTACATTCTCCCTCCAGATCTTATTCTCTACTTGCTGAGCAGTAAGAGCATTCTCAACAGCCTGGGCATAAGTTGTCCCTCCAGGAACTATTGTGATCTTCACATCTCGGGCTATCATAGCATTAAGCCCTCAGATAAATCTGTCTTGCCTAGCAGCATCAGTAGGCACAAGATCTAGTGTGAACTTCGCCAGTCTGTCAAACTTTAGGGCATATTCTATGATTGTCATGCTGCCCTGAACCAACCCCACAAAATCATTCACCTTCGCTGCCCTGATGGCAACATTGTAATACTTTTGACTGAATAAATCTTTGAAGTAGTAACATCCCTAGTCTGTGATGCCACTTTCCACTAGATGCGGGCATCCTCTCTCAGCATATATGTGGCACGGGCCACTCTGTCATGTCCTTCTACCCTCATGAAATCCAGGATAGTAGTAATCATAGTCATCCACTATTTGGCCTTCAGTGGATCAGGTCCTCCCTCAAAAATTAGGGGCTACTGCTTCCTGAACCACTCATACAACGAATCCCATCTATACCCAGCCTCTCCTAGTTGTACAACTGGTACCACTACAGGTGGCACAATAGGGGCAGCACTCCCTGATGGAGCCAGCTGTTGTAGAATTCGGATCTGCTCATCCTGGCTCTGTAGCCATGCTTGCATGTCCGCCATAAGTTGTTGCCAGTTCTCAGGGACTGACGAAGGGGTCTGGCTCTGGTCATCATCCCTTGACTCAGACCTGCTGCTGGTAAGTTGTACAAATCATCTTGGACTCATAGCTGTCCAAGTTAATCTACAATTAGCGACTCGGCAGTCAGACTATGATGACAGGGTAATAATCCTTCCACGATTCATCATTGAAACTAAAACCTTCACAAACAATCAAGATATAACAGTTTATCCAAGTATTCATCCATATATTCATTCACATGCATAGCAATGCTAATAAGCATGCCTCAATATCATCACACAATAGTCAAGGGCCAGGCCCTATCAGTATCTCATGCTTCCTATTAATCATACAGATATCAGCATTCATATTCCTTTCTAATCATTTAAGCATATAATCATGTATACACAATTAACAAACCCTGAGTCGAGCTTGTCTTTTGCAGCGAATGTACATATCCTATAACGACCCAAAAATCGGTAGTAAGGCTTAAGGGCATTGATTAGTGTGCCGGGAGGGCATAAATGGGATTAGAATGAATGTTATTGACTTAAATGTGTGAATATGTGATTAATGATGATTATATGATCATTAATGATATTATGTGATAATATGAAATATTCATGTGAAATATGTGAGAACCACATTATTATGTGGGTAGGTCCATAGAGCGCCACTCGAGACGATCTTAGGGTCAGATAGTGGGAAAAGTCACAACGAGACTTAAAATATGACTTTGGACAAGTCAGGGGTACCTTAGGTATCGGGTAGCGATTTAGACTATCGGGTCATGAAAATAAATATATGGAGATATATTTGAGGTTAGGATGTCTAGGCGGGAATATTGGGGGATTTTACCGTTTTGGCCTCGGGGACGGTTCCGGCACCTTGACCCTTGGGATTAACTTAACAAGTAAGACAAACCTAGGTAGCCTTTAGAAAGAATTAGATCGAATTTATTTTCTACTCAGCTGGTTACTCTCTCTCTCTCTCACTCTCAAGGAAAAAGAAACAAAGGAAAGGGAGCTAAGTAAGATTAAAAGGAAAACAAAGAAATCTGAGGAAGTTATTGGGAGATTAAGCTGGATTTTGGAGGCTTAGCTCAGGACTTATTCAAGAACTAAATCAGGGCTAAGGTAAGCACTTAATTTCCTTTTCTGTGTTTAGAACTTCTGGGTTTTCTTGTTGGGTTATTGAGGAAGCTGTGGTTTTATATTTAAAGGCAGAATTGAGGAGGAAACTTGGGGATTTAGCTTGGTTTTGGCTTGGTGAAGTGGTTCAGCAGAGGAGGTAAGCTTTATTCCATGAATTAATGGTTTGAGTTTAAGTTTTTGACTGGTTAAATTGGGTGTTTAAGTTCTTAGAGCTTTAAGGATTGAAAGTGAGATTTCTATGGGTTTTTAGATTGAATTTATGTTGAAATGTGTAGCATAAGTTGTTTAATAAGTTATGGTAATGTTGGGTGTTGAAGTGGGGAGCTTAAGGGTGGTTTTGGCTGAGGTTTTGAGCCATGAAATGGTTGGTTTTCTGGGCATGAAGGGGAGGGCCGCGGCTCTATTCTAGAGCGCTGCGGCCCTAGGATGAAAATGAGCCAAGGAGGCTCGGCCAGGGGTGAGCGCCGCGGTGCCCATGCAAGGGCCGCGGCGCGTGTCTTTGCCAGGGTGACCCTTGGTTCTGTTTTGAGGCTAGGGCCGCGGCTAAGCTTCAAGGACCGCAGCCCTTGGTTGCCCACTTGATCTTTTAGGGGTTTTAAGGACTTAGACCAAGCCTAGGAATCTCGGGAACCATTCCACCACCGTGCTTGGTGGGATTTGTTTTCCCAGAAGTTAGTTTTGTGACCAGAAACCCTAACATGAGTTTTAATGAGACCTTATACTTTGGTTGTGACTAGGTGACAAAGGTTTAGGCTCAGGGACGGATCGTGCTTGAGGGGCATTGCTCGTAATCCAAACCGTGAAGATTAAAGGTAAGAAAACTGCACTTGGTTGAATATATGTGACGAGACTAAGGGCTCCCTATTGTAAATGCTTGAAAAGATGGTATTATGCCATGCAAGCCATTTAGTGAACCAACGACCTAAGGGTGCCAAGGGTTTCACTAGCGCACAGGGCGCGGTTCGGCAACTGGTAGCCGAGGACAGTTTATTATGCACTGAGCTCGGTTTAAGCAGGCCAGAGTCAGTGGGATAAACAGAGGGTGCGGCCTAAGTCGTCGGCCTTGAATATTATGTGATGTGAAAGATATAATTGATTGATTGCATCTAGAATCTGAGCTTATGTTTTGAATGTCTATTGTGAATTATTTGATGAAAGATCATGCGTGCTGATTAAACTGTTCGATATCAATGATTGTGTTGTATATGATGTTTTCTTGCTGGGCCTTGGCTCACGGGTGCTACGTGGTGCAGGTAAAGGCAAGGGCAAGTTGGATCAGCCCTGATTGGAGAGCTCAGTGAGTGGACTGTACATAGCCAGTTGCTCAGCCGCCACGGTTGAGGTTTAGACAGGGACGCGAGACCTAGAGATTGTCTTTTGGGATCCCGTGTTTGTGATAGTTTAGTTATATAAAATGAGTCTTTTGAGACCAAAACCTTTTTAACCATAGCTCTAACATGTTTAATGACATACCTTTATAAGTACACAGTGTAACGGTCTTGGCTATCCAGGGCGTTACATGTCCAGCCAGTCTTCAGAAACCCTTAAACCTAGGATGCTCTGATACCAAGTTGTAATGCCCTGGATAGCCAAGACCATTACACTGTGTCTTTATAATGGTGCAAGACTTGTTAATCAAGTCATTTAGATAGAAACGTGTAACTTAAACTGTAATTGAACTACAGTTAAAAGATTTCGATCTCAAACATTTAGGCTTTTCCCGTCCTATACCACTCCTCGGCCGTGGCGGCTGATCAGCTGACTATGTACATTTAGCCCCAAAGCTCTCCAACTCAGGACTGGTCCACTTTACCCTTGCCTTTACCTGCACCACGTAGCACCCGTGAGCCAAGGCCCAGCATGAAAACAGAATAACAAAGCATAATCATCAATTAAACAATAAGATAACTCATATAGTATAATCATATATTCAACAATCCAAAATATTCACATAATTAGGCATTCAACATACCAAACTCATCAATTAATATTAATAACCAAATCACATATATTAACCAGGGTCGACGCTGTAATGACCCAAAATCACTAATATGGCTTAAGGGCCCTGATTAGTGTGTCGGTAAGGCATAATTGGCTTATGAGTGAATTTATTGATTTAATGCATGATTATATGATAGGCATGCTTGTATGATTATATGAATGTAAATGTGGTTAAATGTTATATCTGTGTAAACCACATTATTATGTGGGTAAATCTGCAGCGTGCGACTCGAGGTGATCCTAGGGAGCCAGTTAACGGGAAGTCACAACGGGGCTTAGTATTTTACTTTGGATAAGTCAGGGGTATTGTAGGTATCGGGTATTTATTTAAGCTATCGGGTTATGAAAATAAATATATGGAGATATATTTGAGAATAGAAAGCTTAGGTGAGAATATTGGGGAAATTTACCATTTTGCCCTCGGGGACGTTTCCGGTACCCCGAGCCTCGGGATTGACTTAACTGGCTAGGATTAGAATAAGTTAATGAAAAACAGGGGAATAAAACATAAACCAACCCATGCTCTCTCTCCTCTTCTCTTCTCTTTTCTCTCCCAAGAAACTACAGAAAACCTAAGGGAATCAGCTGGGAAAACTCTTTGTTTGAGCTGAATTCATGAAGGTTTAGCTTAGTTCAGACTAAGGGACACTCAATCAAGATTAAGGTAAGAGTTGAATTGTGTTTTTGGGTGTTAGAACTCTAAGTTTTTGGCTGAATATTAAGGTGATTAGGATTTTTATGTTTAACGGCTGAATTGAAGATAAGTGCTTGTGTTTTAGCTCAGAGATTGTCAAAGAAGTTGTTCAGCAAAAGAGGTAACTTCAACTCGTGATTTAGAGGTTTAAATTTGAGTATTGCATGACTGGTTTTGGTGTTTGAGTTGCTGGGTTTCAGAAATCAAAAATGGAATTTTAGTTGGTTTTTAAGCTGGATTTTGTTGGTTTATGTTGTTAGAGTCATATTAAGGGCTTTGTGATTAATGGGTTTTGTGTTAGGGTGTTTTGGGATTGTTTTGGATGGGGTTAGAATGCTAGAAATGGTGGATTTTCTGGGCACGAAGGGGAGGGCCACGGCTCTGTTCTAGAGCACTGCGGCCCTATGAAGCAAGAGAGCCAGGGAGGCTCGGCCATGGCGGAGCGCCGCGGCGCCCTTGGGCAGGGCCGCGGCGCGTGTCTGCTTGCTGGGGGCCTTGGGGCTCTGTTTTAGGGGTGGGTTGCAGCTAGGGTTCAAGGGCCGCAACCCTTAGGTACATTCTTGATCATTTGGGGATTTTAAGCACGGGAATCTAGCCTAGGGTGCTCGGGATCAATTTCACCACCGTGCTTGATGGAATTCGATGTCCCGGAAGTTAGTATTGTACCAAGAAACCTTTATTTGAATATTAATGGAATCCAATACCTTGGTTGTGACTAGGTGTTTAAGCTAGGGCTCGGGAAACGGATTGTGCTCGAGGAACATCGCTCATAATCAGTGAACGTAGAAACTAAAGGTAAGAAAACTGCACCCGGTTGTATATTTGTAATGGGACTAAGGGTTCCCTAATATGTATGCTTGAAAGGATGGTAATATGCCATATAGACAGTGAACCAACGGCCTAAGAGTGCCAAGGGTTACACTAGCGCACATGGCGCGACTTGGCCACTGGTAGCAAAGGACAGCTTATTATGCACTGAGCTCGGTTTAAGCGGGCCGGAGTCAGTGGGGTAAACAGAGGGTGCGGCCTAAGTTGTTGGCCCTGACTATTATGTGACCTAATTGTTGATTGTGATTAGTTGCATTATTGGTTATGTATAAGTGCTGAGTGGTTAATGTGGAGTATTAAGTGATTGAACATGCCTAAAGAGTTGATTATTTGTTATATTTGTTGTGTTGCATATTATGTTTTCTTGCTGGGCCTTGGCTCACGGGTGCTACGTAGTGCAGGTAAAGGCAAGGGCAAGCTTGATCAGCCCTGACTTGGAGAGCTTTGTGAGCTGAATGTACATGACCAGCTGCTCAGCCGCCACGGTTGGGGTTTAGGCAGGGACGTGAGAACCAGAAATGTCTATTTTTCCTTAGTATGGCTGATGGTTGTCTGTATTTTGGAGATTCTGTAAACCAACTTTAAAACTCTGATTCTATTTGGGATCCCATGTATAAAACTGTTTAATTATATAAAATGCAACTTTTGAGACCAAAACCTTTTTAATCCTAGTTCATTCATGTTTAGTGACACGTTTTTAAATTAATGACTTGATTAGCAAGTCCTGCACCTTTATAAGTACATAGTGTAGTGGCCTTGGCTATCTAGGGCGTTACAGACACCCTTAGGTCGTACCCTCTATTTATCCTACTGACTCTGGCCCACTTAAACCGAGCTCAGTGAATATTAAGCTGTCCTCAGCTACCAGTGGCTGAGCCGCGCCATGTGCGCAAATATTGATTCCAGCACTCTTAGGTCGTTTATCATATGTCCCATGGCATAATACCATCTATGGAATCATACAGATATAGAGAGCTCTTAGTCCCAACATAATCACAAAACCAGATGCAGTTTTCTTACCTTTGATTTCTTAACTTGATTAGTGAAATCGACCCTCAAGCACGATCCCGTCCAAGCCCTAGCGTACACCTAGTCACAGCCATAATTTATAACCATCACTAATCTTCAATTCCAAAACCTAGCCTCGAGGTTAATCCCGAGCCCTCGGGAAGCCCTAATTCCACCAAACGGGGTGGTGCAATCAAACCCTGAGCCCATGGGCAAAAACCCTAAGATATAACCCAAAAACCTTCTTCTGGAAATAGGGTAGTGCTACAGCGCCATGAAGAGGGCACTCTAGGGCTTCAAACAGAGCCAAAAAGCTCTGAAACACTCAGGCCTAGCGCTGTCACAACATAGCCAAACCCTGACTTTCTTCCTTCGATTTTCCCCGAGACAAACCTCTCCAAAACTCATCCAAACCTCAATCATACCCCCAAAACAAGCCTACCATCATCTATAATTCACCCCATGAGTCCCAACCATATGAAATCCAACCACATGCACCCCAAAATAAAGAAACTACCATGACTGAGCTTAGAGCTCAAAACTCATCAGAACAACAAAAATTTCAAAACTTCCATACCAGAACTTGATACCTTTGATGGAGAATTTTAACCTAGGTTATCTTCCACACCTCCTTAGCTTTCACTCCTCAAAACCTCAGCCTTAATTCCCTAGAATTCCCATCAAAATTCAGCTTAGAAAACCATTTTAACACCAAAAACCAGAAACTGAAAAACATCCTTGAAACTTACCTTAATTGGATGACTAATTCCTGCTGAATCCTCAAGCTTAATCAAGGTCCCAAGTGTGAAGCCTTAGCCTAAAGCCTCCTCTAAATTTTTGCTTCAAATTCCAGAAGAAATGGTGAAGAAAAGCCTAAACGGCATAAGAGAAAAGACCCTGTTTTTCCCTTCGTTCTTTCCTCTTTCTTTTCTTTTCTTTTTGTCTCTTTTGTTTTCCTTCAGCTTCTCAGATATTCTACACATTCCACTAAGGCTAAAAAGCATAGTATAACTCATCCCTTATTAAGCCAAATGACCACAGTGCCCTACCAATAATAACTAAACCTTTAAATCATTCTAAGGGCATTTTGGTCATTACTCCAAATTCCCGCTAATTCCTTGTGTGTCTCTAATAATTACCGCTTACCTCCCGACACCTATCTAATTACCAATTATATTTCTCAATATCAAATAGCCTCCAATATATTTCCTAAATTCCTAGAAATACCCCCAGACTCACCCCGAGCCGGGTATAAATTCTGCCGTGACTTTTTCGCTAAACCGCTCACTAGGATCGCCTTGAGTCACAAGCTGAAAATATATATATATCCAATAATAATGTGGTCTCAAAAATTTATTACAAGTATTTGCATTTATGCCCTCAACGGGCCAAAATTACGATTATGCCCTTATAACCTAATCAGAGCCTACATGCATACTAGTACACATAGTCATGCATCACATATATCCAAATAATCATATAAGCATGCATTTAATCATTCAAATAACACATAACTCAGTTATGCCCTCCCGACACACTGATCAAGGACCTTAAGCCTTATTAGTAATTTTGGGTCGTTACAGCTTCCTTCAATTTCATCATGAAATACTTCCAAGAAGTACGATTCTCATTGTCAACAATCGCGAACGCAATTGGATAAATGTGGTTATTCGCATCCAATGCAAAAACATAGAACATGTGGCCACCATACCTTGAATTCAACATGTCGTCCACACATATAACAAGAGAACATTATGTAAATCCCCTTCTACAAAATCTAAGTGAGAAGAAACAATAAATAAAGTGGCCGTCCACTGTGAAAAAATCAGTCATTGTACCTGGATTCTTTCGCTGCAGCATGTACACGTAAGAAGGTAGCTTGGAGTACGATTCTTCAGGTGTCCCCCTGACATAACCAAGTGCCTTCTCTCTGCATCTCCAAGCCTTCATATAAATCATATCGATCCAAATATTATTCTTCATATCTTCCTTTGTTCTGTTTGTCGGGTAGCTAGTGCCATCAGTAGCATATTTGTTCTTGATAAGGTGCCCAATGACCACAGGTGTTGCTTGACGGTGGTTTTTCTGTCATAATTCTAGTTAGAAGGTATGTACATTATTATAAACAGTGATCTCAAACATCTCCGATCGCGCTACCTTTTTCCCCCTTATTCTTCAACCACAATCAGGATCCTTGCAGGTGATATACAACACCTCAGTACCAGATTTCTTAACCATAAACTCAAAATTATTCTTCATTGCGAAGAGAGCCGCTTTGGTTTTCAATTCCATCTTGTTCTCAGAAGTCTTCCCAAGGTGTAGTTCTCCTAATGGTACACTGGATGAGGGGGTTTCAGATCGACTAGAAGCCATGATATATTTTTTTTGTAAACATAGGAGCACTCCATCTTCTGTGATCTTCTGTTGAACATATTGGAACGTTCCCTGTATTGTCATATTTTGTTCCACCAGGACGACTAGAGCTGGTGCCAGGTGTTCAACGTCCTTGACTTGGTGGGTTCACCCATGCAATAGGACGTACTGGTTGTTCTTGTACTTGTTTGACTTGCAAATTATCAGACATGTCAATCGCCACTTCTGCACTATAATATGCCTTTGAATCGTATCTTGAGTCCTCATTATGTTCAGGTACTAGATCGTCATTCACATAGGGGTTGTACTCATACTGGTTGTCCCTCAGGTCACCAATAGGACCTCCTAAAGTACTGGCTGCTCCCTTAGGTCCAGGAGTGGAATATGGATCTGCAATGACAATCTCCTTAACAGGAGTGACACACAAGGCTAACATTTCTTTAGATGTTACTCCTAAGAATGCACAGACACCAATATCACTTTCAACATGAACGGGTGTAAACGGTTGGTTGCCGCATCTGTAAGGAACCTCCATGTAACGACCCCAAATTCGGTATTAAGGCTTAGGGCCTGAGATAGCGTGCCTGGAGGGCATAATGGAATTCTGTGTGGGTCTTTAATGGGTTTTATGCATGATTATGATTTAGTGCACGTTTTATGATTATGTGATTAATATGCATGTAGACCTGATTAAGCATATTTGTAATTTGGCCATGTTGGGCATGACTATGTTGATACCTGTGATCTATGACTCGAGACGATCCTAGAACGAGCGGGTTAGCGGGAAGTCAAAGCGAGAACCTGTACCAGGCCTGGGTTAAGCTTGGGGAGTTAATCGAGAATTTGGGAATGTATTTGGTGATTTATTAGGCATTGGGTAGCGAACGGGAATTATTAGGAACACTTGAGGAATTAGTGGGAATTTTGGTATTATGACTAAAATGCCCTTTATGGACATAAAGGCTTAGAATTGATAAGAGAGGGTATTTTGGTCATTAGGCTTGCAAGAGATAAAATAAAGGAGGCCTTTATACTTAGTGGATTTAGTAGAGAAAATTTTAGGCTGAAAAGAAAGAAAGAAAGAAAGAAGAGAAAAGAAGAGAGGGAAAGCTGAAGGGTTGGCTTTGAAGATTTGGTTTGTGGTTCTCCCACCCTTTTTCTTTGATTTTTCTTGAGGTGAAGCTCAGTGGTAAGCTAGGTTTGTGGATTTGCAAGAGATTAGCAAGATCAAATCAGAGATTTGAGGTAAGTTCTTGAGGTTTTCGGTTTTAGGGTTTTGCTGGTTTTGAACTGTGTTTTTGAGCTAAATGGATGGGGTTTTTGGGGAAAACAGGTCAAGGTTGTAAAGGTGCAAACCAAGGAGGTCTAGGGTGCAGTTCAAGGTCGAAATTCCACCCACGGTATGATTTCTAAGACCCTATCCTTGTTGTTTGATTGATTTTTCTGGTTTTGGGGTTCATTGGGTTAGATTTTGAGTTGTGGGTTGCTTGAGCTTGGGATTGAGTTCTTGGGGTGCTTGGGATGAGTGTGTGGTGTATATATGTTTGTTTTTGGGCTTGGGAAAGAGTTGGGCAAGTTTGGGTTCGAAATGGGGGAAGAAAATCGCAAGATGCGATTTTTGGTTTTGCTGTGCTGCAACTAGCGCTACAGCGCTAGGCAGGGGGCGCTGTAGCGCTAGCCCCTGTCTGGTGAGGGTGGTTCTGCTTGTAGCGCTACAGCGCTACCTTTTGAGCGCTGTAGCGCTGCACTGTTCACAAAGGGGATTTTTGGGCTTTTGTGAAGGGATTTTGACCTAGGTTTCGGGGCTCGATTCCGCCACTTTGTTTTGGGGATTTAGGACTTCCCGGGGGCTCGGGATTAGTCCCGAGGCTAGGTTTTGGACTTGAGGATTGGTGATGACTTTGACTTGTGGATTTTTCTTAGGTAAGCGCTAGGGCTCGGGTAAGATCGTGCTCAAGGAGTCAGGTTGATCAAGGCTACTTAATCTAAAGGTAAGAAAACCGTAACACCCGAGTTTAGGGCATGGCCCCACTGTGTGATTGTAGGGCGTGGCCCCGGATTGTATTACGTGCAAATGCTTAACCTTAAATGAACCATGATGTGTGTGAATGTTTATTTTGAATGTACTATATGTGTTATTATGATGAAACGAGCGGCAGAGGCCGGGTACGGCATAGGCCGGGGCGGCCGTGGGCCGAAAGTAACACAGCACATGGGATGCTTATATTCAGGGTGGGACCCAAGGGATACATGAGTTATCCTCGCGGTAAGAACCGAAACTCCAGGCTTTGGTAAGGCCTTGGGAGCGGCATGGCCGTACTTGTTTATTATGGTTGTTTTCCTATGTATCAGTGAATTATTGCCAGCTATTTGCTTTGCATATGTTATGTGTTATTTGGGTTTTCTTGCTGGGCTTCGGCTCACGGGTGCTCCGTGTGGCAGGTAAAAGCAAGGAGTCAGTCAACCGGTCATGAGTATGGAGAGCGTGGGGGCGGCGCGTACATGTTCGGCCTGCCCGACTGCTTTGGTTGGGGGCATTTTGTATATGGCTGTATTTAACCATTCTTTTGATAGATGATCAAGTGTAAATCTATTTTGGTGTTGTAAACATTTTGTAAACCTTATTTTGGGATCCCAGATGCTTTATATTTAACGTTTTCAATGAAGTTGACCATTTTAAAAGAATACAGCCTTAAACTCTGGTTTAATCACACTTTTGGTTTTAGAAACCACTTTGAGTCAATTAAACGCACAATTTCTGTTTTAAACTCACTTAGTAACGGCTCTAAGGTAGTAGGGCGTTACACTCCAATTTCAACCCATACATTTGTTTATCAACTTTAAGTTCCTTGTGCAATATGTCAAGAAGTTGCAAGTACATTACAGTATACTCCACCGGTATCACCATGCATTGAGGGTCCTTGAAAATCTACTTATTCCCTTGTAATTCCCAAACACCATTGTAGGATACAAAAATGTAGACAATGGAGCCTGTGTTGTAAAAAAAAACATTGAAATTGTTAAAAAAAATTGTCAATTTTTCACAAAGTCATGAAAAAAGAATGTTATCAAGCTTTATCGAGCTTCAATCGAACTCTATCGAGTTACCATTGAGCCCTCATTGAGATCTTATCGAGTTCTTATCGAGCTAAAATTTCGTAAACTGAACATAAAACCTAACTAAAACCATCATCGAACCCCTATCGAGCTCTTATCAAGCACATATCGAGAAAACAACTACACCAAATATTCTATGGTCCAATCAAACCCTTATCGAGTTTCCGTCGTGCACAATCAAGCAACAAAGCCTAAAACCATCGAGCTATAATCGAACTTCGAGCAGCATCGAGGCCATTAAAGAACATTCTTCTACATACTATCGAGCCCCTATTGAACCGTTATCGAGCTCGAATTGAGCAAAAGAAGTTTCAGAAATCCCAGAAAAATCCTAATCGCAAATTCTCTCTAAAAAAAACCAAAAAAACACACCAATATCGGCTCAAATCTGTTTGAAGTAGCAAAAAAAATGTAAATAAACAATACCCAACACAAAAAATGAACAATCTTCTTACCCATGGTTTTTCTGTTCCAAAAACCCTCAAAATAGATGTTGCCATTGATATTAGCGACTTCACAGAGACAATGGAGATGACTAACAACGATTTCGACAAGAAAATCATACAAATCCGTGGGTTTTAGGGAGGATTTCGTGAGAATGAATGAGAGAGAGGGAGATAGAGAGAGAGGAAGAGAATGTTTTAGGATTCTTGATATAATGGGAGGGGTATTTTCGGTATGAGAGAAATGTTTAGCATCAAATCAAAAATATTAATACTTCTAGGATTTTTTGGTAATATTAGGCACTATTAAGTATGAATAGGGAAATTTCCCTATATATATACTAGTTACCCAAAAAAATTTATTAACGTGCAGCAGTACATTGCCTTTTTTTTATTACGTTATATATATTCATATAGTTTAACAAAAAAAATAAACATATATACATATATGCCATTAATGTGAGCTAAAAAAATCTCAAAATAATTTTTTTTTTTGCAATTTTCAAACTTCGATTTCAAGTACAGAGTTTATGGGTTTTATATAACAAAATAAAACACACATAAACAATCATAAACATACAATTATCATGAACAATATTCTATTAGCATCACATATACATAAAACTTAAACATGCAAACAATTATGCTACCATCCAATTAACCTATATAACATATCAAAACATCACATACATGAATATATATCTACATAAACATATAAACTAGCAACCATTGGCTCTAAAGCCAGTTGTAGGATCTCATTTATATAAGTCTATATGCATGCTTCCTATTGCACAAAATAACATACAATAGAAAACATAAATACATGCATATAAGTGATTTTCATACAGAGATTCGTAAATACAACAATAAAACTATTAGAGTACTTACGAGATGCGTAGCGGAACAATGACTACACTATTTGGATTCCCTAACCTTTTGTCCTTGTTGATTGCTAGGTATTGCAAGGAATCCAAACCGCTTTGAAATAAGACCACAGTCTTCCAAATCTTTCTCTAAAATAACCTAGTGTTTGTGTGGGCAAGTCTCAACACATGAGAAGAGAATTCCTAGAGAGAAAACTAAGAGAGAGTGAGTAGCTAGGTATATAATACTAGTAGTGAACTATTACATTGTCAAATTCATATTTTCTAATGCATTCTATAACACTCGTATATATAGGCAATTAGCTAGACATAAAATAGGCTTTAGTTTACCATTTTAATTTAATTATTTGATAATTATAATTAATTATTAAATTGTCAAAATTAACCAATTATAATTTTGACATTTAATTAATTCATTTTACTAATATTAATATTAATACCAATTTATCAATATTAACAAAATTTTCCCAATTGGCAATGAGACTTTGCAATAAAATCCTCAAAGTTTCTTCTATTTTTTTACTCACAAAATATCCATAAATAATTTAACATTATTTATTTCCATTGAACTATTCAATATGGTATTTTTATAATTAATAATTATTCAAGACTACTAGGTTCATTTTGATAAGAGATGACATGGGGACCATTGATCCATGAATTCAAGCTCCAATAAGTTACTGTGAGTTTATTTATAACAAATAAACTCACTAACTTATTAATTCATCATGACTCCACTATAGACTCAGAAATGTACTATTGAATTCATAGAACGTTTTACACCAAATGTAAATATGTGATCCATTGTTAGAATCATAACCGTCATTCAATCCTCTATAGTGATCTATTAATGAAACGTGTGCAAATTACCGTTTTACCACTCATTGATATTTTATCATTAACTCTTACTAAGTTCCTTGTAAATGATATTTCCGTAAACTTAATTACAGAAATGAATACTTTATCATTTAACACTTGAACCAAACTATAAGGAAATCATCGTTTCACTTCCTAAACAGAAGCTATAGATTTCATGTCTATGATAAATACTCCCACTCAATTATACTACCAAATCTCCAATATGTAAGTATGAGCTAGTCTGTAGGGTAAGCTAGTAACAAACAAATCAAAAGACTTGTATAATACAATTGGCAGGATATTAATCACTCAGAATTAAGATTGAATTGACGTATGGTCAATGTTGTGATAAGATTATATTAGATAATAACGATACTTACTTATCTTATCAATAATCAATATCGGTACAGTCTAATATAACAAAAGACATCCGATCTTATCTACTTGGTCAATGCATTGGATAAGACATCACACCCCAAATGTGTAAGTAGATCATATCGTAGATTATCGGATCAATGAAAATCCAATGCACTAACTTAATCTTAGGACTCGTTCTTTTGAACATATAATTACAATTATAATCCGCTGTGACCTAGTCACTCTAATTGTAATTATTTATATGTTCGAGATTTTATAAATGTTTGTATTATTCAAATAATCATGTAATAAAAAAAGCAAGTAACACGGTTGTCAAACTAAATAATTTATACTTCTTTTATTGGCAATATAAAATCGCGTTACGTATCCGACATGATTTTATAAGGTCATAAAACCCAACACCTTCATCTTTAATTCTAAATTAGTATTGTATGCTAAAATTCTCCTTCTATGAATTTAAGTGTAAGCTTCAATACTATATAAAAAAAAATGTAAGCTTCATTTTTATGTATTATTTTTCCCTGAAATAATATATTTATATATGGGTGCACTCTTAATGGTTACTACTCATGGATAGTTACTTCAATATTAACTATTGAATCAAGATCAATGATTCATATTTATAGTTGTTAATTAATATTTTTAAAAATAAATTTTGATTTTTCAAATTTTTGGAAAGTTTACCTGATGAAAAAATGGTATTTATTATGAAAATATAATATTGTAAACTTTTTCATTTTTCAAATACATGTTAAATTTTAAATATAACTAGTATCTCTTATTGGTTGAACACAACATTAATTATGGCAAAAGAAAAATAACTAAATTCGAAATTAATGTAGAAAAAAATATATTTATCTGTTGGTGACTTGCTATACCAAGTGATTATGTTATCAAATCATCATAATTGTTAGTACCATTTATGAGTAGTAACTATTGAGAAATCTTCCATATATAGTCTTCGATCTATTAAATTTATTAAATAATACTTCTACATTTAAACTAATAATAAAAGACGTGTGTAGTGGCAGAATTAGCTGGAGAGTGGAGGGGACCAAATATAGATAAGCTAAATATAAAATTTACGTAATGTAATTTTTTTTCCACGGCGTGTGTGGTGCTTAATTAGATCTATATAAAAATGTCAATTAGCGGCATTTAACTTAATGGAGTACTAAGGAGGAGACTTTATTATTCACTCTCTTTTGCACTCTTTTTTATTTTTATTTTACGACAAGTGTTATATTTTAGCTAAAGCTAATTTGTAGTTAGTAATTATTCATAATATTATAATTTTATTACACTTTTGCCACTTTAACTAAATTATTACACTAATTTTTTCATTTACTAGAGAATAAAATTTTGAATTTTTTTAATAAAACATAATATATAGAAGTTTTTTCATTTACTATTGAATGATATACTCAGGTGAGGTGTGGTATGAAACTTCTTTCCTTAGATTTGTAATAAAAAAAACTTCTAAATATATATTGTTTTTTCAAAAAAAAAAAGTACAATACATATTTAGAATTTTTTTTCTCAATTTTATACGACAAGCGTTCAATAGAAAAAAAAAAAGCTTCTAAATATATACACTGTATTTCTTTTTAAAATGACTAATTTTATTTTTAATATTTATTATTTAGTAAGAGAAAAAATTAGTGCAATAATTTAGTTAAAGTAGCATAAGTGTAATACAATTATAATATCATGCCTAATTATTAAGAACAAATTAGTATTACTTATAACATGGCACTTGTCATAAAATCAAAGAGACCGTGCAAAAGAAAGTGAAGAATAGAGTCTTCTGAGTACTCCTCTTTACGTTATTATGTCACAAAAAGCTATAACATTTTATAGAAAAATGCCCCTTAAAAAGATGCATTTAATTGACTTTTAAGATTTGTAAAACATTTTAATACTACATTTATCATTTTTTAATTTTAATATTCAATAGTATTTTAAAGAATGTTAATTAAATTCTATTTTAATAGTATTTATAAATGTCAATAAATAAAACAGTTTTATTATAATTGATATATGTGAGTCATATACAATAATTTAATATTAAGGGGTCTGTTTGTATTAACATGTTAGGTGGCATAGTCTCACATTTTAAATAATGTGCATGTGGCATCTTAACTCCTCTTAAGCTTAGAGGCTGGTTGGTTGGGCTTTTGAAGCTCTAAAAACACTTTTGCAGTTGGTTGAATTTCCAATGTAATTTGACTTTTAGCTCTAAAAAGTTATTTCGAAAGAAGCTAGCTTTAGTGGCTTCTCAAGAAAGAGCTTTTAGAGAAGCTAAAAACTAAAGTGGAAGCTCAGCCAAACAAGCCCTTGGCCAATGTCAGTCTTCTGAACATTCAAGTAATAATGAGTAATATTTTTCGTGTCAACATGTGTCTCATGCATACACTATAATTCGTGGAACAACTTCTATCAGATTATATATTCATAAGCAACTATTATTGCATGACATGCCCAACCCACTCTAGTCAAGACAATCAAATTGTCCATAATATTATGGCAAGACAAATCCTAACTTTCATTCTTACTGTAGAAATTAAATTTTAAGCCAATTACCATGTGTGGTCATATGCTAAGGCCAAACCAACGACTCTCATTTTGCATACATTCGATGATGTCGACTGTCGACTGTCTACTGTCTTTTTCGTTATCAACTTAATAAAAGAACACCAATATTTTACGTGGTTCAAGTTATAAAACAATCATAGTCCACTAGTCTTTCGTATTAGTATTCTTGAAGCTTGAGATAGGAAGCTTCAATGAAGGTTTTCTCAGGCAGCATATATATTGCACTAAGTACGGAAGTTGTGACCCCTTTTACAATGTTACCTTAGCCTTATTTATAGAGGTTGATGGTAATTAATATCATTTATTACAAATATTCACCAATTATTTGGGGGGTTAATTGCTATTCAGCCCCTCTGAATGTTCTAATTAAGATTGTGTGCCCGTACGTATCGCACAAGCCCAATTCGTAGGTTGCAGCCCACCAAATTTACAGGAGACACAACTCTGACACTATCAGAGTGTGACTGCACATTTTCCAATGTCAGAAGGTGTTGTGGGAAATACCAATTGTCGAGTGTATGAACTTGACGCCACTACTCGAGGCACCCAAAAAGCTATCAAACGATCTTGTGGTTGTGCAAGGCTACAGTGACTGACACCTGGCGCTCTCTCCAGGCCCGAGGACAAAATTCCTAGACTTGGAGGACTACCGGGTTAAGAAGAATGGAGGATCGCTGGTGTGGTCCTCAGGACATGGCCTCACTTGGAGACATCCACACTAGAAAAGGGATCAAGGCTTGCTAGGAGGTGAACACATTCCGAGATGCTCTGGAAGAGATCTACAGAGCTTTATTATCTCATGAGGAGCCTAATTACTTCTCTAATTACTGCCATGTGTCCAATGATGAAATCACGGACAACATTTTCCCCCCAAATCTTCACTTGTCCTCGGACAGCGGAAACTTAGTATGAGAGGAGTAATTTCAATGGTCTTCGAGAGGTGACTCTTGGGCTCTCCATGGCGTCATACTCGAAAATTGGAGAGCCACGGGTTGACTCCTCATTGCTGTTGTTCCTTAGGAGTTGAGTCTTTTGTAGGTCCTTTTCGACGTACTCCTCACATTGATTCCTAGAATGAGAAGTTTCACAGAATGAAGGCCCACCCAAACAAGGAGATGAGTCTCGTCTTCTTTCTCACAGAGGCTCTTCTGCACCAGTTCGGGCTTCTCCAAGAGGTTGAGCACATAAGCCTCGTGAACCTATCCAGCTTCTAGGACTTGAAGAAATCATTGGCGGAAGTATATGGCGGTGCAAGCAGTCCTCTAGTACCAGCAGAGGATGCACGTCGAGACAATGCTCGCCGTCTAGGCCGCTAGTGAGGCCCAAGAGGATAAGGTGTTGGTTTTTGATCATGTGATTGGAAGTGCAGTGGAAGCATGAGATAACATTTCAATGCGATAATAATAATTATTAAATCATAAGAATGAATCACTCTAGGAACCATAACTAGAATGAGACCATTCTCATGCGACATGAATCTGAATAAAAGAAATACAAATACCTTTTATAGATGTAGAACACGTGTAGATCAAATAACATCTTAGCTTCTCAACCCACCATCTTGAATACTATGACTCGCGCAAAGGGAAGGAGATAGGTGGATATCTATGCTATTTGGTAAAATACTTTAGAACACACTTTTTAATCTCAACACATGACAGAGTGTTCTTCTCACAATTCAGAGAAAAAAGACTTCTCTATTTTTCTCTCTTGGCAAATAACGTTAAATGCATCTGATATCTTTCCTTTTATCTTGATGTTGGCGGTTTGCACATCAAGACCTAGCCCTAAGCATGGACCACAGTCCATTTAGACTGTGGTTGGAGACAACTACATGGCTTTTGGCCCTGTGATATTTTATCTCTATAAAATGTTATTTGTTGGACCTTTATCATATTATTTTATGTAGTATACAATTATACCACAAAATTAAATATGATTAAATTAATTTTAAATAAAAAATAAATTCCACAAAATTTATTAATATAATTTTATTTGCCATTAAATATTATTTCATAAATAATATTTTAAATATTATTTCACAAACAATATTAATTTTTAAGATTAAAAATAATACTTTATTATTTTTAAATATTTCCTTTTTAATACAAAAATTCTACCTTTGTGTTATCATGCTAGTACGAGGACAATATGGAATCGTAGTTCTAAGCTGCAATAATTTAATTAATTTCACTAACTCTTTGTTCTATTTAATTAATTATGTCTTTATCAATTTGTTCCATTGATCCTTTGATGAAAATTATTCTATAAATTTAATTATAGAATCAAATTTCTGTTCTCTAACAGAATTTGAGCGCTCTATGTTCAAGCCCCAAATCAACACTAAAAGGAACAACTAATCTGCTTTCATTTAAGTAAGGAGAAAATTCCATATCTGTGTAGTATGTCCTTAGCCACTTGTATTTTTATGACTTCAAGATATAAGGATTTCGGTCGTAGGAATATTTAACCTTACCCGATAAGTCAAAAGTCATAAAAGCACAAATAGGAGTTCATTACTCACTTAAGGATTTAGGTTAAGTCTCTAACGACCATCGGTTGATGGATGTTGAACTTCTATATTTTAACGGATATTATCAGAAGTTCTCTCTTTCATTGTGACCCACTCTAATATGTAACGCCCTACTACCCTGGGACCGTTACTCTGTGTACTTTAAAATGTGTTAGACTTACTAATCAAATTATTTGGTTAAAAACGTGTAGCTAAGTTTAACGTCAAGGGTTAGGGTTAAAAATTTTGGTCAAAGGAACTGTTGAATTTATAGTTAAAAAGTTTCATACATACATGTGATCTCAGAATACTACAAACAAACACAAAAAAGGGTGTATATACATAAAAGGTAACAATCGACCGACCTAAGCGCAAAATTAGGGTTAGAACCCTAGTTCCTTTGAGATATCCTCAGCCGTGGTGGATGAGTAGCCGTAAATGTACACGTCGCCACCGAAGCTCTCCAACTCATGGTCAAGCTTTCCTTTTCCCTTACCTGCACCACATAGCACCCATGATCCAAGGCTCAGCAAGAAAACTTAAACATGTGCATGAATAGAAAATACAGATTCTCAGATACTTATCTAGCATGTCTAGCAGTAATAACCTACTCATACAGGCATACACTTACAAATAAATGGTCATCGGACCATTTTGGGGCTGCTGCTCTGAGTAGTTGACGACAGAGTCCACCCCGGGGCCCTATGCCCTAGCAATGTGACCATAGAGTCACCTGCGACCCTCGCCCTTAGCTCTGGGTAATTGGCCATAGAGCTAGCCAAATACTTTTGTTTTCCTTCGACCATTGGGTCGGCCAACGTAGTAGTACGTTGCTGATTCGGGCCTAAGCCTTTCGACCATCGCGCAATTGACATCCTTGACTAATAATTCAAGCTCTGAAGCAGGTATTCGGATACAGATACAAAAGATAGATATAGATACACATACTTCAGAAAATACAAGTATGCATACATATTACTCATATAACATCATCAAGTCATCACAAATGTAGTAATAACCAAGCTCCTTAACGGGGCCAAGCCATATTCATAATTATTATTAGCAGTCGGGTCAAGCCCTAATCACATATATAACGTATGGGGTGCAGTTTTCTTACCTCAAGTCCGAGTATAACGTAAAATAAGGACGACCCTCGAGCATGATCCCAGTTCTGAGCCCCTAGCAATAACCTAGTCACAACCATAATATAGGAGCTCATCAATAACGAGCAAATAAAGGCTTCCGGACCGAGTTCTAGCCTTCGGGACCACGAATTCTACTAAACCGGGTTGTAGAAATGTTCCTGAGACCTTAGAAATAAATTCCCATTATTAGAAGCCCCCCTAGGGCCCTGGGTTTGATTGGGTCGCGGCGCCCAAGAACAGGGTCGCGACCTAACACTACGAACCCAGAATTCCTCCATTTCTCCCTAGCAAAACTCAATCCAAACAATCCCAAAACCACCCTATAACAACTATTCAATCCCCATAACAGATTTAATATTCTCCCAGCAACAAAAGACAACTAAATTATGGATGAAAAACTCATCGATATTCAAAATATCTTACGTGGGCTACAAGCTCAAGAAACCTCAAAACTCAAGGAAAAATATCGCAAAAATTCAACTGGAACAGGGATTAAAGTATTACCTCTTCTATGAGTGAGGATTCCCTAGCCATAAGCTATCCCAAATCCTAACCCGAGCCTCCAATTCCTTGGTTTCCAGCCAAAATCTTCTTAATTCTTCAAGAAATTACTTAGGAAGCTGAGAGAGAAAGAGAGAGAGGGAGAGTCGATTGGGTGAAGGAGTGTTTTGAGTGTTTTTGTGTTTCCTTAAGGCTTAAGCTTACTTAAGCTAATCCCGAGGCTTGGGGTACCAAAAACGTCCCCGAGGGAAAATGGTCAAAGTCCCTAGTATTCCCTCGTACTCTCACTAACCCAAAATATATCCTCAATTATTCATTCCTATTTCCCGATACTGTGCTAAATAACTAAAATACCCATTGACTCATCCTGAGTCGGTTATTGGGCCCTGTTGTGACTTTCTCACAATAACTTGTTCCCTATGATCATCTCGTGCAGAGTAACCTAAATAAACCCACATAATAATGTGGTCTCTCACATATATGCACATATATACAATTATGCCCATAACAGGCCAAATTACAAGAATTGCCCTTCTAATAAGAAACGGGCCCACATGCATATTTAATACTCCTAAACATGCATAACTAGTTATATTATCATATAACTCACATAATAACATAATCATACACAAATATATCATGCAAACATATAATTCCATATATTTCCATCCTGGCCCCCTAATCAAGGTATAGTCTTGTTCATCATGACCTTGTCATTTCTGTCTAAAATATAAACTGCCTGTTCCTCATAGGTCAAGTCTGTCTCCAGTTCCAGATCCTCATAACTCAATACATGAGTCTCATCTGACACATACTTCCTCAACATGGAAATATGTAATACATTGTGCACGCTAGACAATGTAGGGGTAAGGCCAACAAATAGGCCACCTGACCGATCCTCTCTAGGATCTCAAATGATCCTACAAACCTAGGGCTCAACTTGCCCTTCTTCTCAAATCTCTTCACCCCTCTCAGTGGTGAAACCTTAAGGAATACATAGTCTCCCACCTGGAATTCCACGTTCCTCTCTCTTGGGTGTGAATAACTCTTCTGTCTACTCGGAGTCCCGTGAAGGCGAACTATATCTCTCACATAGAGATCTGCATACTGGTCAACCGTGTAATTCATCCTCACTGGTAGAAAATGAGCTGATTTCGTATACCGATCCATGATGACCAAAATCAAATCATGCTGGCCCACTATCCTGGGCAATCCTACCCCAAAATGCATCGTGATGTCCTCCACTTCAACTCCAGGATATCTAGAGGCTGTAACAGCCTTGCTGGCCTCTGATGCTCTATATTGACCTGCTGAGAGGTCAAGCACCTTGCCATGTATTCGGTCACCTCCCTCTTCATCCTAGGAAAACAATATAAAACTTTCAGATCATGGTACATCTTCGTGGTGCCCAGATGTAGTATGAGATTCATCCAGAATCTCTCATCTGATCCCAGTATCCATCAAAATGCAGATCTGATCCTTGTATCTCAACAAGCCCATACTGGACACCGTATAGTCCTTAGCTACTCCAGCTAGGATGTCCCCTCTAATTTTTCCCAACTGTCGGTCATCTAACTGCCTCTCCTTGATCCTCTCCAAAAGAGTAGACTGCAGGGTGATGTTGGCTAATTAGCCCACCACTAACTCAATTCCTACTCTCGCCATATCATTAGCCAACTCCCTTGATATTTTCCTGGCACAATACAACTGTCCCGATCCTTTCTGGCTTAAGGCATCTGCTACCACATTGGCTTTCCCAAGGTGATAGAGGATCTCACAATCATAATCCTTTACCAGCTCTCACCAATGTCTTTGCCTCATGTTCAGATCCTTTCGAGTAAATAAGTATTTTAAACTTTTGTGGTCAGTGTATATCTCACACTTCTCTCCGTATAAGTAGTGTTGCCACACCTTCAATGCAAAAACCACTGCTGCAAGTTCTAAATCAAGTGTGGGGTATCTCTGCTTATACTCCTTCAGCTAACGTGATGCATAGGCAATCACCTTCCCTGTCTGAATAAGAACACAACCCAGGCCCTGCCTCAAGGCATCACAATAAACCACAAACTTATCCTGATCTGTAGGAAGACTCAGAACCGGAGCGGTGATCAAACTCTTCTTGAGCTTCTGGAAGTTTTCCTCACACTTGTCTTACCATATGAACTTCTGATTCTTGCATGTTAACTCTGTCAATGATGACGCAATCTTGGAAAACCCCTTTTACAAAGCGCATGTAATAACCTGCCAATCCCAAGAAACTTCTGATCTTTGAAGCATTCTTCGGTCTTGGCCAATCTCTGATCGCCTCAATCTTCACTGGATCCACCATAATTCCATCCTTACTGACAATGTGACCTAAGAAATTCACTCGTGGCAACCAAAACTCGCATTTCTTGAGTTTTGCATACAACATGTGTTCTCTCAACCTCTGTAATACCAATCTAAGGTGTTGTTCGTGTTCTATCTCTGGCTGAGAGTATATCAGTATATCGTCGATAAAGATGATCACAAGCCGATCCAGGTAATCTTTGAACACCATGTTCATCAGATTCATAAATGTTGCTGGGGCATTAGTCAATCCAAATGACATCACCAAAAATTCATAATGATCGTACCAGGTGCGGAAAGTTGTCTTGGGTATATCCTCCTCCCTGATCCTCAGCTGGTGATAACTAGATCAAAGATCTATCTTGGAGAATAATAACCTACCCTACAACTGATCAAACGAGTCATCAATTTTGGGCAGCGGATACCTGTTCTTGATAGTCAACTTGTTCAGTTCTCTATAATCGATACACATCCTCAGAGAACCGTCTTTTTTCTTCACAAAGAGAAATAGTGCGCCCCATGGCGAGAAATTGGGCCTGATAAAACCCAACTCTAGTAACTCCTGTAGTTGAACCTTTAGTTCCTTCAACTCAGCTGGAGCCATCCTATAAGGTGCCCTAGACACTAGCTTTGTTCCTAGAGACAATTCAATCAAAAACTCTATCTCCCTGTGTGGAGGTAATCCTAGTAGATCCTTGGGAAACACATCCAGAAACTCACAGACTAATCGGGTCTGTCATGGTCCCACTAGCACGACCTGAGTGGTATTCACCATGCTAGCTAAGAACCTTATGCATCCCCCATGCAGAAGGTCTCTAGCTCGAAGTACAAATATCATAGGTATACGGGGTCCATGCATAGTGCTAACAAATACAAAGGGATTTTCACCTTCAGGCTCAAAGGTTACCATATTCTTCATGCAGTTTATTGTTGCCTGATACTTCTCTAGCCAATTCACGCCCAGAATTATATCAAAGTCAGTCATTACCAATTCCACCAAGTCAACTGACAATCTCCTGCCATTCGCTGTAACTGGTAGTGATCTAACCCATCTCCTAGAAACCACTAATTCCCCAGTAGGCAGCATAGTACCAAACCCCACAGGATAAAAGTCACATGGTCTCCATAAGCCATCTATAATCCTACTAGCAACAAAAGAGTGTGTAGCACCTGAATCAATCAAAGCAGTGTAGAAGGTTCCAGCATTAGAAAGCTGACCTGTAACCACCGAGGGACTAGCCTCGGCCTCTGCCTGGGTCAAGGTGAACACCGGAGTTGGTGTCAGGCTGTCCACCTTCTTGGGCTCTTCCTTTCCAGGTTTTGGGAAGTCCTTCTTCAAATTTCCCACATTGGCACAAAAAATAAAAATAAAAATAGGCCTTCGCCTGACATTCCCCAATATGGCGCCTCCTGCACCGGGTACTTCTGTGCTCTCAGCTGTAAGTGCCTTCTTCACAGCCTGTGCATAGGTGGCCAATCCTAGCATAGTAGTAATATGAACATCACGGGCTATCATAAGCTGTAGCCCCTGGAGAAACCTCTATCCTCTAGTCCCATCAATGGGCACCGAATCCCCGGTAAACTTTGCCAGTCTATCAAACTTCAGGGCATAATCAGTCACTGTCATGTTACCCTAAAATAACTTGCTAAACTCCTCGGCCTTTGCAGCTTTAACTGTGTCGTTGTAATACTTCTCATTAAACAAGGTTCTGAACTCCTCCTACTCCATGGTGTTTATTTCTCTGGTCTGGGATACCACCTCCCACCATATTCGGGCATCCTCCCGAAACATGTAAAAGGCACAAACCACTCTCTCATTACCACCTATCCTCATAAAATCCAGGATGGTGGTTATCATGATCATCCATTACTCAGCCTTCAGTGGATCTGAGCTGCCCTGAAAAACTAGAGGGTGCTGTTTCCTGAACCTCTCATACAACGGTTCCCATCTATCTCCCCCTGACTGGGGCTGCAATACTGCTGATAACTCTGGCTATATCACTGTAGGTACTGCGGGCTGTGGGTTCCCTGCTGGAACCTATTGCTATCTCAAGAGGCGAATCTCTTTTTCCTGCCTCTATATGGCTTGCATGTCAACAAGCACCTGTTGCCAATTTTCTGGAGCTGGCGGTGGGGCTTGGCCCTGGTCATTCCCTTCCCTGGCCTATAACTCTTGGCCAGCCAACCTCTCTGACCTTCGAGGATTCATACTAATATCTACCCACTCTCAGTAATCAAATCGTCTGTTAGGTAAGTAATAACCATACCTCTTGCCGCCTGACGGTCCAAGATCAAATAGATAAACAAACAGGTGCAATGCTAATAAGCATGCCAACACGAAGTATATTAATTCATGGTGCTAATAAGCACTTTCTGATATTCATCAGCAAATAACAATGCTAATAAGCATTTCTGGCATCCATAAGAAATTAACGATGTACATAAACATGTTTAGACATTTACACATGTATAACAATGCTAATAAGCATGTTCTTTATCATTCAAGCAACAGTCAAGGGCTAGGCCCTATCAGATTATCTCATGCTTCCTAAATAGGCATGCAAATAAGGAATTGATTTCATATTTGAGCAGTTTAGCACATAATCACATAAACAGTTACCGAACCCTGAGTCGAGCTTGTCTTTAGTGGCGAGTGTACATGCCCGACCAGTCTTCAGGAACCCTTAAACCTTGGCAGCTCTAACACCAATTTGTAATGCCTTACTACCCATGGACCATTACTTTGTGTACTTAAAATTGTGTCGGACTTGCTAATCAAGTCATTTGTTTATAAACGTGTAGCTATGGTTAACATCAAGGGTTAGGGTTAAAATTTTTGGTCAAATGCATTGTTGACTTTGTATTTAAAAAGTTTCATATATACAAGGGATCCCAAAATATTACAAAAAAACTTCAAAAAGGGTGTATATATATAAAAGGTTACAATTGGCCAACCTAAGTGGCAAAATTAAGGTTACAACCCCAGTTCCCCTGAGATATCCTCGGTTGTGGTGGACGAACAGCCGCATATGTACACGCCGCCACCGAAGCTCTCTAACTCATGGATGGTCAAGCTTTCCTTTTCCCTTACTTGCACCACATAGCACCCATGACCCAAGGCTCAGCAAGAAAACTTAAACATGTGCATGAATAGAAAATATAGATTCCCAGATACTTATCTAGCATATCTAGCAGTAATAACCTACTCATACAGGCATACACTTACAAATAAATTGTCATTGGACCATTTTGGGGCCGTTGCACTGAGTAGTTGACCATAGAGTCCACCCCGGGGCCCTATGCCCTAGCTATATGAACATAGAGTCACATGGGGCCCTCGCCCTTAGCTCTGGGTAACTAGCCATAGAGCTAGCCAAAAACTTTTGTTTTCCTTCGACCATTGGGTCGGCCAATGTAGTAGTACATTGCTGATTTGGGCCTAAACCTTTCGACCAGCGCGCAATTGCTGTCCTTGACTAATAAGTCAAGCTCTGAACCAGGTATTCAGATATAAATACAAAAGATAGATATAGATACGCATACTTCAGACAATACAAATATGCAGACATATTAGTCACATAACATCATCAAGTCATCGCAAACGCAGTAATAAACAAGCTCCTTAATGGGGCCAAGCTCTATTCATAATTATTATTAGTAGTCGGGTCAAGCCCTAATCACATATATAACGTATTGGGTACAGTTTTCTTACCTCAGGTCCGAGTATAACGTAAAATAAGGACGACCTTTGAGCACAATCCCAGTTTCGAGCCCCTAGCGTTAACCTAGTCACAACCATAATATAGGAGCTCATCAATAATGAGAAAATAAAGGCTTCATGACCGAGTACTAGCCTCCGGGACCTTGAATTCTACTAAACCGGGTTGTAGAATCAATCCCGAGCCCTTTGAAATAAATTCCCGTTATGGAAAACCACCATTGGCCAAAACAGCCTAGGCGGGCTGCGACCTGCCCTTGAGGGTAGCAGCGCACCCCTCAAGTCAGAGGCCCTCCTCCTCCTGGAAATGGGACATGGGCTGCAACTTGCCCTTGAGGGTCGCAATGCGCCTCCCAGATTGAAGCCCCCCAGGGCCCTGGGTTCGATTGGGTCACAGCGCCCCAAGAACAGGGTCGCGACCTAACCCTGCGAACCCATAATTTCTCCATTTCTCCCCAACCAAACTTAATCAAAACCATCCCAAAACCATCATAAAAAAAATTCAATCCTCATAACAGATTTGATATACTCCTAGCAACAAAACCCAACTAAAAACAGGATGAAAAACTCATCAAAATTCAAAATCTCTTACTTGAGCTACAAGCTCAAGAACACCTCAAACCTCAAGGAAAAACATGGCAGAACTTCAACTGGAACTGGGATTAAAGTATTACCTCTGCTATGAGTGATGATCCCCTAGCCACAAGTTATCCCAATCCTAACCTGAGCCTTCAATTCCTTGGTTTTCTGCCAAAATCTTCTTAATTCTTCAAGAACTTACTTAGGAAGCTGAGAGAGAAAGGGAGAGTCAGTTAGGAAGCTGAGTGTTTTTTTGTTTCCTTAAGGCATAAGTTATGCTAATCCCGAGGCTCAGGCTACCAAAAACGTCCTCGAGGGCAAAATGGTCAAAATCCCCAGTATTCCCTCCTAATCTCACTAACCCCAAATATATCCTCAATTATTCATTCCCATTTCCTGATAACCCGATACTATGCTAAATACCTAAAATACCCCTTGACTCGCCCCGAGTTGGGTATTGGGTCCCGGTGTGACTTTCTCACTAACTTGCTCCCTAGGATCGTCTCGTGCCGAGTAACCTAAATAAACCCACATAATAATGTGGTCTCTCACATATATAACATATATGCACATATATACAATTACACCCATAATGTGCCAAATTACGAGAATTTCCCTTCTAATAAGCAACGAGCCCACATGCATATTTAATACTCCTAAACATGCATAACTAGTTATATTATCATATCACTCACATAATTATACACAAATACATCATGTAAACATATAATTCCATATATTGCAATCCTGGCTCCCTAAACAAGGCCCTAAACCTTATTAGATAATTTGGGACGTTACAAATACAATCTATATTGTATACGGTATCTCTATCTCTTGGTGTCGTTACACTTAACAGTCTTGATAAATTGTTCTGTCTTAAACAGATGATGGACCGTACTCATAATCTTTATTAAATAAAGCTCCCACTTTATTTAGCGATTACCGACAATTTTTATATTATTATCTTGAATTAAATCTTCTTGTATATATATCGTTATACATATACTTAATTCAAGACAATATCAATAATATTGTATCTTCATGATAAATGACATGTATAATTAAGTACAAATATGAGTGCAAAACATTAACTTTATTTTATCAACAATAATTGTTCATACAGAAATACTCTTTAAGGGCACAAATCCTAACACGAGGAGCTCGAGGCGGGGATAGGGTCTTCTTCATTGCCTCAAGGTAAATCCCCCATAACCCTTTACCATGCTAATGTTGGAAAACATTCAGAGCACGCAGCGAAAACTGTGTGGTGGGCCCAAGAACAATAATTTTTTTTCATTAATCATACAAATAGTTTATATGATCAAGAAAACAATCCAGAAACATTATCATACAATACTATTAATCATGCAACAAATATATATATATAAATATACAATATATTTATATACAACATTTAAACACAAAAAATTCAAGAACATAAACCATTACCTCTTGAATCCTATCAAGTGTCCTGGAGTCTTTTCGTATTTTATCAATCTTCCTATCCAAAGCTTTGAGTACTCAAACCACAATCTTCCGAAGTGTTCTCTACACATCAAGAAGTGTGTGGGCACATAGAGAACATGAGTTTGCAATTTTAGGAATCACAAGTATTTCTCAACACATGAGAATTTGGATTATAGTCTGAGAATGACTCACAACAAGAAAAAATGGCTTTTACTTCGGTTTTTAAGCTTGATTTTCTTCGGTTTTCGCTAATATTCGCAATCGCAGTAGTTCGGAGTGAAGTAAAAAGTAGTTAAAAACCGAAGTAGAATCCCCACTTTCTACTTCGGTTTTTACATAATAACCAAAATAGAAAGTGGGGTACGCATCCATCTTGGGCACTTTCTACTTCGGTTTTTACTTCGGTTTTTGGGTAAAAACCGAAGTAAAATGTGCACTTTCCATTTTGGTTTTTACCTAAAAACCGAAGTGGAAAGTGCACCTTTTACTTTGGTTTTTACCTAAAAACCAAAGTAGAAAGTGCCCATTTTTTTTAATAATTATTTCTGATTATTTTTAAATGGCCCAATTCTATTTATATATATATATTTGGCCTAATTTTTTTAAATGGTCTAATTATATATATATATATATATATTTGGCCTAATTTTTTTTCAATGGTCTAATTTTATGAATTTATAGTTATATATATTTTTACAATTGGTATTGGTTAAGAATTTTTTTTAATGAAAATATGCTAACTTTCATTAATTAGAAAGTCATACATAAGCATATAAAACACAAGCACTTAAGTAAGATAGCTAGCCTTAACATTAATACATTTACATAAAACTAAACTTACTACTAAACGTACTTATAAACAAAATAGGCTTACTGATAAATGTATGTCATCAATCGACCTAACAATTCGTGTTGGACTGGCAAGAGGTTTGCAATCTCACAATATTGCTTCTTCCCATCAAACTGTAAAATTAATAAATATAGATTAATTTTATAGATTATCGATACCAAAATAAGTTATAAAAAATGAACTTACTTTTTCTTTTAAGGTTTCTATTGCATTTGATGCTCGTACAAGATCTCTAATGTACTTCAACGCATAAAAACCACATTCATGACTTTGTGGTTGTCTTGGACATGAAACATTGAATATCTTTGTAGGATTGCTGAGTAATTCATTGGAAGAAGCCCTATAATATGCACTATTTAAAAAGAAAATTAACAAAAGTTATTAAAATGTAGTAACGTGTAATGGTTGTTGCATATGAAGAAATATTTTTAAAAATTTAAAACTTACCTAATTATCATTAAATCAATTTCTTCAGGATGTTTGTGTGCTTTCAGTGGATCCAAGAACACAATTTTTCCTTTTTGCATAGCAATCACCAACATCCAATGTTCCCTAAAATAATAAGCGTGTTAAATAAAATAATTAAAATTTTAATATATGAATAATCAAATAAGAAAATTTTATAGTATTTCTTACCATATGTCCCAAGGTATAAAGTATAGTTGACCAACTCTACCCATGGTCATCAACCAATTTGCGAAGTCAATGGTTGATCGTTCTACATCGTTAACATTATTAATGCTAAGACGCTCAATGTCAAAAAACTTGTAAGAGACACGCTGATTTGGAAATAGGGACTCCCAAATGCATCTGCAAAATTTTCTTAAGTGTTAAATATTTTTGAAAAATTTCGCCAGAGCTTCCCCTATAAATAGGACTACCCAAACCTGTAAACATCCAATTTACTATGAAAATTTGCAACAGATTACAGAGCATTACTCATAACCATTCTAAATTTCATATCATTCCAAAGAATTAGTTGAAGGGATACCTTAGTCCAAATATCATTGCTGAGCCTCCAATCATATGCAAAGTAGTAACTTGTTCCACATCCTCTAAAGTTATAAAGATTGACTCCCGATTCATGAATGATGACTCCACTGGAATTGAGACGACTGTGTTTATTCCCTTAACTCTGCAAAATTCTCTCACCATAAACTGAAGGCTAACATGGATGCGATTCATGATGTGATCGACAAATGGTTGGCCTTCTATCAGAGTATTTTCTGGATTGACGTGAGACCCAGCTGATGACAGATGTGGGCTAGTCAGAGAATTACGATTCGTCTTATCCTTGGATGGGCTTTTTGACATAGGAGGTTTCTTTTTTAGAGGACCCTACGTAACATCAAGTAAAAATAATATTAAAATAATGGACCAACAAATATTTTAATTGGTAACAAATTAAAGAATTCTTTTATACCTGATCAGTCATAACTAATTTTTTTGGCCAAGGAATGAATACGTCATAGGTATCTCGAACATAGCGTATCTCCCCAACAGAACATGGGATTTCAACATCCTCTTGTAACATTTTGGTGACTCACACCCTTGTGTATTCGTCTGTTAGTTGAACACCATGAATAGTCAGTGGACCCACCCCATCAATGATAACACCCTCTGCCACCACATTATGAATATTATCTGAACAAAGTAACACATCAGTTGTAAATTGTAGAGGCACGTCATCCTGCATACACGGTGTGTGATATTCTTCGTCATTCTACTCGTCATCATTGTCGTGTTCATCCATATCATCTATCCTACCTGCTTTTTTAGCTCTTTCCTCCTTTAAAGCTTTAAGTTCTGCTCTGAGCCTCACAATTTCTGCATCTTTCTTACTAACAACATCAACATTTTCCTTTGCTATTTTTGGTTTTCTTCCAAAGACGAACGAAATCTTCGCAAATGACCTACAATAATCAACCCAATTATTTAAAAACTAAAATATTTTAGAATGAAGTTAAATGCAACAAATAAAAAATAATATCATATCCAAGTGCTCTAACACGGCCTGGGTGCTCAGGTGTCCCTAAAGCTTGCGTTAATATGTCATTCCAAACCTTTGCAATGATTTCTCCACTACTAACTTTTTCTTTCAGTTCATTCTGTCAAACAAACCAGTGATCGCTTATATTAGTAACTTATAAGAACTTTATCATTCCTACATTACTTTAAAATACTTGCTTGAAACCACTTACAATTCTTGCTTCAATTTGTTTGTCCAAATCTGTGACAGGAACCTTCTTCTTTTCTTGTGCTGTTATCCAAACTTGGTACTGTTCTACATCTGCCACACCTAGTTCATTTTTCTACAACATACAACAATTAATTAAAGTTGGTGAGTGCAATATTCTTCATAATAGGTTGACAGTTGTAAAATAGTGATGTGAATTACTTACCAAGTCCTCTTTAACATTAGCAAGCCCTATACGAGATGTACGATGCCTTGAAGTATATTTGAGAGCTCTTTCACGTTGTGCTTCCCGCAAAGCCTACATAAAATAAGTAAAGGTAATTTTTTAAACAATTATTAATACTTCAAAACTAATAAATCATATACGTAATAGATATACATAATAGTACCATAAACTCAGGAGATAAACGGTGACTAACAAAGGTCCTCCAATCTTTTAGGTCAAGTTCTGGATATTTCTTAGGAAGGAATTGGAGTTCATCTATTAGACTGTGTTTTGCCAAAGGGTAGATGTAGTTACTAGTGATGTTGGTCTTAAAATCTCACATCATTCTTCCCGGACATTTAATTAATTCTGGTTTCCAATTTTCTAGAATGTTAAAGCCACCCTGAAATAGAAAGAAAATGATTAATGAAATGCAAAGTAATTCATGAAAATGATCAATATATTAAAGTAATTAAAATATTTTCTTACATATACATCCTCCCATATGTATATGTAAGAAAATATTTTACATATACATAAGTTTTGTATATGTAAGAAGAAGAAAGAGTTTTGTCTCACAGAAACTTTGAGAACTATTCTGAATTGTATCTGTATTGCAGTATATTTTGTGTCTCTCTTTTTCTCTCCTTCATCTATATCATATATATAGAGATTTATATTACCTCATTATCCCTAAAAATAATAGTAATATAAATATATTATAATAATGATGATAGGATTTGATATTAGTAAATATCTAACTTACCAAATTGAAAAACTATTTTCAAATTATTAAATAATTAAATTAATAAAATAAAAACAACACTGATACAATATCAGTATATGTGGTACACGCTTGGTACAGTCTCTGGACTATGTCATGCATGACACACTATTCTTTTTTCAGGGATTTTGCCTTATTTTGTATTAAATTATTTAATTAAAATCAATCTCCTAAAAAATAAGGTGTTAATCTTTTCAAGGAAAAGATGACAACCATATGTTGAAATTTTAAATTTTAAATTCAAAATTAAAATTGATGATCATCATTATCATCATCTTTTTTAAAATTCAATAAATCAAAAACTAATTTTTGACTTACCAATTTTATTTTCTCCCACTCAAATAAAATAATTAATTTCAAATTTTTATTTATTTATTTATATATATGAAATTCAAAATTTACATATTTAAATTAAAAAATATATTTTCAAAAATTAAAAATTAATTCCAAATTCATTATTCAACCTCAATTATCATATAATTGCATACTTGACCCGAAGAATAATTTTTCCCAAATTCCCAAATTACAACTATACCCTTGTATCAACTCTTACCTTGATATGGTGTTGATAGAGTCACTCTGGGGACCTATGGACCAATAATATCAAGCTCCAATAAATATTACATTATTAATCAAAGCTCTTTGATAATAATCATATTTATTAATCTCATGATTACTCCAATATAAATATGAGATTGAACTCTTTATAATTATAGACATATATTTACTGAGTACTTTATTTAAGAATAAAATGTCCATTGATATCATCATCATTACATACAGCGTTAATCCTCTATTAAAGGTTAATAATTAAAAGGGAATAAAATTACCGTTTTACCCTTTTAGTTATATATTGTTCCTTGAGTACCATTGACTTTACTAGTGAAGGTTGTGTCACAACAAGTTTGCGACGTGAGTGCTCATAACCTTTTCAGTTCCAAAAATCAACCCAATAGGGAACCATTATTCAATCTATAAAAATGTATAGATTCCATATCTGTTAAACTATGTCCTCAGCCATATACATCATTGAGTCCCCAAAACAATTTTTCTTAGCCCGATCATTCTAACAAACCTTAACGAGTGAATTAAAGGATTAGATGACATATATAGGATTTCATAGCAACCTCAGGATTAAGATTATCGTGTTTATGATCATCGTTTGATGTGTTTGATTAATACTATGCTACGATATTTAAACAATTGCTAAGAAATCACATCAGCATGCAAAGTACCTCCACTAAAGTGTCCTACTACACTAGTAACCCAGGTCACATGTCTTCATAATACTAGTGGACCATACTAGCAGTAATTAATCTAAAGATTTCTTAACTTTTTTTTACTGCGAACTGTTTTAAGTTTATTATCTTAATCTCGATCCTTTCATACCGATATGAGATTAAAACCACATAGATAAACTTTTGATTTTTCTAATATTCACTTAATATTATCATATAATATCAGACATAGTCTATATATATAATAATCAATTCAATTATTTATTTTATTTAAAACATTTTTCAACTACAATTGCTTTAAGGGCACTACTCCCAACAATCTCTCACTTGCCCGAAAGCAACTTGAGGCATCTCTTTCTATATGTCAATTGCATTCTCCTAACTGATTTTGTCTAACAAAGTCTTTGTGGAAATTTTGTAAGAAACTGTTTTGAAGTTTCCTTCAAGATTATTACATCAATTATGTAAAATTGTCTTGAATTAAATGATACTTCATTTCATGAGCTTTACCCTCTCATGATTTCTAGTTCTTCTAGAATAGTTGTATAGATACTAGTTGTTTATTCTAGTCTGAAACCCTTTCAAGAATGACAACAAACTCAACTAAATCAAATAGCCTATTTAACTACTCGCAACTATTATATTTCGGCTTTTGTGGTGAAACATACAAATCTGAAATGTCTAACACATTTCTAGATTAATGTGTTTCCTCCACAATTATGGAAGCTGATTCTGATATCAATCTTTGAAGATTTAATATCAGATCATCCATTGGGATTTTAGGTCTCTGCCAAAATGCAGATACATGTAATCTTTATTATAATTATTCAATAACTCAATCCATAATGGATTGACAACTGTTGACAATTCCCACTGTTTAATAAATGTCAATTCCAAAATATAACATTCGATACATCAAACAGTCTATCACTGAGTTGTAGGAATAACTGTCTCATGTCCTCTTTTATAGTAAAAGAATAAATATAAATTTATTATTTAGATGATACATCCTCCTTACTGGGAAGGCAAAAAGCCTTTCTTGGATTTTGTAAACTAAAGTATTTGAGCTTCTTATCAATATAAGTTGCTTGAGACAGAGCCTAATGGATTGTTCTTTCAATCTCTATAGAATTGAATGTACAAAACATTCTTGCCTTTTCTAAATCCAATATTTAGAAATGGTCAATTAACTATTTCTTTTCTATTGACGATTTCTCTACATCATTCCCAATGATTAGAACGTTGTCAATATTAACAATAAGAATCACAACAGAATCTTTTTGGTTGAGATCTTCAAATGATTTTGTCATGTTATCCATTCAGCAAAGACTGTTTAGACATTCATTTAAATTAATCTCATAATCCATGCATAAAGCAATGGATAAGTGTATGTAAACAGATTCAAGTTTGGTTATAGTAGAAGACATTTATTCAAGTAATAAAATTTTCTTTCTGTTCATAGCCTTTGGCTATTAACCTAACTTTGAAAAGTTTGTACTTTCCTCTGTTCTCCTCTTCATCTTGAATACCTGTTTTAAACAGAAGTTCAATGAAATTTAGTTGGATGTTCAAGAATCCAGATGTCATAGAATTCCAAATTCCTTTTCTTGATTCATGGTGTTTCAACCATTGTTTTCTGTAAAAGCTTTTTCATTTCATATGCTAGTATGTGAATGAAGTATAGTTAGATTGTGTTATACACAATTTAACTATCTTTACATTTGTAATGGAATAGTTACTAACTAACGCTCCCACTACAACAATACTTTACATAATTTGTGATATTCTTTGGTTTTATCATTGTTAATTATCAGTAACTTGCTTACTTGACTTGTAGTCATTATTTCTAGTACAACTTAACTAGAAAATATAGTGATTATAATAATCACGCTTCATTAAAGTAGCATTTAAAGAGATACAAACTCTTTTGTAATCTTTTATGATTATTAAATTATTTCACTAAATGAATTTATGAAAAAAATTCAATTTATTCACATAACCACTTGTGAATCCCAACTTTTAAGTCTTCGATGTTGTACAATCAAACATGTATAGAGTATAAGAAGTGTTAAGATTATAGAAATAATAAAGAAGATAATGACTACTCATTATCTATTTAATCTTATATACTATGATTATATTTAATTTCCAAAATACTAATTATGCTTAACATTCTAGTTGTATGTGAGTTGGGTTTGAATTCCAAGTTCACATGCAAACTACTTGAATTCCAAATTCGAGTTTAAACTTCCTTTTGATCAAATCAAACAAGTCTCTAAGTGACTAAACTTTGAATGTTGCATAAAAATTTCTAGAAATTTTCTTTGCATTTGATGAAATTTTAAACATATAATAAATAAATTTCAATCAATATTAATTTACTATTTATTATTTATTTTATCTTTGAACATCAAAAGGTTAAACATACATATCTATGTATTAGCTAAACGATTATGTGATTTTTGAGCCTTTATTAGAGAAAGGACTTTTGGTAAACTTCAATTAACAAACTATATAAACAGGGAGAGAACCATTGAATGGTTGCAATAAAATAGTGTCTTTTATTTGTTTTATATGTCTAATTAATTACAAGCCAATCTAAAAAATAATTCACATATATGTTTCACTTAATTGTGATTGGAATAAGATGTTTTACTAAATCCATGATTTGCACGGTAATAAATAATTCATAATTATCATTTATACTCATTGATGAAATAGGTGGAACAAGTATATTTCAAAAAATAACAAATGAATTTATTATTAAAAAGAAATATTAAACTTTTTCATTCATCAAATAAGGAATCTAAAAACATAGTTTCTAGAAAGAATTCTAGAACTACTTTAAAGAAAAAGAACACAATACAAAGTTGAAAATGAAAAACTAATTTCCATGTCAGTTATATCTGGGTCTACCAATCTACAATCCTTTTCTTGTTTTTCTTTCGCATTCTTTTCTTTTCTTGAATGACACGTTCCCGAAAACAAGACAAAAATATGATGGCATAAAAATTTGAATAAACTATTCAAATATATTAAAAAGAGATGACCAAATCATATTTACCATTTCTTCTTGCAAACTTCTTAAGTGATCAAAAAAATCTCTTTTGATCATTTCCCATATCTCGTATGTAGATCTGAGATTCACATATCTCAATTTAAGATTGTTTGGCATAGTCTTTAGTATGGAATGATGAGCCAAATAATCATATCTCATCCAATTCACATATTTTTTATAACTATCATAATCAGATAAAGTTGATGGCTCATCTGAAGGTACATCAATGATTGCATCATACACTTTTAGTTCATCTAGAATTATGTGTATGTTTCTGTAACAAACAGTTAGATTGTTGAAGTCTAACTGAAAAGTACTTAAGAGGCAAACACGAGGATCAATTGGTATTTTCTTATTTTGAAGTTCTTGACCAGGATTAACCATTGTTGCTAGAAATAAATAAATAAAATATAATGAATTAAAACATATAATAAATATCATATTTTATTTGGAAAAGTATATATGACGCATGAATTCAACATATAAAAACAAATAAAAAAATATATATACTAATCCACGATAAATAAATTTGCAAAGTTAATGGACTGCCTTAGGGTAGGTCAGACTAACACCAAATTAATTTTGAGACAAATCTCAATTTCATAAGTGAAAAATTAAAAATGCCTTTTTCTCTTTTGACTTATGAACTACTTCTTGTTTGGTCAAGATGCACTAGTCGTGCCCGAAAGCCTAAATACACCTTTGGTGTAACGACCCAAAATCACTAATTTGGCTTAAGGGCCTTAATTAGTGTGCCGGGAGGGCATAATTGGTTTATGTGTGAATTTATTGATTTAAAACATGACTATATGTTAAGAATGCCTGTGTGATTATATGAATGTGGAATTGTGATTAATGTTATAAATGTGAGAACCACATTATCATGTGGGTAAATCTACAGCGTGCGACCTGAGGCGATCCTAGGGAGCTAGATAGCGGGAAAAGTCACAACGGGGCTTAATAGTTGACTTTGGATAAGTCATGGGTATTTTAGGTATCGGGTAGTTATCTAGACTATCGGGTTATGAAAATAAATATATGGAGATATATTTGAGGTTAGGAAGTCTAGGCAGGAATATTGGGGGATTTTACCATTTTGCCCTCGGGGACGTTTCTGGCACCCCGAGCCTCGGGATTGACTCAATAGGATAAGAATAGACAGAAACTTAAGGAAAATAGTAGAACAAATATTAGACCGACCTTCTTCCTTCTCTCTCTCTTTCTCTCTCAAAGGAATTACAGAAGCAAGAGGGAATTGGCTGGGAAATTCAGAGAAATTGAGCTGAGGCTTTGGGGGATTAGTTCAGGGTTAGCTAAAGGATCTGATCAAGAGTTAAGGTAAGTTATGAGTTTAATTTTTGGTGGTTAAATTCTGTGTATACAGCTGAGTTCTAAGTGTTTATGGGTTTTGGCATTAAAGGTGGAATTTGAGGCTGGAACCTTGGAAGTTAGGTCAGAGAACTATTGGAGGATTGGTTCTGCAACTAAGGTAAGCTTTAATTTAAGGTTTAAAGGCTGAGTTATGGTGTTTTCATGGCTGGGTTTTGTAGTTCTAGGGTTAGAAAGTTTCAGTAATTGAAATGGGTTTTCTATGGGTTTCTAGTCTAGTTTTCAGCTGGGTTGTGTTGCTGGAATCTTGTGGGAAGTTTTTGGATAATTGAGTTGTGGATTTGGGGTAGTTTTGAATGAGTTTAAATGAGTTTTGAGAGTAAAAAATGTTGATTTTTCTGGGTTCGAAGGGGTCGGCCCGCGGCATAGATCTTGGTGAGCCGCGGCCCTTCGAAGCTGATGGATGCTGAGGAAGGAGGGCGGGTCGCGGCATGGTCTAAGCAATGCCGCGACCCTTACCTATTTTTGGGCATTGGGTGGTCTCTGATTGGGGCCATGCCGTGGCATGGTTGGCTAATGTCATGGCCCTTAAGGGATTTTGGGATTTTGAGATTCTAGGCTTGGGAATTTAACCTAGGGTGCTCAGGATTGAATCTTTTACCATGTTTGGTGAAATTCAATGTCCCGGAGATTAAAATTTGTCTTAAAGCTCATATAAGTTTGTTGATGGTATCCTTTGCCTTGGTTGTGACTAGGTGATAAAGGCTTAGGCTCGAGAACGGATCGTGCCTGAGGAGCGTCGCTCGTAATCCGAAACCGTAAAGATTAAAGGTAAGAAAACTGCACCTGGTTGAATATCTGTAACGGGACTAAGGGCTCCCTATTGTAAATGCTTGAAAAGATGGTATTATGCCATGCAAGCTAATTAGTGAACCAACGGCATGCCAAGGGTTACACTAGCGCATAGGGCGCAGCTTGGCCACTGGTAGCCGAGGACAGCTTAATATGCACTGAGCTCGGTTTAAGCGGGCCGGAGTTAGTGGGATAAACAGAGGGTGCGACCTAAGTTGTCGACCCTGATTATTATGTGATATGAATGTTATAAGTGTTTGATTGCATCTATGATACTGAATATATGTTGAATGGTTAATGTGGATTACTTGATGAGAGTTCATGCTTAGTGAGTTTGCTATCTGTTATGACTGTTTGTGTTGCACATGTTTTCTTGCTGGGCCTTTGCTCATGGGTGCTACGTGGTGCAGGTAAAGGCAAGGGCAAGCTTGATTAGTCTTGATTGGAGAGCTCTGCGAGCGGAATGTACATGGACAGCTGCTCAGCCGCCACGTTTGAGGTTTTAGCAGGGGCGCGAGACCCAAAGATTTTCTATTTTGCCTTAGTATGGCTAATAATTGTTTATGTACCTTTGGAAGTCTGTAAACCAACTTTTAACTCTGTTTCTTTTGGGATCCCATGTAAATAACAGTTTAACTATATAAAATGAAACTTTTGAGACCAAAACCTTTTCAACCCTAGCTCATACATGTTTAGCGACACGTTTTTTTTAAACTAATGACTTGATTAGCAAGTCTTGCACCTTTATAAGTACACAGTGTAGCGGTCTTGGCTATCCAGGGCGTTACATTTGGAGTGTGACCCATTATTTTCAATCAATGACTTAACTCAAGAGTGTGCCTTAGGGTCAATCAAACTTGAAATACATCACTAGTTATATTCTCATAAGAGAAGTCAACCATGAGATAAAATAAATATATTCGGAAGCCTTTCCTTAGGGAGGCGACATGAGGCCCTTCCTATTCCTCTCAGTGTTCAACAATTAATAGAGACCATGAGACTTATTGTCATAACTCCCTCTCCCACTCACTATTTTGGAAAGTGTGTTTTTCACAAAATCAATATTTTTTAATTTAGTTGTAAAAATAAATTTATTTATTTGTACAAAATGATATTCTATTAATTACTAATCTAATTAAGCAAAACCGAAAATAAAATTGTGCCATTAATTCTAATCCTAATTCTGCTTTAACTAAGAGAATATCATTTTTATTTTAATAAAATATTTTTCATTAAAACAACAAATTAAACAACTTTAATTTTGATTGACCATCTTGACTAATTAAGACTAAATTTATTATTTTATGAATTATCACATATAAACATATAACAAAAATATAGGACGTTCCAAATAGCATGTTTCTACATGAATGTAATGCATGCTAGTTGCATACTATGTGGGTATATGAATGACATGTTATAATGCATGACAAAATATTAAACACTTTAATCACATTCAAACCTTATATTAAATAAATAAAATAAAAGTGGGTATGGTAACTTTTGGGTATTTGTAGAAAAATTACAACACTTGCAAAAAATACATAAAAATGTAACCTGGACTAACTAATGCATGATAAAAGAGCACTTCGATCTTCATCATTGAAATGTAGTCTTGTTGAGCCAATGCCACCCTTTTTCCATATCCATTTTGAATTGTACAACTTTTTAATTATTTTAAACAAATTTTAAAATAATTAAACTTTGGGTTTTAACACCCAAAAGTTTCTAAGGCCCAATTTTAATTTGGGTAATTTTAATTCAAAAATAAACATAAACAATTTAATTTTAATAAATTAAAATTCAAGATAATTTTAATTTTGGATATTTTAATTAAAACAATTTTAATTATGGAAGATAACAAATAATTTTTTTTTAATTAAGGTAAATAATCACCATTATTTCAATTACAGAAATTTCCAAATTAAAACAATTTTAATTCAATTTATGATTTTTAATTAAATGAATAATTAAAAATATAATTATGGTAACAACACACAAGGTGTTGTACCAAGGGGAGGTGGCAGCAAGTGGTTCGGCAGGAGGCGCGGTTGGGCAGCAAGGAGGCTCGGGCTCCAATAGAATTTACTTTTTATTTTTTTACACATAATTTTTCAACAAAAATTACAAAAATCCTATGGCCCAAAATGGCTTAGATTTTTCCATCTAAAAATTTTCAGAACAATTTATCAACCCAAAAGCACTATAATAAACAACCCTTAAGAATCTATCATCATAAAAATAAAACATCCATCCATTCAAACGTAAATGATATATATAATATACAAATGCATATAACCCCACACAATAATTAATAATATGTATAGATTAATGACCTACTCTAGTGCCAATTGTTGGAAAACATTCAGAGCACGCAGCGAAAACTTTGTGTGGTGGGCCCAATTTGTTTTATAGGAACAATAACAATAAAAAAAATTCATTAATCGTATAAAATTTTATATGTTCAAGAAAACAATCCAGAAACATTATCATAACATACTATTAATCATGCAACAAATATATATATATATACAAATATACATTATATTTATATACAAAATTTAAACACAAAAAATTCAAGAACATAAACCATTACCTCTTGAAGCCTATCAAGTGTCCTTGAGTCTTTTCGTATTTTATCGATCTTCCAATCCAAAGCTTTGAGTACTCAAACGACGATCTTCCAGAGTGTTTTCTACACCTCAAGATGTGTGTGGGCACATAAAGAACATAAGTTTGCAATTTTAGGAATCACAAGTATTTCTCAACACATAAGAACTTAGATTATGGTCTGAGAATGACTAGAATAAAGAAGAAAAAGAAGAAGAAAGAGTTTTGTCTAACAAAACCTCTAAGGACTATTCTGAATTGTATCTGTATTATTGTGTATTTTGTGTCTATCCTTTTCTCTTCTTCTTCTATATCATATATATAGAGATTTATATTACCTCATTATTCTTAATAATAATATTAATATATATATATTATAATAATGATGATAGGATTTGATTTTAGGTAAATGTCTAACTTACCAAATTTGAAAAACCATTTTCAAATTATTAAACAATTAAATTAATAAAATAAAAACTACACTTATACAATATCAGTGTATGTGGTATACGCATGGAACAGTCTCTGGATTGTGTCATGTGTGACCCACTATTCTCTTTTCAGGGATTTTGTATTTTTCTTTTATTTCATTATTTAATTAAAATGAAACTGCCACAAAAAAAGTGTTAATCCTTTTAAGGAAAAGATGACAACCATATTTTCAAATTTTAAATTCTAAATTCTAAATTCAAATCGATCATCATCATTATCATCATCTTTTTTAAAATTCAATAAATCAAAAACAATTTTTTTTTACTTACCAATTTTATTTTCTCCCATTCAAATAAACAAATTAATTAATTTATTTATATATATGAAATTCAAAATTTACATATTTAAATTAATAAATATATTTTCGAAAATTTATAATTAATTCCAAATTAATTATTCAACCTCACTTATCATATATTTTCATACATGAGCTGAAGATTAAAATTCTTCTCAAATTTCAAAATTACAGCTATAACATTGTATCAACTCTTACCTTGATATGATGTTGATAGAGTCACCCTGGGGACCTGTGGACCTATAATATCAAGCTCCAATAAATATTATATTATTAATCAAAGCTCTTTGATTAAATAATCATATTTATAATGGAGTAAAATATTTATTAATCTCATGATTACTCCATTATAAATATGAGATTGAACTGTTGATAATTAAGGACATATATTTACTAAGTACTTTGTTTAAGAATAAAGTGCCCATTGATATAATCATTAGATACAGTGTTATTCCTCTATTAATGGTTCATAATTAATAGAGAATAAAATTACAGTTTTACCCTTTTAGCTATATCTTGTCCTAGAGTACCATTGACTTTACTAGTGAAGGTTGTGTCACAACAAGTTTGCGATGTGAGCACTCATAACCTTTTCAGCTCCAAAAGCCAACCCAATAAGGAACTATCATTCAATCTATAAGAAGGTATAGATTTCATATCTGTTAAACTACGTCCCCAGCCATATGCATCATTGAGTCCCCAAAATAATTGTTCATAGCTTGATCATCCTGACAAAGCTTAACGCATGAATCAAATAATCAAATGACATATATAGGAGTTCATAGCATCCTCATGATTAAGATTATCGTGTATATAATTATCGTTTGATGTGTTTGATTAATACTATGAAATAGTGTTTAAACAAGTATTAACAAATCACATCTAGTCCAGTTCTACATACTCTCAGCATGCAAAGTACCTCCACTAAAGTGTCCTACTACACTAGTAACCCAGATCTAGGTCACATGTATTCATAATACTAGTGGACCATACTAGCAGTAATTAATCTAAAGATTCCTTAACTTTATTTTACTGCGAACTGTTTTACGTTTATTATCTTAATCTCGATCCGCCCATACCAATATGAGATTAAGATCACATAGATAAACTTTAGAATTTTCTAATATTCACTTAATATTATCATATAATATAGGACATATTCTATATATATATACATAATAATTTAATTCAATTATTTGTTTCATTTAAAACATTTGTAAACTACAATAGCTTTAAGGGCACTATTCTCAAGAGCTAAACGTGTAGGGTGTAGCGCACCAAATTTTTTGTATTTATTTAATTTTGAGCTTTATTTTATTTAATTGTTAAGTGTTGTGAATTATTTTAATTATTTGTTTAAATTGAGTGTTAATTATTTTATTTATTTATTAATTTAATTTGTGAATAACTGAGTTTTGGTTGAATGCACCAATGTGCATTGTAGGTAGCGATGCACCTTGGTGATTAAGTGTGTGCATGTGCATGGTTGCATGGTGAATTTGCATAGAATTTTCTACAAACTTTTATTTACTTTTATAAGAATTATTTTAGTTAATTAAAACAGAGAAAAAAAATAAAAAAGAGGAAAGAGGGTGGACGTGTGAAGCATAGTGGGAAAGGAAGGATAACACTTCTATTTTTTATTTGGGTGATTTTTTAGCTAAAAAGGGAAGAGGAGTTGTCATCTTTATGAACTCTTTATTTTTCCCCTAATTAAGAAAAATCAAATAAAAGAAAATAAGCAAGAAGAGGAAACTTATCTTTTTGTTTTCATTAGGCTATTTTTTGCTTGGTTAGAATAAAGAGCGAAGGAAAGAAGAGAAAAGAATTTTTGCTCCTTGGGACTGAAGACTAGAGAGAGAGAGAGAGAGAGAGAGAGAGGCTGTCAAATTCTAGAGAGAGAAGGAGAAGGAAAAACGTGAAGAAGGAGAGAAGGAGAGAAAGAAAAAGGAGAAGAAGAAGAAGGGAATTCGAAGTCTCTAAGATGTGGGTTCGGGTTATGATTTCTTTTCCTCCTCTTCTTGGTTCTAAGTTTAATGGAATCCATGGTCATGATAGGTCCTAATCTCACAAGGGCATGGGGAGTGTGGTCTAGGGTTTCGGCCTACAAGGGTAAGAGTGTTTTGGTCCTTTATGTTTATCTATTTTGGCTTTTGGCTTGTTTGGTCTAATGATTTGGTGATGGTGATAAGGTGTTGGAGGCTAGCAAACAAGAGGGTGACCATAGTTATTTTTGGTTCTTTGATTTCTATCAAAAGAGGTAATGGAACCTCTATCCTTAAAATTATTCTTATTTTTGCTGTAATCTTTTGATATATATATACTCATGGTATGCGTGTATTGGATTGATTGTTGAAGTATGGTGTTATGTCAATCTCTTATTATGAATATTTGTTTTGATCTTAAAATCATGAGCATGGTGGTATTGATGTTATGATACCTAGGGTTTTTCCTATGATTTGATGCTATGTTTGTTTTGGCTTAAAAGTTCTATGTATGAGCATGCAAGGGTTTTGTTTGTTTTGACTTAGAGAGTTTTGACCTACGAGTGATGGCTCTAACATGTTAGTTTCATCTTTACGTGTTCATGTCAAATGTAATCTTAGAAACATGCTAGGTTAATTTTGAAACATGAAAGGAAATGTCTTAAATGTTTTATAAATTAATGTATTGGTAATACATGAAAGTTCATATTTGAGTTTTGGAAGCATGAGTTTGAAATGAATATTGCTTGCTAATTTTGTGTATAAATGGTATGAAAATAATGATTTGTATGCATGAATATTTTTCCAAGTGTTATGATGATTGTTGACGCGGTTTTTCACCAACAGTGTATTAAGAAATGATAAAGACAGATTAGTGCTTAATAGTAAGCCGTAATGAAAAATATCAGGAATTCACTCAAGAAGACATAACTTTTACGTGGTTAAGTGGTTAAAATCCACCTAGTCCACGTGTCAATATTATTGTTGTTTCTCTCTCTATTTTGGTAGAGTTTCCATATTACAGAATTCTCCCCCCTTTCCTGTCCAATATTCCCAATATTTATAGAGGAATTCCATGGACAGGTTTGGGTAACCGCGTGAGTCAGTCACGCATTTACATAATGTCTACATTCCATATAAATAATTCCCATTTTATATTGGGATATGATTTGATCACAAAATAAATATGTCCTGTTATCTTGGATAATAAATATGACAGTCTGGTCATGAATATGCATATAAGCAAATCCTGAATCTTTGGGAATCCTTTAGTATGTAGTATGTGTTATATCTGAATCACCCAAACTACGTATCTTCCACGGGCTTGCATTCTGACAGCTACCCGACTCCGAGCTAGTGATTTGATGACTTATCTTATTCGTAGTTCATGGTAAAGTCAGAACACCTAACACCAGGTCTGGCCATTACGAACATCGAGTTGTCCGTATGGATAATAATCAGATATTCTTATTGACTACTTTTCCAAGTAATTATCTTCCAGCTATACCCGAGCTGAGTGAATGAAATCGTGCTAAGATTAGGGTACAACATTTGCCCCCCAAGCTCCTTCTCGTGTATGAAGTCATCATTTTCTAACCTACACAGTACGAGCTTTTAAACTTCTACTACACAAAATAGTGCATGCCTATTACTCAAGTACTAGACACGTGGTCTTCTTGAATTGGCGTCTGTTCGGGTTTCAAGGACTGCAATAGTTGTCTTGTCAACTTTAAGCCGCCATTTGGTCTATTTAATCATGGACCTTGGATTTTGAGCTAACACAATTGGATGGCCCAGATTAATTTCCGTAATTTACGTATAAATAGGATGACCAGATTTTAAACCTCACCACCTTTGCATTTAAAAAAGTTCCCTTTTCTGAACTTCCAAGTTTCCCTTCTTCCCAAGAATTCCCAAAACTGTTCATCGTGCCCAAACATTCAGAAGCTTTCTAGGAGCTTCCCATTGCTGAGTCTATTCCATCTAATCAGTGAACATATTTTCCTGTAAGTATCTCATCCCTTGGTTTGAAAAGTTTTTCTTTTTTTTTTGATGAAATTTATGTTCTTAACCATATTCGTCCACAGCACTCATTGTAGTTACCGTTAGGCTATTACTAAATGTTCATAGGGAATAGGTTTCGATTTATGTTCAATGGGTGAGTCCAAACATGTTTTATAAATAAGATGTTCATAAAACTGGGGAAATTTCTGGGTAACCCTATTGGTGAATTGGTTTAGAGAATACCCATTTGGGGTAAAGAAATTGAAGGGTCTTTAGGTTTAAAATCAGATAGCTTAGGGGTTACATTTTCTTGGGTGGTGTCGGACTAAATCGCTTCCCAAGGAAAGTAGTGGTCTGACATTTCTGACACACGGATCCCTAAATATCAGGGGACTGTTAAGAATTCAAGGCGCGTAACTTTGGGCATCGCGTGGCCCCACGCAATGGGTTTCAGCTAACTTTAGCTCGTATAACAAAAATAACCCATTTTGTCCGTACCTTTGCGCCTAGTTATAGATCATCTTAGGTCGCCTACTAACTAGGTCGCTTTGTTGTCAGGCAATCTGATGGCCCCCCAAAAAAGAAATCTGCGAGCTCATCTACCCAATGCAAGGACAAAGGGAAGCAGGTAGTCCCTAACTCTTCCATTCCGCACTTCGGTCCCGAAGTGGAGAAAGAAGTTCCTGTCGACCCCAACGCGTTCTTCAAGGCTGAGCACATCATCTCAAAGATCACGACTCAGGGGAAGGTGAATACGATTATGTTGAGCCACAACATAGAGATCGGAGCTGGGACTTTACTCGCTCGTCCTGCGTTCGAAGGGGAACGAAGTTGTGCCCCTTTCCAAGATGACTACGCGACTTGGAGTGATGAGCATCTGAAGGCTGCGGCCTTCCTTCCCCTGGACCAGTATTTTGTAGATTTCTCAAACAACATAAAACTGGCTCCTTTTCAACTCCCATCAAATTCATATAGACTTTTGGCGGGGGCTGAAATATCTGTTCTTGAGACATTAGAGGGAGGTCCCCACCCCGACAGACATATTATACTTCTTCTGCCTCATGGCGAGCCCTGACCAGAGGGGACGTGGTGATGGGTTCTACTACCTCACGCGGTTTCCAAACTCCACCTCCATCATTGAGCTCCCTAGTTACCCAAACGACTATAAATATTTATTCTTTATTTCGAATGGCTTTAGGAACCGCGAACACCTATATTTCAACTGAACTCGTAAGTCTTCAATCTTTGTAAATCCAGCTCGAGAACTTTTATTTTTTTTACTTAAAATATTTTTCATGTACATGTCCTGATTGAATTTGCTTTTCATGCACCCATATTCATCAAGACGGGAAAATCTGTGACCCTATGGGGTCAGTATGAGAATCTGTCCAAACTTCCCCCCATTGAAAAGGACTATTGCCACGTCGTGAATGACGTCACGATGCTGGCCTGTAAGTTGATTGGCGAGGGTCAAACACAGGCCCTGAGGACCCGGGCTCCTCTTCCGATGATCCCCAAGCTTCCCTCATCTCAAGAGGCCTTGCTAGCCACCGAGGAGGAAGTAGAAGAGGTGCCTCTCGTGCGAAAAAGGCAGGCCCCTGAAGCAGACCAGAGACTTGATCTTAACTGAGCTGCTTCTGGGGTAGCAGCTGGCCCCTCCGGCCAAGGTATCCCATACCTTTTTAGGGAATTAGATGGGGCTGCTACTAGCTTTAGGTTAATACGTTTCAACCCCAACCAGGTAGTTAGTCGCCACCCCACCAATCCAGACCGAAACATAACTCTCCTCCAATGCGTGGACCGTTTGGTGGTTTGCTACGACCATAGCTACTCCAAAGGCACCATTGTTGTTGAAAATACAATGCACTTTAGGTCGTCTATTTTTGAAGAATATGGAGCCAACCTTAGGACTTTGACCTCTCTGCTCCAAGGAGCATTTGCTCCTGGATCTAGGCAGTTTGTAGAGGAATCTAGGTTTGAGGAGGGACCTGAACCCCCTAGGATTTTAGAGATTGTACCCCTAGATTCCCCCTCCTCTCCATTACTCCCAAAGCTAGAGGTCACAATGCTTAGCCCAGTTCATACACCTGAGCTAGTGATTATAGATTCCTCCCCCAGCCCGGAGGTTAGGATCTTAATCTCCTCTTTCTTTATATATGTTTTTGAAATGTTTTGTGAAATAACCCCCTTTGTTCTTTATAGGTGAAGAAATGGAACAAGCAGGAGCTCCCGACCTACGGACTGCTTTTCAGGCTAAAAAGCCTAGAGCGGGCTCCATTGTGAAGAGGCCCAGGATGGCGAAGAAGACCACCCCTGCAGCGGGGAATACTTCAAAATCCCATGCTAAGGGTAAGGGCACAAGCTTAGCTTGGGAGCCAGCTCCGGTGACCTTTGTCACCGTGGGGCAAGTTCCTCCTCCACCACCTCAACTCATGCCTCCTCCTTAAGTGATACAGGTCGATGCCCCCATCGTCCGAATACTAGTTGATCTTGAGGACCTGGAGAGGATCCCTAAAGCCTTTCAGGGTATTATTTATGAGACAACGTCTCATATGGTGGGCCACACCTATAAAGCCAGTATGAAGGACCTGAGAACCATAGAGGAGCATAGCCTGGAGAATGTCTTCGAGTCTGCCATGGGGATGAACCTCACCGTGAGTTCTTCTCCCACATCTAGTGATGATTTTTTTACTGTGTTCTGCATCTTATATTTTTGACTTGTTTTGTTATTTTGTAATCCGTCCTGGCCCAATAACGCAGCATAACTCATGCTAGGGCAAGAAATGAAAAGCTCCAAGACGAGCTGACCACTGCGAAGGAAGATGAGCAAGCCGCCAAACCTGCCTTGACAGCTGCTCAGAAGAATGAGCATGCTGCCAAGGCTTCTCTCTCCTCTTCCCAAGAAAAGGAATAGGCCACAAAGATCGCACTATCCGCCTCCCAAGCTCAGACCGTAGAAGCGAACCATTGTGCTGAACAGCTTCAGCTCGAGATTGGTGAGCTCAAAGCGAACCTACTTGTGGTCAAAGTTAAATCCAAGGAGGAAAAGGCAGCGTCTATACCACTACTAGGCTTTCAACTAGGATGAGAACTTCTCTTTTATGGAGCCCGGGTTGTGGGATTCGTACCTTGCTAAATTCAAGGCTCGGTTCTTGCAAGAACCCTCGAAAACTGGTGAGGCTTATGGAGCAGCGGAGGGAGATGGCGAGGAGGTCACCTCTGCGGGGCGAGCTGACGGGGCACACTAATTTTATCTATGATTTTCTTTGTAATTGTCAAGTCTTTTGATATTAAACAATTGCCTTCGGGCACAGTTCGAAGTTATTTCTCCTTGATGTGACAACATATTTTTTTGTCTTATTTTTAATATATATCTAACTTTTGATCCATTTGTCCTTCCTTTATAATCTTCTCATGGTTACGAATCCTTGCTCTTGTACATTCAAGATTTTAGGAATCGACTTTTAGATCGAGATAAATCTTATCGAGCTTGGTTATATCAAAGTTTTTGTTTGCTTATTTGTATTATACCTGTTAAGAATCAGGCATCGAACCTTGTTATATCCAGGGTTTTTAATGATTTAAACTTAGTTCGCGATAGGTTTAATGAAAACTCGAGATTTAAAAAGCCCTTGAATAATCAATTTTTCCAAACTTCTAAGTTTTAGACCTGGTTACGTCCCAGGTTTCAAATGATTTAAACATATTTCGCGCTAGGTTTATTGGAAACTTGAGCTTTTAAAAAGTCGTTGAATATTCAATTTTTCCAAGCTTCTAAGTTTCGGACCTTTATTCGAGCAGGCTTAATTTTGCCAACCTCAGTTGTGCCCCCCAAGTAACCAGAATGCATAAACTTTCCTGGTTACTTTTACAAATACGAGAACACGAGCGTGCAATAATGACACTAAGAAATAGTTATTTAACAATCCATCTATTATTTAATAAAAACAACTTTTATAAATATGCCTTACATTGATGGTGGTACTATTGATAATACTTTTTCAAATGTAGAGCATTCCAGGTCTGTGGGACTACTTCGCCATTCAGTCGAGCTATCTTAAAAGTTCCCTCGTGTAAGACTTCTACAATCTGGTATGGTCCTTCCTAGTTTGGGCCTAACACACCATCCTTAGAATCTTTATTTGCCAAAAAGACCCTTCAGAGAACCAGGTCACCTAATCCCAGTCTACGACCCTTGACCTTTGAATTGAAATAGCATGTGATCTTTTGTTGATAATGGACGAGATGTAATTGCAATTCCTCTCATTTTTCCTCGATCAGATTGAGAGATGCGTTAAGTAGTCCATTATTATGTTCCTGATTAAACGTTCTTTTTCTATGAGTGGCTACCATGGCTTCGACTGGAAGAATGGCCTCACTTCCGAAAGTTAAGGAAAAAAGGGTATGACCCGTGAAGGTCCTATGAGAAATTCGGTAGGCCCAAAGTACTTGCGGGAGCTGTTCGGGCCATAATCCTTTGGCTTCATCTAACTTCTTCTTCAAGCTTGCCTTAAGTCTTTTGTTTACAGCCTCGATCTGCCCGTTGGCTTGCAGATATGCTACTGACGAGAAACTCTTCGTGATGCCATATTTTTCACAGAATTCAGTGAAGAGATTGCTATCGAACTGTGTCCCGTTGTCTAGCACAATCTTTTTAAGAAGCCCAAATCGACATATAATATTATTTACCATGAAGTCCAAGACTCTTTTTGAAGTGATGGTTGCCAGAGGCTCGACTTCTACCCACTTCGTGAAGCAGTCGATTGCCACCACTGCGTAATGGACTACCCCCTTTCCCATAGGTAGGAAGCTTATTAGGTTGATTCCCCATACCACAAATGGCCATGGGGATGAAATCATTGTTAGATCAACTGGAGAAGCTCGGGCAACCATGGAAAAATGCTGACATTTGTTGCACTTCTGAATAAACGAGATTGAGTCTTTTGTTAAAGTGGGCCAAAAATAGCCTTGCCTCAGTATCTTCAGTGCCAAGTTTTTCCCCCCAGCATGATCTTCACAAAAGCCTTCGTGTATTTCTTGTAAAAAGGTTTTGGCTTCCTCGGGTAGAACACATTGTAGGAGAGGCAATGAATGACCATGTCGATATAAGATTCAATCTACTATAATGTACTGTGGAGCTTGATAAAGTATTTTTCTTGCATCTTTTCTGTGGTCAGGTTATTTAACAGTTGCGAGGTATTCCATTATGGGAGTCATCTAGGTCGGCCTTACGTCGATCATTCCGACCTCTATAACTTTTCCTATCACGCTCGGGCTCTCCAAGAACTCCATTGGCACCATATTCAATGTCTCAGCCTCTTTCGTCGTAGCAAGTCGTGCCAACGCATTAGTGTAACGCCCTACTTCCTTAGAGCCGTTACTAAGTGAGTTTAAAATGCCCACTTAACTCGCTAATCGAGGATTCGGTTAAAACTCCCCAAAACACCCTTGGCCGTGGCAGGCAGGCAGGACGAACATGTACACGTTGCTTCACGCTCTCCGTAATCATGGTTGGTTGACCTTTCCCTTGCCCTTACCTGCATCACAGCGCACCCGTGAGCCGAAGCCCAGCAAGAAAACTCCACACGAGCAATCAACGTATGCATCACAATTAATCAACATATAACAAGGCAGCCAACATCCTAAACACATAGCGGCCATGCCATCACAGGCGCTTTACCAGGGTCTGGGTTCGCGGCCTACTCCGTGAGGATAACTCAGCTATCCGAGAAGGGTTTCACCCTAGCGACTTGCACTCTGCATGCTCAACGCCACTCCCGGCCCTTGCCGTACTCGGCCTTGCACTCCATGTGCTTAATGCCGTTCTCGTCCCCTTGCCGTACTCGGCCTGCTCCGTTCATTCACAAATATGCAACACATAACATATAATCAACAAATACTTGTACAAATACAAATATAAACAATAGGGCTACGCCCTGCAACACAATCACATAGGGTCGTGCCGTGCAATACAAACTATAGGGCCACGCCTTGCTCTACGGGTACAACAATTTTCTTACCTGTGTCCCAAGCTTCCCGAGCACCGATATCCTAAGCACAGTCCCCTAGTCCAAGCCTCGCTGAAAACCTATTCACAACATATTAACAACATCCATCCATCAAGCTCTAATCCATTAAATGACTTTCAGATATAATTCTAGTCTCCGAGACCGTGGATTCCATCAATCCGAGTGATAAAATCCATCCCGAGCAATAACTTTTGGGTAAAAACCTTCTCGGGGTCCAAAAACCCCCTAAGAGTCGCGACCCCATGGCCTTGTGTCACGGCCCGCCTCAACCAGATGCTCAACCTCCTCATTTCCCAAACACACGTTGTGGCCCAACTAAAGGGGTGCCGCGGTCCGCCCTTCATCCTGGCCTCCCATCTGCTCTAGAGGGTCGCGGCTCACCAAGAATAGTGCAGCGGTCCAACCCCTTCGAACCCAGAAAATCCCCCATTTCAACAACCAAAACCCAGCCAATATAACTCAAAATCAATCCCACAACTCAATCTAATTATCACAGTAGTTCTAGAATGGTCCTAGCAACAAAACCTAACAAAAAACTAGCTTAAAACCTCATCAAAGCCCCAATTCAATCTTTAACTCCAAAGACCCAAGAAAACTAAATATCAGCCAAGAACTACATAATTTATTGGCTAAAATCATAATTCAAAGCTTACCTCAACCTCTGTTAGAATCCACAAGCTAGTACAGAGCTAATCTTCAAGTCTAGAGCTCCAATTTCTTTCTTTAGCTTCAATGGTTCTCTTGGAAATGTCTAGAGAAAACAAGAGGGAGAGAAAAGGGAGATAGGGTTAGTTTAGGGAAAATTCGAAGTGTTTCAATATTTTATCTTATCTAGCTTGAGTCACTTAGGTTAGTCCCAAAGCTCGAGGTACCAAAAATGCTCCCGAGGGAAAATATATCTCAAGATATTTATTTTCATAAACCGATAACTCAATTAAATATCTTTCACTCAAAATACTCGTTGACTCGCCCCGAGTTAGGTATCGGATCCTGTTGTGACTTCCTAGCTAAACCGCTCCCTAGGACTGTCTCGGATCGTGCCTCACAAATATATCACCACTCACACGTGGTGTCAATCACAATATACACAAATATTGCATTTATGCCCTCAACATGCTAAAATTACAAACATGCCCCTAATAACCAAATGGGGCCCACATGCATATTTAATTCACCTAAACATTCATTTCTAATCACATACTTATCATATTCACATATTAATACAATAAATCACTTATTCCCTCCTGGCATGCTAATCAAGGGCCGAAGCCTTATTAGCAAATTTGGGATGCTACAACTATCCCCTCCTTATAGAAATTTCGTCCTCGAAATTACCTGAATAAGTCAGGATACCGCTCTCGCATATCTGACTCAAGTTCCCACGTCACCTCCTTAACCCGGCTGTTCCTCCACAACACTTTCACCAAGGCGATGGTCTTGCTCCGCAAGACATTATCCTTCCGATCGAGAATCTGAACCGGTTTTTCCTCATATGATAAATCCTGGTCCAGATCCAAGGTCTCATAAATCAGTACATGCGTAGAGTCTAATACGTACTTCCAGAGCATGGACACGTGAAAAACATCATGAACCCCTGATAGAGCTGGAGGCATCGCCAATCTGTAAGCTACCTCTCCAACCTGTTCTAGTATTCCAAAGGGGCTAACAAACCTAGGGCTCAACTTGCCCCGAACACCAAACCATTTCACTCCTCTCAAGGGTGAAACCCTAAGGAGCACATGGTCACCGACTTGAAACTCTACGCTCCTACGTTTCAAGTCCGAGTAACTCTTCTAGCGACTCTGGTAGGCGAGCATTTGAGCTATAATCTTTTCAATTGTCTCATTGGTCCTCTGAACCATCTCAGGACCCAAATATTTCCTCTCAGCCGTCTCATCCCAATGGATAGGTGATCTGCATTTCCTCCCATATAACATCTCATACGGAGCCACTTCGATAGTCACCTGGTAATTGTTGTTGTACGAAAACTCAATCAAAGGGAGATACTTACTCGAAGATCCTCCAAAATCCAGCACACAGGCTCAAAGCATATCTTCCAGTATTTGAATCGTCCTCTCAGACTGTCCATCCGTCTGAGGATGATAAGCGGTACTAAGCCACAACTGGGTGCCCATAGCCTTCTGCAGGCTCTCCCAAAACTTAGAGGTGAAGGTGGGGTCCCAATCGGATACTATCGACCTTGGAGCTCCATGAAGTCGAACAATTTCCTTCACATACAACTCAGCATACTGCTCCACAGTATAAGTCGTCCTAATAGGCAAAAAAGTGGGCGGACTTGGGTATACCTATCCACAAGCACCCACACTGAATCATGTTGTCCCATGGTCTTCGGCAAACCAACCGCGAAGTCCATGGTGATATCCTCCCACTTCCACTCTGGAATCCCTAGAGGCTGCAATAACCCTACTGGTCTCTGATGTTCAGCTTTTACCTGCTGACAAGTTAAGCACTTAGCCACATAGTCCACCACGTTCCTCTTCATTCCCGACCACCAATATAAGGTTCTCAAATCTTGGTACATCTTCATTGTACCTAAATTCAAAGAATAGGGAGTGGTATGTGATTCATCCAAGAACTCTCGCCGGATATCAGAATCTATCGGAACACAAATCTGACCCTTGTACTTCAGTAGTCCCATCTCCGAAATAGAGAAGTCCCTAGCCGCTCTGACTAAGACACTCTTTTTGTGCCCTCTCAACTAGGGATCCTCCCCTCCTTGATCTTTTCAAAGAGTGTTGACTAAAGAGTGATGTTCTAACCGACCAAGAACCAACTCTATACCTGCTCTAGTCATCTTCTCAGCTAACTTATCAGATATCTGCCTCGAACTGAACAATTGTCCTAGGCCCTTCCGACTCAATGCATCAGCCACTACATTAGCTTTCCCAGGATGGTATAGGATATCACAATCAAATCCTTTACCAATTCCAGCCATCATCTCTGACGCATATTCAGATCCCTCTGAGTAAAGAAGTACTTCAAACTCTTATGGTCGGTGTATATTTCACACTTCTCACAATATAGATAGTGTCTCCAAACCTTAAGTGCAAATACCACCACTGCCAACTCCAGATCATGTGTGGGATATCTCTACTCGTACTCCTTTAGCTGTCTCAATGCATAGGCTATCACCTTTCTGGCTTGCATCAACACACACCCTAAACCCTGTCGTGAAGCATCACAATAAACCACAAACTTCTCATTGTCTATCGATAGACTCAATACTAGAGAGGTGATCAGTCGCCGCTTCAATTCCTTGAAATTGTTCTCACACCTGTCTGTCCACACATACTTAGTCTTCTTTCTCGTCAATTCGGTCAATGGTGTGGCTATCGTGGAGAACCCTTCAACGAACCGCCAATAATACCCTGCCAATCCCAGAAAGCTCCTAACTTTCGGGACTGCTCAGTCTAGGCCAATCCCTCACTGCCTCAATCTTACTTGGGTCAACCAAAATCCCCTCCTTACTAACAATATGGCCCAGAAATGTGACTTGCAGTAGCTAAAACTCGCAATTTCTGAACTTACCATATAACCTATGCTCTCTCAGTCGCTGCAATACTAGGCGTAAATGCTGCTCATGCTCTGTTTTTGACTGAGAGTACACCAATATGTCATCAATAAATATAATCACAAACCTATCCAAATAATCCTTGAAAACCCTATTCATCAGATCCATGAAAGCTACTGGGGCGTTGGTTAATCCAAAGGACATTACCAGGAATTTATAGTGTCCATATCTTGTGCGGAAAGCGGTCTTTGGTATGTCCTCCGTTTAATCCTTAACTGATGGTAACCTGACTGAAGGTCAATCTTAGAGAACACTATCTTCCCTTGTAACTGGTCAAACAAGTCATCGATCCTAGGTAGTGGATACTTGTTCTTAATGGTCAACTTATTCAGCTCCCTATAGTCAATACACATCCTTAAAGATCCATCATTCCTCTTAACAAACAACACTGGAGCACTCCATGGCAAGACACTCAGTCTGATGAACCCCAAATCTAGTAACTCCTGCAATGGAATCTTCAATTTCTTCAACTCTTCTAGAGCCATTTTGTAAGGTGTCCTAGATACTGGCTCCACCCTTGGCTCCAACTCTATAACAAACTCGATTTCCCGCTATGGCAGCAACCCTGGCAAGTCTGCTGGAAATAAATCTGGGAACTCACGTACCAATCTGGTCTCACTCAGTCCAACCGACACAACCCTAGAGGTATCCACAATGTTTGCTAGGAATCCTATGCAACCTTCCTGCATTAGGTCTCTAGCCTTCAATGTCGAAATCATAGGTACTCGCGGTCCACTAACTGTCCCCATAAATACAAAGGGTACCTCCCCTTCTGGTTCAAAAGTCACCATCCTGCGCTTGCAGTCAATCGTCGCCCCATACTTCGATTACCAATCCATCCCTAGAATCATATCGAAGTCATCCATTGCTAACTTAATTAGATGAATAGACAACTCTCTGCTGTCTATCTCTATTGGCAGTGCTCTAACCCATCTCCTAGAGACTACTAGTTCTCCAGTTGGAAATAAAGTTTGAAATCCCCTACCATACAAGTCACTAGGTCTACATAGCTGATCTATCACTCTAGCATACACAAATGAATAAGTAGCCCCCAAATCAATCAATGCAGTAAAAGAAGAACCAGCACTAGAAATCTGACCTGTCACGACCAAGGGGCTAGCCCCAGCCTCAGTCTAGGTCAAGGTGGATACTCTGGTAGGAGCGAGACTGTCGCCCTGCTTCGGCTCCTCTTTCCTGGCTTGTGGGCGGCTCCTGGTTCTATGGTTGACACTTCCTCAAATAAATCAGGCCCTGATCCTACACTCTCCCTGATGTCATTGTCTGCACCGAGGACACACTGGAAAACTCCTCCAGTTGTCATCCCCGCCCTGACGGCCACTAAAAGTACCCCGTGTCGTCCTATCCGAGCTAGGACGGATGAAAGAATCTAGGGTCTTTATCTTCTGTTCACTGGGGCCACTACCCCGACTGGATCCGGTAAAAGGAGGCACCATCCTCCTAGCATCGCGCCTAACATCGCTCTATCTCCATATCTGATCCTCGGCCCCCTCAGTTGTAAGGGTCTTGTCCACTACCTGAGCATAAGTAGTAGTCTCTAGATCCAAAGTTATCTTAACATTACAGGTGATCATAACATTCAATCCGCGCACAAACCTATCCCTTCTTGCTGCATCAGTCAGTGCCAAATCCGGTGCGAACTTCGCCAACCGATCAAATCTCAAGGCATACTCAGTAACAGTCACCCGGTTTTGAGTTTGGTTGGTAAACTCGTCAACCTTTACAGCTCGAACTATAACACTGCAATACTTTTCATAAAAATGTTTCTGAACTCTTCCCAGGTCATAACTACAACATTTCTTCTCTGAGTCACTACATCCCACCAGATGTGGGCATCTTCTCTAAACATGTAGTTGGCACAAGCTACCCTCTCTTTCCCTTCTACCCTCATGAAGTCTAGAATGGAAGAAATCATATTCATCCACTGCTCTGCCCGCAGTGGGTCTGGTCCACCCTCGAAGGTGGGAGGATACTGCTTCCTGAACCTCTCATACAAAAGTTCCCACCTATTCTCCATAACAGGATGAACTGGCACTGGCGCCACAGCCTATTGAACCTATACCCCAATGCCCTGAGGAGGGGCCTGTTGCCTCAAGTGTCAAAGCTCTTCTTCTATTCGGTGCAGTCTGGCTTCCATTTTAGCAAACAGCTGTTGCCAATTATGTGGGGGCAGGTGGAGGGTCCTGACCCTGGTTGTCATCCTTGGCCCTATTGCCGCAGAGTCTAGTTCATTGTCAAGGCATCTCAATAATACGCGTGCAATCAATGACGCCAACTACAAACAGCAGTCCACATAACACAAACAGCAGTCCACATAACACAAATAACATACAACACTCAAGGGGGGCATGCCCTAGCATCATGCATATGTTAACACATTCATCATGCTCTATATAAAATAATCAGGAAAACAGGGAACTTAAGCACATAATCAAGCATATAATTCAATCATCACCAACCAACCCGAAATCGAGCTTGTCACTTATAGCGAGCGTACATGTTCGGTCAATCTCCAGGAACCATAAACCTTGGCTCGCTCTAATACCAAGTTGTAACACCCTACTTCCTTAGAGTCATTACTAAGTGAGTTTAAAACGTGCACTTAACTTGCTAATCGAGGTTTTCGGTTAAAAGTGTGGCTAAACAGTAACAAAAGTCATATAATTAAAAAATGTAGTCATTCAGTGAAATTATAAAGCGTTATAAATTTGGGATCCCAAAATACTGTCTAGAAATATTTACAACTCAAAAACATAATTAAAGTCGACTAAATAACAAAATTAAGATTAATACATAACATCTCCAAAAAACACCCCTGGCTGTGGCAACCAGGTAGGCCGAACATGTACACGTCGCTGCACGCTCTCCGTACTCATGGTTGGTCGACCTTTCCCTTGCCCTTACCTGCACCAAAGAGCACCTGTGAGCCAAAGCCCAGCAAGAAAACTCCACACGAGCAATCAACATTTGCATAACTATTAATCATCATATAACAAGGCAGCCAACAGGCTAAACACATAGCGGCCATGTCGTCCCAGGCGCTTTACCAGGGCTTGGGTTCGCGGTCTACACCGTGAGGATGACTTAGGCATCCGAGAAGGGTCTCACCCTAGCGACTTGCACTTCGCATGCTCAACGCTGCACCCGGCCCTTTCCGTACTCGGATTTGAACTCCACTTGCTTAACGTTGTTCCCGACCCCTTGCAGTACTCAGCTTCCTCCCGTTCTCGGCCTTCGTTGTTCCCGACCTTCGCCGTTCATTCATAAATATGCAACACATAGCATATAATCAACAAATACTTAACTAAATACAAACATAAACAATAGGGCTACGCCCTGCAACACAATCACATAGGGTCATGCCCTATAATACAAACTATAGGGCCATGCCCTGCTCCACGGTACAATAGTTTTCTTACCTCTGTCCCAAACTTCCCGAGTACTGATATCCTGAGCACAGTCCCCTAGTCCGAGCCTCACTGAAAACCAAGTCACAACGTATTAACAACATCCATACATCAAGCTCTAATCCATTAAATAACTTTGGGATATAATTCTAGTCTCCGGGACAATCCCTGTTATAAAATCCATCACGAGCCTTATCTTTTGGGTTCTTGAGCCAAAAACCTTCTTGGGGTCCAAAAACCCCCTAAGATTCGCAACCCGCCTCGACTAGAGGCTCAGCTTCCTCATTCAGCAGACACGCGCCGCGACCCAACCAAAGAGGTGTCATGGCCCGCCCTTCATCCTGGCCGCCCATCTGCTCTAGAGGGCCGCGACTCACAAATAACAGTGCCGCAACCCGACCCCTTCGAACCTAGAAAATCCCCTATTTCAACAACCAAAACGCAACCAATTTAACTCAAAATCAATCCCACAACTTAATTTAATATCACAGTAGTTCTAGAATGGCCCGAGCAACAAAACCTAACAAAAAGCTAGCTTAAAACCTCATCATATCCCCAATTGAATCTTTAACTTCAAAGACTCAAGAATACTAAAACTCAGCCAAGAACTACATAATTTATTGGCTAAAATCATAATTCAAAGCTTACCTCAACCTCTGTTAGAATCCACAAGCTAGTACTGAGCCAATCTTCATGTCTAGAGCTCCAATTCCTTTCTCTAGCTTCAATGGTTCCCTTGGAAAAGTCTACAGAAAACAAGAGGGAGAGAAAAGGGAGATAGGGTCGCTTTTTGGGAAAATTCTAAGTGTTTCTATATTTTATCTTATCTAGCTTGAGTCACTTAAGTTAGTCCCAAGGCTCGGGGTACCAAAAACGTCCCCGGGGGAAAATGGTAAATATCTCCAGAAATTTATTTTCATAACCTAATAACTCACTTAAATATCTTTCACCCAAGATACCCATTGACTCACCCCGAGTCGCGTATCGGGTCCCGTTGTGACTTCCTAGCTCAACCGCTCCCTAGGACTGTCTCAAATAGTGCCTCACAAATATATCACCGCTCACATGTGGTGTCAATCACAATATACATAAATATTGCATTTATGCCCTCAACGAGCTAAAATTACAAACATGCCCCTAATAACCAAATGGGGCCCACATGCATATTTAATTCACCTAAACATGCATTTCTATTCACATACTTATCAATTTCACATATTAATACATAAATCACTTATTGCCCTACAGGCATGCTAATCCAGGACCTAAGCCTTATTAGCAAATTTGCGACGCTACAATCAACATTAGAATTCTGCTCGTGGGGTATCTGTTCAACAGAGTTGTACTCAAATTCTGACAGTTCTACTTTCACCTTTTCTAGGTAGGCCGCCATCTTGGTACCTCGGGCTTGATACTCTCCCAATACATGATTGACCACGAGTTGAGAATCACTGTAGTATTTCTTGGCTTTTTCCTTGAGTTCTCTTGCTACCCTCAGTCCTGCTAATAAGGCCTCATATTCAGTTTCGTTGTTGGATGCCTCAAATCCAAACCTCAGAGCTGTATGATCCCAGCTCTTGATCCATTTTTGTTTGACGATCCGTCAACAAAGATTTTCCATAATTCCTGCACAAGCTCCCTCAAGATCTCCTCTTTAAAACTGGTGCATTTAGCCATAAAATCAGCAAGGGCCTGACTTTTAATTGAGGACCGTGGCATGTACAATATCTCAAACTGGCTAAGCTCGATGGCCCATTTTAGAAGACATCTCGACGATTCAGGTTTTCGTAGAACCGCCTTAAAGGTTGGTTGGTCAACATGTTGATTGAATGGGACTGGAAATATGGTCGGAGCTTTCTGGAAGCCAATATTAGAAAGAATTCCAGCTTCTCTATTAGTGGATATCATGACTTGGCTCCGAGAAGTCTCTTGCTTACATAATAAATTGGTTTCTGAGCACGGTCCTCTTCTCGAACTAACATGGCGCTGACTGCATTCTCTATCATGGCCAAATGCATTTAGATAAGGAACGGAGATTCTCCAGACATAGGCTTAGATAATACGGGGGGCTGGGCCAAATGCGTTTTTAGGTCGTGGAATGCTTATTCGTACTCCTCGGTCCACTCAAAATTTTTGTTTCCTTTGAGCAAGTTGTAGAATTGTAGACACTTGTCAGTGGATTTTGAAATGAAACGATTCAAAGCTGCCACCCTTCCAGTTAGACTTTGAACTTCTTTACGCGACCTAGGTGAGGGCATTTCGAACAATAATCTGATTTTCTCAAGATTCGCCTTGATCCTCCTCGTGTTGACTATGAACCCCAGGAATGTTCCAGATGCCACTCCTAAAGTGCATTTTTGGGGATTCAGCTTCATGTCATACCTCCTTAATATTCCAAAACACTCTTCTAGATCGGACACATGGTTGTTGGAAGTTTTTTATTTGACAAGCATGTCATCAACACACACTTCCAAACTTCTCCCAATCTGACTAGCAAACATCTTATTGACCAAGCGTTGATATGTAGCCCCGACATTCTTCAGCCCGAAGGGCATAACTTTATAAAACTATACGTTATGTTCATTCTTGAACCTAGTATGTTCCTAGTTTGCATGATTCATCACGATGTGGTTTTATCTGGATTACACATCCGTGAAGGACATGAGCTCGTGACCTACCGTGGCACCTACCAACTAATCAATCCTTGACAGTGGGAAACAATCCTTTAGAAAGACTTTATTTAAATCGGAGAAGTCAATACAGGTCCTCCACTTCCCGTTTGGCTTCGGGACCAACACAGGATTGGCGACCCAGATCGGGTATTTTTCCTCTAGCATAAACCTGCATTTTAATAATCGAGCTACTTCTTCCTCAAGGGCTTCAGCTCGGATCGTTCCTAAACATCTCCATTTTGTAGGCACATTCTTATCCAAATTTAAGGTGTGCATGATTACATTTGGACTTATTCCCACCATATCTTCATGTGACCAAGCGAAAACGTCCAGATTTTCCTGTAAGAAATCAACCAGCTCCTTCTTTCTTTTATCGTCAAGATTCTTCCCAATCTTTATGACTCTTGAAGCATCTTTGGGGTCGATGTTTACTTCCTCGAGCTCTTCTATGGCTTGGAGTTTTGATATATCTTCGCCTACCCGTGGGTCAATGTCATCGCGTTGGGCGACGTCACTATCCTCTTTTTGTTGAGGTTTTTCCGTCCCGAGAGTAACTTCTACTTCCTGGGACTCCTCACCTCCATCATTTATGACCATATCTTGCTGCCCGGGTTGTGATTTTCCCTTCATAAAAATGCTATAGCATCCCCTACCAGGGATTTGATCACATCAGATGGTGCATATTCCCGCAGTTGAAGGGAATTTCATTGCAAGGTGGTGGATAAAGGTTATGGCTTCAAACTCCATCAATGCAGATCGAGCCAAAATCGCATTGTATGTAGCCGGACAATCAATCACCACAACTCAAGTAACTTGGAAACAATTTGCGAGTCTTCTATCAATGTCACCATTACTCCGATCGTCTCGATGGCTGCCGACCCTTCACCAGAAAACACTTACAGAGTCATTGAGGTCGCCTTCAAATCAATTACAAATAACTCCCATTTTTCCAGGGTGGACCTGAAAAGTAGATTCATAGAACTTTCCTTATCCACTAGTGTTCTTCAGACCCTCCGGTTGGCGAGCTGAACGGTTATGACCAACATATCATTATGTGGGAATTGGACATGGCTAGCATCCTCTTCTATGAAAATGATTGGTTGCTTTTCCAATCGCTGCTGTTTTGATAACTGTTGTTCAGGGATGAACTCCATCCTGTTATAGGTCTTCAGTTCGTTAATGTACCTCTTCTGGGCCTCGTTGCTCGTGCCTACCAAATGAGGTCCTCCCGAAATGGTGGTTATATCTCCCCCCACTATCGGAGGTGGTTCGACCTAATTTTTTTGAGCTCTGATTTTGCCTACTGGAGCTTCAGGGACAGATTGAGGGTTTCGTCTTGCAGGTTGATTAGGTAACACCCGATTTTGGGTGTACTGGGCCAACGGTCTGGCTCTGATGAGAGTTTTGATCTCATCCTTTAGCTGTCGGTAGTCATCAGTGTTATGATCGATGTCATTATGGAATCAGCAGAACTTTGAAGAATCTCTCTTCGCCCTTTGGTTCTTCAACGGTTCTGGCTTCTTCCACGGAAGGCGCTTAGAATTTTCCAGGAAGATGTGCTCCCTAGTATCCGTTAGCTCGATATAAGCAGCGTAAACAAGTTTGAACTTCTCCACAGACTTATTTTTCTTCGTCCCACTCTGGTCGCCCTCACCATTTCCCTTCCTTTTGTTATTCCCCCTTTGGTTATTCTGGGTAACAGTTTGAGCCGTGGCTGCAACGTCTGTTACCGCTCCAACGGGCTGAACAGGAATCTGGATGGTTCCCGCAATAGAAGCTCACGCCTCCTCTAGGTTAATCCATTCTTGAGCTCGGGCCAAGAATTCGTCCACACTCTTAACTCCTTTTCTTTGGAGTTCCTGCCACAGGTGGCCCCCGATGAGGATTCCTGTCCTCATTGCCATTAACTTAGAGCATTCATCAGCATCCCTAGCTCGTGCAGCGACATTGGAAATTCAACTTAGATATGCTTTCAATGTCTGGCCAAGTTGTTGCTTTACATTGGCCAATGAATCAGTATCAACCCGAGCTGCCTGTGAAGCTCGGAATGCTTTTTTGAAATCAGAAGAAAACTTCTTCCATGAGCTTATGGAATGCCTCTTGTATTGCTTAAACCATTACCTGGCTAGCCCGACCAGAGTTGCAGGGAATAAAATAAACCTTAGATTGAGCCCGGCATTGTGAGCCATCATCATGGTGTTAAACATTCCGAGGTTATCTGACAGATCTCCATTTCCATCAAATTTTGATAGGTGTGGCATTCTAAAGCCTACAGGATATGTGGCCGCCGCAATATTTGGAGTGAAGGGCTCGAGCTCCTCATCTGAGTTGCAATCGTCTTTTTCTTTTCCAGAAAAAAGCCTCTTTATTTGCTCTTCCATTAAGGCTAGTCTTTCGAGGGTTTGGTCCTTAGTCCCTAGGTTACCTGAGGGTTGTTCGATAGCTCCCATCCTATCGTATGCGTTTGATGGGTTATTGTCCCTCCAAGCTTGAGCTTGGTTTCTTGGGGCATTCCTGTTATCCCATACTATGGACGGGCGTCCTTCTTGTCGAGTATAGCTAATATCTTCATTCCGAGCTGGATTCCTTCTCTAAAAATTCAAACGATCACGTAAATCGGGTTGCGGATCGTACTGAGGGCTCTGTGCTGAACTCAACTGATTTCTTAGGTCACCCTTGGATTTACTGCTATGACGAATTTTGGTCCAGTAGCTCCCATTTTCGAAGCTTATAGCTCGCGGTTGGGGCCGAGGAACTTGATTTTCGACAAGTGTTTGTGGGACGTAAGTATTGGTAGATTGGGGAGGATTTGTCCTACTATCTCCATAAGTTGGAATGTCCCATTGAGGACGAGGTGGTGTTGGATGTCTTATAGGTGACGGGGAATGCCTTATTGGTGAGGTTATCCTCGTTCCATCAGGGCGGACTAAATTAGCCCGCCTATGTTCTACTCCAATGTCTCTAGTACTCTGTGCCTGGTGATTCGATCGCGGCATAGGAGGGTTTGTTGGAGAATTTTGTCTTCGTGAGCCTATCCTAACCACCCCTCATGGATTTTCATGGGAATTTTTGGGGGCCGGTAAAGAAGGCACCGAACTTGGGGTCGCAGTCTTAACTGACCGACTGACACGCTAACTACCCATATGATTATCGCTGGGTCGAGTATTCTGGCGATCTTTCCCCAGGGCAAAGAACTTGGAGTTGTGGTTCTGACTGATTGACTCGGATTGGATCGGTTATTCCTATGGGACTTATGAGACCCACTCTGCCTCTTTTTGACATTAACTTCGGTTGCCAGACGGGGTAACCGAGCCAAAACCTCCTCAATCTGCCTATTTACCTTTGTGAGATGGCTCCTCAACAACATGTTTTCCAACTTGTTGGAACTTAGGTAGTCTTGAATTGGATTCAGCATCAATGATGTCGAACTCCCAGTGTCGCCTTGTCCGACCAGTTGTTTTCCCAGACGTTGTTGTATCTCAGGGCCACGTTCGTCCGAAACAGCGATATGATAGACCTCCTTCCCACCAGGCTGTTCCATCTCATTATCATGCATTGAGCGAGTGAGCACCATGATGAGAATCGACTGGGATTTTGAGGAAGCACTAATTTGCTATCAATGAAAGCACCAAATTGTTGTTGCGGTTTTTGGCCAACAGTGTATTAAGATATTATAAAGGCAGATTAGGGTTTAATGGTAAACCGTAATTAAAAATATCCAGAATTCACTCAAGAACACAAAAATTTTACGTGTTTCAGTGGTTAAAATCCACCTAGTCCATGAGTCAATATTATTGTTATTTATCGCTCTATTTTGGCAGAGTTTTGGTATTACAGAATTCTCCCCACTTTCCTATCCAATATTCCCAATATTAATAGGTGAATTCCATGGACAGGTTTGGGTAACCGCATGAGTCAATTATGCATTTACATAATGTCTACATTCCATATAAATAATTCCCATTTATGTTGGGATATGCTTTGATCACAAAATAAATATCTCCTGTTATCTTGGATAATAAATACGATAGTCTGGTCATGAATAAGCATATAAGCAAATCCTGAATCTTTGGGAATCCTTTAATATGCAGTATGTGTTATATCTGAATCACCCGAACTGCGTATCTTCCACGGGCTTGCATTCTGATAGCTACCCGACTCCGAGCTAGTGCTTTGATGACTTATCTTATTCGTAGCTCATGGTAAAGTCAGAATGCCTAACACCAAGTCTGACAATTAAGAACCTCGAGCTGTCCGTATGGATAATAATAAGATATTCTTGTTGACTACTCCACGTAATTATTTGTCAATTGTACCCGAGCTGAATGAATGAACTTGTGTTAAGATTAGGGTGCAACAATAATTTTATCAAATTGAAAAGGTATTTTAATTCACATTAAAAATATATTTTTACTAAAATAAATACCTACTGTTTTTTTATTTTATAAAGAAAATAAGAGATTTAATTCAAAGATGGTGATTTTTGAAGATTTATTTTGTTGCTGGAATTTTTGGTAAAAATTATGAAGAGTCTTTTAAGTGAAAGAAAGATTGTGTGTTTGTTGGAATAATATAACACCCTGAACTATATATATATATATATATTAAAAATGGTACTTTAAATGTAACATTGAATGTTCACATTTTAATGAGTATGATTTTTATGATTTGAATTAAGAAAAATATTGAGATTAAATTCACTTGTGAATTTTAAATAAATTAAATGGTGGCTGAAAGTTTTGTTTAATAAATTAAAAATAATTATTTTGGCTATCACATATGAATTTGTACTACATAAATTAAGCCTTAAATAATACAAGAAAAAATATATTTTCTCACACTTAAAATTATATTTGTTTTCTCACATCAAATTTTGTAATTTTATTAATTTAAATACAATTGTTATTTTCTAAAGGAAATACGATATTTATAAGTACCTTTAGATAAACTCAAGTTTTGTTATTTTCTATGCAATCTAAACATAATAAATAGAATTATTATACTTTTTTAAAAATGTCTAAATAAATTATTTTTATGAAATAAAAATAATGTCTTAAGCAGTTTAATCAACTTAGGGATTTAAAGGAAATAAATAATGGTGAGAAATTATGACTTATAAATCTTTATTTTGAAAATAATAGAAATAAGCGCGTAGAAATTATCGTTTTTAATGTCACTTTTTAACAATGTTTCCATGTATGCATGTCGCATGCAAATGCACTTTTACGTTAAAAAATATGTCTAATATTCAACCATATAATTTTTACTTCAAAACGATGCATGTATAATAGGTAGAAGTTGCATTATTCTTTTGTGATTTTATGTGAAAATTATGCATGCTTGGAAATTATGTATAATTGTACCATGTGTGCATGACCCATGCACACATGGGATATGTGAGTTAGGCACAAGAAATCTTATGTGATGCTAAAGAATGTTATTTGATTATGGTTATAGGCTCTTTGTGAACTTTGATCAATTTTTGCTTTGCTCGGACCTGAGGTAAGAAAGTTAGATAGAACTCTATTTATTTATGCTATGAACAATAAGATGGGTTTGTTCAGGTTAAATGTTATGTATGATGATGTACTATGTGATATGAAGTATGAAATGATATTTTTGAGATGATATGATGAATCATATTTTTCCCATTGTGTTGATATGACTGGATTGCATGTGTTTTGTATGTTGTATGTGAAAGTGAATGGTTGTTAGCGTGCTGAACACGAAGTATGATGATGTTTTTGAGATAATATGATAAGTTTGATGAATTATGTATTTCCCTTTGTGTTGATATGACTGGATTGCATGTGTTTTGTATGCTATATGAGAAAGTGAATGGTTGTTAGCGTGTTGAACGCAACACAACAAAAGGGTTACTAAGGATATAAATATGTAACCTGAGTTTCTTAGAATATGAAGACGTAACTCATAGGGTGAACGCGCCAAGGTTATTCAAGGACTAGAACCTCCTATTTACCTCATGATGGGACATGGACAAAAGACGGGGTCATGTTCACAAAGATATGATGATGATACATATGATGATAATGTTTAGGATGATAATGCTTATGATGATAGTGTTTATGATGATGATGTTTGAATATATTTATGATATATGACGCATGATAATGATGTATGATGATGACGTTAAGTATAATGTATGACGATGTATGTATATGATGTTGTAGGAGTTTTACGATAAGATTATGTTTTGTTGTGTTTTTCTTTGTCTGTTATTTGTACTTCCTTACTCGGCTTTTAGCTCACCCCCTTACTTTCCCTTCCAGGTAGTAAATAGGGTTTCTCTTTGGCATGTGTGGTGATGTGGGGAGTTCCAACGTCAGGGTGTGTATGGCGTGGGGGTATCCTATGGGTGAGAAAACGATCATCTTAATGCCAATTTCAATAAATTGATGTTATGTTTTATGTTAAATGTTTTAGAACTTATCAGTGGGACTTGAACTATATTTATTTTTAAAACGTTGCATGAGAACTTTTATTTTGTTTTAAAACTATTGGGCCCAACTGCATGTTTTAGCGAGGCTCCACTGGGATTTTCATATAATATGTGGTTTTCTTTTTTAAGTTTATGAGCTTGTAAATGTTTTACAAAGTATTGGTTTAGGGCATTTTACAAATGGTATCAAAGACAATCGTCCATGTTTCCAGGGACCCTCCCCATACATCCTAAAGATGGGAAAATCTCACCTCATCGCGTCCTAAGTATTTGTTTTATGTGCAATTACTTGTTTTTCTTTTATTTAATTTTATATTTTTGTTACTGTAGTAAGAAACAACTACTCAAGGAAATTCGCGCAATACCTAAGGTCCAGCTTGAGGAAGACCCCTATGATTGGAGGATTGTGGTGTTGAAAACAATGGTGGTGGTTTACGATCGTATTCAAGGAATCATGAACAAAATAGGAGCATTGCTATGGCCTATAGAGAAAAATTGGGTGTTAAGGGAAGCACTGTTTATGTACTCCGAGGCCCTTCTCTTGATGGACATTGCATGGCACGACGTCATTCAAGACGACCAGGACTTTAGCACCTTTGAGTACGTGATCTATGATCTTATGGACAACTACAATTTTAGTCATGAGGAGTCGATTATGGTAAAGACTGACATCAGGGAGATGGAGGAGCATTATGAGACAGTGCACGATTTGGAAGGAGCTATGGCATGTCAAGAGGTAGTTCATGTCATACCACTAGTGAGCGTAAGGATGAGGGTGATGATGAGCGCTCCTGACTACTTCCACATCTCAGAGGACGTCTTCGACTACAGCTTTGGGGACGAGTCCACAGTTGAGGACTAGAGTCCGTCACGTAGATCGTTCAGTGAAATGTTAATGAATAGGATGGGATTTTTTAAAAAAAACCCTAAGGACTTATGTTTTTTGTTATTGAATACTGTATGTGTTGCTTGAATTTTGGAATAATTTTGAACACATTTTGAATACTAGGGTTTAATATTTTTCCTCTTGCAAACTCTAAATTGTGTGGATTTGGAATGTATGATTTTCACGAATATCTATCAAACTATTTTGCGATTTGTTCTCTCTTATGATTTTTTTTTGGTGCCTTAGAATCTCATAATATCGACCAGAGGAAGAGGAGGCAAGGGAAGAGGAGGAGGCCAAGGAAAGGGTGTCTCCACAAGATCTAAGGCCATGACAACTCCTGAAGTAGGAATGCCATTAGTCCAACCTGCAGCCCCAACTGCACCAACTGTGGATCTGGCCGCAGAGGTAGCAAGGTTAAGGGAACAATTAAGGCTGAGAGATGAGGAATTAGAACATGCTAGGCAAGTGCCCCAAGTGCCTCAAGTACCAGTGATTCATCCTCAGCCACCAACCCCACGACATGCACCACTACCTGTGACTTATGGGTTCGAGCCAGTGTATGAATGTTTCAGAAAGCAAGCCCCACCAACCTTTGAAGGAAAAGTTGATCCCATGGTTGCGGAAGGTTGGTTAAAATTAGACAAGGCTATCTTCAATCATATGGAGTTAAATGATCGCCAGAGAATCTCATGTGCAACCCACTTGCTCAAGTTGGATGCGCAGATATGGTGGGATGTGATTAAACAGACTCGAGATCTGAATACCATGACTTGGGCAGATTTCGTGCAGGGTTTTAGCAAGAAGTATTACATTGTGGTCATGTTAGCAACCAAAGTAGATGAGTTCATGACTTTGGTTCAGGAAATCTATCTGTCATTGATTATGCACAGAAGTTCGATAGGTTGGAAAAATTCGCTCCCTAGGTTGAAAGCTCTGTAATTCCAAAGGTTCATGAGGGGACTCAATCCAATGATTGCTAAAGACTTTATGATGACCAGTGCTAAAGTGGTCAGTTATGCAGAAGTACTTAATAGGGCACATGAAGAAGAATATTTGGAGGATCGAATATGGAAGGATAATGCTGCCAGAAGAGAGGCCCACCCAAACAAGGGCTTCAATGAGGGTAATAAGAGAAAAGTTAATGAAGGGCAGAATAATGGCACTTACAAGAGACCATGACCCCCAGCCATGAATAACAACAGTGACAACACTCAAAACAACCCTAACACCCACAACAGTCGCTATAATGATCAAAACCATGGGAATCAACAAAGCAACAGAGTAGAGCACCCCACTTCTCCTAAATCCTCGAAAATACACCCGGGAGAATGTTAGGGCAGCACCAACAAATGGTTCAAGTGTGGTCAGGCAGGACATTTGAGAAAAGATTGCCCACAATGGAAAGTGGGACAAACTAGTAACAGTAATCTGGTGCAAGCATGGGTCTTTGCCTTAACCCAGTAAGACCGTAGTCACAGGTCTGCCTCCTATATCTGGTATGATGTGTAGAGTCCTTATTGATTCTGGTGCAACTCACTCTTATATTTCCATGAATATGATTGATAAGTTGGGTATGCCTGGTTAAATGTTTGAGCATAGTTTTAGTACAATGTTATCGTCGGGAGACACGATGTTGTCAACTAGGTGGTTACCGTCAACGCCTATAATGATAGAGGGCGAGGAGTGCCCAGGATACCTTACAGAAATAAGTATACCAGATTATGATGCCATACATGACATGGATTGGTTATCCAAACATGGAGTGATGATTGACTGTCGAAAAAAGACCAAGGAGTTCAGACCAGAAGAAGGAGAAATCTTTTCCTTTAAAGGAGAAGTAGCGGATTTGCGAACACCCATAATATCGACACTGGAAGAATGAAATATGATGCAACATGGATGTTCAGCATATCTAACTAGTGTGGTAGATAAATCCAAGGAGTCTGAGTTAAAACCAGAAAATGTGCATATTGTTTGTGAGTTCCCGGAGGTGTTTCCAAAGGAATTACCAAGATTACCCCTGGACGGTGAAATCGAATTTGTGATCAAACTTGCAACAGAAATAGCACTGATCTCTAAAGCACCCTATCGAATGGCACCTGCGGAGTTGAAGGAACTTAAGAACCAGCTACAGGAATTGATGGATAAAGGGTTCATAAGACCTAGTCATTCAGCATGGGGAGCACCATTCCTATTTGTGAAAAGGAAGGACAAGAGCATGAGAATGTGCATCGATTACTGAGAACTCAATAAGGTCACCATATAGAACAAATACCCTTTGCCTAGGATAGATGACCTTTTTAATCAACTGCAGGGGGCATCAGTATTCTCAAAGATTGATCTATGATCTGGGTACCATCAGTTGAAAGTGAGAGAGGGAGACATTCTTAAAATAACTTTCAGAACATGCTACAGGCACTATGAGTTCCTAGTGATGTCTTTTGGACTCATTAACGCCCTAGTAGTATTCATGGACATGATGAACATGGTATTTAAGGATTATTTGGACAAGTTTGTAGTAGTGTTCATAGATGATATCCTTTTCTACTCGAAGACCAAGGAGGAGAATGAGGAAAATTTGAGGTTAACCCTAAAAAGACAACGAGAACATCAGCTATACGCTAAGTTCGCTAATTGTGAATTTTGGCTGGAACAAGTAACTTTCCTAGGGCATATAGTGTCCAAGAATGGGAAAGCAGTAGATCCATCAAAGATTTAAGCAATTAGAGACTGACCCCATTCGAAGAATGCCTCTGAGGTTTGACGCTTCGTAGGGTTAGAGGGTTATTATCGGAAGTTTTTCCAGGGTTTCTCAAATATTGCCACACCCCTGACTAATTTGACTCACAAACATCAGAAGTTTGCAGGGACCGAGAAATGTGAAGAAAGCTTTCAGACCATGAAGGATAGGTTGATTTCTGCGCCTATCCTTTGTGTTCCCACTAAGGGCGAGAAATTTGTGGTGTATTGTAATTCATCAAAAAACGACTTATGGTATGTGTTGATGAAGGATGGGAAGGTGGTAGCTTATGCTTCCAGACAACTCAAGGATTATGAGCAACGATAGCCCACTCATGATAAGGAATTGGTAATAGTGGTGTTCACACTAAGTATATGGAGACATCACCTATACGGGGAAAAATGCGAAATGTACACAGACCACAAAAGTCTGAAATACTTCTTTGCGCAGAAGGAACTAAATATGAGGCGGTGAAGGTGGTTGGAATTAGTGAAAGACTACGATTGTGAAATTCTATACCACCCAGGCAAGGCTAATGTGGTTACTGACGCATTGAGTAGGCAGGGACATGGGAGTGTCTCAGCATTGAATGCAATAGAGATGCCTCTTCAGAAGGATATTATAAACACCGGCATTGAACTTGTGACGGGAAGCCTAGCGAAACTCACGTTACAATCCTCCCTACTGTAACAAATTCAATAAAGACAGAAAGTGGATGAATCCCTAATGAAGCAAGAGGCTTTGTGTAACGCCCTGGATAGCCAAGACCGTTACACTGTATGTTTGTAAAGTACCAGACTTGCTAATCAAGTCATTTAAATAAAACCGTGTCATTGAAACTATAAAGGAACTAGGGTCAAAAAACGTTTTGATCTCAAAAGCCACATTTTCATTAAAGAAGTATCATCTGTTACATGGGATCCCAAAAATATTAAGTTCAAAGTCCTTTTACAAAAGACCCAAGGTTTATGTACAACAACCGGCCATACTAAGGCAAAACAAGCAGTTAGGTGATCCCTGTCCTGGTCCACTCCTCGACCGTGGCGGTCGAACCGCTGGCTATGTGCATTTCACCTCGAAGCTCTCCACCTCAGGCTTGGTCCAGCTTGCCCTTGCCTTTACCTGCACCACGTAGCACCCGTGAGCCAAGGCCCAGCAAGAAAACACAACAACAACAGAGCATAAGCATTAAGCAGTCAAGTCAATATCTCACATTGCATCATATAGCCTCAGTCAAATAACCATTCAATATAGTCAAGTATTCCTCACACTAGGCATATCAATTCATAACATACACAGTTTATAATGATAACCAGGGCTAGCGCTCACAGGCTGCTCCCTCTGTTATCCCAGTGTTCACGGCTCCCAGTGGCCAAATCGCGCTCTACGCGCTATTAGTATGTACAACACCCTTAGGACGCTTTTACATGTCCCATGGCGTGATACCAACATTGACACGATAAAACTCATGGGAGCACTTAGTCCCATCACAATCATATACCCGGGTGCAGTTTTCTTACCTTTAGCTTTCAGATGAATTAGCTATGGGTGACACTCCTTGAGTGCGATCCGATCCTCGAGTCCTAGCTAGACACCTAGTCACAACCATGAGGAAAGACACCATTAACAACCTTAAATGAGTTTCCAAGCCAAGTTCTAGTACTCGGAACATTGAACTTCACCAAATATAGTAAAAGACTCAACCCCGAGCACCCTAGGTTAAATTTCCAAGCCTAAAATCTTAAAATCCCAAAATCCCTTAAGCACCACGGCATAGGCCACCCATGCTGCGGCATGGCTCCCAAACAGAACCTACTAAGGCCCAAAAATAGGTAAGGGCAGCGGCATTTCTTGGGCCATGCCGCGGCCCGCCCTCCTTCCTCAGCAAGCAACAACTTCGAAGGGCCGCGGCTCACTAAGAACCATGCGGCGGCCCGACCCTTCGAACCCAGAAAAAAACCACAATTTTCAATCCCAAAACCTCACCTTAAGCCACCCCAAAGCCCCTAACTCAAAACTAATTGATAATAACAACATTAGAATTATTTAAGCAACACAATCCAACCACAAATCCAGCCCAAGACTCACCAAAACCCCAATTCCAACTTCTGAAATTTCAAACCCACAGAACTCAAAACCAGCCATGGAAACTCTCAAATTCAACCATCAAACTTTAAATTAAACCTTACCTATGCTGTAGAATCGATTCTCCAAGAGTCCCCTGACCTATCTTCAAAGTTTCAAGCCTCAATTTCCACCTTGAATGTCAAAACCATAACCATTTAAAACTCAGCCATTTCTTTAAGTGCCTAACCCCAAAAATGAAAATTCAAAACTTACCTTAGCACTAGCTTAGACCTTGATCAGTTCCTGGGCTAATCCTCCAGACTATTTCCCCAAATTCTAGCTTAATTCCAGCAATTTCCTCTCAAGTTCAGTAGTTCTTCCTTTTCTAAGAGAGAAGAGAGAGAGAAAGAGAGTTAGGGTCGGTTTACACTTTTCTTTCTAGTATCTTCTAAGTCTTCCAAGTATATCCTTGGTTTATTAGACTAATCCCAAAGCTCGGGGTGCCGGAAACGTCCCCGAGGCCAAAACGGTAAAATTCCCCAATAATCCCGCCTAGACATCCTAACCTCAAATATATCTCCAGTTATTCATTTTCATCACCCGATAGTCTAAATCACTACCTGATACCTAAAATACCCCTGACTTGTCCAAAGTCAATTATAATACCCCGTTGTGACTTTTCCCGCTATCTAGCCCTAGGATCGCCTCGAGTCGCGGGCTGCAGAATTATCCACATCATAATGTGGTTCTCACATATATCTCAAACATTTATACCACATCATCATATAATATCATCAGTTATCATAATCACGCAATTAATCATATATTTACGCATTTAAATCAATAGCATTCATTCTAATCCCAGTTATGCCCTCCCGGCACACTAATTAAGGCCCTTAAGCCTTATTAGCGAATTTGGGTCGTTACACTTTGGTACAAGAAAGTGGTAGTAGGAATTTCACAATGTCCAACTGTGGATTGTTGTGATACGAGGATAGGATTTGTGTGCCTGACAATAATGAGATTAAGGAAAGGGTTATGAAAGAGGCGCATACAACATCCTATTCCTTACACTAAGGGTCCACGAAGATGTACCAACACCTTAAGGCATTGTATTGGTCACCTGGAATGAAGAGGAATATTGCTGAGTTTGTTGCCAAATGCTTGACATGCCAGAAAGTTAAAGCAGAACACTAAAGGCTAGCAAGGTTACTTCAACCGCTTTACATTCCTGAATGGAAATGTGAGGATATAGCAATGGATTTTGTGGTAGGGTTACCTAGTACCATAAAGCAGCATGATTTTGTTTAGGTAATAGTGGATAGGCTCACTAAGTCTGCCCATTTTATACCAGTTAAGACTACCTACTCGGTGGACTAATATGTAGAATTATATGTGAGTGAGATAGTGAGGCTTCATGGGGTTCCAAAATCGATAATTTCTGATCGAGGGTTAGTGTTTACATCAAACTTTAGGAAGGGACTACAAAGAGCTATGGGAACAAGGTTAAAGTTTAACACCGCGTTTCATCCTCAGACCGACGGGCAATCTAAGAGAACTATACAGATTCTAGAGGACATGTTGAGACGCTGTGCTTTGGAATTTTCAGAGTCTTGGAACCAATACCTACCCTTAATGGAGTTCTCCTATAATAACAGTAACCAATCAACTATTGGGATGGCTCCCTATGAGATGATTTATGGGCGCAAGGGTAGATCTCCTTTACATTGGGATGAAGTTGGGGAGAAACAGATTTTAGGGCCTGAGGCGGTTAGGGAAGCCAGTGAGGCGATCGAGAAGATTCGCCAAAGGATGCTTACCGCACAAAGTAGGCAAAAGAGTTATGCAGACCTTAAGAGAAGGGACATCGAGTTTTCCGTAGGCGAGTTTGTGTTATTGAGAGTCTCGCCGATCAAAGGTGTTATGCATTTTGGAAAGAAAGGGAAGTTGAGCCCTAGATATATAGGTCCATTGAGATTTTGGACAGAGTAGGGCAGGTTGCGTACCGTTTAGGACTGCCCCCAACACTAGCCGAAATGCATAATGGCTTTCACATCTCGATGTTGCGGAAGTACGTGTCAGACCCCTGTCATGTTTTGAGTTACGAGCCATTATAACTGAAGCATGACCTGAGTTATGATGAACGGCCAGGGAGTGTTATTGAAAAGGGAATCAAGGAACTGAGATCCAAAAGGATTCCATTATTTAAGGTTTTGTGGAAGAATAGTACGGAACGAGAAACAACATGGGAGCTTGAGGAGGACATGAGAGAAATATTCCCTGAGTTATTTGGTAAGAAAGAATTTCGGGACGAAATTCCTTTTAAGGAGGGTATATTGTAGCGCACCAAATTTTTTTATTTAATTTTATGCTTTGTTTTATTTAATTGTTAAGTGTTGTGAATTATTTTAATTATTTGTTTAAATTGATTGTAAGAAATAATTTGAATTTAATTGTTAATTTTTTGTTTATTTATTAATTTAATTTGTGAATAAATGAGTTTTGGTTGAATGCACCAAGGTGCATGGTAGGTAGTGATGCACCTTGGTGATTAAGTGTGTTCATGTGAATGGTTGCATGGTGCACTTGCATAGAATTTTCTACACACTTTTATTAGAATTATTTTAGTTAATTAAAATGGAGAAAAATAATAAAATAAAGAAGTGGAAAGAGGCTAGACGTGTGAAGCATAGTGGGTAAGGAAGGATTACATTTCCATTTTTTATTTGGGTGATTTTTTAGCTAAAAAGGGAAGAGGAGTTGTCATCTTCATGAACTCTTTATTTTTTCCCTAATTAAGAAAAATAAAATAAAAATAAAATAAAATAAAATAAGCAAGAAGAGGAAACTTATCTTTTTTTTTTCATTAGGCTATTTTTTGCTTGGTTAGAATAAAGAGCGAATGAAAGAAGAGAAGAGAATTTTTGCTCCTTGGGATTGGCGACTAGAGAGAGAGAGAGAGGTTGTCGAATTCTAGAGAGAGAAGGAGAAGGAAAAATGTGAAGAAGGAGAGAAGGAGAGAAAGAAAGAGGAGAAGAAGAAGAAGGGCATTCGAAGTCTTTAAGGTATGGGTTCGGGTTATGATTTCTTTTCCTCCTCTTCTTGATTCTAAGTTTAATGGAATCCATCGCCATGATAGCTCCTAATCTCACAAGGGCATAGGGAGTGTGGTCTAGGGTTTCGGCCTACAAGGGTAAGAGTGTTTTGGTCCTTTATGTTTATCTATTTGGGCTTTTGGCTTGTTTGGTCTAATGATTTTGTGATGGTGATAAGGTGTTGGAGGCTAGCAAACAAGAGGGTGACCATATTTATTTTGGGTTCTTTGATTTCTATCAAAAGAGGTAAT